>NC_058375.1:67410000-68880000 GCF_018350175.1 Felis catus
AGCTGTGCCCTGGCAAGCAAGCATGATCTTTTCTGTGATGTCTAGCACAAACTATGGCACTTTAATAAATGATCACATTTGAAAATGTAAATGCACTTCTCTCAAGGAAAGATCAAACAGAACTCTTGTTTAATTCATGTTATGAATATACTTTTCAGTTCAAATACTCTTTCAAGATGTTTTCCTGGTGAAATTCATATATCACATATACATAAACATACAAGGAGTGAGTGTGAAAAACTACATTGGAGAAGTTTTACACTTTGCAAGTCCCTTAATGAGAGCCTGAGAACACATCAGGAAGACTCATAAGCCTGTGTGAAGTGAGACTCATTTTAATGAAAACCTCTCACACACACCTCATTTGTAGAATTATACCGAGCAGCTTAAACTCCTCATGTGTCACTTAGAGTTTAAGCTTATTGAAATGCGTTCTGGACCACAAAATGCCCCTCTTCCTTTCTCCCAGCTTCACCACTACTGAGTTTTTGTTCTCAAGGCCATTGATTGGTTCTGACAAGAAAGTAAAGCCGGACAAACAGTCAGCTACATGAGGACTGATTGTCAGGGCCATTAAATGTCTCCTATCTGAACGGATTTGTGAAATGATAGTTGTTGTGAAGGAGAATTCCTTCAGGCACGTACATTTCTTCAAAGTTAAAATTTATCTCCTTATTTAGATGACCAATAGCCCCTCTCTGACTTGAATTTTGTTGATTAATTGGTCTGGAAAAAACCGGTAGTAAAGCATACGTATTTTTCTAAGCGTAAATTCACCATAACAAACCACTCAAAGTCAGTATAAAATACAATAAGCCATAAAGTGTGCTCGGGCTGAGAAAAAGGACGACAAAACTTTTGTAGATCAAATGTGAAAAATACAATTACTTATTTATAGCTTGTCGGGCATATTCCCACAACACGTTTTGTTTCTGTTTTCCACAACTTCAGGAACCTTTGAAACACTACCACCAAACCTACAATTTTCTTGCATCTTACTTGTGCACGAGACTGAAAACAAATTTTGTTTTTCATTTTAAGGTATAAAGAATTTCCTGAGAAATTCCAGAAATATTAAATAAGTCCGGATTATCAGTTGAATCCTTGTTGATTTATTAGAAGACACCAGTATTCACGATTTGTATAAATAGATTACTTATTTTATAAACTCATATGTCTTATTAAAAATCACCAGAACTTTCATTGTCAAATACAATATTTTAGTCTCAAATAAGTACAAGCTTAATATAAATTAACATCAATAATATGTTTTGATTCTTTTTGCGGTAGTTATATGACTCGGCTAAAAGTATATTTTGCATAATTTATTCTATGTTTTTGGCAGTTACCAAAGGGCACTCCTTGATAGTTGTTTCCACCTCTTCCCTACACTCAATACTTAATGCAGACTACTGTACCCATTTGGACCCTCAAAATGTTCTTGACCATATTTATGCTGTAGCTTATTTCCTTTCTACAACACTCCCAAAATAAAAACTGAATTATCTGATATTAGCACATCTGAACCACTGAAAAACCTGCTTTCTTCATGTAAGTAAAATTAACAGGTTCCCTTAGTACAATTGAAAGGTACTTGAAAACATCTCAAGAAATAACCACAGAATCCTATTTCTCATATAATCTCTCTTAGAAAGTTTTACTCGCCAATCATATTAGGCATTCTGAAGGCCACCTAATATTATTAGGTGGAGTACCACCATTTTCTTTTCAGCATTTATGTATTTTTAACGACAGAGACAGAGTGTGAGCAGTGGAGGGGGGTAGAGAGTGGGGGAGGCACAGAATCCAAAGCAGGCTCCAGGGTCTGAGCTGTCAGCACAGAGCCCACTGCAGGGCTCAAACCCACAAGCTATGAGATCGTGACCTGAGCTGAAGTCAGACGCTGAACCGACTGAGCCACCCAGGCACCCCCACCATATTTTTTAAACCCTTTCACTATGTATTGATGTGTGCAAATTTCCTTAAGACTTGTTAGACCAGTTTAAGACTATTTAGTGTACAATTAATGGATTATTTTACTTTGGTGTATTGAGAATGCCAAATACAAAAGTAAAAGAAATGGTTCCTGCATTTCAAATCACTTAACTAGTCTAAGTAATTCTAGAATTTCAAAATTTACCTATGGGGAAAAATCGCTTTCAAGGATTCATAAAATAAAACACTAAGTAGAGGATTTCTGATTTTAAGAATATGACCATAAATGATTGATAGAAATTGTAAACCTAGAATAACGTTTGTATGGTTGTGATACAGTGATTTACAATAAGAAATATATTTTAATTTTCTTAGCAGGTCCTGGAACAGAGCTCCTAAAACCTTTGGAATTTCCTAAGTGATAAGAGCAATAAAGGTACCTTTTGTTATTCATAACAAGCCCCTTTCAACCACACCTGAGTTTATATTAATGAGGTAACTTGGAAAAACCCCTAAGGATGAAGACTGGTTGTCAGGTGATTAGAGAGCTGGGACTGTCACTCTAACCCCCCTCTACCTCCAGGGAGGGGATAGGAACTGGTGATTGACTTAATCACCAATGACTAATGAGTTACTCAATATTGGTTTTTTAATAAAGCCTCCATAAGAACCCCAGGACAGGGCTTACAGAGCCTCCAGGTTGGTGAATATGCAGAAGTACTAAGAGAGTGACACACTCTGGACGGCACACACCTTGCCCTCAGCATCTCTTCCATCTGGCTGTTCCTGATGGAATTATCTTTTTTTTAATTTTTTAATGTTTTTATTTTATTTTTGAGACAGAGAGAGACAGAGCATGAGCAGCGGAGAGAGGGAGACACAGAATGCAAAGCTGGCTGCAGGCTCTGAGCTGTCAGCACAGAGCCCAACGCGGGGCTTGAACGCAACGGGCTGTGAGATCATGACCTGAGCCAAAGTCAGACACCCAACCAACTGAGCCACGCAGGCACCCTGGAATTATCTTTTTATAATCATCTCCTAATCTAGTAAGCAAACTATTTTCCTGAGTTCTATGAGCAGTAAGCAAACCATTTTCCTGAGTTCTATGAGCAGCTCTAGGAAAAAATTGAAGAGAGTGTCTCAGGAACCTCTGATTTATAGTCAATGGGTCAGAAGCACAGGTAATAACCTGGACTTGCAATTGGCATCTGAGGTGGTGGGTGAAGGTAGTTTTGTGTGACAGAGCCCTTAACACGTGGGATGGATGCTAACTCCAGTTAGATAGTGTCAGAACTGAGTTGAGTTTTAGGATACCCAACTGGTGTGGAAGAATTTCGGGGTGTAGGAAAACTTCCCATATGACCTTGTCCCAGACGTGTCAGAGTGTACTATTGAGATTAGAGGAGACACTCATGAGAATTATGGAAATTGTACACCTGGCATAAAATTGGTTTGGCTTATATATCCTATTTAAATATCCCACTATATACTTGGTGGTTGCTATGAATCATATATCATTAATCACTCATGCAAAACTTAGCTGTTATATATTCTGATATATTTTGGATATTAAAAATTCATGATGGCCAAAACACTATATTAAGATAAACACAACCAAATATTTTGTTTGTGCCAATAAATTATATAACTTTTATGGATTTTTAAGAAGAAATTATCTGCATATATTATATAACTTTTCAAATAAAAAAATTGAAAAATTATAAAATTATTACAATTGAAGAAAATAATGTAAAATAATTATTTTGTAATATCTATGTATACAAATGGGTATCAAACCTGAGGCATCCATCTTGTTAGTTTCCATTTATATGTTAAAAGTGAGCTGACCATTAGCATATTGGCTTAGTAGCCGTTCTGATTCATTCATTCCTTTATATATTAAATAAATCTTATTAGGGATTAGAGACACAGAAGTAACACTTTCCGCCTGTTATTTACTACTGTAGCACCCTTGTTTTTCAGAATGTCTCTCATTTATTGTTGAAAGCCCCCAGGAGATGGCTCACAAACAACTTCTCACAACCAATGGCTACGTTTTCCCATTCTTATACTATCCCCATACTCCAAGGGCTGATCAATGCACTGAAATAGCAAAGATGAAGAACAAAAACAACTTGGTTCTCTAGGTCACTAACGTGTGATAACAAGATGTTCTCCTCCTTTTAAAATACACCCAGAATTCGCTCATTCCTCCCCACCTCTGCTGCTGTAACCACAGTGAGGATGGTCACCAATCCTCGCCCCAGAGTTTCTACCAAAGCTCCCTCACTGGCCCTCCTGTTTTCTTTCACCTTCCTCTCCCCTTCATTTCCAGCACTGCTATCAGAGAGGATACCGTCCCTCAGCTCAGTACCCTGCAAGAAACTTACATTCAGAAAAGAAAACCTAATGCCATTACGGCCTAAGCCCTGTCTCTCCTCTGACTTCATCTCCACTGTCCTCACCCCTGCTCACCCTGCTGCAGCCATACCAGCCTCCTTGAGGTTCCTTCAAAACCTCCAAAATGCTTTAGCCCTCAGGCATTTGCATGGCCATTCGATCTTCCAGCAATCCTCTTCATCCACACACTTTCTTGGATAATTATTGTTCCTCTTTCAGGTCTTTGCTCATATAATATCTTACTTACAAACAAAATATTTAAAATTCCACTTGTGCTTACTCTTTTTTCTCCCATACATCACCCTCTAATGTATATAATTTGTATTCATTTATTTGGTCTCTGATTAAGTGCTTCTCTAAGTCCCTAAACTTGAGTAAGTTTCCTAAACTGCATGTGCCCATTTCACTTTGTAGTTGCTTTGCCACATTATTAGGTAATATTATAATTGTTTGAAGGAATTTAGCTTATCTAATAAAATTATCACTACAAGGGCAGGATGATGATTTTTTGTAAACCGATGCAAATAATCAAGACTGACCAAATTGGTAATAGTCACAGTACCTGAAGATAAATTTATTCTTTCACTGTTCAATGAATTTATTGCTATATGATTGTTATGTCAGACTTAGCATTATGTCAGACTTAGTATTAAAAGTCAAGGGTTAAGGATGGAAAGCACCTTTCAGTAAATAGGCACATGGAGATAAAGATTTTGACTATATATTTCTTCTTTGTGCCTAGAATGGTTATTTGATTGTGAGGTTTCTTTCCCCTCCTGGTACCAAATATATGGTATCTTTTTGAATGCTACTTCTCCAACTCCAATGCTCTGATACAACCTAAGTATTGTATCATTCAATTCAATTCTAATACTAAATACTTGGAGTTAGTGTCAGACTCCACAGGTTTAGAGCTTGTTCCCCAAGACCATCTTCACTTTAGATGCCAATCACGAGTATCAGGTCACCTGTACTTTTGACTGGCCAGCTATAAAACAAGGTTCCCACAACCCCCTTAGAGAACTTGCTAGAACGATTCTCAGAACTCAGGGAGACACTTTAACAATTGATCATAAAGGATACAAATAAATAGCCAATTGAAAATTTAGACAGGGCAAAGTCCAGGAGGATCCCCAGAGAAGGATCTTCGGTTTCCATAAGGTTCAGATGTGCCATTTTCCCAGCAAATGGATTTTAGCCAATTTGGAAGCACCCCAAACCCCATCATTTAAAGATTTTTATGGAGGCTGCATTGCATAGGCATAATTGATTATGTCTTTGGCCATTGGTAATTACCTCAAATTCTAGTCCCTCTCCTCTCCCAAAGTGTTGGTGGATGGGGCTGAAAGTTACAAAATTCTAATCAAGACACATTCTAGTGACCATCCCTCATCCTGAAGATACCTAGGGACCTACCTAAGAGTCACCTCATTAGAACAAAAGACAATCTTATCACTCTTACATCTCAGGAAATTACAAGGGCTTTAAAGCTATGTGCCAGTAATTGAGGACAAAGACCCAATGTCTTTCTTTTTATGGTAGTGTGTGTGTGTGTGTGTGTGTGTTAGAACACAATGAATTGCTTTTAATTCAGTATGCATCCACATTTTCAACATTTAGTAGTTCTTATTAGAAAAATGAAAAAAAAACAGCAATTTTCCAGGAAGTCAAGCCTTCCAATTTTGGGTATCTGACATGCATACTTAGTTCTTTCTTAATCCCTGCTGAGAATCATGAGAACAGTAGCACCAAAGCAAAACATGCTCAGAATTCAAGGGATTTTTTTGTTTTTTGTTTTTTGTTTTTGCTGTTGTTGTTGTTTGTTTTTATTCCAGTTGTCAGTTTCCAAACTAGACCCAAATGGATTCCAAGGTTGTCCAAATGAGAGCCCTGTTGTTTACAACCGAAGAACAACTTAAAACTTCTTTAATTTTTTTAAAAGAAAACAATTATAGGAAAAGAAAATTCAGAGGGATTGTTTGTCCTTACAAGTATCTTCATGAGGCCTTTCTCCATATTTAACTTCTAGGACTTTAGGAGGTTGGTGACTATTTTAACATATCAAAAGGTGAGCCAGAAAAAAAAGGTATCAGCAAATGATGAAAGCAGAGTATAGTAGGGCTAAGGATCTAATATTCATTTCTCAGCCTGGTAGAGAGTAAGTAAATGTTCTAAAACTAAATGAGGGTGGTCAGAGACTCTTTGTAACTTCATCTGATGGCCTCTGGCGAAAGTGATGAAGCGTCAAAGAAAATGTTACTGACGATGTTGCAGAAAGGTACCTGAGGAGCAGGAAAGAAAAAGCAGCACTCCTGTATAACGGGAGGAGAGAGAAGATATGGGAAAAGCCCTGAATTCCTTACCAAAAACCAACTTTAGAAGAGAGGGGGTAAAATGTATGCTTCAATCAAGAGTGGTACTGGAGGTGGGTAGGGAAAGGACAATGGTTTGTAAGGTAGGCATAGTTTAAAACTTAAAAAAAAAGAAAGAAAACAAAGAAAGAAAGAAACCAGAGGTTCAAGAAACCACCCCCATATACACAACAGCAGCCTCCCAGGTTGAGACCTGAAACATTCACATCTAACATGCAACCCCAAGCCGAAGGGCTGTTGCAAGAAAGGAGACAGGCAGGGGGAGGTGATGGAAGAGAAAGCAGAGACCCCAGGCCATACCATCAGCATAATAATTGTATGGTGCATCTTTTCATAGTAGAGTTAAATCTGCCCCACAGGTTACGATGGAAATTAATTTAAATCTATTTTCTTGATTCTAGAAGTTCAAAGTGGACAGTAGTCACACTTGACAGGTTTTGCTACAGCACAATTTATACTTTTCAAATAGACAAAGTATTAGTATATTTAGAGTATTTTAAGATAAATTGTGTTTAATGCGAGTTTCCTTTCCAGTACTTTAAGGTCTAGAAGACGTATCTAGATTTACTCAAGTGGAAAATGGGAGACTGATTAAACCAAATAGAGGGGGAGGGGTGGGCCTGTGCTTTTTACTTTTGACTAATTGCTGTAACACTGTTCTTCATGTGGCTGAGAGTTTTATTTTTTCTTTCAACATTATTAGGTGCTGAAGCTGTTTAGAACAACTTTGGTGCTATATGAATTCTGCCTTTTTGCTAGCCCTGATATGGCTCTGAAGTTTCTACACGATTAGAATTACCAACTCCATGCATATTAATTATTGTTACACATCTTAAAGGGGAAGTGGAGTTGCTTCTAGTTATTTAGGTCCACATTCTATTTAAGGATATATATTAGGTTTTCATAAATTCTTCTTGGAGTTTATAGGAATGCTAACAATACTGACTCCATCTTTGGCCCTCCATCTTGTTCATGACTATGCAGTGATTTCCCTTGAGGGCCACATGTTCCAGGCCTCTTGGTGGTTAATGTGTGCCATGACCAGAATGCAGAAAGGCTTGTTCTGATCTTCCCTAAAGTTGTTTAGATAATTAGTAGACATAACTGAGTTTCTTCCCCTCCCTCCACTCTGGTGCACAGATGGCACCATGAGGTCTGCTAAATGTTAAACCCCTTAACCTCACCACTGTGACCTCTGCATATCCTGCACCATCCTGCACATCCCCTTGTTTTGTAAAATCTGTGGATTAAGGTCTGAACATGGGGAAGAGTACCTGTGCAGGATCTAGATCATCATCTACCAGATTTCTCTGTCAGTTAGCTTGAATAAAACTCTTTGTAAATGGTGTGGAGTAGCCTCCTTCATTTTTCCATCTTAAAGTGGCTTCTCAGTTTGGAGCATACTTTATTGCCCCTCCTTCTAACAGAGGCCCACTAGGATTGTCTGTCCATTGTGTAAGTGTAATGTCCTTCATTGTCTACACCCTAGCCTACCCATCCTACTCTTTTTTTTTTTTTTTTTTTTTTTTTTTTTTTTTGGTGTTCTTTGCATTCTTCCAACACAAGGGACTTTTACTCCCAAAACCACAGTGGCTGCCATCTTGAGTCACTGTCTTCAGAGGCTGGTCATTTACTTGTCAGGCATTCTTATAGGAAAAGATAGGATTCAGTAGACAGAGAGGAAAAGGTTAGGAAAACACACATTTTGGAACAATGTTGGGAGTATTTGACCACAGCAAACCCCCTCGGGCATAAGCTTCCTTTTAAGAATGTAACAGACACATCTACTCCCCCTCAGGTTTCCCTGAGATTTAACAAAAGATCTGACTACAAATAAGTAGTAGACCATAAAATGTATGTCCCACGTGGAATGATGTGGCCATAGACCATCCTTCATACAGTGAGAAGGAGGAATAGACAACCCAGCATGTAGAGTATCAAGCCAGTAAGAGTAGGACCTGAGAAGTAACAGGGGAAAGGCTATGAGAGAGGGACCAGAACCTTATAAAACAAGGACCCTTACCTACAGTTGTGGGTATTCACTTTCAAATGCCCCCTCTCTCAAGAGAGCTTTTCTACTATTCTTTTCTGGTCTTATACTCTAATAAACTTTTGCCTACTGCTCATTTTGTGTCCACCTCTTCATTCTTCAAAGCAGTGAGACAGTGAACACTGAGTTTTGAGGTAAAGATTCCTGCAATAGCGTGAACCTAAATAATGAGTTTGTGACCACCAAAAGCTTGTAAGATTAAACATGTCACAGACAGATGACACGAGTCACAAAAGGAACAAAATTGATGTGTGCTACTAGCAGTTGGTAAGAGGTTTATTTATGAATTTTTTTAGTTTGTTTTTGTTTTCCTAAAGGAGAAGGGCATAGGAGTCAAATAGTGCATACATATTAACTCTGGAATAAGGTAAACCTTGTATCAAATCATGTATTTTTCCACTGTGTCACTTGCAATCCCAATATGTAAAATATGATCTTCAGTCTCCGTACCTACAAGTTAAAATCTAGCTTGCATAAGTTTTACAGCAGTCTATTGTTTAAAAAGTCGACTGCAAAATGATATTATATTAGGTTAGAGTCATGACAGTAAATGAGGCTGGAAAATTCAACTGATGGCAAAGGTTGGGAAGGTAACAGGTGAAGATGAATGCTTTTAGTTTCCTCCTTATAGGTTATATATATAATGGGCTATAGGTGAATACAGTGGCCGATTGCTAGAAGCTCCTAATGGAAACTTTAAGGGCATCCTTGTTTATTATAAACAAGGGGCAACTGTGGGAAAATGGGAGATTCTTTTTTTTTTAATTTTTTAAATTTCTTACTTATTTGAAAGGAGAGAGAGTATCTCAAGCAGGCTCAACACTCAACACAAAGCCTGACACAGGCCTGTTCCCACAACCCTGGGACCATGACCTGAGCTGATATCAAGAGTCGGATGCCTCAAGTGAGGCACCCAGATGCCTGCGTATTCTTAAATAAATATTTAGAATATCTATTTTTACTTGACAAAATAGACATATCTTAGAACTATACCTTAACAATTATGATCAGGTTCTATGATTTAAGTCTCCATAGGACTTCTTGCTATACATGGCATGGCAAAATGCTTTTCCAGAATTAAAGCAAGTATAGACCAGATAAAAGGAATTTCCTTCTTTTAATAACGATTATTCCCCTCTATTGCCTATAATAACTCATTATTTTGCTATTTTATAGAGCCTAACAGTGAAAGTCACATCAGACTTATATCCTTCTTCCAGGTTCCAGCTGTTTGACACAAAGTGTGAAGTTCAATTGAAAAAAAAAAAAAAGAAAAAAAATCTATGTATGCAACATTTGCCAAGGTTCCAGATTATAGCTCAATAATTTACTGTCAAGAAAATGTCAAACAATAAATAGATAGCTTCTTCAGAGGTTAAAATTGTCAAGGGTCCTTTTATTTTCCCTCACCCCCCTTTAACATAATGGGCCTTGCATAGATTTCTCTTTCCCTGCAATAGAAGAGATTCTGTACTTTCTCCAGGAAGCTTCAGAGAATGATTATTTTTCCATGAAATGAGTCATTAAAAGGCACATAGCCATACTTAACTACATAAGTGTCAGTATTAGAGTGAATATGATGAGGCATTTTATCCAGTTTTTTCTGAAGATTATTTGCAGACGTAGAAAAGAACATTAATACTGTTAAGTATGTTGTATAGATGAAGAAAATGTAGTTCTTGCTAGTTAAACAGAGAACTTTCATTTTATTAAATTTACTGCGCTTAAAATTCCTTCTATATCACATTTTAAATCCCCACTGAAAATTCTGTATGGTCAATATTAAATGTTCACACATTCAAGTGAATACTAACATTATTTTCTCTCATTACAATTAAACTCTTTTTCCAAAAGAAATTATATAAACTCATGTTCTTCAATAAAAATTATTGTAGTGGGAGTGTGACTGTGGTAAGTAATATCCTGTATACCTTAAATTGCTTGTGATGCCACATTTTCCAGATTCCCTATACATTAAAATAAGTATATTTTCCTATGTATACATTGATTTTTGGCCCAAGATAACAATCATTTAGTTCACTTACATTTCTTTCGTATCCTGTGACCTTGATTTTAGCATGGATCTCTCACTCAAAGCTTTCCACTCCATTTAGCCACATTCTAAATTTAAACCATGAATTTTTAAGAGTTAAACAACAGTTTCTACGTGGAAAGAGTAAAATAAGAACAGGTGCTCTAGGTTAGATATTTCTTTTTTTTTCCTGTCTTTTTTGTTTTTAATTGAAGTGCAAATATACTAAAGGAAAAGCCCCATGAATCCTCATGGAATAAACAAACTCAGGAAACTACCAGCAAGGTCAAGAAATACAACATAATTTGTACCCAAGAAGATCCCCTGTGATCCTTCCCAACCACTGTCCCAGTCCTCTTCACAAAAGGTAACCAATAGCATTTTGTAATGCCATAAATAGTTTTGAACTTCATATAAATGAAATTATATGGCACACATGACACTTAGAAGACAATTTTTCTACGGTGGTTTTAGATTTATAGTAAAGGTGAGAGGAAGGTACAGAGATTTCCCATATACCCCCTGACTCTATACATGTAAAGCCTCCCCACTCAAATGAACTGGAGCAGTTCATTTCCTATAAATGATGAACCTATCAACAGAGTCTATAGTTTATGTTAGGGTTGATTCTTGGTGTTGTACATTCTGTAGGTATTAACAAATGTATAATGACAAATATCTACCATTATAGTATCATACAGAATATTTTCTCTGCCCCCCAAATCCTCTGTGCAACACCTAACCCCACCCTGCCTTCTCCCAAGTTCTGGCAATCACTGATCTTTTTTCTGTCTCCTCAATTCTGCCTTTTCCAGAATATCATATTATTGGAACCATAGAGTATGTAGCCTTCTCAGAGTTGCTTTTTCACTTAATAATATGCACTTAAGTTTCCCCATGTTTTTCCATAGCTTGATAGATCATTTGAGTACTGAAAATTTTGCATTGTCTGGTTGTACCACAGTTTATTTTCTGTTCACCTACTCAGGGACATCTTGGTTGCTTCCAAGTATAAGCCATTATGAATAAAGTTTCCATAAAAATCCAGGTATAGATTTTTGTGTTGACATAAGTTTTCAACTCCTTTGGATAAACATCAGGAATGGGATTGCTGGATTATATGGAAATAGTATGTTTAGTTTTGTAGGCAATCTGCCAAACTGTCTTCCAAAGTATCTGTACAATTTTGCATTTCCTCCAGCAATGTAGGATAGTTCCTGTTGTTCCACATTTTCATCTGCATTTGATGTTGTCAGTGTTTCAGATTTTGGCCATTCTAATTGTGCATAATGGTATACCAATGCTGTTTTAATTTGCATTTCCCTGATGATGTATGATGTTGAACACCTTTTCACATGCTTATTTGCCATCTGCATATCTTCCTTGGTGAAGCTGCTGTTAAGGTCATTGGACCATTTCTTAATTGGATTGTTTCCTTATTATTAAGTTCTTTGCATCTTTTGGCTAACAGTCCTTTATTAGATGTGTTATTTGCAAATATTTTCTCCCAGTTGGTGGCTGGTCTTCTCATTCTCTTGATGTTGTCTTTTCCAGAGTAGAGTTTTTAATTTTAATGAATTCTAGCTCAACAATTTTTCTTTTACAGATTGTGCCTTTAGTTTTGTATCTAAAAAGTCATTGCCATAGTCAAGGTCATCTAGGTTGTCTCCCAGAAGTTTTAAAGTTTTACATTTTACATTTAGATCAATGATTTCTGATTTCATTTTTGTGAATGGCATAAGGCCCATGTCTAGTTTTTGTTTTGGTTTGGTGCGGTTTTTGTTTGCTTGTTTGTTGCATGCAGATATCCAGTTGTTCCAGATTCATTTGTTAAGAAGCTTCTTTGCTCCATTGTTTTGCTTTTCTCCTTGGTCAAAGTTCTGTTGACTATATATATGTGAATCTATTTCTGAGCTCTCTATTCAATTACACTGATCTGTCTGTCATATCGCAAATACCACACTGTTTTGAGTACCTTAGTTTTATAATAAGTCTTGAAGTTGAATGTTATCAATCCTCCAATTTTGTTCTCCCTTCATGTTGTGTTTGCTATTCTGCATCTTTTCCTTCTCCATATAAACTTTAGAAACCGTTTGCCAATAGCCACAAAATAACTTGCTGGGATTTTGATTCGGATTTCATTGAATCAATAAATCAATTTGGGAAGAAATGACATCTTGACAACAGTCTTTCTATCCATGAACATGAACATGGAAGATGACTCATTTAATTCTTTAATTTCATTAATCAGAGTTTTGTAGTTGTCTTCATATAGGTCCTATACAGATTTTGCTAGATTTATACCTATTTCATTTTGGAAGGGTGCCAATGTAAATATTATTGCATTTTTAATTTCAAATTTCACTGTCTATTGTGGGATATGAGAAAGTAATTGACTTTTGTCAATTAACCTTATATCCTGCAACCTTATAATAATCGCTTATTAGTTCCAGAAGATTTGTTGGAAATTCAGATTTATATATAGATGATTATTTCATGTGCAAAAAAAAAAAGAGATTTATTTTCTCCCAATCTGTCTACATGTTTCCTTTTCCTATCTTACTACATTAGCTAGAACTTCCAGCACAATGTTGAAAAGAGGTGGTGAGAGAACATCCTTGCCTTGTTCCTGATCTTAGTGGGAAAGCATCAAGTTTCTCACTATTAAGTAGAATGTTATATATAGGTCCTTTTAGATATTCCTGATCAAGTTGAGAAAGTTCCCTGCTATTCCTACTTTACTGAGGGTTTTTATTACGAGTGGATAAAGGATGTTGCCAAGTGCTTTTTCTTCACCTATTAATATGATCACATGGCTTTTCTTTTTTAGCCTACTGATATGACAAATATCAGTAACTGAGTTTCACATGTTAAATCAGCCTTGCATATCTGAGACAAATCTCACTTGGTTGTGGTGTAAAATTCTCTTTATACATTGTTAGATTTGATTTGCTGATATTTTGTTGATGATTTTTATATAATTATTCATGAGAGATATTGGTTTAGTTTCTTTCTTTGGAATGTCTTTTCCTGGTTTTGGTATTAGGGTAATGCTGGCCTCATGGAATGAGTTAGGAATATTTCCTCTGCTTCCTATCCTACAAAGATAGGAAATAATTCCTTCTCCACAAAAGACTGTAGAGAATTGGTGTAATTTCTTCTTTAAATGTTTGGTAGAACTCACCAGTCAACACATCTGGGTCTTTTTTTCCCCTGTCTTCAAAGATTATCAAGTATTGATTTTATGCCTTTAATAGATACAGGAATATTCAGATTATTTCTTATGGGATGAGTTTTGGCAGATTGCATATTTTAGGAATTGGTCCATTTCATCCAGGTTACCTAATTTGTCAGAATGGGTTTATTCATAGTATTTATTATTATTTTAATTTTCATGAGATCTAAAGTGATATCCCCTCTTACATTTCTGATATTAGTGATTTGAATCCTCTCTCTTTTCTTCCTAGTTAGTCTGGGCTAGAGGCTTATCGACTCTTTTGATCTTTTCAAAGAACCAGCTTTTGGTTTTACTGATTTTTTTTCTATAGATTTCCTATTTTCAATTTTATTGCTTTCTGCTCTGTTTCTCATTATTTATTTTCTTCTGCTTATTTTTGGTATGCCCTGCTTTCCTTTTTCTAATTTCATGAGGTGAAATCTTAGATTATTAATTTTAGCTATTTCTTCTAATATATACATTCGATGCCATACATTTCCTTTTAAGCACTGCTTTTGCTATATCCCACAAATTTTGTTAAGTTGCATTTTCATTTTAATTCAAGATATACAGTTTTTACAATTTCTCTACACATAGCAGCTAGAGTGATCCTTGTAGAATATGAAAATTTAACCCTATAATTGTCTTCCTTTAACCTATTCAATGGCTTCTCAATGCTCCAAAGATAAATCCAAAATCATTACCATGGCCTGTAAGACCTATGATCTGATTTCTTCCAAACACTCTTCACTGAAGTTCTTAATGCAAAATATACTTATGGTCATTATAGTACATGAGATAAATCCTACTAAAGATTTTCATTTTTCCTTGGTTTATTTAACACATAGTAAATACTGAATTTTAACCATATTCTAGGTAGTTTCACATATATTTTCTCATTTAACCCCTCAAAATAATTGGAAATATGTTCTCTTCTTTCATTTTTACATATAGGAAAGGTGAAACTCAGAAACTAAAAAATTCACTCAGTTAAAAGACTTTTTGAAATGATGAAGGCAGAAATAAAATTTGCAAATTGTTGTCAAAAACTTGTTCTCCCTTTTTCCCAAAAATCTCTGTAGATGTAATGTAATGACAAATGATGATGCAACCACATTGAAAAGTATCAGAATTTATCATAATTCTGCAATTCCCCTTAAGATTACTCTCCCTACAATTAATTATATCTTCCTTAAACATTTCTAACAAAGATTACACAACTAAAAAAATCCACATTTGTTATTAAAATTTGGCTGTGCCAGTGTGCACATGTGTTAAAGCATAAGTCCATACATTTAGATAATCAATCACAGCCAGGTTTCTTTATCTCTAGTAGGCTTCATTATTCCCATTGTTGCACAATAAAATAATTTTAGCTGAGCATATAACTGCCCATTTGGGAATATATTTTCCGGCATCCCTTGTAGCTTGTGTGGTCATGTCACTAAATTCCTATTCACGGTATGTAAGCAGAAGTAATATGGGCAACTTCAATATGACTTGCTTAAAAGTAAATTGCCCCGGATTTATTTTCCCTTCTTCTCATGAATCAGCATAAGGATACTGCAGCAACCTAGATTTAACTATGTAGACAATATCAACACCGTAGGGAATCATACGATATATAGAATTAGCCTAAGCCACTAAATAACAGTGGTTAGTAGTATTCTCTCTGAAAGCCTGGATAGACCAGACACAATTTAGAAAGGAGATAAGCTTCTATTTCATTTATTTTGTTAAAGTAGCTTAGCCTTTACCTTCAAACATTTCTCAAAAGTCAAATTCAGGGCTATCTCATTATGTTTCAGGGAATCTCTATCGTATCTAATGCATTTGTTCACAAATTGTTCTGTTTAAATCTTACTTACCTAACCATACACTTAAAAATCTGGGTTTTGCATAGTGATAATATGTCTGTTGACTTATTTCTTTTCATATTTATGATTTTAATGTAGAAAGGAGTTTTTCACCTTGTTAAATTGTCTAAGGACTCAGGGTCTGAATAAATTGTCAAACATTAAACTGCTGGTTAGCAATGTCTAGAGCCTTGATGACACTTTGGCCCTTCTTCTCTTTCTCTGTCTGTTTCCCAAAAGACAGACCGGTTGTCTCATTTTTTAATTTCTTTGATTTATGGTGATTAATTCATCATTTAAAAGTGAATGCCTAAGTAGCAAAATTCAGTGACAGGTTTCAGATCTGCCTTTCCAGTAAAATTCTTAGTTTGTAGGACTTCTTTTATAATGGAGTGTCTATGATATTTTCAATCCTCTAAGCTTATGCCCATAGAATATACTGACTTTTCAAACCATTTCTTAATAAATTAAATATCTAATGTACACATCAAAACATAATTACTACTATCAACACTAGTTCAATAGAAATATAATAACAGGTTCTATGTGATTTTAAACTTTCCAGTAACTACATCAAAAAGTAAAAAGTAAAATGTGAAAAATTTATAAGATAATTTACTTAACCCAGTGTATCAAAAAGTTATCATTTAGGCAGGTATTCAACATGAAAAAATATTAAGGAAACATTTTTGGTCCTTTTTTCCCCTTATAATGTCAATATCTGATTATTTAAACAGGTTCTATATTTTTTTAAGTATATGAGTAGAGGATAGAAGTTTCAATTTTGTTTTCTATGTTTTTACTTTATATAATATAATGCTGTGGAGTATCATATATATGTATATATATCGTATATATATATATATATCATATATATCATACATATATATCATGTATATATATGAGAATTCCAGAAGAGGAATAGTAAGATAAAATTATATTCAAGAGAACTTTTGCTCCAAGCAAGATGGAATAATAAGGGTCAGATTTACCCTTCTGTCTAAACCAACTAAAAAAAATAAGCAGAATATGTTAAGAAGAAGAAGAAGAAAAAAAAAACAGCAATGAAGATACCATCTATCAGAGAGGTTACAAATGTATACTATAAACCCTAATACAACCACTAAATTATCACAACAAAGAGTTATAGTTTATGAGCCTACAAAGAAGATAAAAGGGAATGAGAAAAATACCCAATTAATCTAAAAGAAGGCATATTAAGGGGAATATGAAACAAATAATTGAGATAATTAGAAAACAAAGACAATATGGTAGACTTAAAATCAAACATTCCAACAATTACATTAAAGGTCAATAATCTAAATACCTTCAATGAAAAGACAGATTTTAAGCTTCAAATAAAAAAGAACTTTTTAAAACTCATTTTATTTTTTTAACATTTATTTTTGAGAGAGAGACAGAGACAGAGTATAAGCAGGGGAAAGGCAGAGAAAGAGGGAGACACAGAATCAGAAACAGGCTCCAGGCTCTGAGCTGTCAGCACAGAGCCCGACACAGGGCCCAAAACCACAAACCGTGAAATGATGACCCAAGCTTAAGTAGGACGCTCAACCGATTGAGCCACCCAGGTGCCCTAAAACACATTTTAAATATAATAAACTATACTTCTAAGGCAAACACTTGGGCTTCACTTTATGAGAAATAATAATATTATGACACTTAGAAAGCATTTGTCTTATGCCAAATACAGTACATATTAAAGTTGGTAATAACCTTGTTAGGTAAATACAGTTATAATGATATGTATGTATGTATGTATGTATGTATGTATCTATCTATCTATCTATCTATCTATCTATCTATCTATCTATTATTTTTCCCAGATGGAAAGACTGAGGAATAGAGAAAAATGCATTAGCCTGGACTGGAAGCTGCAAATTCACCAAATTCTTAGGCCTGTAAAATTAGCCTTCTACTGTCAACTGGTGGGGCTGAAAAAAATTTTAGGGACAAAGGTGATGCAGGGTGATGTAAAAGTTATTTGTAAAGGGAGTGTGGCACTGGTAGATAAAAGAAGATATTTTATCTGTTGCTGTAAGTTGGAATAATTGAAGATTAGGACAAAAGTTTGAATAGAAATTTTAGGAAACCTCCTATGTGGAGTTCTGAGTCATTGAACTTCACCCCAGGAAATTGTAGGCATCTGTAATATTTAGCAAGGGTTCTAGCAGCAAAGTGCTATTCATTTGAATTCACATTTGAATGGACACTGATGTAGCCATCTGAGACACCTGTTATTTTGTGTTAAACTGATACATCTTGAAAATATATTATGTGGATCACTGTGCTGTCTAAATCATTGCTACATGAAGAGGGTGCACAAACTAGTGTCTGTCATCAAATTTTTTAAACAATAAACAACAATGAAAGCCCCAAATCTGAAATTTATTTTTACAATGTTTTACAAAGCATTGGTCTTACAAAAGATTGAAAAAAATAAATAAATAAAAGAAATTAAAGCAAAAAAACAAAGACCTGATTCTTCCCAAGACAGACTTTAAGAGGTCCCCGTCTGAAACCTTCCTTTGACTGTCAGATTTTTCCATTTCAGGTTTCATGAATTCTTTTGTGGTAGTGCAGGACCACCCTAGGCATTTTTTTAATTAAAATTTTTTTTAATATTTATTTCTAAGAGAGAAATAGAGACAGAGCATAGGAGGGGGAGGAGAGGAGAGAGAGGGAGACACAGAACCTGAAGAAGGTTCCAGGCTCTGAGCTGTCAGCACAGAGCTCAACGTGGGGTTTGAACTCACAAACCATGAGATCATGACCTGAGACAAAGTCAGATGCCTAATGGACTGAGCCACCCAGGCGCCCATAGGCATTTCTGTCGTCAAACAATGAAAAGATTTTCTACATAGACATTACAGTCAAATGTCTAAGTTCTTTTCCCATTGGTGGTTAAGAATAAGGGCTTTGGAATCAACTAGTACTAAATTTAAATCTCATGTTCACCACCTAGGAGACATGAGAATTTATACATGTCATTGGATTATGATGTGCCCTGGTTCGAGTACTATTCATCACAAGACTGTAAAGGTTATTTATTAAAGTGAAGACAAATGTATATATATATATATATATATATATATATATATATATATATATACATATATATTTACATATATATATACATATATATATACATGTATATACACATATATATGTAAATATATATATAGTACCATTATATATATGATGGTACTGAAAACTCTTGAAAGTTAAAATAATTAAACTCTACATTGATGTACAAATGTAACCTACGTGGTTACATTGTTTTGATAGGTGTCTCCAGTGCCCTCCAGGAAATCTTTGTCATCTTCTCTTTTAGGAAATTCTTTACTCTCTCTGTTGATTTGATTTGATCTCTAGGTGATACTAAAAAACAAAACAAAACAAAAAAACAGAAACAAAAAAAAAAAAAACCTACTTCTTCAGGGTTTAATTTTTTTTAGAGGGTTCTCACCATAGAAAAACTGAAGCTCAAAGCCGCAATCTTCTTTTAATTATATCAAGTTGCTTTCTCTTCCCCATGGCATATAGATATTACAGGTGGAAAGAAAGGCATAATAGATAAGACAGGTTCAAGTAAAGGTCCGTATTACACTTATAAGGACTGTTTTCTTACTTCACAACACCATGCTTCTAAAACTTGACCTCACTGTGTTGTCCTCAATTTTACTTATGAGCATCTTTTTGAGGATGGAGGACATTAAGTTAAGGCTTAAGGGACCAGTTGAGACTTTGATGAGCTACTTGTGTTAGTTTCCTATTGCTGAAATAGCAAATTGCCCCAAGCCTGGTGTCTTCAAACAACACAAATGTACTGTCTCACAGTTCTGGAAGTCAGAGTCCAGAGGTCTATTATGGGCTAAAATCAACTTGTCAGCAAGCTGAATTCTTTCTGAAGGCTTTAGAAGAGAGTCCATTTCCAGCTTCAGGAGTCACCTGAAATGCTTGACTCATGACCCCTTCACCCATCTTCAAAGCTTACCATTCCAATGTCTGCTTCTGTTTCCATGTCCCCCCTCTCTCTGACCTTCCCACCTTCCTCTTATAAGGATACTTGTGTCTTAAATTAGACCCACCAAGATAACAATCTTCTATCAAATAATCCTTAACCAAAACACATCTGCAAAATCCCTTTTGCCATGTAAGGTAACACATCCACAGTTTCTGAGGTATAGAATGTGTTTGTCTTTGGGGGCCTTTATTCTCTCTACTACACTATGGTTTTTTTAACAGCCATCAAGGGGTCCACGGACATAATTAGGGCTACATTTAAGCTGCACATTGGGAAAAAAAATGAGTTTGCCACGTCCCAGGAAAGAAGGATAGTGCTGCATGTATAAAAATTCTGAGCTCTGAAAGAGCAAAGGGCTGAGAATATCCCTGAAACTAAACAAAGTCTAGCATGATTAAAGCATGTATGAGAACTCAAATTCAAATTACTACTTATTTCAGACCTTGAATAAGTTTCTTAACTTCTCTGAGTGCAGCTCTTCCTTACACCTGGGATATTAATATTTCATAGAGTTTTGGGAATGATTAAAAATACATATAAAGTGAAAGACTAGGAGTAATCACTAAGTATCTGTGATTGAAAAGTCAGTGGAGAGTGGTCTCAGACGCATCCTCAGCCTAGGGTCTTTTTGTATTTGTTAGTGATTGTGTATAGGAACCCAAAACGTTCAGCCAGCAAGAGAAAACCTGTGCTATTACTCCTAGCCCCATGTGCTTTATCTTTTATTCCTGGTGTTCAACACCTTTGCCAATCAAGTAATTCAAATCTCATATTTATAAGCCCTTGGAGGTAATCAAGTACAGCCTGTGCGCATTGAATAGGTTTCATATTTTACATACATACTTAACACTAGAGTTGCTATAACTAGGCATATATATTTACATTAAAAATGGATTATTTTACATGAGCACATTTTATCTCCATTTATCAAGTACAAGTGGCAAATCAGAATAACAACTTCTATTAGTGACTCAAAGGTGTGAGATAAGGAATATTTATATGAGTATGTGTGACACAAAACTGTATTCACATATCTCTAAAATCCAACCTCATTTATTTTCCACTGAGATATATATATACATATATATACATATATATGTATATATATACATATATATACATATATATACGTATATATATATACATATATATATATATATATATATGTATATGTATATATATAGCTGCAGAATTTTATGCAAGATTCCATTTACAAACTCTATGTTTTATTGTCAGGAAGCCTGACATGGAAATATCATTTTCAAGGAAACATCATTTTCAAATGATGAACAGGTTAGACAACAGTGAGTACTTTTTAACTTTTTTTTTTTTTCATTTCCCATCACTGGAGTTGGCTAAGCACAACTACTTTTTGTTTTCACGTTTTGGGTTTTGTTTTCTGCCACTTGTTTCACTGGGTATCTGATTCCAGTTTTTATTTCTTCTTTTCTACCTGGTGGTACAATAAATAGTATCTCCAATGATTTACAACATGAGAATGATGAGTGATCTAGTGAATGCCCACCACGTATTAGAGGCTTAAACTTGGTTTTAAGAATGAATATGTGGATATGTTGAGGTAAGGAAGGAAAATGCCATTTTATTCCTTTTTTTTTTAAAGTTTTACTTATATATTTTTGAGAGAGACGGCGTTGAGTGGGAAAAGGGCAGAGAGAGAGGGAGAGAGAGAGATTCCCAAGCAGTTTCTGCACTGCCAGCACAGAGCCCAACACGGGCTCGAACCCACAAAGCCAAGGGAATATGACCTGAGCTGAAACCAAGAGTCAGATGCTTAACCGACTGAGCCACCCAGGCACCTCCATTTTATTCCTTTTTTAGAAGTCATCTTCCCCATCACTTTTATTAGTTTCCAGAAAATGTTCCATATGGGAATTAGAAATTTTTCACATCTTTGTGTTGCCAGTAGGCTGAAAAATAGAGAAATATAATTTGGAGCTATTACAGTACAATGGAAAAGAGTATTATTTCTGTTAACAAAACTTCTGGTGCTGTTTCACATGCTAGGTATATGATAATATAGTAAGAATTTCTCTGCCCCTTGATTTCAGATGTGGTCGTGTAATTTGCTATTACCAATGACCTATGATCAAAAGCGAGGAGTCACGAGTACATAGTCTTAGGAGACAATGGGTACTTCATAAAATTATTTTTTCTCTGGTACAGTGACTAACAACATTCAAAATGTTATAGAAGGGGCACCTGGGGGGCTCAGGCAGTTGAGCGCCTGACTCAAGTCATGAAAGCCCCACATCATCAGGCTTTGCTTTGGGAACAGAGCCTACTTAGGATTCTCTCTCTCTCCATCTTTTTCCTCCACTCACACTCTCACTCTCTCTCTCTCAAAAAAAAAAGAAAAGAAAAAAATGTTGTAGGTATCATTAAACTATGCTTCAAAGTGACTTTATGAGCAGAAACCACTTACATAAGATGGATGTATAGCAATAGTAGGAAACAATCCTTTGTTATTTCTATCAAGATTGAGAGTAATTTGTTACTGCAACAAAACCTAGCTCAGTGAAACTGATACACATCTAAAGTCCTCTGTAATTTTCCAGCTATTATCTTTTAAATATTGTCAATTTTAACTTAATATAAAACATTAATGCTGTTAAATAATTATTTTAAGTTCTAGGAACTGAGTCCATGCCAGGCAGTATCTTGAGTGTGTTTTATATACATTGATTAATTTATCTATGAAAAATACGATAGGTAGGTATTATTAGCTCCATGATATAGATGAGAAAACTGGAGTTCAAGAGAGTTGATGCAACTTGCATATGTTTTATTAGTCAGTAGCAAAACCAAGTTTGAATCCAGATGTGGCTAATTTCAAAATCTGTGCTTTTAATCATCTTTGTGTTTTATACTCATTCTGAACTTACATTTTAAGATCTGTAAAATTAAAGTGATTTTCTCATAGAGATTCTGTGAAGACTAGCTGGAAAACCATGCTGGTAAAGAATTATGATATAGAATTAACAGAATAGATTATAATTTCGCCTTTTATGGTCTCATAAACCAATGACTAAGTTTGATGCCAAAAATAATGTGAAAGAGAAAAGAATAAGCTATAACAAGTATTTTATTGGAGCATCACTTTTTATAATGTTTACTTTTTTTTTTGAGAGAGAGAAAGAGAGAGAGAGAGAGAGAGAGAGCGAGCATGAGCAGGGGAGAGACAGAGAGAGATGGGGAGAGAGGATCCCAAGCAGGCTCCACACTGAGAGCAGCCAGCCTGATGTGGGCCTCAAACTCACAGTGAGGTCACGACCTGAGTTGAAGTCGGATGCCCAACCAACTGAACCACCCAGGTCCCCTGGAGATTCTTTTTTAATTTTTTAAATTAATTTTTAAATTAATTTTAATTTAATTTTTGAAGGAGAGAGAGACAGAGTATGAGTGGGGGAGGGGCAGAGAGAGAGGGAGACACAGAATCCGAAGCAGGCTAAGCTGTCAGCACAGAGCCTGACACAGGGCTCAAACTCACAAATCGCAGGATCATGACCTGAGCCGAAGTTGGACGCTCAACTCAGGTGCCCCCCTGGAGAATCATTTTTGACAAAACATCTTGGTTACTTCTCCAATTTTAATAGTATAAGCCCTTCTTTTGCATATGGGAGAAATCTGAATGACTACCATTGTTTTTCAAGTTCTACATGATGAGGCAAATTTTCATGTAATATTAACTAATATATCTTTTTCTCATACTTATAAAAATAATATAAACATCTATGTAACACATATCCACTCTCCCCATTTTGAAAAGGGAAGAAGACTTAACATTATACTCTTTACATTTAATAATTCATCCCAGGAAAACCTGGAAGGGGGAAGGAGAAGGAAACTGAACAATACCCAAAGGTCTGCTCTTCATTCTTTTATGGTTTAGCAATCTATAATTTCAAACAGTCCTCACTCAAACCCATCACAAAACTCCTAAGAACCAATTCAAAATTCTTACACTGAACTCTGTAACAAAATGACTTCGGAACTTTGGAAAAGAAAGATAAAAAATATTTGGAATGAACTCAGAAAGTTATTTCTATCTAAACAGTTAAGAAAAATAAAATTTTACTTTCAAAAATAGGAGAGCCGGAATGGTTACACAAACTGACACATACATACCATGGAATGTTATTCAGCAGTAAAAATGAATGAACTTTTGATAACAGGCAAGAACTTGGATGGAACTGCAGGAATCATGCTAACGAAACAAAAGCCAGTCTCAAAAGGTTTCACACTATGTATTCCATTTTTGTATAATTTTAAAAGATGAAAACATTTTAGGAATGGAGAACTGATTAGTAATTGCCAGGGGTTAAGAGTGGGAAGGTAGGGGCAGGAAAAGATTATGTAATTTATATGATAACGATTTAAACGTGCAGCACAAGGGATACTCATGATAGAGCTGACCCATACCTTAACTATGATGGTGGATACACAGACTCATGTTATAAAATTGAATAGAACAAAATAGACACACAAATTTGAGTACAAATCAAGTACTAGGGAAATCTGAATAAAATGGGTAGATTACATCAATGTCAAATCCTTGGCTGTGATATTTTATTATATTTTGTGAGATATCACTAGCAGAAACTGCATAAAGGGTACATGAGATCTCTCTGAATTATTTTTGCAAATAATTTTAATTAAAAGAAAATATTTCATTTTTTTTTCAACGTTTATTTATTTTTGGGACAGAGAGAGACAGAGCATGAACGGGGGAGGGGCAGAGAGAGAGAGGGAGACACAGAATCGGAAACAGGCTCCAGGCTCTGAGCCATCAGCCCAGAGCCCGACGCGGGGCTCGAACTCACGGACCGCGAGATCGTGACCTGGCTGATGTCGGACGCTTAACCGACTGCGCCACACAGGCGCCCCTAAAATATTTTAAAATAATTACCTAAAATTATCTTAATAAAAATTTCAATAAGAAAAGTAAGGCATCTGAATTTCTAATGAACGGTGATGTAAATGCATTTGAATTACATTTGCTATTCAGATAGCATATTCATCTTAATGTCCACCATCCCTTTAATTATTAGGTTGAAATAATGTTAAAGTATTATGTATGTTGCAGATTGAATTGTATTGTATTCTTCTCCAAAAACATGTTGAAGTCTTAACCCCTGGCATCTGTGACTGTGACCTTATTCGGAAATAGGGTCTTTGGCAGATGTAATAAAGTTAGGATGAGGTCATACTGAATTAGTGTGGGCCCTAATCTAGTGATTGGTGTCTTTATAAGAAGAGGGGATATTTCTACACAGTGACAAAGACACACACAGTAATATTATTATGTAACCATAGAGCAGATTGATGTGTCTGTTATCCAAGAATTGCCAAGGAGGGCGCCTGGGTGGCTCAGTCAGTAAAGCATCCGATTTCAGCAGGTCATGATCGTGAGCTCAAGTCCCACATCAGGCTCTGTGCTGCAGCTCGGAGCCTGGAAACTGCTTCAGAGTCTGTGTTTCCCTCTCTCTCTCTCTCTCTCTCTCTCTCTCTCTGCCCCTCCTCTGCTTGTGCCCTCTCTCTCTCTCTCTCAAAAATAAACAAATATTGGGGCGCCTAGGTGGCTCAGTCGGTTGAGCGTCCGACTTCGGCTCAGGTCACGATCTCGTGGTCCATGAGTTCGAGCCCCGTGTCGGGCTCTGGGCTGATGGCTCGGAGCCTGGAGCCTGTTTCCGATTCTGTGTCTCCCTCTCTCTCTGCCCCTCCCCCGTTCATGCTCTGTCTCTCTCTGTCTCACAAATAAATAAACGTTAAAAAAAAAATTAAAAAAAAATAAAAAAAATAAACAAATATTTTTTAAAAATTAAAAGAAGAAAAAAGAATTGCCAAGGGATTACAGCAACAACCAGAAGCTGGGATAGGCAAGGACAGATCTCCCTGCATTCCAACCCAAACCTTCAGAAAGAGCATAGCCCTGCCAATCATTTGATTTTGTACTTCTAGCCTGCAGAATCGTGAGAGAATAACTTTTTGTTCCTTTAAACCACCATGTTTATGGTATTTTGTTATGGCAGCCCTAGGAAATTAATAACAATGGTATTTTCTTGAATGCAGTGTGCCCCAAATATTTTATGCCAGTTTAGGAAAGCAAATTAAACCACAATGAGTAATTATGTTTTTAATTTCTCAGTTATTTTCCATTTATAAAATGAAAGTCTTGCTATTTCTCACATATGCTCCAGGAAACTATTCTTAGCAATGACAAACACTAATGGGGATGGCATTTTTTCCCCTTTTAATCAGTGTGTCTTTTATTTTTTGTTATTCTTATATGTACATGTCACTAGGCCCTACATGTATCAAAGGGTAATTTGCATCACCTATTACGTGCAGATCATATTTTCAGCCCAATTTGTAGACACAGATATTTGTTTAAAGTTTAAAAATGCTTTATTCACATTTTCTCTAAAAGCATCAAAATTGTGAACTATAAATTCAAGAAAATTATGCTTTGAAAATATTTTATGCTAGGTTCAGCCTAGGTAGCTGTTGAAACCATCTAATATCAAAGCATTTCTAAAAATGCTCCCTCTAAAATGTTAAAATTTAAAAATCAGCTTCGTGTACGAAAGGAAAATATTTTCGAAAACCCATCTACGTGAAGGGAAAGCCTCACATAGATTAAATGTAAATGCATACTTACTAAACAGGGTTATGAGAAACTCTCTTCGGGTATACATTTTACCACATTTCCCTTCTGCCATTTCTGACTATGCCACTACCATCCATACATCACCATGACAATTATGCGTTACAGTATACACTAAATTGAAGTGTTCAAACTTTCAATTCACTATTGCACATATCAGTAATAACTTGAGAATAATTATGGCTTTTAACAAATGATCCTCAACTGTTTCACAATTATAATGACTATGAAGGCATTGAGAACTATGCTTTAAAGTGCTGGATAGATACTTTTGCTTTATACACCCAATACATGTTGGAATAGCAATGCGAGCAAAAATTTTATCCAGGATTAGTGTTACAGTCTGCCTTTTCGGATTTTAAACAAGGTTCCCGGAGCATCTCTGTCACACATGGAGTCATATCAACAAGGGCTCAAGTTTTGCATCCATCATTTATTAACTAAGCATTTCTGGCAATTTACTTAATGTCTCTGTATCTCTACTCCCTCCTTTAAGAAACTGTACAATAATAGAATCTCATTTATAGTATTGTTGTTATAATCAAGTAAAGTAAAACACAGGTAAACCCTGTATTACAGTACCTGAAAAAAAAAAGTAAGCAGAGACAAACAATTAGTGTCCAATAAATGGTAATAAGAGGAAATTCGGAAAATTCCCTCTGGCTTCTACACACTCATGCTTCTTCACTCACAATTCACATGTAACCAACTACTTTCTACAAACACTTGTCCTGAAGATAATGTTTACATAAAAGCAAATTTTGAGCTCTAAAACTGAATTTATAAATTCATAGCAGAGATAACAGCTTTAGTAAATAGCATTTCCATCATAAGAGCTGGATTTCTTGGTGACAGAGAAAGCTGCTTTGTTTTCTTCAAAAGGCTAAGAGCAGTGGTACAAAGAGGAGACACAAAAATCTTTATGCTGGTGTAAGGGACTTAAAGAAAGGGAGAGAAGGCTAAAAGAGGGTTAAAACATGGTGGGTGAGTCAGCTGCTGCTCTCATCTTTCTCTATGGATGAGTCTGAAGGATGAAAGACCTCCACAGAAGTCTAGAAAATTATCAAAATAAAGACTATTGCTGTCTCAACCTCCGGGAGTGTAAGCCCCATAGAAAAAGGGTCCATGCCCTGAATGCTGCTGGAATAGTACAGTATTAATGAAAGAAGGAATGGTCTAGACCAGAGGTTGGCAAACTCTTTCTATAATGGGACAGATAGTAAATCTGGGCCACATAATCTCTACCACAACTTTTTATAACTGTCCCCTTTTAGTGAGGAAACAATCATGGAAAATAGATAAAAGAAAAAAGGAAAACTTTTTTACAGAAACTGAAATTCAAGTTGCATATAATTTCAATATATCACAAAATAGTATTCTTCATGGTTTTCAACCATTTAAAACTGTGGAAATGATTCTTAGTTCACAGACCATACAAAAACATGAGTCAGAGTGGCTGACGAGAGTAGATTGTGGTACCCTGATTAGACACTGACAGGATCTAACATTCTTCCACTGGGCTTCCAAGAAGAGCATAGAAGAGCATAAAAGTGTTCTCTTTCCTTAGAAAAAGTAGATGAGAGTGAACAAAAACTTTAGTTGGAAAAGTGAGGATACAGAATATGTGGACTGAAAAAACAGGCTAAGATGGGACTGAGAAGCTAAAAGGCACTGAAAATGATGACAGAACAGACCCGAATTTCTTTCTCACCCTTGCTCCTGAGGCCATGTTGTTGCCTAAGATTCTCTTGAAACAAGAACCTAAGGGAAAAGACTTGAGGGTTACCATCTGACAGGACAGGGTGAAATTAAGAAGCCATGAGGAAGTGTAATCAGTGCCAGGAAGCTTTAGAAAACCTGAGTCAGTGCCCAAATTTTCTTACTCTTTCTGCTCTAGTAAGGGCTTAATCCTTGAAAGTCAACTTACTACCCATTGTTTTCTCAAAGCATAATAATACTTATCCATAGCCAGAGATTTCATCTAACTGCATGATTTAACACTTTCCTATATGAATAACCCATCTAGGAGTCCCAATCCCACCAAATAAAAGTAGAGTGTTGGGCACATGGCTGTAGCAAGAAAGAAATTCTCATTCATGTCTATGGTGTAACTATAAAGGAGTTTGAATTCTCCTACTAAGTCATAACAGGGAAGGAATATGCTCCTCTATAATAATCTTTATTTAATAGAGCACAGGAGACCTTAACTGGTCCATAAAACTTTCCAATGTCTTCTCATCAAGAAGTTTCAGTCAAGAAGATTTAGATTAAAAAGTCATCACAAAAACAATTTAAAAATTGTACCACTGCTCTTCCCTGGATCTCTAAGCTACCATTCTTCCTGACATTTCCATATTAACTTGGAATTCATTCCAGGTTTTTAAATTTTACTAATCTCCTACATTTAATTTAGCCACCTAATCTTATTAATTCTACATCTTTAATATCTCCCAATTTATTCCCATCTCCACAACAACATTTTAGGTTTTTATTTTTTTCTTCTTTTTGCAGTGGATTTTTAAGTGGTGTCTTTGACTTCAGTGTTATCAGTTCTTTTTTTCCCCAATTGTATTCTATATACTCATATCAAGGATCTTTAAAATATAAATCTGATCATATCAGATGCCTAACAACTCCTCATAGCCTCAGAGACTATGGATAATGTATAAATTCCTTAGCAATAATATTCAAGACCTTTTTCTCTATTTACTTCTCTAGGCTCCTTTCCCATATTTCTTGGTCTAATCATGCTATTATTTAGCCATCTTGATTTACGTACTTTTCCAATAATGGTCACTGTGCCCTTAATTTTATAACTTTTTTTCCAAATCATGTTCTGACCAAAAAACATATCCTGATATAGCATTAGCTATTTCTTCAAAAAATGTTTTCAACATCAAATAATGTGAAATATGGTACTATAATAAAATCTAGTTAAATGTTTTACAGTACTGGAAAATTACCCAGGATCTGAAATATACTTCATATTGTTATTCTCAGAACAAAATGAAATACTATTTAATATACTTTTTTTTAAATCATAGAACCCATGTATTCACAGTGTATGTACTGACTTAATTCTACTTCATCCATTTCACTTATCATTTTTTTTATTTCAAATTCCCCTTTTTAATTTTTCCTAAAATACTGTGATCAAATATTTCCATCTCCAATACTTATGTCATACAGTCTTGACTTGGTTATCTCTATGCAGAAAAACTTATGTGTAAGAGTATAGCACAATTGTCTTGGTTTAAGCTCAAGACAGTCTTTCTGAGTCACCATTATTTATTTATACTGCCACTTTTCATAGTGCATCAGTAATACAACTTGACCAGAATCAAAGTGGTTCAAAGTTCTGATTTCAATCTTTATCATCCAATGGTTTCCTGACCATTAATTCTTCTATTGATTCCAGTGAGAAGAGGTAACCACATATACTTTGAGATAAAATAGTCACACAAGATCATGAAAATTAGAATTCATTCTTCTCCTTCTCCTTTTTTCCCCCCCTTTTCTGAAGAAATCCAGGTGACAAAGAGAAACTCCTAGTTGGGGAGAAGTGGAATTGTTTGGTGTCACTCTGAATTATGTTGTAGAGGATTTAAGCAAGTCAGAGGGATAATTAACTGAATAGAAAAACTTAAAGAGTTTTTCCACTTCAATCATTGTATTAGTTTTCAGTAAGTATGGGCTCGGTTTAGAAATATTGAATGTTCATGGGAAAATTCCAGGCAATCTGTGCTAAATATTGAATACAAATAATTCACTTCGAGAGAACAGGTGGGTCATCAGATTACAATTATTTTCCCTTCGCCCATGTGGCTTACTTATTTTCGTTTGCAATCATCCATATTTTTACATGCCGTGGGCAAAGCTTTATTGAATTGACTAGGAGAATTTAAGGATTTTTCATTTAGTTTGCTGCATTGTTAATACTAGCTTGTCAATGACTTGAGATTACCTTTTTTCCTCTTTAAAAATGTTTAGCAAGGAAAATGAAATAAATGGTTGTTTTATTTAGGAATATCTCATGCTTTTTTAGCAGTTTTATTCTTCAAGATACATACTATGTTGCCAAGCTACAGCTCTAGACAAATGAGAAAATGATTTTCCTGACTTTTGTTCATTTAAATACTCAATCATGACATTGTGTTAATGTTATTTTCAAATAGAATGTCCTTGCTTTTCACATGAAAAATGAGGTAAAGGGAATGATGTGATTGTTCAAACCTTTGAATCGATGCATATTCATCAGAATGGATGATATGGAACTCAAACTGGCTGCATTTATTTAAATATTCTCATATGATTTCCATGAGTAATCATTAAAGTTAATGCAGAAATGTGCTGTTATGTCAAGACTTTTTTGCATATATGTCCATCTCAGAGTCTTTTATTACCTGTACCCTATAGCAATTGTTAAGTCAGAATGTAAGTCAAAGCCTTGAAAAATCCAAGACATTGTGACATGAAAATTAAAAAAAAAAAAACCTATGATCTTGAGTTTGCTTGATATATGTGTACAACACGTTCCAAAGAAGTTATTCACGGATGCATAATTACTTTCTGAATAGTTCATCATATACTAATATTGACATGGAAAACAATGATTATAAATTGCAGAGATAGCAAAAGAACAGAACTTTAAAATAAGAAAAGGAAATCTTAAACTCTATTGTGTAACAACAGTACCAATTCACAGTTGATGCAAAGAAGTTCAGTCCCATTTGATCTGTAAGGTTTGTATTTGAGCAGTTTAAAGTCTGTTAAATTGAAGAGAGCCTAATCATTAGGGGTCCACTAACAGGGAGGGGCACTTGGGTGGCTCAGTCGGTTAAGCGTCTGACTCGGTTTCAGCTCAGGTCAAGATCTCATGGCTTCATGAGTTCAAGTTTCATGAGTTTGAGCCCCACACTGAGATCTGTGCTTACAGTGCAGAGCCGCTTGGGATTCTTTCTTTCCCTCTCTCTCTGCCCCTTCCTGACTCACACTCTCTCTGTCTCTCTCAAGAATAAATAAACTTAAAAAAATTATTAAAAAAACAAACAAAAAGAGTCTACTAACAGGGCATACTATATAGAAAATAATATCTGAATCACAAAATTAACTGAATTGGAGGCACAAAATATTTTTGCTTAATTATTTCTACAGTATTGTGTATATGTTTCCCATCTTGGAGCTACACTGACATATCAGAAGTGGAAGAAAACTGGTTATACTAAACTAGCTCTTCTGTGATTAGAAATCTTTACTGACAAATCTGTAACGAATTCTTATTTTTTTCAAAAAGAAAGTAGATTATTATTATAATTTTCTAAAATAGAAACTTTGTGTTATAGACACAACAAATGCCATTGATTCAGAAATTTGTGTGAATATCTGCACATTAAGTTATTATATTTGTGAATCAAGTCCTTCATTCTCATAGAATTATCTTGGTTAAGCCAAAGTAACAAGTATTAGAAGACCTAAAGCTTTATTCAGAGATTAAACTGAAAGTATCAAGAAAGCAACGAAAGCAATGAGAGTTTGGTTGGCTGGTTGGCTGGTTGGTTGGTTTTGTTATAAATGAAACTGAGTGTAGGACTTCAGAGAAAGTTAATTTGAAATTTTGGCCTGTGTAATGACTTTTGGAAGTACACTGGGATATTTTAGATTTCTTACTTAGAGTCATTTTAGAAGGTATATCAGAAATCATTTAGACTTGCTACCTTAGCCAACTAATCATCCTTTTTTTTTATATCATTTAATGATAAACATACCAACATTTGTTTGAGGCAAACATACCATATTTGTTTAAGACATTTCTAACAAATTAGATAAGGAAATAAGTTTTACTGGCTACCTTATAATAATAAGTAAATGAAAATATAAGATGAGTGTTCTTAAAGTTTTTATTAAAAGTAATTTTAACTACACAGACAAAATGCAAATACAGAATCATTTTTTACTTCTATATTTCAGTTAAATTTTGATGTAATAAAATATAATATTTTTCTAATTTCAATGAGCAAAAGATATGACAGGACTTAACAGAAGAATCTCTTATGAAAATAATAATATGCAATTATATGTTAAACTAAACTCTGGATATAATACATACAAACTGAATTATTTTTTAAAAATAATTAGTAAAAGGGTTATTTTAAAGGTTTTATGCATTATGCTATACTCCATGAAATGCATTAAGAGAGAAGGTGGTATTTTAAAATGGTCTTTAAATAATCTTTCTCATAAGAATGTTACCAGATGTACTAGAAGAGAAGAAATAGAGTATGAAAAACATGTGATAATGTATAGGAATTTAAATTAGAAAGAACCAGTATTTTATATATATATATATCATATTACCTACATATGCATACAGTGGTCATTTTTATCTAAATATATATACATGATAATATGTAAAGTAACTATATTGGATATTAGAATAAAAGGCATATAACAGGTGTCTGTTATGATAGGAAATAAGTGAACACAAGAATGTCAATTTCTCATAAGAGACATGCATACTGACACATTTCAGTTGCTATTTTTCCTTCTAGAATTTTTTTTCATTTATTTACTTTCAATTGAAAAAGAGAGTATTTCTTCTATGATGAAACATTTAAACTCTGTGGGGTTTGGATAGTCTATAGGATAAAAAACACAGCATTGAGCAAGTAACCCCACACCACTCTTTTAAACTGTAGTTTAGCAGCTCTACTGTCTCTCTGAAACTTACATGGTTTGAGATGAAGCTAACAATCAAAAAGAAAAATGCTTTTTGTTCAACTTTCTTTTCTTCTGTTCAGAACTTAGTTCTGAACAGAATGGATACCAATAAACAATAAATAAATAAATAGATAAATAGATAAATAAATAAATAAATAATACAATTGCTTTTGAAATTCCTTTTTTCACTGAAGCCTGCTACTGTCTATGCCACATCTGTTTCAAAGAGTCAGTTACAGCACTGGAGCAGCTCTGGTTTAATGGGCTGTTATACAGCTGTCTATAGTGGGCTTTTCTTGTTCATTTTATAAATACTGATAGAAGCTGTAGGGAAGAGACTGAAAACAATGACTTAGAGTTGCAATTACAATGCCATGTACATGTTTTAACTATACATGTGTAAATATTTTTCAAAATATTTTATACACATTTTTATTTGATTTTATCTACATATGCAACCACTATTCAACTTTTCTGTGGATTATTTTATCCTTAAAGATTATTCATAATATTAAATATAATATTAGAATGTATATATTAGATATAAAGGGTCAACTGATTCTAAAAATTAATTGGCTCCTACACTTACTGGCAATTATGGAATAGTACATAAAGAAGATCTTTATTCACATTATGTTTAAAAAGATGACATAAAAGAAGTCTACAGAGAAGACTATATTATTCCAATTATTTGATTTTGAATTTCTTTATTCAGGACTTTTCTCATTAAAGCTTTGCAAACTGCTAACAAAATTGCTATTAACACTGAATAATCTTAAGTTTTTCATTATCACTCAATTATTAAGATTAATTCTCAAATCAATACAATGTTATTCTTTTTCCTGGACTTTAAGAAATAAACTTTTTCATCATATTTTAGGTAGGCAATACAAAAATAATTTTAAAAATAGTTTTATTTGCCATGCCAATAATAAATAAATAATATCTGACTTTGTAGTCAGAAAAAAAAAGTCATTTGAGTAATACACAAATAAGTATATGTTTGGGTCCAAGGTGGCAACATACGAAAACCCTGAACTCACTTCACACTGACACATGAAATCTACAGCAAGATGTGAATTTCCACTCAAAACAAACTGACAACTAAATGAAGAGCTCCCTCCACAACAAGAGATAAAAGAACCACATCAAGATGGGTAGGAGAGGCAGAGATGTAGTCTCAGCAAAAACCCCCACATTTGGCAATACATAATGGGGAGAGATCTCACTGGTGCAGAGCTTCTCCCAAAGGAGTGAGGGCTTTGTAACCCACATTGAGCACCCCAACCCTTGAGACCTGCACAAGGAGATAGACACCAAAGATACCTGGCTCTGGAAACCAATGGGGCTTACATCCAGGCTTATACCCTGAGAGCTGTGAGAATCTGGGATACTCCTTCTGAATGGGCTCATGCACAGATTCATTTATCCCAGGACACAAGGCAAAGGCCGCAGTTTGATATGTGACTGGAAAATATGGGACGGTGATTCATTTGCTATTCTTAAAGCATCTTCTGAAGGCCAGAGACCAACTGGGACTGTCTTCAGGAACAAAGCACAGGTGAGCACCATTTTTGCACACTCCCTCTACCTTTCTAGTACAATTGGGCACACATGAACGGAACTTTGCTAACACCACAGCTATGCCTTATCCCCAAAAGTCTTGCTGCATTAAGAAAGCCACAGACATGCCCTGCTCCCAGCACTCTTCTCTTACACAGCTGAGGACATGGCCCATCCTAAACACTCTTTCAGCCTTATTAAAGGTGGCCTGCCAACAGGCAAGCAAAGTTCACACAGGGGCCACCTCCTGATCACCTATCTCTGGTGGCCAGGACAGTTTACAATCCTGGGCCCCATGGGACTTTAACTATAGAAAGACACTACTGGGTAGAATATCACATCCAGGACACTGCACAGAGAGTACAATGTAAAACATCCTCTGCACAAGGAAAAGGCCTATTTATTTGTCCTAGAGCTTCACTCTGAGGGAAAGACTTCAGGTTTGCTACATATATACAGGCTACAAAGGTGCTCTCTGGGAACACAGGCAGGGAGACACCACCTTCCTGCCCTTTCTTGATCTCACAAGTACCTCCGAGAAAGAAGCTTATATGCTCATCTGAAGCCCCAATGTTTACAACTGCCACCCAGGGGACACCTCCAGATCTCTTAGTCTGGAGGTCAGCAAGGTCTAGATTGACATCCCATAGGAATACACACACACACACACACACACACACACACACACACACACACACACACATTTACATAAGTTGAAAGCTATAGCCTAAGGACCTAGACTCCAGTCAACCTGAAATCAAGTGCTGACTGAGATCCCTCCCTTTGGAACACTGACAGTTCTTGGCACACACTCAACAATTGGGACCTATCAAGAATAAATCAGCCTACTTAAAAAATAATCACAAAGTTCTGAAAGGCAAATAAGAGCTAGGACAAGTTTGAACAATAAGGCCTATCTCCTAAAAAGGCCACTCCTTCACGTCTGAGAGAGGTAGTTTGCATAATTCATAGAAACAGCACAGAGAGTCAAGCAAAATGAGGACACAGAGGAATATGTTCCAAACAAAAGAACAAGACAAAACTTCAGAAAAAGACCTCAGTTAAACAGACATAAGTAATTTGTCTGATAAAGAGTTCAAAGCAATGGTCATAAAGACGCTCACTGAATAGGGGATAAGAATGGATGAACAGGGTGAGAACTTCAGAGGTAGAAAATATAAGAAAGTACCAAACAGAAGTCACAGAGCTGAAGAATGTAATAACTAAATTGAAAAATACACTATAAGGGTTCAACAGCAGACTAAATGAAGCAGAAAAATGGATTGATCTGCAAAACAAGGCAGTGGAACTCACCCAAACAGAGCATCAAATAAAAAATAATTTTAAAAAATTGAAGATAGTTTACAAGACCTATGGGACAATATCAAGTGTACTAACATTCTGTATTATATGGGTCCCAGAAAGAGAAGAGAGATGGGGGCAAGAATTTTATTTGAAGAAATAATAGCTAAAAACTTCCCTAACCTGAGGAAGGAAACAGATATCCAGGTCTGGAAAGCAAAGAATTTCAAAAAAGATGAACCCAAAGAAATCCACAATAAGACACATTATAATTAAAATGTCAAAAGGTAAAAGGTAAAGAGAGACTCTTAAGAGCAGCAAGAAAAAACTTACTACATATAAGGGAAACCCCATTAGTCTGTCAGCTGATTTTTCACCAGAAACTTCGCAGGCCAGAAGGCAGTAGCATGGTATAAAGTGCAAAAAGGAACAAAACTTCCAACCATGAATTCTCTGCCCAGAAAAGTTATTATTCAAAATAGAAGAATAGAAGAAGAGATAAAGAGTTTTCCAGATGTGCAAAAGGAAAAGGAGTTCATCACCACTGAACTAGTCTTACAAAAAATGTTAAAAGGACTTCTATGAATAGAAAAGAAAAGGCACTAACTGCAAAACATATAAAAGTAAAAATCTCACTGGTAAGAGCAAATATATAGTAAAAGTTAATCACTTACAAAGATACTCTGATGATTAAAAGACAAAAGGCATAAAATTAACTTTAATTACAGTAACACATTAAGGGGTACACAAAATAATAACAATATAAAACATGACATTAGACATAAAATGCTGGATGGTGGGGGGGTAAAAATGTAGAGGTTTTAGAATATGCTCAAATTTAAACTATCAACATATATAGGCATATATGTGTTTACATACGTATACACACACACATACACAAACACACATGTACTGTTATATGGAAGTCTCATGGTAACCACAAAATGAAAATCTATAGTAGATACACAAAAGATAGTGAGAAAGTCATCTAAATATAACACACCCAATCTTCTTAGACTGAATCATGAAGAAACAGAACATCTAAATAGACTGATTACTAGTAAGGAGATTGAACCAGTAATCAAAAACCTACCAATAAACAAAAGTCTAGGACCAGATGGCTTCACTGGTGAATCTACCAAACATTCAAAGAAGATTTAATGTCCATCCTTCTCCAACACTCCTAAAAATTGAAGAGGAGGGAACATATCCAAACTCATTTTTTAAAAGTAATCTCTGCATCCAATGCTGGGCATGAATCTATAACCCCAACATCAAGACTCATGTGCTTTCCTGACTGAGCCAGCCAGGTGCCCCTTGTTGGATTTTTTTTTATTTGTTTGCTTGTTTTTTTTCAAATTCATTTTACTAGGCTAGTATTACCCTGATACCAAAAGCAGAAAAGAAAGAAAGAAAGAAAGAAAGAAAGAAAGAAAGAAAGAAAGAAAGAAAGAAAGAAAGAAAGAAAGAAAGAAAGAAAGAAAAAGAAAGAAAAGAAAATTACAGGCCAATATCCCTCCTCATGAACATAGATGCAAAAAATCCTCAACAAAACGTTAGTAAACCGAATTCAACAATACGTTAAAAGAATCATACCCCACATTATTTCAGGGAAGCAAGGATGATTCAACATCTGCAAACTAATCAATGTGATACACCATATTAATAAAATGAAGTAAAAAGATCACATGATCATTCTCAACAGATGCAGAAAAAAAAGGAACAAAATTCAATATTCATTTCTGATAAAAACTCTCAACAAGGTAAAGGTAGAGAATGCATATCTCAACATAATAAAAATCATATATGACAAACCCACAGCAAGTATCATACTCAACTGAAAGGCTATACATTTTTCTCCTAAGATTGGGAACTAGACAGAGATGCCCATTCTCTCCACCTTTATTCAACACAGTATTAGAAATCATAGCTATGGCATTTAGGCAGAAAATAAAAGGCATCCAAATTGGAAAGAAAGAAGTAAAGCTATCATTATTCACAGTGGACATATTATGTATAGAAAACTTTAAAATCTATGCCAAAAACTGTTGAAATAAATGAATTCAGTAAAGTTGCAGGGTAACAAATCAATATACAAAAATCTATTACATTTCTGTATACTAATAACAATATAATACAATGTCTATAAAATAATTATCAAAAAAAAAAAACAAATTAAGAAAACAATCCAATTTATAAATGCTTCAAAAAAATCAACCAGTAAAACAGGTAGGAATAAACGTAACCAATGAGGTGAAAGAATTGTGCACTAAAAACTATAAGACACTGATGAAAAAAAACTGAAGAAGACTTAAATAAATGGGAATGATAAATATTCTGTCCTCATGATTGAAACATAACATTGTTAAAATGCTCACACCATCTACAGTCCAATGACATTTTTCTTTTTTTTTCTTTTTCTTTTTTACTGTTGTGCACCTCCCCGCTCCAATGACAGTTTTCAATGTAATAGAACAAATTCTAAAATTTCTTTAAAACCAGACAAGACCCCAAATACCCAAAGCAATCTTGAGAAAGAGGACTAAAACTGGAGATATCATGCTCCCTGATTTCAAACTATAGTAGAAAGCTACATAATCAAAATTGATGGTATTGGCCTAAAAACAGATACATGAACCGAACAGAAGCCCAGGAATAATACCACATATATATGTCAATTAATTTATGAAAAAGAAGCCAAGAATATACAATGAAGCATGGATGGTCTCTTCAATAAAGGGTACTGGGAAACCTGGACAACCATAGGCAAAAGAATGTAACTAGGCCACTATTTTACACCAAATGTAAAAATTAACTCAAAGTGGATTAAAGACTTAAATGGAACCAGAAAAACACCTAGAAGAAAACCTAGGCAGTGAGCACCTTGATACTGGTCTTGGCATTGAATTTTTGAATGTGACTCAAAAAGTGAAGCAATAAGAGCAAAAATAAAAATTAGTAAAAACTTCCACAAAGCAAACTATTGACAAAACGAAAGGGCACCCTACTGAAAAGGAGAAAATGTTTGCAAATCATATATCTGATAAAGGGTTAATCTGCAAAATATATAAAGAACTCAACTCAATACAAACAAAACAATTAAAAACAAACAATCCAATTAAAAATGGACAATGTAAATAGTTATTTTTTCAAAGAAGACATATGGATGGCCAAAAGGCATATTAAACGATGTTCATTATCATCCTAATTATCAGGGAAATGCAAATCAAAAACCATAATGAGAATCACTTCACACCTATTATAATAGCCATTATCAAAAAGACAAGAAATAACAAGTGTTGGAGAGGATATGGAGACAAAGCAACCCTTGTGCACTATTGGTGGGAATGAAATTGATGCAGACACTATGGAAAATAATATAGAATTTCCCCCCAAATTAACAATGGTCTACTATGTCATCCAGCAATTTTGCTTCTGGGTATTTCTCTGACAAAAATGAAAACAGAATGAAAAGAAAATATGCACCCCTACATTCACTGCGGCATTACTTACAATAGCCAACATATGGGAACAACCTTCTAAGTATCCATCATTGGATACTTAGACATTACACATGTAATGACTTCTTTATCCATGTGTGTGTGTATACATATTGTGGGAAGGAGAGTTGGAGGGTGGGCAAAATATGAACAGGGTCAACTTCACGGTGACATACAGCAACTAGACAATGGTAATCTATTGGTAGTGCATACAAATATTGAATTATTATGGTATGCCTCTAAAACTAATAAAATGTCATATACCAATTTTACCTCAACTAAAAAGGCCTAAAAACTCAAAATAAATAATAAAAATTAATAAATTAACATGGTGACCTTGAAAATAGGTGAAATACATATTTTCTATGGATTTTTAAAAAGAGATTCCAACACACTAAACTATTCCAGAATACATAACAACTGGGAGAATTTGTTTCATATGTCATATTTTACTTTTTCAAAAAATTGAGCAGTAAAAGTCAAAAGATACCTTTATATTAAAAGCCACTAGAGAGGCACCTGGGTGGCTCAATCGGTTAAGTGGCCGACTCTTGGTTTCAGCTCAGCTCATGATCTCACAGTTCGTGACTTTGAGGCCTGCGTCCAGCTCTGCAGCTGGCAGCGCTGAGCCTGCTTGGGGTTCTTTCTCTCCCTCCCTCTCTCTCTCTCTCTCTCTGCCCCTGTCCCACTTGTGCTGTCTCTCTCTGAAGATAAATAAGTAAACTTAAAAAAAATTTAAAGCCATTATAAATAAAAAGAAGTTCATTTGTTGTTTAGGACTAAACCACTTCTAATTACTTGTCAAATTTAATCTACACATTAAATGCAGTAACTTTTGATGCTACTTTGCCACCTATGGACATTCAATAATCATTTTGCTAACTAAACAAATGAACTACATGGAAAGGTCGTAACATAAGAATCACTATCACAAAAGCCTCTGGATGCAAAAACGCATATAAATTATTGTTCCAAAGTATTTATTTTGATATTGAAATAAATTAAAAGATTACTTACATGTGGAGAAATAATGTTGAAAAATGAAAATTCCTTGAAGAATAATTTCCATTGGAAGAAGAGACGTCATTGTGCTGAAAATTAAGATATAGATTTAGTCCCAGAATTCACAGCATCATTCATATAGATTTTAATGGCTTGATTCCATCACAGAAAGGAAAAAAAAATTCCTCATTTATGATATGAGAAAACAGAAGATGGGAGGGACACACAATTTGCACTCACTGCTACCACATAGAGAACCAACATTACCTATATATTTATCACGTTAAAAATAACTGCATTATTTTTTTCTCCTTCACTCTGATAGAACCGTGATATACATATATGCAATCTACACAGAAGTATACCGCCCCCCCCTTTTTTTTCCTGCTTAGGGAAGGCAGAAGTTGTATCTTAAACCCCAGAGTGACAGCAATGCTTCTCCACAGCACTTCTCTATTAAAGCTTCTCATATGTGAACAGAATGCTGTGCATGTTGAAGTATCTGTTGCCCACGTTCACAGCCAAAATTCCCATATTTGTGATTTGAATGCAGGAATACCCATAGCCACTCTCAAAAGAATTTATTTAAATCATGTCCTGATATCATTAGCACTGACAGGGTTTGGGGTAACACTCAGGGAGATAAGCAGTTGTGATATATTTCTTCAAAGAATGTGTTCTGTCAGTGAACTTGTCCAAAAGCGTTGGGGCATATAAACATTCCTCAAGTGGGTTTACTTATCAGGTATAAAATGACCGGGTGAGGAGAATACAGGGTTTTGACAGTTTGTGGTTTGAAATTAAGCATGACCCTTTGTACTTTTAAACATGATTTGTCTATTTTTTTTAAATCTATCTTGATTCAAAAGGGAAGCAGTCAATGCTAAGTATGGCCAAGTGAGGGCAATTATGAATATATTTATAAAAATCAATTTAAAATAAAGATCCCAGCACTGCAAAAACACCTTGAAATAAGTCATGAATAAATAGGCTTTTCTCTCATGATTTTTAAAGCACCGCTACAGGGAAAGTCTGAAGATAAATCAGGTGACAAGAAGTTTGAAACAGCTTGCTAATTTATTTTCTGAGCCATATTCCTAGGCTAAGTGAATATGCATTTCATTATTACAACAAATATGCTGATCATAAAACTACCTATTTTCCTTTAACTAAAGGATCAATAATTTTAGATTTTGAAAATAAATTCTTACACTATTTAAAAACACTTTCTATGGAACAGAATCATCTTTTATAACACATTAAATCATGACTAAACCTTTTTTTTTAATGTTTATTTATTTTTGAGAGAGCGTGCACAAGCTGGCTGGGGGGAGGCAGAGAGAGAGAGGAAAAAAGAGAGAGACAATCCCAAGCAGGCTCCACTGTATCAGCACAGAGCCCAATGTAGGGCTCAATCTCACAAACCATGAGATCAAGATCTGAGCTGAAATCGAGTCAGACGCTTAACTGACTAAGCCACCCAGGAGCCCCAACTAAACCTATTCTTGAGAAGTATTACACACGATCAAATGTAAACATATTGTGGAAAAATCCCTTTGATACGATATGAGATATGTATTTTTAAGAAAACTAACATTTTTCCAACTCACATCTTTTTTTTTTTTTTTTGAGAGAGAGAGAGAGCACAAGAGGGGGAGAGGCACAGAGAGAGGAAGAATCTCAAGCAGGCTCTGTGCTGCCAGTGCAGAGCCTGATAAGGGACTCAAATTCAAGAACTGTGAGATCATGACCTGAACTAAAACCAAGAGTTGGACACCTAACCAACTGAGCCACCAGGGTTCCCCTCAAATCTCTTTTCGAATTGATGCAGTGTATTTTACTAGGTGACAAGTGAAGACAATTAATACAAATAGGTAACTTATACAATACTAAATGTTCTTTGCCAAAAAAAAAAAAAAAGACTACCATGGGAGGAGAATGAGTTATTGAAGTATATATAATCTTCATAAAATTAAGCAAATATCATTAAGTAATGACTGAAGTTCCCCAAAAGTCTCCCCACGTTTGTAAATATAATATCCAATCACTGTTTTATTTCTTAATTGTATTCAATTCTATAAATTGGATTTGTAAATAAATATGTAGCAGTTCTTCAATTAAGACTGACTAAATGTAGATCAGCAGGAGAACAAAATACCAATCTTTATCCTATTGCTTATAAGCTTATAATTATGGGACCATAAGTAGGGAGTCTAACAAATTCCAATTTTCATCCATTAAATTTGGTGAGACAAGTCCAGGCCAGAGGTTCAGAGTCCTAGCTTATAATCAATTTCATACATACTATTAGACACATCTACGTTTATCTCACAAATGAAAAATCAAACCTGAATCTTTTAAACTGTTTCAATAGTCTAATCTATTAATGATGGTTACAGTTTTTTTTTATCTCACTCAATATGTCCTAATTGTCCCTGAAAGGAATGTTTTCTTGAACAATCTGTTTGCCTTTGCCTATCTAATTAGATAGTAACTTTTTTTCTATTAACCTTCCAGTTAATTTTGGAAAATCTTGTTTCATTCATTGAAAAGACAGAAAGGAGATGTGTACCCAAATCTTGTGTTTTTATTACAATTAGTAATTTTTCCTAAAGATTCCACTGTCCATTAAACATTGAAAACCAGTTCTCCCTCTCTCATGTACAATTTCAAGACAAAAAGAAATATATATATATATATATATATATATATATATATATATACACATATACCTACATATATACACATACATATATACACACATATATATGCATGTGTATATATGTAGGTATATGTATATATGTATATATATATGTATATATATGTAGGTGTATATACATGTGTATATATGTAGGTATATGTATATATATATATACCTACATATATACACATACATATATACACACGTATATATGTATGTGTATATATGTAGGTGTATGTATGTATGTGTGTATATATATATATACCAGCATGTATACATAAACATGATCTGACTTTAAACACTTACATGGGAATCAGGATCTAAATTCTATTTCTAATAATAATTTTGACCTAACAATATGCTATTATTGATCAACTTTAGGTCATTCCTTGAAAATTACTGAGGCCCCTGAATCACCTTCTGATCATGGATACTTTTAAAGAATGTGTTTGTTTGGTATACTGTTGAATCAGAAACTTGAGAAATAAAACTTCAATATTTTTACAATATTTTTAAATTTCCAAAACAGAGAAAAAAAGGAATGGCTAGAAGGTTAACTGTTTCTTTTATGTTCAGTATTACCTGGATAGCATGGATTTCATAATGATAATACTGTTTCTAGTCATACTCTCCAATTATGCATATGCTCACTTACAGAAGAAAAATGATCATGTAAATACTAGCAATAAAGAATACATTAGAAAAGGTAGCTAAAACTTCCCAATGTGAAGTCCACTTAATTGTGCAAAGCCTACCTTTATGACCTTCAAAAAAACATGTATGAACTCACAGAACATATGTCAAATATGTTAAACTAAAATACGATGTAGTTGTAAAATTGTTCCTTTTAAAGGACAATTTTAAGGAAAATCTACCAATCTTTTCTTTTTACTTTATATTGTATATCATCAAGAAAGCGGGGTCAAGGCTTTAACTTCATTTTGAAAGGGAGAAGAACACCTTGTGAGGAGGAGGAGAAGAGAAAAGACCATTTTTCCTAAGGCAAGGTAGCAAAAGTTTAAGGGCCATCAAGTTATTTGGAGGGAGTAGGGGTTTCTTTGACAGCCAGACCCCTTGACATTTCTGTCTTTCCCTTTCTGCTGGCCCTGCCCACATGGGAGAAAAGGAAGATAAAAAGGCTCATAAGAAATGTAAGTGATCTTTATTGACCTGTGACTTTGGTATAACCATGGCCTCTGGCGTGTGACTGCAGTATGCATTTCTTGTCAAAACAGGTAAGGGAATTGAGCATTGGCCTGAAGGAACGTGTGTGTGTGTGTGTGTGTGTGTGTGTGTGTGTGTGTGTGTGTTCAGAACTGAAAGGTAAGGGATTTGAAGAAAAAGTGGAGGAGAATTGGGGGAAATTAGGGGAGGAAAGGTAACTATTGTAAATTTTCTCCTTTTGGAAAAAAAACAAAATCTTGTTATTCTGTAGTTTATTCATCTCATTCTCAATCTTTGCCCCCTCTTTCTTAATTTTGCTTCAGATATTCCATTAATTTTCCCTGAAAATAATTTTCTTTCAAAGATATATGGTCATCAAATTGGGAATAAATTGAAAAATAGCTTGCAGTCTCTAGCAGACTTTCTCAGATGTAATAGGACGCATTGGCTGGGAAAAGGCAGTTCTTCAATCTGTTAAGGATATGAATAAAACTGTATCTCAGATCTTGTAAGAACACCCCACGAGAGTACAGGGTACGCTAGAAAATGGGGATGAGTACCTTTCGGTTTTCCTAAGTCACGGTCTTTTTGAAAACTATTTTAAATCCTTTAAAATATAGTCATTAAAACTTGCTAAAATGACGGTTTTGTTGCCTTTTTTTTTTCCTCAGAAAAGGAAACAGCACAGAGAAAGATGTATTTTAAAGACAGATTCATTCCCCTGTAGAACACTACTTAAACATTGTAATAAAAACTGGGAAATTATCTCGCCCCTATTTCCTTTAACCTTGTAGGGCATCTGCTCAGGTTTGTTCGGAGAGAGTCATCTTACAAATACATAAGCAGACGCTGTCAAATATGAAATAAAAGATGAAAGGGAAAATCAACTCTAACATCATCGATACTCCCTGCTGTAAAATCCTACTCAATCTGTGCTGTTGGTTTGTTTTTTTTTCCCCCCTGAGTTCACAGAAATGTTTCACAGAAAAAATCTGAAAGAGACAACCTGGCCCTGTGCTTCCACCAGACGGTTCCTTTTGCACATCGATCTCACCTCCTTGTTGCATCCAGGGAGCTGCGGGGCGCGCCCCGCCACAGTGTTAGCAACCTCTGCCTCTCGGCCAGATCCTGCTGCGGAGAACCGGCAGGCTGCTTGTGGGCCTAGCGGGGCGACTTAGCTCAGGTTCCAAACCAAATCCTGGGGAGAGGCTGGCCCACGCTCTCCGTGGAAGGTTCCACCTGGCCGCCATCTTGAGGGCGGAGCAGTGTTCCCAGGGAAGCTGCTCTGAGGAAAGGAGACCAAAATCGCGCCCGCGAAAGAGAGAACGCGCCGAGGTTGGTTCACTTTTGGTATCTGACCTCTAGGTTACCCTTCTACCTTGCTTCCTGCAAAAATACTGCACGGTCTTTGGAACTTAGCGCATTGTATCGAGGGACACAAAAGAATCTGTAAAGGGCATTAGGTTCTAAACTGTATTGCTTGGAAGGATTTATACATTAACAACCACTTGGAATTTTTGCCCAAAGCAAGTCTGCCCACACGCCCGAGGCCAATAAACCGTGCCAGGTGAGAAGTTCTCAGTGCTGATTTTAACGTTCGTCGTCCTCCTTTGACAAGGTTAGTGTAGGTAAAAATGGAGGGAGAAAACATTGTGGTAAATGCCACATTTATTAGCAAGGTTAAAATGGTTTTCGTGGCTTTCTAGTTGATAGGAAGAATGAGGGAAAGGGGGATGAAGATGCATAGATTTACATTTATTTTTGTTTTGTTTTTTGTTTTTGCTTTTTTAATAAAGTTACAAAGTCACTTTTCCTTGGGCTGCTGCCTTTGCCTACAGGGTACAGACGACTGCCAATAAGTTTTTGTTTTCATAGAGATCAGCTCACCATTCTTTGGACAAAAGTACTTTACATACGATAAATGTTCAATAATTTCTTGATATATTTTAAATGGCATTTGGTCCAGAATGTAAACCTCAAATCAAAGGCTAAATATAATCATAAATCCACAGACAGGTTGAAAACTCTGATTTTAACTATATTCATTGGAATTATGTTTAGTTGGGGAAAGAAATGCCACTACTCAAAAAAAAATGGCTTACGTGAGATAGAAATATATTTTTCTCCATGAAGTCCCATAGCTTGGTTGTCTAGAATTAGGTCACTAGCTCTATTTTAACAAGTCCTTAGGAACTTTGGGTTCCTTCCAGTTCACAAGCATTCATCATCTCTAGGGTGTGTCCTTTCTCCCCATGGAGCAAGCTGGTATTTATGCAGGGGGCATACGGAAGGAGGGGGGCAAAGAAAAAGGGCCAAGTGCATGGGCCAACTGACCCTTAAGGAAGATTTCTGGAGGCTTCTCTAGAACACTCTTTCTTGAAACACCCCCATTTAAGAATTTAGTCACTTGAATACATCTAGCTGCAAACTGCCAAAGATTAAATAGAGTGCATGCATGAGAGAGGTATTGTGATGGAAGAAGAAGGGACAGGAAGGGAACAGGCATTGGAGGAAAAGAGAGGCAAACTGAGGTGTAATGCATTCTTCTACTTGAAATGACCCCTTTCACTCTTTTTCTTCTCTCAACTCTGAGACCACACTGTAAGAAAACAACACAGTGGGCATGCCACTAGCAGAGCTCCTAAGAAGAAATTTAAAATGGGAGGAGCTACTCCTAAAATCCTCAAACCCCCTAAGAACAAAGTAGACCGTGGAGCTGGGGAGGTGAAGGAAAAATGATAGGAGTGCAGTAAAGGGGCATCTCACCCAGTCACATGTCCTCCTGTCCACTGTGTTCACTATGTGCCCTCATCTACTATGTTCACTGCGATACACATGAAAAGTCTCTGTATAGAGACTAAAATATTTTTTTAAGCAGTATCTTGATTTTGGAAATGTTTTGATTTCTTTTTAAAATATTTCTAATTGTCACAAGCAATATATAACCTTTTAAACGTCCTGTCCACTTACAGTTTTATAATTAATATTGATTTCAGAGTAACAATCTATTGTTTTTGTGGAGAAAACTACATTTATGCCCAATTGTGAAGGAGATGTTGAAAGAATCTACCTGTTATTTCTTAACATCCCTCCCTGCAAATACTTCTAAACTCTATTTGAAGTTTCCAGGTTATTCTAATATTCTTAATTTGTTCCAGTTGTATTTTTTCACTTCCGTTTAAGAAAAATGGAAAGTGCCTATAAGTCAATAAGTTAAACAGCATTTTCAGTAACGTGCCACCATACATGCTTGGTCTACAAAGTACATGGTTAGTATCATTGGGGAAAGAATTCAAAATCTGGCCTCACATTCCAGGAAAGCTGTAAACTAGATCACTTTGATCTTCTTCATTTTCTTCACTTTGATTTTCAGAGTATTTACATCCTCCTATGTTTATATGACCTCATGAACTCGTAAGAGTTTCAATAGACAGCCAGTTAAAACACACAGTATGTTCTTAAAAACTAAACATGCTTTAATAAGTCTGCTAAAAGCTGATAGCATTTCCCAGACTATACCAACCATTAATTATCCTTCCTCTTTTTGAGTCAAAGATTATAAGAAAAGGAAAGGGCATAACCTTAGTCCATCTCTACGGCAAAGATTGCAACAACAATAAAAAATTTCAAAATGTGTTTTGTGAAAATGTTGTGGTTAACATTTGAAGACTTCCCCAGATGTCTCACTTGGCTATACATTTGTTTATACTGATCATAAACAAATCAATTTAGATACTGGTATTTGACTGGCTTGGTATATAATTAAAGGAATAAAGTTTGAGATAGAAGTAGACCAAAGTAAACATGGGGAAGTTCTTTTATGGAAACTTTTAGTTGCAAATTCATCAATTGTTTCAATTTTGTGGTGTTTAAAGTGTTTCAGTTCATTGAGCTGCTATTGCTTGGCAACTACCAAACAAAACAAAGAAAATATTTTAGATATAATTTCAATTGATAACTAGTTAAATTTTGGTACAAATTCCACATTTCTGGGGCAAAACATGGTTTAAACATAACCTGAGCATTAAGTAGCCATGTAGCAGCAGGAAATACTGGTGAAATGTAGGAACTGAAAAGATCTTTCAGGGAAAATGATGTAATGAAAATGTTAGTAATTCTCTATCTTTCTATTTATCTAACCAGCACTACTCCATATCAGAAAAAAAAATAGTGGGGCGCCTGGGTGGCTCAGTCGGTTGAGCATCCGACTTTGGCTCAGGTCACGATCTCACGATCTCGCCGTCCGTGGGTTCGAGCCCCGCGTCAGGCTCTTGGCTGATGGCTCAGAGCCTGGAGCCTGCTTCCGATTCTGTGTCTCCCTCTCTCTCTGCTCCTCCCCCGTTCATGCTCTGTCTCTCTCTCTGTCTCAAAAAATAAATAAACGTTAAAAAAAAATTAAAAAAAAAAAGAAAAAAAATAGAAATAAAATGGTTACAGATGTTTAGGCAATAGTTGAAGTGTTTCTTCAAAAACATAAGAAATGGAAAAAAACATGGAAAATAGAGAAGAGTGAACTCTCTATCATGAATTAGAACATTCACAGAAAGGACTACTATATACATTTATCATTTTATCAAAACAAGAGTATAATTTTGCTTTCAAGGTATGTGTAACACAAATGTGATTGATTACATTTTTTAAATGTTTATTTTGAGAGGAAGAGAGAGTGAGCAGGGGAGGGGCAGAGAGAGAAGGAGAATCCCAAGTAGGCTCTGCGCTATGAGCACAAAGCTGGTCACAGGGTTTGATCTCAAGAACCATGAGACCACCACCTGGGCTAAAATGAAGAGTTGGACACTTTACCACCTGAGCCACCCAAGCACCCCATGTGACTGATTACATTTTTTAAAATGATTACATTTTTAAACATTCTTTGTTGGACTGCTAAACAAACAAACAAAAAAGTCAAGGCAATAGCATATTCTTTTGACCAAACTCTGCTATGCGGTACAAAGAGGATCTTGAATAGTAGATCCTTGAATTACCCCCATTTATTCCTGTGCCTGGTATCTACTGCAACATAATAAACCCAAAATTTCGTGGTTTATAACTATTATCTTTTACTGTTCTTATGATAACTGGGCTTAAGTTGGTGATTCTTTTATTTCATGCCCTGTTGCATGAGGCTGCAGACAAATGGGGGCTCAATTAGTCTGGCATGTCAAGATGGCTCACTCACATGACTGGCAACTCATGCTAGCTGTTGGCTGAGAATTCAGCTGAACTTTGCCAAATGCCTACATGTAGCCTTACGGTGTGCCTCGGGCCTTTTACACTATAACTGTTGGGTTCCAAGAAGTGTCCCAATAGTGAATAATCCAAGCTACTCAGTCAGAAGAGGAAGACAGTAAAGAGGATTGGACTCATGAGGGGACAAGATCTTATTGCAGAAGTGCATGTAGCATAGAAGTTATCATTGAGGACACTTTTTGGACAATATAAACCTGCCATAATTCTCAAAGAATGATTCAGAAAATTTGAGACATTTCATGTAACATATAGATACAGATATAGATATAGATACATACATACATACATACATACATACATACATACATACGCACACCAGGAAACAAAAACCCAGTGATGATACCAGGAGAAAAGCTATACTGCAAAGTTAGCAACTAATCTTTCTTGAAATTTTTTCCACAAAGGCTTGATATGTTTGCCACACTCTAAGATGATGAATTGATTCTGTTCACGGAAAGAAGCTTCTAAAATAGCTTCCAGTGATTCCTCCCTTATTTAATACTCTCATGTGAATGTGGGCTGGACCTACTGACTTACTTTTAATTACCAGAATATGGCCAAATTTGGATGCCATATGTGAGATCAGGTTTCAGAAAGACTGTGTCTTCTGTCTTTCTCACATAGTCCTTCTCTCACTCTCAATAGTTGTGACTGGAGCCAGCTGCCATGTTGTGAGCTGCCTAAGGAGAGACAATGTGGTGAAGATCTGATGTCTTCAGCCAATAGCCAGTAAGGACCTTAATTAAGGCCTGTCAATAGTCATGTGAGCATGTGAGTGAACTTGAAAACAGTTCCTGTTCCAATAGAGCCTTGAAACTCGGAGACAAATAACCAAATCTGAACTCATGGATTTAAACTGGTTAATGATTTTAATCTATTAAAATGCTTCACTTTATTAAAGCTCATACTGCCCCTTTGGGAAAAATGGGAACTTTTGTGCATAACTCTATTAGTCTTTGATAGTCTTGCAGATCATAATGACAAGGTTGGTTCCAGGTTTTCTTGTACATTTCTTGTGCAAGTCCTGAGGTCAGTTATTCTCTGAGATGTCCTGAATCCTTTCTTATAACAGAAAAATAACATATTAAAAATGACATATCCTGATGACACAATCAGGATTTAAAGTCCAGTCATTGTTACTAACTTGGTCGTTGTTTCTAGTCTCTTTCGCCAGATAGACTATGAAGACAAAGTACCTCATAAATGCCTATTGATAGTTAATTATAATTCTGGACTACATAATTTTATCGGATGCATATTACATGTATTTCCTTTCTTCTAAATTGAGGATCTCGTTCTCAAGTACACAGAGAATGATATAATTTGGCTATCCCATAATTACTCACTTGCTTTATCTTATATTTAATGTCCATATACAACAAATACACAACACATAAATACAAATTTTGGAGTCTCTAAGGCCAAATGCTTGGATGGGAACCTCTGGAAACTATTGAGTTTTCCTATCTTCAAGTAGTATACATGTTCAAAACATTCTCAATTATGAGTAATAAATTATTTAAAAAAGACATCCTAGGGTGAATACTTAAGTCTCAATTATAGAGATTTAACATTTTTATTTTTTCTTGGTAGAGTGAACTACAAATGCTCTTGTTTAAACCTCTTTGCCTGTGTTATTTATAAACCCAGTGAAAACAGAGACTACCACTAGACTCTACATAATCACTAGCCTCTACATAATAATTAGAAATTATTTTTAAAAAGTAACCCACATGCTTTTTCTATAAGGTGATTCTAAATTACTTTTATTATGATTCTTGTAGTCTCTTTCCAGTCCAGGTCTCAGCTTTATATTGTAAAGCAAACTATCTTAGCTGTTTCCTAGCCAGTCCATCTGTTGATCAAACAATATGCTCACTAAACTTCAGTAATGATAATAATGACAATAATAAGTACTATACACATCTACTGAGCATGTAACACTACTGTGCTGAGCATCATACATGCATTATCACATTTAATCCTCACAACCATGCTATGAGACGGATTCTGTTATCCTCATTTAAAGTGTGAAGAAACATAGCTACAGGAAATAACCTCCTGGGAACATAGTCAAGTTTGTTTTTCCTCTTGTATTATTCCAAGCATTTTCTATAAATATTTAGTGAGTGTCAGAAAGAAAGTTAGTAAGGAAAGGAGAAATAAATCTATTATATAAAGGGTAAACTGGATCAAATTATAACTTGAAAAACCAGGTTTTGGTCTAGATTCTGTAGAAAACAGAGCCTAAGACAAAGCTTACATAGTATGATTTTATTAGGAAGAGCAATGCCAATAACATACAAGAATGAGGAGAAAAAAACCAAAAAGGAAAGAAAATGAATACAAAATGGTAATTGCTGAGCTGGCTACAAGTTCACAAGACAGCATAACTATCTTTGGTCCTGGGCAAGATCTCTGAAAATGGCCTTGCCCAAGTGCTCTATGTGAGATCAGTTCTTTTAGAGGCAGAGAGGAAGAAGAGGAGTTTATTCTCTCTCCTCCTCCTTTCCCCTTAACTCTCACTGGACAATTTGCTTTGACTCCAAAGACCTTGCCTGTTGTGCCCTAGAGGCGGCAGCAGCCAGACCTTTTCCCATTGGCACCATTCAAGGCTAAAATCAGTGAGGGCAGGGCAGAACTTCTGAGGGTCAGGTTGTACTTGCACCGTGAGTGTAAGTGCAGAAGAGGCCCGCCCTCCCCTTGTGGAAGGCTGTGGTATTGGCTGAATTCACAGCAACGTGGCCTGTGTCTCTTTTCTCAGCCAGAGGCAGGGTCTGTAAAGCAGAAAGATTATAGAGAGGTACGTAAACTGAGTAGGCGTATTACTGCCTTTTGGAGCCCGTGGATAACCAGTTAAGGAGTTGGTGGCAGCGACTCATAGGAGGTGAATGAACTGATAAACTGCGAGTGTGGAAACTGATTCTTTCTCACCTAGCCCTGAATCCTCAGCGAAGTGCAATGCCCTGACATAGTAAATTCAAGAAATATTCATTGAACAAATACAATCACAATGATCTGTATTAGGGCCCATTTGACAAATATGTCATTTACGATTGTATGTACAATTGGTTCTGGTTATTCTCGATATTGTTCTATACCGGAAATACTGAATTAGCAAACATATTGCTCTTAGGGGGAATGCAGCGTTAGGTTCCTCCCAGCCTTTGGTCACAGCACTTTTGTCAACCAATCAGTTAAAATACTCATCTTTTGTCTGTTTCTGTGTAGTCACCTTATTTTATGTATACTGCTGATTCATTAACCATGAACTCAGGAGCAATATCTCTATGACTCATGCCTGAAGAATGGTTAGTTAACACACACATATCTCCCTGTGTAAGGCACATCACAGCCTTCTTGTGCTTGGAAACACTACACAACACTTCAGCACTACGCTTGGGGGTCATTTGAAACAGCAAAATCAACAAAACCACAAAATTGTGAAAACAACATGGCATTAAAGAAATTGCAAAAATTGTTTACAGTATGAGAGAGGAAACAAGGAGGCAGAATGTCCCCTTGTTTAGTTTAAGGTGAGATTGGATCTAAACTGGAAATGTACATGTTGGACAGCTTAAATTTTTGCTCCTATTCTGCATGTCTATGAATGATTACAAAACCATCATGAGCATTGATTTTGTGATTACAAATAAATTTTAGCTAGTAGACAAGTTTGCAAATATAAAATCCACGAATAATGAGGATCAACTGTATGTGTATGTGCATACAGATTTTCCAATATAAATATTTTCAAGTAGAAATTTTGTTTCTATGTACAATTTATATTTGGGGGACCTTGAAAAGCAGTCTTCTAATTATTTTGTCAGAGTTTTGATTTTTCTTTTTTTTTTTTTTTTTTTAATTTTTTTCAACGTTTTTATTTATTTTTGGGACAGAGAGAGACAGAGCATGAACGGGGGAGGGGCAGAGAGAGAGGGAGACACAGAATCGGAAACAGGCTGCAGGCTCTGAGCCATCAGCCCAGAGCCTGACGCGGGGCTCGAACTCACGGACCGCAAGATCGTGACCTGGCTGAAGTCGGGACGCTTAACCGACTGCGCCACCCAGGCGCCCCTTGATTTTTCTTTTTAATTCCAATCTCTATTACTCTTTACTCAACTTTATTGAAAAACTCTATTTTTATTCCTGACCGCTCCTTCAATTAAGAAAATCAATGAGTTTTAACCTTATCTTTGTGACGAGCTATGGTCTAGACTACTGGTCAGTTAAATTACAAACTCTCAGCATGGGTGTAAGCCTCACTATTTTCAAATAGTGATTAAGAAGTTCTCTAGATGATTCTAATGAGCAGCCAGGGTTAAGAACTTGTTTTAAATGCCAGCAAAGATACCGTGTTACATTACATAAGGCAAGTTCTATCACATCTTCTGGAGTCAGTGTTTTCATATATAAAATGAATATTACATCCCCTGCCTCATCAAATGTGAGGATGAAATGAGTTATCATGTTAAATTCTGGATCCAGAATAAAGCATTCAGTAAATAAATGTGTTTTTTTCTTTTCATACAGAAAGGCCTGGCATATCCCTTTTCTGCCCCTACAGATACATTTAATTTCAATAACTTTTTAATGTGAAAAAATACCGTTCACCCCTCCATCTTTACAAAATAACATGCATTTTTACCTTAGAGTGATATTTAAGAATCATAGATGATTTTTGTAATCTTTACCTCCCACTCTAATCTTTCAGGTACCTTACCCACTACTTATATTGAATTTGCATCTGTTGGAGTTCTCAACAGATATCCCACATATTCCCATCTCCAAGTATTTGGTCAAGATATTTCCACTGTCTGCAGTGACTACCATCTTAACAGTTGTCCACATAAAGCCTAACCCATATTTTAAGAACGATTCAAAACTACCTCATCCCCAAACCTGTTGTGTCTACTTCCTTATCATTCTGTAGCTCCAAATAGTACTAACTTGTTCTCTTCTGCCATTCAGAGTGTTCTGTATGTTTTCCTGTTATGGCAATACCAGTTCGCCTTGTCTATTAATGGCTTGTGTGTGTCTAATAACTTTAGGGCTAGAATATGCACTCAATAGGGCAGGAACTTTAACTTTTGCTTTTACCCCATATCTATAAATGTGTCAAAAGGAGAAAAAAAGACTGATTTGTCTTTTTTTTAATTTTTTTTTAACATTTATTTATTTTTGAGACAGAGAGAGACAGAGCATGAACAGGGGAGGAGCAGAGAGAGAGGGAGACACAGAATCCGAAACAGGCTCTGGGCTCTGAGCTGTCAGCACAGAGCCTGACGCGGGGCTCGAACTCATGGACCGTGAAGTCATGACCTGAGCCGAAGTCGGACACTTAACCGACCAAGCCACCCAGGCGCCCCTGATTTGTCTTTTCTGTTCTCATATTCAGGGAGAATATTTTGCCCTCTGCTGAAGTGGAAGTCAGTATGAGAGAACATCAGGCCAGGGTTAAAGTAATCCCCATCCCCTTCCCAGCTGGATGTTGTCTTTCTGAAACAATTTTCCACTCTAATCTTGGAGGAGTCTCTTTTTAATAAGGAAGCCTGTTCCCTTACATAGGTATTCAATACATATTTATAAAAGGAATCAATGTGTAAATTATGCCCCTTTAAGTTAACTGTGATACGTTAATAACTATAAGGGACATGGAAACCAATTAAGATGATCACTCCTTAATATTTACATTATCAGAACTGTATTTCTGTTTAGTGTTAAGCAAATTAAGTTATGCCAGACAAAACTCAAAGTCAAGATGGATTATGTCTATTATTTCTCTTTAATTTACTCAGTCTGATGATTCTTTTACTCTGGAGAAGATTGATTTAGTCAGGGCTTGATCTTCATGAAGTCAAGTAATTTTTTCCAAGCTACTATTATTTTTCAAGGTTATCATGTGTTTAAAATAACTCACATGCTGTGCTATAATTTCTGTACTGTATATTCAATATAAATACTGAATATCATTATTATGCACACATACAGTATGTTTTCCTAGAAATACTAACATAGGTTTTTTTAAGGCCTCTTCATTTAGGCTTGAATGCAAAGGATATATTATTTTGTCAACAGTTGATAACCCAGAAAAATAAATATATTAAAATGAATATCTGAAAATATTTGAGGATAGACACTTGCCTTAGTCCGTTCAGGGCTGCAGTAACAAAATACCAGACACTGAGCAGCATATAAAGAAAAGAAATTTATTTCTCACAGTTCTGGAGGTTGGGAAGCCCAAGATCGAGGTGCTGGCTGATTCAGTGTGTGGTGAGAACCCAGTTCCTAAACAGCTGTTTTTTTTTTGCTATAATCTGACATGGTAGGAACTTCGCTAAATTATCTGGGATCTCTTTATAAGGGCACAAATCCCATTCATTAAAGTTCCACTCTCATGACCTAATCACCTCCCAAAGGCTCCACCTCCAAAATAATTCCCTTGGGGTTTAGGATTTCACACTTGAGCTTTGGAAGGGACATACGCATTCAATCCACAGCACACCCCAAAATATCTTAGATTATAAAATTAAAAGATAATAAGGCAGAAGAAAACATTTCACTAAAATATTTATAAACTACCTGTATAAACTTATTTTACATATTAAGTACATATATATAATCTTATAAAATGCCTGTACTGTTTTAAAATTTTTATAATTTAGATAACGTGTTGACATAATTAGCCTAAAGGTGGTATTTGAAATCAAAAATGATTTTTTTCTCGGGGCACCCATGTGGCTCAGTGGGTTAAGGGTCTGACTTTGGCTCAGGTCATGATCTCACAGTTTGTGGGTTCCAGCTCCACATTGTGCTCAGTGCTGACAGCTCGGAGCCTGGAGCCTGGTTTGGATTTTGTGTCTCCCTCTCTCTCTGCCCCTCCTGGTTCATGCTTTGTCTCTTTCTCAAAAATAAATAAACATTAAAAAAATTTACATTAATAATTTTCTTCTCATAGAAGACAAGGACATTAGTTCTGTTTGCTATTTATTTAACAGTTATAAAAAGTAAACATTTTTAATGTATCCTAATAACTTGTAACTGCATGAATTTAATAGATTTGATTTTAAGTCTAATTTACTGAATATTTAAAACTTAGAAGAGTACAGGGTATATAATCTGTTTAATTTATTGCTCTTCTTTCCCTTAGTTATTAGACCTCTTGCCTTCAATGTGTCAATTCCTCCTGACCATTAAACTGGAAACAATTCTGAACAAAACTTGAGGATATTTCCAGATTCTTAATTTTTAACTGGACCATCATCAAAATGGATGTTCTACAAATCCCACTCAGTATGTAGACAATTCTTTTGTCTCAGGGCCTATTAATAATATCAGTGGGTCTTAATATCTTATGCTCTACTTTAATAATTGAGCTTCTGTCTTTTCCTCCATTCATTTCATTATTGAACTACTAGTGATTATGTATCTAGTAGGTCAAACCATATGAAATTCCTGTTTTATATGTTAAAAGACAACTGAATATTTTCCATGTTAAATGGGCATGACAGTATAACATTCCTGGGTCTTCAAAGAAGGATAAATCATAGTTCTTGATCTGAAGGAACTGAAATTCTGGTAAAGGAGACACATAATTATAATCTGAAACCCTAGTGATAGAAATAGAGTGTGAGAAAAACAAGTTTCATGCAATACAACCTGTGGGCATCTGCAGAGGTTTCCTATAGCTTGACATGTTGATCTGGTACTATATATTCACCTTGCTATACCAGGACTCCCCTAATTCCCCATCACCCCTATATAGACTTTCTCTAATCTCTTAGACCCCAATAGTAATGGTAATATCTAAACCATCTGTTTAGATATCTCCTCCATCAATTACCACTTGCTTAGAAAATGTAATAAAACTTTGAGAGTTAATTCACACCATTAATACTCTCAAGGTGAAGTCACCCTACCTTGTGACTTTAAATATCACCTATTATCTACTAGCTTTCACATATAGATCTCTACTCTAGATCTCTCTCAGGAACTCTAGAGTTCTATAACTCAACATCACCACGTAAGTATCTATTAAATATCTTAAATTTTACACATGCAAAACTAAATTCAGATTCCTTTCCTTGATCCAGTTCCTCCCTCAGTCTGTCATCTTTTATTACATAGTAGCTTAAAACTTTCAGTTACTTATGCCTAAACATTACAGTCATTCCTGATTTCAATTTATCTTGTACACAGCACGGAATTCATCAACATGTTTACTGCTTTGATCTTCCAAAATACACAGCATCTTACCATTGCTTACCTTGTTCACTACAACTACTCTGGTCTAAGCTACTGTTAAGTCTTTCGCTTGAAATACTGCTTTTTAAAAAATGTTTATTTATTTTTGAGAGATGGAGTGAAAGTGGGGGAGGGACAGAGAAAGAGGGAGACTGTGATGACAGCACAGAGCCTGATGCAGGTCTCGAATTCATGAACTGTGAGATCATGACCTGAGCCAAAGTTGGATGGCTTAACCACCTGAGGCACTGAGGTGTCCCTGAAATATTGCTTTTTACTTGGTATCTATGTTTTGCCCTGACCCTCCTATATTTTATTGTCAACAGAACAACAGAAGTTAACTTCTATCTCATTAGGTTAAAAAAAAAGTCTTTTCAATGGCCTATAAAAAAGGTGGCCCTGTGATTTATAATCCAAACTTGGACAATTTTTTTTTCACTCTCTTTATATGGGTCTATATGATCTGTTCCCCTTCTATCTCTATGAACATATCTTCTAACATTCCAGCTTCCTATGTTCTGATATACTGTTTTCCTTGATCTCTCAAACTTCCAAAGCAGGTCAAGCAAAGCTTCCTCCTGAAGTATTTGAATATTCTTCTTGTGTACAATGCTTTTCACCCATATATCCATATATCCTCTTCTTCACTTCCTTAGGTCTCTATCTGAATGTCATTTTATCCTGTCCCCATGAATGAAGTAGAACTTTGAAGAAAAATTATAGCTTAACTGCTCATATTAGGAAGAAAGTATGAACTCTGGAGCCAGACACTCTAAGTTCAAATCCCAGTTTGGCAACTTACATTCGAATGATCTCAGACAAGTTACTTAACTGTTCTGTATCTCACTTTCCTTATATGTAACAATCAGACACAGAACAACTACATCGTACATGATATAGACAGATGATAGTGAGATAGAAAGGTGGACAATGAGATGATAGCTAGATAGATAGACAGATGATGGATAAATAGACTTGTTATAGGGATGTGACCTCACTCAATTGTGAGAACTGGTTACAAAGTGTCTGCAAGGTTGTTTTCACACCTGGAAGCTTAGTGCCTAAGTTTCCAAACCTCAGAACAGGCGGTCAAGAAGGAGAGATGGATATAAAATAGGGGGAGCAAGGACAAGCTTGAATCCACTATCAAGAGCTGGCAACTCTTGTTACCTCATTCTGATTGTATTCACGCTCACGGAAGAATCTGGCATCTTTCGTTATAGAGCTAAACATGCACTGATCCAGTAGCAGAGAAACTAAAGGAGGATCTAGGGAAAGTGGAACAGCTGCAGAGACTCTATTGCCTCATACCTCAGGGATAACTCATCGGATAAACCACACGTGTGAGTTACTAAGTGGCTGCTGTTTGATTTTTTTTTTCCTCCAAAACTTGCATAAGAATCTCTCTTATGGACTCCCACTGACAGGAAGCATACCTGGAAGGGAATTCTGGAATTCAGCCTACTCAACACATTACAACAGATACATTACTCTCTTTGCTTCATGGGACCGTTTGAAAATTAAATGAGAAAATCCATGTAAACTACAAAGACCAATATCCTATTATTATATATTATTAAATATTGTTATACATAATCTATATAATATATAAATCCTAAAATTATGATGTTGTATATAATGAAATATTATAGATTATGTGTCATCTAATACTATTGAATAATATATAAATATATATGTATATAGCTTAACCACATTCAAAACAATACTGTTCCTCTTAAAGACATTTAGTGGACCAAGAATCAAAACAGAATCCCCTGGTTTCACTTCTAGTTAATTCTTTATGTTTTCAGTTTACTGTGTTCCCTGTAAACAGCAGTTCTCATGATAGAGGAGATGTTTCGGAGAATAAGTCAAGTGAAATTGTTCCATCGTGCTATGGCGTCAATATATAGCATATTTATTTGATGTTTTATACTTCTCGATACCCTGATTTGTGATGCTCAAGCAGCGTGTGTGTGTGTGAATGCTGTGCTCTCCCATGTTGATTGGTGGTAAACTAATCAGTCCTTATGTTGCTTACATTTAATGAAGAAGATATTTTTAGTATAGAAGAGAAAAATAATGAGATAGCGACGGGGAATTTGTGTTGCTACTAGTGACATGGTCAAGAAAAATCTCTTTTAATAGACAACATCTGAGCTGAGATGTGTAATTAAGAAGCAAATCATGAATTTATTTAAACAAAATACAATTTAAGAGGATGCAAAGGCAAGTACAAGTAGCCTGAAGAATGCGATAAGTTGATTTATTTAACCCAATATACTATCCTTCTTTTCTTACGGCGTTTTATTAATTTTCATTTCTAACAGTTTTTTTTTCTTTCTTCAACGTTCTCTATCTTTGTCCATTTAACCCTTCTTTTCTAATGCTTGTTTGCATTTCCTGTAAGGGTTCTCATAGTATACAGCTTGATTCAGACAGTTTTCTACTTCCTGAACTTTTAAACTTTTGAAAGAAATACACGCTTTAAATACCTTAAAATATTGGCTTCGTAAATGAATGTGCTGAGGAGGTTACAATTCTTTTTGTACGCATTCAAAATAGATATCACTAGTTTAATAGTATATATAGTAGTTTAATTTTATAAAAATTAAGAAAGCAAATTCTGAGACAGAATTCTTAAAATTATCTCTTGCCTGCCCATGTGACACATGTAAATGTTAACTTTTTAACATTAATGGATGATGTTTTTATGCAGCCACTGGATACTTTCACATGTATTAAGATTACCACATGAAAGTAGAGTCTAACAGTCCCTTGAGAAAATATATCTGAGAATCTCATATATAATCATATTTTAGGTAGATTTCCTTCCCTATCGTTAAGTACTAACTACACTTCAAAAGTTTAAATTTTACAGGCATATATAACAAAGAATTTATATAAATTGCTTACCAGCAAAATCAATAACCACAAAAATAAAATCATCAAATAATATAAGGATTATACATACATACACACGCATACGTACAGTGGCCCAGGAATTGTTCAATATGTGACTAATCGTGATAGCTAACTAGGAAGGATGTGTCAAGAGTGACTGTACGAAAGGAAAATCTTTGCCTTTGGTCATCATTCCCCAAAAACCCAATAGTCCTATCAACTCTATTCTGAAAATTAATTCATTTAATTGTTTCTGGGAGATGTTCCAAAAATCAGAAACAAATGGTCTGTGGGACTATCATTTTTTTTTCCTAGTGATAAAATTGGCTAATGTAATAATTTCAGTAAAAACTATAACAATAGCTACTTCTATTGAGCCTCAATATTTTGGGCTATGCATTGGATAAAGGTTAACAGTGACCTTATTTAAAATTTATAAAATCTCTGTGACATAAAATGCTACTATTCCAATTTTACAGATGAGGAAATTGAGAGAAAGATAAAAAAGTTCAGCTATGTATCCATAACAAAGAATATTTGAACCCATTTTACCTGACTTTAGACCCTTGCCAGTTGTCTCCCTTATTCCAAAAAAATATATGTCCACTTGCACTAAGGAATTAAGTAATGATCCATGAAATAACTAACTACTTAAAGAATATTGGACATATTATGCATTTGTTTTTTGTACCTATTAAACAGTCTAAATAATTTTCTTAGTAGGTAAGAGAGACAGTAAAATTGAAGAACATCAGTTTAATAATATAAAGAGTCAGGAGGTTGTGGAGAGAGAGAGAGAGAGAGAAAGAAAAGGAGAAAGGAAAAGAGAAAATAAAAATAAAACAAATGTGTCGCCTGTAGATTCCAAAAATAGGGTATGGAACTATTACATTAAGTTATCAACCACTGTTCTACAGTAGAGTTTTTCCAAATGTAGGGTTGTTGTTGTTGTTTTTTAATTTTTTAATGTTTGTTTATTTTTGAGAGAGAAAAAGAGAGTGAGAGCGGGGAAGGGACAGAGGGAGAGACACACACAGAATCTGAAGCAAGCTCCAGGCTCTGAGCTGTTGGCACAGAGCCCAATGCGGGGCTCGAACTCACAAACAGTGAGCCAGGACTGAGCCGAAGCTGGACGCTGAACAGACTGAGCCAACCAGGTGCCCCCAAGTGTAGTTTTTATTTAAAACTCAGATTATAGGGACGCCTGGGTGGCTCAGCCGGTTAAGCATCTGACTCTTGCTTTTGGCTCAGGTCATCATCTCATGGTTCATGAGTTCAAGCTGCATGCTTATTGGGCTCCACACTAACAGAATGGAGCAGAATGGAGCCTGTTTGGATCTCTCCCTCTCTCCCTTTCTCTCTGCCCCTTCTCTGCTGTTCGTTCATTCTCTCTCTCTCTCTCTCTCTCTCTCTCTCTCAAAATAAACTTGGGTGGCTCAGTCTTTTGAGCCTCCAGCTCTTGGTTTCGGCTCAGGTCACGATTTCACAGTTCATGAGTTCCAGCCCCTCAACAGCTCTGTGCTGACTACAGAGCCTGCTTGGGATTCTCTCTTTCTCTCTCTCTCTTTCTCTCTCTCTCTCTCTCTCTCCTCCCCACTCACACTTGCTCTTTCTCTCAAAATAAATAAGCTTTAAAAAAATTAAAAAACTTAAAAAAAAAAGATTGTAGAGTTTCATTTATATGTACTGAATCAGAATCTTTGAGGAGTTATGACAAGGATTATACATTCTTAATAAGCACCCCAGCTAAGTATGTGTGTGTGTATGTGTGCATGTGTGTGTGTGTATATATATATATAATTATATATAAATTCTATATATATGACATATATAATTTCACGTTATATAATGCATTTTATGTTTATATATTTATATACTATAAATATATAAATATATGTAAATATATTAATATAATATATAAATGTATATGTTTATATAGTTTATAATTTGCAAATTATATATGATAAATATATAGTAGTTACCTAAAATATTATTATATGTAATATTCATATTTTAGGTAATTACTTGGCCCTAGAAAAATACTGGCAATCACCAAAATTTTACTTCTTGTCTAACATGGTAATTTAGATCTACTATGACATGAAAAACTCAGTTGAGGTTATATGGTATAGTGGAAGGAACTCAGGATTTAAATGAGAAATCCTGTGTTTAAGACACAAGACAGCTCTGCTCCTAGAGGTGCATGAAACTAAGTTAATTGAATGTCTGTGAAACTCACTTTTCTTATCTTTAAAGTGACAACAAAATATCATTCTTAACACATTGTTATTATCACAGGAAGCAATATACATTAATATGTTTTGCTAACCTTGAAGTGATTTTAAATAATAGTTACTATTAAATGGGTTGGCTTTATGAGATAAGATTGTCTTGACTGCTATATGACTTTCTTTTTAAAGAAAGGAGTGATGGTATGGCAACACAGGAAAGTTTGATTCCTTCACCCATTTGCCCAACAATATTAAGGTTTCATTCTTTCACACCCAAATGATTTATTTCCAAATAAAATTCCTCTTACTTCAAATGAACAGAATATATCCAAAGGGGAAAAGAAGAAGAAAAATCTGGCACATTAAAATAAAAATAAAAACCTACACCAGTATTTGACTTCAAAGGAATACCTTGGAGTTGAGGTATAAAAAGAAATGAAAATTGCCTCTAGTTTATATACCACATCGGGGAAAAAAAAAAAAAGAGGCAGAAAGGGGAGTTCCATTTCTCTTTAGCTCCCAAGAGTAGATCTCGCACTGTCCAGAATTTTTACTGTCGTCGGAAGTCACTAGGAGTTCTGCCTAAGGAAGGAGTCCTGAGAGGGGAAAGCAGAAACAAGTATCTGACTTTATGTGTCTTCTCATCTCTGAATTTTGTATAAAGTATAATGAAAGTCCATTATAACATGGGGACAAGAGGCATGATTTACATCCAAATTATACTTGCCTGCATTGTCATAAAAAAGATGTAGCTATTCAGCTATATTCTGTTGCAATGACTGACGATATTTTTTTTATCACAATCTCTTTGATGCTCATTAGAAACAGTAATAGATGGTCACAGTAACTTTTCTTTCCATTGTTTCATCATTTTGATAAGGATGTCTGAGTCCTTGCATATTTTGTGATAACACACTTTTTACTTCTTCTGATCCATCTTCGTCCCTTCTTTTAGAATGCATGCGTGTAATTTCTTCATCATTCATTTTGCTGAATATGATTTCAATTATCATGTCAATAGTAATATATGAATCTCATCATCCTTAAAAGAAATGCTTGTTTCAGCAACACATTTTCCCTCGGAAGTTTAATATTAATGAGAGAACTTGAGATTTTTTCCACACCAAGCTGACAGTTTGTGTCACAGATTTCTATGTCAAATTTTCAAGAAATATAGGACTAGAAGACAGCAGTACATAGCTCAGGGCAATAATAAGTCATAAGTGGGCAGCTACAATGTTGGTCTAAAGAGTAGATCAGTGTTGTGCTTTGGAAAAACATGACCTTCAATTTTTATGTATCTTGATATCAGTCTCTGAAATAAAGAAGGCAAATGACTAGCGTTCAGTGTTAAGCACTATGTACAGAAAAAAACAGAAAAAGTGATTTTTCTACCATCTTTTTAAATACTGAAGAAGATACATTTTTTATTTATATTTATTTTGCTGGTATTTTGTTTTGCATTTTGTGTTCTGTTTTACTTTTATCAAACACACCACTACATAAAAAGCACATTGTTAGGAGCTCATAGTGAGCTCAGCACTTTCTAGATTAGATCAATGTTGAATCCAAATATAGCAAAAGTCAACTAAACCTAGGCATTGATTTGACATCAACCTTGGCTTTTGATATTTCTTTCTGTGATCTGTCAGCCTCTAAAAATTCTACTCTTTAATCACCATCAGAGAACATGGGTTGGAAAGACTCATTCTGATTTAAGGAACTTTGGCTCTTAGCTGTCATATTGGCAAAATAAATACTAAGATTGTCTGTTAATGATTTTGTCTATATGTGAATATTATCATCTTTTTATTCACTTGAAAAATAATTCCAGTTGAAGAAGTGAAGGTTATTAAAAATAGATTCCTTTATTTCAAAGCTCAAATGAGACAAGGATAAATAAAAGAGACCATTATTAAAACAATACTTTGATCAAATTAATAGAGGAATATGCTTTTTCATGTTGAAAAAATAATTTAGTATTAAGTCCATTGTGACTCGACATTTATCTCATGCATTAATTTAGTGAATGACATTTTAATAGTAAGTACTAATACCTAAGAGATTCATAATGATTCAAAGCTCTTTCTAAATAATAAATAATTAATTTACTTGTTGTCACTATGTGCATAGTATTTTTGTTTAATTCCCACTAGGTCAACAAAGAAGCTAAAATATTAAGAGTTTAAAAAATTAAGAGTAGCAGAATGATGATTGGATTTCCAATATTTTTTGTATCCTTTATTTTACCAGTAAAACATTGGTTACTGTACTTCAAGATACTGTTAAAAAAACATGCAAGGGGCGCCTGGGTGGCGCAGTCGGTTAAGCGTCCGACTTCAGCCAGGTCACGATCTCGCGGTCCGTGAGTTCGAGCCCCGCGTCGGGCTCTGGGCTGATGGCTCAGAGCCTGGAGCCTGTTTCTGATTCTGTGTCTCCCTCTCTCTCTGCCCCTCCCCCGTTCATGCTCTGTCTCTCTCTGTCCCAAAAATAAATAAACGTTGAAAAAAAAAATTAAAAAAAACATGCAAGAGCAATAATATTTTCATCTTCGGTCGATAATGTCTGAAAAATATTATTCTGAGACTGTAGAAACTTGTAGGATAGGCTTCTGACCATGGATTATCATTTCCTTTTCAATAACAAACATAATATAAATATTATTATCTCAAATAAATAATCCTTATAATCATTAAAGACAATGCTTATTTTGCTCATGAATTTACATATTCTTTAGTAAATTGAGTTTGAGCACTGCTGAGCTTGTCTACTGCTTTAAAACACTTTGATGAGCAAAAATGGATACAAATGTTTTAGAAAGCTAAATATTTCAATAACTTCTTCATTTCTTAAAATTTGAAAAGGCTAAATGAGAAGAGCGTTTGGATGTACAGAATCATAATTTTATTATATAAATCCTGATCTTTGACAAAGCTCACATCAAATGTATATATTCAAGAAGTTCGAACTATTCAAGTAGTTTTCAGTTAATTATTGGTCTTTCTTCACTCATATTTTATAACAAAAATGGTTAATTGGTGATATAATTACGTGATGACTCTGTCAGCAAACTAGCGTCATTATCACCAGTGCAATGGTTTTGACCAATGGAAAAAACTGGAGGACGTTTCGATTTTCCGTGTTCTTATCCTTTAGGTTTCTTTTCAGTTTTGCCCTGGAGAGATACTACAGATTGTGTGTATATGTGATATAGATTAATGCATGGCAGAATCCAGGCTTTACTGGATCTCTAATCACCATCACCATGTTTCATGTCAGTTCTAGGGCTAGGCAAATTATCCTTAAAGATAATAATTTTTTTAACATGGTACTCCTTAGCAAGAGCAATGCCATGGCCTATTCATGCCTATGAATCCCCATAGTTACATTACAAGGATGATCTCCAATATATCTAACAATTAAGCACTGACACCAATCATTACCACACTGGTGCTTTAATAGAAGAATATCATACTTATGCAGGTTTTGAACCTTATTTGTGCTAGAAACGGAGAATTGGAGATGGAAAAATTTATTTTATAAAGGAATTATGGGTCCCTTGATTGTCCAATAAAAAGTCCAAGAGAAAGTTTCATTGTGGGGAAAAATGCAGAAAGCAACACGGAATGGTTTCTTTTCCAGAAATAAATATCGCAGGTTATTACCTTATCTCCTGATTGACTTTACAATCACATAACCCACAAAGGTAGTATAGAGCATAAATTTTCACAGCATCACAAGTATAAAGCATAATACAATCTTTTTCCCTTTGCAAAGAAGCAGATTTGCTGCCTCAGCCAGGTTCTCTGACCTGGTCACTACAGCCATATGTGGAGTCCCTGTCTCTGGGTACATTTTTAAAGTGGCAAGGCTCTTGCTTTCCATTATTTTTAGAACATAAACTAAAACTACTTAATATAGCAATACAGAGACATATAAAGTCACAACTTGAAGTAAAAATGGCAACATTTCGTGTGGGGGCATCAGTTCACAATATTTCTTAAACACTCTCCAAAGCACTCAGCACTACTCTGTGAATGTTTTAAATTGAAAACAAATAATTAAATAACAACACTCAAAGTTAATAAAAATCTCAGAACCTCAACGAACTATAGAACATGTGGCTGACAACATAGTATCAAGCATGGTGTGATTTTGTGAAATTTAAATGGTTTTTATTGACACATTATTTAACATTCTAATATTAAAAATAATAACTATGTCTTAAACTCTTTATTTTTTATTTAAAGAGTGATATTTCAATTGCATTATAAATGAAATTTCATTACATGAATCATAGTCTCTGATGCATAAAAAAACTTGTGTGATTCCAACATTACTAGAAGTTTCAGAATCACACTAGTCAAAATATGCTACCCTGTGTGGCTCAGAGGATTGGTAACTTCATACAAATCTTATATCTCCCCACATTGCTAGATAAATGTAATGAAGGTTCACCTACCTCCCACATTTCTTTTCTAATTAACACTGATGTTGTTGAGGCTTATTTTATATTGTTCAAGAATCTATACTGGAAATGGCTCACATTCAGTGACCCTCTGGAAATGTGAAGGATTAATTCAGAATTGAGGTATTAATGTGTGTGGCTCATGCCTAGGTCTGAATCTCCACCATATGTACCATATTTATCATCAGTAATTTTTTGAGGGCTCATATGAATGTGCAACAACACTATCCCCAGATGAGCACCCTCCTCATCACTTCACTCTTAAAAGGCCTAAGACATAGTGTAAAGAGAGAGGAAATTTAGTTCTCTGCTCTGAATATGTTATCTGTTCTTTGAAAAGAATACTTCAGATGCCTGGACTGTCAATCTCTCACTTCCCACAATGATTGCATTAACTTAATAAAAAAGAATAATTTCATTACTGTTATTTTTTCATCATTTCCAGATATTATTTTGAATATTGATGCTACAGCAGTCAAAATAACTGTGAAGTATTTCCCCTGATACCTTGCATTTCATTTGAAACTAATTTACCCCTGCCTTTTCAGACAGACCTGAGCCACACAGCCTGCATTTCTGGTCATGCTTTAAACAGTTACAACTCCGTACCTGAAAGAATCATCCGCAGAAGCAGAGAATTGTTAATATGCTGTAATTGACTTCGAAGGTGAAGAGATGCCTTAGAAGAATGAGAACTTGTGAATTGAGGAGTTCTTCTATCTCAAAGGACAGTTTATTCACACAAAAAGTAACTGCTAATGAGCTCCCTAGCTAGCAAAAGCTAGATGTGAAGTATGTAAAACTTAGAATCCCTAATACTTCATGCAACAACAAGAAATGTATGTCTTAAGTTCATTAAGGAAACCTTAGATTAAAATAGTAAAAGGAAAGCTTGTGTCACAATCTGCATGGGCAACAAAATTATTTTTGAGTTTCATATTGATGAAAATTACTGTGAATAGCTAAATATTTTTAAAGCAATATGTCATTTAAGTTTTCACATAAAATGTGGAGAATTTGAACCAAAAAGAGAATTTATTATTTCTGTTCCACCAAGTCTTCACTTGATGAAATTTGGGGTTGTTCAAGTCTCATGTCAAAAAAAAAAAAAAAAACCGTTGGAGTGACTGGATGGCTCAGGCAGTTGAGCGTCTGGCTCTTGCTTTTGGCTCAGGTCATGATCCCCAGGTCATGAGATCGAGCCCTGCATCTGGCTCTACCCTAACAGCACGGCACCTGCTTGGGATTCTCTTTCTCTCTCCCTCTGACCCTTCCCCCACCCCAACCACGTGCTGGGATGCACATACTCCCTCTTTCTCTCTTTCCCTCTCTCTAAAATAAAAAATAAATTGATTAAAAAAAGGGTTGGAATACAAGTGTATTGACTTTCAAGGAAGGAGTTTGGTAGATTCAGGTAACAGATTTAGCACCTATACAATGTGCTCAATTCTGTGCTATGCATTAGAGATACAGTGATAAAAACAAAAATAATAGTTTTTCTCCATCAAAGTGCTTCCTGTCAAGTGAAGGAGTCAATAAATAAGTAGTATTAATAGTAAAAAGTAAATACTATGATGATGTTATGCTAATTAAATACTTTTCCTAAAGAAATTATAGGAACCAGGTTCCCCTCCCTCTTTCTTCCTATGCAGATTGAATCAACATGGAGAGACATCACTCTTGTTTGCTTTTATTTTCATTTGACTCTTTGGACTATGAGTTATGGTCTAGGGATGAACCAAATTAGAACTTTCACCACTCAGATACAAGTGGCCATAGATTGAAATGTCATTTGTGCCAGAAGTTCCTGATGATATTTACAAAGCCAAAAATAAAAGAATGCCTGAAAATCGAAGAGGGAGTCATGGTTGGCAGAGTTCTTGCTTAGCAAGAACAACCATCATGAATAGGAAACTTTATAAAAAGATTAATTAGCCATTTGCTAAGATAATAGTAAGAACATATTTGTTTCATGTTTACCATGCATTAACAACACTACCATGCGATAGGTACTATTATTCTCCCTATATTATTAATGAGGAAAAAGAGAGATCAATATCAATGTCAGTCTGCTTCACCACACATGCCTTTTAACTACCACTGGGGACGATCAAACTTCAGAAGGAAACCAGTGTTAGTGGTACAGGAGAAAATCATGGTTGTATGATTGAGTCAAATTCTAAGAGGGCTAATACAAGTATTTGAATTGGAATCAGGGAAAGAAAAGAAGAGAGATGCTCTCTCTTTTTTTTCTTAATCCACATTTACTTTCAGGAAAGACATATAAGAGTATCACACTGCTTGACAGGCATCCAGCAGTTTTATCTACTGAGGCTAAGGCACCATGTGACAGAGAATCAGAAGCATCACTATGACTCCTCTCTTGCTATCTGACTTCGCTCCTTGTCACTTTAATACACTCTGGTTCAGAGCTACTTAAAGTGTAGTCTTGCAGCATCACCTGGGAATTTGTTAGAAATGCTAATTCTCAACTCCCAACCTAGACTGAACCAGAATCTTTGGTATATGGGCCCGAAAATTTGTGTTTTAACAAGATCTCTAGGTGATACTCATCCTTGAATTTGAGAAGCATGGCTGTCAGAGGGTATAAGGTCATAAGAATTTACTCGGCCATTTGGGAAAGTTCTTGCTTTCCCCAATTTATCATTCATTGCTCTATTTCCTGAATTTTGTTGACATTTTTTTGGATAAATTATTCTGACTTTATTACTCATCTGGTTATCCCTGAGTATTTATATTTTTTTCATATTTAATAGAATACCACTAGTTTCTAATAGCCTAATAACTTTATGTAATAATATCATCAGCTGAATTAGGTCATAGTAACAGTCAAGTGCTCCAAAATCATTCTTCATGACTACTATTTCCTTCCCAGCAAACACATGTGCATGTGTGTGCACCAGCACATGAAGACTACCAAAAGGTATGATCGCTTAAGTTCCTTTTTGAAAGCAATACAGGATATAACATTATTCATGTATATAAACGCACAGACCTAGAGAAAAATGAACATTAGCAAGAAGATGGAGCACCAGTAATTACTCAAACTTTTGTATGCTTCCTTTAGGAATCAGAAACACAGAGGACCTAAATCACACTATGCAAGAGAACAAAAGCCATATGACAATCTGATTAGACAAAGCACATCTACCCTCATTCATTTATTTTAAAAAGACCTATCAATCCCTTGCTTTGTACAAACCACCATGCTAATTTAGAAGGAAAGGAATAAAGTAAAAAGAAACAATTCTTACCCTCAGAGATTTTAGAGTCTAATAATCGAGGCAGATATTTTATAAAAATAAATAAAACAACACCCTTCCACTATTGCCCTCCCCCCCAAAAAAACAACACACAACAGGGAGGAAATATAATGTCAGATATGGACTCTGTAAGCAAGGGAACCTGGTTTTGAATCCTTGCTCTATTATTTACTAGCTTTTGACTTTGGACAAATAACTTAAGCTTTGGTGTCTGTATTAAAAATAAAAAAACAAACAAACAAAAATAACAGACCCCAGAATAAGGATTGTGGTGAAGATGAAAAGAAATGAATCATGTTACATTTTTGGCTTAATGCCTAGCATATAGTAAGTGCTCAATGAATGTTACTTAGTTCCTCTATTGTCATTGTATAGAAAAGCATACAGAGTTACTTGAAAGAAAAATGCAAGGTGCTAAGAGAATATATAATAAGGAAATCTAATTTAATTTAGATTTAGAGAGATATTCCTAGATAAATAGTGCAACCTGGTATTGAACTAAAACTATCCAGTTCTCTGTATATTTATGCTTTCAGTAAAGAATAAGGATTTTAGGATTCAAGGAGCTCTCTGTGAAATTGCCAGTGTTGATTTTTCTGACACTAGCTGTACAACACTGATCAAGTCATTTTAGTTTTGATGCAGAATATAAGGTAAGGGGATTGCCCAGCTTACATTTCCAGGCTCCTAGTCTTGCTGGCCAGAAATGTTATTTTCATACAACCATTTCTATGTTTACTTGAGTAGCACTGAAACTATCCAGATTCCTTGCTGTTTGGCAAATGTTTTAATTGGTTATGTTTTGCTACCCTGGGCACACTATTAGACAAAATTGCAACAAAAGACATCAATAAAAAGCAGAAAGCTTCAGATTGTTAAAATCACGAATGTTATTAATACTATTAAAATGCAAATTGCTGTTTAGAGGAGATTCAGTTGCAGTTCTAAAGGAGGAAATGCTTAGGCTGCAGGATCTGAGCCATGGATTGTTTGTTCCCTAAAGGGGAGAAAATTCACTTTTGTTTAATTTATATGAACAAGAAGGCATTCCAAGGAGGTACACTGAAGTGACTGCAGACCTCCTAGGGTTGGAGCCACCTTCAGCTTCACCCCCACCCTAGGTGGTCCTTAATTGCCACTACAGACTGCCTGGCTGTAACTTATTGTTTGCACTGCACATGACCTTGGATGCAAACTAGAGCACTATGAATTAATCCCTGTAATATTTCGTGTTTAACATCTGTGTTGTCACCAGCCATTATTCAGAGGAGAGAAAAAAAAAAAAACCCTATCTGTCTCTTACTACATTTTGTTTTTTAAACCCATTCTATTGTTTCCCACAGATTCCCTAAATGGACCACATATAAAAAAGTGAAACCATTGACTTCCATTATTTTCTAGAGCAAAAATCTACACAAGTAGAAGATGATTCTGAAATAAAATATACACTATTTTTTAAACAATAAGAATCCCCCCAAATATCTTGATTTCTTCTACCTATGTTTCTATCATCTCTCCACCCCCGCCTCCCCCAATCCAGTATCTGTTTTAAAAGGAGGGATGATTCCAAAGTACATTAAAATAAAATGATTTTGTTTACCCATGAATACTGTATTCATTGATGAAATGTAGTCACCGCAGGGAGAAATGTAGCAACAGCTTAACAGCTAGAAATAATACAGAACAGTGTACTGCATTAAATGGAGAATACCTTCAAGAGGAAGTGAGTTAATAAAAATTCAATTACTCAAATGGGAACTTTTCCAAGACCCTAGGGTTAACACCTAGATTAAACTCTTACTCTTGCCACACACACACACCTGGCTTTATTAATGGTCACACGTGTTTAAAATATTCCATTTACATGCATCCAAGAGATAAAAATTATAGCTAAAATAGTTGCCCTATCATCAAGCTGAGAATTAGTTTCACACACACACACACACACACACACACACACACACACACACACACACGGAAAACACTTATCAGAAATATTATTTAAAAAGTGTCAAAATGTGCTAGACACTATACAGAATACTCAAAGTCAGATTCTGACACTAGACAGTAAAATTAAGTAATAAACAGTCACTGTATCAGGCAAAATGACTCACATAAGAGTCTGGTAATTGGTCTTTGATTTCACAGTTCTCTCCCTTAGATCTTGTCTTAGAGGTTATGAAAAGTTCAGTGTGAGCCTGGTTAGGGGATTTGAACATAAAAGGAACCAGAATTACAGACGGGTATTAAGAGAACATTTTACTCAACTTCAGTACCTTGAAACACAGGATTATTAGAATGGAGGCAAAAATAAGTAAATATGAGCCTATAATACATCATGCATAGAGCATAAAATATTTTTATAGTTCTAAAGAATACTGAACTTACAGGATGAGATCATATTTAGTTGAGAAGTGATACAGGCTGGGCTCTCTTAGATGTTAACTAATTCAACATGGGAAGTAAGAGGTGAACCCTTATGCTTGGTAGAAAAGAAATGGCAAGGATTCAGTTGGAGGAGGAAGACATCTGGAGATTTGGCCCCACTTAAAAATTCATAGGCAAATCCTGCTGGAAAGAGAGTTGATGGTTTAATGAATAAGTTGTCTAAACACCAGGAGGTGAAAGGTTAATGGGAGGGACTTCAACAATAACATCTTATGTGTGCATATACTTGACACATTATATTTAGCTTTCTGCCAGTCATTTTTCTAATTTTTATTTTTTATTGTTTTCTGCCAGTTATTTTTAAGACTGAGCTTTAAATAAAGTACAGCTAAGCTATAGTTTTTTTGAATATTGAAATTATCTCCCAGATGATTTTGAGGTTTACTAGGATAATGCTCTCCATTCTCCTCGAGGAATAGGATGGAGGAATAGGGATGGAAAATGTGGTGTTTACTGACAATACTGGTCAACATAAAGGGTTTCCTGTAAAACGGGATCTGTATGCTTTTCAGTTTCTACTGTGCTTGTGTTCAAGACCTTTATTCTGTGGGTTTCATGAGTTGATTTTGTAGAGGCCGCTTTTAGGCAAACAGGATTGAGCAATGGAATGCAGAAAGGGCCACAGTGACCACCTGGCTGAATACACACAGGCCCACAAGGCAACCCTCCCCTAAATACCCGTAGGCCCTAACGGACCCATGGGCTACTAACAACCAGGCACAGTTACAAAACAAAGACAGAATTCCATATGGTGCCGTACTTCTTCATCTTCCCCCTTGAAAAACAGCCCCTACCCACTGCCTCATGGCAGACAGCCTCTCCTCTGCTGTCCTGCCCACCACTCCCTTGTGGTATATTCAATAAACTTCTCTCTCCTTTGTTCTGCCTCAGGTGAATTCTTTCACCACCAGCATTGGCTTCCACCTGATCAGTCACCCCACAATTGAGGCCGTCCTCTGATCAGGAGACACACCCCATGTAGACACCAGAGATTTCCTCTTCGTTTCTTGGTCATTTCTCACATCCTGACCACATGCTTCCTTTTACAGAAAAGTGGGAATGGGGGAATGAGGAGAACAAATGTATTTATAGGAATGGCAGATGGAAATCCTAAAAATGGAGTTTATGGGAAAATTTTGAGATAGACATTATTGTGGTATTCTGGATACTAAAATTACAATTTTTCCTCCATCATTTTTCCTAAAAATGTTTCCTGGTTTGTGTCAAATGCAGCTTAAATAAGAGTTATCCTACCCTAATTTTTTCTATTTACATCCTCCAGTCTGGTTCGCCAACCTTCCCACCTCCTTATTATTGGCTTTAAAAGGTATATTTTAGCATTCTTATGACAGGTCTACAGAACATTTAATTAAACCCCATTCTTTCTTCCCAGAACATTTTTTTTGAAGAACCTATTAGGTTCTTCCACAGCACCTTATTTTTCCTATCATAATTCATTACTATCTAGCCACTTTTTCAAATTATGCTTAGACTTAACTGGATTAAGGAATGGGCAGTAACTGAGACTTCTAGCACTTAATGAAAGCTTCTTGATTTTACAAATACCAGGCCAAGTCACTAAAAGTACTGCTTGAAAGGACTTAGTTCTTAAAGCACTTTTATACACACTTGACTGTTTTGGAACATGTATTTTCTTTTCCCACTTCAACTCACTGAATTCCATATGTCCCAAGCCAGACGGTCCTGAAGAGAGTAAGACAGCATCTATCCTGTTCACTGTGGTTATCTTAGCACTTAGCACGGGGTCTCAAATAATGAAGGTAGACAGTAAGGTTATAAATCCAATTCTGACTATACATAACATACAGTGCAGAAGCAATTTCTGGTATGTTACACTGTGCTTAGTTATAAAGTAATAATTTAGAATACTGATAACTATGATGATATTTAACATTTATCACATCTTCCCTAAGTGCCACAGACTGTTCTAAACACTTGCATGCACTAGTTCATACCACAAGTCCAAGAGGTAAATGCTATTTCAACCATCACTTTATAGATGAGAAAACAGAACTTGCAAGTTGACCGCATTGCTTCAAGTCCAATACCTAGTTAAGATATGGAAGTCATGTACTTGACATTGTGTTAACTACCAGTTTAAGTCCCTGACAATTTATTTTGAAAGCAATTGTTCAGTCTATCTAATTACTAAATATTACTTACATTTCTTATACTGCCTTTTATGCATTAGTTATTTCTGTAAGATCTTCATTGTGCCATATTTTTTCTTGATTTTCTTTTTAGAAAGGAAACTTTATATAAATGTACTATCTTAATCATTTTCAAGTTACTACAAATAACATTTATGTGTTCATTAGAAAAATTATTTATCTTTTCTCAATTTACATTGAGAATATATATAATATAAATTACATATTATATATACAAATCTTCCATGACTTACAGTGGGGTTATGTCCTGAGAAACCTGTATGTTGAAAATACTGTAAGTCAAAAATGCATTTAAGGGGCACCTGGGTGGCTCAGTCGTTAAGCGTCCGACTTCAGCTCAGGTCACGATCTTGCGGTCTGTGAGTTCGAGCCCCGCGTTGGGCTCTGGGCTGATGGCTCGGAGCCTGGAGCCTGCTTCCAATTCTGTGTCTCCCTCTCTCTCTGCCCCTCCCCCGTTCATGCTCTGTCTCTCTCTGTCTCAAAAATAAATAAACTTAAAAAAAATGCATTTAATACTCCTAACTGTACATCAAAGCTTAAGCTAGCCTATCTTAAAAGTCTTTTTTTCTTATTTATTTTGAGAGAGAGCAAGCTCCTTCTCTTATTTACCGAGAGAGGGAAAGAGATAATACCAAGCAGGCTTCTTGCTGTCAGTTGCAGAGCCCGATGCAGAGCTCGAACTCACAAACCATGAGATCATGACTTGAGCCAAAACCAAGAGTCAGATGCTTAACCAACTGAGCCACCCAGGCTCCCCTTAGCCTACCTATCTTAAATGTGCTCAAAACACTTATATTAGCCTATAGTTGGGCAACATCATCTAACACAAAGCCTACTTTATAATAAAGTGTTGAGTATGTCATGTAATTTATTGAATACCATACTGAAAGTGACAAACATAACAGTTTTGTAGGTATAGAATGGTTGTAAATGTATCAGTTGTTTACCCTCGAGATCATGGGGATGACTGGGAGCTGTGGCTCACTGCCACTGGCCTTCATCAGGACAGAGGATCTTATTGCATATGGCTAGCCTAGGAAAAGGTCAAAATTCAAAATCTGAAGTGCAGTTTCTACTGGAAGTGCACCACTTTCACACCACCATAAAGTAAAACAAAAAAAAAAATTGTAAGTTGAACCATTGTACATTAAGGACTGCCTTCCTGTACTATTTTCTTGAATTTCGTTTGCTATGATTATTTTAGAAACCTTCAGACTTGTCCTTGCAAACTTTAGCTGCTTGTTTTTAATTGGTTTCTTCTACAGATCTTTTCTTTCTACACTGACTTTCTGTTACCTCCAGTTATTGAGCAGTAACTCATAAAGTTATTTCATCTTCAAATCCCTTTTTTTTTAAAGAGGGAATGTAATCTGTTATGCTTTAATTAGTAGGATTATCCTAGGCTATACCTGCCTTCTTCAGTAATAGGATTTCTATCTGACATTATTTCTGATTCATAATAACTTGCTTTCTTGACATCTAACACACTTGTAATCCTATGTACTTTGAGCCAATTTCTTAGAGTGCCAAATTTAAGTAAAATGTGGTTCATGTAGTAAGGATATTTATTTTTTCCATTTTTTAAATTAGTTTTATTCTTTCAATAACTTAAATCAAACTGCATTTGACATCATATAGGAACCTCCTGTTTCTGGATGGCAGAAGACTTAAGTGATATTGGTATTTATGGATGCGTATATTTGTTCCATCTTTTTTTCCCTAAGTATGACAGAGCTTTTGTAAATCACTCTCAACATTTCATGACAGTGATTTGCAAAGTATAGTTTACGTTGGCAACAGCAATGTTGGTTTTTCCCCATTCTAAATAATAACAAAACAAAACAAAAGCAAATTATCTCATGTGTCACTTTCCTCTCCCAAAATTGCCATACTAATTTTATTAATTTTATAGTAAAACTTAAAATAGTTATCTGTATTCACCCTAAGTTCTTGCAGTCCCATTCTTTACTCAGCCTCTTCCAAACAGGCTTTCACTCCCAAATGTTTCACTGAAATTATCATTCTCAAGGTCATTAATGTACTTCATGATGGTAAATCCAATGGTTATTTCTAATTCTCATTTGTTTTACCTGTCAACATTATATGTCAGACTTATCCTCCTTGAAACATTTTTTTTTCTTTAGATTTCCTTAGATGTTCAATCCAAAATTGAGTTAATCATCAAAAATTGTTATTTTTGTTACTTTGGTGTTAAGGAATTGATGTTTATGCCTCTTCAAAATTCATATTTTAAAACCTTAATCCTAATGTGATAGTGAGAAGTAGAGGCCTTTGGGAGGTAATTCAATCATGATGCTGAAGCCCTTATGAACAAGATTACTGTCTATAAGAAGAGCACAAAGAACTGGCTAGATCTTTTTTTTTTTTTTTTTTGCTATGTGGGGATACAAGATGTTGGTTGTCTAAAACCCAGAAGAAAGTTGTCACCAGAAATGGACCATGTTGACACCCTGATACCAGACTTCGAGCTTCCAGAACTGTGAGAAATAAATTTGTTGTTTGTAAGTAACACGGTCTATGGTACTTTGATCTAGTAGCCCAAATGGACCGAGCACTTGTCGATTTCAATTAATAACAACACCATTCTTCCAGTTGCTCACGAACACTGGAGTCATCTCTTTCTTTCACACCAGTTCATCAGCAAATCCTGTTGTCTCCAATTTCACATTATATCAAGCATCCACTTACACTTCTTAACACCTCTGTTGGTAGCAATCTGATACATCCCAAGATCACTGCTAACTAGTTGCCTTACTCTGCCCTGATTCATTCCTTGCTGTCTGTTCCCAACATGGAAGTCAGAAGAAGGTAAGTTAAAGATAAGGCAGATAGTGCCATTTCTTTGCTCAAAACCCCAAAGGCTTCCTATTTTAGAGTCAAAGATAAATTTCTTCCAATGACAAGATGCTACCCACCTAGCTCCATAGCACTTCTCTGCCATCACTTTTTTTTTTTTTTAATTTTCTAGTTGTTCACTCTTATCCATTGACTTATCCAGTGCCATTGAATGCTGCATGCCTCCCCTCCAGGACTCACTTTTTCTCTCACTATAGGAAAGGAAAACAGGAATGGTAATTTGGAAATACATACGTTTGGAGTTGCAAACACTTAATTTTAATAATCTAGATTTAAATTATTATAGACTTTTATTAACATAAAGTATTATTTTCAATATCAGTCAGCATAGGAATTTGAAGATAAATGTTAATGTGATTGATTTATATGAGAGATCTGCCTGCTTAACATCCACTCCAGTTCCCTTCTAGTGTGTTTTCCTGTGATGGAGAGGCTAGAAAGCTTAAGAGAGAATCTATTGCTCATTTTCCTCTGTAAGTAGGGTCCTGAGGATAAGATTTCAATTTGGAGCTTCATGGGATGAAGGGTAGAAGAGAAGGTGTCCATTTAGCTGATAGAATTATGGAAGAGGTGTATGATTCTGGAGTACCTGATACAGAGTGGCAGCTTCTAAATTCTGCGCTTAGCTTTCAAAGTATACAACTTGCTAATCATGGCTCAGGCAACAGTTTCCTTGGTGGTCAAGTTCTGATGTGTGGTTTTGTTAGGAACAGACTGGAAAAAATTCCTTTCTCTTTAAACTAGAGCAGATTTTCTTCTCGGTACCCAACTGCTAACTGAAGCAGTTGGTGTAATTTTTAGATTTCTTTTTCTTAAAGTACAGAAGATTGCATTGGTTATCTGTCAAAATATGGCTTGAACCTTTTGTAAAGTTTATTTTTGAGAGAGAGAAAGGGAGCATGAGCAGGAGAAGGGGAAGGGGCAAAGAGCAGGGGAGAGAGACAATCTAAGCAGACAGTACTGTCAGCACGGACCTGATGTGGGGCTTGATCTCACAAACTATGAGGTCAGGACCTGAGCCAAAATCAAGAGTTGGATGCTTACCTGACTAAACCACCCAGGTGCCCCAAAATATGGCTTAATCTTTAAGTTCTGAACATGATTCACAATTTAGGGAATATGCTAACACAGAAAACACCACTGAGTACTTATATTATTTAAATTCATCCTCTACCAAGACAGAAGAAAGTCAGCTTTATTACAGCAGAAATGCATTAGATTGGTTCAACCCTATTTAGCATAAAGGAGCATTGCATGTTTTACCCTGTCATTTTGTTTGCTGATTTGGAAAAGAGAAAGGTTTAAAACTAAGGGCTGACAGGAACACATGACAAAGTAGGTCTCAGTGCGATTTATCATGAGAAGAGTAAACATGAGTTTAGAAAGAAGGAAGTGTAGCAAATGTATGTTCAGTTAGCTATATTATATTCAGGTTATAATATGCTATTATGCTGGAAATTTAAACTTAAAGGGTTCCACAATATGGTGGACTCTTTCAGCTTAGTTGCTGTTAGTAACTCAAATAGTCATGTGTCCCTTGCTATTTAGAAAATGAGAGAGTAAGGAATGTCATGTTTATATAACTCTTATGGAGTAATGGGGCATGTCTTACTATTTCTCAGTGCTACAAATGTGTACCAAATGTGACTTCACACACATGTAAATGAGATGTTCTTCAGCAGGTCACCGTTTAGTCTAAAATTCTACTCATTTTGACAAGGAATATGCAACTATACTCACACATATATATACCTGTACGTATAATAAAAGTATAAACAAATTATCATATTTTTCTTAGAAGTTTATTGAACACCTCATTAAATAAAGGAGTTTAATTAACCTCATTATATAAACTTCATTATGTAATGGAGTTAAGATGAAAAAGCAAATAGGCTTCCCATATGCTGTTCGAAGTGTGTTTAAAAAGAAGAAATATACATACTTTTTCTCTTTTGTATTTTGCTGGCTTACTACCTAGTATCTATTACTAGAACTAACAGTGTATTTTACCTTCCTGCAAATAATATTAATATATAAACAAATATAAAAAATATTTTTCAGTAATTTGATGGGGAAGATATGGGTATATGATTTAGCAGAATCACATGTGAATAAGACATGATTTAATTTAAGGTAAGCTCAACTAGGTATAACTATCAAATGTATAATGGAGTTTTAGGCTGCAATATCAGAATTATATATTTAAAATAAACCAGTTGCCTTAATATAGTTGAATAATACGTTTAGTTCTGTATGCTCTATTTTAAGAGAAATATATATATATGATAAATATATGTATACATATACATATATATATATATATATATACTATATACACACACTATATACACATATAGGTACACTATATATATATATACACATATATATACCACACAAACACACATGTACACACACACACTAGAATATCTTAAGAAAATAATGATGAATACAACTAAGGTAACTAAAATCTTGCTTTGCCAGGGAAAAGGAAGAAGTTGGTAGAGAGTATCAGGAAATAGTTACTAGTATGAAAGCAAGTTGACATATTTATTCTAAATTTATGGAATAACTTTCTCTTAGAGATGTCAAGAAGTAAAATATACTTCATCAAAAGATACCAAGCTATCTGTCAGTGGAGCTGTTCAAGCAAAATTTATTTGACAAGTAGGTTGAAGTGATTCAGAGGAGATCCCAACCTCTGAAATCTGGTGAACCAAATGAACTTTAATTTCCCTTTCAACATCAAAATACTATGCTTTTGAAATGCACATTAAAATAACTATACAAGTCGATAAATGCCAGTCACCGAATAACTCATAAGTGCTAAGGGAGATTAGACATTGGAGAAACAAATAACTTCTACAGTGGGAAAAACCCTCAAAGAAGTAATGGGATTTGAATTGGGCCTTTAGGGAGGGGGAAAAAAAAGAACACTTGAAAACATTCCAGCAAAGGGAACATATTTGATCAAAGATAAGAAAAATCCAAATATGCATGGAGTGCTCAGAAAAAAAGAAAAAAAAAGATAAAACATTGGAACTATATAGTTTATACTGGTTTTCAAAGTGCATAACAGATATTATCAAATTTGACTCTCACAGTGTCACTATAATAGTATTCCCTATTATACAAAAGGAAACAAGTTCAGGCTAGTCACAGGAAGACTGAAACTAGATCCTGAGTTTTCTAACTTGATGTCAAGTGTTCATTCTGCTCTATCATAAATGACATCCCATGGAGCAGGGAGTAAGGTTTTTTGTTTTTTTGTTTTGTTTTAATAGATGTATTTATGAGTCATACAGTTTGGAATTTGCAATGAAGTTCTGAATTTTGAACACTGAGTAATACGTATGTATTGTCCCACAACTGAATGTGTGTTTGTATGGGAAATATGTTAAGGATACTCTTTGAATCCAGTTATTTAAAAGATGAATAAATTATATGCCGTAATCATTACAGTTGTTATAAAATCTTCTTGTATATTATAAAATATTCTTGTATAAGTTAAACTAATCATAAAGTGGTACTTGTTTATTTTTAATATACTATGCCTCTTCCTGATATGTAGTGGGAGAAGGGTCCTGACAAGCCTTCCATTTACTGTTGCTGGAACACTCCTCTCCTTATTCTTCTTGCCTGAATGACTATTATTTATCAAATTTAAGTTTAAATGTAGTTTTTTTCAGGGAAGTCTCTTTCTGAACCCTCTCCACAGACCTGGAAAGTTTCCTTTTTATGTGTTTTTGTAGCACCTTCTATATCAGGTCCCTAACAAATATGACCATTATAATTAAATATTTTGGAAGGTTATGATTTGTTTTATGTGCAATTCCCTGCCAGACTGGGCATTCTAAGAAAGCAGGGACCTCTTTTCCCTATATCCTCAGCAATAAGCAAAGAAACTAGCACTTGTAAACACTCAAGAAATATCTTGTAAATACATGGACAATGATGAGTACTAAAATTGAGTGTGCCATTAAAAACTAAATATGTTGATCATCTTTTGTTTAGTATTTACTACTAAGCAAGAAGTTTCATTAAGAATAGCCTCTATTGGGGCGCCTGGGTGGCGCAGTCGGTTAAGCGACCGACTTCAGCTCAGGTCACGATCTCGCGGTCCGTGAGTTTGAGCCCCGCGTCAGGCTCCGGGCTGATGGCTCGGAGCCTGGAGCCTGTTTCCGATTCTGTGTCTCCCTCTCACTCTGCCCCTCCCCCGTTCATGCTCTGTCTCTCTCTGTCCCAAAAATAAATAAAAAACGTTGAAAAAAAATTTTTTTAAAAAAAGAATAGCCTCTATTAAAAAAAAAAAAAAAAGAATAGCCTCTATTGTTTTTTCTCAGAAGCTCTTTATGTTGACATTCAGTAAAATTCTCTTTAAAAAAAGTTAAATAAAATAAGTGGGTCCCTTTCAGTACACCTGCCATGAGATGGCCCAGGAAACTGGGGTATCTTGAAGAATGCCAAGTACTATAGAGTTAGAATTATAGAGTAATCACAGGTTTAATTCCTGAAATATTTTTAGATGAATATAAAGAAAAGACACTGAGAGCACACTCTTAACCTAAGGAATAGGTATTTAATGAAATGAATATAGTTCATAAACTGCATGGGCCTCTCTGTGCCTGAAAATCCAGGCATTGGGCTAATATAAAAGTGGAAATGATTTTGTTTACTAGCATTATTTTAGTCCCTACTTCTCCAAAGGATTTTGGCATAAGCTACTTCTCCATGGAAAGCTCAGTGGAATCATCTTCAAATAAAATCATAACCATTTGTTTACATGTAATAAAATGGACACATATGAACAGTCATATTTCTAACAACCTTTATGTAAAATGTCACTTTTTAAAATATTTCAGTGATGAATACTTTGGTTTTCTTATGTGTCTCTGCATGAAATTCCATCAGACAAATTTACCAAATATCATCCACAAATAATGATGTAGGGTACCTATTGAGCTCACAAATTTAGTCAGTTAGCTTACCTGGAAGGATCATATATTCCAATCCTAAAATTTTACTTAAGGTATGTGGTTTAGAGACTTCCAGTAGGTTTAACACATATGAAAGTAGAAAATGTAAGCAAAAACAAAACAAAACAAAAAACACAACAACAAAACCTGGTTTTTCCAAACATCCAAGTGGCTTTAGATGCTGTTTGTATCAATAATAATCTCATCAGAGGTGATAGTTCACATCCAAAGATACTGCGTTATAAGTTCAAAATGTCAGTATGTTCCATAATGTTTAAAGCGTGCTCAAGAACAACAGCTTTTAAAAGTTCCAGTGAGATACATCTCACCCAGAAGTACATTTATAAGTGAAAAGCACTATTTGAATGACATTTTAAATTAGTTTCGTGCATTCTATCTAGAACTATCATTTTCTCTAAATACACAGATGTCCACAGAGATCTATAACTAGGTCATAATACAATTTCCACACTTATTACTAATTAATTATGTGCAAATGGAGAGAGCATCAGTGGCAAAAATCTGGCAATTCAATAATACTTGAGCCACAGAGGGTTACATCAGCAAGTGTTGGGTTTGTCAGTTCTCAAATTATAAAGGATTAAGTCGCAGACACTATCCATGTTACGGCATCATATCTATGAAAACTTCAAAGCTATCCTTGGTATTTAAATTGTGATTTATTAATGTGATGGTCATTGGTCATCATTAACCCTATAGGAAGTCAACAGTGTCAGTCAATTAATCCCTATTAGAGGACTAACCATGGAAAAAACCTTGGATGTCTCAATCACTAACATAATAAGTTTTTATGACCACATTTACTTACAGTAAAATACATTTTACTAATATGTAACTAGAATATTATTGAAATATAATGGTGCCATATGAGATATGGTTGGCAGACTAATTCATTAAGACATCAAAGTTATTATAGTGGCACAGCTTTTTATGTGTTGTATGATTATTGTGATGTAGCAATTTAACTTGATTATTAAATCAGTAACAGTCTAGGAAAATGGTGACATTTGCCTAATAAAACCTCTCTGCTACCCACAGATAGTGATAAACAGTGTGCAATCGAATTTATTCTGTAATGTCATAATTAAGCTTGTGTTGAGAAGATGATATGAAACAAAAGTACTCATGAGCTCAATTCTGCACTCTTTATAATGAAGCCAAATATTAATTCTTTCAGTTCAGGCACTAGCTATCTTGGTAATACCCAACCTAAGTCATTACAATAGTAATCTAAAAATAGTTGTTAACTATTATAAATGTATGCTTTAATATTCATCAAAACAAAGGACTGCTCACAAAGTACATCTCACGTCACCTATGAATAATTGTTACCATGCCGTGAAGCAATTGAAAATTATTTATTTATTTCCATGAAAGGGAACTGTAAATATATTAACATATTTCTAATGGAATTTAAATGAAATTGCACAATATGTAAGAAGCTCATATTTACCCAGTTCATCCTCTGGAATAACTAATAGGAACTCCGTGAATAAACATTTTTTTAAAAGATATCAAAACCTAAAGTAAGTTCTGTGAAATTTTTTAAAAATGCCAAAATAAATTATATTTTTTAGGAAAAACAAATAAATATATTCTAGCATTTGAAAAATAAATACCAAACATATTATATTGCTCCTAGCTGTAATGTGTACAATGTGATTTCAATGTACTGTGGAAACTGAACAGGTGATTGCCTATTGTAGTTTCTAAACTATAATAGGCTCTGTGTTTCCTGTAAGTAAATGCCAGAAGTTCTGAAGTTAACATTTGCCAAGGACAGTGCAATGCAACATAATTAACTGCAATGTTCTGTGACTAGCACAATAAAATATAACTCCAAGATTTACAGAACCAAGGGACTTAACATAAAAGCTAAGTGTACTTCCCAACTAACTTATGTTTAAGAAGTAAAACTAATACTCCAAAACAATTAAACTGAAGTAAATGGAAAAGCAACTTTTATAAATAATAAAAAAAGAAAGTGTCAAGTTTGAAAAAGTAGGTATTCAATATGTTTTGTATTTTCTTTGCCCATGTTATGGTGTGAACTATCAGAATATGGACACATTATTAACTTTTAAATTAGTGCACCAAACCATGGTATGGCTTTGGAACTACATTTCTGAGGTATGTTAGAAGCAACTGAATAGGTGAGAGATGGTGTGGAAAGTGGTGAAGGAACAGATGGAATCAGTCCACATTTCCCTGGTCTCTGCTCTACGGTTTTAAATGGATGAGTTAAGCCTTATAATCAGTACTGAATTTCTCTCTTTACCTAAGTAAAAAATACCTTTGAAAATTTACTCAACATTTTACTTATCAAAAGCATTTAAGTTACTCCTGTCATTGTAGATCTAACTCTATTTGTATGCCTGGAAATGGGTGTTGACATGTGGCATTATTGACATAATCATTAACTCAAAAAATGGTTAAGATCTTAGGTGTAGCACAGAACAACAAGGCATGTTGAATCAAATGCTCTTTAGGTTCAAATTTTCACTCTATCAATATGCAAAGTGACCTTGAAAGTTCAATAATATGCAATATGTTTTCATTAGCATGTCTGTTTTGTTCGGTGCTTGATGTCTAGGACATAGCTTTATGTCTGACACAGTAGGTCTTCACTAAAAGCTTTTTCTCTGGTACACATTAACATAAAATTATGCATCTGCTGCCTAAATCCATTAATGTTTAATATTCAGCAAAAATTATAGAAATCTTTGGTAAAATAGCATTTGTAATTCAGCGCAGCTCAATCTTTGGCTCCTTAAGAGGCTCCACGAATCCCTAGTACCTTGTATACTCCATGTAAATTTTATGGATTTGTATTTATTGAGATACCCTGGAATATGCATTTCAAACTTCTTTCATGACATTGCTTAATCTCTTTGTGGCTCAGTTATATCAACGTGAAAATAAAATTGGTAAGAAATTAACTGACTTAAGACATGTAAAGTGTTAGGCAATGATGAGCACATAGTAAGCGCATGATAAATGTTTATCAGCATCAGCATCATAAATCAGTAATTTGATTTACAGGTATGAGGAAATGTAATAGTTGGCAGATTAGGAGGAATGACTATTAGATTTCCCACAAATGCAGGTGATTCAGCAACGATTAGGAACCATTGTTAAGAGTGATATGAGTGGGAATTGTAGAATGAAGATCTCCAATGTCTCCAAAAACCCTTTCTTCCCGTAAAAGCAATGAGAGCACTGCAAAACCTGTCAAAATCAACTTTTTAGGACTCTAGAAATTAACCTTAGACATGCAACAATCCAGGGGTCATTTAACAAAAGCAGCTTAATTATGTTTAAAAGAGTGAGCTTTGTGGCAATTTAACTTGGTCTGTTTTAATCCCCCTCTTTCTAGCTCTACAGAACTATTAAGAACTAACCTGGCTGCCACTATGAACACAAAACAGACATGTAACCCCCTAAGCATCATTTTCAGAAAATTGTCATTTTTGACCTCTCTGGAAATTCTCTGGAAAGCCTAACTCACAAGGCCTGTCTTTGTGTGACCTGACTCAAGCGTCTTCCCAGGGAAATCAGTCTTTTCCTTGGGGGCAATTGTCAAAGACCATCAGCAGCAATTGTTTAACATCACACACACCTGAGGCAGTGCTTGGAGTTGAGGCCAACAAGAAAGTGACCAAAAACTTAAAAGGAAAAACTGGGGAATAAGATATCCATAGGGGGATTTGAAAAGCTCTGACATATTTCTGGGAATCTTAAAGACCACATTTAGTCATATAACTCTGCACATTCCCAGGAAAGAACTGAGAAAGTCCTGTGTTCTCACCTCTGGCTGACCTTAGGGCTCTGTGCAAGCAGAAAATGAAGATTAAGGCAGAGTTGTAAACTGCCTCAGTGTTGAAGGGATGCACCAATACACACATAGGACCCCTTGACAAAACCTAGGAGACCATATTTGTTTCAGTCACTTAAGTAAATCTCTCTAACAATTAGCTGAATACTAAGGTAATCAAACAGACTCTTCAATGGCCACACATTATTGTGACTACAGCCTTTACAGAATTATTTCAGCAAAGTCACTAAATAAATAAAAGTAACAACAGCAACAACAGCAATCCCTGGGTAAAGGGGAGGATCTGATTACCAGAGTAGCCACACTATATTATATAAAATCTCCAGGGCTGCCTGGGTGGCTCAGTCGGTTAAGCGACCTACTTTGGCTCTGGTCATGATTTCATGGTTTGTGGGTTTGAGCCCTGCATCGGGCTCTATGCTGACAGCTCAGCCTGGAGCCTGCTTCAGATTCTGTGTCTCCCTCTCTCTCTACCTCTCTCCCACTCTCTCTCTCTCTCTCTTTCAAAAATAAACATTATTTTTTTAAATAAAAGAAAATCTCCAAATTTAAATACATATACGTATGTATGTATATTTCATACAGAGTAGGGCACATACACTAGGTGAGAACAGTCAGTAGAACATGTCCCTGCAAAAGCCCAATGGCCATGGTAAACCAAAGTTTTAAATAATATACACTTAAATAATGTATTTTAAATATACCCAAAGACCTAAGTAAACCATGTAAAAAGAACCAAAGAAAAATATGAAACGATGGCTCACCACATAAAGAATACCAATAAAGGGGTAGATTTGTTTTTAAAAAAGATACTAACCAAGTAAAAATTCTAGAGTTGAAAGTCCAGTAATTGAAATTAAAATTTACTAGAGGGGCTCAAAAGATTTGAGCTGGCAGAAGAAAGCAGCACAAACTTGAAGATACATCAGTTAGGATCACCCAGTCATTGGAACAGAAACAAAAAGGATGAAGAAAAATGAACAGGGCCTCAGAGAACCATGAAAGAACATCAAACATACCAAGATACATATAATGAGAGTCTCAGAAGGAAAGGAAAGAGAGAAAGGGACATAAAATGTATTGAAGAAACACTGGTTTAAAACTTCCAAATTTGATGAAAAGCATTAATCTACAAATCCAAGAAGCTCAATAAACTAGAATAAATTTTTTGAAAATCCACATCTAGGCACATCCTAATCCAACTGTCAAAAGCAAAAGAGAAATGTTGTATCTTGGAAGCAGCAAGAAAGAAGCAACGCATCATGTACACGGGATCATCAATAAGTTAACAGCTGATTTCTAATCAGAAACAAAGAGGCCAGAAGGCAGTGGGATAACGTATTAAAAAGTGCTGAAAGGAAAAGACTGTCAACCAAACATATTATATCCAACAAAACCACTCATCAGAAATAAAGGATGAATTAAAATGTTTTTAGATAAGTACAGTATTTTTCACTAGCAGACTGACACTACAAAAAATAATTGGAGGAAATCCTTCAGCATGAAATAAGATGACTAGACAGTAATTCTAATTCACATAAAACATTAAAGAGTACCAGTAAATGTAACTACATAGGGACATATGAAAAAAAAACAGTATAAACGTATTTTATGTGTTTTAAACTCTTTTTAAAATATATGATTTAAAAGACAACTGCATAAAATAATAATTACAAATATGGGCTGAACTTACAACGTATAAAGATGTTATTTATGAAAATAATAGCATAAAGGAGGGTAGAAGCAATGCAAGTATGTATAAAAACACTCAACAAAGTAGGAATAGAAAGGAACTTCTTCAACCTAATAGGGGCATGTATGAAAACACAGAATTAATGTCATACTTAATGGTGAAAAACTGAAACTTTCCCCCTAAGATAAGGAACAAAGCAAGGATGTACACTTTTGCCACTTACATTCAGCATTGTGTTGGAGGTTCTAACGGGTGGTCAGGCAGGAAAAATAAATAAAAGGCATCATATTGGAAAGGAAGAAGTATCTCTATTTATAGATGCCATGATGTTATGAATTCAAAATATTCATAAATCCACCAAAAATGAGCTAATAAACTAGTTCAGCAAGGTTATAGGGTACAAGATAAATATTAAAAAAAATCAGTTGTATTTCTAATGCACTAACAATAAAACAATCAAAAACCAGATTAAGAAAAACAATTTTATTTATAACTGCACTAAACAGAATAAATAAGAATAAATTTAATTTTTTAAAAGAAGTGTATTATAGGGGAGCCTGGGTGGCTCAGCCAGTTGGCTGTCTGACTTCTGGCTCAGGTCATGATCTCATGATTTGTGGGTCTGAGCCCCGCATCAGGCTATGTGCTGATAGCTCAGAACCTGGAGCCTGCTTTAGGTTCTGTGTATCCCTCTCTCTCTTCCCCTTCCCTGTTTGCATTCTGTCTCTGTCTCTCTTAAAAATACAATAAACATTTAAAAAATTGAAAAAATAAAATAAGTATTATATACTGAAAGCAATAAAAACTATTGAAAAAACTTTAAAGAAAACCTACAAAAAGGGGAAAGATATTCCATGTTCATGGATTGGAAGATTTGCATTATCAAAATATTAATAACCCTCAAATTGATGTATAGATTCAGCACAACCTTTATCAAACGTCAACTTCTGTTCTGCAGGAATTAGCAGGAACTACTTCTAACACTTATATGGAAATACAAGGGACCCAGGGTAACCAAAACAAACTTGAAGACTATAAATAAAGTTCAAGGATTCATACTTACTAATCTCTATACTTATTATAAATATATAGTAATCAAGATATTGTAGTTATTGGCATAAGAAGGTATATATACCAATGGAATAAAATTTAGAGTCCAGAAATAGCCCTTACATCTGGCCAATAGATTTTTAACAAGAGTTTCAAGACAATCAGGAAAATAGTCTTTCCAACAAATAGTCCAGGGACAACTGGATATCCACATGTAAAAGAATGAAGTTGGAAACTTACCTCACACACGCAAAGAATAATTCATAACAGATTAAAAATCCAAATGTAAGAGCTAAAACTATAAGCTTTTAGAAGAAAATATAGGCATAAATCTCTGATTTCAGAATAAGCAATGCACCAAAAGCACACAGAAAAAAATAAAAATAAATAAATTATACCTTATCAAAATTAAAACCTTCTGTATTTCAGGGGATACTATTATGGGCAAAAAATGAGAAAATGATCATTGAATGGAAAAAAAACATGTCTCATAAGGGACTAGTATTGAGATTAAATAAAGAACTGTTACAATTCAATAATAAAAAGAAAACTGACTCAATTAAAAATTGACAAAGGATTTGAATAGACATTTTTCCAAAGAAGACAGACAAATGACCAATAAGCATCTGGAAAGAACTCAGTGTAATTAATCTTTAGAGAAATACAAGTCAAAATCACAATGAAATACCACTTCACACCTACTAGGGTTGACTATATTAAAAAAAAAAAAAAAAAAAAAAAAGAGGGATGTAGCCAAGGATGTGGAGAAATAGAATCCTCATGCATTGCTTATGGGAATGTAAATGGTGTAGCTGCTTTGGAAAAGTTTGGCAATTACTTAAAAATTTAAAAATTCAGTTATCATATAACCCAGAAATGATACCCCTACATATATACCCAAAAGAAATGAAAAATTCAGGGGCGCCGGGGTGGTTCAGTCGGTTGAGCGTCCAGCTTCGGCTCAGGTCATGATCTCAAAGTCCATGAGTTCGAGTCCCAGGTCGAGCTCTGTGCTGACAGCTCAGAGCCTGGAGCCTGCTTTGGATTCTGTGTCTCCCTCTCTCTCTGCCCCTCCCCTGCTCATGCTCTGTCTCTTTCTCAGAAATGAATAAATGTTAAAAAAAAATTAAAAAGAAATAAAAAATTCAGTCCACACAAATGTACACATTTGTTAGCATGGAATTATTCATAACTGCCAAAGACCAGAAACACACCATGCTGTCCACCAGTTGACAAAAGAATAGACAAAATGTAGTATAGCGATACAATGAAATATTTTCCTATTAACAGGAATGAAGTATTGATACATGTTGCAATATGGGTGGACATTGGAAACATGATACTGAGTGAAAGACACCAAATAGAAAAGCCACATATTATTCTAGTCTACGAAATGTCCAAAATGGACAAATTCATAGAGTCAGAAAGTAAATTATTATTTTCAAGGGACTAAGGGTATGGTGCAATGGGAATGAGTCTTTTTTGGGGGGGGAGTGGTAAAAATGTCCTGAAGTTAGATAGTGATGACAATGGGCCGAACTTTGTGAATATACTAAAAATTGCTGAATTGTACACTTTAAGTGGTGGAATTTATGGTGTGTGTTTTATATACCAGTAGAAAAAAGATACTGCTATAAAAGGTATGGTGTGGTGTGTGTGTGTGTGTGTGTGTGTGTGTGTGTGTGTGTGTGTGTGGCTTCATTAAGTAACAACAAATACAGCATGCTTACTAAGTGCTATGAATGGAGTACATGCTTAGAATATCACCAAGTAAAAATACGTATTTGTTTGACCCTCAAGCAGCTTATTGTCTAATGTGAAAAGTGGGTATTTGATAAATATACTAAAAATGTATCAATATAAATTTTGGTAAATGTTAGAAGTGAAACTTAAGAAAAAAGGCCTGGAGCACAGAGCAGGAGGCAACAAGTGAAGGGAGAAAAGTCTGGAGAATTAGGAAGGCTGTAAAGGGCCTTTTTAAGGTTTTCCTATTTATAAGATAAAGAGAAAGCCATTCTAGAATTTTAAGTGGAAACAAGAGACTAACATGATAGTATCTTTCTTTCAAATATACTGACAAGGTAAGAAATAGCTGAGAGAAAAGCAACAGGGAAAGAAGGGAAAACCAGTAGGAAGACATTACAGTTGACTAGAAGTGAAAGGACACAGATAGGCTGGAACCATGACAGTGACCTTGGCATCAGAGAAACGCAGATGAAGCCAAGAACATGGTGTTTGGGTAATGGCGCAAGGTTCCTGAACATATTTCTCTGTTTCACAATTGTATGTGTAAGACCCCCTTTGTGGAGGAAGATCATGAGTTCATTTTGAGGGCATGGTGAGGGCTTTGGAGACATAAATGGCACATAGTAGGTGCTCAAAACTATTCATTAAAGTTATTATTGAATTAATGTCAAATAGTCCATTGGATGGAGCAGCCTCCATCCAGGCCTTGATAATTTTGGCTTCAGAGATCTAATAGTTGATAATAGCAAGAAATACATTGATAGAGTAGAAAGCCTAATACAGAAATCTGTACTTAAAAGACGAAAGTGGGGGCGCCTCTGTGGCTTAGTCAGTTAAGCGTCCAACTTTGGCTCAGGTCATGATCTCATAGTTCATGAGTTCAAGCCTTGCATCGCACTCTGTGCTGACAGCTCAGAGCCTGGAGCCTGCTTTGGATTCTGTGTCTCCCTCACTCTCTGCCCTGTCTTCTGCTCTCTCTCTCTCTCAAAAAGTAAGCATTTAAAAAATTTTAAAAAATAATAAAAAGTGAAAAATCCTTTTCAACTAGTTAAGAATAACTACAAAGACAAAAAAAAGTTGTAGTGCTAGTGTAATATTAATAGAATCGTTTCCACATCCTACTCACCAACTATACACATAAAACTATAAGTCTCTCTCAGGTTCTTATATAGGGTTTCTTATATTGACCTCATCTATGTCTCATGACTTATTATGATAATAAAATATTCTTTATATATAGTTGCTTAGTACTAATTGCAGAAAATATTTTTCTATCTAGCAATTTTCAAAGGTCACCTATTAATATAACTGTGCTTTCAAATAAGCAGTTTTCTTTTATTGTGCTATACAAAATGCTGGCTGATATGGCTTTTATTCAATGAATAGTATTTAGGTTCAGGAAGTATTGGGTTGTATATCCTTATCCTAACACTCCAACTTATTCCATACTGCATCTGTTGAGTGGGTTGTATCCACATCACCTTTTGCTTTCCTCTATTCCATAATAAAAAGCAATTTCTATCTTTCCTTCTTTTACTTAAATATACCAACAAGGTAGAAGATAAAAAGTAAATTATCCCATGAAAGAGAGCTGTTTATGATTTTGGTGTACGTGTTTCCAGACAATATAGTAAGTATATTTTATATCCTTTAGTGTAACATGTACTACTTGGTATGCAAAAAATATATACATTTCCATTTTCTACAGTTATAAATTGAAACCTAAATTGAAATGACTGCATATAAAATTATAGAATGTTTCATATTGTTAATGCATTATTGTTAGACATTTATTACATTTTTCATGTTTTACTATTATACACCAAGCCCTAATAAGCATACGTGTACATAAATTTTAGCACATTTGTCTCATTATTCATTAGTATAAATTACTGAAAGATTAAATGACAATTCAAAGGATATGTACAATTTGTTTATACGTATTATAAAATTAGTTCACAAAATAGTGTTAAATTTACCATCTCCCTAGCAATGTATTAAAGTATCCTTTCAGCCATTTTCTTTAATAAGTAGATGCTGTGCTGAATACTTTTTAATGCTTATTTTGAGAGAGAGAGAGAGAGAGAGAGAGAGAGAGAGAGAGAGAGAGAGAGAGAGAGAGAATGCATATGCACGAGTGTGTGAGCAGGGGAGGGGCAGAGGGAGAGGGAGAGAGAGATCCCAAGCAGGTTCCTTGCTGTTAGCACAGAGCCCAATGCAGTGCTCCAAGTCACAAACCATGAGAACTGAAGCCAAGAGTTGGACACTCGACGGAGCCACCCAGTGCCCCCCAAGTGATTTGTTTTTATTTTTGCTCTTTTCATTACTACTGTTGTTTTCTCATTTGTTATTGACTTGGAGTTCTAATTCAGACAGTATTGGCTGCATCTGCTTTTGAGTTGAAAAGATACAGATTTACTGAAAGAAGGAAAACTTTTTTTCTCAAATTCCTTTAGTTTCTTAGATAATTAAAAATTGTTAACTCACATCTTTCTTCTGAATTTTATTTACAAATATTTAAAGTTGTGATATACCATGAAACAAAAAGGAGACATCTTCCAAAAACACTTCTCATGATACTGAGATGGCATGATTTCAGTTGGTGGCAAATACTTAAAGCATCAATGGAAAAAGTCATTCTTCTATTTAAAAAAAAAACTCAGTTTAGTAATGATAGCTTCAAATCAGCTCGTAATGTAGGTGACGTATAAATGAGAAATTAAGAAGTCTAAAATATTAAAGAATAATTTTATGCATACTACAGAAAGGTTTTAAAATCTGTTTTTATGTGCCAGGAAATCTCTGTTCCTCAAAAGGGAGCCACTTGGAATTTTAGGTTACTTTTAGCTTATCCATGTTTTGTGGGTTTTTTTTTTAATATGAGGAAAGAAAAAGGAGATAAATATTTCCACTAAAGTTATTGTAACTCATTCTACCCACATAGTGAATACACTTAAAGAATAAATTGTCTATTTTTAATCTGTCAATTTTCTAAATCATCTTAAAAGCTTTAAACTTGCCATAGCTATATTGCCACTTTCTGGGCTTCTATTAAAGAAATATATACTTTATATAATACTTTACTAGAACAGTGAAACTTTTACTTAATTTTAGGACTATTTTTGAGGAAAATTATACATTTTCCTGCTATGTCTAAATTATCAATATTAAAATAGATTATAATTGATGTATATTAATGAACTCTCTTGTTAAAGAGAATTACATATTGGGGTGCCTGGGTGGCTCAGTTGGTTGAACGTACAACTTTTGATCTTAGCTGAGGTTATGATCACAGCGTTGTGGGATCAACCCCCATGTCGAACTCTCTGCTCAGCACGGAGCCTGCTTAGGATTCTCTCTCCCTCTCCCCTCTCCCCTCTGTGTGCGCACTCTCGCTCTCTCTCTCTCCCTCTCCCTCTTTCCCTCCCTCTCCAAGAAAAAAAAAAGATAAGTATTTAAGTTCTCTGCTATTATGACCTCTTTAAAGAGGCAGTGATAAAGAAGAATTGTGTACAGCAAAACCAAATCTGAGGGGAACTGAGGTTGGACTTTAGCAGATATGTTAGGCGCACAGGGCCATATTCTGGTTGTCACCTATTTGCAACAATCTTATAGTGGACAATTTCAGTACATTGTTGGCAATGTCCTACATCAAATAATCAAGCACACACCTCTGAATACCTTAGTTTGCTTTCCTCAAAACAGAAGTAAGCCACTTAACCCTATATAGGTGTGACAAAAGTGTGAGTGAATTAATGTTCCTCAGGACAACCCTCACTTTATGGGGCACAATAATTGTGGATAAGGATAGCAGCCTTCCCATGGATTGGTGAGAAAATTCTGATATGCAGTCTGCACTTTTCCTTAGAAGGTTCCAGTAGGGTTGAACCCCAGCCCTCAGCAGTAACCCTCAGCACCCTTTCCTGGGTTTACTCCTTTTCCAGTCTCACTTTGTTCAATGCCTCACTTCTATTTCATAAGATGGGTCATCTCCCCCAAGAGTACTGACCACTAAGTTTGTGTCTCATATTCTGTTTAGGGGAAATTCAAACTTAGATATGATTTTTATTTCTTATCATTGCATTTTAACTGGTGATTTGAGAAAGGCCAGAGTAAAAATACCCTTTTTTGTATTAGAAAAATATTTAAATTTGTACATTCTAATAATTGTAAACGATGATAAACAATTCTGCTAAATTCAGAACCAACTGCAAATGAATGTTTCTGGATAAGTGCAATACTTCTAAATCCTATAGCTCAAACAACAGGGTATATATATAATGTTCAATTAGCTTAACTATGTCGATTTTATTGATCTTTTCCAAGAACCAACTCTTGGTTTCATTGATTTTCTTTATTTTTCTATTCTCCATTTCATTTATCTCTGCTCTAATCTTTATTATGTCCTTCCTTCTGCTAGCTTTGTGTTTAGTTTGTTCTTTTTCTAATTCCTTAAGGTGTGAAGTTAGGTTGTTAATATGAAATCTTTCTTGTTTTTTAATGTGAACCGTTACAACTATAAGTTTCCCTTTAGGCACTATTTTTACTGTATCCCATTAATTTTGGCATGTTGTTATTTTTATTTGTCTTGTGATGTTTTCTCATTTCCTTCGTGATTTCCTCTGACACATTCATTGCATAAGAGTACAATGTTTAATTTCCACACATTTGTGGATTTTCCAGCTTTTCCTTACCTATTGATTTCTGGTTTCTTGATGATATGATTGGAAAAGATACTGTGTATGATTTTAATCCTAGTAAACTTATTCTTATTTCTTTTGTGGTTTAACGTGTGGCCTGTCCTGTAGAACGCTCCATGTACATTTGAGAAGAATGTATATGCTGCTGCTGTTGTGTGTAGTATTTTATATATGTTTGTTATGTTCAATTGATCTATAGTGTTAAGTCCTCTATTTCCTTATTGATCTTCTGTCTGGTTGTTCTATTAATTAAGTCAGGTATTGAAATACCTCCTACTGTTATTATAGATCTGCCTATTTCTTTCTTCAATTCTATCAATATTTGTTTTACATATTTAGAAACTCTGATGTTTGGTGCATATATATGCATATATAATTTATATCTTTTTGGTGAATTGACATTTTTATCATTATATAATATCATCCTTTGTCTCCCATATGACATTATATAATGTCTACTGTGTCTCATATTAGTATAACCACTCCTGCTCTGCTTTGTTTGCTACTCTTGTGGAATATCTTTGCCCCTCATTTCACTTTCAGTCTTGTGTGTCCTTAGATCTAAAAATGGGTCTCCCATAGACAGCATATAGCTAGATCTACATAATGTTCAACACTGTTGTTTTCAATGGTTTGTACAGACTGGTCAATTCTTTGAAGAAATACCTATAAAGTCATCCCAGCTTCAACACCTATCTTGACTGAAAATTGGGAATCTGACCTAGACTCATCCACAGTATTGTTTCTAGAGTTTTGGTGGTCCTCGCTACACAGTTGCTACAGAGATCTATGCAGCTTTGGAAAATAGCTTACAGTTCTTCAGTAAAGTGCCCTTCTTTTTGTGTAATTTCCCAGGAAACTGTCTCAAGAAATATATTCTGTCTACTTAATGCTGTATGTCTCTGGGCTTTTGCTTGTTTGGTTTTATGTTTGGTATTTGAGTTCTATCTCAGTTCTGAAATTCACTTGAGTTATAAAATGGCTTTAATTTGTCTACAACGAATTCTTATGAAATGGAAGCATTTTGTAAATGCCAGATTTAGAATAATCTGAAAATACGTTCTCTCCCCTACAACTTAACATTTTGACTATACAATGCCCCTTATTTAACATTATAAATTATCCCACTATATGTAACTCCCAATGGTTTGGTTATAGTCTCCTAGAGTTTGGTTATTTACTTGTTAATAGTTATTATAGGTTACATCACTATGTGTAAATCGGTAAAATTCTTTTAGAAAATAAGCTATCAGGGCTTCTCAGCAAATACAAGTCAGACCACATCATTTTATACTATAAATAAATAAGTAAAAAATGCATACATGTATACATACTTTAAAAAATGTTGAATGCTAGCCTCTTCAGATAATACCAACACAAACTGTTGATAACACAAGGCAAACTTTACTCTTTATAGAGTAAAGGAGAGAACACTACCTTTTTAGAGCTACAGTAGTATCCTAGAAAGCAAAAGTTAAGGTCAGAATTAATTAAAAATTGGAGGTTTGGTTTAAGGTGGATTTTTAAGCAGAAAATAGCCTGGGTATTGGTAAGAATAACTTTTTAAATAGTGCAGGATTGATGGAAACAACAAAGTGAGGATTATGAGGTGAGAAATTCAAAGAACAGCACAACTGTTTATAAATGCTTTCTATTAAAGAATTGATCTTTTAGAAAGTTCCTATAATAAAAAAGCAAACCACTTGCTAAGCAAGAAATTCCTGGAAAAATAAAGAAATGTTAGTGAATATAGTGGACTATCAAAGTCATGTTAATGTAGACAGGAGATATGGTTTCTGTTCTTAGTGTCCAGACTGAATGCAGGGATAGACTGTTTCAGTCCTCACAAGGAATGCTATATATCCACCAAACTTATTTTTCTCCTATACCCCGGAAACATGCTGAACTATAATTCTCAGCTTCATCTTTAGTTAAGTAGGGGCAAGTAATTGAGTTCTGGCCAATGGAATTGGGACAAAAATATACACTGGCCTATAGAATATCCTGCAAAAATCTCCAGGCACTCGGTTGTCCCTCATTTCATGACCGGACACTGATACCTATGGCAACATCTGGAGTTTCAAGTGCAATGAGGCAAGGAGACTGAGTTCTTTAATGACTTCATAGAGCAGACCTGCTACCTCCCACTTCCTCCTCACTCTCAACATGATGTTCCAATACTTACCAATCACATATAGGATTCTGATATCAGATAAAAATACTATTTATGTTGTCATTGAAATATTGGAATTTGGGTGCCTGGGTGGCTCAGTCAGTTAAGCGTCCAACTTTGTCTTCGGTCTCGATCTCACAATTCGTGAGTTTGAGCCCCTCATTGGGTTCTGTGCTAATAAAGCAGGTTCAGAGCCTGCTTCAGATCCTCTGACCCCCTCTCCCCCACTCATACGCTCTCAAAAATAAACAAACATAAAAAAAAGAAATATTGGAATTTATCTTCTCTCACTTACCCTAACTTACCATGATCTTTGTATCAAATTAAAATCATCAAAATGGCCTAAATTGCTCTCAGCAACCTGAACCCTTCCCTCATTTCTCAATATCCTCTTGGCTATTATCCCTAGTCATTCTGACTTTTTTTTTATATTTATTGTTTTTGTTTCTCATATCAGTAGCTTTATCTGAGTCCTTTAGCTGAAAATCTTTTCCTCCTTCTTTTGAGTATCTGAATTCTGATTATCTGATAGATCACAGTATAAACCTCAATTGTTCAGAAAATGATTTCCTGATTGGATCCTTCCCAAACCTACGGGTTCAGTTTCCTATCAGGTCTAGCATCGTTTGTAGTTCTCTGTAAAAGTACATTTAAAAGTAAGTAAATTTCAATTGTGTAATTTTCACTTGGCAAACACCTACCCAAGAAAATGTGAATTCCTTAAGGGCAGAAAGTAATCATATATTGATTATTATTACACCCCTCATAGCCTGCTTAATAAATAATTTTTGAAAAAGGAAGTGAGGAAGAAAATGAGAAGGAAGCTGTAGCTGTTAGCCAACTAGCCACTTATTCTGCAACAGTGAATATTCCACTCTTCCTGTTATTTCATTCTATGCGCATAGCCTAGTCTTCAGGGTTTACCAGTACATTCCATGAGGATGGCAAAATGTGCCCAGTGACAAAGACTGTCTCTCCTTGACCAAACTTTCGTCTGGCTACTCTGAGCCTTTTTCTCAGTTAGGCTGCAACCTTAGTCCCCCACTTCTTGCTAGCTTACACAGCCCAGTTTCAGCAAGAATCCCATATAGTCAGTTGAGAGAGAATTCCCCACTCTTGATATCTGATCCTTCTCAGTATCTGATAACATTTTTCACCTCCCACCCTTGGTCTCTGATCACTCTGGCCTGCCTTCAGGAAGAATAATGTTAGGGGAGTTTAACAACAATTCCTCTACCCTTCCTTGATGTCTCCTTTTCGTAATTTTTCATCCACTGATCTTTCATCCTTCTCCTTGGCTATAATTCCCACCTGTCCTTGCTGTACTCAGAATTGAGCCCAGGTCTATACTGAGATCTCTTTTCCCCTGTTGCAGTAGTTCTTAAATGGAATTCATTCTTACTGCTTTAACTACTATCTGGTTCTGGTTTCCTTTGATACCACAAGTTCTCAAGATCTCTCCTAAAATAATCACACCAAGACATGTGCACATTGCACACTCGTTTGGTCTGGGAATCTTATTTTATTTTATTTATTTTTTTTTTAAATTTTTTTTTTCAACGTTTATTTATTTTTGGGACAGCGAGAGACAGAGCATGAATGGGGGAGGGGCAGAGAGAGAGGGAGACACAGAATCGGAAACAGGCTCCAGGCTCTGAGCCATCAGCCCAGAGCCCGACGTGGGGCTCGAACTCACAGACCGCGAGATCGTGACTTGGCTGAAGTCAGACACTTAACAGACTACGCCACCCAGGCGCCCCTGGGAATCTTATTTTAAAGGGTTGCTGATATACATGGTGGCCATATGTTTCATTTTGCGCACAAAGTCCCATATATTCTGCTATAGGTATTAATAGCACGCCTTTCACTTTTTTTTTCAGTGTATGAAGTTTATTGTCAAATTGGTTTCCATACAACACCCAGTGCTCATCCCAACAGGTGCCCTCCTCAATACCCATCCCCCACCCTCCCCTCCCTCCTACCCCCCATCATCCCTCAGTTGGTTCTCAGTTTTTAAGAGTCTCTTATGCTTTGGCTCTCTTCCACTCTAACCTCCTTTTTTTTTTTTCCTTCCCCTCCCCCATGGGTTTCTGTTAAGTTTCTCAGGATCCACATAAGAGTGAAGACCTAAAGGGGCGCCTGGGTGGCCCAGTCGGTTAAGCGTCCGACTTCAGCCAGGTCACGATTTCGCGGTCTGTGAGTTCGAGCCCCGCGTCGGGCTCTGGGCTGATGGCTCAGAGCCTGGAGCCTGTTTCTGATTCTGTGTCTCCCTCTCTCTCTGCCCTTCCCCCATTCATGCTCTGTCTCTCTCTGTCCCAAAAATAAATAAACGTTGAAAAACAAAAAAAATAAAATTAAAAAAAAAAAAAGAGTGAAGACCTATGGTATCTGTCTTTCTCTGTATGGCTTATTTCACTTAGCATAACACTCTCCAGTTCCATCCATGTTGCTACAAAGGGCCATATTTCATTCTTTCTCATTGCCACGTAGTACTCCATTGTGTATATAAATCACAATTTTTTTTTATCCATTCATCCGTTGATGGACATTTAGGCTCTTTCCATAATTTGGCTATTGTTGAGAGTGCTGCTATAAACATTGGGGTGCAAGTACCCCTATGCATCAGTACTCCTGTATCCCTTAAGTAAATTCCTAGCAGTGCTATTGCTGGGTCATAGGGTAGGTCTATTTTTAATTTTTTGAGGAACCTCCACACTGTTTTCCAGAGTGGCTGCACCAGTTTGCATTCCCACAAACAGTGCAAGAGGGTTCCCGTTTCTCCACATCCTCTCCAGCATCTATAGTCTCCTGATTTGTTCCTTTTGGCCACTCTGACTGGTGTGAGGTGATATCTGAGTGTGGTTTTGATTTGTATTTCCCTGATGAGGAGCGACATTGAGCATCTTTTCATGTGCCTGTTGGCCACCTGGATGTCTTCTTTAGAGAAGTGTCTATTCATGTTTTCTGCCCATTTCTTCACTGGGTTATTTGTTTTTCGGGTGTGGAGTTTGGTGAGCTCTTTATAGATTTTGGATACTAGCCCTTTGTCCGATATGTCATTTGCAAATGTCTTTTCCCATTTCGTTGGTTGCCTTTTACTTTTGTTGGTTGTTTCCTTTGCTGTGCAGAAGCTTTTTATCTTCATAAGGTCCCAGTAGTTCATTTTTACTTTTAATTCCCTTGCCTTTGGGGATGTGTCAAGTAAGAAATTGCTACGGCTGAGGTCAGAGAGGTCTTTTCCTGCTTTCTCCTCTAGGGTTTTGATGGTTTCCTGTCTCACATTCAGGTCCTTTATCCATTTTGAGTTTATATTTGTGAATGGTGTGAGAAAGTGGTCTAGTTTCAACCTTCTGCATGTTGCTGTCCAGTTCTCCCAGCACCATTTGTTAAAGAGACTGTCTTTTTTCCATTGGATATTCTTTCCTGCTTTGTCAAAGATGAGTTGGCCATATGTTTGTGGGTCTAGTTCTGGGGTTTCTATTCTATTCCATTGGTCTATGTGTCTGTGTTTGTGCCAATACCATGCTGTCTTGATGATGACAGCTTTGTAGTAGAGGCTAAAGTCTGGGATTGTGATGCCTCCTGCTTTGGTCTTCTTCAAAATTACTTTGGCTATTCGGGGCCTTTTGTGGTTCCATATGAATTGTAGGATTGCTTGTTCTAGTTTCGAGAAGAATGCTGGTGCAATTTTGATTGGGATTGCATTGAATGTGTAGATAGCTTTGGGTAGTATTGACATGTTGACAATATTTATTCTTCCAATCCATGAGCACGGAATGTTTTTCCATTTCTTAATATCTTCTTCAATTACCTTCATAAGCTTTCTATAGTTTTCAGCATACAGATCCTTTACATCTTTGGTTAGATTTATTCCTAGGTATTTTATGCTTCTTGGTGCAATTGTGAATGGGATCAGTTTCTTTGCCTTTCTGTTGCTTCATTATTAGTGTATAAGAATGCAACTGATTTCTGTACATTGATTTTGTATCCTGTGACTTTGCTAAATTCATGTATCAGTTCTAGCAGACTTCTGGTGGAGTCTATCGGATTTTCCATGTATAATATCCTGTCATCTGCAAAAGTGAAAGCTTAACTTCATCTTTGCCAATTTTGATGCCTTTGATTTCCTTTTGTTGTCTGATTGCTGATGCTAGAACTTCCAACACTATGTTAAACAACAGCGGTGAGAGTGGATCCCTGTTGTGTTCCTGATCTCAGGGAAAAAGCTCTCAGTTTTTCCCCATTGAGGATGATGTTAGCTGTGGGCTTTTCATAAATGGCTTTTATGATGTTTATGTATGTTCCTTCTATCCCGACTTTCTCGAGGGTTTTTATTAAGAAAGGGTGCTGGATTTTCTCAAAGGCCTTTTCTGCATCGATTGACAGGATCATATGGTTCTTATCTTTTCTTTTATTAATGTGATGTATCACGTTGATTGATTTGTGAATGTTGAACCAGCCCTGGATCCCAGGAATGAATCCCACTTGATCATGGTGAATAATTCTTTTTATATGCTGTTGAATTCGATTTGCTAGTATCTTATTGAGAATTTTTGCATCTATATTCATCAGGGATATTGGCCTGTAGTTCTCATTTTTTACTGGGTCTCTGTCTGGTTTAGGAGTCAAAGTAATACTGGCTTCATAAAATGAGTCTGGAAGTTTTCCTTCCCTTTCTATTTTTTGGAATAGCCTGACAAGGATAGGTATTATCTCTGCTTTAAACGTCTGGTAGAACTCCCCTGGGAAGCCATCTGGTCCTGGACTCTTATTTGTTGGGAGATTTTTGATGACTGATTCAATTTCTTCGCTGGTTATGGGTCTGTTCAAGCTTTCTATTTCCTCCTGATTGAGTTTTGGAAGCATGTGGGTGTTTAGGAATTTCTCCATTTCTTCCAGGTTGTCCAGTTTGTTGGCATATAATTTTTCACAGTATTCCCTGATAATTGCTTGTATCTCTGAGGGATTGGTTGTAATAATTCCATTTTCATTCATGATTTTATCTATGTGGGTCATCTCCCTTTTCTTTTTGAGAAGCCTGGCTAGAGGTTTGTCAATTTTGTTTATTTTTTCAAAAAACCAACTCTTGGTTTCGTTGATCTGCTCTACAGTTTTTTTAGATTCTATATTGTTTATTTCTGCTCTGATCTTTATTATTTCTCTTCTTCTGCTGGATTTAGGCTGTCTTTGCTGTTCTGCTTCTAGTTCCTTTAGGTGTGCTGTTAGATGTTGTATTTGGGATTTTTCTTGTTTCTTGAGATAGGCCTGGATTGCAATGTATTTTCCTCTCAGGACTGCCTTTGCTGCATCCCAAAGCGTTTGGATTGTTGTATTTTCATTTGTTTCCATATATTTTTTAATTTCTTCTCTAATTGCCTGGTTGACCCATTCATTCTTTAGTAGGGTGTTCTTTAACCTTCATGCTTTTGGAGGTTTTCCAGACTTTTCCCTGTGGTTGATTTCAAGCTTGATAGCATTGTCGTCTGAAAGTATGCATGGTATGATTTCAATTCTTGTGTACTTATGACGGGCTGTTTTGTGACCCAGTATGTGATCTGTCTTAGAGAATGTTCCATGTGCACTCGAGAAGAAAGTACATTCTGTTGCTTTGGGATGCAGAGTTCTAAATATATCTGTCAAGTCCATCTGATCCAATGTATCATTCAGGGCCCTTGTTTCTTTACTGACCGTGTGTCTAGACGATCTATCCATTTCTGTAAGTGGTGTGTTAAAGTCCCCTGCAATTACCACATTCTTATCAATAAGGTTGCTTATGTTTGTAATTGTTTTATATATTTGGGGGCTCCTGTATTTGGTGCATAGACATTTATAATTGTTAGCTCTTCCTGATGGATAGACCCTGTGATTATTATATAATGACCTTCTTCATCTCTTGTTACAGCCTTTAATTTAAAGTCTAGTTTGTCTGATATAAGTATGGCTACTCCAGCTTTCTTTTGACTTCCATTGGCATGAAAAATAGTTCTCCATCTCCTCACTCTCAATCTGAAGGTGTCCTCAGGTTTAAAATGAGTCTCTTGTAGACAGCAAATAGATGGGTCTTGTTTTTTTTTTTGTTTTTTTTTTTTTTTTTTTTTTTTACCCATTCCGATACCCTATGTCTTTTGGTTGGTTCATTTAGTCCATTTACATTCAGTGCTATTATAGAAAGATATGGGTTTAGAGTCATTGTGATGTCCGTATGTTTCATGCTTGTAGCAATGTTTCTGGTACTTTGTCTCACAGATCCCCCTTAGGATCTCTTGTAGGGCTGGTTTAGTGGTGACGAATACCTTCGGTTTTTGTTTGTTTGGGAAGACCTTTATCTCTCCTTCTATTCCAAATGACAGACTTGCTGGATAAAGAATTCTTGGCTGCATATTTTTTCTGTTCATCGCATTGAAGATCTCCTGCCATTCCTTTCTGGCCTGCCAAGTTTCAGTAGAGAGATCAGTCACAAGTCTTTTGGTCTCCCTTTATATGTTAGAGCACGTTTATCTCTAACTGCTTTCAGAATTTGCTCTTTATCCTTGTATGTTTCCAGTTTCACTATGATATGTCATGCAGAAGATCGATTCAAGTTACATCTGAAGGGAGTTCTCTGTGCCTCTTAGATTTCAATGCCTTTTTCCTTCCTCAGATCCGGGAAGTTCTCAGCTATTATTTCTTCAAGTACCCCTTCAGCACTTTTCCCTCTCTCTTCCTCCTCTGGAATACCAATTATGCATAGATTATTTCTCTTTAGTGCATCACTTAGTTCTCTAATTTTCCCTCACTCTCTTGGATTTTTTTTTATCTTTTTCTCAGCTTCTTCTTTTTCCATAATTTTATCTTCTAGTTCACTTATTCTCTCCTCTGCCTCTTCAATCCGAGCCGTAGTTGTCTCCATTTTATTTTGCAACTCGTTGATAGCATTTTTTAGCTCCTCCTGGCTGTTCCTTAGTCCCTTGATCTCTGTAGCAAGAGATTCTCTGCTGTCCTTTATACTGTTTTCAAGCCCAGCGATTAATTTTAAGACTATTCTAAATTCACTTTCTGTTATATTGTTTAAATCATTTTTGATCAGTTCGTTAGATGTTGTTATTTCCTGGACATTTTTCTGAGGGGAATTCTTCTGTTTCATCATTTTGGGTAGTCCCTGGAGTGGTGCAGAACTGCAGGGCACTTCCCCTGTGCTGTCTTGAATAACTCGTGTTGGTGGGTGGGGCCACAGTCAGACCTGATGCCTGCTCCCAGCCCACCGCTGGGGCCACAGTCAGACTGGTGTGTACTTTCTCTTCCCCTCTCCTAGGGGTGGGATTCACTGTGGGGTGGCATGGCCCGTCTGGGCTACTTGCACGCTGCCAGGCTTGTGGTGCTGGGGATCTGGCGTATTAGCTGGGGTGGATCAGCAAGGTGCACATGGGCAGGAGGGGAAGGCTCAGCTCACTTTTCCTTCAGTTGTCCACTTAAGGCGGGGCCCTGTGGCACCGGGAGGCAATCAGACCCGCCGCCAGAGGGATGGATCCACAGAAGCACAATGTTGGGTGTTTGCTTGGTGCAAGCAAGTTCCCTGGCAGGAACAGGTTCCCTTTGGGATTTTGGCTGGGGGGTGGGCGACAGAGATGGTGCTGGCGAGCGCCTTTGTTCCCCGCCAAGCTGAGCTCTGTCATCCAGGGCTCAAAAACTCTCCCTCCCGTTGTCCTCCAGCCCTCCCGTTCTCCGAGCAGAGCTGTTAGCTTATAACCTTCCAGATGTCAAGTCCCAATTGCTGTCAGAACACACTCCGTCTGGCCCGTCCGCTTTTGCAAGCCAGACTTGGGGGCTCTGCTTGGCGGGCAGGCTGCCCCTCCGCCCTGGCTCCCTCCCGCCAGTCTGTGGAGTGCGCACCACCTCTCCGCCCTTCCTACCCTCTTCCGTGGGCCTCTCGTGTGCGTTTGGCTCTGGGGACTCCGTTCTGCTAGTCTTCTGGCGGTTTTCTGGGTTATTTAGGCAGGTGTAGGTGGGATCTAAGTGATCAGCAGGACGTGCGGTGAGCCCAGCGTCCCCCTACGCTGCCATCTTCCCAGGATCCCCCTCCTTTCACTCTTAATAGCATCCTTGTTTGGACAATTACATGGTCACCTTACTTTTAAAAGATGAATTGAGACATATTACAGATTTTGAGTTTACATGAAGCAAAATCAATTCCAATTGGGCAGAATTAAACCAGAAGTGTTTAGGAGTGTTCCATTGATGAGCTAGAAGCAAGATTTTTATAGAAAAGATGCAGAAGCAAAGCAAGGGAATTATTTGATTGGCTATGGCTAAACTGGTTGCCTTATTTGACATAGCTTAGTTGGCTGTTTGTGATTGGTTGTTCTTCCTACCCATTGGCAATTACAGGAATAGACTGTGGGGTAGGCTTTTATTTGCTTATGTAGGGTACCAAGGCATTAGAGTCACCTGTCTAATGGCCTCCTTGTTTAATTACTTTAACACTACTGGTGTCTGATCTTTCATAATATAGACACATTTGGAGATAAAGATGGTCTTTCCTGGATTCCCTGACACAAACAATACATTCAGAACCTGCAATGAGTCATAAAGTAATAGATGCATATTAGCTGACTTAGTTAAGCCTTTGGGAAACATCATAAAAATCTTTAAGCCACATTGGTATCAATCGGTTCCTTAAAACAATAATTGCATGAAGTATGTACTTTGAGGAGTTGATGAACTTCCCAAAGGACTAATTTACTCCTCAAGGGTGATTTACATACTGAGAGGATCTGGAACAATAATTATGATAACAATCAATCAAAGAGGGAATTGAGCATTTGTTTTAATGTTACTTCCTTGCTACCATAATAATTCTCTCAGGACTACAAATTCTACAAACTCAAATATAACGTGAAACATACCACTGCCTCTAGTATAAATATCTCATTTTATTTCATAGACTTAAGAGACAGTACTGCATAAGGAGGTGAGCATAACTGTATTTAGAAACTTTTAGAATGCCACATCTGTGGCAACTGGTATCTAATGGTCAATAATGTAAGACTTAAGTCATATATTTTTTAAGATTTTTATGTGATCTCTACACCCCGCCATGGGGCTTGAACTCACAATCCTGAGATCAAGAATTGCATGCTTGCTCTACTAATGGAGCCAGCCAGGCACCCCAAGTACAGTCATACTTATAAGGGTTTGGAAAGGTGACCTGAATTCATAGGAATCCTCAGGAAATAATTATAACTAAAAATATTTGAAGTTGATTTTTTAGATTTGATTATTCTGTGATTTCTTTTCTCTTATTCATTTATTTACCTAATAAAGAACAAGTGTATTTTGTGTCCACTATTAGGTGCAAATACTGTGGAAGGTTTAAAAATGAACACATCGCTATCCCATGTTCAAATTAGTGTCATTAAATACAGTACAGAAGATGAGCAAAACAAACAAACAAACAAACAAACAAACACCTCTGAAATACCTGAAATGTCTATAGGTAATACTGAGGAGAAGCTAGATTTAGAAGAGATGAAATCCAGTTATAAGATCAGTGTCATAGTTCACGTGAGTGTTAACAATATTTTACATTAGGGTGGTAATATTAGAAACAGGTCAGAAAGGAAGCACAAAACCATATGGTTTTGTATTCAGAAAGAGCTGATAGCCAACTAGATGTTGACTGTAATGGGCTGTTGGCAAAAGCTCTAGCAGCATTCTATCTATACAAATATCTAAGTTCTTTACAGTTTGGCATTGCAACAACTTCCATCAAGAGGTGGTGTCTGTTTTTACAGACTAACTCTGAGATCAGCCATATGACTTTCTTTGCCCACCAAGATAGTAGCAAACCTGATACAAGTGCAGACTTGAGAAGTGCTTTCTCATTTCCACTTCCTATCTTGAAACACAACGACCCACCATGGAACAAGCCTAAGCTAGCTTACAGGAGGATGACAAATAAGTAGTGCATAATTGAGTAGTATCAGCCGGGGTCATCTTAAAATAGACTCCTAACTGAACTGCCACCTTCTTGTGGCCTCATGTATAATCCTAGAAGATTAATCAAACCTGGCACAGAGCACAGAATCGTTCAGACAATTGGCTTTAGAGAATAAATGGATGTTGTGTGCTTCTGAAATTTTATGCGTTTTTTCAACATTATTTTTTCAACAGATAACTGTTACATTGAAATGAGAGGGAAGAGTCAAAGATTAATAAGAGGTTTTGTGTATTTGCTTTTTATAATTTTAATCTTCTATTATGAGCTAGTATATTCATAAATACTTTTTAACATGCATGGAAGTTGGCTGTTCTTTATCTCTAGAATGTAAAATTCAAGAATGTATTAGAAAAGTTGGATGTCTGAGTATCCGAAGCCTGAATTTTGCTCACTCAGTTTAACTTAACTGCATGATCTGTTATCATATAAAAATCTTTTTTTGCGATTGGCCTCTTGATTGATGACTTACTGCCTACTTGTGGGGGAAAAAAGAGAATAGAAAAGGGAATATAATTTGTTTCCATTTCAGAAAATAATTTATTATTTACGAATTGAAATTTCATATACTATGAATTATGTAGACAAACAGAATAATTCACCAACCCAAGCAATGTCAATTCAAATTCAAAAATTATCTAAGCATCAAGCTCTGCAGTAGCATTGCTCTCTTGGGCAATTATTTTTAAAATCTTCAATGAAGAGGAGCTTATTTTTATGGAATATGTGTTTAATTACAGTATTACAAGTAAATGGAATTCTCAGAATACTGGCAGCAGAATGTAGAGCCTTTAAAGGATTATTTATAAAACAGAAGTATTTGGCAGCTTTATTTTTCCCTGTTCTGTTTACCAGTGGGATACTTTATAGTGAACAAAACAAAAACTATCTCCTCTAAAATGTATGTTACTACATATAGCACACATCTGTGATTTCAATAATCATCATAAGTCTCAATTCGGCCAATAAAATGTTTTCTACATAATTTTACCAACTGAATTTATAAAGCAGTAAAGTATCATTCTCTGCATGTTATAATAGTGAAGTCTATACTGGATATTTAGAATATTAAAAGCAAGTATAATACAGTTCCCTTACAGTCACCTGAGGTTGGTTCACTAGCAGATTTCTAATCCTAAGGATTATCTTCTTTTATATTGTAAAGTAGCTGTACTTTTACTTTCTTACATATTATTCCAAGACCTGAAACCTGATAGAAAGCAATTAAGGAAATTCTAGAAGAAAAACTTAATAATCACAAATCTCCTCAAAATCGTATTTATCTATAGTAAAAAACAAGAATATTGATACTTCAAATTATAATTACTTCTGCAAAGATGGGACAATAATTTTTATGCGGTGCTTTATGATAGTCTATATTGTGATCATTGGTTTGTTTTTAATTATTGAGCCCTGAAAGTTAAACAGATCAAAATGAGGCTTCTGTTCCGTTTTAGCAATGTATCTTTGCTTTTTTTTTTTCCGTTTTGTGTGTGTGTGTTTAAGCCTATCTTAATTGTTTATATTGTTTTGAATTTAGTCTTTCAGGTTTACCAAGTTTTCAAAACCATTGGCTTAAAAAAGTAGCGAATAGTATTAACAGATTTTCTTCTGTTTGCACTTGTGAAAATTATTAACACTATGAATCTCTACAAAATTAATAATCTATCATATCATTAATGAATAGATAATGTTATGAGACACTAGAATAGACTTATCAGTAAAATGCCTTTGAAAGTTTGAGGAAATGCTGTAATGTCTTACCCTTCCTTTAAGAGAAGTTATGGTTAAGACCCTGGATCAAAATCAAATCAGTTACTAGCATAAACTGATAAAAGAACTTATGGAGAAATAACTATATTCTCCCCCAAAGATTAGTGGACTAAGGGCCACAAATGTAACAATTACACCATGAATCTGAAAAGTTTGTATTTAGGTCTCTGAAACTTGGGAGAGAGGACTGTCATGAAAGATAAATTATAGATTGAGAAAAAGGCTGTTTGGATATTGTTATTAGAAATTATACTAAACAAAATGAAGGGAATTCATTTGATATATTGAGCAAGCAAACAGAAGACATAAAAGTCAAAATACCTTCCAGGCTAATTGACAGATTTGTTAATGTTCTCACCACATTCAACACATTCCAGCTCCTTGTAAAAAGCCAATTCTGTTCCTCAGTATAATTTGTGGTTCATTAACTTTCAGTTGCTTAGAAGTAAAAAATTACTGGAGGGTCAGGTAGGTTTATACCAGTGTAAAAGAAACAATTATTAGGAAAAAGTAGTCTTTACGGATTTAAGTTTTTATTGTTCAGTAAACTGTCTTGAATTAACTTTGAATGTAGCTTTAGAATGCACCAAATGTCTGTTGGAGGTGGAAAAAATAGAGAAATGCATCAGTAAAAATATTTTATGTGAAACCATAAGAATAACTCAATATTGTGCCTGAATTATTGCTGTATTTTGACCTCATTAATGACTTTATGTATTTTGCCTATAAATGTACCTCAATCTCAAAATCCCAAGGCAGATAAAGTAGTTATAGCAGGAGATAACTAATTGTGCAAATTTGTTCTGTTGGTAAATCAATAAAATCAAATTGTATTTTTGCTTCAAAGGTAATAGAATGGCATGGGATAGATATATAGGATTACAGGCCTGATAAAGTACACCACTTGATTTTCACACCTATGGTTTAGTTTGTTAATGTTGACTGCTGATAGCTAAAAGATAAATCAAAGTCAAATTATGGAAAAAGGGCAATCGAAGTACTGAATTCCATGAAGTTATACATGTGGCAGATAGGATCAAATGCAGCCAAGCTAAGATTTAAAGGTCAAATCTGTGTTGCTTCAGTTGAGATCCAGCTGTGAAAAGTGTGATGAATTAGTGGTGAACAAAGGAATAGGGTTTTTTTTTTTTTATTGTTGCATTTATCTCCTGGATTACCTTGATTGGCAGAAATACATAGAACCAAAGGTCTCCAAAGATTTCTTTTTTCTGCTGTTGACAAAAATGTGATAAGGAAGTTTAAGACTTCTCCACTTCCAAGTGAATTGATGATGAGATCGTAGAGAAAACAAAATTACCAAAAGTATTTGATAAGACATATCTTTCCAATGGTAGGTATCTCTTTAGACTTTAACCATTACTGAATTCTTGAAAGCCTTCAATGGGCCATTGGTAAATTCTACAGGAATACCAGTCAACAGCGGTGATGAATTAATACAATCTATTTTTTCATTTTAATTAGTAAGTTAGAACACAATCTAGAACCACTTATTAAAAAATAAAACTGTAAAGAAAACTTTGCACAAAAAAATAAGAACTATTTTGAAATTTGAAAATTAATATGATGGAATTGGGAAATAATGATTTAGAAACTAAATTAATAATTTTCCTTCATTTATCCAATAAAAGTGTACAATGAAGAAATATACTTAAGAAACTAATAGAATTGACTAATTTCTAGATCCTTGAAACAAGTTACGTATGTTAATGCCTTGGATTGCTTTAGTTAGAATTAATAAAAGAGATAGCTTTGATAACTCTGGTAATACATTAAACAAATGGTTTAAAGAAATAAAGTTTGTTTGTTTTTTCCTCTCTAAGCTTCCTTTGGTATGCTAGGTATCTTTGCATAGCTATTTTCTGCCCAGATAAGCAGAAATCCGAACAAAAATCTTCAAAAAAATAAGTTATAATAAACATGACTAAAAACCAGTTGCAATAATGTGGTTTTCTATTACTTGGATTAGCAGTTTTATGCAATTATTCATATACATATTAGTACTACTGAAGTTCAATTTATAAATGGAACAGTCTACATTTAGTAATTTAGCATTGCCCAATATGGAAGAATTAACCAAAAATATGCAAATCACTCTCTTAGAAGTAACAAAACAAAAGCTTCTGTTAGCTATAAAAAAGGTTAAAAGCATGTGACTGAATATGTAAATTATCTTTAGTTTCTCAAAAAAGGTTTTATAAAGTAATTGAATATAAATGAAAGCTACAGTTTTAAGCACTAATAACAATTCTTTTAAATGATTATTATATGCTAAGCACTGAGTTAAGGGCTTTATTTTCTAACAACATTATTAGTCTCATAACAAATCTAAGAGTCAGATACTATTATTATTGACATTTACAGATGGGATTAAGTGATTTATTGAAGAGTCCACAATTAATACATGTTTCAGCTCTATTTTGAACCAAGGTTATTTGACTTCTTGACTGCATTACACAACAGAGAACTGCCTCATAACTAAGCCATTGGCATTTGTTTGGCTTTTTAAATATTAAATGTGTTAAGAGTACAAGTTTTTTGTAGTCGTTCTCTATTTTAACTGCACTGTAATATCACACTTTGTCTTAAACCAGTAGCTGAGAAGCACTGTTTTAATATTTCTGTCACAATTAAACAATGAATTTAAGGTTTTTTACTGACATTCATTTCTTTTATTGCCACACATTAATTCAGTACAGATTTATTAAGCTCTTACTGAATACAATTGTAGTGCAATATTTCTATAGTTTGAATGTTGTGTCTCTCCAAAATTCAAGGACACTGCAAAGTGGTGGTGTTAGGAGGAGGTCCTCTGGGAGGCAATTAGGTCATAAGGGCAGAGCTCTCGTGATTAGGAGTAGTGCTCTTACCCTGAAGAGCTCCCTAGCTTTTCTAGTGCATGAGGACACAGAGAGAAGTCAATAAATAGTCTTTAGCATGGAAGAGGGCATTCGCCAGAACACAACCATGCCAGTGCCTTGATTTTAGACTTCCCAGCACTACAACTGTGAGAAATAAAATTTTGTTGTTTTAGAAGCCACTCAGTGTGTGGTACTGTGTTATATAGCAGCCTGAATGGACTAAGGCAGATACTCTGAATCCACTTCTAGGTGCAGCATGTAACGGGTAAAATGACAAGTTCCTCACTCTTGAGGAGCTGATATTCTAGTTGTGGAAAATAGATCATAAGGAAGAAATAAAGAAAAAAATCTGGTAGAAGAAAAGTTGATTTTATGCCAACAGAGACAAGAGGCACTAGGTGGTTTCCTATTCGATAACACTAAACCAAGTCTGGTTTAGTTACTCATCTATGTAGCAACAGAAGCAGTATAGTCATAAAGAGTTTGTGCTTTGGACCTAGACCTCAGTATATATTCCAGGCCCATCAGTAGCTACTTGCTAACTTTATAGAAATGGGAAAATTCCATAATCTGTTTAGACCTCAGTTTACTTATCTGTACAGTAGAAACACATATCAATTCCACAGGGTTAATGAGGGAGATGAGATTGACTGTGATAAATGAACTTGAAACATTTGAAGAAAATCATGAAAACCCTTACATTTTACTTCCTCATATGAAACTTTTCTACTACTTCCAAGCAATTTTTTTCTGATGTGTGGTTGCTACACTTGTTTAAATCTCATTCAATAATCAACTATTATATGCCACGCTCTGTGCTATGCACTGGACCTAAAGCTGACAAAAGTACATAATATGGTTATTAGGAATCTTAAAGTCCAGGGAGAAAGATTCAAACAAGTAGTTTTTAGTATAATGTGGAGATGAGTTACTTTACTTTTTAAAGAAAATAATTATTTATTCTCTCTCATTCTGTTCTAGGCTTCACCATATAAATCAGCTAATGACTGGAGCTAATTGACTCCTCTAATGAACCACAGTAAGCTAAGTATCAGTAAGATAACTATACTATGATTATGTTAAGATTGTTACACTATGTTATCATATAGTTTTAGATAACTTAAGCTAAGATTACTTAAGATGTCTATATGATGATTATATAATTACAGTAAATGAAAGGCGGGGCTACATGGAGCTATCCTCAGAATATAAAAATTTCCAATTTAAAAAATCATTTTATTCAGAAATAAAAAATTTTTAAAAGCCTGTAACTATGTAGAACAGGTGCTAAATTCCATTTTTTTACCAAAAGATTTACGTCAGGGACACATAAGCCTTTTCACTATTGAAGTATTTGGAAGATCCCAAAAGAAGATATTGTCCAATAATAGAATGATCCCTTGAGGTTCAGTTATTCATGAGAAGTAGAGGCTATTGACACTAAAAGCTTTCTTGCCTTTTTATCCACAGGTATTTTTTTTTAATAGCAAAAAATAAATAAATAAATAAAAATAAGAATAAATGAATGCTTCAAAATCTGGGCTTACTGCTTAAGCCTTTCTCATCTCTTACTTTGGGATTTGCAAGATATGAAAGAGATGAGAATACTTTCCTTAGATCAAATTTCCTCCTTGTTTAATAAGTTTTTCAGCTATCACAGACAGTTTGCAGCACTGGAATCTAAAATCTATGGTAAATATAACTTTGAGCAATACAAAAGAAGTTGCATTTTGCTTTCATCATATTAATGAACATGCCTTACCTAGATAATAATTTTGTCTTACTGTTTCTAATCCCAACATTTACTGTGGAAACAAACATATTCGTTAACAATTATTTTATTTTATTGTTATATCAAAATAAATGCATTTTATGAACCTAATAGCTTGTATTTGTTTCCTTGAACACAAAGAGCCACCTTGTGATTTAAAACTATGAATGAGACAAAGTTATTAGGATCACTGTGTAATTTTGATCATTATATGTAGCTAAGAATATGCTTCATAGCTATACTAGAAAATAAAAAGAACGGTCCCAATTTTTCCATAATGACACTAAAAAATCTGCAAAGCAATATAGGCTACATATTTTGAATGTATTGATTAAATTTATATTGGCATACTGCATAAACATGAACACTTCAACACATGGGGGCTTCTTGTAATATAACCTTCTGGTTTCTAAGTCAGACTTTTATTCCTTACTTTTGACTGAACCCACCCCTCAAATCAAAACAGATAGTATTAAATTTTACCTGATCTTAATTTGAAAGATGCATTTTCATTTGAAGTCTAAGTTGGCCAGATTTATTGATGGTAGGTACTAATTAAATACTTTTTGAAAGAAGAATAAACATTGGAATTTTCATTGGGAAGGTGGGTGGGAATGACATCACGACCACCATGCACTTTCTTGAATCAGAAAGTTGATAGTTCATTTTTCAACCCAAATTACCCCTACTTTGGGAGGGTTATCTGGAGGTTAGAAAGAAGTTTGAGTTTGGGGGAAGAAAACCTGGAGCAAGGAACACTCATGCCCTCTTCGATCTAAATTTCAAGTAGGAGTCAGGACGCAGACCAAACCAGAATGAGGGCAGTAGATTAAATTTGGGGCTGAGGAACGAACAGGTTCAAAGCTGGTAGACCAAGATGAAAACAGGTTGGGATCAAGTAGGGATATGTTTGGGAGATGGTGTTCCTAAATTTTGTTATTATTTTCAAATACATTTGAATATATGTAGATCTCCTAAGATGTTTTAGGCTGAGTAAGGGTAAGATGAAATGGTATATTTTTTATACTTCCTAGTATAATATTCTTAGTGCCCAGTTTCTGTTAATGACACAATTGCCTTGATCTGCATTCTTACTCTTCAAGTCATTTATTCCTTTTAATGAAAATATTTGGTTTCCCATATTCCAGAAACTCTTCTAGGCTAGAGTTACAAGATAGACAAAGTCAGTGTCCTCTTAGGGTTGGATTCTAGTATGAAAAACAGACTAAGAAAGTTAAACACATAAATAGCAGTAAGGACTAGGAAGAATAAAGGAAAGCAAGACCGTGAGTGAAGAAATGTCTCAGAAAGAAAGGTAGTCAGGAACAGCCTCCTTGAGGAGGTGACAATTCAGCAGAAGTTGGAATTCAATTAGGGAGGCAGTCTTGTGAAGATCTGGTGAATGAGTGCTCTAAGCAGAAGGAACAATTAATATATGTAATGTGTGTCACTCTCATCAAATAAGTCTTTTAGATGTCTTTACAATTTTTCAAACATAAATCATTTAATCCGTTCTACATATACAGGCCAAATGAATCATACCAAAACACATACTTAATCATGTCACCTGGGGACTTCAAAGCTCTCAATGGCTCCTCATTGCCTAGAGAAGAAACCCAAGCATACAGTCTAAATATACAGAATCTATTGACTAGTGAATCTTTGTAATTAAATCACATGCTTGAATTAGGAAAAACCAAATCTGTATAACAGAAATAAAGGGATTTATATTATAGTATGAAGGGGGGAAAAAACTTCCAAAATAACTATTAGTTACAAAAATTCAAGAGTAATGTGATACAGAATATGTTGGCCTAGAGGGATATATAATACACAATAAAAAAATCCAATAATTTTTGCCATGTTATATTGTCATATTAGTCAAAGAGAAACAATGGGTTAGCAGCTCATGTAAAACTATTTTTTCCTTTAATGTATTTGAGGATATTTCCTTAAAAAAATTTTTTTATTGTTTGTTTATTTTTGAGGGGGGGGTGGGGAGGGGCAGAGAGAGGCAGACACAGAATCTAAGCAGGCTCGAGGCTCTGAGCTGTCGGCACAGAGCCCAATGCGGGGCTTAAACCCACGGACTGTGATATCATAACCTGAGCCAAAGTCGGACACTTAACCAACTGAGCCACCCAGGTGCCCCCTTTGAGGGTATTTTTAAATTACTGACTAAAAGGAATTTGGCTGAAAAAAAAGACACTGGAATGAGAATGTTCCAAAACCAAACTATATTTATAGATAAAGCATTCCATACACTGATTAAAGCTATGTGTTAATGGACTCTGGCACACAGACAAAAAATGGGAGATGGACTGCAAGCCATGTAGTGGCTTCATGTAGCCATTTGTGATGCATGTAGTCCCTCCCTCCTCTTCTCAGCTGCCTGCCCCTTATGAGGGGTGTTTGGGTTTGTTTTTGTTTTTTTGGTCCATCTCTCCTCCTCAATATCCCCCCCAACTCCCCAACCTCCACTGCCCACCCCCACTCCCATGTATGTCTTACTCTTATTCTGTTAATAAACTTTGTTTTGAGATCTGACAAAATTATCTATTTATATCTGCATTCGATTTGAACTTATGTGCAGTGATAATCAGATGGAGCTGGTCAGGAAGATTCACCAATGTTCTATACCAAGAAAGTTGATTTGAGTGGCTAGACAACTCTAGGGACTGTTGAAGAAGTATCTAGAACATTAGGTAGGGAACCACATAATTTAATCAATGTCTTCAAAGTGGAATATCATTGAGTTCAAAACTGCCCTTGACTTTATCCACTGGGCAATCCAATGAAGACAATGATTACCTTATATTTATCCATACTTTGGAAAGTATTTAGATAGATATTTTCCAATGGTATAAACAGTAATCATAAAGTGTTTTATTGTATCATTTATTTTATGGACGCTTAAAACTAGTAACTACCATTTTTTCCCTACTCTATAAAGCTGTGTTTATTGTCTTCACTATTTTTTAACTTTACTAAAATATTCTATGCAACTTTAAAATTAAACTTTGTAAAATTTAATGCATTTAGATCCTTAGTAAGAATTTTCTGTAAAATTGACATTTAATGCAAATGTATAAGACCAAGATTTCTTTACTATTTTAGCAAGGTATTCTTCTAATTCTCAGTGCAGCATCTCTCTTAATCAAAATGGATTTATTCATTAGGTATTCAAGGTATTCATTCATTCAAGGTATCCAATTTGTGTATCTAGAGAAATTTTACTTCAATAAATTAGAGAGCTAGTTATATTTATTTTCACTTTTTAAGTTACATTTTGGATCACAACATATGTAGTGAATCATATTTTGCAGGGGATGGGGTGGGTGGTCCTGTGAAATTATTCAATTTAAAAATATTCTAGATAATAGCCCGCAGCCCTCTACCTCAGAACATACCTTAGGCCTGTATGACTGGGCTGATAAAATACAGCCCTTTGTGCCTTCACGCTCTAATTCTCAATTCATGTGGACAAGTCCTTTCCCAGAATTTGCAATGGACATGTTAGTATTTTATCTGTTGTCTACCACTAAATCTCAGTTATACTTCTGTTCTTTTTCTAGAGGAATATTTACCAGGAGATTTGCCTGTAAATTTTGTTTTGTTTTAATCATCCATAGGGCTAGATTGTAACTTTTTTTTTATGAGTGAATGCTCCTGATTCTTATTTCCTTATTTAGTTTTCTTTAAAACTCAGGCTGAAATGTTTATTATTCCTGATCTGATGGGAAGTTTTGCTATATTGGTTGCCACTAATGCAGATGAGGATAGGTGATTCATTTCCCTCAAGTTGCCTCTGGTTTTCATTGGTGGCTAGATTTGTTTATATCTAAATGTTTTTAGGGGGAAAAGGACTAATATTGGAAACATGAGCATTTTTTCCCAAAATATATTTTGATCAGGTTTTCTTTATAAATTTGTTTAACTTCATCTTGTGTTAACCAAATATGCTTCGTTTTAACCAGATTTGTTTGTATACTTGCAGTGCACTTGAGTACACCATATGCTTCATAAGAAGTTGTTTATTCAGTACATATATACTGACAACATTCCATTTTTCAGACACAAATCCAGTCTTTGAGTGAGCTTACTGTCCACTTAGAGATAAATTAGCATTATTTTTACATTTAGGCAGTACATTTATGTAGCTTGGGATCTGGATTCAACTGATTGTCTATGTTTAGATTCCTGACTTATTCTAGATACATTACCTAAGAAAAAAATTTAAAGGGGCACCTCAGTGGCTCAGTCAGTTAAGCGTCCGACTCTTGATTTCTCAGGTCATGATCTCGTGGTTTGTGAGTTTAAACCCCGGAAGTGGGCTCCGTGCTGACAGCTCGGAGCCTGCTTAGCATTTTCTCTTCTCTTCTCTCTCTGTTCTTTCCCCGCATGCATACACACTCCCTCTCTCGCTCTCTCTCAAGATAAATGAATAAACTTAAAAATATATATATTTTTAAAAAAAGAAAAAAAATTAAGTTTCTGTATCTACAAAAAAGAAATAATTATATCATTATAGTACAGTATCATTAATAATAGTCAAAGTCATAATGATAGTATTTATTAATTGTTCATCATCTATGAAGCAGTGTCTTAACAATCTTACTCAACATAAAATGAGAAATTAAGTAGATGGTCCAACTTACTCAAATAATTCAAAAGACAAAGCAGCAATTTGAACTCCAAATTATCTACTTCCAAAAGAAAATTGAACAATTCTCTTATACATAACTAAGTAAATTCTCTAAAGGGAGTTGTTTTTGTTTTGGCTGGTGATAATGACCTTGATGGTGCTGATGATGGTAAATGGGTAAAAATGACGTGCTCAACCTGTTTCTAACTTTCTAACTTTTGTACTACATATTTGTAGTCGCGTAGCAAAAGCAATTATTTTCATTTGATTTTTTAAAAACCTTTTTCCTTTCAGTTTCTGGAGCACTCACTATAAGTGACAATGCAGACCATAAAACAGCTACGTCTTATTTTTCAAATTCAAACTTTAATTTGAGCCTTGATGCTAATTGTCACTAAACACTTATTCTGCTAGCAATATTATGTTTTATAAGTGTAATAAGAGAAATAGGATGTCAATATAAAAATATTTATCTTAATAAAATGGTAATTTATATGCCCATTTATATTTTCTATTGCATCAGAGAAATTGCAAACGGCTTGCTATATTAGAAAGTTTTATGGGACTATCTTTGAAAAGGAACTTGCAAAGCTTTATGATAACTTAAAAAAAATAAGAATTGAAGCATTTAAGCAATCCATATTTTTAGATTTTTGAATTGAGTAAATTGGTTATACAGAAGGAAAAAAAAAAAAAAGGAGTGTATCCACATTTAACAAAGACCAGAGAGGTTAGTTTCTATAGCATTTCTTTTTTTTTTTTCATTCCATCCTCAGAAGGCAGAAGAAAAGGACAAGTGAACATTTCCTACAAAAGCGCAGTCATTTGTTCTCTGAATTCAATGCTACCAAAGTATGAAACCCATTGCAATAGACTCTGCCAAAGACATTCAGAAAGTCTAAAACCTCCTTTTGCAATGAAAGATATTACTGCTGTAACATCTTCAAAGGAGCCAAATTTTCATCCTTTTCTGCACTTGTAAGGCCCACATTGGAGGATATATTCTGGGCAACAAAGCCAGTAAGAAAATGAGAGTCTTTACTATTAAAGTATAGGGGAAAAAATGTAACCAAGAATTATATACAAAGGAGATATTTGTATACCTTATGTTTAAGTATAAGCCACAAAGTATGTGAATATGTTGATAAAGTTTTAAGAACTACTTTAAAATGCAAGCATGAATTTATAATTGATAATGGATACTGGGGCACAAAATGATATAGAATTTTCATAGGTCTGTTTCAAAGTTTTCAAAAGTGTCAATAGACTGTTCAAAGGTATGATGTTCATTAAACAGTGCTTGTCTGGAATTATTTTGCATTTCTGGTAGATTTAACATGTAAAGTGCTTAGAGTTATTTACGATTTTTCTAGACATGCCATTTTCTTTCAGCAATGCCTTTGGCTTTTAAATATTGTTCCCCATTAATAAAAGGAAGTAACATTTTAAAATGAGGAATGAATCTAAGCTTTAAATAAATTGCATATGATTTACAGTTACAAATCTGGTATTTAAATAGGGTTGTACTATTCAAAATATGTTCCCTCATTACATGGTTTAGGTTTGAAGTATAAACTATTGTTCATAATCTTAAACTTCCATTAAAATGTCTTGTTTCCATCCTAAATATTAAAACAGATCCTCAAGATATGATGGGAAGCATATGTAGTTAATTAGCTAAGCAATAGTGGAACACTGCTTAGTCAAAATGAAGGTGTATTTCACTTTGGAAATACTGAAATTATCTCTTAAAGGCACTTCAGCCTGTATTTTTGTTATTAAATTTGCACTTCTGTCAGATTTTTCCTTATAAAGATGATTTGCCCAAATCTCATTAATAAATGACATTTATGAACTGCTGCCTCCAACTGCCCTTGCATTGTTCCTGAGAACTCAACATTAATATGTTGTTCACATTTCATGTTCTTGAGCTCTTAAAAATATTTATTTTTCAAATATTCTCATGTTGGTTAAAGATTATTGAAAAGCCTATAGCACAAAAGATCATATGACTTAAAAGGTAGTCAGTGATTTATGACATTGTTACCGCCCATCATTGAGTAAATGAGGCTTGAAACTGACTAATGTTTCTCTTCATTTTGTTTGTTGGAAACATTTATAACTTCCTCCAGGGATTTTTTTTTTTTTTGTTAGTGCTATATTGTAGAGTAGTGGGGTAAGGAAAAAAAAAAAGGAAAAATCTTGCCCTGTTACCTGGCTTTAATTACATTTGAGGGATAATACTTTGGACTTAGTATTACTCAGAATATTTTTGACTTAGTAAACTTATTTTTGCATTTTTGAAACAACATCTACATTGATAAAAGCAAAAAGAAAAGCATTAATAACAAAACCTATTTCAAATCAGCATTTCTTTAAATGATCAGTTTATCATATTCTAGTTTTCTATCCCTATATCACATCATGGAAATTAGGTTCTCCCAACTTATTTTCTTAGAAACAGTGTAAGCCACCTGAAATAAAAACATATGGAAGATATTATGATTTGAGCTGTTATTTAAGGTGGCACTAGAAAAGACATGAAGTTTTATTGCTTCAAAAAGAAAGAAAGTATATAAAATATATTTGCTGTTTTCGCTGTGAAGTTAAGAGATCTCTTAATGCACACATGTAACTTCTGTTTTTATTCTCAAGTATTATGCTAAAAAGAAGGACTTGATTTTTCCCTAAGGGACTGAGTTGAACCCCAACTATGGCCATCTTTGGATTTTGATGCTAAGCACAGTGGTGATCTATCTTACATTATTCTGAAGTAAATTATTTACTCTTTTAAAAATTTATCAAGAATAAAATTTGAATTTAGGAGTTTAGAATAAGTATAAATAAGAAAGATTGATTTTAAATACAGAACCAATGTTTTTCTCTCAGCTTCAGTCTTGGAAGAAGAGCCTAAACTAGAACACAGATGATAATGCAAAGAATTGATTTAAAATTTCGTAAGTTACTGAGATTTTAATGCACTATTATTTTTAGGATGTGTAACAAAGTAATAGTTAAGACTGAACACTAGACAGATTTTGCTTTAAACCACCTTTTACTGCTTTACTGTTTGTGATCATGGGTAAATGACATCTGTGAAGCTTAGCTGACTTCTAAATTGGGATTAAAACATGAATAGTCTTTTTGTTTGTTTACTTTCAAGGAAAAATGCAATACAGTATAGGAAACATTAGCACAGTGGCAACCACAAACAAGCTTTCAAAAATGCTTTATAAATATATAAGAAGGTATGTTACTTAAGAGCTTGAGGTCTGTTTTCAGGTATATTTGATTGTCTGCCTAGGATTTACTACATACTGGCTGAGAGACCTTGGGAAGGCTTTGCAAAACTTTGGTATTTATCTTTCCTCAAATGCAAAAAAGAAAAAAAAAAGCAGATAATAAAAGTATCTACCTACATCAGCTCTGTGTGGATAATACATGTATACACTTATATACTTGGCACATATTAAGGTTATAACAAATATTAGTTAAGTTATTCCTGTTGTTGCTAGAAGATATATTTATACACATAAACAGAAGTTGCGTGTGTGTGTGTGTGTGTGTGTGTGTGTGTGTATAACCAGACTAAGCTGGAAGCTGGACCCGCCTACATCTGGAAAGTGGAAAAGCAGAAGGGGATATTCTGCATCTGTTTATTCTTATGCCTTTAGTGTGTCTTGCTGGCACTGGTAACTTCACACCAGCAGCATGAGGAGATAGCATCACAGCAAGCCCCAAAAGGAGCATACGGAAATGCTAGCAACCATGTGGCGATCAAGGAGAACAGCTCAATGGTACATGTAAGTCACCCCCTAAGAAACCTACAAACTAGCTGGGAAGAAATGGTCGGAAGTACAACCGTTTGTGCCATATGCACGAGAGGCAAAAATCATAGAAGTTCTATATTGTATTTATTTTAACCCTGAAATAGCCTACTGCATCGCCATCTAAAATTACTATTTGTTCCGCTTTCTTTTGCCTTCATAAACCGTATAGTCATTTCATGTTTGTTCCTGAAACTCGCCATTTCTTCCCCATGATCGTGCACAGGAGATGTTCTGTGTGGGAATACTTGAATACGTTCCAGACCCAAATACCCCATCACCCTTAATGGATGCCAGCGGTGGTACCAATATTTCTGGTTTGCTGCCATTTGGCACAGCTTTCTAGATATGCACCAGCCACTCAGGGTGTTGAAACGCCAGAATCAGCTTCTCTTCCAAATGAACAATTTGAAAGGGAGAAATAGACAGCAAGATATTTATTTTTAAAGTCTCTTCTCCTTTATCATTGTCTGTAAGAGAAAAGCAAGATAATATGCAAAAACCAGCTCACAGCTGGTGGCTGACTATATTTTACCGCTGATACACACATTAAAGTTAAAGGCAAAGAATATGGCAAGCCAATCTGACTTTGAAAGGCTTGACTTCAAGCCCAATACAAAGGAATAATACATTAAATTCATAGCTAAACTTACATCAAAGGAAGAGAAATTCCAGAAATAAGAAGAAAATTGGAAATTAAAAGAATAAGTAGGGGAGGTGTCTGAAAGAGTCAGGAGTATCAGAGTGAAATACAAACTCTAATGATGAGTCTGATACTCTAACATTCACTTCTAGAATGGGTTCAGGATACAAGCTCTAGATACGAGCCTTTGGAAGCCGTGAGAAAATGTTCTCATCACCTAGGGCCTGAGAAGAAAAATTATAAAAATTCAGTCCATTTTTACTCATATATAAAGGATATACATTACTATGCAAGCATGATGCAGAAACCCGAAGTTAAATTAAAATCAAGGGGCACCTGGCTGGTTGAGTCAGTGAAGCATCCAACTCTTGAAACAGGTAAGGTCCTCATCTCACATTTTTTGTGTTTGAGGTCCACATCGGGCTCTACACTGACAGTGTGGAGCCTGCTTGGGATTCCTCTCCCCATCTCTCTCTACCCTTGCGCTGCTCTCTTTCTCAAATAAATAAATAAGTTTAAAAAGAAAAAAGAAAAGAAAATAAGGGGCACATGGATGGCTCAGTCGATTAAGCGTCTGACTTCAGCTCAGGTCATAATCTCACGGTGCCTGAGTTCAAGCCCCAGTCGGGCTCTGTGCTGACAGTTCAGAGCGTGGAGCCTGCCTCGGACTCTGTCTCCCTCTCTCTCTGCCCCTCCCCTGCTCTTACTTTGTCTTTCTCTCTCTCTCAAAATAAACAATTAAAAAAAAAAAGAAATTAAAATCAAATTTGCAACCAAAGACATAGGGCCTTACAAACTTACCTTATGGAGACAACTCTACACCACAGGACTCTATGGAAAACAAATGTCACAGGAAAATAAACCTACACTGATATTTTATAAACTATAAGAGGAAATAAACTAGTTTTAATAAAGGCTTTCAAAGAAGTGTGCTTACGATTATCAGAAAGGAAAAGGAAGGAATAGAAAATATGAGATATTGAGAAAGGTAGTATTATGCGCACAGTTTTTTTAACCCCCATTTGGGGCCTGGAACATTTCTTTACCAAGAGATAAAGGGTCCTTACAGCTTGCACTGGACTTGTCACCTTGTGAGGGAATATCTTTCCCAGTTTCAGACTCAGCGTGTACTCCTTTGTCCTGCCTGGGCATGTGTGGCATATGGCGCCTGGCCAATCCCACTACTATATTTGTCCCCTACGGAGGGGAGGTGGGGCTCTTCCGACTGAGCACAAAAGGAGTACACGCAGGCCAGTTGCCCTGCTTTGGCTGCCAGGAGGGATCTGCAGGCCATGGATCCTGCTGGCACACACCACTGAAACTGATCTTGCTCTGCCTCTTCTATGGGAGCAAAGCATTGTTCCATCCAGTACTTAACTGATGTCTTCTCCTTGGCAAGTCTGATACCAAGATCAGTGGGCAGAAGTGTTTATACCTCTACTCTGATAATAGGCAACAGATGCCACTTGATAAACATAAGATCAGTATAAAAAACAAAATAAAATAAAACAAAACAACAGGAGAATTTAGCAAAGTACAAAAAAGAGAAAAACACCTCTGGGAATGAATAGAATGGAATGGAATAAGAGAATTTTATTTAAAAAAAAAACAAATTTTTCTCCGTTAGAGAAAAAGATTTAAGTACTTAAATATAGATCTGAGGGGGCGCCTGGGTGGCACAGTCAGTTAAGCGTCCAACTTCAGCCAGGTCACGATCTCGCGGTCCGTGAGTTCGAGCCCCGCGTCGGGCTCTGGGCTGATGGCTCAGAGCCTGGAGCCTGTTTCCGATTCTGTGTCTCCCTCTCTCTCTGCCCCTCCCCCGTTCATGCTCTGTCTCTCTCTGTCCCAAAAATAAATTAAAAAAAAAAAAGTTGAAAAAATTAAAAAAAAAATATAGATCTGAGGAAATCACCTAGAATGCAGTGAGAAAATAATAAAGAGGTGCAAAATATAAAAGGTAAATTTAACATGACATGCATAATGGGAAGATACTGCATGTTAATAGACATTTCAGGAGGAGAAAGTGGAGATAAAGATAAAGAAAGCAGAGTCATAAGTGATAATATTTTCTTTCCAGAGTTAAAGGAATACATGAATTCTTAGAATGAAGAAGCCCATCAAAGTCCTAATAGAATTAAAAAGATCCAAAATATTCTACTCTTTAATACACAGTGGTGAGTTTGCAAGCATCACAAACTTTAAAAATCTACTAAAAGAAAGATTTCTTATTAAAAAATAATTAGATTTACATCAGACTTCACATTAGTAAAAATAAGTGTCAAGATAGTGGATAATGACCTCAAAATATTGAGGGAAAAGAGATGTCCATTTCAAAGAAACTATTCACAGACCATCCCTTAGAGCATTATTGAAGGATGTCCTTTAGGAAGAAGGTAATTGAATTTTAAGAAGGAAAAAAAACAGAAAAGTAGGTTTCAGTAAGAATTAATGATTAATAAATTATAAAATGCTAGTATGTTTAAATAAAAACTAACTGAAAATTTTATATTAATGACAAACAGAGTGCTTAAAAACAGTATGAAACTAAAAGTAAATTATAGGGAAATAGAATGGGGGAGGGCAGATTTAAAGTGAGCTAATTTTCTTGTATTTGAAAGAAGTTTGGGGAAAAAATGAGATTTTTTTAATTAAACTATTCATGTATGTTAAAATTTTTGGGTAACTCTAAATGACTGAATAAAAAATGCAAAATTTCTAAAGTTGGAAGGGAGAGGGCACCTGGGTGGCTCAGTCCACCAAGCGTCCAACTTCTGCTCAGGTCATGGTCTCGAGGTTCTTAAGTTCCAACTCCCTATATGGCTTATTGCTATCAGTGTGGAGTCTGCTTAGGATTCTCTGTCTCCCTCTCTCTGCCCTTCCCCTGCTCATGCACTCACATGTGCTTGCTCTGTCTCTCTCAAAAGTAAAAAAACATAAAATAGAAAAAGTTAGATGGGAGGAGTGGGGTAAATAAAAACTGGACCAATTCAACAAAAGTAGGAAAAGAATTGGGAGGGAGGTTATCAAATATATCAACAGCCGGGGCGCCAGGGTGGCCCAGTCAGTTGAGAGTCCGACTTTGGCTCAGGTCATGATCTCATGGTTCATGAGTTCAAGCCCCACCCACACTGCACTTTGTGCTGACAGCTCAAAGTCTGTAGACTGCTTCAGATTCTGTGTCTCCCTCTCTCTCTGCCCCCTCTCCTACTCGTGCTTGCTCTCAAAAATAAACATTCCAAATAAAAATAGTTACCATAAGTTAAAATTGGTATAGCCACTCTAGAATGCATTGGAAATATCTAATAATGTTTCAGATATGCATCATTATACTTTTATATCTAGTCTAGAAACTTTTAGTCTAGAATACTTTTATATCTAGTCTAGAAATTTTTGCATTGAGTGCTAACAGACCTAAGGAAGAAGGTGTTTGTTTATTCTTGCATTGTTGGTTATAGAGACAAACTGGAAACAATATCTGGACAAAAATGGATAAAGTATGACTTAATTGTATGTTAAAATATTACAATTAAAATGAATAAACTTTACCTGGGAATGTACTCTTAGATAGACCTAAAAATACACTATTGAGTCAGCCTTAGTTTTTTGGTTTTCTATGCTACCATAAAAGATTACCACAAACATAGTAGCTTAAACAAGATAAATGCATTAAATTATAGTTCTTTAGGTCAGGAATCTGACATAGGTCTCATTAGGCTAAGATCAACATGGTGTTAGCGCTGTCTTCCTTTTTGTAGACTCTAGCGGAGAATTCTTTTAAGTATTTATGCTCTGGCAAAATTCACTTCCATGTAGTTGTAGAACTATCTTTTGTTTTGTTTCCTTCAAGAGAAAGGGAGAGGCAATGAGTGGGGAGAGGCAGAGGGAGGGAGGGAGGGAGGGCAGGTGGGAGGGAAAGAGGGAGAGAATCCCAAGCAGACTCTACACCCAGTGTGGACCCACAATCCCACAACCATTGAGATCATAACCTGAGCAGAAATCAAGAGTCGGACACTCAACTGACTGTGCCACCCAGATGCCTGTGCTTGTAGGACTTTTTATTTTTTAATTTTTTTAAAGTTTATTTTGAGAGAGGGAGAGAGAGAGAGGGAGCGAGAGAGCAAGAGAGAGAGCGCACAAGCTGAGGAGGGGCAGAAAGAGAGGGAGACACAGAATCCAAAGCAGGCCCCAGGTTCTGAGTTCTCAGCACAGAGGCCGACACAGGGCTCAAACTCAACAGACCACAAGATCATGACCTGAGCTTAAGTCAAGTCTTAACCAACTGATCCACCCAGGCGCCCCATAGCATTATCTTAAGATTCACCCTTTTGCCTTTTGTCATTGAATCTCTCTGACCAAAGCCAGGAAATGTTCTTTAATTTTAAGGATCCGTGTGATTATATCATGCCCACACAAGTAGCAAGAATAATCTCTCTATCACCAGAATCCTTAACCTTAGCGAGAACTGAAAAATCCCTTTGGCTCCAGTATGTTAACATATTCAGAGGTTTCAATGACTAGGGCATGGACGTATTGGAGGCCATTATCCTGACTGCAGTATAATCCAACCTCTGGACCTCAAAGGTTTACATCCATCCCGAATATAATTATCCCCATTCCAATGTCTCCAATCCATTATACGATCAACTAAAAGTCCAATATTCTCCCTGAAATTTCATCATCTCAGAAGTCCCAAATCTCATCACCTAAATCATGTACACTGGGTATGAGTGAGTCTCAGTATAATCCGCCCTCCAACACAATCCCTCTCCACCTGTAGACTTGCAAAACTAAAGGAGCATGCCATATGCTGCCAGAATCCAATGGTATAAGAGGAATAAGATAAGAGTCAATATATCAACTCAAAATACAATAAAATGGAAGGAAAGTGGAGACACTGATCTCATGCAATTTTGAAATTTAGTCACACAAATTCAATTAGGTTTAAGGCCTAGGAATAGTCCTCTCTCTGCCTTTGCATCTCTGCCCTCTGGTTCAAGGCTCTGTTCTCTGAATCATCCTACTTTTTCATAAAAGGTAACAGGTCTTCGCAGCTGAGTAGTTTTATTAGCTTGTTCCTTGCCACTAGACGTTGGGGAATCCAGTACTTTTAAAATTCACTTTATGTCTTTTCTTTCTCTTTCAGTCTAACCTCAGTGTTTCTGCTGATACGAAATTCTCAAGAACTTTATGGTTCTCCCATACCTGTTACAAAGATTCATTCAATTAAACATGAGAGTTGTCCATGGATCTGTCCTAGATAATTCAGTATGATAGCATTTGCAATAACCTTTAAAAACACATTAATGTTAGATCTTATTCATGGATAATAGATATGCACTGAAATAAAAAATACAGGTAAGAAGAATACACAATCAATTCATGATAGAGTTCTATATGAAGAAGATGATAGGATGGGAAATAGAAAAAGGGAGTAGATTTTTAAAAGGTTTTTAGTTTTATATAACTCTTTGAAAAAAACTAGTCCTTCTGTAGCAAAAACATAAATGTTAGCCTTTATTCTAACTAATATAAAAAACACCTGGCTATCTACCTTTATTTTCTACAATTGAAAGAAAAATTACAACTAAATAGATAAAAATAATTCTTCAGGGAGTTGTTCTGATAAATGGATTTCAGGTCAACAACCCTACAAACGTTCCCAGTTGAACATTCAGCAGCTGAACAGTGGGCTTTCTGGAGCAAGCCAAGGCCTCTAAAGATGCCATTTTGCAAAGACAGATGGGCAGATAGATACTGTCCAACATTTAGCATATGCTTCTCTGTGGAGTTCAGAAAATGCTTTCTAGGTGTCATTTTTACATAGTGTTAGTTACAGAAGTAGACAATGGTTATTAATGTCCCAGAGTGCCATCATTTTTCTCCTAAGAATTTCTGAGATTGTTCTAGTCCTGTATTAAACTTTTGAAAAGCTAGATATACTAACCCTTAAAATTGTTCTTAATTAGGTTTAATTATTTATGCTGTACTTGCTGGAGATGTCATTTTAATTTTTTAAACCTAATAAATAAAACAAAACAATCTGATATCTATTAATGAAGGTGCTAAATATATAAACCAGATGCCTTTATTTTTTTTATGAAAAATAGTTGATTAAAAGAAATCCCACATGTCATTGCTGTTCCATCATGACACATACTCCTTACTACTGGGGATACCAGGGAGTACATGCTCATACTTTCCATCACTTTTGTTTCAGAAAAGAGAAGCACCAAAAGTGGACCCACATCAGTTTTCAGTTAAGGCAGTGTCCCTCTCATTAACCCAAATCTGAGAGGAATGGAAAAGGCATTTTGGGGGGACACCACAATGGAGTTCTCATTTAGTTAAAAAGTAATATAATCAAAGTCCCCACAAGTTATTTTGCAGCTATCAACAAAGTGATTCTCAAGTTTTTTTTTTTTTTAATTTTTTTTTCAACGTTTATTTATTTTTGGGACAGAGAGAGACAGAGCATGAACGGGCGAGGGGCAGAGAGAGAGGGAGACACAGAATCGGAAACATGCTCCAGGCTCCGAGACATCAGCCCAGAGCCCGACGCGGGGCTCAAACTCACGGACCGCGAGATCGTGACCTGGCTGAAGTCAGATGCTTAACCGACTGCGCCACCCAGGGGCCCCATAATTCTCAAGTTTGTATGGAGAGACAAAAGACCCAGAAATACGCAACACAATAAATACCGAAGGAAAAGAACAAGGCTAGAGGGCAGGTGCTGCCCAACTTCAAGACTCACTATGAAACGCGAGAAATCAAGCTGGTGGTATCAACAAGAGTAGACAAACATCTCAATAGAACAGAAGAGAGGGCCCAGAAACAGACCCTCATAAACACAGTCAACTGATCCTTGACAAAGCAGCCAAAAGAACACAGTGGATCAACACAGTGAACACTAGGCTTTTCGACAAATGGTTCTGGAACAACTGACATTCATGTGCCAAAAAGAAAAAAAAAAAAAATCTAGACAGAGACCTTACACCCTTCACAAATGTTAACTCAAAATGGATCAGACTTAAATGGAATATGCAAAACTGTAAAACGCCTGAAGATAACATAAGGGAAATTCTAGATGACTGCAGGTGTGATGCCTTTTTATATACAACATTGAGGACACGATACACGAAATAAATAATTGATAAGCTGGACTTCATTAAAATTAAAAACATCCTTGCAAAAAACAATGTCAAAAGAATGAGACAAGTCACAGAAAAGGAAGAAATATTTGCAAAAGACACAACTGATAAAGGACTGTTATTCAAACTATACAAAGAACTCTTAACCCTCAACATTAAGGAATAATGTGATTTAAAAAAAAAGGGGGGGGGGGCGGTGGGCAAAGACCTTAACAGACACTTCTAGGAATACAGATGGCAAATAAACATATGAAAAGATGCTCCACATGTCAATAACAAGATACCATTACACACCTCTTAGAATAGCCAAAATCAGAGAAGGAGGCAAACCATAAGAGACTCTTAAATACAGAGAACAAACTGAGGGTTGCTGGAGGGGAGGTCAGTGGGGGGATGTGCTAAATGGGTGAAGGGCATTAAGGAGGGCATTGATGGGATGAGTACTGGGCGTTACATGGAAGTGATGAATTGCTGGGTTCTACTCCTGAAACCAATGCTACATAGCCTGTTAACTAACTTGAATTTAAATAATTTTTAAAAACCTGGAATTTAAATAATTTAAAAAATGCTAGGGAAGATGCAGAACAACAGCTACTCTCATTCATTGCTAGTATGGGAATGCAAGATGTTATAGGCACTTTAGAAAACAATTCAGTGGTTTCTTATAAAATTAAACATACTCTTATTATATGATCCATCAATTGTTCACCTTGGTATTTACCCAAAGGTGTTGAAAACTTATGTCCACATAGAAGCATGCACATAGATGATTATAGCAGCTTTATTTGTAAGTTCCAAAACTTGACAGCAACCAAGAAGTCCTTCAGAAGGTGACAGAAAATGAAATGTAGCTCATCCAGACAACAGAATATTATTCAGTGCTGAAAAGAAATGAGTTATCAAGCCATGTAAAGACATGCAAGAATGCAAATGCATATTACTACATGAAAAAAAGCCACTCTGAAAAAGCTGCATACTGTATGATTCCAACTATATGACATTCTCGAGAAGACAACACTATGGAGACAATAAAAAGTTATTGGTTGACAGGATGGGAGGACAATGAATAGGCAGAGCACAGAGGGTTTTTAGGGCAGTGAAATTACTCTGTGTGTTGTTGTAATAAAGGATATATGTCATGATACATTTGTATAAGCCCATAGAATGCACAGTGTCAAGAGTGAACCCTAAGGTAAACTGTTGACTTTGGGTGATTATGATCTGTCGACATAAGTTCATCCCTTATAAAAATGTACCATTCTTGTAAAAGATATTGACAATGGGAGAGGCTATACATATGAGGGGACAGAGGATTCATGGGAAAACTCTGAACCTTCCTCTCAATTTTACTGTGAACCTAAAATTGCTCTAAAAAATGAAGTTTTTATAAAAATTCCTATAGGAAAAGATACTACAGAATGGTAAGCCCAATATTTTGTGCTTTTACTCCTGGGGGATTCACTGATTTCTAAGTTATGCCTCATAAGAGGCCAGCCAGCTGGGGAGTACTCTTAAGTGAGGATATTGGGAAATTAAATATTCTCAAAGGAATAAGTAGAAAGGTTGAGAGTTCAGGGCCTGCCATAAAGAAGGTTTTCTCAAAAAGGTTTTCTGTTGGAAATTCCAGAATGAAGTGGGGTGGAGAGGGATAAACAGAGCACAGAGAATTATTACTACGGTGAGAATACCCTGTGTCATATTATAAATGTACATACATGTCATTATACATTTGTCCAAACCTACAGAATATACAACATGAAGAGTAAACCGTAATGTAAACACTCTGGGTGATTATGATGTGTCAATGTAGGTTCTTCTTTGGTAACAAATGTACCATTCTGGAGAGTGATGTTGATACTAGGGGATGCTATGCTTGTGTGGGGACCTTCTTAATTTTGTGTGAACCTAAAACTGTTGTGAAAAAAAAATGTAAGTCTTAAAAAAGAGAAGAGCAAACGTGAGTGGCAGAAAGACGTGTCAAGTTCAAATTGAAGCTTCCAACTCATTCCCAAGGCTAGGATATCCCTTGTCTCTTGGATCCCTGGCACACTCCGTTACAACCTCTCATATTTTGCATAAAATAAAAATAATAAATAATTATGTATAGTGTTTCCATCACTCTCTCTGTTTTAATGTTTGCCCTGCCATACAAATAGGTCTTTTAGATAACATGTTATCTCTGATAATAACTCTCTTTCTGGGCCAGGTCCCATATCTAAATTCGCCTAGGTACATAAGGGAGAAGTAAATGTTTTTTTGGGTATGCTGGCTCTTGCTTGACTTCAGCTCGAAATTGCCCACATGCCAAAGTGGCATATTTTGGGGTTGCATATCCCTCTGCCCTTCATCAAACTCTCATCAAGAGCTCATTTATGATATCTTCTTCCTTAGAGCTGCCTGAGGCTTAGCCTGAAAGTTCTGTAGAATTTATAAGACTTAAATTATCCAGCAATGATAATATTTATAATTGAATATATAATTTAAAAACCTTTTTTGCCAAGCACTAAAGCGTCCTGATAGAGATATCACTAAACAGCATTAATCTCCATCTAACTGTATTCATAAATAAAAGTTATTTTAGTGATACCTGAAAATTTAAATGTAAAGTTCTATGAAAGAAAAATGCAGTTTTAAGGATTCATTGAGTTCTCCAGATATGTACAATCACAGTATTTAAGATCACATTTGGATTTGATTTATGTTTTAAATTTAACATGAGATTATAACCAAAGCTTGAATTTTACTAAGGCCAAACATCAATTTTCCTTTAGTAGATGCTTTCTGATTGTTGATGGCCCTAGTAAACAAATTAGCTTTCTCAACTAGTAAAAACACCTCTTACTACTTGCTTTTGAATAGAACATAATGATTACACTTTAACTCATGATTACAAATACGCCCAACACAATAATAATCGTAATAGTAATAAGTAGTAATACCACTAGCATTCTTACTAAAAAATATCTTTATCAGATTAGGCTATGGTAACAAACTCCAAATACCTATGTCTTATGACAACAAAGTCTTTGTCATGTTCAATTCATCACGTTTGGCTCCTGGTCTTCCCTTTTTATTAATTGTGAGTCTTACAGAAAGGAGTGACTCTTATCTAGGACATGCCACCTTCAGGATTAAGGAAAGGAAGGATTTTCTGGGAATAGTGCTGGCATGAAGATTCTAATGCATGTATTTGGGAGAACATATGAATGCAATTTGGCAGGGGGAAGGGCACATACCACAGAGTGGAATAGCTGACTCACAGAGTAGATAGAGGTTCAGTCTTAGTAGATACTGCCAAATACTTTTCTGAGGTGGATGTAACATTTCATATCACACTAGCCCAGCATGAGCTGCCATATCCATGCTTATACTTGGTATTTTTCATCCTTTGCACTTTAACCATTGTTATGGAAGTATAATATCACATTCTGGTTTTAATTTGTATTTCCCTGAAACTAGTTTTATGGGACAACTTTGCATACGTTTAGTGGCCTTTTAATTTTTTTAATGTTTTTATTTATTTTGAGAGAGAGACAGAGTACAAGTGAGGGAGGGGCAGGGAGCGAGGGAGACACAGAATTCGAATCAGGCTACCGGCTCTGAACTGTCAGCACAGAGCCTGATGTGAGGCTCTAACTCACGAACTGTGGGATCATGACCTGAGCTAAAGTCAGACACTTAGCCAATTGAGCCACCCAGGTGCCCGTTTAGTGGCTTTTTATATATTATCTTTTGTGAAATTTCTATTTAAGTATTTTACCTATTTTAAAAAGTGTGTTGCTTGCCTTTTCTTAGTGATTTATAAAAGCTTTACTAGATTATTCATCCTTTGCTGGCTTTGTATGTTGAAAATGTCTTCTTCCATTAGGTAAGTTGCCCTTTAACTCCCTTGATGATGTACTTTAATGAATAGAGGTTTCTATTTTAATATAGTCTTATTATCAATTTTCAGTCATATTTAACCATTCTATGCCTGATTAAGAAATATTTGTCTATTCCTAAATTGCAAAGATGCTTTCCAATGTTTCCTTTTATAATATTGTTTTACCATTTACATTTGTGTCTGTTATATATCTGGAATTGATTTTTGTGTATGGTGTGAAGTAGGGGTCAAGACATTTTTCTAGTAGATACTTTATTTATACTACACAATTTATTGAAAAAGATTATTCTTTTCCCCATTGCAATAAAGCAGTACTTTTCTCATATATCAGGTGGGCATATATGGTCCATTTTTGGACTCTGTGATCAGTTCAGTGATCTATTTTCATATTTATTGTATTGATTCTATACTGTCTTGCTAATCATAAATATTTATGACATGTATTCATATTTAATATATGAAACCTTCTAAGTATTAATTTCCTCTTGCTGTTATAACAAAGTACCACAAACTTGATTGTTTAAAACAACATAACTTTGAGAATGACATCATTGAGGTGGCAGAATAGTCCCAGTAACCCTCATTTCCACACAGAAACACAGATTTAACAATGATATATTGACCAAAATACTTATATGTGAATTCCAGAATCTAAGTTAGAAAGTTACAGTCCCTAGACAAATGCAAAGATGAGAACAGACACATTGAAAAGAAGAGCAATTTCAGTTCCCTTGCATCTGTCCCACCTCCGTGCCAGCTAAGCTCAGGGTCAAGAATGTCCTATCTGGCCTGTGACTTCTTCCTCAGAGGGAAAGAGAGAGAGGAGAGCAGGAGTTCAACCTCCTGGTCATCTGAAACTGCCCAAGGTACAGATTCTTGTATTGCCTCACTTGGAGCATTGACTAAATGGACATTGTTTGGAGGCATGGAGGTTGCTGAGAACAAAGGGAAATAGCAAGTCATTTGCTGTGCCTGGCATGGCTTTGTGCAACTGGAAAAGCCACACAGCTTGAGGATTCTCTTCTGAGAGAGAGGGACAGAAGTGGAGTGTACATCAAACATTCCAACTTTTTGGGGGACTGCCCAAAGGACTGGTTTCTGTCATTCCTGACTTGGTAAGTTGATAAGATGTGGCACAACCTAGATGCTAAGGGACTGTTGAGAACAAAAAAAGACCTGGATGGCATCCTAATGTTTTAGAGGAACTGCAGTACAGCAGACAGACAGAAGAGGAACCAAGAGATTAAAAGCTTCTAACTCCCCACCCAACCCCCCAAAAAGAGAGAGAAAATTTGATCATTAGGAATTTATATGCACAAGTTCAGAGAACATGTATCAACAGAAAAGGCTTCAGAAAACCAAATCTTCAATTGAGCTAATTGGTTAGGGTCTTATGCCAATCCAATCCATAAAGACTGGAGGAGTGGGTGTTTCTTCAAATGCACAGATATCAGTGATAAGCTATATGGAACTCAAAGAAACAAGGAAACATGGCCCAATAAAAGGAAAAAAATAAATCTCCAGAAATCTACCCTGAAAGAAATGGAGGCAAATGAATTACATGTCAAAAAAAAAAAAAAAAAAAGCAAAATAGCCATAGTAAAAATGCTCAACAAGCTCAGGAAAATGATGTCTTAGAAAAACAAAAATTTTAACAGAGAAAGGATATACGAAAAAAACACTTCTGGAGCTGAGGAAAATAACTGAAAAGAAATCACCAAATGGATTCAATATAGACTTGATCAAGAAGAAGAAAAAAGAGTAAACCTTAAGAATAAATAAATAAAACATGAAGAAAGCCTAAAGGCTCATGAGATAACATCAAATGATCCAAAATACATATAATGGGAGTACCAAGTTGCCAGCATCTCCCTAAAAAGAGCTTGTACACATGTCTGGTACCTCAGCTTTGCAACTGCTGCCTATGGACAGTTCCCCAAATCAACTTGTTCTGGTAACCAACAATGATTGATTTATCAGTCTCACAGGACTATGTCGAGCAAAGAATAGTTTTTACACAGGTGTCAAAGCACCATTCCACGGGTGTACACCTGGGATCGGTAGAGAAGGAGTAGGCCAGAGTACTCACCTCCTATTTATCCCTGGAAGGGGCTCACCTACACACTTTCTAAGCTGCTGCATGGGGATCCAGCTTCTAATCAAATGGTATCTAGCTACTGACTGCAACCCTCCTTTTGGGGGGCAGTGAGGAGTAATGGCACAACCTCAACTATTGGGTCCACTAAGAACAAAGGCAGCGGCTTGCACAACCACAAAGGTGTGAGAGATGACCAGGAACTCAGACTGGGCTGATGAAGTTCATCTCCTTCGCAAAACCATTCCATCAAGACTGGGAGAGGTGGCTGTTTTACTTAGTGTGTAGAAGCCAACAAAAGTCAAGGGAGAATGAAGAGAAAAAGGAATATGTTCCAAAAAAGCACAAGATAAATCTCCAGAAACACATTTTATAGAAATGCAGATAAGCAATTTACCTGATAAAGAGTTCAAAATAACAGTTATAAAGATGTTTACCAAAGACAGAAAACCAATGCATAAACAAAGTGAAAATTTCAATAAGGAGACAGAAAACATTTAAAAAGTACCAAACAGAAATCAGAGAACTAAATAATATAATTGGACTTAAAAATTCAACAGAGGCATTCAACAATAGAGAGGATTAAATAGGAAAAAAAAGGATCAATGAACTTGAAGACACAGCAATTCAATTCATCCAGTCAAGGGGGGAAAAAAGGAAAAAAGAAAAGAAAAGAAAAGAAAAGAGAGTACACATAGCTTATGGGACATCTAATACCAAAAAAAGAAACAAAAAACAAAAAACGTGCATTATAGGGATCCTAGAAGAAAAGACAGGAGGCTAAAAGCTTATTCAAATAAATAATGGGAGAAAATTTCCCTAATCAGAGGAAAGAATATAGACATCCAGATCCAAGATACCCATAAGTACCAAATAAGATGAAATTCAAAGAGGATCTCCACAAATACATATTGTAATTAAATTGTCAAAAGTTAAAAACAATAGGACAATCTTAAAAGCAGTAAGAGAAAAGTAATTTGCTACACACAAGGGAACTCCCATAACAGTAGAACAGATATTTCAGGAAAAATATTTCAGGCCAGAATAGTGTGGAATGATTCAAAGTATTGGAGGAAAAAACAAAAAACAAAAACAAACAAAAAAAAACCTGCCAACCTAGAACACTCTGCCCAACAAATTTGTCCTTCAAAATTAAAAGAGAGATAAAGAGTTCTGCAGACAATGAAAGATTAAGGAGTTTGTAACCATGAGACTGGTCTTAAGAAATGACTCTTAACTATAGAAAACAACCTGAGGGTTGCTGGAGGGAAGGTGGGTGGGCAGGGCAATGCATTATACAGGTGAAGGAGATTAAAGAGTGCACTTTTGTGATGAGCACTGGGTGTTGTATGTAAGTGAGGAACCACTAAATCCTACACCTGAAACTAATAATATACTATATGTTAACAAACTGGAATTTGTATAAAAGCTTAGAAGAATAACAACAACAACAAAAATGTTAATAGGAGTTCTCCAAGCTATAATGAAAGGACACTAATTAGTTACAGGAGAAATATGAAAATATAAAATTCACAGGTGAAAGTTTTAGTTATATTCAGAATACTCAAATATTGTCATATTATGGTGGTATATCATTTCTAACACTTGTATGAAAGTTAGAAGTATTAAAAACTATAAAATATTTTTAAATGAATATATACAAAAAGAAGTAAATTGTGATATCAAAAGCATAAAATTTGGGGGAGAGTGTTTAAAGATAAAGCTTTGGTATGTATTTGAAGTTAAGTCATTATCAACTTAAAATCAATTTAAATGTGTTTTATCTAAGCAGCAAAAGGAGTTCTGAGAGAAATTTATAGTGATAAGTGGTTACAGTAAGAAAAATGAAAGATTTCAAATAGTCGAATATCATACAGTAAGAAAAATGAAAGATCTCAAATAGTCTAATGTTACACCTCAAGCAATTAGAAAAAAAGGAAAACAACAACAAACTAAGCCCAAAGTTAGCAGAAGGAAACAACAGTGATCTGAGCAGAAATAAATGAGAAAGGACTAAAAAACAATAGATCACTGGAACTAAGAATTGTTTGTTTTTTTTTAAGAAAACATAACAGACAAGTCTTTAGCTAGATTCACCAAGAAAAAAAAAAGGATTCAAATAAACAAATTTAGAAATGAAAAAGACATTATAACTGATACCACAGGAATAGAAAGTATATCAAACATGACTACTATGAATAATTATATGCCAAAAAATGGTACCACATGGAAGAAATGAGTAAGTTCCTAATCATTTACATGTTACTAAAACTGAATTATGAAGAAATAGAATATCTGAATGGAGCAATTACTAGTTAGGAGATTGACTCAGTATTCCAAAATCTCCCAAAAAACAAAAGTCTAGGGTCAGATGTCTTCACTGGTGAATTCTACCAAACATTTGAAGAATTAATACCAATTCTTTCTCAAACTCTTCAAAAGGAAAAAAAAATAGAAGAGGGGAGAAATACTTCCAATATAATTTTACAAATATCACCCTTATACCAAAACCAGACAAAGACACTATAAGAAAATTATAGGCCAATATCCCTAATGAACATAGATGCAAAAATTTTCACCAAAATATTAGCAAACTGAATTCGATAGTACATTAAAAAGATTATACAACAAAAAATAAAAATAAATAAATAATACAAATAAATAAATAAAAAGATTATACACCATGATCCAGTGGGAGTTATTTCAGGGATATAAGGAAGGTTCAACATTTGCAAATCTGATGTGATACACCACGTTAACAAAATTAAGGGGGAAAAATCATATGATCATCTCAATAGATGCAGAAAAGTATTTGACAAAATTCACATCCTTTAATGATAAAGATTCTAAACATTGGGTATATAAAAGATGTACCTCAACAAAATAAAGGCCATATATGACAAGCCTACATCTGACATCATATTCGGTGGGATAAGGCTCAAAGTTTTCTTTTAAGATCAAGAACAAAACAAGAGTACCCACTTTCACCACTTTTAATCAGTATAGTAGTTGGAAGTTATAGCCAAAGCAATTAGGCAAGAAAAAGAAAACATATCCAACCTGGAAAGAAAAAAGGATACCTGTCTTTGTTTTCAGATAATATTATATAAAGGAAATCCTAAAGACTCCACCGAAAAACTGTTGGACCAATAAGCAAATTCAGTAAAGTTGGAGGATACAATATCAATATATAAAAATCAGTTGTTTCTATACATTAATAACTATCATATATAGAAATTAAGAAAGCATTACCATTTACAATAGTGTCAAAAAGAATGAAATATTTTTTGAATAAATTTAAACAAGGAACTAAAAGATCTCTACATGGAAACTATAAAACACTGATGAAATAAATTGAAGAAGGTACAAATAAATGGAAAATATTCCATGCTCACAGATTGGAAGACTAATACTCTACAAATATCCATACTATCCAAAGAAATCTATAGATTCAATGCAATTTCTAGCAAAATTCTAATGATATTTTTGACAGAAATAGAAAAAAACAATTCTAAAATTTGTATGAAACCTCAAAAGACCCAAATAACCACAGCAATTTTGAGAAAGAACTAAAAGCTGGAGACATCACACTTCCTAACTTCAAACTTTACTACAAGACTAAAATATTGAAAACAGTATAGTATTAGCATTAAGAACAGACACATAGATCAATGGAGCCAAATAGTGAACCTAGAAATAAACCCACATATATATGGGCAATTAAATTTGACAAAGGAGACTAGTATATACAATGGAAAAAGGATAATCTCTTTAATAAATTGTGCTGGGAAAATGGATGGCCATAAACAAAAGAATGAAACTAGGATCCTACCTTACAACATATACAAATATCAAATTAAAATGAATTTAATTGAAATGAATAAGGACTTAATCTCGTCAACTCAAGAGTCCCAAATTTCATCATATAAATCAGGTCTTGGTGTATGACAGAAGAACCTGGAAATTTTTTTCTGTCTATGGACCTGTGATCCTCAAGAAGTAAGGTATTTTATCCCCCAAGCACAATGGTGAAATATGCATAGGATTACAGTTATCTGTATTTCCCATTTAAGAGCAGAGAAAGTGAAGGGGGGTGGGGGTGGGGAATAGTCATTGGTTCCAAGCAATTTCAAAATCCAGCCATACATTAGACTTCAAAGCCTGGGGAATATGATCTTTGATTTGTGACTCCACCCTCTGCAATTGCACTGAATCTGTAGACTAATATAGGGAAATTTACCTGACAAGTTTTCTGTATAGTGTTTCAATCCATGTATATAGTGTATTTCTACATATATTTAGTTTCTCTTATAATTTTCAGTTTTCAATGTAGAGGCCTGAACATATTTTTGTTAGATTTATTTCTTGGCATTTTAAGGATTTTAATTCTACTATAAGTTATATTTTTAAAATTTTATTTTCTATTTATTGCACATATATAAATATGCTATTTAACATTTATATTGAACAGTGGGCTTAATAAACTTAATACATCTAGGAGTTTTTCTGTATTTGGTATTTCCTATACATAGTGTCATATCATCACTGAACAGTGAAAATTTCTCTCATTAAAATTTTTGTCTTTATTTTTTTACCTAATTGCGCTACCTAGGACTGTGAGTATAATGTTGAGTAGAAATGATGATAGCAGATGTCCAGATTCAGGTGGAAACATTCATTAAGAAAGTTTTTACATATAGGTATATGGTGACACCCTTCATCAGGTTAACAAGTTCTATTCTGTTCCAAGTTTGCTAAGAGAGATTTTCATAAATGGGTTTTGTATTTTACCAAATCCTTTATATTTATCAAGATGATCAAATAATTTTCTCTTTTGTTCCAATAATGTGGTTAGTTATATTAATTACATTTAAATATTAAACCACTCATATTCTTAGATTAACCTCCACTTTTTTTATATAACTTTTTTTCTATATTACTGGATTCAATTTCCTAATTGTTTTTGTGTAGAATCGTGCATAAGAGGTTGATGTATAATTTTCTACTTCTACAATGTTATGTTGGCCTTTTTATGTGTCTCACAATGCAAACTGAAAAGTCTTTACTCTTTTCTTGCTATAGAGAAACATGTGTAAAGCTGTTCATTTATTCCCTAATTTTTTGAAAGACACTTAGTGAAGACCACTGGTCCTGCTGTATTTGTGGGAAGATTTTAATAAAGGGCTCACATTTTTTAAAAGTTAAACTATTCCAATGTGTACTTATTCTTTTAGTTTTTATTAAGATGTATTTTCAAAGAATTTATCCATTATATATACATTATCAATTTTATTAAAGTGAATTTGTTAACCTTACAAATATCTAAATTTCTTTTTTTTTTAATGTTTATTTTTGAGAGAGAGAGAGAGGCAGAGCATGGGCAAGGGAGAGGGAGACACAGAATCTGAAGCAGCTCCAGGCTCCAAACTACCAGCACACAGCCCGACACGGGGCTTGAACTCACAAACTATGAGATCATGACCTGCACCCAAGTTGGAGGCTTAACCAACTGAGCCACCCAGATGCCCCGTATCTAAATTTCTAAAGTTGTTCATAATGCCTTATTATCTTCTTAATGCCTATAGGCTTTGTAACAATATTCTCCTGCCATTCTTGATATTGAAAATTTATGATTTTACTTCTTTTTATTATTTACTCTTACTTAGGGTCAATCAGTTTTATTTATCTTTTTAAAGAACAATATATTGCATCTATTGATTTTCTTCTACTATATATTTGGTTTCTTTTTATTTACTTCTCCTACAATAGTTAGCTATAAAACAAACTACTAATGATTTAATCATTAATTGAATCTACCAATGATTGAATCTTAAATACTGTGAATAAAAGGCTGTAGATCTTCCAGATGATGTGTCTTTTGCAACAGAGGGTTGCTTTTATCTTTAGTAAGATTTATAGAGTAGAGGGCCTCTTCTTAAAGTCTAATTGGGGATGGATGGAAGTTGGCTAAAATTCAATCATGTCTAGTTTGCTTTTTCCTCCCCCCTGGAGCTTGACCTCTATGTTGAGGCCTTTTTTCTTTAGCTCTTTAGTCCTAAATGATTATAGGATATTTACTTCTGTCTTTTAGAGGCTTTAACCTCATCTCTATCTTTCTGCCCCACAAAGTTTTAAAATTTGCTAATTTATTGATGAGAGATAAGTCATATGATTTAAGCTCTTTCAGGGTTATTCCAGCCTCGTGTGAATGGCAGTCATTCTTAGTTTATCTGTTCCTAGAAGGTTTTCTACAAGAGCCAAGCACAGATACTCACTCTTAGCTGTACCAAATGCTGTAAGTGCCCTGGTAAAAAGTGGACACAGGTCTTGTGATTTATTACTCCTTTTAGGGCTTTCATTAACTGTCTGCTTCATTTAAAAAGTCACCTCTCCATGATGGGTATTTTCATCTTAAACAGCATGAGACTTTGGGGTACATTTTTCTGACTTTTGGACATGTTCAGTCTGACTCTATAATCCATGCATCGTCTCAGATTTCAGCAAATGTTCTACAGGAAATATTAGCAATGTGTCCAAAGCCTTTTCAGTTCTCTAATCTTATCATACCTGTCTTGAAGGACTCGTAAAAGCCCCTCTGGTTTCCCAGTATTCTTTACCTTTCTTGCTCCACCCACGTACACACCATGAAAGTCCTCTGCTTGGGCTAAGCCCTATCCATAGAATCAAGCAAATGACCCCAGAGGAAAAACATCCAAAGATAATCACCTACATATCTTGAAATAGCTCTTTTCAGAAAGTTACCTATCCAATTCTACTTTCTTCAAAATATATCAAAAGGATTCTAAAGTATGGCTTTAAAAAGTTATCTCAATTTTTTAGGTGTTGTCAGCCTTGGTGTTGGTCCCTTGCCGGCTATTACTTCCTTCTTGTATCTGATGATGGATTGGAAGTTTGGTATGAGATCAAAGGTGTAACTGTAATAAATGGAAGTGTCACTTAAAGAGACAGAGAAAACACGAGTGGAACTAGTTTGGTTGGGGCAAGAGGAATTATGTGTTTGGTTTGAGTCATGTCAGTTTGGGATGCCTTATTAAAGCAATTCAGCTGGAGAAGTAAAGAAGGCTGTTGGATGTGAAGCAAGTTCTAGAAAAGTTTAAGGTTTGAGAAATCTATTTGGTTACTGTCAATATGGAAATGTTATCAATTCCTTTGGAGCAGATGATATTATCTCAGAAGGGAATGTGACAAGAAATCAGGTCCTCAGAAAGAGAACTGGGGCAGTTGTTTAGAGGTAGGAGAGAAAAAAATGATCCAAGTAAAAACCTAACAAATCAATAGCCGAACCAAAGCAAAAATGTTGTCAAAGAATTACCTCTTCAAAAAGGCTTTGGATTGTACTGGTTTTATGGGCAAGTCCTTCCACATTTTTAAGATGCAAATGAAATGTTCCAATTCCAATTATGGAGAAACATGTCATTCAAGGTTTCATATTTATAAACATCAATGTATCAATATGAGCTTGTCATTGGTAATGTTTGTTACAACATTTTAGAACTGAAGAGATCTAGGATCTTGGTCCTCTCCCTGTTACCAAGAGGAGATAGGAGGCTTAATCCTGGTTAATGACGACCTTCCTCAAATTTAAGCAATTAGTGGTAGATTGAGAGTTAGAATGTAGCAATTCTGGTACCCTGTGTAGTTTTTTTTTTCCTATACCATCAAAACTCTGTTTCTTTTTTTGTTTGTTTGTTTACCTATTAGGAAATTTGCTTGGAAGTTCACAAATTCTGCCTTCATTTGATTTAGAAATTTGTTTTGGTTATTTTGTGGCATTAAATAAATAATAAGCTACTTGTTATAGTTAATGAATTCCTTTAATCATGGACATTGATAGGTCATAGAAAACTTGAAGGTAGGTCTAATGTAGATGTTTTTGTAAAAAACAACAACAACAACAACAACAACAACCTGGAATTACTTTGAAATTAATCTGTAATCCCTAAAGTTAAGCATCAAAATGTCATTCTTAGGGGGTGATGAAAAGCGACCCTTGTTTTGAACAAGACTCCGAATTTTAAAAGGCATTTGCTACAATGCTGTAATGCTTAGAGAATTAATTACCAAAAAGTCACTGGAGGAAAAAGTGAATTCCCCCTCCCATTTATGTAACCCTGAAATAATTTTCCATTTTATCAAATCTTTTCATAAAGATATATGATATAGCTGACATTCCAGTTATGTAGGCAAGACAGTAAACTTCCTAGTTATTTTAATGAATAATAGGCTAATCTTGGCATCATAAATGCACATAAAAATATTCCAAGATATCGAGAAACACTTAGATTAATACAATAGCACTACAGTAACATAAGAAATATACATTTGCTCAGACAAGTACCACAGAATTCAAAACCATATTTTTTGCATTAAAAAATACCTTCAGTTATGAACATACAAGCATTTCTAATCTCTGATTAATGCCCCTATTGCTATGGTTTCTAATGTGCATATGTCTTTTTCTTTTTACCTTTCCATGAAAAATTGGAGTTATTTGAACCTTTTATTTAATACTATTGCTTCTTTATCCTCCACAAAAATTTTAAATGCAGTCAAGTCCCTTATTCAATTCAAGCTATTGTAGGGACTACAGAAACTCAATTAAAACATCAGCTTTCTATCAATCGGTTGTCTGGTAATTACCACACCTTGTCTATTGTATCCTGTTCGCTTCTACAACTTTCTCTCAATAGATTCAAGTACTTGGAAGTGCCCCCTCTACGAGAAAGTGCCTTGATATACTTTGCAGGAAGGAGTAAGCTGAAGTGCAGCTGTTCTGAAAGGAAAGAGTAACACTTTGAAGTAATGACCTGGCTAATTAATGCTGAATTCCAGTAGAAATCCTATTCCTACTGAAGTACTTATGACATCCACATTAATACTAAATGAGCCCATCAGAATTAATGTCTTTGCAATAAATACCAAAGGAGTTGAGAATGATTAGGCTATTATTGTAAAGTGTTACACAGAAAAGACAAAAAGACTAAGGCTTAAAAGAAAATAGTAGTGATTTGTTTCTGCGACTGTAGTGAGGGGAATCCATATTTATTAAATACATAAAGACATGGAAATAGAATATTTTTCTCACAATTCAGTCCTTTTTAAATATAAAAAATGAGTTGGTCTGAAAATTGTTATGTCTAATCCCATGAAAATTATTTAGTAATATCCCACCTTTGCCTTTTTTTAAAATCAACTTTGCGTCTTATGTCTTGTATGGAATATGCACATACATTCCATATATACGTACATACACACACACACACACACACACACACACACACACATATATACACAATGGGTTTCTCTTACATACAGCTTTAAGGTTTCATCCCCCCCCCTTTTTTTTAAATGTATTTATTTTCAAGAGAGAGAATCCCAGCAGGCTCAGCATTATCAGCACAGAACCCAAGATAGGGCTCAATGTTACCACCATGAGACCATGACTTGAGCTGAAATCAAGAGTCAGTGCCTTAACTGACAACCACCCAGGTACCCATTAAGGTTTCATTCTTAACACAATGTGCCTATAGTCCTCTTAATTCATAGCCTAACTCATAATCTAAATTTAAAAACTTCAAATGCCTACAGAATGCTCTCATCTGGTCATTTTCAAACTTTTCACAGCGCTAAGATTATACAAAGTTTCTTAAAACTTGTGTCAAGAGGCCATATGAAGAGAAGGCCATACCAAAAGAGTCTATCCCGTGCTTCCTGCCACACCCACTGGAAGCGGAACATCTCTACTATTCTCTCTTTTAAGTTTATTTATTTATTTTGAGAGAGAGAGAGAGAGAGAACACAAGTAGGGGAGGCACAGAGAGAGAGAGGGATAGAGAGAGAATCCCAAGCAGGCTCTGCACTGCCATCGCAGACCCCGATGAGGGGCTAGAATCCATCAACCGCGAGATGCATGCACTGAGCTGAAATCAAGACTCAGACACTTAATCGACTGAGCCACACAGGTGGCCCTCTACTGTTCTAACTTTAGTGGTTCTACATAAGGTTTTATTGGGAAAAAGCTGTTGCTTAAAAACAAATTTTTAAATACATTTGAAGAGCGTAGTCCTCATCGAAATTGCTAAAGTAAATCATTTATCTTTTAGTAGACATACGGATACTTACAGCCATATGTTCATTCTCAGCAAGAACTAAACATACTCAAATTTCAGATTGCATCGCTTCTTGTGTATATGACTTACCCAAGTCACTTCCCTGCCTTCCAGTGCATCTTCTTCCAGTTTACTGCCAATGAGCTTTCAGAAACACAGACCTCACTAATATCACTACTTCACCTCCTCCCATCCTTTGGTTGCTCCCCATGCACACAATACTGCACCAATCTAAACTTCCTAAAATAGCAGCTCTCATCTGTTGTCACAACCCAAATTAAAACCATGCCATAGATTTTTAGTGACTAGTATATTAGCAACATACTGTACAGATTTTTATTTCCACACTTTTTGTCATTCTCCTCACTGTGCTTAGAGTATCTTTCACTTTGACCATCAGGGTAGGTATGCATATAAAAGACAAACATGAGTCACTTCTGTGATTATAATGAATATAGTTGGTAATGCCTTCCCTTTGCCTCTACTGACACAGATTATGTATATTTCATATATACATGACAAACATGAGTCACTTCTGTGATTATAATGAATATAGTTGGTAATGCCTTCCCTTTGCCTCTACTGACACAGATTATGTATATTTCCATTCACACAACTCACCTACCTCTCTCTAAATATATTTCTAAACAATAACATTCTATAACACTTAGTATAGTCTGCAGGTTTGCTTTTTCCATATTAAGTACTGGAGGCAGAGCCTGAGCCTTATTTCCTTTCATGTTCTTAGGTGTCTTCTGTAGAAGACCTGCGTCAGAATCACCCAGGGACACACACTAAAAATGTAAAATTATGGGTATCACTCCGGTTTACAACTAAAAATTTCTGGGCCTAAGAATAATATTTATACGGTACATCTGAATTTTCAACAAGTTAGGCAGGTGATATTTCTATGAACAAAAGTTTGAGAATTAATGTGCATTGCCTCTAAGGGATATGGTAAGTGTTTAAGTAGAGAACACGTGTTGATTAAATTAGTTAAACCAACCTCTGCGACTGGCCTTAGGATATCCACTCTGAGTGCCATGTGGCCTGATTTTTTGTGAAACTGTATTTTGTATGACTAGCTGTAGATACGAAGACATCAGATTGCTGAAGAACATATTCTGCTATAACTGCTAAGTAACCCACTCCCTACCCCACGCCACCCACACAACTACTGCCTTACATAATAGAGTTTATCAGGCTTCCAAAAATAAAGGGAGAGATTAATTTATAGCTTTGATTATACAGATTTTTATGATGCTTCAAATTTGTTTCAAACCTAAGCCACTAATCTGATTTTCTTTTCCCATGCAAAAATGATTATGTGCAATATCCTTTAAAGCAGTTTCACTATCACATTTAGTTTCTGTGAGTAATGTATCCTCCAATGAAATCTCACTGAATTTGACCAATGAAATATTTTGTCACCAGAAATTACAACTTTTCTTTAGTGTTCAGTGACGTAAGGTTTTATAAGACTCTGCCTCTATCAAAAGACAGGACAAAGAAATGTTCTCCTGCCTAAAATAACATTTTTCAAAGAGTTTATTTTCTTCTTTCTACCCTGTCTTCAAATTATCAATTAAAAATTAATTTATCAATTCTAAGCTAATGTGTATCTTATCTGTAAACCTAGCTGAACCATTCTATTTACTCATTATCCTGGGTCTTTAAAGGCCAGATAAACACCTAACTTCAGATATTTTATCACCACCATAAACATTGTTGATACTAAATCAGACTTAATCATTGACTTTTAAAAGTAATTCTTTCTGATTTTTTTAATAAAGGCACTGTATTCAAACCTAGAAGCCGAGAAGTCATCGTAAATTCTTCTATCGCTCTCCTTTTGCCTTCATCTGAAAATTTCCAAATTCCATAGCATCTGTCATTCTTTTATTTCCATTCTCGATACCATCACTACATCTGCCCTCCCAGCTGGACAGCTACCATGATCTGCCAAAGGGTCGCCGTGCCTCCCATTTTACTCTACATAAACTCATGTTATAGCAAACAGCGGAAATGAGCTTCTCAATATAATTCTTGTTAAATCATTCTCCTCTCCTGCTCAAAGCTTTACACTTATTCCCCAGGTCTTACATCACTTTTAGTTGCCTATAATGTTTCTGTTAGAGAACATTCAGTATTGATCTTCCACTACTTTTCTACACTTACCCCAAACTCTGGTCAAAATGTGTAAGTTATATGTACCCTATTCCCTCCATTCTCCTCTCCAACTCGAACCAGAATATCCTGCAACTCCCCAGGCAATCTTCTGTATATGCCTCAGTCTGCAATTCTCTTCACTTCTTTCTTACCTCACCTTATATCTTTCAATTCAACTACCTAAGTACACCAAATAGATAAATGGAAACACTGCTTTCATTGCACGGATTTATAACTTGTAATTAAGAAAAGGAGTAGAGGATAGGGTTCAACTCTTTGCAAAACATCCCAATTTAGAATGTGAGGCTCTGGTGTTTAATTTTATCTACCTCTAATAGTCTAGTAATTTCTATCAACAAATGAGCAACTACCTAGCAATATACCTCAGAGCACAGTCTAACTTTCAGATTTCATTGCTTTTGAGAGAAGAACTGCTATAAGATTGTATCTACGAGGTAAAAATCTTGAGAATAACAGATTCTTTGATTTGTTTATTTATTCACAAAAGTGAATGAGGCATATTCTTGACTGAGAAGTTCTCAAAGCTAAGCTGGCTCTAGCAATTATTGCTAGGCAAGTCTCCATCCTCTATTAGTTTGTTTCTATTAAAGAGCCAGAATCTCTGCCAATGGCAAGGGTATTCCATATGTAAGTTAGAAGGGGGATGGTTTAAGGGGATCATGTTTCTGATTACCAAGTTCTTTTTTCAAGATCTGACAACATCCCTCTTTGGGTTGAAATTAGTTAACCCTAACAACAGCACCTAAAAACTCAAGGTATCAGCTCTGTGTAGGAATGTTGGATAGAAGCAACTAAGTTTCATTTATTTCCATCCAATAGGATTCTACCTTCTATGAAAATGAGAGTCTGTTAAGAATGAAATAAAACTGATGTCCATTTTACATTTTTGTAAGGGACTGTCTTGGGTTTCTTTAATTTAGGAAACTTCATACATTTAGTTCTCTTTTTGGGCCATCCCATTCCTGCAAATACGTTTGTCCTCCAATGGTATAATTCAGAGAAGTTTGTGAAATTTCCTCTGACAATGCTGTTATATTACAAGAAGCATGATCACTTTTCATGCATGTACCCTTTCTTTCATTAGTCACTGGTGGTCAAGGTTTTGGCTCATGTATACATGTAGGATGTACAGTAAATTACCTTATGTGTAAAATCCTAATCAACTACCCCTCCAAATGCATAGCTTTTCAAATTCAATAAATAATAGTTTATCAACCAAAACCAAATAGAAGCAATTTTAATCTTAATTTGTCTTCCCAGAAAAATTTCAAAGAGGAGTGGATTCACTGTGCATTGCAAAATATTTTCAACTCACATTTCAAAAATCTAAAACTCTTAAAAGCCCCACCTTTCATCAAGTACACATTGCCTCTTAATGTTCCTGATAAATTTTCCAACTCTTTCTAGATCTACATTTCTCAACTGTTCTTTACAGTGCCAATTTTTTCAGCTCTTCTGGTTCTTGTTCTCGCTCATTAACCTTGATCTTTAAAACAGTATCCAAGAGAAACAGGACTTGACAAATCCCTCTTAGAATCATGGTGGTAGTAGGAGGGATTAAAGTTGGAGGACAAGAGAGGGTGTCTCGCACATGAGAAGACACTGTGACCATTTATGCACCAATATTTATGGATATTTTACCACATGATAACACTATTCCCTTAATTATGTCTAACAAATAAAACATGGTGCAAGCATTGGAAGACTGAAGGATATAAAAGCCACTGGGAGCCTGCCACAAAAGAAATAAAAATAAATAAATAAATAAAAGAAATGACATAAAAGAGAGATGAGATAAGATGGCAACCACTAGAGAACAGGGGGAAGAGGAATTGCTGTTCAGCAGGGAAAAAGTTTGAGTCATGAAAGATGAAAAATTTCTACATATCTGTTGTATAATATTATGCTAGCAGTTAATAATTTTGTATTATGCACTTAAAAATACATTAAGAGAGTAGAGCTCATGTTATGTGTGATTTTTTTTAAATCACAATAAAAAATTACTGTGGCATGAAAAAGTGAAATAAGGATGTGCACATAAATGAAATTATTTCTAATTTTTAAACGAGCATATAGAAATTAAAATTGAATGTGAAATCTCAGCAAGAATTCCTATCAGATGATACCATAAAAACTAAGGAAAGGCAACCCCCATTTGTATAAATAATATAAAATATTGTGCTAAAAATAACATTCTATCATATTTCCAAATCCATAGATAATAAAATATTTGATAGGATTTAAAATGCTAAGCTTATAAGAAACAATTATTTGAAATGCTAAAAACAGAGTCCCATAGCAGAATAACAAGAGTAAGAGAATTAACAATTCTTCAGTAATGCTGATTAAATAAAGTATAACTGCTTTTCAAGGACGAGGAAATGAAACCAAGAGATTCTGAAAAACCAAGATTAAATTTTGCATAAATAAAGTAGAATTAAATTGGACATAATTGAGTATGTTTATTGTCAAAAGTTCCTACAATAAACTTCTATAGTCATATTATATGCTTATCAGCTATGGGGATTTCACACCTGGAAAATATGGAAAATACAAGTGATTTAACTGTCTAGAAAAGGGGGTTGAAGTCAACTTATAGGTCATACATGTTATTAATGTCCAGCAGGACAAGGTAATTTCAATTAAGCGAAGAGTCCACAATGCTTTAATGTCTCATTAGTCAAGATGAATCTTCAAAAAAGCAGTCACATAGCTCAATAAACCTAAATTCTGTATTTTAGACAGTTAAGACATTATATTTCACACTTAAACAGAAACTGTATTAAGCTTATGCACTACTATCTGTTGGTCAGTTTACGGTGATGTCTTTCTGCTTCTTTGTTTAGAATTAATTAACAATTAAAGTTGTATTTTAAAGTCCTTTTGAGCAAAAGAATTAGGAGTGTGTAGATGTATGTGTCAGAGGGGTTGAGGAAAATAATATAACTACTTTACAAAGTGATAATTTATACTTTGAAATATAAAGATTAATTCAAAATAATGTGTTCATTCTATATGTGCTTTTTCTTATAATGTGTTGTTTTGTAGTTATTCTACATGTAATCATTAGAAATTCTCTACACAGTTGTTAAATAATAAATGTATTATTAGAAGTAATATACCTTATAGACATTTTTCAGAAACACAAATTATGCCTCAGAACATACAGTAATTATAATATTATACTAATGTATGTCCCCCCTTGCCTTTTTTTTTTTTAAACAAAGAAATTCCTTGAGTTTTCTGGAGTAAACTTTTGGCAGGAAAATTAGAAACACTGATTTTGTTCCCACGACTGCCACTGGCAGTGCGATGCATTTATGCACTTTTTGCCTCAGTTTCTCCCATTACTGAAATAAAACAGTAGTGGTTGCCACTTTAAAATCTCATTGGGTTGCTGTGAGAAATAATGAGGCTAGTGGGGAATAGTTTGACAGAATGAGGCAAGGATCCTTGAACATTAAAGAGAATTCAATATAGATGTCTTAATAACAAAAATATTAGTATGAAGCAGTTGCACAGCACTATACTGTCTTATTTCATCAGCTGTCTCACCAAAGCCTATTAGGGAAATTTGGTTATATAGCCCATTTTAGAAAAGAAAGGAAATTAAAATATTCACAGAAGAAAGGCAGTGTGTGCATGACACTTAAAGACGAAGCACATAAACCAAATGGAAATTTTGAAATGGTTTAGGCTACTACCTATTTAACTCAAGCTCACTTTATCATCAGAAGCTTTAGCAATTCAGAATTTTATGGGAATATCTAAAATACTTAATAGAAATTCCAGGAAGCTCAGAAACTTCTCAGCAAGAATATAAAGGAGGAAGAAATAATCAATTTTATGACAAAATATTTCATTTCTAAATCTGAGTACCAAAAGTGACTCTTGCTAATGAAATGCTAAGATGGAATCATTGTAGGAATAAACACTGGAAAAACTTCTTTTTTTCTATTTCCTTCCAGAACCACGAATGAGTAAACATATATTCCATTTATGTTATATTGTCTTACAGAGTGTTTTTTTCTTTTCTTTTACTTTTTTTCTTTTTGTCCTGGAAAACTGCTAGTACCTGATAAACTATTCTCTCTCCTTGGACAAATATTTAACCCAGGTTAAATAGTAAAATTTAGAAAATAATTTGTTTAAATATGTATATTTTGACTTGTATTTTTAAAATTCAAGTGAAATTTCTGCTTTACCAATCACACTAGTTTCTCATAACTTAAAAAACATGTGAGAAACCAGACGACTAATTGCTTCCACACATTCTAACCCGAAACCGTTTTAGATAGTTGAGTCAAAGAGGCCTATGTCACACTTTCTCTACCTCTTATGGAATTTTTAGCTTTCAGTTTTCATAAGGGGGTTGGGAATGCTGGATACTATAAGATATTTCCAAGGAATGTATAGAAATTGAGAAAGGTATACAAAAGCAGTTCTCCAGGGGCGCCTGGGTGGCGCAGTCGGTTAAGCGTCCGACTTCAGCCAGGTCACGATATCGCGGTCCATGAGTTCGAGCCCCGCGTGGGGCTCTGGGCTGATGGCTCGGAGCCTGGAGCCTGTTTCCGATTCTGTGTCTCCCTCTCTCTCTGCCCCTCGCCCATTCATGCTCTGTCTCTCTCTGTCCCAAAAATAAATAAACGTTGAAAAAAAAAATTAAAAAAAAAAAAAAAAAGCAGTTCTCCAACATTTTGTTGAATGCTCAACATTTTCAAATCTATTTCTGTAAGACACTTTGTAATACTGTGATCATTTTCCAAAAGAGAAATGGCCTATAAAAAGAGGCTGTGAAATTGTTCTTAAAGATTACTTTCCTGAGATTCCAAATTCAACTTCATGATGCCCTTCATAAATAAAAGGGTACCTATACGTACTCTCCTACTTTCATTGCTGTAGTAATGATGGTAGGATTTTGCTTTCCAAAAGACATGATAAAACTGGTTCAAAAATAAGCCTCACCAACATAAAACTTTTTTTCTTGCAGATGTACGTACGAAAATAGCAGTTCCTTGGGGCACTTGGGTGGCTCAGCTGGTTAAGCATCCACCTTCTGCTCAGGTCATGATCACAGGGTCAGTGAGTTCCAGCCTGCTTCAGGCTCTGTGCTAACAGCCCAGATCCTGGAGCCTGGTTTGGATTCTGTGTCTCCCTCTCTCTCTGCCCCCCTTTTGCTCACACTTTATCTCTCTCTCAAAAATAAACAAACAAACAAACAAAAAAAGAAAATAGCAGTTCCAAATTAATTCTATAATTGCATAATATATATACTTATAATATATTTACTTAATATATAAATATATATTAATTATATAATTACATAATATATAATATATATAATATATATGTATTATATATTATATATACATATACATATTATATATACATATAATATATATGTATATATACACATATATATAATAAATATATGTGTATATAATATATATTATATTTATAATTATAATTATATATATTATATATTTATAATTATATATAATTATATTTATAATTATAATTATATTTATAATATATATGTAATATATAATATATATATGTATATAATACATATATATTATGTATATATGTATATAATACATATATATTATGTATATGTATATATATAATATAATATATATATAATATATATTATGTAATTATATATATATAACAAATGCATTGTATAACCAATATATAAATATACATATAACATAATGCCAATATATATTGTATATACTGATATAATAAATATATGAATATTTCACATATATAGCAAAACTTAATAAAAGGAAACCTAATTTAAAATGGAATCAGAAGGGGAAGACTTCCAAGGAAGATGGCAGAGTAGAAGGATCCTAGGCTCACCTTGTCCCACAGATACAACTACATAACACTTTCAAAAGTGTAAATAGCCCAGAAAACGATCTAAAGACTTGCAGAATAGACTCTCCACAGCCAAATGTGAAGAAGAGGACACACTGAAGAGGGCAGGGATGACAGGGATGTAGAAAGGAGCCAAACAATTGATTATAAAAGAGTATTATGAAAAATAATACGCCAACAAATGGACAATGTAGAAGAAATAGATAAATAAATTCCATAATTTCCTAAAACAGAATCAGGAAAAACCAGAAAATTTGAACAGACCAGTTACCAGTAATGAAATTAAATCAGTCATCAAAATCTCCCAACAAACAAAAAGTCTAGGGCCAGATAATTGCACAGGCAAATAATATCAAACATTTAAAAAGAGTTAATAACAATTCTTCTCAAATTGTTCTAAAAAATAGAAGAAGGAAAGGTTCCAAATTCATACTATGAAGCCAACATTGCCCTGATACTTAAACCAGATGACACTACAAAATAAGAGAACTAAAGGCAAAATATCTCTGATGAACATAGACGCAAATATCCTCAACAAAATATTAGCAAACCTAATACATTGAAAAATCATTCACCATGATCAAGTGGGATTTATTCCTATGATGTAAAGGTGGTGAATGTTCATGAATCAATGTGACACATCATATCAACAAGTGAAAGGATAAAAATCGTATTGTCATTTCAATAGACACAGAAAAAGCATTTGACAAAGCACAACATCCATTTATGACAAAAATCCTAAGCAAAGTAGGTTTAGAGGTAACATATCTCTACATAATAAAGGCCATATATGAAAAGCCCACAGCTAACATTCATACTCAGTGGTGAAAAACTGAGAGCTTTTCCCCTAAGGTTGGGAACTAGACAAGGATGGCCATTTTCACCACTTTTATTCAACAGAGTAGTGGAAATCCTAGCCACACCAATTAGACAACAAAAAGAAATAAAAGGCATCCAGACTGGTAAGGAAGAAGTAAAACTTTCACTATTTGCAGATGACATGATACTATATACAAAATCCTAAAGACCACCAGAACTACTAGAATTGATAAATGAATTCAGTAAGATCACAGGATGCAAAATCAATATACAGAGTTACATTTCATTTCTATACAGTAATAATGAAAATAACAGAGCTTAAGAGAACACTCCCACTTACATTGCACCAAAAATAATAAAATACCTAAGAATAAACTTAACTGAGAAAGTGAAAGACCTGTACTCTGAAAATTATAAAGCACTGATAAAAGAAGTTGGAGATGACAAACAAAAGATATTCTAGTCCATGGGTTTGAAGATGTCCATGGGTTTAAAATGTCCACTATGCAAAGCAACCTATAGATTTAATGCAATCTCTATCAAAATACCAACAGCATTTTTCACAGTACTAGAACAAACAATCCTAAAATTTGTATGGAATCACAAAGACCCCCAAAAGCCAAAGCAATCTTGAAAATGAACAAACTGAAAGTATCACAAACTCAGACTTCAAGATATACTACAAAGCTGGAGTAATCAAAACAGTATGGTACTGACACAAAATAGACACATAGAACAGTGAAACAGGATAGAGAGCCCAGAAATAAACTCATGATTCTGTGGTCAACTAATCTTTGACAAGAGGCAAGAATATACAGTGGAAAGAGACAGCCTCTTAAACAAACAGTGTTGGGAAAACTGGACAGCTACATGCAAAAGAATGAAACTGGACCACTTTCTCACACTATATGCAAAATAAACCCAAAATGGACGACAGACCTGAATGTGAGACCTGAAACTGTAAACATCCTTGAAGAGAGCAAGGACAATCATTTCCCTGATATCGGCCATGGAACATTTTTCTGGATGTGTCTCCTCAGGCAAGGGAAACAAAAGCAAAAATAAAGTATTGGGACTACATCAAAACAAAAAAAACTTCTGCACAGAGAAGGAAACAATTACCAATGCTCAAAGACAACCTACTGAATGGGAGAAAGTATTTACAAATGACATATCCAATAAAGGGTATCCAAAATGTATAAAGAATGGAACTCAACACACAAAAACCTAATCCAGTTAAAAATTGGCAGAAGACACAAATAGGCATTTCTCCAAAGAAGACATAAAGATGACCAACAGACACATGAAAAAATGCTCAACATCACTCATCATCATGGAAATGTAAATCAAAACCACAAGATATCATCTCACATTTGTCAGAAAGGCTAAAATCAAAAACACAAACAAGTGTCGGTGAGGATGTGGAGAAAAAAGAAATCCTCATGCACTGTTGGTGGGACTGCAAACTGGTGCAGCAACTGTGGAAAATTGTATGTATGGAGTTTCCTCAAAGAAAATTAAAAATGGAATTACCATATGATCCAGTAAGTCTGCTACTGGGTATTTACCAAAAGAATAAAAAAAAACACTAATTCAAAAACATATATGCATCCCTGTGTTTATGGCAGCACTATTTACAATAGCCAAAATATGAAAGCAACCCAAGTGTCCATCAACAGATGGATGAATAAAGAAGATGTGGTATATATACAGAGTAGAATATTACTTCGCCATAAAAGAGAATGAACTCCTCCCATTTGCAAAAACATGGATGGATCTAGAGGGTAAAATGCTAAGTGAAATACATCAGAGAAAGACAAATACCATATGATTTCACTCATGTGAAATTTAAGAAACAAAACAAAGAAAAAAAAAAGAGGGACAAACCAAAAAACAGACTCTTAATTGTTGAGAATAAACTGATGGTTACCAGAGGGGAGGTGGGTTGGGGGACGGGTGAAATAAGTGAAGGGGATAAGGAGTACACTTATGATGAGCACTGAGTAATGTATATAATTGTTGGATCACTATATTGTACATCTGAAACTAATACAACATTGCATGTTAATTATATTGGAATAAAAATAACAATAAGCTACAATGGAATCAGGAGGTCAGGAAGCCAGAAAGGGGAGCTCTCACACCCTACCACTGGCCATCAATTGCAGATTCTAACAGGAAGGGACACACCCTACATTCCCAACAGGAAGAAATCTACCGTACTACCTGTACTACCCTAGCAGGAAGAAGAAAGATCTTCTTGCCTGACAAGAAGCCAATGACAAATTGCCACAACTCAGCCAATGAAAAGCCACTATTCTTTGAACAGTTTATTCCAATGAACTTGTTTATAAGAAACACTCCCAAATCCCCCATTCCCCTATGAAGTAGCATTCCTCACCATTGTTCTCTGGATCTGCCTGTAGTTTTACAATAGTTTGCATATACCAAATTGTAATTCTGTGCTATTCCCAAATAATCCCATTTTTACTGGTAAAATAACCGACAGTTTTAACATTAACAGATGCAAATGAAAGTTTACATTTGAGAAAGAAATAGAGCATTGTTTATTATCACATATGAATAGAGCTAATGTTCATTACGAAATGGAAATGTTTGTCAGTAGGTGTGACATATATCTACTCCCTGAGAGGACCATAGGAAAGCATTACCTTGAACTTCTGCTTCAACTAATGTGCTGTTTTTATTAGCATACACAATGACTGAGGTCTTCACATCTTTCTACATTGTGTGCTGGAGTTAGTGTGCTGGAGCCAAGGCACATCTCTCCCCAATTCCAGGTTCAATTAAATCATCTCAGTAACTTGAAACAGGTCATGGCAAGAAGCTGAGTAGACATCTCACCCCCACCCCATACATATAGTCCGTTGTTACGTTGCATTTCCTGGGATACTGGTTAAAAAATCTGGGTCCAATTCCAGTGTGTTGGCAGGTGAGTTTTCCTACACCATCAAGGAATTCTTGATTTGATGGATGTCCTACAATTCAACTTGATTCTGACACTACCCAGATAGAGCAACAGATCCCATAGGTTAAGGGCTCCGTCCCATAAGACTACTGCCCACCCTGTAGGTCAGATACCATTCACAAGCTTAGGTTGCCATTTGTGCTTCTGATCAACTGTCTGTAGGTGGAAGATTCCCATGACCTACTTCCTTGGGTTCAATTAATTTTTGAGAGCAGCTCACAAAACCCAGAGAAACACCCTACTTACTAGATTATTAGGTTATTATAAAATGATATCATTCAGGAAGAGCCAAATTAAAGAAATACATAAAAAAAGATATGGGGAATGGGCCTGAAGGTTCAATGCCCTCCTCAAGTATGCACTCTCTCAGCACCTCCACCAGGTATTCACCAGAAGCCCTCTGAAACCCATTCTTTTGTGTTTTCATGAAGGCTGCATTGCATCATCATGATTGTTTAAACCATTCGTCATTAGTGATTGAACTCCTTCTCTAGCCCCTTTCCCCTCCTCAGAGGTCTGGGGCAGAAATCTGGGGTGAGACTGAAACTCCAACCCTCTTTTCATATGGTTGGCTCCTCACTCCACCAGCCTTTAGATGCTTTCTAAATGTCCCCTTCATTAACATAAAAAAGACACCTTTTGTCACTCATCATTGAGGACATTCCAAAGATTTTAGTAACTCTCTGCTAGAAATGGCAACTAAGATAAAATATACATTCTTATTATAAGTCAAAATATTAAAGTGGAGCACTGTATTTCCACCTCCCAACAAGCCTGTATTTCTAGAGATTCTATCTGCTGCCCTGTGTGTTAATGTATTGAGGCATTGCTGGGCAGTGTAATACAGAAGCAGATCATATCCATTGGTTAAGTCTCAGTTCTTACTTGACCCCTCAGCAGCATGCTGGACAGTCAATGCCATTAATGCACTTTCTTCATATGGCTACACAGCACTCTTCTTACTACTTGCTCTTTCTTGGTCTCCTTTGGTGGTTTCTTCTTTTGTTTCCTATTTCTTGAGGGTTTGTAGTAAAATCTCACTTGGTTTTAATTTGCACTTACTTAATGCTAATGATGTTGAGCGTATTTTCATGTGCTTATCTACTAACTGTATATCCTCTTCAGTGAAATGCCTGTGCATTTTCTTTGCCAATTTTCTAATTAAGTTTGCATAAAGGAGGTAGGTGCCTCCCCCCAACCTCCACCCAAATTTGGAGGAACAGACATTCAGAGAATGGCAATAGCTCTGTATATAAAAAAAAATTTCAAAAGTGTTTTTATCATCTATATATCCTTCCTTTCTATATCCTGACTTTAACTGAAGGGTCCAAGGGTCACGGAAATGGTTTTCACAGATTTCCTTTGAATATCTGCAAGTAAAGGTTTGACTCTTCCCTTTGGCATTTTATATCTATTATGCATTGTTAATTTAGATTCCAAAGTATTTAGTATAAATGAGAAATTACAAATTGTAAAATTCAAAAAAAAGTAAATGATGGCAAATAATTCAAATATTACAAAATTCAGAAAAATAATATTTGTATTAATTTCCTGACATTTCTTTATAAATTTTTTGCATGTATTTTTGGCTGAACACTTCCATACAGTAAAATGCACAAGCCTTAAAGGTACAGCTTGATAAATTTTTACTTGGATCTATACCTACATAACCACAACCCAGAGCAAAATGCACATTTTCAGAACCTCAGAAGGTTCCCTGTTACCCATTTTGGTCAGTACCCACCAAGATTAACACGTAGTCTGTTTTCACCACAGATTCACTTGGATTCCTTTTGAACTCCATGTAAATGGAGTGATATCGTACGTACTCTTTCAGGGCTGACTTCTTCCATATATCATTATGTGTATCAGATTCACTGATATTGTACATATCGTCCATTATATCTCTGTGTTTGTTGAAACTTCAATCGTAATGTAACACCCTATCATATGCAACGTCTCTGAGGGTATTATTGTTCTCTCAGTTGCAAAGATTCATGTTGGTTAGTTTCTCTAACTTGTCTATAGGATCAATAACCAAGTATTTTACACTCTTCTAAGGTCCCCTCTAAAAGGTCCCCTCTCCTCTTTTCCATCCCCTCTGCCACTGTGCTTGTTCAGAGCCTTAGCATCTCATACCTAGAATACTTTCACAGTTTTTCTACTTCCGCTATCTCTCCGGCAAAATGTCTCCCCTGGAAGATTAAACTTGTGGGGCAAAGTATTTGTCATGTTAATCTAGACTCAACATAATTAAATATTCTACTTTGTTTCTAAGAAAAAAAAATGAAACACTCTAAACTGATATTCAGTGCCCTTCACAGTCAGGCTTCAATGAACTTCTCCTTTATGACTATAGCAATGAATCTTGAGTAATCCCCCTGCACCTAACTACCTTCCCCACAGATAGAATTAATCCATCTCAGGGGCAGTTCCAGCCATCATGCAGTACCCACTTTAAATCCCACTTCCTCTCTGAAGCTTTACTGCAACAACTGATATATAAATGAAGTCTCTCTTCCTTTATGTGGGTACTGTCCCGACTGCTACTACTACTGCTTGTTTTATCTCCCTGAGGAGACTCTAAGTTTCTGGAGAGGAGTTATCACTCATTTGTTATTTTTCACTTCTGCAGAGGACCCTTGGTAAACTTTAATAAAAAGTTTTATAGAACATTTAAAAGGCCATGGATAAAAGCAACAGTGGGGAAAGTGGCAACAGATGACAAACATTTGCTACTTTCCAAATCTGCTCTGACCAACCCTTATAAATATCAGTTAACTCACCAGTGAGGCTCATTTCCATGCTGATGCCATAAACATAATTCCTAGTAGCTGATTGAGATAATACACTTAAAATAGAGATTTATTCTAATGGGATATATTCCACTGCTTTGTCATAGATATTCTACTTGGCTCATTCTCCTTTCTTATCCTTAAAAGATTTACCCAGGAAGTTATCAAGATAATTCAGTAGTATATTTATATTAACTTCCACCTGAAGAGCTAAAAATATGATAATATGCTATTATTGTGAGAATGAAAGACTAACAACTCAAAGTCCGAAGTTAAAGCCTAAATGAGAGAATGTTTAACACAATGGACCTAGATCATCTAGCAACTGCAGAGCTTTTAAAGCATTAAAAAGAAAAAAGAGAAAGAGTAGGACATCTACCTAGGCAGAACTTCACATTACAATGATTTAACTTTCTTTAAAAATGAAACGTTTTAGGTTTACATATGAAACAAAAATATCAAACTTCCATCAAGGAGTATAATATAAACAGAAGATATAATGGAGACCATTAGCAGAGCATTTCACCATCAATAATTCGGTAAAGTTACACCCCCAGTTCTCACTATTATGTTATGAAGTCTAGTTCACATCATATATGTTTTCAAAATATAATGCTACCTTTGTAGAGGAAAATCTGCTTATGTGATATTGGAACAAATTGATGTGGTAGGCAGTGAAAATAATACAATTCCCTAGAATAAAAATATATCCTTATGATATCCCCCAATACTATGCAAAACTATTACTGATGAGAGTTCCTTTCCATTCCCACCTCACATTACTTTCCTGTGCTATTCTTTTTGGAGAGAAAAAAACAGATTCATGTACGAACGTCTCCACAACACTTCAGGGAAAATGAGAAGGGGAAGAATAAATAGTCCATAAACATGATGGGAATTACTTGGAAAATTCCACTATCCTTGTTCTAATTTTAGAATTGCCAAGAGAATATCTAGTACATACAGAATTTTGAAAAAAGTTGAAACTACACAGTTTTGAAATAATCCTACTTCCTTTGCCCTGGCTTTCTCCCTGCTTCCCTACATATAACCTTTTCACATATTTATTTTGGTGTCCACATTCTTTGCGAACTATGTTGTTAAACCTAAGACCTCATAAAGTAAATCCTTGCAGTTATGAAAAAAAGAAAGTGAGGTCATTTTGGAGTTGTGTGGCTAATTTACAATCTGAACACTTTTGCATTTTTCCCATTTTAAAGAAACTTTAAAAACTTATCAATAGATTTCTTTGTGGCTTTTACTAATGAAGTTGTATTTTTTTTTCCCACCAGTGGTAGGTGTTGAATAATTTGAATGGGAATTTGAAGGTTCATGGCTTCCAAACCAGCAGGAGTTAAGGCTTAATTGCTTGGAAATACATTTTCAGGGCTGATACCAGTAACAGAAAAATGTCTGTATGTCAAAAGAGGCTCTGTGCTCATCAGTTAACCATAACATGTGCCACCCCATACCTAGGGACAATGTAACTGCTAACAGCTTGAAGCTATTAAAAATGTACCAATAGGGAACTTTCTTATACATTTTTCACTAATATGCTTCTTCATTCTAAATAAAGGAATAGAGAAATTTTGTACTTAACTACTATCAGTGAAACGGAAGTTACATTCACCTAGTTTGAGCTTCAAAACACATTACATCGAATGCTGTTCATTAAGGTAACACTTTAGAAGTCACTCATTTGCTAATACCTTCTTTCTGCGTCAACTCAGAAGCTGCCTATTAGATCTGGTTACACTCCAGGGACAAGGATTTGATTTCCAGCTCTGGAGATCAGGTCAAGAATTGCAATAACAATTAGTAATTAGTAGTTAGATCTCAATTTACTACATTAGGAGGTCATTTCTCCAAAGCATTTGGTCTCATGAGAGGAAAGGAATACAGGAGACTATAAACTGTTGAATCTTTGAAATCTAGGAAAGACTGTAGAATCTAAGATGCTCCTTGCAATCTTTAGACATTCTAAGTGTAATGAGGTCTTTTGTAAGATCTCATTTTTTAAAAATTAATTCATGTCTTTAGGCCTTAATTCCAGGCTTTGTATTACCACATACTGTGTAACAAAACAATACTCTAGGCTTGAGGTATGTTTGTCATCTTTAACATAGTAACATCCCTGTGAACATGGACAGAAAATGCGAATATGGTTTAAATACTTCCTACCATCCTTATCAAAAACATGATTAAATTACATATAAAAAAATCTAAAAAGTACAATATATTTTAAAGTAGGGTAATACTTTATGGTATGAATATGACTGGTTTTATAAAAAGTAAAACTCTCAGTTAAAAACAGTAAGATATGTGGAAAATGCATTTTATTTTATGTTTTATCATTTATTTATTTATTTACTTGGGAGAGAGACAGAGACAGAGAGAGAGAGATAGAGACTGAGAGAGAGAGAGAGAGAGAGAGAGAGAGCAAGCGAGCGTGAGAGCAGGGCAAAGGGAGAGAGAGAAACTTAAGCAGGCTCCAAGCACAGGCTGCAGCTGGACACAGGACTCAATCCCATGATTCTTGGATTATGACCTCAGCTGAAATCAAGAGTTGGACACTCAACCGCCTGAACCATCCAGGGCACCGCATTTTCTAAATTGAGTTCTGTTATCTAATTTATATCCCATTAAATTAGAACAAATTTAATCTTAGTCACTATTGGAACTTCTACCCAATCCTCAAGCTGACATCGTGTTCAAGATTCTTGATCCTTACAATGGGTCCATGCAGCTGGATGGGGTGAGGCAGGCTCTCTGGTCATCAATCACACTCTATAAACTTGATTGTAGAGATATGCCATTTACCTATTTGTGCTTGACCATCAGGTCTGGGAGATTTGTTGACTTCATATGGTGTCAGCTGGTGTATGGTGATCATATGTGAGAGACAGTTGTTGATGCCCTTGTTAATATATCCACAGATGCATTCTGTGGGTTTACCTTTCTAAGGTCTCATTGCCTCCACCAGGACACCATCAGAAAATAGGACCCCGGTTCCTACTATTCCAGAGCCTGTACATGTCTTTCCTCTCAACAGCTAGGGGAGTGTCTCTGAGCCTTATGGAGACCTTTTATGTCTCCTGCTTCCTTAGACCTCTTTTTCCCTCAGATCCTATCTTTTTCCATATGCTGAGATTATTAGAAAACAAATTCCAGGACATTTTCTAGGTGACTAATGCATTCAATGTTTCTACATACCCATTCTGAGAAATGAAGCACCCTGCCAACTACTTTAATAAAGGGACAAAGAAAAATTCAGTCAGAAGAAAAGAGCACAAATTAATACTTCAAAATGCCATCCAGTCATACGTAGAGAATCAATATTTGGAAAGTTTTAAAAAATAGGCTGCATTAAAAATTTTAATTATCGGGGCGCCTGGGTGGCTCAGTAGGTTAAGCGTCTGACTTCAACTCAGGTCATGATCTCACAGTTCGTGCGTTCGAGCCCCACGTCGGGCCCTGTGCTGACAGCTCAGAGCCTGGAGCCTGCTTCGGATTCTCTCTCTCTCTCTCTCTCTCTCTCTCTCTCTCTCTCTCTGCCCCTCCCCACTCACACTCTGTCTCTATCTCTCAAAAATGAATAAACGTTAAAAATTTTTTTAAAGTTTTAATTATCTAATTCAGTGAGAAACAACATGAATTATTCCATATCTAAATGGAATACTAGATACTAGATACAGTATACTAAATACTAGATACTAAATACTAGATACAGTAAAGGCAGGCATTAGTGTTACATTTGTAAAGATGTAAGTATTATGAATGATAAAAGGAAGAATTTTACTAGTACAATCTCCCACAGAAAGTATGCTAGTTTCATAAAGAGTATAGTAAAGTCCTAACAAAAAAAGATAGATGTATCTTTATAGCACTAAGAATTGCATGAGTTAATCATTTCTGGATGCAAGAAACAAAGGCCTCACTTAGGTTACCTCAAGTAATAAAGTGTTATTGCAATGATCTTCAGAATTTCCTTACAGTGGGGGCTTTCTACAGGATATCTGCTTGGAAAGGAAAGCTAAGGAAGTGGTCTAATATTTACTTTTCATAACATACACATACTTTTTATTTACATTGTATGAACTCCTTAATACCTCTAATAGGTAATAAAGTTGATAATAAAATACACTAGTATGTTGACATATAAATAGCATTAGAAAAATTAGTGACTTTTGAAGGAAAACAGGTGTAAACCTGAAATAAAATCAACAGTACAAAAACAATGAAAGACAAAAATAGGTCAATTTGACTTCATTGCTCTCCATAAAATATAAGAGAAAGTAAAAACCTGCTTCTTTACATAAGCAGTATGATACGATTTGCACATATTTGAAAATAGATTCAAGGAGCTTTCGGGTTATCACTAAGCAAGTAGCAAAAAAGTAAGAGCCAAACAAGATGACCCAGGACATCTCTCTATCCCCTCTCTTTTGATGTTATGATTATACCATGTATAAGCCAAACTTAGGTATGGAAGTAATCAGTGCTGTAGGTGACCCAGAGGTGCTACTGACCTTCTCAAGAGAAATAATAAGAGGAGGGACAGGTGGGTGCCTCAGTTGGTTAAGCATCTGCTTCTCGATATCGGCTCAGGCCATGATCTCACGGTTCATGGGATTGAGCCCCATGTCAGGCTCTGTGCTGACAACATGGAACCTGCTTGGAACCAAATGACCAGGAAATGGACAGCCTAGCAAGGCAATAATTTTAGACCACTCTATTCCATTCAAACACTGCAGAAAAAATATGGCACCACCATCATCCATGCAAGCAAAGGCTGAATGATGAGCTGAGAATTCTACCCTCTCCGTGCTATAACAAGTTACCCCAATCTCTCCTCCAGTGTGGTGTCATGAAAAAAAGAGAAGTAACAAGAGGAAATATAGGTATAAGTGAAAAGGGAATATAAAGGCATGGCTTTGTATTTTACATAAATGCCCAAATTCACACATAAGTACTTGACAACTTTGGAGATATTGCAAAAGTCTTTTTCCATTGGCTGGCTCTGGACAGGTCAATATAGTTAATAATTCATGTCATTATAACTCCATTTGTCTTACCTATTTACTTAGTTGCATGGAAGAAACTAAAAACTGGGAGAATAGGCAGAGGCTTTTCTTCCTTCTGTCGTGGAATTGTAGTGATCCAAACAGTCACTGCCCTTTCCTCACCATCAGCTCTGGGGTTTAGACCTTTCCAAAGAAAGATGAATAGTGAATAATGCTATCACGGCACAGTGATGGTTCTTGAAATCCAATAGCAGCTTAATATATTGACAATTTTCTGTTACTATATCATCCAGAAAATTATATTCTCAAGCAATTAAACCTTATCTCCTGCTAGTTTAGAAGTCACAAACCATCAAATTTCCTATTTCAGTCAATCAATTTCTATTCTTAGTCCAAAGAGTAATGGCTGGGGAAAGAATGATTTGGTACACAAAGTATATAAAAAGCTATCTAGAGTTGCTGTAGTCTGCAGAACTTTGGGCAAGGCAGCTTTCGTCCAGAACAGTTCAGTACATTTCTGAAACCTAGAGTATGATAGACTCCTTTGTAGTATGTAAATCGATAGGAAAGAAAGCTCAAAGGTATATTAATTGAGAAATTCCTTTAAATAATAATCTATACATTGCAGACTTAGAACTCATGAATTAACTTCAAAGAAAAAAGTAAAACACGAAATATATTAAAAAAACACTTTATATAAAACAAAAATATTTTATTACTTGTGTATTAATCTTTCAATGTGTAGTCATTCAGAACACTGAATTCTGGGCCTTCGATATTACCAAGTGATTGATACACATACAAACGTGTATATATGTGTGTATATATATGTGTGTATATACACATACAAACATGTGTATATATGTGTGTATATATATATACACATATTTGTATCTAGGTGTGTATATATAACACTTGGAAGTATGCGTATGTGAGTGTGTGTGTGTGTGTGTGTGTGTACTTCCAAGTGTTATATTTGACATGGAGCCTGAAACACTTACAAGAGTATGTTTCTCTTCAGCAAAAGGCATACCAAAACAGACCAAAAAATCATCAATAGGTAATCTATTGTGGCTATCCAGGAGACAATGGAGACATTCTTCAAGAGAGAAATTGTTGCATCATCTTCCATTCTGTATTCAAACTGTAATTCTCCGAGATGATTTCTGTCTTAATGCATTTTTTATTTTAAAATTTCCACTTTGTCCTGTGGATTGCTTAGAAGTATATTCTTTAGTTCCCAAGTGTTTTAAAAATGGAGAAGATATACTTTTTTTTTCCTATTCCTCCCCCCAAGTACAACTGGAAGCTCTGAGCATTATATATAAAACAAACATAAGAGAATTCTGAAAGAAGGTAGAAGACAGATAGGGACTTTGGGACCCAAAGAACAATACAGTGGTGAGTTTGTTCTGTTTTCTTCTCACTTCATATATTCCAGACTTAGAGCAAAAGAGGTTAGCAACCTAGCCACACTAGGGAGATCAAACAAAAAAACAGCAACAAGGAAAGTATGTTCTAACCAAATGACCAGGAAATGGGCAGCCTAGCAAGGTAATAATTTTAGACCACTCTATTCCATTCAAACACTGCAGAAAAAATATTGCCCTACCCTCACCCATGCCAGCCAACACTGAGTGATGAGCTGAGAATTCTACTCTCTCCATGCTATAACAAGGTACCCCAATCCCTCCTCCAGTGCGGTGTCATGAAAGGTCTCAGTTATCACTGGAAGGTGAATGAGGAATCTGTTTTTTATACACTCATGGAAGAAATGAGGCAACATGGCCTCTTCTTTTGCTGGAGCAGCATCAAAGAAAGGCAGCTAAAATGCTGAAGATACAGTAGTGAACAAGAGAGATCATGGCTCTCATTCCTGAGGCTAACAATCTAGTGATGACCCGGATCTAAATGGGTGTGATCTTTAAAACACTGAGATAGCAAAGTGATATGTACTAAACAATGACTGTGTCTTGCTACAGATTACAAGTCAAAGATCATGCATATCAACTAAGAGCAGATAACTGAAAACTTACATGCCAAGACGAAGAAAGAAGGCAACAGACAAGGCAAACTAGATAACCTAAAGATGTCCACATGTTTTGATAAAGAATGGTGACTACTTTCCAGATGGAAAGAATTTCATTGTGTCCTGAGAAGCGTATACATTTTATGGAGTATTTATGTATTTTTTCATTTTATGGAGTATTTATATAACATAGGAAAGTGTGCCTTTCAGGGGTCCAACACAGCTGAATAATTATTGGGTTATACTGATTATTGATATGTCCTGATTTATTATTAATTTACTCTTTACACAATGACAGTAGCTTTAACTATGCTAACTGTGCTTTGGACAGGTTTATGTTAACTGTCAATTGTGGGGATCAGAATGAAAAGATCAAATTATCTTAATATTTCAAATTGTAAAGGAATCATCATCCCCTTTTCTCTAAAATGTTGATATAAGGTGAATCTTTTCAAGATGCCAATCATAAAGATTTATTATAAAATAATCCCACATATAAAGTAGAAGTGATGCATGGATTACAAGGATGACATTAAACAAAGACAATCAAGTGCATGTGATTATTTTTAAGTAATAGGAAAAATAAAAATTGTTTTACATTCTGATATTAGAAATAAAAAAAAACAGATTTAAGTCAAGGATAATAAAGACATCTAGAGCCATACATACAAACTACTTTCAGAACATCTCACATCCCAGTTTTTCTCTTTAGTCTTCTTCACTTATAATAAAAAAGCAATAAAACCCAGTTGGTGCTAGTGTTATTTGTTCACAGCAAGTAGGAAAACACCTCTTACAGTAACCTTGAAAGAAGGGAAGTCTGTTTATTTTTAGTGGAATATTCATTAGTCATGTTGATCCTGCAAATTTTAATCCCAGAGAGATAAAAATGTATGAATAATAATATTTTCTGTGATCTTGAAAAAGGAGATGGTTTTAACATAATAAAAAATGCACATTAATATATTATCACAGCGTTTTAAAAGTTTTGGTAAACAGGATGAATTGGAAGTCAGATAATTAACAGTAAAAATAGAAGACAAATGACCAGTTTTGGACAGGGTTTGCTAAAGAGCCACATCTGCTCTTGTGTAGCAGAGGATGACTGGCATTTAATCTGGAACTGGACCGTGGGGCACTTTTGTCCAGAATTAACATTAAAATGGATGCTCATTATGGATCTTGCAAATGACAGAACAATACTGAAAACCAACCTTTCATACTATGCCTGTCCCTGACATTCCAAACTTTTTGACCTTTTTCAGTTCCTCAGAGCTAGAGAGGGATGCCCATCTTGTCAATAATGGTGGTAAAGGTTTAACCCTAAGTCAGTGGAAATTTGTATTGGACAATATTCCATTACCTTCATTGTGTTCCTTGGTACCTTATGCTTGTGGGATCTTATTGGATCACATAACGTGACTATTTTTTTTTAAACTGTCCTAAGTGGGGGGTGCCTGGGTGGCTCAGTCAGTTGAACGTCCGACTTCAGCTCAGGTCATGATCTCCCGGTCTGTGGGTTCGAGCCCCACGTGGGGCTCTGTGCTGACAGCGCAGAGGCTGGAGCCTGCTTCAGATTCTGGGTCTCCCTCTCTCTCTCTGCCCCTCCCCCGCTCATGCTCGCTCGCTCCCTCTCTCTCTCTCTCTCTCTCTCTCTCTCTCTCTGTCAAAAATAAATAAACATTAAAAAAAATTTTTTTTAAACTGTCTTAAGTCGTTTACCCATTACCTTCAAAATAAAGTCCTAAGTCTTTGGCTCAGAAGTCAAGCAAATGGCCATTTTGGTTGCAATATTCTTAACGTAGTTATCTTCCACTATCTTCCACCTGCTTCCTCATCACATCTTGAACTCTAAAATAGCAATCACATCCTATGTGTGCCTTTCCATTCATTTATCCTGTCATTCCTCTTGCCCTGCACACATATTTCCTCTTCTTCAAATCAATGCCACTTTTCAAGGCATAGCTCAAATGTCACTGTCTCCAAGGACCTTCTCGCATGCTACTCACGAGGATTTTCCTCTGGGCCTCTAGTGCTTTTGTTTGCAACACTATTATATCACATTATACTTAGCCACGTATTAGAATTTTATTTGCCTCTCTCCCCGTTAAGACTAAGTCTTGTGTTGTATTGGTCTTTCTTTACATTGTGTCACCTTTTATAAACTCCTAACAGTCATGTATTCATAGCTGGCACTTAATGTCTGTTGGTTTTAATTGAATTTTAAATATATATGTACATATAGTTATGTATATATAACACATCATGTTATTAGAAACATAGAGGCTAAAATAAAGAACCAAATAGAAAGTTAAGACATTTTAGATGTAAAAGTTTCATGTCTAGATAGGACTAAATTTAGTGATGCTAAAATATCTTTTCAAAATAAGCAGGAAAAAAGAAAAGTAAAACATAATACACAAGCATTTTAGACTCAGTATTTAGCCTTAAGACAAGATTCTAAGGCAGAGAACACAAGGTTAAAAGCCTGTAAGGAGCACACAGTTCACAGATATGTGGGAAGCAGGTTGATTTATGATGGATAAACTGCTAAAAAAGTGAAGCCATTATCCAGGCCCAACTGGTTTGGCCATGGACTAATATGAGCCCCAAACTACCTGACTTTGGACTTTTTAAGAGAAGGAAAAATCCAGATTTTTATATGAAAACTCATTTTCTTTTGGGATGCCTGGGTGGCTCAGTCAGTTTAAGTATCCAACTCTTGATTTCAGCTCAGGTCATGATCTCATGGTTCATGAGTTTGAGCCCCACATTGGGCTCCACACTGACAGTATGGAGCCTGCTTGGATGCTTGCGCGCTCTCTCTCTCTCTCTCTCTCTCTCTCTCTCTCTCTCTCGCAAAGTAAATAAGATATTAAAAAAGAAAAGTAATTTTCTTTTAAAATAGCAAATAATTCCAAAAAAAACCACTTACAGTTGAATAAAAAAAAATCCCATGTCAACTGGCAGTCTCTGATTCCTGTTCTAAAACTTTTATTAAAGATTATTAAAATGAAGGGGAACGGTAAAATTAAAAGCTACAGTTGGAGATAAGTAAAAAATCCAACATATCTGTTTTGAAGCACACGCTTGAAGATCATGAGTGGTTTATGCAAATTTAAGGAAGGAATAATGGCAGCAGATATAGCTGAAGCAGTGACAAGAAAGAACTATTTTGACATAAAAGGTTGATTTTAGAACTGCAAGGTTTAATCTAATTATATTAACTACTCTTTGTTAGCACTGTGTCTATGTGCCTGGCTTTGTAAACGTTCCACAATATTGTTTTTTCAATCTTCTGAACGGACCTACATAGTAAGAATTATTATATCAGATCAGAAAACTTAGGCATAGAAATTAAATAACTTTCCCCAAGGTGCTCACATGGTAAGTAATTCAACTCCAGTTGTGAACTACAAAGTTGCTCTCCAGTTATTTGGGTCTAACATTAGGGATGTGTGTGTTCAGCTGACTCCTATTGGCTATTCATGGAGCTCATCATCTCTAGGTGTTCACAATTAACTTCTTTCTGGGACTGGGAAACTAACAACCAGCCATTAGACATGATGCAACTGAAATAGCCTGAGGATCCTATCAGTAACTAGCAGTTACCCTAGTTGACACCTCTGAGGATGTCTCTAAGACAGCTGCCAGGTAACAGAAGAGGACTTATTACTGAACTATTTGTATAGTTGAGGAAAAAAATGCTGCCAGAAGCCCATTTGGAGCAGTCTACCTGAGGACAAATTAAGAAGGAACAAACTTAAAAGATGTATATAGAATGAAGAAGTACAACTGATTTGGCAATCAGTCCAATGTGTGCAGTAAAAGAAAATAAGGAGTCAGTAATTAATATGCTTCTCTTTTGGGTTTACTGAGTAGAATGGAAAGGATGATTATAAAGTAGTGTGATAAAAGTACTGAGTATTTTGTGTCAATAGAAGTAGATTAAATAATATATAACACGCAGTTTGACTATATAGTATAATCATTCTAGCTATATTGATGGGAGTTGAATAAAAATCATTGTTATCAATTTCTAGAATAATTGAGCTTTCCAAGAAGCTTATTATTCACCTACCATATTTTATTTTTAATCATTAAATTTGGGTTTCTTATCTGAATCCCAAAGTTTGGCTTTTATTCTCTTGATAAAACATTGACAAGCTGAGAAAAACATTCACTGAGTGCATTTGATGGGCAAATACGCTTCATGCTGTGTTGGATGAGTAACCTATGAGTGGATTTTGGCCATTCTGTTTTGAGCTGTCAGATAAATTTCTCTTGGGCATCTTTCCTATTGCTGTGCATCTGAGCAAAATAATATTTTATTGTTGGTCATAATTAATAATTCATTGAAATATACCAAATGAATGCACTCAAAATATGGATGTAAATCTTATTAGGTCTCTGAATATAGCAGTCCCAGTCCCAGTGTGATTTTTGCAATACGAATTGCAGTTATATGTTAGATCATTCACTATCAGAACAAGTTGAGAATTATAATATAAAAAATTGACAGATTCTTTCTGCCTACAAATGAGAAAACAGATTTGTAAAATGTGAAATGAGCCATTCTGGCAAAGTAGAATTTCAGCTTCAAGTGTAAACACTTGAGTTAATGGCTGGGGTTTCTCAATCTCAGAAGCTCTGGTGCATGGGGAGGGTGAAGCAGGGGTTATGGAAGCTCTTCAGCATTTTACTTAGAACATCCTTATAGGACTTAATTAGGCAGATTACCTGTTATGCATGGTGTACTGTGCTGAACACTTTTAAACTGGTATGTCCTCAAGGCAAATGGAAGGCAAAGTCACAAGGAATTACACTCTACACAAATAACTCTGAGCATTTTATTAGTGGGCCTCATAGAAATGAAATCGTCCTTGCCAATGCACCATTTAATGTTTAACTCAATTGAGTACCAAAGAGTTTGTTAAATGTTGAACGGCCATCTGGATTTATGGATCCAACCTGACTACCCTTTGGGTGTTTTTTTTCTTTTTTTTCTTTTTTCCCCTAGTGACAGCATTTGAGCTTTGAAATAAAACAAAAAACCTTCTGCTTTTAACACCATGGGCTTTGTTCTAAATTGCTAGATAGTAGTTCTGGTGTAATTATTTACAAAAAAAGACAAATTTGCTTCGTGCAAAATAATATTTTATAATTGGAACTTCCAAAAAGTAAAAGTGCTGAAGATAATGCCCATGAACAGCAACTGTTTACCAGTGATTTCAGGATGCAAATGTTAACTTTACTATATACGTACATATTGAATTCCTGATTGTATTTAATCATTTTATTCACCTAACCACCTACAGGGAAGGGTCACTATGTCAAGCAATCCTGAATGGTGTTTTGTGTGAATTGGGAACAAAGCTTTTAAAGGCCAGAGGTTTAGAACATAAACCAGATGTGCTCATTTTTAAAAAGTCTACTTAGTTTGTGGGGGAGAAAGGTCAGCCCCTTAGATCTTTTAAAAATCTTACTGTCAAACACATTCCATGGAAACTAAGCATTTTACTATTCTCAGAGTGCTGCTTTTTTTTCCTCCCCTTTGGATAAAGTATTTGATCTGTATTGTACATGAACCTTTCCTACATTTAGAGCACAGTAAGATACTTGAAGATTTTCTTCACTTAAAAACTCCTAAAATATGTCAGAACATTTAAACTTTCATTTCATAGAAATGTTGGATTATTTTTAAAAATTATAATTCCCAATAAAATGTCTGATTTAAATGTCAATTCTCATTTATGAAGCATAAATCTAGATCATAAAATGACTATTAAAAAGACTTTTTTAAAGATATATTTACATAAAGTTGAATAACTGTCTTTAAAGTGACAATACACATGTGTGCAATGCTTGTTTTCCACAATAAATTAGGTTCTAAAAAATAATATGTATTTTTTATTTATTTTACTTTACTAAGAGAGCACAAGTGGGTAAGAGGGGCAGAGGGAATGAGAGACAGTGAGAGAGAGAGCGACAGAGAGAGAGGGAATCTTAAGCGGGCTCCATGTTCAGCATAAAGCCCGATGCGGGACTTGATCCCACAACCCTGGGATCACAACTTGAGCCAAAATCAAGAGTCAGATGTTCAACCAACTGAGCCACCTATAAACTGAGGCCCAATAAATTAGATTTAAAAGGAATTTATTGATATTCACACTTCAATATATTTATAAAATATAAATTATGTTGAATTTTTATTTACACTATTTTTTATTCTGTGCATAAAACTCTCATGTAGAAATGGGTATTTCTTTAAAGTAGTCTCTTTAATTTACATTCCCTAACTCTTAACATAAATTACTATCATCTAAGCTGTTAACCTGGCTCTCATCCCACGTTACTTCCAAAGTCAGCATTGTATGTATTCAGTATCTGTGCCTTGATGTCTTATGGCCTTGCACTGAATCCTGCTTATTAATTCCATGAATTTGAGTAAGTTGTTTAAATTCTTTAAGCTTCAATATTATCAAGTACAAAATGGAGATAGCAGGGCTCCTGGGTGGCTCAGTGAGTTAAGCATCCAACTTTGGCTCAGGTCATGATCTCAGTTCATGAATTTAAGCCCCACATCAGGCTCTGTGCTGACAGCTTGGAGTCTGGAGCCTGCTTTGGAATCTGTGTCTCCTTCTCTCTCTGCCCTCTCCCGTTCACACTCTCTCTCTCTCAAAAATAAATAAACATTTAAAAAAATTTTTTTAATGGAGACAGCATGTGTATTTCCTGTGGTCAATAAGAGGATTAAATGAGAAACTATATGCTAACCTAGTGCCTGGTACATTATAAATACTGTAAACAAATTTCAGCCACTGGAAGCAATCACATAATAAGTTAAACAGTATCTCTGCTTAATTAACAGTGGGAGTGGGGTGCCTGGGTGGCCCAGTTGGTTACGTGTCCAACTCTTGGTCCCAGCCCAGGTCATAATCTCACAACTCATAAGTTCGAGCTCTGCATCGGGCTCTGTGCTGATTGCGCAAAGCCTGCTTGGGATTCTCTCCCTCCCTCTCTGTCTGCCCTTCTCCCACTGCCACTCTCTGTCTCAAAAATAAACATTTAAGAAAAAAAGAAACAGTGGTAGAGTTTGAAAAGTACTGAGTTTGTTTTCTAGTTGTGACCCTCTGATCACAGGCAAAATATTTAAAATCCCTTAACTTTTTAAATGCCTATATTAAATTACTATATGAAAACAAAGATTTAGATGACTATATTAAAACTAATCTTATGGACTATTTTGAAAATCCAGTGAGACTCTGTGTGAAATGATCTAACACCATTGCTCAATAAAGTTATATGAGCATTTAACTGTTTTTAAGTTTATTTATTTTGAGAGAGAGAGCTAACAGGAGGGAGGCAAAGAGACAGAATCCCAAGCAGGCTTTGTCAGCGCAGAGCCCGATAGGGTGCTTGAATCCACGAACTGTAAGATCATGACCTGAACTGAGGCTTAACTGAGCCATCCAGATGTCCCATATAAGCATTTAATTTAAAATGCTTTATAAATTTCACTTCTATTGTTAAAATAATTTGCATTTAAACTGAGACTAGATTTAAATATATATCACTGGACTAAGTATTGCCACAGAGCCTACAAGTTGCTTTCTGACAGCTTCCTTAGTAATAGAATTCTTGGTTTCGAGCTGGCCACAGAGACATCTGGGATAAATGTTGTATTTTCTAGCCTCAGTGCTCTGTCAGCAGAGAAAAAAAAGTAATGGTGGGCCTCTAATATGGCACCATAACTGGGAAAAAAAGGCCTACCACCTGACAAAATGTTACCTCTTTGATAACAGAATGAGTAGCAATTTGCCCACATTGTAACATACACTTATTCTGCATAGATTTGTCATTCCTGCCCACAACAATTCTGCAAACAATATCCATAAACTTACTAAATGCCTTCTTCACTCTAATATACCCCACACATTATTGCTGGTGACCAAGACTCTCACTTTATAGCAAAAGAAGCAGAGCAAGGGGATAGTTATCACACAATTCGATAGTCTTACCACGTGCTCCATCATCCAGAGACTGTGAGCCTTACAAAATAATGAAGACCGTATTTACTACTCAGTAATGGTACCACCTGAAAAATAGCCTTATAAGATTTGGTGATGTATGATAATGTTAACCAGCCACCGGTATCATGGTGCTGTTTTTGCCACAACAGTAATAAATTCGTGGGTCTGGGAAGCACCTGTAACAATAGGAGTTACATTTGTCAGTATTCCACTTTACAACCCCTTTAAAAAATGTCACTTCTAATCCCTGTGATCTTGGCCTCTCCTGGTTATCGATTTTAGTCCTCAGGGAAGAAATTCTTCCACAAGGGAACATAATGATACCTCTGTTGGACTGAGAGTGGAGCCTGCCACCTGGCCACGCTACAGTCTCGTGACATTTAATCAACATGAACAAAAAGGTTATGGTGGGCTATGGTGATCGATCCTCATCAATCTTGGGAAAGAGGGTGGCTGCTGCATATTAGGACATAGAAAAGATTTGGAACCCAGTGAATCGTCTGGTGGTTCTGACAGAACTGTCCTATCTTCTGCTAAAAAGTTAATGGAAAAACTATAGCACCTCAACATAAGGAGGACTTCTGACAGTTCTGACCCTCCAGGTATGAATGTTTGAGTCTCCTTCCCAAATAAAGAATGCTATGAGGCTCCGGATGAGAACCAAAGGAAACACGGACTTGAAAGAGGAGGGAGACTATCAGTAACAACCACGGCATCACTACCAGCTGCACAAATGAGGTCTTCAGTAGATAATCACATATTCTTCCTTGTTCTGTGATGTGTGTTTTTCTATTAACTACATTTTCCTCTATCTCTTCCTTTATCCCATAATTTTATATTCATTGTGGATGGTGGTTAATTTTATATTTGTACCCGTGGTTTACAATATTAAGGTAGGGCTGTGACTGAATTAGAAATGATCACACAGAGATGGAAACAGTGCTTGATAGGAGTTATTTTCATCTATAGAGGGGCAGTTGCATCCTGTTAGCTAGGATCATGTTGTAGTTCTGGTTGTTCTTGTTCTGAAATTTAGATTTAGGATTAACAGTAACTATGGATGCAAGGACTTTTAGGTAACATGCACTGGCACGCAACCTTGGCTTCAAATATGCTTTACTGTACTCTCTTGTACTACACAGGATGGAAAAAAGAAAAATTCCATTTCTAAGTCTCCTCATATCTAGAGCTCTGTTGTAATTTAGTTTCTACCAAGTGCATGTTGTGTCAGATTTGGAACTGAGTTATGTGGCAAGGGGTGCCAAATATGATGCATCCATTTTGATGATAAGGTTTATAGAAGAAGCATCAAGGATCCTAATTAGAGGACTCCCTGCAGTGGTGTGGACAGTATTCCCCACTGGGTCGAAGACAGTGAGGTTCAATAGTCTGCAGCTTCCAGATTCGGTGAATTCTTAAAATGGCGGTGGCACCCTTACTGCTGATATGAGAGGCATTGTGATTTGTGGAACTGGAGAATTCTCTCTCCATTCCGAGCTTGACCAAATCACTCAGTCCTTATAATAATTCTGTTTGTTCAATATACAATATAATTCAGTGTAACAACTATTTATTCTGCATGCATCTCATGTAAAATTGCATTTTAGTACAAAGAAGAAGATACTTAGTCTTTTGTTCAAGGAAATCACAATCTTATGGGAGAGATGGTCACCATGACATGTCAGACTATAATATTATGGAACTAAAAATTAAATGCTACAGGAACTTAAAAGGAATTAATTCTGTTTGGTATTGGGTAAGATTCCTTAAACAGAGTCTTAAATAGAAAAACTGAACAAAATTTGAAGAAGGCATTTAAGGTAGTAAGGAAGAGTTTCTTAGCATTTCAGGTTAAGATAGGAGAATTCTGTGTCTGGGCAAAGGGGCTGTCAGACAAATACAGATGGATGGTGAGTGTGTCCATAACTAAAAAAACTTAGATTATGAAAGGGAGATCTCAGGAAATAAATTTAAGAAAGTAGTATAGAGATCAGATTGTATTGAGAATTAAGTGCAAAGGAAGTTTAAAGGGTTTTTAGTTGCTGTTATTTGTTTTTGTAGGCAACAAAGAGTGACAGACTTCAATTACATAAGAAAAATTATGGAGCTAGTATATAGATTAAAATAAACATGAGAGAAGAATATGAAGACGACTAATGAGGTTAGCACCATAGGAGGAAGATTCCTAAGAGTAGCAGATAGATATCATAGATACCATAGAGAAAAAATCAACAGGGCCCAGTTTCCTGTTGAATGTAAAAGTTGATGAAAAGTTGGACTTGAAAATGGCTTCCCATTTTCTAATTGAATTATTGGAGGCATGATGATGCCAGTAGCTACAATGGGAAGGAAGTACAAGGGCCAAGCAGATCTCATAGGAAATTTATTGAGTTCTAATTTGCTTCACTGGAAGAACATATATAAGATCTAGCCAAAGATGCCCCATAGATTTTTTAAATCCTGAGATCAAAATTGAAGCCAAGGTTATAAATGCATATTTTAGAGTCAAATATTTAAAAATTGGAGATGGTGACTTTCTGGCATTTTAAGCAATGCCAATCTCCTCATTGCTATTTATCACAGTAGATTTCACATAGCACCAATGATTTTTGCAACAGTTGGGAACCACATCCAAGTGGTTTCTAAAATATTAAAAAGTAATGGGGAGAAGAGAAGTGAATAAGGATGATAAAAGACTGCTTTAGGCCACTGAGATGCTCTTGAGGACTTTTGCACAATACTAGGTGAGATTTTGAAGAAAGTCAGAAATATCTGAATTACGTCTTAGACTTCTTTTTACCCACTACTTAATGAACTTTAGAAAACCCAAAGCATATTTTTAAAGAATATTTAATTTTGTATGAGCAAATTTGCCTTTTGAGCATGTTCCTCATTCTAAATTGATCAACAGGTTTTAGCAAATTTCCAAAATTTGTATTTTTCAATGGGTAACTGATACTCATGAATATATAAACTTCATATATATATATGTGTGTGTGTGTATACATACATACATACATATATATATATATACACACATACAATATATATGTAAATTTTTTTAATGTTTATTTATTCTTGAGACAGAGACAGAACGTGAACAGGGGAGGGGCAGAGAGAGAGGGAGACACAGAATCCAAAACAGGCTCCAGGCTCTGAGCGGTCAGCACAGAGCCTGACATGGGGCTCGAAGCCACCCACAGACTGTGAGATCATGACCTGAGCCGAAGCCGGACACCCAACCGAATGAGCCACCCAGGCGCCCCTATATACATATATATATATATATATATATATATATATATATATATATATATATATATATATATCTGTGTGTGTGTGTGTGTGTGTGTAAATTAAACTTTCTTCTTCCAACTTTGGTTGGGTTAGATTATAATGTGTTATAACCCATCCTCCTTAGAGATATCCACTCTTCTTTCTCTTCCTTTGTTCAATGAAATAGATTGAGATTCTGTTTCTCATTTGTTCCTTTTCAAGTGTTCTAAGGAAAATATAGTCAAAAAAGAACCAAAATTTTGATGACTAAATTATGTCTGATGTTATACTCACATATGAATTAACACTAGATACTAAAATCCTTTTTCTCTGAAAGAAATTTGACCTACATAACTTACTGTGAAAGAAAATCATAGTTCCAAACTGCTGACTTTTCCATTATTGAAGATTTTGATAGATTTTTGTGTGTATAGCAGTTCACAAGATAAAAAAAGAAAGAAAAAAAAATCTGCTGCCTGTGATTTAATTTCAATCAAGGAAATTGCAAAGAAAGGAAAACTGAAAACAAGCATATCTAGAAATAAGATATGATAATACAAATCAGCTTCGTGTGTGTGATTTAAATTACTAGTAAATGCCAATATCTACAGTATACTAGCTAGCAAGGTACTTTGTGCTGAGGAAACAGAACAAAAGAGATCTCCTACCTACTTAGTGCCACGGAAACAAACAAACAAAATCTGTCTTGGAACTTTATGCAGAGACTACCTAGCTCAATACCCTCATTTTATCCATGAGGAAATTTAAGGCCACAGAGCAAAGTGATTTCCCAAGGTTTTATGGCTGTTAATGTCAGAAGGAGTAAGAATGAATCTATTTGAGAACTTATAATAACCCATATAGGTCAGTATTATTGCTTCCTCCTCTCTCTTAATCAGATAAGAAACAGTCAGAAATTTATGATAGAGTCAAATTTTAGTGACAAATCTGTGTAACTTTTTTTTTCTCGGCTACAATTGGAAGTACCTAAATAAAAATGTCAATTCCAGAGAATTCTCTTCCAGGATGAGAGAGGACAACTCAGACATGAATAATGTGGCTTGAAGACCAGCGCATATAGTCTCCCAGATTCTAACCTGCACGAAGGTACCCTAGACCACTGTAAGAAACTCACAGAACCCTTGTGAAATATTTAAAAATTTTGAGGTATTCCTCTACCTCAAATCTATTGAATACCATACCAACTGCTAGCCTGAGGTACTTCATAGTTCCAATACTAGATTTTTACTTTCCTCTTGATGTCATCTTTTTCTTTGGCAATTGCTATGATAAGAAGCAAGTCCCAGCAAAAAGCACTATGTGACAGGAAATTAAGATGGTGGTATCAGATTGGCTTATACTACCGAAGTGAACAGTACTCAGCAGGTACAGACATTTCCATATGTAACATATGTAACAATATGTATTTGAAAATAAGTCTTCCTTTTAGTTCCTATGCATTTTTTTTCAAACTCTTATTAAATACTTTGGACCTAACTACTTCTTACTAAATAAAACTCAGGCATTTATTTGACCTCACAGTGCCACGCAATAACTATGGAAACACCAAAAGCATCACCAACCTAGAAAGTTTGAGAACACAGTTGCCATTCCTCTCTAATAGGAGCAAATCAAATGTCCACCCACAAAGGAAGTTGGGGATGTGAAAGCAGTCTTCTATGAGGAAATACAGAGCTAAATGATGTCAGACTACTCAACACTAAGCAAACTATCTTTTGAGTAAAAGAATCTTGGTAATTTCTTTTACTGTATTGTTCATAATGTATATCATTATTTTAATTAGGAAACAAGTCACTGTGAGTAATATTGATAGTAGCTAATATTACTTAGTGTGTTTTAGGTTTCAAACACAATATCAAACATTGCATCTAGACTTTTTTTTTAGTTGTCCCTCAACAATGCCATGAGGTCCCTTATTAAGGATGTAGATGAGAAAACTAAGGTTAACTTTCAAGTGGTAAAGCAGGTAGGTTAGAAATATGCAACAGATGGGCACCTGAGTGGCCCAGACAGTTATGCGTCCAGCTGGGGTCATGATCTCATATTTCATGGGATTGAGCCCCACCTCAGGCTCTGTGCTGACAGCACGGAGCCTGCTTAGGATTCTCTCTCTCCCTTTCTGCCCCTCCCTAGCTTACGCTTGCTTGTTCTCTTTCAAAATAAATAAAGTTAAGTTTTTAAAATATGTAGGGGCGCCTGGGTGGCGCAGTCGGTTAAGCGTCCGACTTCAGCCAGGTCACGATCTCGCGGTCCGTGAGTTCGAGCCCCGCGTCAGGCTCTGGGCTGATGGCTCGGAGCCTGGAGCCTGTTTCCGATTCTGTGTCTCCCTCTCTCTCTGCCCCTCCCCCGTTCATGCTCTGTCTCTCTCTGTCCCAAAAATAAATAAAAAACGTTGAAAAAAAATTAAAAAAAAATATGTAGAAGCTAGAAAAATTAAGTAAAATGAGGTGTGAAAATACATGGTTATTTTCCCCTTATAGCAACTCTCTCCAAAAATTTTAAATTCCCTACAAAGTTAGATTATGCAGCTCATGTTATTTAGTGATCTCAGATAATCCAAAATATTAATTTATTTTAAAAAGTAAATTCTACTTTGGGACTTTTTGTAATCTATGAAAAAGAGAAACCTGCTGAACTTCGAGAATTTCTAAGCTGATAACATTTGGCCTATGAGTATAAGGATAAGGCTACTTTAATATGTGAGTTTTCTACATAAAGTTTTACTGAAAGGAACAAAAACTGGGGAGGAATATGAAACTTCATTAGCAGCAATTTATTTCTAGAAATATACTTTACAAACCCAAACTAAAGAAATTAGACCCAAGTTAATTTTTACAGTCTCAAACCCACCCTTGTGTTTACACTTCTTGCAAGGTTTTGTTTGTTTTTTTGTTTGTTTGAACACTTAAAGAAGTGACAGTCTTTAAAACCCTGGAGGAGGTCGGGGCGCCTGGGTGGCGCAGTCGATTAAGCGTCCGACTTCAGCCAGGTCACGATCTCGCGGTCTGTGAGCTCGAGCCCCACGTCAGGCTCTGGGCTGATGGCTCAGAGCCTGGAGCCTGCTTCCGATTCTGTGTTTCCCTCTCTCTCTGCCCCTCCCCCGTTCATGCTCTCTCTCTCTCTCTCTCTCTCTCTGTCCCAAAAATAAATTAAAAAAAAAAAAGTTGAAAAAAAAATTAAAAAAATAAAAAATAAAACCCCGGAGGAGGAAATCAGAGGAATAAATTCAGAAAAAGAACACCTTAACTGAAATTCTTACCTGAGGTCAAAGCATACTTCACAGGCCTTAATCTTTTTTAGTTTCAAATGCCTACCAACTCTTCAGATAATTCTTGAGACAATTAATTACCCATCAGCGTGTTTCAGTGCATATTGAGAATTTAAAAGTATCTACGTAACTCCATACTCACTTATACACACCTATGCTTTTTTTCCTTAACATGTTTTTTTTGTTTGTTTAAATTAAAAAAAAATTTTTTTTTGAGAGAGAGAGAAAGAGAAAGAGCAAGCAGGGGAGAGACAGAGAGAGGGAGAGAGAGAATCCCCATCAGGATCTGCTCTGCTAGTGTAGAGCCTGATGTGGGGCTCAATCCCACAAACCGTGAGATCATGACCTGAACTGAAACCAAGAGTCAGGCGCTTAACCAACTGAGCCACCCAGGCTCCCCACCTTAACGTGTTTTTTTTGTTTTGTTTTGTTTTTAATTTAAAACAAAGGCTATCCTATATCTGCTTGTGAGGAGTTTGCTTTCTAGTAGAGAGGCTAGTTGACAGGGGCTCACAACCACAAAACAAGTTCACACACACACACACACACACACACACACACACACACACACAATCAAAGAATCCTGAGCATATAGTGTTTAGTAAAGTTTACTCATGATGTATAAAGGGAGATGAATCAAGTTTGTCAAGAAAAACCATTAACCATTACGTGTATTATCGTAAAATGGGTATTTGGGCAGAACCATTGGCCAGCATAACTTGGAGTGGCTCTGATGCAGAAGTATATATTCTTTATTCATGTAAATAAGCAGAATGAATGAATTAATGAACGAACAAACAAACAAATGAATAGAATATGAAAAAAATCTTTCTTATATTCTGGAAAACAATTCTGGTTTACCGGAGAAGTTTCAGATGCAAGCCTAGTAAAGGGCACACTGCACGTCTACACTAACACAATCATTTCCAGAACTATAAACCCTCTCTAAATCTGGGGAGAAAAATTTGTGTCAATAAAGAGACTAAAAGGAGCATCATTTCAAAAGGATATCATGTGACATGGATGAAGTGAGTATGGCTTCTTCATAGATGGCTTAAAAATAATGTGGTGACATTTATGGAAATTAATTTGTCAATATGTAGCAGGCACATTTAAATAGCAATTCCTACTGACCCAGTAATTCCCCATCTATGAATCTCTCTTCAGGGAAACAGGCATAAATTTGGGGAGGAAACAAAAGGTAACTTTTTAAGATGTTCCTTGCAGAATTATTTATAATAGCAAAAACTAAATATAACCTATCAAACAATATGAAAAGCATTAATAAGATATACTACAATTTATAATGGAATACTAAGTGGTCTAAAATATTTATAAAGAATAGCTTAGCTCAGTCAGTTAAGCCTCCAACTCTTGATCTCATGGTTTGTGAGTTCGAGCCCCACATCCCTGCACTGACAGTGCAGAGCCTGCTTGGGATTCTGTCTGTCTGTCTCTCTCTGCCCCTCCCCTGCCTGCTTTCTCTCAAAATAAACAAACAAACATTTAAAATATTAAAAACAAAAAGAATAGCTTACCCTTATACAGCACAAATTATATGACAGGCATTGAATAACTTCACATAGAGTAAGTGGCAAAGGCAGGAGTAAAACCTAGGAAGACGGACTCCAGAGTCTATGTTCTAATCACTGTGTAAATGTCATTAGAAAGTGCTTGTGATCAGAAACGACACGACTAAATGTTTTCAAAAGCAGGATACTAACTTGCATGTTCAGGATTACCTTGTGATAGAAAACATACATAAAGGAAAGACTGAACATAATTGTGTAAATGGGTACTAGCTTATTAGTAATAATCACTTTTCTGTTTCTTTGTATCTTTTCTATTTTCTCTGGTTTTTAAGTAACTCTAGTGAATATTTTTAATAATTTAAAGGTATAAATAGCCTTCTATTCTATATTATGCTAATATATGCAGATTCATATTATTTGTAATATAAATAATTATAAATATGAACCTGATATAACAAATTATCTTAAGTAGACACCCAATATTGCTAGGTACTATAGATTTGACATACTTCAAAGTCAGTGGTTTCTCAAATTTTAGATTGTTCCAATCCTATTTTATCTATAGATGTGATATTTCAAATCTCTTAAAGCAGAAATCACCTACTTTGTGAAACAAATGGAATTAAAATGTCAGGAACTTTAGATGCAGTATTAAAATATTAAGCACCACAATAGAAGTCCTGATAGAAAATTTAGCAAGTTCCATGTTTCTTATTGAATATGACAGAGTTAAAGGGACGGAAACAAGTGGGATGGTTTTCTTTTCGGGAGTACCTGATCTGCTGAATGACTTTAATGTGCAGAATACAACTTTGGAAATTTGGGGGAATAGAGCAGAGATGGAACAGGCAGGAGAAAAGGGAGAATCCACAGGATTAGCCTAAAAATTAAAACTGAGAGAGAATGAGATTGGAAGAAGGAAAGCTGGGGAGGAAGTCAAATGGGACACAGTAGGAAATGGCACACACTTTGGAGCTACATTCAAATCCATTATAATAAATAAATTCCAGGTTATCCTTATCTAGTGATTATCTCCATGAAAGAGGTCAAAGTGGGCAGAAATCAAAGCCCATTTTTACAACCACAGTAAACTTACTCTACTAAAGTCTATACGGTGCCAGGCACATTCATTACAATGATCGTCTGTCACAAGCAAATCTTTAAACATACTTGATAATATAAGACCTTCAAATGTTAGGTAGTAATTAACAAGATAGAGTCTCTCATTGGTTTACCCTTTTTTTCTGCATGACTTCAATTGACAGTACCCAATCGTTTTCAAATAAACATTTATGAAAGAGCAGAAACATCAGTTTAACCTGCCATTTTACAAAACTGACAGTAACTTGGGAAAAGAAAACTAGATTTGTGTGTGTGAACCCTAAATGCTTACTCTAAGCAGTATGCTATGTTTAGCTGATTCAGCAATACCTTTACCAACTCTTTGTCAATTTAGTCCCAGAATACATCTTTTCTTAGGCATTTTAGTTGGATGTTGCAAAAAGGTTACTGTAACAGTATTCATTTATAAATAATTAATGACACAATAAAGAAGCCTGGATAGGACAATGTAGCCAGTGAATAAATAAGAACAAAGAAAATTAGTAGGAATACAATTTGATTTTCATAACACAATGAGAGCTAGCTTTTTGGTTTGATGGCTTTATGAAAACACTTCTATTTTTTGTGTGTTATCTAATTTAACTACTATTTTTTTTGTGTTATCTAATTTAATTGCTATGTTGAAGTAGCTAAAAGGTAAACTTTTAAAGTAAGATTTTATAAACTATGAATTACTTGGTTCAGATAAGCTCACAAGTAATTCTTAAAAATTCCTACTTAGCACTGATTTTGTCTTTATGTTGTTGACTTATAAATTAGGTTTGTAACTGAGCAGAGCTTAGACAGCCAACATTCTGAGAGTAGCAAGGGTAAAATGTACAAAGAAAACCCTGAAGTCCCCTGAGATAAGCACAGTATAGGAAGCAAAGTCTTGCTTTTTGGTCTCTCATTCTCTCTCTCTCTCTCTCCTTAAGTAGACTGGCAATCATCAGTATGACAAGATCTGAGTAGCCTGAAAATATAAAAACATATGCACTTCTATAATCACAAGACTTGCCTTTCTAACTGCATGGCATCTATTTTCTTTTCCTTCCTGAGAAATGAAGTATGGATATTTGAAAGGCAACATTTTAAGGTTTGTATATTATGTGCTATAAATGTCTAATGTCATTCACTTTGATTTTTCTGTAATTTCTGGACGTACCTCCAGCATTCTCTTTACTGATTTTGCCTTTAAAAAAGCCACCATCTGAGGTTATAACAAATTCCCTAGCTCTTGCCAATGGTGTTAGTTGTCCTATCATTATATGTCAGTAGTTGAGACAAACAAACAAACAAAAATCAAAGCAATGCTAAAAATAGACAAACAACCAGACAAAATCCTGCTGAATATGTGTCCCAGCAACAAGAAAATGGTAGAACAAATTAAATGCGTAAGTTCATGCAAAATGCATGGTTCAACAAGAAGGAATTTGCTTTCCCTCTAAAATCTGTGAAATTGGAAATCAAGCTGCCAATCATTTCTAAGAAATGATTTAAAGTTATATGGTAGAAAGAACAAAAGAACTGAGTACAATTTTATTTTGGATTGGGCATATTTTTAGTGTTGATATATTGCAAAACATTTCATATTCAGAAGTTAGGGCACAGCTACTATGCAAGCATCCAAGGCAATCACTCCAAACACATCAGGTGCACTGTTGAATATGGGCTTATCTTTATGATGATCTCAAATTATCCAAAATTCCTGTTGAAAATTGGACTTTCTTTAGTGATTTGGATTGATGTTAATGTTTTATCTCAAGCAAGGGAATATATTATAGTCCTTACAGTCCTGCACATAGATACAAAGAATTTAGCATCAAGATTTTTTTTTTAATTCTCCTTCAAGTATGAAAACAGCTTAGGTATATCTCTTTTTATCTACCTAAATTGTGAATTGTTTGTTCACTGTAAAATATCAGTGTCCTAAAGACATGCGGGATTTGCAAGATGATACTACAGCCTTTAGCATCCATATATAAGTTCGCATTAATTTTACAGCTATGTCTTTAAGAGATACTCTGCTACCTATGAAGAATTGGCTCTAACTATCCCCTCCCTGGGGTCTTGAAGAACTGGCTGTTAATGAACTAGACTGTTTCCATCCACCATTACTTTGTGCTGAAAAGCTTTTCCTACTGTCACGTTGAAATCCACAAACTCTGTGTCTGTAAACACAGCTTTCAGACTCTACAAGTATAAGCTTGCTATTTTTAAAACGTTATTCTAGAATTTATCCATAATTTTATTAGACCATAAACTACAAAGCAGCATTCTTAGAATTCGAGCAGTATATGTACATTTTAGTGGACATGGTTTGGAGAGACATTCCATGCTATGTACCCAATATTTTCCTTTTATTTCCATGCCTAAAATCCAGATGTTTTGTTATTAACAATTACCCACCCCCCCAAAAAAAAGAAAAAGAGAGAGAGAGAGAGAGAGAGAGAGAGAGAGAGAGATAAGAAGTGACACTGAGACTGAAACATAGATGAGAAGTATTTTATTACATGGTGACAAATATAGCTTATAAGTTACTAAGAAATGGACTATACTTTTTCTTTTTTCTTCTTAATATTTACAGACATATCAGGAGATTCTATACAGCCATCCTGGAAAACTCACCTGGAAAATGAAAATGGCTAAATGTCTCCTACTTAGTTATAATTATAAGTTAAGCTGTTTTCTGTCATCTGAATGAAAACTACTTAGGTGGTAAAATTTAGATTTCAAACATACAAAATAATTTAAAAGTACCTCTGTGAGGAACAATTATAATTGTGAATTCCCATTAGTGTGCCATATTCCCCTATTCTTATGTCTTTTCATATTTATCCCCAATTCATTCCTGACTCTAGGTTGTTACTAGAGATAAAATATTGTGTGAATTTTCATCTATTATTTTAACTTGGCCAAATATTTTAAGGCTACTTGGAAGACAAATAAGAAGGAAGCTTCCTTTTATTCTCCCGATATATCAGAACTCGAAAATAGGAAAATTATTTCTCACTTTGGTCATATAATTTGAATGTTCTATCACTTCTAATCAAATATGTCATAAAAAATACACTGACTTGATAAATCCATACAATGCAACTCTTTGGGGAGTTACAGAGGCAGAGCTAATGAAAGCACTACTAAATTCTTTATTAGAATAATGAATATATTTTGAATTAATAATGACTTGAAAAGTGTTATTCATCCTCAAGATATACACCATAAACCAGAAAATAAAAAAAAAAAAAAACTGGCTAGGAATTACATTTCCAGACATCATTTAATAATAAACATCAAGCAGAGTTTGGAGTTAACTTAGAATTACTGAACAGGGTCAGAATCACCACCTTGATGGATTAAGGTACAGTGCAGTCTTACTGTTTTTATGGTGTGCATAAGACTGCCCATAGTTTGAAATGTCTGCTTGTAAGAAATAAGTTCTACTATCCCTCCAAATTCTTTGAAAATTATATTCATTTAAATCAGCTAGTATCTTTGGCGGTTGCTGCTTTCTGATTTTAGTGCATATAAATTGACAGCTAACTCGAAGATTTAGAATTTTCTACTTCAGTGCTAGGCCAGATATGAATTTATGTATTTTCCCCACATTCTTCCCCTTGTACAATATTGTTATCCAATTCCATCCACTAGCCTTCTGATTAATACAATGCAGTTGACTTACCAAAGCATAGCCAAGGGAGAGATGGATTAATATGTCAACTAAAATTGACAATTGGATGCCTAGTACCAGTTTGGTATAATTCCATGGGGTTTTGAGACTTCTGGGTGGGTATTTTTAGTCAAGAAAAAAAATGTTTCAGTAAAGGTGCATAATTGGCTTGTATCTTGAAGATTCCTGCATATTGATACAATGCTTATGTGAAAGACTAAAAACATTGTGTGTGATTTAGATATTTTTAAAGTTACTACTATGCAGTGAATATATTATACTCCTATATTTGCTCATTTTCTCCACTATGGAAGGAGACTGCAAAACCCAAACACTTTGTAAAGACACAGATCAATATGAAACGCCCAACACACTGGATTAAGAACTTCAGGGCTACAGGTCTTGAAGCAGGCATGAAGGGTTCTGGCTGCACTCACAATTAGCATGGTGAGGAAACAATTCAAAGCACAATACACACACACACACACACACACACACACACCTATGTATTATATATATATAGTCCTCTGGACAAATACATCCTAAATAGAACTTCACATGTAATATTTTGAAATGATTTGGAGGCTGATGTGTCTATTTCTACAGTTCACTTACCTGAAGAAGGAGATTGAGAAAGTACACAAGAGAGGATTGGGAGAGAAAACTAATCTCTGGTTGGACAAAACCAGAGTAGGGCACATTATACTCAATAGAAATTGTTAGAATATACAAAATGATCAGAGAGGATATAGCTGCAAAGCTCAGTGGGTATGTAAAGAATTCTCTTATAATAGAAGCCACTATCAGTGACCAGGCAATATGTTCTAGAAAGCAAAACACGGATCACCCCATGTTACACAGGAGACTGAATTCAGGGCAGATTGTATTCCCTCGTTCCTACTTCCATTCAAGAGAGGCAAAGTACATTCAGGCTCTGGGGTAAAAGCACTGCATATCTGGTTTTAGAAAACATTTCTGGCCAGATTTTTCAAAGAGCACATTTAAAGAAATCTGCTAGCAGCAATGACAGTCAAAATTGTTCCTACAAAGAAATATAATGATTTGCAGAAGTATGGTGGAGGCAACTAGCATAAATGAAAATGAAGGGTTTAAACAGCACGGGTAGTTTGCTACCTCCATTATGTGTTCATTCTATCATCAGATGGTCAACATATTCACAGAGAACATGAATGAACAGAGTCAGTTGTGACAAAATTGTAGAGTGCCCTTTCTAGCTGCCTTCTAATTTGTCTTGTAAGAGAAAGATGAAGAAAATAACCGTAAAGAATAAGCTCTAATTATGATGAGGGGAAATTATTCCTCAAGTTGAAGCATAAGCAGTCTCTACTTTCCACATAAGCATTATTTTCTCTAAATATTAGTTGCCCTGTAACTTTTCTTTCAGCCACTTTTTTCCCTGGGGGGGGGGGGATCCTGCTTTTGTGCAAGACATTAAAAATGGCCATTGGATTTCAAGGCTTCGTAACAAAAATGTTTTCCAGATCTTCCTTCTCTTCCTTATTTTTAAAACAGCTATACCCAAAAGAAGAGGCTGTTCAAGCCCTTATGAAAATTTTCAAACTTTACTTGGGAATAAGAATTCTGAGCTATGGCTATCTTTTTTCTTTTCAAACAACACATACAATTTCAACTGAATAATCAATATCATTAAATACATTTAAAATGCACTGACTTTATAACTCCATCTCTAATAAAGAGAAAATTTATTTATACCTACAGTAACTCTTTCACCAAAAATTGATTGAGCAATTAATTTGAGTCAGGTATTCTGCTGAGCACAGAAGGATAATAGGAAGATGTTCTTCCTACAAGTAGTTCACATTCCTTCTGGAAAGACATATATACAAATAGGCACAATAATATGTGAACACAGATGTCATCACAGCCTCCAACATGGTGGTGGGAGATGGTTAAATGGTAAAAACACAGGCTTCTGTGGTCTGAGAGATATAGAATAATGCTTCTCCACAAGATCTACCTAATAGACCACCCCAGCTCTGGAAGTTTTTCTTTCTGAAAAGTAGCACTCTTTTCTCTGCCTGAAGAGTAGCAAATAGCAGCATGAAAAGAAATTAAAAGTAGCTTCCATGGGGCGCCTGGGTGGCGCAGTCGGTTGAGCGTCCGACTTCAGCCAGGTCACGATCTCGCGGTCCGTGAGTTCGAGCCCCGCGTCGGGCTCTGGGCTGATGGCTCAGAGCCTGGAGCCTGTTTCCGATTCTGTGTCTCCCTCTCTCTCTGCCCCTCCCCCGTTCATGCTCTGTCTCTCTCTGTCCCAAAAATAAATAAACGTTGAAAAAAAAAATTAAAAAAAAAAAAAAGTAGCTTCCTATCCAAAGGTACAACTGGTCAGAGACATAAATATAGCTAAAATAATATAGATAGCGGAATTCCTCAGAGCCCTGCAAGTAGTAATGATCTACACAATCTGATGGAAAAAAAAATAGACATTTCCCAACATATTAAAGAAAAGTAACTCCTATTATAAACAGAGACTGGACAGGGGTGCCTGGTTGGCTCAGTCTGTTAAGCATCTGACTTCAGTTCAGGTCATGATCTCACCGTTGATAGGTTTGAGCCCTGCGTTGGGCTCCATGCTGACAGCTCAGAGCCTGGAACCTGCTTCAGATTCTGTGTCTCCCTCTCTCTCTGCCCCTCCCCCACTCATGCTCTGTCTCTGTCTCAAAATTAAATGAACATTAAAAAAAAATAATTAACAGAGACTGGACAATATTTAGCCCCTGAACAATAGGGACTAGACCTCAGTGATTGGAAACAATCTTTAATTAGTATTAAGAATGCAAAGACAGGGGCACCTGGGTGGCTCAGTCGGTTAGGCGTCTGACTTCGGCTCAGGTCATGATCTCACGGTCCGTGAGTTCGAGCCCCGCGTCAGACTCTGTGCTGACAGCTCAGAGCCTGGAGCCTGCTTCAGATTCTGTGTCTCCCTCTCTCTGACCCTCCCCTGTTCATGCTGTGTCTCTCCCTGTCTCAAAAATAAATAAACGTTAAAAAAAAATTAAAAAAAAAAAGAATGCAAAGACAAAAAAAAAAAAAGACTGAGTGTGAACAAAGTACTTCACGGGAAGAAGAAGAAGAGAGAAGAAAGGAAGAAAGGAAGAAAGGAAGAAAGGAAGAAAGGAAGAAAGGAAGAAAGGAAGAAAGAAAGAAAGAAAGAAAGAAAGAAAGAAAGAAAGAAAGAAAGAAAGAAAGAAAGAAAGAAAGAAAAAGAATAAGAAAGAAGAATGTTGACTGTTGAAGAAAAGATATATTCCAAATCAGAACAGCTCATAGGCAGTTTCTTTAGCCACACACTAAAGGCTTCAAAGGTTAAATATGAGGAGGAGGATTGGAAAATAATATGAGCACTCTGCTAATTAGTATTTATGGTTTGCTACCTATAATCATGCTTGAATAAGGAAGCCACATATGCAATTTGTGTTTCACAGTTTGTATTTAATCAGTCTCTCCTATTCCCTTTTCTCAATGTTTGTTTATTTATTTTGAGAGAGAGCGTGCGTGTGCAAGCAGGGGAAGGGCAGAGAGAGAGGGAGAGAGAGAATCCCAAGCAAGCACCATGATGTCAGTCCAGAGCCCTAAGCGAGGCTCAGTTTCACAAACTGTGAGACCGTGACCTGAGCTGAAATAAAAAATTGAGTGCTTAACTGAGTGAGTCACCCAGGCATCCTTCTACTATTCCCTTTTTTATAATTTTTTTCTGGATTAATTAATTAATCTGTTATTCCTATGGATAGAAGTCTGATCAAGGTGGTCCCTAGTTTTGGGTATCCTAAATGGGAAAAAAATATGTATTCTAGGAAATACACCATTGCATTGTTTACTACACTAAACAAGTGGAAACAGACTAAATACCAATAAAAACAATAAGTAGGTAATTGACAGCCACCTACGGCAACATTAAAAGTTTAAGGTATAGGGTATAAAATAAGACATAAATGTTTAAGGTCAATCTGGCTGTTTAGATGTATAAAGAGAACAAGTGAATAAAATCAAGCTGCACGTTATAAAGATAAAATTTTTCTTAAAAAAATATATTTGGCTTTCTATATATGAGAAAGTATGTAAAAAGAAAACACTGATAGAATATACATCAGGCTGTTTAAAATGTTTACTTCAGCATTTGGGAACTGATGTAATTGAATAGTTTTCTACTTTCTCTACACATTTTCCCCATAGCTTCATCACGTACAACTTTAATGCTTACATTCTTCGCACAAAAACATGTTACTTCTGACATTTAAAATCTATTTTCAAAATAGAATAAATGCAGCATTCAAAATGAGCAGAATAAATGTGAAGAATCTCCAAAAGAATGTTCCTCACCCATGGTTATCCCCGTCACCTGTGCTACAGCCTACACTCCATAAAGATAGGCCAAGGTGAATGTGGGATGCAAACAAGGGAACAGCCAACCTGACACATGTAAGTTGGTAGATGAAGTAGGACAGGGCAGAGAAGGGTCAAGAAAGTGGGAAGAGATCTCCGAGGAGAAAACTTTTTAAGAGCTCACCAAACAGACAGGGTTGGAAAACACATTCAAGCCTGATTAAATAGTACTAAAAAGAGCATGGAGTGTGAAACTTCATCATGTGTTCAGAGAACAGTGAACAAGATAGCTGTATAATAGGGTGGGTGGAGAAACGGAACTAAAAACAAGACAGGGAAAGCATAGATTAAGATCAGATTGTAAATGTGTGCAGGGTCCCAGGTGCCATGTTATAGACTTGGAACGTTTTTAAGCACGACAGGCACTATCAGACATATATTTTTGAAGGTTATGCTATTGGCAAGCAGGAAGAAGAACTAGACCAAGGGAATGTTCTTAGATTTTAAAACGTTTTTATTTCAAGATGAGAAGGCCTTTTTGGAGGAGATGTTCAGTAAAAGATGGAGGCAATATGTCCCAGGCTTGGATGAAAATGTTTTTAAACATATGTTTTATCATTAATATCAGGGAGCATATGCTCAAATCCTATATACAGCATATTCTTGGCTTATCACCAAAAATTATTTATTAAGCACCCACCTGCGTATGAAGTTATGGCAGAGTCTAAATCCCTTGCAAATGTCAAATATATGTTTTAATTTGTGTGCTGCATAATATGCATAAAGCAATATAACTTCCTTTCGACCCTCTCCAATACAGTCTTGAATCTCAAGAATACTACATACATTAAACTCCATTGTACGTTAAGGCAACCTTTTACTTTTAAGAATTTTCTATACAATTCAATTCGAAACAGGTTCATGTTGTAGAGGCCGGGGTGAAAAGTTCTATAGAAAATAGAAAATACATTCACTAGTTGGAGGAAAGTTGTAAGTGAGGAAGGGGGGAAAGAACATACATATGTGAAATGGTTAGTTCCTAAGGCAACATTTAGGCATGAGTATGCCCATGAATTGCAGACTAAGAAAGCCCTGAAGGGCTTCTTGGTTAGGAAAGGATCACCATGAGGTGGTTGGTGAGGAAGGAGGTGAGGTTTTTGTTTTTGTGTCTGTTTTTTTTTTAATACTTTCACTGATAAAATATATCTAAAAGTGCTAACAATTTTAAAAAGCAGAAAACCTAGAACAGCCTTTCAATTACTACCCAGATTTGCAGCTCAATGTGGCCTTGAATTGTTAAACTTTAGTACTTGGTATAATACTTGATATAATTCAGAAATAGAAAAATGCCTTTGAACCCTATGTGACTTTTAAAAAAAAATTTAATGAATTTCTTATATTTAAAACACAATAGAATTTCAAATAAGTTACTTTAGGTTCAGTTATGTTTTCTGCTTATCAACATGCCTTAAGGTTAGTTTTCAAATGATCTCTCCTTACAATCATGGTGGAATGAGAGCTAGAATGGGGGCAGAGATGAAGGATACAAAATAAGGACACAAAAAACACTCCCTGTAATTGTAAGATTCTGCTTTTTGACACATCTCCTCCTTCACTTACTTTATTGAGTGTCTCTCACTTTGTTGACCTAGTATTTATGATTAATGTATAATGTCATACATATGTTTAAGAAGTACACTGTTGTGGGCCTAAAATACACCTGTGCCTACAAGGTTCCTGCAGGTTAATGTCTTCTGCTAGGCAAAATGGCCTCATTTGCATTGACTTTCAATGAGCTCCTGCAGGCAAACACCTGAAGCCAATCATCTGCAGATACCTGCCCACGGGCAAAGGTGTGTTATCAGAAAGCCTGTACACTCTTAAGTCTGTAGTGTTTAGCCTCATATGCTGTGTATCACGGAGTCTGACCCATGGGAGCAATGGACAGTGACTGTGCATCCTTGTGGAAACTGACCTGTATTTGAAATGGGTGGCAAAGGCATGGCCAGTGACAGAAATAAAGTGCATGATGGAAAAAGTGCTTGGTCTCTAAAGAAAAGTAGTAACAATGAAAAGGAGTTATCTGTATGGACGAGATAAAAACAAAATGAAAGTTGGTGACATGTCAATAATACATATAAGGAATTCATAGAAGAACATTAAATGTTTGTTGACAGACAAATACATTATCGTTGTCTTTCAGTAATACATCTATGTTATTTTATATCATTTTTCCCCATAAATATATTATGAAAATTTTCTTGGCCAAGTCACAAAAAAATTTATTTAGCCATACCTTTATTATGCAAACATTTATTGAGTGTTTACTATGTGGTAAGCTTAGGAAGGGACACTCTTGGTAGAAAAATAGGAAACCTATTAGGAAGACATTAAGAATAAAATAAAATAACCACAGTATAATGTGACTGATTCCTATGTCGTAGGACCAATATATATTATAGAATATATATCCTACATATGGGGTATATATAATAGAATTATTGGGCTTTTGGTAGTTCATTGAAGGAAGTGATTACTTTTTTGTCAGCTCCTTTTCTTTCCTATTTATATATGATATAGGGTCCATGAATTTAGTCCTTGAACCTCCCCCTCTTCTCTATTTACACTCTCCCTAGGTAATCTCAATCAATCTTTTGGCTTTTAAGAGTCATCAATACACTCCTGACTCCCAACCTCCCAATGCATGTATCCATCTATCTATGTGACAGTTCTACCTGTAGGCATCTCAAGGCTTTACGATGGCTAAAGCATAACTCTCTATATAGGACACCTCTACACACAATCTGCTCCTACCCTAGTTGAATGCATTCATCGAATTGCTCAGGACAAAAATTTATCTTTTGCTCCTATCTTTTCTTTACATGCCATACCCAATATATCAGCAAGTAACATAACCTCTAAATTTTGAATTCATCCTGAATTTGATTAGTTTCCATAACTAAGTCCTCATCATCTTTCATACTTCGATAATCTCCCCACTGGTCTCCTGACTTCCATTTCTGACCCTTTAATCTATCCCCACTTGGCAGCCAAGTGACCTTTCTAAATCTTAAAAGAGATCATATCACTTCCTGTCTCAACATTTCCAATGACTTCCAGGCACATAAAGTGTAAACTCAATGCCATGATCTCAAAATGCCCTACTTCATCTGGCTTCTGCCTCACTCTCTGAGTTCCTCTCTCACTCCTGCCCTCCTCACCACTTTTGCTTTTACTACTTTTGTCTTTTTGTGCTAACTTAGAAGCTTTACATTTGCCGTGGTTCACTCTATTACCCCATTTGGAAGTTTTCTCAACTATGCCTTCCTCAAAGTGCCTCTCTGACACTTACCTAAGGTAACTCACTCATATTCTCTACCCTGTATCAGCTTTCTTCATGTAACACAGTCATGCCTTTAAAATTGTGTATATTTATTTTTATTGCTTCTTCCAAAGACAGTAAGCTTCTCATGAGGGCAAAGCTTTCTTATTTTCATTCGTTTCTCCCTAAGTTGGGAAATGTGCTTGGAACATAGTGAGCATCCAATAGACATTTTTGGAGTGCATGAACGAAAGAATTTGATCTTGATTATGAAGGATGACTAAAAATGTTGCCCAAGTAGAGGATATCCCAGAAACGTATGGTGAGTAAAATCTTGGAGGTGTAAACAGCATGGGACATTCACAAATGGTTAACAGTTCTCTGTGGGTAAAGCATTCCTGAAATCATAATAAAGATTCAGGTAATTGTGTAAATTCCATTCACACATAGACTCTGAACCAAATAAAGACAAGCAAATGAACAGAATTAAATCTTGATTGTAACCCTTTATAATTGTCCACGTTATTCCTGCAGTCTGTAAAATAAAAACTAAAGGACAACGAAAATGATTCCATCCGACAGTTAATGAAGTACACTCTTTCTTGAGTGTTCATAATTTGTCCCTAAATGTCATTGACAGCATCACGATGCATATGTAAAGGTGGAACTAAACTCCCTGGGTGTGACAGGTAATCCTTGTGCCAACAAATACAAGCTTGGCCAGGGACACTCATATTTAAGACTCGTCACATTCTGTGGCTTAGTCTCTTCATCTCTCTGGCTGCATGGAGCCTTACCTCAAACAGAGCCACCTGATGTTGTCCTGTTAGTTGCCAGGTGAATCTGTCTACTGCTGGCAAATTCAGAACTGCGGAGAGCTGCACTGCAGCATGTTAGCATTTCTTCTGTCCACCCAGTTGCAGTTTACTTTATAGCAACTCCTCTGGCCTCAAGGACTTGAAAACCTACAGGATCCATTTCTGATAATACTTTATTAGTGGCACAATAAACAAGATATGGAGTGCAGAGTTCCCAGTTGGTCACAACGTGTGGATCATTTCACCTTCCCCCTTAGTTTCATCTATGGCTCATGAAAGCATTCAGTGTAACAGTTTGGAAACAGAAGACAATGCCTATCACAAGACTTGTTGCTTGACAATTACTTGGACATGATTTCTTGGTTATATTTAGAGGAACCACCCTAAAGGGTTAACGTGATTATGTGGAGTCCTATGTACCAAGCTCATAGTTTAACAAGGTTAAAATTTATATGCCAGTCTGATTCCTAAGGAAGAAATGATTCCTAGAAGAGTCAGATATTTAGAAAAATATTTATTTTGAGAACTGTAAACTCTATCACAGAAGACAACTTACTTTTCTCATGTTCTACTCTATTCCTAGAACATAGCCTTATCTTGAAGTTTTTAATAAAACTTCTAATTAATTAGTTAATCTCAGTTTTCCACATTAAATGGTATACTCAGGGCAGGCACTTGGCCTAAAATAAATTTTGGACAATCACTACACTATTCCGTAGAACTCTCTGCACTGACGAAAATGTTCTATAAATTCTACCATGCTGTCCCACATGGTAACCACAAGACTGTGTGACTAGTGAGAACATGAAATGCAGCTAAAGCAAATGACGAACTAAATTTTTAATGTTTTGTGAGTTTATTTACTTGAGAGAGAGAGAGCACAGAAGTGCAGGGGAGGTACAGAGAGAGAAGGAGAGAGAGAATCCCAAGCAGCCTCTGTGCTGTCAGCGCAGAATCCTACACGGGCTCAGCCTCAGGAACTGTGAGATCATGACCTGAGCCAAAATCAAGAGTTGGACTCTCAATGGATAGAGCTACCCAGGTGCCACTAAATTTTTAGTTTTTAAGAACATTATTTTATATATAAATAGTCACATATGACTAGTGGTTAGTGTATTGGACAGCACAGATCTATAGTACTCAGAGTAATGTGAACTTTTTATCATATAATGTACAATATATGTATTTTAAGTTGCCAATAAACCCTTTTATTATTTGAAACATATACACACATAAAACAGGACTGAGACCTTTTGGAATTGACTCTGCCTGTTAATGGGCAAGACACCTGGAATAGATTTTTTAAATTTTCCCTAAAGTTTTGCTTGAATTTTCTGTTAACAAAATACTCCTTAGCATCCACAAGAACCTACTGAAATGGAAATTATACATTTTTAGTACAAAATAAAGTCTTTAATAAAAAAATATTTAATATCTTCTCCATTGTTTTTACAAAGAGGATGGACAAGGATTGTCTATAGTTTTCTTTCTTGACAAAAAGAAAATTTTCACAGACCCACGAATGATGATCCTTTCTTCTATTAACCCATTCATGTGAAGATGAAGAGAATGAGGACGGAGTGTTTTATAACCATTCTCCAACTTTAAGTTGTGAATGAAGACAATACGTTTATTAACTTGCTAGACACTTTCCCACAGTCTCTCCTGCAGCTGTACAAACTGCCCCTCACCATTGACAAGTTGATTTTAAACACAAGTTATGACCTGCTCTCCCTAAGTCCTTTGCTATAAAATCCCAGCTTACTTCCCACTTTCACCCTGGGTCACAAAGAATTTTATTGGAAACCTAAGTAAAACCTAACATCTCCATGAACTACTGTGAATGTCTGCTGCTTTGTGTAAAGAACTAACCAAGGTTTCCTGGGACCACTCTGGAAAACACTGTCGTTCCACGTCTATTGCAAGAGTTTCCTTTGTGAATTTCACCTTTGTGGGATAAAGATGAAGAACTATGTGTAGAAGAGAGGGAACAGAGTATTAACTGGATTTGTGTTTCATCAGATATTAGCTAGTTGCATGACACACCTGAAGCATGTGACAGTCATCGTCACCCTGTAAAAACAAATGTTAATCAGGATTCAATTTTTGCTTCATTTCACTAGGCATGAAATATCTGCACTGACTTCCAAATATAGTTGTTTTTAAATTTTTCTTAAACAAAAATTTTTCAATGTTTCATTTATACCCCATGCAGTTCTTATGCAGTAATTACCGTGGAACAGTAATATTTGGAACAATTAAGGCATACTCCATATATCATCCTGGTTCTTTGCCAAACATCTGATTTCCACTAACACCTCAAGGTGTGTGAGTCCCAAAACTCCGGCCTTGACTTTTGCACTAAGTTCTAGTCCAACATTTCACTAGACTATGAATCCCTTGAAGAGAGAATCACCTCTATTCGCTGCTCATTTTTAAGGTCCCAGTAGAATGCTTAGTACACACAATATTAGTGACTGAATTTTTAACTGCCTTCTGTAAAGTGACAATTAAAACCATCACCTTCCTGCACCAAATTGCTTCTCTTCCACTTTAATTCTTGTGAGTCCACCACTTTCTACAAGTCACCTGTGTTAGCAATCTTTTTTTTAAAACTGAGTTGAATCCTCAGCAGCTTTTTTTTTTAAGTTTATTTAATTTTGAGACAGAGAGAGACAGAGCATGAACGGGGGAGGGGCAGAGAGAGAGGGAGACACAGAATCCAAAGCAGGCTCCAGGCTCTGAGCCATCAGCCCAGAGTCTGACGCAGGGCTCGAACTCACGGACCGCGAGATCGTGACCTGAGCTGAAGTCGGATGCTTAACCGACTGAGCCACCCAGGCGCCCCAGCAATCTTGAAGTCATCTTCAATTTGATGCCTATCTTCCTCCCTTTGCCAGACAGACGTCAGATTGTGTCGATCTTTAACAAAACTGAGTCATTGCTCCCATTTATCTTATCTCATTCCCACTGCCTATTTTCGGCCTTCATTAATGCTGTGGACTGAACTGTGTTCCTCCCACCCCAAAGGTAGGTGTTGAAGCCCTAACCCCAATGTAACTGTATTTGGAGATAGGGTTTGTAAGGAGATAAATAAGATTAAATGGGGTCATGGGTATTGGCCCTGATCAAAGAAGAGACAGCAGAGAAGGCTGCCCCTCCCTCTCTCCCTCCAACTTTCTCTCAGAGAAAAAAGAAGAGGTCATGTGAGCATACAGCAAGATGACAGTCACCTGCAGGCCAGGAAGAGCATTCTCACCAGAAAGTGACCACATTAGCACTCTGATCTCAGACTTCCAGCCTCCAGAATTATGGAAAGACCAATGTGTACTGTTTAAGCCATCCTTCTCTGGTATTTTGCTATGGCAGCCAGAGCTAAAATGATCACCTTCTGCCTGGAATATTATATCACCTTTTGTACAGGGATTATAACTAGGCCTCTTCTTTACATCAACCTATTTAGGATTCTATAAGCAGATATTCCAGGAACAGCACTGACTTTGTCACTTTTCTGCTCAGATGTATCTAATAGCTTCTCATGTTTATGACGCAGTCATAGTGAATAAATCACTTATTACATGCCAGGCACTAAGCATTCTACCTGCATTAATGCATTTGGTATTCATAACTATATAAAGTATGTGATTTTTTTAATCCTCAATTTTCAGAGACACTAAGTAATTTGCCCAATATCACCAAACTAATAATAGAAACAGGGTGTAACACCAGGCTTTCCTGACCAAGGGCCACAATTTAACACTATATTATATAGGTTTCCTTGACCTGGCATGGAAGGGAAGTAAAAACTCAGAAGAAGGCTATTACAATATTCCAGGTGAGACAGACATCATATGGCTAGTTGGCAGAGACAGTAGACATTAATGAACAGAATCTGAAGATGTATCACAGGTAAAAATCAACTAGATCTGAGGATCCATTCCAAGTCATGGAGTATAACAGGGTCTACAACAATCTTAATGAAAATCTCAGCTTCAGGAGATGCTACAAATTGGTATTTCATTGATTCTTATCAAATGCATCACATACTATATTACCTTTCTAAAAATTATGAAACATCACATTTTATAATAGATATCCTCTTTTGGGATTCACCTTGATTGTGACATTGTTTTCCTAAATATTTATTTTCACTTTACCACTTCCTTGGTATAACTAAGCACCCATCACCTTTGGTTTCATTTAGTTAGTACTGTGATATTTAGATTTCTTTTCCTAATTGAACATTCAGAATCTTCCTCCTGTATTTCCTATTGATTTTTACTCAATGTCTGCCTTATAACCAGTGCTCAATGACTGTTAAGAACCACAGAATATAGTAAAAATCTTTAGTTTTACTCTCAGTAAAAATTTATAGCTTGAAAAATAATAAATTTGCTAATAAGTTCTTGAAAGAAATTCTTTTTTTTAATTTTTTTAATGTTTATTTATTTTTGAGAGACAGAGCATGATCAGGGGAAGGGCAGAGAGAGGGAGACACAGAATCTGAAGCAGGCTCCAGGCTCTGAGCTGTCAGCACAGAGCCCAATGTGGGGCTCAAACTCACGAAGCACGAGACCATGACCTGAGCTAAAGTCGGACACTTAACTGTCTGAGCTACCCAGACACCCCAAAAGAAATTCTTTAATAAATATTTTTCAATCAAAATTATTAATTTGTTATTATATAAATGAAAGCCTATAAAATCTTGTTAGAGGCTTTTTTTATTTTTTTTAATCCTAGAAGTATCCTACTCCTAACATGTTTAATGATATCCTCCTCAGTTTTTCACTTTTTTTTCATTTTTTTTAAAGTTTATTTATTTTTGAGAGAGAGAGAGACAGAGCGTGAGTCGGGAGGAGCAGAGAGAGGGAGACACAGAATCCAAAGCAGGGTCCAGGCTCTGACGTGGGGCTCGAACCCACGAACCATGAGATCATGACCTGAGGCGAAGTTGATGCCTAACTGACTGAGATACCCAGGCGCCCCATCCTCAGTTTTTCAAAGAAAAGCTCTTATCCAACTGCAACTAAAATGATCACAAATATTGTTATTATGGTGAAACATCATTGAAATTAAGAGGACATAAACACAGCTTAGGGGCACCATCATTCACAATCACTATGTCTGTCAGGAATTTTGAAGTCATATAGAAAGAGAATTCAGGCCAGAGGCTTTTTAAAAATTGTGTCCAGAAATTATTTCATAAGTTTCAACATTTTTCTGTAACTAATACTTTAAGTTTTATAGTATTGTGCAACACAGATACTGCTAAATGAAATTTGTAGAATTAATTTGATCAGCAATTCAAAATAAAAAGCTAAGTCCTTCTAGGAACACTTAGGAACAATTCTTTTCAGAGTATATGCATGCCTTACAAGAAAAATAATTTTTCTCCAATGAATTCTTTTATTGATAAAGCTCATAAACTGACACATTTTCAACTGGACAGGAGAAAACTAGCCACTTTTCTTTTTTTTTTTTTTTAATGTTTATTTATTTTTGAGAGAGTGAGACAGAGCATGAGCAGGGGAGGGCCAGAGAGAGAGGGAGACACAGAATCGGAAGCAGGCTCCAGGCTGAGAGCTGTCAGCACAGAGCTGGATGCGGTGCTCAAACCATGAACTCTGAGATCATGACCTGAGCTGAAGTTGGACCCTTAACCGACTGAGCCACCCGGGCGCCCTGCCACTTTCCTTTTTGATTGCTGTTACTTCTAGTCACTGAAACTCATAGCAGATATATGTGCCTCCTACAACCACTGAAGGATAGTCATGTATAGTTGTGTTCTAGAAAACACACATTGCTGACTATAAAACTCATCACTTACATCCAGAATATTAAGGTATTCCACATGGATAAGCTTACTGAGAAAACTTCTCAAACGTCAGAAAAAATAGTCCCTATCTCTCATTAATGCTAATAGTGTCACAGGGACTTAGAAGACTATAAACCTCGTTAAACATTCTAATGCAGCTAAAAGCTTAAGACAAAGAGTAAGTCTTACAGAGTTTTAAAACAAGAAGAAAATAAACTTGAAGAGCTAGAAAAAAAAAAAAAAGAAAAAAATGAAAAACAATAGAGACCACCTGACCCATTCCTACTTAGCAGGAATAATATCTCTATTCTCATTAAGGCAGGAATTATGTCTATCCTGAATGCTACTCTATCTCCAGCTCTGGCACAGAGCCTAAAACATCATGGATATAAATATAAATATAAATATAAATATAAATATAAATATAAATATAAATATAAATCGTATAAATATAAATATATGCTAATTGAATGAATAAAGCCAATGAGATTTTTAGACTATTTTTTAGTACACTTTTAGGTTCACAGTACAATTGGGAGGATGTTACAATGATATCACATATACTTTTGGCCTTACACATGCATCAATTTTCCCATTATCAATATCCCACACCAAAGTGACACATTTGTTACAATAAACAAACTTAGGTCTTGCCAGTGTTTATCACTCGAAATACATAGTTTACTTTAGGGTTCACCCTTGGTTTTGTACATTCTATGAGTTTGGATAAGTTTATAATGGAATGTATCCACCATTATAGTATCATAGAGAATATTTTCACTACCTTGTAAGTCCCATGTTCTGCCGGTTCATCCCTCTCTTCCCACTAATCCTGGATAACTACTGATCTTTTTACTGTCTCCCTAATTAACCTTCTATAGAATGTCATATAAAGGAATCATGCAGTAGGTATATTTTCAGATTTGTTTCTTTCATTTAGTAATATGCATTTAAGTTCACCATATGTCATTGTGACCTGATAGTTCATTTCCTCTTGGCATGAAATAACATCCATTGTCTGAATATAACACTATTTACCCATTCACCTTATAAAAGACAATTTAGCTGCTTTCAAGTTTTAGCAATTTTGAGTAAAGGTGCTGTAAACATCCGTGTGTGGGTTTTTGTGTAGACATATGTTTTTAACTCATTTGGGTAAATACCAAAGGGTGCAGTTGCTGAATCATGTGATAAAAGCATGTCTAATTTTCTAAGGAAACACCAAACTGTCTTCAAAAGTGGCTGTACTATTTTCTGTTCATACCAGAAATGAATGAGAGTTTCTGTTGTGACACATTCACCAGCATTTTGATATTGTCAGTGATCTGGATTTGGGTCATTCTAATAGATGTGCAACGGTGGCTAGCTGTTGTTTTAATTTGCATTTCTCTGATGACATATGTAGAGCATCTTTTCACATGATTATTTGTCATCTGTATATCTTCTTTGTATCTGTATATGTCAGATAAGGCCTTTCGACCATTTTTTTAATTGGATTGTTTTCTTACTGAGTTTTAAAAATTCTTTGTATACTTTGGAAAATAGCCCTTTATCAGATGTCTTTTTTGCAAGTATTTTCTCCCAGTCTGTGTTTGTCTTTCCATTTTCCTGACAATGTCTTTCCCAGAAATTTTTAATTTTAATGAAATTTATAAGTTTTTTCCTTCATGGATAGTGTCCTTATATTGTATATAAAAAGCCACTTAAATATTCTATGTTATCTTCAGGGAGCTTTACAGTTTTGTGTTTTTGCATTTAGGTGTGGTGAATTTTGAGTTAATTTGTGTAAGTTGGGTGTCTAGATTTTTTTTTTTTTAGAGTTTTCTTTTTCAGGGGGAAGAGAGAAAGAGAGAGAGAGAGAGAGAGAGAGAGAGAAAGAGAGAGAGAGAGAGAGAGAGAGAGAAAGAGAGAGAGAGAGAGAGAGAGAGAAAGAAAGAGAGAGAGAGAGAGAGAGCGCGTGAGTGAGCATAAGCATGAGTGCGGGAGGGGCAGAGAGAGAGAGGGAGAAAGAATCCCAAGCAGGCTCCACACTGCCAGAGCAAAGGCCAACAGGCGGCTTGATCCCATGAATGGTGAGATCATGACCTGAACTGACATCAAGAGTCAGATGCTTAACTGACCCAGCTACTCAGGCACCCCTGGACTTTATTCTTTTTACATACAGATGCCTAGTTTTTCTAGCATTTCTTGAAGAGTTTATCTTTTCTCCATTGTAATGCCATTTTGCTCTTCTGTCAAACATGAGTTAACTATATATATAGGGTTCTATTTCTGGGCTGCCTATCCTGTTCCACTGATTTGTCTAATCTTTTGCCAATCCCATGCTGTCTCATTACTGTTGATTTATACTACATCTTGACTTCTGGTGGTATCAGTCTTTTAACTTTGTTTCTCTCCAACATTTTGTTGGTTATTCTAAGTCTTTTTTCTCCTCATACAGATTTTAGAATCAGGCTTTCAATGTCTTCAACATAACTTGATGGGGATTACACTGAATAAATAGAAGGAGTGGGGGAAAACCAACATTTTGACAACCTGGTGTATTCCCATATATGAACATGAAATATCTCTCCAATATTTAGTTCTTCATGACTTCATTCATTGTAGACTTTACTTCTGGAGATTACTAATATAAATATTGTGATTTTAATTCAAATGTCACTTGCTTATTACTGGTATATAGGAAAGCAATTAACTTTTATATGTTAACTTGGTATCCTGCAACCTTTCTATAATCACTTTAGTCCCAGGAGGGGTTGCTTGTATGTTTGTACTTAAGTATGTATGTCAATTCTTCAGAGTGTCTATGTAAACAATCATGCCACATGTGAGCAAAGTTTTATTTCCTCTTTCCCAATTAGTATACTTTATTGCATTTTTTCTTATTGCTTTAAAATAGGTGCAACATTGAAAAGCAGTGGTGAGTGGGGACATCCTTTCCTTGTTCCTCATCTTAGTAGAAAAGCTAGCAGTCTCCCATTAAGTATGATGTTAAAAGTTGATTTTTTTAATAAAGATATTTTTTGTCAAGTTGAGGAAATTCCCCTCTTCCACATTTCAGAATATTTTTATATCATGATGTATACTGAATTTTTTCAAATGCTTTGTCTGCATCTAGTGATATGATTGTGATTTTTCTTTTTTAGCCCATTGAAGTAACGGGTTACATTGAACGAGCTTTGCAAATCAGGAATAAGTCCTACTTGACTATGGTGTACAATTCTTTTTATATTTTGTTGGGTTCTCTTTACTAATATTTTGTTGGGGATATCTGAATTTGCATTTATGAGAGATAGTGGTCGTGGTTTTATTTTCTTGTAATGTCTTTGTCTGGTTTTGGTAACAAGGTGATAGTGAGCTCATAAAATGAGTTAGAAAGTATTCCCTCAGTTACAGAGATTTTAGATAATTGGTACAAAATCTTCATTTAATGTTTGGTAGAATTTGTCAGTGATCTCATCTGGGCCTGGTGCTGTTTTGGAAGATTATTAATTTTTAATTAATAGATGTAATTCTATTCAACTTGTCTTTTTCTCCTTGTGTGTGCTTTCGCAGATAATCTTTAAAGTAATTGGTCCATTTCAAATAGCTTATCAAATCTGTGGTTATAGAGTTGTTCATATTATTCCTTTATTGTCCTTTAATGTCCATGGGATATGTAGTGATGTCCCTTTCATTTCTAATATTAGTAATTCATGTCCTCTCTCTTATTTCTTTGTCTGAACACATCAATGTTATTGATTTTTTCAAAGAACCAGCTTTTGTCTATTGATTTCCTGTTTTCAGTTTCATTGATATATGTTCAAATCTTTATTTCTTTTCTTTTGCTTACTTGGATTTAAATTGTACTTAATACTTCAAATTTTGATTTTTCTTCTTTCTCTAGTTTCCTAAGGTTAAAACTTAGAGTTCAATGAGTTTAGGTCTTTTTTTAATAAATACATTTAATGCTATACATTTCCCCTTATGCATTGCTTTTGCTGAATCTCACAAATTTTGATAAGTTGTGTTTTCACTTTCATTTAGTTTAACATATTTACAAAATTTTTCTCAACATTTCTACTTTGATTCATGTGTCTTTTGAAATGCATGATTTAATATTTGGGGGGTTTTCCAGGTATCATTCTCTTCTTTTAATGTTCATTTATTTATTTTGAGAGAGAGAGAGTTTGCATGCTTACATGAGTGGGTGAGGGGCAGAGAGAGAGAGGGGGAGAGAGAATCCGAAGCAGGCTTGGCACTATTAGTGTGGAGCCTGACGAGGGGCTAGATCTCACAAACCAGGAGATAGTGATCCAAGCCGAAACCAAATGTCAGACGCTTAACCGACTAAGCCACTCTGGCACCCCTCCAATTATCTTTCTGTTGTTGATTTCTAGTTTAAATCCATTGTAATATTGGAACAGTCATTGCACAATTTCCAATTTATTAAATTTGTTAAGTCCTGCTTTACAGCTTACGATGTAGTCTATTTTGGTGAATGTTCCCTGTGAGCTTCACAAGAAAGTGTGTATATTCCATATATATTCATTGTATTTAATTGATTGATGGTGTGGTTGAGGTAAACTATGTCATCCCTGATTTTCTGCCTGTTGGACCCATCAATATCTGATAGAGGGGTGTTGAAGCCTCCAAATGAGAGTAGATTCATCTGTCTCCCCTCTCAGTTCTATCAGTTTTGGCTCATGTATTTTACGCTCTCTTATTAGACACATAAATATTCAGAATTATCATTTTGGGGGGGACTGACCCCTTTATCATTATGTAATACCCCTCTTTATCCCTGATAACATTCCTTGGTTTAGAATTGATATAGGTACTCCTTCTTTCTTTTGATTAATATATCATGGTATATCTTTCTTATCTATTTACTTTTCATCTGTATGCATTGTTCTACTTTAAAAAGAGTTTCCTGTAGACAACATACAGTTGGATCTGGTCTTTGGGTCACTTTATAAATCTCTGTCTTTTAACCAGTGCACTTAGACAACTGATATTCAAGACGACTACTGATATCGTTGCATTAATATATATAACATATTTGTTACTATTCTCTTTGTTGCTTTTCCTTTGTTCCTATTTTTGTCTTGCATTCTTTTTCTTTCATGGCTGTCATTGAGCATTTTATGATTCTATTTTTCTTCTTTCTTAGCACATCAGATATAAATATCTATATCTATATAGATTTTTTTTTACCTTTTTCAATGATTGCCCTAGAGTTTGCAATACATGTTTACACTAATCCAAGTACACTTTCAAATAACACCGTGCCATTTTATAGGCAGCGTGAGTACCTTATAATAACAAAATAATCCTAATTGCTCTCTCCTGTCCCGTGTATAAATGTTTTCATTTCACTTATATATAAGCATATATAATCTAATACACTGTTACAACCATTATTTTGAACACACGGTTATCCGTTAGATTCAAATATGAAAAAAAGTCTTTATATATGACAAATTATTTCCCTTCTCTCTAAAGAACTTCCTTTAACATTTTTTGGCAAGGCAAGTCTATCCATAACAAATTATCCCCATTTCTGTTTGTCTGAGAAGGGATTTCTTTTTCTTTTTTCAAGGAGAATTTCACAGGATAACAGTTCTAGGTTGGAGTGTGCTTATTTTTTTCCTCAACGCTTTAAATCCTCCTGCTATTTGCTTGCATGTTTTCTGAAAAGTCAGATGTAATTCTTATATTTATTCCTCTATAAGTGAGGTATTTTTGTCCTCTGGCTTCTTTGATATTTTTATTCTTTATCTTTCATTTTGTATTTTGAAAATGATATAGGTGTAGTTTTTGTTTGTTTGCTTGTTTTTGGCATTTATCCTGATTTGTGTTCTCTTAGCTTCCTGTATCTGTGGTTTTGTGTCTGACATAATTTGGAAGAATTCTCAGCTGTTATTGTTTCAAATATTTTCCTTCTTCCTTTCTCTCTTTTTCTTGTGGTTCCCATTGCATGTACGTATGCTAAACTTCTTGTAGGTACCCCCACTTTCTTTGGATATTTGTTTTCAGCCTTTGTTCTCTTTGCAGTTTTGGAGGTTTCTATGAAATACACTCTAGCTCAGATATTCTTTCCTCAACTGAGTCCAGTCCACTAATAAGGCATTTTTCATTTTTATTACAGTATTCGTGATCTCTAGCATTTCTTCTGGATTCTTTAAGATTGTCATCGACTTACAGTGCCCATTTGACCTTGTACACTGTCCACTTTATCCATCATTCTTAGCATTATTACTCATAGTATTTGTAAATTCCCAGCCTGATAATTGCAACATGTCTGTCATGTCTGGGACTGATGCTTACACTGTCTCTTCAAAGATTGGGTTTTTGTGTTTTGTTTTGTTTTGTTTTTTTGCATTTTGGTGTGCCTTGTGATTTTTTTTTCTAATAGCCAGATATGATGTACTTAGTGGAAGAAACTGCTCTAAATAGGGCTTTTGTAATGTGTGGTGAAGTGTGGGGACCGGAGAAGTAGTCTAAAGTTCCTATGAGTAGGGAACCTCCGCCTCTGGACTGTGAACTTCACAAATGTTTCTCGGGACCTGCCCACTTAGGTGGGATAGGATGGCCAGAGTGACCTGTAGCTGGGTATGTACCTTACCTCACAGGGAAAGGCAGAGTGGGCTACAGTTGGGTATTTCCTTTCCCAGAGGCCAGTTAGGCTCTACTGAAACCTAATATGTTAGACTCTGGTTAACTATCTTCTCCTAAAGGCAGACCTTGTTCAGGAAAACCTAGTGCTCCTCCACATTCGAAATCTTTGCTTTTCTCCTACGTTTGCCAGATGTGTAAGGGGATTTTGTCTGCTATTTACTGTGAGAACACAGTCAAGTTCCTGCAGGCAAACCTCACAAAGGTGCCCCCCCACCCCAATGACTGGGTCCCCTTGGAGTTTTTCACTCAGACTGGTCCACATCAATCCTCCAGCAATCCATCAATTCGAGTTCAGGTTTTCCTACTCCAGCACTGATTGTCATGGAGGTTTCTCTTCCTGCAATATTTTGAACGTGTGTGTCTGCCTGTCTTCAATTTTGGAGCAGTGACTTGCCCTGTGATTTCACTTCTCTTATGAATGTAAAATGTTGATTTTTCAGGTCGTTAAACTTGTTCAGCTTTTTACTTATTGTTAGGATGGAGTAGTGACTACCATGCTTCTTTCATGCAGAAACCAGGAGAGATGCATTTAAAAGGGGGGGGGGAGGGGGAGAGGGAGGGAGAGTGGGAGGGAGGGACAGAGAGAGAGAGCACGCGAGTACCATAATCAAATAAGTTTCACAAACTGCCTCCACTTCCAGTTGGAGATTAACAATGCTGATCAGCAGGTTACAATCAATATGAGAAGTCCTAGGGTAAATAATAGCAGTGATAAAGAAAGCTTTGGTTCAATGCAGCCATTCTCCTCACTGACATGAGGAAAAATGAGATGCCCATATTGTTTTTAGGCCTTGATTCATCTGGTTCCCCACGTATTCTCCCCCAAGTGATTTTCTTTAAACCCAAACTGCCAGGTCCAGGTCTTGGTTCTTCAGTTAAAACTTCCCTTTGTACACTATTATAACTGATAATTATTCTAAAATTGGGGAGATAACATTCTTTGGGGACTAGACTACCACATGAATTTGTGCTAGCACATGAATAATTGTGCACTATCATTTAGTGTTCATAAGAACGGTATGGGTAGTCTATTGTTCTCTTATAGATAGAAGCCTGAGATTCCTGGAGTCTATGGTTTACTCAGAATAACATATCTAACAATAAAAAATAAAATATGTATTGAGTGGTTATAATCTGACATTTTCTAATAATTCTAAAGATAAGATCGCACTTAACCCACACATCAACCCTATGATATAGTACATTATTTTCCTATTGCTGCACAACAAATTACCACAAATTTAGCAGCTTAAAACAATATTCATTTATTGTCTCACTGTCCTGGGACACCTGAGTGGCTCAGTCCATTAAGTGTCCAACTCTCGGTTTCGGCTGAGGTCATGATCTCACGGTTTCGTGAGTGCGAGCCCCGCATTGGGCTCTGTGCTGACAACACAGAGTGTACTTGGGATTTTCTCTCTCCCATGCTCTCTTCCCCTCCCCCACTCATGTTGTCTCTTTCTCAAAATAAATAAATTTAAAAAAAAATGATTATCTCACTGTCCTGAATAGCAGGAGGGGAGGATGGTTGATGTGGATTCTCTGCTCAGTGTTTCAGACACAAAAATCAAGGGTTGGCTCTTACCTGGAGACTCTGGAATTGGAATTCACTTCCCAGCTCCTTCAGGTTTGACAGATTTTGTTCTTGGGCTTGTAGCACTGAGGTTCCCCTTTTCTTGCCAGCTATCAGCTGTGGCCACCCTCAGCTCCTAAAGGTCAATAATCCCTGGCATATGTCTTTCTCCATCTCCAAAACCAGCAATGGTACCTCAAATCCCCCTCATGCCTAGAATCTCTCATTTCCTCTTCTACCACAAACGGAAGAAAGCTATTAGTTTTTATAAGGGTCTCACACAATTAGATTAGGCCTACCCAGCTAATCTCCCTTTTTCCATATAATTTAACATAATCACAAATCGCATCCTATCTATCGGTTCCACCCACTCTCAAAGGAGAAGACATTTTAGAAGGATGAAAGCCTTCAGGGGTCATTCTCAGAGTTTTCCCTAACACACATAACTTCTGCTGTTGTTGCCATTTTTCAGATGAGGAATCAGAGGCCCAAGGCAAAGTCAGAACTTGAGTACTTAATGTTTCATGGTTTTTCAATTACATCATGATTTGATTTACATGTTTAAGTCCTACTTCTATAAATATTGGCTTATATTCCCTGACACATACAAGCTTCCATAGGTAATTTTCAGGATTTCTGGAGCATCTGTTGGAGTGAACAGCCTGTTATCTCAGCTAAATGTGTTATTTTCCACCTTAACACCTCTCTGCTGTTCTGAACACCAAGAGATAGTATCAACTCTCAGACCATCTTGTTTGTCCAATGGGACTACAAACATTCATAACTCCCTTTCTTTTTCACTTTCAGAGTCTCTGAAGTGCTTTTAAAAGAGATATGCCCCATTACTATGCCTCTCTCCGGCTGTACCTACTTTATGCAGGACTAATTCTATAAAAAATGAATAATTCCTTTTTCATAGCACCTGTTTGGGTTTTTTGTTTTGTTTGAAAACATCTTTTATGTTCTGAATATTTAAACAAAGTTTGATAGTAAAAAGTAAAAAGAAAAAGTGAGGTAACTGTATGGTCAAAGCTAGATTGTAGAAATCACTACATATCTGAGGTTAGCACAATCTTGACCTCATAGAATTCATTTATGCCAATGCCTGATAAATATCACCCAGGCTTAATGTAGAATGCAGTTAAAACAAAAAGTAAGGCACAATCACAAGTGAGAGATATATTCTGATTGTGATACATGAACATATAACATGTACCAGTTTTGTGTTTATTCTTGACCTATATTCATGTACTATGCCTGAATTAAGTAACTTTGAATCTTGTCTAACTGGCATTTAACCTCCCGACTATAATAAAAAACAGAATAGAGGTGATCTTCACAACTCTCCAATTTGTGGTCATAAGTATTATAATAAATTCCAGGCAGAGAGTTGAGAAACAAGACAGCTGAGAATATTGTAGAGAAATAATAGCAGCCCATATTTCAACTAAAACATTAGGAAAAAAAAAACTATTGGAAAATATATTTCTTCAAGTGTATGATAAATAAGGAATAGTTATTCATGATGTCCTCTGCTGTCAAATCCATAATAAATGGTTTTCATGTAAATAAGGAGTTAAAATTTGATGACCACTCTCCTCCCCCAACTCAATTTCTGGATTGATTCCATTTCACTACCCAGGATTTTTGTTTTTTGTTTGATATTAAATTGAATTTCCTTTAGGTAAGACATGTGTTGTTAGAATGTCTATATTCCAACATGCTTAGCCTGCTCTGCTCATTTAAGTAACCTATATGATCACACTTTGTTGAGGACAGGATATGTAATCAAACTAATGAAATGCTACCCAGTTGGATATCGGCAAGGGTTTAATTATGTGGATAGTACAAGCACTGAAAGAATTCTATAAAAAAAATGATAGCATTGTTTTCTCTGGGGTGTTTCAACTAAGGATGGACTCTAAACTGAATTGTTTCCAGAAGGAAGAAAATAATAATGCTTTAACACTTTTGGCTTAAGATAGAGGTGCCTGGGTGGCTCAGTTAAGCTACTGACTCTTGGTCTCGGTTCAGGTCATGATCTCATGGTTTGTGAGTTTGAGCCCCACATCGGGATCCATGCTATCAGTGCAGAGCCTGCGTAGGATTCTCTCTCCCTCTTTCTCTGGCCTCCCCTACTTTACTTTCTCTCTCTCCCTCTCCCTCCTTCCCTCCTTCCCTCCCTCCCTCCCTCTGTAAATAAGTAAATAAACTTAAAAAAAAAGATATCTGCAATAAAAAGTATGATTCATTGTTATATAAACTATTAAAATGTGCTTCATGGGTAATTTCAAACACTTCCACTTTACTTGAGTGACAATCCAACAAATGATTATGGTGGAGACTAATATTCACTAGAAATTTCAGAAGACATGTTTAAACCAGAAGTGTGCAATCCACTACAATTGTGATGTTAAGAACAAACATGATATTTGATGTAATAAAATATGAATTTATGCTCCATTTATTCAGTTTCGTGAACTGTTCTTGAAAGTATTTTCCATTATACTGTTTCTTTACTTTGAAGTGGTTTTTGACCTACATGAAATAATTATTACCATGGCAAGTATCCAGATTGCTAGATATGGAAACTGAAACCTCATACATGAGAGCAGTCCCTGAACACCTTTATTATTCACGTTGAAATCAATGACATATTATTTACCTTCTGTAGTTTGTAACACCATCAGATTTGTTCTGTTTTGAACAAAGAAACTCCTTTTTTTTTTTCCTTCCTAGTGTGTCCTTTGCTACAACAGAGTTTTTGTTAGGATCATGCCAACACATCACTTATAAATTCATCGTAAACATGGACAGAGCCTGCCAGCTAAAGGTTCAGAAGGGGGTGGGGGGTGGGGGTGCTTCAGATGGAGTGAGATTTACAGGTAGTTTGGAGAGGAAAAAGCCAGAGTAGTGAAGTGTCAGCAAAGATCGCTCATGATTCCTTTGGCTGTGAGAGAATAGGACCCATTGGGGTCTTTGCCCAAATCTTGTGAGTGATATTTTACACTGCTCAAGTTGTATTTGAAACTCAAAAAAATGAATTGCATAAAAAAGCAGCACAAAATGGTTTGGGTTTATGTTATTTCTTTAGATTTATTATAACTCTGAGTTTGAAGCTTATATATAATAAGAGAATTTTCTGTAAGCAAGATGATGTTAACACAACTCAGATCACAGTGTGGAGAAAGTAAGCGTATGAGTGAATATGACATGTCCTTGTCCAATATGCTGTGGTTTAAAAAATAAGTATTTTTACTTTTAGCAAAGACACAGTAATAAACAGTGTATTGGCAACCCAGTTACCTAATATCTACCAATGTGGATATAATTATAATCATATCTACTAAATTGAAATGTACTAATGTATGTATCTATCTTCTGTTCTGCTTGGAAAAACTATTTTGAACTAATAAATGTCACATTAAAAGTTCTTAATTTTTATAATTTTAGAAAAAAGATATCAAATGATTTTATACAATTTTACTTAAAAAAAAACCCTCATCTCTACAAAATACCTAGGGTCTGAAAAACATCTATTTTTATGATAAGCTTTTGCTTATTCATATTTTTAACACATATGTCTTAGGGTATTATTTCCTTTGATTTTTATCTTAGTTAACTATACTTCCCATGGAGTCTTAATTTGAAATCATTTGTAAGCTTATTTTAGTCAATTTACAGAACATGTTTAAAATACAATATATATGATTTTAATTTCCTAAAAAGTACTAGACTTGGAAGGTAAAATATGCTTCCTCAATGGAATACTTGTTATAAATGTATACATATAAATTTTAATCAGTACTTAAAATACTGATACCTTTAAGGCCTGAATGAAATATTAATTTTATTTCCTGTCTCAAAATAACACCACTAAAAATAGATACATGCTTCATTTATTTATTGCACATATTCTTCACTCAGCATAGGTGCTTTGAATGAATTTTGAATTTTAACATGTTATAAATATGTGGTAATAAACATGGGGTGACAAGTACTGCCAAAGCAATATTTTGATTTTTTTTTTACTCTACAGATTAAAAATGTTAAATTTAAAGCGATTTAAGAGATTAAAAAAGCATGAACTTTATAATCTCAATATCTCATGCAAAATTATTATAATGACAAAGTGTTGTGGGCCATAGAAAAAAGGAAGAGCTATCATTTAGTCCAGAGGTATGAGTACACAGAAAGCTATAGGGTAACTTACAATGTCCTGCTCTCCCTCAATACTGAGCACAAAGGCTACCATTAACCCTGCATGCCATGGCACATTTCAGACTAACTCATAAGCACCAAACAGGATCGTTACAGTCACACTGAGGAGTTAGTTACAAAACTAGAGGCATAACACAATTACGTTTGACAAATGTGTGCTGATATCTTAGTATTAACAAATTAAGAGAATGTGGTATTGTTGAGAACACGTTGTATACAGCTCCTCTTGGGTGGGAAATCGAGCTCTGGATGAAGGTTTGCTCCCTTTCCATGGTTTTAAACGTGATTACCTGTCCATATTTTCCAAAATTCATAAGGTACTCTACAGTTACTTGAAATAATAGGCTTTCTTCTTTTATTGTGTTTGAGAGTCTTGTCCTAATACCTCCAAACTCTCTAGGATACACTTCCCAAAGGTAGACCACACTGGATAAACCCTACAGGCTGCTTCATTTCCAGGACCTGTCTTAGGCCTTTGCCCTTGAGAATATTAAGAAGAATCTCTAATCCAAGATAATAAAGTCCCAGTTCATAATTGGAGTCAACGCGTCAGAGTAGCTTTAAAGAGAACAGGTGGGCTAATCATTTTTGTCAAAAATTCATCCTACCTCTCTATTAAGACTTACTGCATCAATTTTGTATTTAAGCATCTTGTCTCTCAATATTCTCCCTGCTTCTGTCGAACTCTTTACAATTCCTAGAATAGACATTTTCTTCTCTAAACTTCTGTCATTGTATTTGCTCCATCTAAAATGTTCTTCTACCTCTATGCCTTCCAAAATCTAGATAGCCACATTCATGAAGGATGAATTAATTCCTATCTTTTAGGCCAAACCTTACCTTTAATGGGTGTTGGCTCTAAGCTACATTCGGTTTGTTATTAGCCCTACTTCTGAGCCTAAAATGCAGATCTCATTGTATTATTCCCCTTGACATCCTTTCTAAAGTTTGGCATTATATTGCTTTTGTCTATTTTTGTAGTCTTAGCCTGTGCTACAACTCTAATGTGTGACAATGAGTGCAGATATAAATTTTTAAAAATCAAAGAGATCGGAAAAAACATAAAATGGAGAGAATTAACATAAAATAATACAAGGAATGAGTGGTTTCTTCACATACGGTTGTCACAGCTTACCCCTGTAGTGAGTAGCCACTCGGATGTCCTCCAGTGACCACCACATCCTGGTCTTCATACCCTTCGTATATAAACAACCCTCCTGAAATGAGGACTGGACTTATTGATTCACATCTAATAAAGAATAAAGCAAAAGTGATGAGGTACGACCTCTCAGACTAGGTTACAAAAAGACTATAGTTCTGTCTAGGGCTCACTCTCGGGAGTGCACATGCCAAGGAAGTCACGTTTCTGGCCAACAACCTGTGAGAACCTAACACCTGACAACAACCACATAAGAGAGCTTGAAGAAAGAGCTGTTCTAGTCAAACACTGAATGACTGACCACAGTCTTGGCTGGCAGTTTGATTGTAGTCATGAGAGACACTGAGACAGTCACCTAGTTAGCTGCCCCTGGATTCCTGATCCACAGAAACTAGAGGTGATCATTGTTTCTTGTTCTAAGATGCTACGTAAGATGTTTCTTCTTGCTGCTTATAGTAAAATGAAAGGTAAGAGAGATAAATGGAAGGACTGGTAAACAAAAAGAACCAGGGCTTGATGGTTTGAGAATTCTTGGCCTCTCCACACAGCAAATAATAACACAAATAAATGCATGCCTAGGGAAAGAACAAATCCAGGGTAGTGCCTGAAAAACGTGGTCTAGAAAAGGTGGTGGTGGTGTGACTATGAAACTCGGTGGTGGTGTTGTTATTACCTGTGCAAAATCAAAGATTTTGTCACAGCACCCTAGTCAGTCACAGGAGATTCAAGATGTGCCTCACAGAATCAATTAAGCGAAAGAGTCTTTAAGAAATCGAAGAGTATTGTCCAGCAGTCATTTCAGGAAGACTTGGAGGTAGGGAAGGGATGTCCAGAAGAGTTCTGCATATGTGGCTTCAGAGTAAACTCCAATGAGATTCACAGGTAGCCCACAGTTTTTGAAAAAATTGAATCAGCAAAGTACTGAAAGAAAAACAAAAAATCTGCAACCAAGAATACTCCATATAGCAAGGTTTAGAATAGGAGAGATAAAGGTTAGAATAGGAGAGATAAAGAGTTTCCCAGACAAACAAAAGTTAAAGGAATTCATCACCACCAAACCAGTCCTATAAGAAATGGTAAAGGGGACTCCTAGAGTGGAAAGAAAAGACCATAAGCAGAATTAAGAATAGCAGGAAGCACAAAAGCATTAAAATTAAGTACAACTATAAAAATCAGTCAAGGGATTCGCAAAATAAAAAGGATGTAAGCATGATACCATATACTTAAAACATGATGGGGAGAGGAGTGAAAATTTAGTGCTTTTAGAATGGGTTCAAACTTAAGTGACCATCGACTTAATATAGACTGCTATATGCAGAAGATGTTATTTATAAATCTACTGGTAACCACAAATCAAAAACCAGTAATAAATATGCAAGAAATAAAGAGAAAGGAATCCAAGTATATCACTCAAGAAAGCAAACTGTGAGAGGAGAGAGGGAGAGAAGAAAGGTACAGAGAAGAACTACAAAAACAACCATGATACAAATAACAAAATGGCAACAAGTACACCACTTACCTATCAGTAATTACTTTGAATGCAAATGGACTAAATGTTCCACTCAAAAGATAGAGGGTGACAGAATGGATAAAGAGCTAGACCATCTACATGCCATCTGCAAGAGATTCATTTCAGACTTAAAAGACACATGCAGATTGAAAGTGAAGGGATGAAAAAGGATTTACCATGGAAATGAAAGTGAAAAGAAAGCTGAGGTAGTAATACTTTTATTAGACAAAATAGACTTTAAACAAAGACTATAACAAGAGACAAAGAAAGATACTACGTAATCATACTGCAAAAACAAAAATAAACAATTTACAATTGTAAATATTATCTACCCAACATTGGAGCACCCAAATACATAAAGCAGCTTATAACAAACATAAAGTAATCAATAGTAATATAATAGTAAAGGACTTTAACTCTCCTGCAATGGATAAATCACCCAAATAGATATTTAACAATAAAAGAATGGCTTTGAATGACACACTGGACTAGATGGATTTACAGATATATTCAGAACATTCCATCCTAAAATAGTAAAATTTACATTCCTTTCAATTGCACACGGAACATACTCCAGAACAGATCATATATTAGCCCAAGCAAATCTCAATAAATTCAAACAGATTAAAGTCCTACCCTATATCTTGTCCAACCAAAACAAAATGAAACTAGAAATCAACCACAAGAAAAAAATCTGGAAATAACATACTACAAAACGATGAATGGGTCAACCAAGAAATCAAAGAGGAAATACAATGATACATGGAGATAAAAGAAAATGGAAATGCAATAGTCCAAACTCTTTGGGACATATCAAAAGCTGTACTAAAAAGGAAGTTTATAGCAATACAGACTTACCTCAAGAAGGAAGAAATATTTCAAATAAATAACCTAACCTTACACCTAAAGGGGCTTTTTAGGAAAAGAACAAACAAAACTCAAAACCAGTACAAGGAAGGAAAGAGTACAGATTAGAGCAGAAACAAATGAAATAGAAACTAAAAAATAAAAGAGATCAATGAAACCAGGAGCTGGTTCAGTCTCTGAAAAAAAAAAAAAAGTCAACAAAATTGAGAAACCTTTAGTCAGAGTTATAAAAAATAAGAAGGACAAAAAAGGCTCAAATAAACAAAATCAGAAATGAAATAGGATTTGTCTGTTTTTTATCTCATTTTTCCTTCCCTTCCCCTATGTTCATCTGTTAAGTTTCTCAAATTCCACATATGAATGAAATCTATGATATCATTCTATGAAATGAATCCACATATGAATGAAATCATATGATATCTTTCTCTGACTGACTTATTTCCCTTAGCATAATACCCTCCAGTTCCATCCATGTTGTGCAAAACAGAGAGGGAGGCAAACAATAAGAGACTCTTCAATTCAGAGAATGAACTAAGGGTTGATGGGGTTGGGGATGGGATAAATGGGTGATAGGCATTAAGGAGAGCACTTGGGATGAGCACTGGGTGTTATATGTAAATGATGAATCACTGGGTTCTACTCCTAAATTCAAGACTACACTATATTAACTAACTTGACAATAAAAAATTAAAAAAAAAAGAAACAAAAGAGAAGGTATAATACCTGACACCACAGAAATACAAAGTATTAGAAGAGAATATTATAAAAAATTATAACCTCCCAAAAGTGAATCAGGAAGAAATATAAAATTTGAACAGAATGATTACCAGCACTGAAATTGAATCAGTAATTTAAAAAACTTCCAGCAAACAAAAGTCCAGGACCAGATGGCTTCACAGGTGAATTCTACCAAATATGTAAAGAAAAGTTAATACCTGTTCTTCTCAAACTATTTCAAAAGACAAAGGAAACCTTCCAAATTTATACTATGAGGCCAGTATTACCCTGATACAAAACCAGATAAGGATAATACAGAAATAAAAACAAACAAACAAAAACTACAGGCCACTATCTCTGATGAACACAGACACAAAATTCCTCAACAAAAGGGGTGCCTGGGTGGCTCAGTCAGTTAAGCATCTGACTTTGGCTCAGGTCATGATCTCACAGTTCATGAGTTTGAGCCCCACATCAGGCTCCATGCTGACAGCTCAGAGCTTGGAGCCTACTTCAGATTCTATGTCTCCCTCTCTATCTGTTCCTCTCCTGCTTGCACTCTGTTTCTCTCTTTCTCTCAAGAATAAATAAACATTAAAAAACATTTTTTAAATAAAAAAATTCTCAACACAATATTAGCACTGAATCCAATGATATATTAAAAAAAAAATCATTCACAGTGAACAAGTAGATCTATTCCTGTGAGGCAATGGTGGTTCAATATTCACAAATCAACATGACACATTACATCAACAAGATAAAGAATAAAAGTCATATGATAATTTCAACAGATGAAGAAAAAACACTTGACAAAGTACAACATTCATTTATGATTAAAAAAAATGATCAAAGTAGGTTTAGAGGTAATAACACTACAGAGTCAAGGCATATATGAAAACCTTAGAGCTAACAGCATACTCAATGGTGAGTAATTCTAAGGTCAGAAATAAGACAAGGATATCCACTCTCATCACTTGTATTCAACATAGCCACAGCAGTCAGACAGGGTAAGGCATCCAAATTGGTAAGAAGTAAAACTTACATTATTTGCAGGTGACATGATAGTATATATAGAAAACTCTAAAGACCACCAAAAACTACTAGAACTGATAAATGAACTCAGTAAGGTCACAGAACACAAAATCAATATACAGAAATATGTTCCATTTCCATACACTAATAATGAAGTAGCAGAAAGAGAAATTAAGAAAACTGTCTCATTTACAATTATACCAAAAATAATAAAATACCTAGGAATGAACTTAACCAAGGAGGTAAAATACCCATACTTTGAAAACCATACAACACTGATAAAAGAAATTGAAGATGACCCAAACAAATGGAAAGACATTCCATGTTCATCTGCTGGAAGAATTAATATTGTTAAAATGTCTGTACTATGCAAAAGCAATCTACAGATTTAACACAATCCCTATCAAAATAGCAACATTTTTTACAGTACTCAAACAAATAATTCTAAAATTTGTATGGAACCACAAAAGACCCCAAATAGCCAAAGAAACCTTGAAATAGAAAAAAAAAAAAAAAAACTGGAGGTATCAAAATCCCAGATTTCAAGATATACTTCAAAACTGTAATTATCAAAACAGTATGGTACTGGCACAAAAATATATACCTAGACCAACAGAACAGAATAGAAAACCCAGAAATGAACTCACAATTATATGATCAATTAATCTTTGGCAAAAAAAGGCAAGACTATGCAATGAGAAAAAAGACAGTCTCTTCAACAAATGGTGTTGAGAATGCAAAAGAATAAAAATGGACCACTTTCTTATACCGTACACAAAAATAAACTCAAAATGAATTAAAGACCTAAACATGAGACCCGAAACCGTAAAAATCCTAGAAGAGAGCACAGATAGAAATTTCTCTGACATCAACTGTAGCAACATTTTTCCAGATATGTCTCCTGAGGCAAGAGACACAAAAGCAAACATAAACTATTGGGACAGCATCAAAATAAGATCTGCATATACAAGGAAAACAAAAGGCAACCTAGTGAATGAGAGATATGTCATTTGCAAATGACATATCTGATAAATGGTTAGTTTCAAAGATAAAGAGCTTATGCAACTCAAAAGAGTCCAAATAATCCAATTAAAAATGGGCAGAAGACATGAACAGACATTTCTCCAATGACATACAGATAGCCAAAAGACACATGAAAAGATACTCCACATCACTTATCATCATGCAAATGCAAATCAAAACCACAATGAGATATCACCTCACACTTGTCAGAACGGCTAAAATAAAAAACACAAGAAACAACAAGTGTCAGCAAGGACATAGAGAAAATGGAATCAGATGCACTGTTGACAGGAATGTAAATGGTGCAGCTACTGTGGAAAACAGTATGGAACTTCTTCAAAATGTTAAAAATAGAATTACCATATGATCCAGTAATTCTGCTACTTGGTATTTATTCAAAGAATACAAAAACACTAATTTGAAAAGATGTGCACACCCATATGTTTCTTGTAGCATTATTTACAATAGCCAAAATATGGATGCTACCCAAGTGTCCATCAATAGATGAATGGATAAAAAAAGATGTGGTATGCATATACCTGGAATATTACTGAGTCATAAAAAAGAATGAACTCTCACCATTTGCAGCAACACGGATGGCTCTAGATAATGCTAAGTGAAATGTCAGTCAGAGAAAGACAAATACCATATGATTTCACTTATATGTAGAATTTAAGAAACACATGAACAAAGAAAAAAGAGACAAACCAAAAAAACAGACTCTTAATTATAGACAACAAACAGATGGTTACCAGAGGGGAGGTAGATGGGGGGATGGGTGAAATAGGTGAAGGGGATGAAGAGTACCCTTATCATGAGAGCACTGGATAATGTATAGTATTCTTGAATCACTATATTGTACACCTGAAACTAATAAAACAGTATGTTACAGTATGTTAATTACTCTGGAATTAATTTTTTAAAGATGAAACCTTCCCTGCCCATACACAAAAGAATTAAGTCAGCAGAAATACTATTAGTGGAGTGAAGGAGACAGAGAAAGATACAATATAAAGAGGCAAATCTACTAGCAGGAGGTAGGCTGAGAAACCTACTAAACTGCAAAAAAAAAAAAAAAAACCCATTTCTACCTTTTATGAAAAAGAACACATACTCAGATTGTAGAACCAGGAGCTCAGACTGTGGTGCTGAGAAGCTAAAGAATTATTTTCTGTCTTTGAAAATTAATCAAAGAACTTTCACCATTTACCTGACTGGATTCCAGAAACACTATGGACCAGTGACTTGAGCCTCATTTTGAAAATGAATATCTATAGCAGATATCTTGTTTTTGTCCCACTGTTATATTGTATTGTATGTTATTGTGTTGTGTGTGTGTGTGTGTGTGCGCGCGTGCAGAGAGAGTATATACTGTCCCTTTAGTTTCATGGTTCCACAGATCAAGAGGTACCAAACTCAAATAGTTATTCTTAGGGACTTTCATCCACAACTACCCAGATTTAAATGATGGGATTTTGGATTTTTGATCTCTTGCTGTGATACTTTTAGAACCCTTGGTATGGGGTGTGTTTTGTATGTGGGTGAGATATGAATCCTTGAGGGCCTTAAAACAGAATGATGTAGGCAGCTTCGAAGGTGGCCCAAAACGAACATCATTTTCCAGTGTTCCACTCTTCTATAAAACCTTCTCCTTGTTTGTGGGTTAGACTTATTGACTAGATTCTAATGACTAGAATACAGAAGAAGAAATAAGATGTCATTTCTCCAAAATTAAGTTAAAAAAAAAAGATGGCTTCCTTCTTGGGCTGGAAGAGAAGATCTCCCTCTCCATTGACTCACTCTGATGGAAACCAGCTGCCATGTTTTAAAAAGCCCTGTGAAGCAGCCCATGTAATGAAAAAACTAATGTCTCTTGCCAGTATCTAATGAGTACCTGAAGCCTGCCAATAGCCACATGAGAGAGTGGAAGTGAATCCTCCCCTAGCCAGGCTTTGAATAGAACTGTAGCCCTGGGTGATCCTTTGTGAGAGACTCCGAGCCAGAGGCACTCAACTAAGCCACCCTGAGCCATTTCTGACCCATAGAAACTGTGATATAATAAGCGTTTGCTTTAAGTGACTAATTTATTATATAAATTGTTACACAGCAACATTTAAATAGTGCAATTTACCTAAGGAGAAAATGTTTAAGGTGAGATATATGTGAAGGAGACATCAAGAGCCTTCTAGATAAAGCATATAACTAATATAAAGATCCTAGAGGAATTGCAAATACATCGGATTCAGAATGAGAAAGAAGGTTTTTATAGTTCATACACTGAAAGAAAGTCAAAGTGGTATGAAGTGAGGTTGAATAGATAAGAAGAGGTCAATTTATTTAAAGCTATAAAGATCATGGCTATGAGTTTGGGTTTATTCCAAGTTTGGTAGAAAAATCACTGATAGATTTTCAGCAGAGGAAGATTTTAGCTTGAAAAATTTACCCATCCTCTTTTCAGAGGCTGGATTAGGTGGAGGAGGGGTGCAACAAAGAGGGAGTCGGTTGACATAGATATCTTTTAGAAAGCTTTGGCATTATTCCTGGAGAGAATGATGGAAACTTAGAGTGGAGTGTTTGCAAAGATATGAAAAGATTGAAATAGATTTTGGAGGTCATGCCAAGAGCACTTCCTAATAGAATGAATGAAAGGCGTAAGTATATAAGATAATTGACTAGAGCTGGTAGACGGAAGACTCATTTTATCTTATACACCCAACTAAATTGCAAGCACTTTATGCTCACAAACCTCACATTAAATGTCTTTCAGATTCACACAAGTTCTAATATAGAGCATTTTGTTGAATATACAATACTTGTACATGGATTAAATAAATATCATTGATTCTGATATTCATGGGTTATTGTCAATACCTTTCATGAACACCTGTAAGTTATTTCTGCCAAAAATGAAAAGTACTAGTTAAAAACAGACCAATTACTGAATACTTTCTGTAATTAAAGGAACTTAAACACACATAGGGATATATAAGGATAATGAAGGCAACTAAAAAAAAAAAAAACAAAAAACAATCATATGTACACTGATTCCCTTAGTGAGAGTTTGGTTATGACCAAGTCTGTTAACCTTCCTTGATCTCCCCAACAGGATGTATCCACCCACATATTCTGACTGGTTCTATGTTGTTAGGACTGCAGTTTCACAAAAATGCCAGGTGTTATACATGAACCTGGATAAAATTAAATTAATAAGGTCCCCCCAAAGAGCTATTGATTTTGTCTTAACAATCTCCATACAGCGTGATTTCTCCCCCTGTGCTTCTCTTCAACTATTTTCAATGAAATACAGGATCTGTATTTTATATCCTTTAGAAATTTCCAGTTAAATCCATATGTGACATTTGCCCCTAACACTAATTAACGTGAAGATTTCAACGTGGATTGTATGAGAGGAAAACATTTGCTACTGTGCTGTTTGAGCACTTAATCATAAGCTTTCAAAGACTCCAGGAGAATTTACATATGCCACCATTTTATGGTGTGAGCTTGAGTACTTTCAGATGTCTCCATTTCATTTGGTGTCATCTCTTCACAGTAATCATCACTCAGCTGCTGCCCATTGGTCTTAGATTGTAGGTTACAGAAATGATGGAGCCTTATTCCTTCCCTTGGATTTTGCACCTTTGAAAAAATCAGGAGAAAACTTTTTGTTTTCTTTCCTTTATTTAAAATAGTACTCCAAGATTCTAATGTTTGTTTCTCAACACTGTTATTTGAATCATATAATCTCTCTTTCCTAGCATAAGACCACATTATGATTTCCAACTCCCTTAGAAAAGTGATCTATTTATTAACCAGGGAGGACTTTTTCTTCCTACCACAATTTAATGATAAACTTTACATACCTCAATTAGACCTTAAAATGTACAATATGTGTCCACAGAGGAATTCCTTTTATTTTTGCTTCAAAATGGCATTTAGTGTACTTTTCAGCATTTTATTAACTCCCTGTATGACCTGTTCCTTAATATATGGAACTGAATTTTTTCTGTTATTCTCTAATCACAATAGTTTTAAACTTTCAAGTATTGTAGAAAATTAGTGCTAGTATCAATGGCAATAAAATTATTGGGAAGCATTAAATGTAAAGTTCAAATTAGCATTATGATTACATACTCGTAGGGTTTGCCAGAAGGTAAAGTTGGGATATTTATACTAATTTTTAAACACTGCAACCTCATATCAATGTAGCATTCACCAAAGAAGAATTTAGAATTAGCTGAGTTCTTGGAGCCATTGAAAGGGAATCTAATTATTGCAGCCATTCTTTTCTAATTCATTAATTTATTCATTCAATAGGCATTTTGGAACATCTATGATATTTAAATCATTTTTGCAATAAAATGAGAGAGAAATATGCATGAGCTTTTAAAAAGCTTATAATTTATAAGTAAAGGTAATACATAAAAATATAAGAAGACAGGTTAAAGCATAATAAATTCTCAACAAAAGAAATGTGAAATTGTGATGAACTGTAAAAGATGGGGAGAAGTTACTCTGGAGTAGTAGTTAGGGACCGAGTGGTAAGTCAGGAGAGCTGGATTCAGATCTCAGGTTTCTTTTCTATTTGTACATCTTGTTTTTTTCTAAGTCTCCATTAACTTATCTCCAAAATTAGTTTTAAAACATAGACTATCAATAAACAGTAGTATTAGTCGCCAGAACTTCACCTACTGTATATTTAATTATTCCAATAACCCTATGAAAAGTATACACTACCCACATTTTGTATATGAAGAAGTAGTAGCTCACAGTGATAATGTATCCTTCTAAAGTAAGTATGAGTAAGTGAATACAGTCAAACAATCTTTGACAAAGCAGGAAAGAATATCCAATGGGAAAAAAAGACAATCTCTTCAACAATGGTGCTGGGAAGACTCACCAGTAACATGCCAAAGAATAAAACTAGATGACTTTCTTACACCATACACAAATTCAAAAGGGATGAAAGACCTAAATGTGAGAAAGGAAACCATTAAAATCCTAGAGGAGAATACAGGCAGCAACCTCTTTAACATGGGTGGAGCAAACTTCTTACTAGGTATTTCTCCGGAGGCAAGGCAAACAGAAGCAGAAATGAACTACTGGGACTTCATAAGGATAAAATCTTCTGCACAACAAAGGAGACAATCAACAAAACTAAAAGGTACCATTCAGAGAGAGAAGATATTTGCAAATGACATGCCTGATAAAGGGTTAGTATTCAAAACCTATAAAGAACTCATCAGGATCCCCTGGTGGCTCAGTCAGTTAACATCCTCCTTTTTATTTCAGCTCAGGTCATGATCTTACGGTTCCTGAAATGGAGCCCCATATCCACCTCTGTGCTGGTGATATGGAGCCTGTTTGATATTCTCTCTCCCTCTCTTTCTGTTCCTCCATCGTTCGTGCTTTCTCTCTCTCCCAAAATAAACTTTAAAAAAATAACTCATGAAACTCAACACCCCAAAACACCCCAAATAATCCAGTCAAGAAATGGACAGAAGATATGAATAGGTATTTTTCCAAAGAATACCTAAAAATGGCTAATAGACACATGAAAAAATGCTTACCATCACTCTTTATCAGAGAAATTAAAATCAAACCATAAGAGATACCACCTCACACCTCTCAGAATGGCTAAAATTAACAACACAAGCTATTGGCAGAGATGCGGAGAAAGGGGACTCCCCTTAACACTGTTGGTGGGAATGCAAACTGGTATAGCCACTCTGGAAAACAGTACCAGCAATTATACCAGTAGGTATTTACCCAAAGGATACAAAAATACTGATCCGAAGGGACACATGCACAATGGTTATAGCAGTGCTATCAACAATAGGCAGATTATGGAAAGAGCTCATATGCCCATCAACTGATGAATAAAGAAAATGTGTTATCTGTATGTTTATATGTGTGTATACACACACACACACACACACACACACACACACACACACACACACAAATGGAATATTACCCAGCCAAGAAAAAGAATGAAATCTTGCCATTTACAATGATGTGAATGGAGCCAGAGTATATTGTGCTAAGCAAAACAAGTCAGTCAGAGAAAGACAAATACCATATGACTTCACTCATATGTGGAATTTAAGAAACTAAACAGATGAACATGGGGAAAGAAATAGAGATAGACAAACCATAAACTCTTAACTATAGAGAACAAACTGAGGAGGTAGGTAGAAGATGGGCTAGATGGGTGATGGATATTAAGGAGGGCATTTGTGAAGAACACTGGGTATTGTATGTAGGGGAAGAATCACTGAATTCTCCTCCTGAAATTAATATCACACTGTAAGGAAATTGACTGGAATTTAAATAGAAAGCTAAAAAAGAAAAATAAATAAAAATAAAATGACTATAAGTGAATAAAGCAGGATTAGAAATCAAATCTGTATGATGCTAAAACTGTGTGTTCATTGCCCTGTACTGCAAAACACACATTAAAGGTGATCACTGCTATTGTTGTTCCTCTTTATCATAATTCTTCCCCTATCTGCTTCACCAAATGTTCCACTGTTAAACTGACCATTTAAAACTTGGGTTGGTTGCATTGTTTATAAGATTAATGAACACACTCACTTGTGCAGACCCCTAAACATTTTTAAAGTAGCACCTGACATAGAAAGATTTCATTTCTTTTGAATATATTATATATATGTATATGTACATATATATATATACACATATATATATACATAAACATTAAAAATTTTTTAAAAACTTTAAAAAAAGGAAATGTGTTTTGCTTAAGAAACCATTCTCAAAATAATTTGAAAATGGATCACCGTTTTTAATACTGTAGCAGGCCAATATGGGAAATGCTGAACAAACAAGCCATCAGACATAAGGCACTGAGAACCTAGATCCCTCATTTCCTGCCTGAATGCCATATGAACTAGGGAGAGCTTATTTTTAGAGAAATTATTTTAAAGAATATTATGTTTTTAGCAGAAAATGTGTAGTTTTAAATACTCTATAATGTTGTGGTATAAACGCCTGTGCTAAATAGTAACTAAAGTTAAATAATAAAATCTCTAAGGTATTTAGAGAAATAATGTTAGAGATTTAAGATTTGGCTAGTAATCCTTTCTAAGCTAGCAAATCTTCTGTCAATTGTCCCTAAGCTTTATAAGGTGAACTATGTCACAAATCTTTCTCCTTAACTGCTAGGATGGCGTTTTTCTATTTGCCACGTGCTTGGTCCAGTTCTGAAAGGATTCTTTTCCAGGGTATATGAAACTGAAGGTGTCACAAAGTAGGGGACTACAGACGAGTTAAAGAAACCGTGTGAAGTGCCAAACTGACAAACCTCTCATTTAGGAAGAGTGTGTAATAGCCATAACTGCTACCATTTGTTCAGTGTTAACCATGTGCCAGTGTTTCAACCAGGTCTTGATCAAGGAGAAAGTGGGAGACTTCCATTTGGGCTGATATTGATAAAGTGCCAGACTGTGTTTGCTTCATGCCATCTCCACCATGGCTCTTACTTGTAACTAGTGCCCCAGAATGATCATCTGACCTCAGATGAAATTATAGCTACTGTGTAACTCAGCACCTGTCACTGTGTGAAGATATGATGGGGGAAGGGAGAAAGTAGTGATAAAAAAAATTCTTTTTGTGTTAAGAATTTTTAAACAGATTTCTTTTCCGTATTAGACAATTCTTCCATCAACTTCAAACAATGTACCACGTACCTTTGACATATTGCATTTCGTTGTAATACAGATACATTAGCCAGTGTCACAATAGCATCATGGAAATTAACGGGTATTTATGCCTTTTCCTCCCTGCCAAGAACCCAATTTGAAGCCTGCATTCCCTTGAACTAATAAGTCAAAGAAGCTTCTTCCAGGGCTTCTCATTACCCCTTCCATCTTCTCCCATTTGTATCTCTAATCTTTGGTTTGTAATTGTCCAATGCTACCAGGATTCCCTTCAGGAAATTTTCCTGAAATAGAGTTGCTCCAAAATACTATAATTTTTTATTAGTATCATGGTGATGTTAAAACTATTTGAAACTTTACCACATAAGGGGCTTATGTTTTTAGTAATATGGGGTTAACATCTTTTTTTTTTTCCTGGAAAACCTATAAATGAGTCCACAGATTTAATGTTCTAAGAAAAGAATTCTCCCTTTCTGCTAAAATAATGTGTTAAATATTATCAAATTTCACTTAGATGATATTTTTTTTTATTTTTTTTTCAACGTTTATTTATTTTTGGGACAGAGAGACAGACAGAGCATGAACGGGGGAGGGGCAGAGAGAGGGAGACACAGAATCGGAGACAGGCTCCAGGCTCTGAGCCATCAGCCCAGAGCCCGACACGGGGCTCGAACTCACGGACCGCGAGATCGTGACCTGGGTGAAGTCGGACGCTTAACCGACTGCGCCACCCAGGCGCCCCTTAGATGATATTTTTAATGAGATGGAGAGAAACAAACATGGATTTATAAGTGTACAAACTATCATTTCAACGCTTTAACTAGACCATGTGCTAATTAAGAAGTGCATGATATAGTCCTAAAACCAGACCAAGACTGAACATAATCAGAGTTATGACCTCACCTTGCCACTTTTTAATGGGGTGGCTGCAGTAAGGTCATTTGTCCTCTGCCAGTTTCAGCTTTGCCATTTGTAAAATAAGGCTATGAGTTGCCATGTATGTCTAGGAGTTAAAGTGAAGGTTGATTTGATGGGCCTTTGTGAACTCTGAGTGCTCTGTAAACTCAGAAGTATACACCCGAAGGTATCGGTTAGTGTTAATAATTATTTCTGTAAATAATTCATCACTTTGGTCAGAACATTTTTACTTCATGTTGATCAGAACATTTATTTTTTTAAGCTTATTTACTTGGGGGGCTAGGAGGAGAGTGAGAAAGGGAGAGAGAGAGAGAGAGAGAGAGAGAGAGAGAGAGAGAGAGAGAGAGAAAGAGAAAGAGAAAGAGAATCCTAAGCAGGCTCCACCCTGAGCCTGACAGGGGACTGGATCTCACGACCCTGAGATCATGACTTGAACCGAAATCAAGAGTTGGGTGTTTAACCAACTGAGCCACCCAGGCGCCCCTTGACCCGAACATTTAAAAGGGACTCTGTGGGGCGCCTGGGTGGCGCAGTCGGTTAAGCGTCCGACTTCAGCCAGGTCACGATCTCGCGGTCCGTGAGTCCGAGCCCTGCGTCCGGCTCTGGGCTGATGGCTCAGAGCCTGGAGCCTGTTTCCGATTCTGTGTCTCCCTCTCTCTCTGCCCTTCCCCCATTCATGCTCTGTGTCTCTCTGTCCCAAAAATAAATAAACGTTGAAAAAAATATTTTTTTTAATAAAAAAAATAAATAAAAGGGACTCTGCACATATTTCCTAATTTATAAAAGTTTTCAAAAGGGCCACTTTCCTATTCAAAAACTGAACATTTTATATAAAACTAGCAAATATATTGTTTCCCTTGTTCCTTCTATTTTTTCTGCATTCCTTTTGCTCCCTAGTATACAGTAAATATTACCAGGCAATTTATAAACACTTTTTGAAATTGAAATTTCAAAAAGTGTTTCAAACAGCTACTTTGAAAATTTCACAGTCTCTGTGGGAATGAATAAGACTATAGAGAAGAAAAGGTTAATGAGATAAATGGATACATTTAAACTTCCACTTCGCTTTTCATCTTATTTATTCCATCTCCTCATCACACCTGCTATGGCCTGACAATTTTAAAATCTGGTTTTGATGGAGAAAAGGTTAGAAAGGTATTTCCATATACCTTCTTTATATGGAAATAAAACATATTTACCTGACATCATGATTTTCAAGAAGTCACTGAAAATGTGAATAAAAACGCACATCTTTTGCTGACCCACATATCAATTACATATCTTTTTTAATGTTTATATATTAGTTTTGAGAGAAAGAGATAGTGGGTGAGGGGCAGAGAGAGAGGGAGACAGAGAATCTCAGGCAGGCTCCATGCTGTCAGCACAGAGCCCGAAACAGGGATTGAACTCATCAACTATGAGATCACGACCTGAGCCGAAACCAAGAGTTGGATGCTTAACCGACTGAGCCACCCTATGTTTTAATATATATATATATATATATATATATATATATATATATATATATATACACACACACACACACACACACACACACACACACACACACACATACACATACTGAATTTGTCTGCAGGTACAATTTTGCTTACCCAGTTATAGATGTCGTCAAAATTAAAGGCCATGAGTGACTCATTATCCTTTGGAATAAGAAAAGTGGATAATGTGTCCCAAGAAACATTTCTCACCATATTTCTCATAACGGTATGTTTACTTTAAAGCAGAGCAGAAGAAAAACTCTCGAGAAGATACCAATCCAAGGGCACAGCCAATTCAGCACGTTAGCTAAAAAGCCTGCCAGGTCTGTACGAAGATCCAGAGAGGGAGTGTCTAAAAACACCTGAAGGGTGCACACAAATGATCTATTCACAGCTGATTGCAGGCAGTGCCTCCAACCGCATATTTAGCTGCCGTGCATGAAAGTCACCATGCACTGCTGTGGACACCTGAAGAAAGCAGGGAACGAGCAAAGCCTCTGATTTCTGTTAGTAGTGACAGTTCCGTTAGTTTCCAATTTCACTGAATTTAAACCAAGATTTATACACTCAACAAATATTTACCGAATGTCTCCCATATGCTAGGTGTTAAGATATCCATTTATTTTTATTTTTTATACTATGATTATTTATTTACTTTTATTTTTTTTTACTTTTTTTAATTTATTTTTGAGAGAGAGAGAGAGAGAGAGGGAGGGAGGGAGGGAATGGGGGAGGCGCAGAGAGAGAAGGAGACACAGAATCTGAAGCAGGTTCCAGGCTCTGAGCTGTCAGCACAGAGCCCATCGCAGGGCTCAAACCCACAAACTATGAAATCATGACATGAGCTGAAGTGGATGCTTAACCAACTGAGCCACCCCGGCACCCTTATTTTTTAATTTTATTTAAATCCAAGCTGGTTAATACACAGTGTAATAGTGGTTTCAATAGTAGAATCTCATGATTCATCACTCATGTGTAACACCCAGTACTCACCCCAACAAGTGCCTTCCTTAATGCCCATCACCCATTTAGCCCATCCCCTCCAGTAACCCTCAGTTTGTTCTCTGATGCATTTTTTTTAGAATGCATATGTTCTATTTCAGATGTTTTTCTCTGAATTCTACTATTTTGTGAGTTTTTATTTAATTACATTACCACAGGAGCTCTTGGGTGGCTCTGTCAGTTAAGGTTTTGACTTCGGCTCAGGTCATAAACTCGCCATTCAGGAGTTCCAGCCCCAAGTGGAGCTCTGCGCTGACAGCTCAGAGCCTGGAGCCTGCTTCCGATTCTGGGTCTCCCTCTCTCTCTACCCCTCCCCCATCACACTCTGTCTCTCTCAGAAATGAACATTAAAAATTTTTTTTTTGAAAATTAGATGATCACAGTCAAACCATTTTGAAGGGGAAAAAAAGGCTTCCCTACAAATGTCTCTTAATTTTTCAGAGACAAATTTATATAACAGAATTTAAATTGTTACGTAATGACAAGTCAGGATAACTAATTGTGCCTGCTTCCCCCGAAAGATGTAGTGGACTAAGAGTTACACTCATAGCTACACATAGGAACAGACCAGATTAGGAGTTTAACAGAAACAGGGACAGTTCAGCCAGTAAGTGTCTTAAAGTGTTTATGAGGATTTCTCTGGAGTCCTTAATTGCTCAATTTTAAACTGCCTTCAGCATTCAGCTGGGGCACTTAAAACTGGGAGTAGGCCTTGAAAAACAGTTTTGCTCTAGGCTTTGAAATACCTAGGAACAGGCACAGCTGGGAAACGTGTGTTGAATCTATATTGGCGTTTCTGGGGTGGTGTTTCTTGTAAACATAGTCTCATTCTCTCCATTCTGCTAACCCTCTATTGCTGAATGTACTGAATCCACCATTACATCAAAGCTTTGCATTAGAACTCCTTTACAGAGAAAGCAGAACTCGTGAGACCTGCTTTCACCATTTTTATTGCATGGCTGTCCTTGCTCCTACAACCATCATACCAGGACCCTGAGAACCCCTGAGACCAGGAATCTCAATTGTCCCTGCCTTCCAGCAGCTGTACCTCCCAATGCCATGCTTCACCCCTTTTTCTTCTGCCTAGTATTGCCACTTCGATTTAACAAGTATTATTGAGAACCTACTAAATGGTAGGTACTGTTTTTATATCTTAGAATACAAATATGAATAAAATACAGTCAGCAGTCTCAGGGAAGAGAAAGCTTTATAGACTGGCAGTTATAATGTTACATGCTTAGGACAGTGATCATGATGTACACAACAATAAAACAGAAGTGCCAAGGAGGAGTAACAAGACTAACCTGAAGAATCAGGGAGGGCTATATAGAAAGGGCTACACTTGAATATATTCTGAATAATAACCATTTCCCAAGGGAAAAAAAGGGGGGGGGAGGGAAGTTCAGAGGATATTACATGAATAGGCACAGATATCACATGGCAGGGCATTCAGCATGCCAGGCACTTACCAAAGTGCAAAAAGGAGGTGGTGGGAGCCAAAACTTGAAGTTTCTGACATAATTTTTTTAGATTTATTAATTGATCCATTGATTGAGAGGGAGAGAGGGAGGGAGGGAGAGGGGGAATGGGAGAGAGGGAGGGAGGGAGGGAGAGGGAGAGAGGGAGGGAGGGAGAGAGGGAGGGAGAGAGGGAGAGAGGGAGGGAGGGAGGGAGAGAGGGAGGGAGGGAGGGAGGGAGGGAGAGGGAGAAAGGGAGGGAGGGAGGGAGACAGAGGGAGGGAGAGAACATGAACCAGAGAGGGGCAGAGAGGGAGGAAGTATCCCAAGCAGGCTCTGTGCTGTTGGCAGAGTCTGATGTGGGGATCTGACCCCACGAACCATAAGATCACGACCTGAGCCAAAATCAAGAGTTGGATGCGTAACCACTGGAGCCACCCAGGATCCCCATACCTTTTGTTCTAAATGTTTATTTTTGAGAGAGAGAGAGACAGACAGACAGACAGACAGAGACAGAGACAGAGACAGAGAGAGAGAGAGAGAGAGAGAGAGAGAGAATGAATATGCATGCTCATACTTGAGCAAGGACGAATGCACGCATGCTTGAACAGGGGACATGTAGAGAGAGGGCATGGACAGAGGGTCTGAAGTGGGCTCCTGATGGATAGCAGAGAGCCCAACACAGGGCTCGAACTCACAAACCATGAGATCATGACCTGAGCCCAAGTTGGATACTTAACCAACTGAGCCACCCAGGCATCCCTGACATCACTTTTCTCTCTCCTCTGATGTTCTGCTAAGGTTCCTGATTGATCAGTCCCAATCAGTAACCAAAGATCATGGAAGCCCAGTCCATATGGGTGAGCCTTCCAGGTTAAACACTAAGTGAGGAGGGGGTGCATAATGGACAGAGAAGTTAAAATTGAAGACAAATAACAAAATCTACCTCTTTGTCCCTCAGACCCTACCCTTCTCTTTCTTCCTCATGTCCCACAAATAAAGAATGCACTGTCTTATCTGGTTGGCATGACAGGTTATCAATTTAGTCACACTAACACCTGAAACCTAAGACATTACCTATTATTTTTATTCTTTCTTCTTTAAGACAGCAAGGAAAAAGATGAAAAGAAATAATTAAATAACATATTTAATTTAGTCCTGGCATTAGTAGCTGGCCATTAAGCAAACCCAAGTAGGTATCATTGATGCTTTTGTCCCCCTCGAATTCTATATCCATTTTGCTCTCTGCCGACACCTCACTTTCAAGGGTTCTTTACCTCGTGAGATGACCCAACTTTTGATTCATGAAGAATCCAAGTATTTATGTGGTCATAACTATTTTTCTTCTTTTCCCCACAGACTTGATCATAGAAAATGTACTAAGAACCACCCCAGGGTATCCTTTGGGTTCAGTACTCTCCTGGCTCGCATCTTGTAGAATCAACCCCATTTTCAACTATCCTTAGAATGAACCTTTTCTCTGCCTGTTGTTCAGAAGACTGTGGCATTCAAAATGGTAAAAGGGGAGTTTGAGCTTCCCTAGGGACTGTGTTCTAACATAAGCACTAATACTTCTAAGTGCACATAGCCTAAGATTATGGATGGGAGCAAAATATCCCGGTATTAATTTGCTTGTGCTACTGCCAACAAAATACCAGCCTGGGTGTCTTAACAGAAATTTATTTTCTCAGTTATGAAGGCTGGAAATCTGAGATCATGGTGCTAGCATAAGCAGTTTCCAGTGAGGACTCTCTTCCTGCTGTGCAGATGGCTGCCTTCTAGCTGAGGACACACATGACCTTGAAACATGCACATAGTAAGAGAGGGAAAGTGAGTGAGATGAAAGGGAGGGACAAGAGACCCTTCCTCCTCTCAGAAGGCCACCAATCCTATCAGATTAGAATCCCACCATTATGATTTAATTTCACTTTAATTATCTCCTAAAAGTCCTCTCTCCAAATATAATCATTCAGGGGTTGGGTTTCAATGTGTTAACTTGGGGAAGGGACACAATTCAGTACATAGCACCCCTTGATCCAGTTACTAGGTATAATAGGAAGGTAAGTCCCATTTTACCTCTACCCATTGATTCCTAGACGAGTGACTGCTGACTGTGAAGAAGGCAGCCCCATCTCCTGGCCTCTGGTTTCATATATACGATACATCCTATGGAAAAGCTCCATAGCTTTGCAGAACACTCTTTCAACTGGTACCTTAACTGACCTTTCAGCACACCATTCCAGTGTTGTATACACTAAATGCTAATTGTCTTAGGACCTGTGGTAGAATCTATAAATTTGCAGGCATGAGCTACCGCTGTACTTAGTGTGTTACAAAATGAGGTGTGTTTTTGTTTTGTTTTGTTTTGTTTTGTTAGAAGCAATGATGTGCAAAAACCATGGCAATAGCCAAATCATTCTCTAGGGTCACATAAGGTGGCATAGACAAATATTCTGTTAAGGGACAGCATATCACATGTGAAAATATATCTGTTTTTATGATGAGAAATTACTGTCTCCTCCATGATACAAAGCCTCCACACTTCCACCAGGTAGCCGGCTGACATGCCAGAGAAAAGATGTTGCATCAGAGGCTCAGCATCAGCCTGTGCTGTTGGCAGACTGGGCAATAGAATTGGTTACCAGCCATTGTAAGAAGAAGTCTATACTGTTTATATTGTTGAAATAGTGTATAATATCAATATTTGTCACTTTGAATATGGACCTAGTGAACAAGTAAGGGGAGTGGGAAGAGAAAGCTGATTGGCATCTAGAGGAAGAGTCATACTGTCTATCAAATTATTGAGAAGTGGCCCCACAGTTGACACTCAATGAGGAGATTTCCATGGGAATATCCTCACACTCTGCCCATTTTGGAAAGTTTCATTCACATGTTCATCATCAGACCCTCTGGTCATTTTGCTTCCAGTCTTGTTCTTTCTAGCCGACCCATGGGCCCCTGCACGTAACTCAGTGTACTTTGGACTTGTCTCCTCCAGTTTGTTTTGGATAACCAGATATTCTGTCCCTTCTCAAGGGGAAGAATTTTTTTTTACCATTGACTTTTAGGTCACCCCTGAGTAAGGCTATCGCACTTGCTAGAAGCACAGATCATGGGAGTCTGAGCCATTGGTTATGCAATTATACTTTCAGACATGCTTGAAACAGCATGGGATGCTGTGGTGCAGATCAGCTTTATGGATTCTTTTCACTAAATTTTCATAATGAAACTTTCAAGTCACATAAGTATTTGGTGCCCCATGTTCAAGTGTTTAAAGACTATCAGGGCCTAGTAGAAATCTAAAATCTCCTTTTCTAATGGAGAACAGTTGCAATAGAATCTTCCATTGAAGCTTGCCAGGAGCTCTACCCAGTATTTCTCTCTGCCACAGACACTTTTTTAATACTTGGATTTTCTGGGTATGAGGTCTATGTATAGGGCTGCATACACTACAGCCTTGAGGTGGTACAGAACCTTTGTTTCTTTGCTCCCAATTTAAACCTACCTTCTGAATTACTTAGCAAACGAGTTGGAGCTGCACATCTGGATGTGATGTGTGTGGTCTTCAACATCCACAGTTTCATCAAGCATCGCTTTCCTTGTGAGCTCTAAATGGCTCAGCAATTTATCTGCCTCCTCACAGAGGCTTTTTTTTTTTGAGTATCAATTGGTGCCTTATTTTTTCATTTTATTTTTTCCCCAGTTTTATTGAGATATAATGGACACTGGATTCAGCAGGTGGTTTGGGGGGGGGGGGTTGTGTTCCATCCTCATGTATCTTAGTAAGACAATTAAGGTTCTTGCTACTTCCTGCCTGGTATGTTCAGTTATCACATATTATATCATTAATATAATAGCCAAAGGTGTTGGCATGTAGGATAGTCAGAAAATCAAAGTATCTCTGGTCTCTAATGATAGAGAGCAAGAGATCAGAAATAATCTTCAGATAAGACAGTGAAAGTGTGTTTTCAAGTAAAGGCAAATGACTTGTGATTACATTTACTGGTAGAAATTAGAAGGAGGGGGAAGAAAAGCTATATCTAAGGTTGCATGCTAGGGCCAGCTACTGGACACAACATCTGAACTGCCGCTCTTTTTGGCAAGACTCCTTCTTAAATTCGCAAAATCCAGTCATGTTTTAATACCTATCTATCTGGTTTTTGCACCAGTCAAAAACAAGAGGTAAATGAGAATGTAATAGGAACTGTTACTTCTGCTTTTTTCAACTTTTATAGTGGCACTAATCTCCGAAAATTTCCTAGGAACACAGTATTGCGTTAAGTATATTATGAGGAGGTGGGATGTTCCAGTAGCTTCTGATAAGCAGTTTCTATCATGATAGTACACATTTCACCAATGAAGGAACTAACATGGGTATTTTGTTATGTATTAAACACACCTATTCTCACTATTTATTTTGGGCCCAGGAAAACAATCAGCACGAGTTGGACTTGGACTAAGACTCTACTTGTTTTATAATCTCTATAGGTTCCAAAGCTGTCTACTGTATTTCAAGTCACCGAGGGTTAACATGGATCTAGAGCCAGTATCCACAAAACCCAAGGATTGGGTTTTACTCTTTCCCTGTACATACTTTCATAAATTGCTCTGTGTCTCTCTGGGAGAAACTGTGGAGATACATTTACTTGTGGCTGCACTGAAGAATGTTTCCTCCAAGAGACATGGCTTCCTCCATAAACAAGTAGCTTGAATTCTGCAAGATGGCTTTGATCTAGAACTTAGGAAACCATAGATTCCCTGCAGCAGTTTGAAACTGGCTTCTACTTTTCTAATCTAGGATTTTCCCACTTATGACAGCATCTTAATAGTCCCCCCATTTATTTTATTCCTAAAGATCCTGTGATCAATTAGGTACATATTTCTGCATGGACAGCACTCTGTCCCTGTCTTTCTGCTACAAGGTAAGCCTCTGTTACTCCAGGATGTCAGGACTTCCTGAGTCCCCTGGATACTGGAGAGCCTGATACCATTACATCACCTCTCACCACCATCTTCAGTCACCAGAGTTTCTAAGGTGTGGAGAAAAGCATGTCCCCACTTTTCAGCCCTAGGCCCTCCTAGGGTTGAAGCTAGAAATTGGTTATGAGGATTACACATGCACTCTTTGAGCCTTTGGGCACCTTTTCTGTTGAGTGTGCCCTGCTAATTCTGGCATCTCAAGTTCACTGATTATAGGCCTGCCTCTAATTCATCATCCTAGCCTACTAGTAATGTTTACTTCCATTCTTAAGCCAACACAAATCATGAACACTAAGTACATTCATTTCAAAATATTCAACCCATACTAGTCTTGCATTTCATGCTACTTGGTCTCACAACCTAGAATGTATTTCACTCATGCTCGTTGGACTCCTTATGATATAAACTGGCACGATCCTACAACTCTTTCAGTGAACAGGCTACTTCCTTTCAGATTAGCACTTGTACTTCTCCATTTCAATTATGTTGGCACCTAGTTCCTCCTACACCTGCAGGCCACGAGAGGACTGGGAATTAGAGCTGACATAACCAGCATTCCATTGAGAGGCAATTGCTCCAGCTTATGTAGAGAGGTACTGCTTGCATTAACAAGACCGTTGTAGGGATGTTTGGGAATTCAAACTTCTCAGCTTTTTAAAAAATTTGCATCTGAACACTGTGATTAGCATCCGAGGCCATCAGCTTTTCATTTTCTCTTGGTTGGGTTTCTGGGACCTTCAGAGGAGTTACCCTATGTTATAATCTTTGTAACACCTATTTTCACCATAGCTTAGTGGCACAGACACTTGATCATCAAGCATCACTGTCCATTGGTACTTTCTTCCCATTTCTTTGCTCATGATCATTTTTTGGAAATGAGATGCCAATACCTGCCCATTATCATCCCCACTCTATAAGAAGAGTATACATGTGCTTCTAAAATATGTAAACAACCAAATCTCAGAATCTTAACTTTAAGGATTCCTTCCTGGGGCTACTCCTGGGACCAGTTATTTTTTTAGTCAGAAAACAGATGACATCCCCTACTGGGGTAAACGGTACTGGGAGAACTGGATAGCAACATGCAGAAGAATGAAGCTAGACCACTTTCTTACACCATTCACAAAAATAAACTCAAAATGGATAAAGGACCTGAATGTGAGACAGGAAACCATCAAAACCCTGGAGGAGAAAGCAGGGAAAAATCTCTCTGACCTCAGCCACAGCAATTTCTTACTTGACACATCTCCAAAGGCAAGGGAATTAAAAGCAAAAATGAACTATTGGGACCTCATGAAGCTTCTTCTCTTTGCACTGCAAAGGAAACAATCAACAAAACTAAAAGGCAACCAACGGAATGGGAAAAGATATTTGCAAATGACATATCAGACAAAGGGCTAGTATCCAAAATCTATAAAGAACTCACCAAACTCCACACCAAAAAACAAAGAATCCAGTGAAGAAATGGGCAGAAGACATGAATAGACACTTCTCTAAAGAAGACATCCGGATGGCCAAAAGACACATGAAAAGATGCTCAACATCACTCCTCCCCAGGGAAATACAAATCAAAACCACACTGAGATATTACCTCACGCCAGTCAGCGTGGCTAAAATGAACAAATCAGGAGACTATAGATGCTGGAGAGGATGTGAAGAAACGGGAACCCTCTTGCACTGTTGGTGGGAATGCAAACCGGTGAAGCCACTCTGGAAAACAATGTGGAGGTTCCTCAAAAAATTAAAAATAGATCTACCCTATGACCCAGCAATAGCACTACTAGGAAGTTACCCAAGGGATACAGGAGTGCTGATGCATAGGGGCACTTGTACTCCAATGTTTATAGCAGCACTTTCAACAATAGCCAAATTATGGAAAAAGCCTAAATGTCCATCAATTGATGAATGGATAAAGAAGTTGTGGTTTATATATACAATGGAATACTACTTGTCAATATGAAAGAATGAAATATGGCCTTTTGTAGCAACGTATATGGAACTAGAGAGTGTTATGCTAAGTGAAATAAGTCATACAGAGAAAGATACCATAGGTCTTCACTCTTATGTGGATCCTGAGAAAGTTAACAGAAGACCATGGGGGAGGGGAAGGGGAAAAAAAAGTTACAGAGAGGGAAGGAGGCAAACCATAAGAGACTCTTAAATACTAAGAACAAATTGAAGGTTTGTGGGGGGTGGGAGGGAGGGGAAAGTGGGTGATGGGCACTGAGGAGGGCACCTGTTGGGTTGAGCACTAGGTGTTGTATGGAAACCAATTTGACAATAAATTTCATATTAAAAAAAAAAAGAAAAAATGTAGAGACTTTTTTTTTTTTGCTTTAAGTAAATCAACAGGGAATTATGAAGCACTCCAGAGCTAGCAGGCAGTAGTAAGTTACCACCATCTTTAGGCTGGAAGTGGTAAGATAAAGAAGCAATTACTGAATTCTGGGGAGACCTGTATCTATAGGAAAGGCCTCCCAATGGGAGCACGATCTCTGTCAACCTTCAGCCCGGCAGCAGGAAGCTGGGGGACTAAAATTTCTGACCTCTCTATCCTTCCATTGATCTTCTACCAGTGACTCTCATTGGCTGAGACCAAGCACATTATAAGAACACAGTCTCTATCAGGGGCGCCTGGATGGTTCAGTTGGTTGGGCATCCAACTTCAGCTCAGGTCATGATCTCACAGTTCGTGAGCCCGTGTTGGGCTCTGTGCTGACAGCTCAGAGCCTGGAGCCTGCTTTGGATGCTGTGTTTCCCTCTCTCTCTGCCCCTTCCCCTCTCATGCTGTGTCTCTCTCAGTCTCTCAAAAATGAATAAACATAAAAAAATTTAAAAAAAAGAACACAGTCTATATCTTTTCTCACTGTTCTTGAGGAATGTTTTATAACCTTCTCTCCTTGTACTCCACACACATTCTCTCCCTTTTCCTTTCAGCTGATGGCCTTTGATCTTACCAAGAAAACCCTAGCAATCAGAAGAGAATGTTCACAGATTGCCAACACCATTTGCAGCACTTGTACCTATAGCATATGCCCCCATTTCTGTTACCCATATATCAATTTCCATTTTTCCATGTAAACCAGTCTTTCCCCAAATCCTGCATTTATGCAATTCACCTGCTCAAGCATTTCTCTCTAGTTCTTCTCTACCATTTCTTCCAAATCATCAATGTTTCCTTTTTTATTGTACTGCTGCTCTCAACACATCAATATACTATTATCTTCCCTGTCATAAAATGTTCTTTTTTTTTTTTTTTTTGCTCTCCCTTCCCCTTCTAGCTACTACCACAGTTATTTTTTTAGTGTTTATTTATTTAGAGAGACAGACAGAGAGAGAGAGAGAGAGAGAGACAGACAGACAGACAGACAGACAGCAGGGAAGGGAAGAGAGGCGGAGAAAGAGAATCCCAAACAGAATTTACACTGTCAGTGTAGAGCCCAATGTGGGGCTTGAAACTCACAAAGTCTGAGATCATATCCTGAACCAAAATCAAGACCCAGACACTAAACCCACTGAGCCACCCAGGCACCTCATTTTTTTTCTTGTTATATAAAAACACCATGTGATTCTAATACTCTTTCCAGAAACTCTCCTACTATTAACCCTGAAACCCACTGAAGTGGCTTTTACCCTGAAGCTCCTCTTGTTATGGCCAATAATGACCCACATTGTTAAATCCAGTGGTTACATTTTAGTCATTTAATTGACCCATCAGCAATAGTTGACATAGTTTGTTGCTCACTTCTTTTTATGTTATTTATTTTGAGAGAGAGAGAGAGTGTGAGCGCACGCAAGCAGGAGAGGGGCAGAGAGAGGGCGAGAGAGAGACAGACAGACAGAATCCCAAGCGGCTTGGCACTGTCAGCGTCGAGACCAATGTGGGGATTGATCCCACGACTGTGAGATTATGACCTGAGCTGAAATCGAGTCAGTTGCTTAACCAACTGAGTCACTCAGGTGCCCCCATTACTCACCTTCTTAAATAATTTACTTTAATACCAGGATACTGTACATTGTTGATTTCTAACTTCCTCTAAGGTCACTCTTTATCAACATCCTTTACTGCTTTCTCATTTTCTCCCCAACCTCTTAATATTGAACTGACCCAAGTTCAGTATTTTGTCCTCTTCTGTCTATGCTCCCTCCCTTAGTGACTGTATTATTTACCTTAATGGCTTTAAATAATATTTATGTTAATTACTTCCAAAATAATACCACCAATTAGACCCTTCTAAATTCCAAACTTATATATTCAACTGCCCTTCGTGATACCTCTGCTGATATGTTTAATGTCTTGATAATCTTTTCTCAAAATCTGCTCTACCAGTAGCCATCCTCATCTGAGTTAATGGCAACTTTCCAGTTGTTTGGGTGTGGGGAGGGGGGCGGCAAAAAGTCATCCTTGACCCCTCTTTTTGTGCCACATCCATAACACAAATACTTCCGGGTCTCCTTTCAAAATATATCCGGACTCTCTTTCTTCAGCAGTTATCATAACCATTTGTTCTAGGCTACCATCTCTTCTCCTCTCTTAACTGGGTTACTGCAGTGTTCTCCTTGACTTTATCCTTACTTTTCTAAAGTCTTCTGAACAGGATAGCCAGAATGTTGCATTTAAAAAACAAACACTGAAAAAACCAACAAACAAAAACAAAAAAGAAAAAACCAAACCAAACCAAACAAAAAAAACCTCCCTTCAATGGATCCACCTTACACTGAAAGTAAAGGCAAGATTCCTTACAATAGCCTAAAAGGCCCTAGAAAATACCAAGTATGCTTCTGTTTTACGACATTTGCTTTAGTTGCTCCCTCTTCCCGGAATATTCTTTCTCCGGACACTGTTTTTGCTCATTCCCTTACCTCACTCAAGTCCTGGATCATATCTCATCTTTTCAAAAAGGTGTACCCTAACCAGTTATCTAACACTCCTATCCTTCCTCACACCCTTCCCTCCTAACACTTTCAAGTCACCTACCTTACTCTGTTCTTTTTTCTTTGTATTCCATTACTAACTTTCATCACACTAAGTTATCATTTTTTAATATGTCTGTATTTCCTTATAATGCCTCTTGTTTATCATACGTTTCCCTCTCTTGATCATTGAAGTCAGTGAGGACTGAGGTGTTTGTCTGATTTGTTCACTGATAAAGCATCTGGCATATAGTAAGCACTAAGTACTGAAAGAACAAATGACTACTTTATAAGACGTAGAACTCAAGAATTCAGAAAATACCAGTGTGAATATCAGTAGATATCAGCACTAGACACAGATTATTTTCTCCCACCTCTTCCCATCTGTCTGGCAGACCGCATTAAAGGAAGCACCTAATAAGGCCAAAGAACGTTCTCTCCATTCAAAATCCTCTTAAACCTCTTATTTTACTCAAAGATGCTGTGATTCAATCTGCAGCCGTAATTCTTGTTTGACTTAGCCATGAGCTCTTAGAGAGGAAAACCAACAAACGAGACCAAAAAACAGAGTGGTAGATGTGTTTACAAACTGGCCTTGAAGGTAAAACCAAACTTCAGGTGAACAGATCATTTTTTTTTATCTGTTTTTTGACCACGTATATTAGTGTGAAACATTTTTAGTTTTAGTTTTTTAATTTAATATTTATTTATTTTTGAAGGAGAGAGAGCACGAGCAGGGGAGGGGCAGAGAGAGAAGGAGACACAGAATCTGAAGCAGATTTCGAGGATCTGAACTGTCAGCCCAGAACACGACGTGGGGCTCACACTCAGGAGCCGTGAGATCATGACCTGCGCCGAAGTCGGATGCTTAACTGACTGACCACCCAGGCACCCCAGTGTGAACCATTTAGAAATGAGAGAGTAAGGTACAGTGATTCTCTTAAAACTCAACCTACAAAAATATGCATTAAATAGCAAATTCTAGTGGAGCAGACTCAACCATTGACTAACGTAAAAAACTTTCTTTTCCTAAAGGTATCAGTAGGTTGTGTTAGAAATCTGGAACATAGATTAATATTTTTCCCCATCATTTCCCTTCCCAAATCCTTTAAGAACTACTCATAGCTGTTGGGGTAAAGTTTAGGTTTGTTGATATGTCTCAGAAACCCTTGTCCACCTTTCCAAGTCTCATCTCATCCTTCCTTCTCCCTTGTTTCTTTTGTTTCTGCCAAAATGACCATCTAAAATAACATGTTTTTGTTTTTGTTTTTGCCTTCACAGCCTTCAAGTGCTTGTATCTATGCTGGGGATGCTCCCACCACCATTCTTTAGTTAGTTAATTCATACACATTCTTCTGATATTAACTCAAAAGACCCTTTCTTAGAAAAGTCTTTTCTGACCCACAGATTAGATAAGGTACTCTGTTACTTACTTTCAACTAAGGCATATTTCATATTTCTTTTACAATATTTTATACATTTTGAATGTATACATTTATTTGTTTAATTTTTTGCCTCAGTTTTCCCTCCCTCAAAAGACTGGACTCTAAATTTATGACCACAAGAACTATATTTGGTTTTTTTTTATTACTGTTTTCATTTTGCCCAGCATATGCTAAACCCATAATGTAGATTAGAAAAAAGAATGAATAAAGTTTATTAACTAGATTCCTAAACCCCACCTCCTGTGTTAGGCTTCTGGGTTATGATTTCCCTTATTACTCTATTTTCATATTAATTGGCATTGTACTTTATGGCAATTGCCTATATATACACACTATATATATGTATATATATATATATATGTGTATATATATATATACATATATAATATATACATATATATAGTGTGTATATATATACATATATATATACATATATATACATATATACACATATATACACATATATATATACATATGTATATACACATATACATATGTGTATATACATACATATATATATATATATATATATATATAAAGAATGACATGAAAAAAACAACATATCTGATTTCCTATGTGAGTGGCAAATCTCGTCATTTTGCTTGCCATTCTGTATATAACACACCCAGAGCAGGTAGTTATTAAATTAAAGTTTTTGTTTGTTTCAACACTTCTCCATTAGGCCAGCAAATATTTCTCACTATACACCTGTTTCAGCAACGTCTGTGGACAGGTTATACTTTATAGTTTTTACAGCTCAGAAGCCTAGAATTAGTATGTAAATCCTGCCCAAAGGACTTTTATTAAAAAATGAATAAAGTTGACATAATGGAAAGAGCTCCAGTCTAAAACTTTATACCCCAAATATCTTCAATATAATCTAATCCATGAAGAAAAGACCTAGTTTGGGTAAGGATATATTAACTACTTAAAATCTAATGTAGCTTCTTTCTGTAAGATCTGCCATAGCACTTCCTACTACATCACATAGTATTTCTAAAATACAATGTACAACAAGATCCAGGGACAAAAGCCTGTGTACTATTCTTGGGCCTTACCCTAAGTTAGTGCTTCTTCTTCTTTTGTGGCTTTTTGTTATTCCTTAAATCAAGTAATGTACTGAAGCCAATTCATATGACTTGCAGGAGCCAACTTTTAAATTTTTAGGAATTTTGTGAGCAAGCTGTTAAACCATTGGCATCTTTTAGCTGACTATGAAACGAGTATTTACACTATGGTAATTAGTAGATGCTACATATTTGGGTTTTTGTCTCCAGGAAACCAATTGTTAAATATTTACTAGTACAACATTGCTTGACTCCTTTGTGACAACTCCTTGATAACATGATGAAATTACCTTATGATGCCTATGCCACAAAGTAACCTCCAGATAAATAATTCCCTGAGGTGCTTTATCTTTGTGTTTGTATCTACCCTCACAGTTTTTATGGACCTAACATACATCAGTAAATATTTCCTATTAAAGAATAAATACTCATCTTTTGGTTACACCATAATCTAGTCCATGGATCATACCACAACAACCAAAAACTATTGCACTTTTTCTAATGAATGTATGGAATCCCAATTTTGGATTAATTAAACCTTGAGAAGAGAAACAAAAATCTCAAGATAGTAATACATGCCTTAACAGTTTCAATGGTGATGTGTATCAAAGTAAGGTTGTAAATATAATTATGGGATTTAGAGAATGATCTCACATCATAATAGACACAGACCATTTAAAGTATGGCATCTCTGTATAGCATATTGAACTTCTTGATTGTAATTTTTAACAACAATTATAGATGCTGCTTCAAAAGTGAAGTGTTTTGGATATGGGGAAGTCACAGAATCAAGTCTTCTTTGTTACCTGCTTTCACACTCAATGCTGCAGTTCTGAGAGGATGTCAATGACTACTCAGAATTCTGCTCCTCTTTGAATACTTTTTCTGCTTTCCAGTTTTCTTTAAACATTCCTATTCTCTAGACAGGCAGGATAAAAACTAGTGAAATAAACCCTTATCATCCCTTTGTCCATTTTCTCCTGATCTACTTTCTTCTTTTCACCTTTGAACTAATGGACGCACTCAACATTTAAATGTCTCCTGATTAAATAAAAATAGGTAGCAAAAGAAAGGGAGGTTACAGAAAGTATAACTGCAATCATCACACTCAATTCCTGTAAACTCCCTAGCCTTGGGTATGAGACAAAGATGCAAGTATCCTCGCTTCTATTCAACGTTTTATTTATTCTGTAACCAACCAGAACAATATGGTTGTTCTGGAGAAGAGTGGACAAAGAAATGGCATTTTTAGATAAAAGAAATGAAACTGGCATCATCTGAAGACAATTGTTTATACTGAAAATTCAGAAGAATCGACACATTTTTAGAATAAGTGATTTTAGCAAGAAGGCTGTGTAGAGAGCACACAAATAAACTGTATTTCTATAGGTTATCAACATAGATAAAATTAGAATTTAAAATGTTAATAACCTTAGCAACAAAATGTATCCAGTGTTTGTTAATCTAACAAAAACTGTAAATGAAATAGCTCTACACTAGAAACTCCAAAGAGCATAAAAGAAATTAAAGAAAATATAAGTGAATAGGTATACAGGTCTACGGGTTGGGAATTCAAATTTATAAACATGTCTACCCTGCCCAAATTAATCTATAGATTTCATGCATTTACAATTAAAATACCAGCAAGGATGTGTGTATATACATGTGTGCAAATGGACAACTAGATTCCAAGAGCCAGATAGAAATAAAAATTGCTAAGCATAAGACAAGGCAATCTTGAAGAAGTCAGACATAACTAACAAACTTACTCCATTCATCAATAGCTAAGACAAAGTTGTCTTGTTTGTTTGTTTGTTTTTTCCCCAAGCCAAACTGTCTCCAGCTTTATTAAAGATACTTTTCATAAACAATCATGGTATTTCAGGCAGGACATGGGGAGACAATCATTAACAGTATACAACAACTTTCAAACTCCCTTCTTCAATGGACTACCAAGATCAGAAAGCCACTATAAAACCCAATGAAGTCTTCATTTGATGCTCTGAACAGGGAAAGTTTAGAGTGAGGGTTGACATTTCACATTTAGTATGTTGTTTAACAACTTTTCACAAGCTGATCCTGACTTTCGGGAAATGAAATGAAAATGGCAGAATTATCAATCTAAAGCTCCACAAGCTAAAAAAAAGGAATTCTTTTGAGGGATGCCATCTCCATGGTGACACTGTAAAGTCCAATGCAATACTGATGCAACGTTAGACATGTCTACCATTTGAATAGAACAGAGAGTTAAAAAATAGACCCACACATAAATACTCAACTAGCTATGACAAAGGTAACCCCAGTGCTTGAAGATAGGAAGGGCCATTTCAATAAATGGTGCTAGTTCCTTTATATGAAAAAAAGTACCTGGATTTCTACCCTACAATTAACCAAAAATCAGCTACAGATCAATAGCACATCTAAATATGAAAGTAAATCAATAAAACCATTAGGAAAATAAATAGAAACAAATATATGAGGTAGGCAAATAGTCTCAAAAGGGGCACAAAAAGTGCTAATTATAAAAGAAAAAAATATTAGATGATCTTAAACTTAAGAACTTCTGTTTATCAGAATTCACCCCTTCTAGTATGGAAAGAAATTCACAGTATGAGAGAGGATATTTATTATACACAACTGAAAAAGGACTAGTTTCTGGAATATATCAAGTTCTCTAATAAATCAGTAACAAAATTTACAGCTTATCCAATAGATGGACAAAAGATTTAAGAGGACATTTAACGAGAGGATATCTAAATTACCAATAAATATATGTCAAGATATTTATCTTCACTGTGTATCAGGAAAATGTAAATTGAAATCAGAGCTTGATATCAGAGCAAAAACATGCCTGCCTGATAACTCAATAATTATACTCCTAGGTTTCTACCTAATACATTGTACATGTTTGCCAAATATATGTATTATAATACTCATAGCCACATTCATAATCTCCCCAAACTTGTGATGACCCAAATTCTTATTGTTGATTAAAGTACGCTATATTCCCAAAATGAAATGTCATACTACAAGGAGAATGGACGATTTTCAACTACACAGAAGACTCTGGATACATCTGATACGTAATGTTGAGCAAAAGAATTCAGAAGAAATACATACACCAAGATTCCATTCATGTGAAGTACAAAAGCATACAAAGCTAATTTATGCAGAACACAGGGTAACAGTTACTCTCACAGAGATAGAGGCTGCAAGGAAGAGAAAGTAGCATCTGTAGTGTTGGTAATGATCTGGGGTATATGTTTGTTTACTTTGTCTTTGGATTTTATCTCAGAGCTGTTTAGACTAGGCCATTTAGCTGTGAAAATTCATCAAGCTGTACACTCATGATAGATGATCCTTTCTAAATGTTGATTGCACTTCAATAGGAAGTTTTTTAAAAGAGTGGAGAAAAAAAGGTTTTTTTTTTTTTTTATCGCAGCGTCCATATATTCATTGTATAATATAGCTCTCTTTTATGCTATTGCATATATTTTCTCTTTGAATAGTGAGGTTGTGTTTTTACTAATAGACAAAAATTCCAAACCAAGCTGTGTCCCATTATATACATCTTGTATTATATAACAGAGGGAGGGAGTACAAGCTATTTAATTCTGATATTTCCATTTCTGGTATAAAAACCAGAAGGTTCAGATTTAAATATTTTTTATTAGAACCACCCATGTCAAGAAAGCAGGCCCAACACGTGTGCCTCAAATCATTCCTGTCATCAGTCTTTTCAACATAATCAGAACATATAATCTTTCATTATTATGATAGAAATGCATTAATTTTTCCAGTCTCGCAGCCTTTAAAAATATTGTTAAATATTTAAAGCAAAGACCCATCTTGGAAAATGTTATGCATATTCTCTAATGGAAATTTTAAATTTTTTTTTTCAACGTTTATTTATTTTTGGGACAGAGAGAGACAGAGCATGAACGGGGGAGGGGCAGAGAGAGAGGGAGACACAGAATCGGAAACAGGCTCCAGGCTCTGAGCCATCAGCCCAGAGCCCGACGCGGGGCTCGAACTCACGGACCGCGAGATCGTGACCTGGCTGAAGTCGGACGCCTAACCAACTGCGCCACCCAGGCGCCCCTCTAATGGAAATTTTATACTGAATTTCTCAGAACCACCAAGTGGACCTTCTTTTGTAAAAATTATGGGGAAAAACATAATAGTCCACACACAGAAACCATCTCAACATATCAGTATATGGTGCATTATGGTTATCAAGATTAGGATTTCCATAGTGATTTTCACTTAAAATTTCCCAAAAGCCCATGTTCCCATCAACTACAAATGTTTACTGTTTAATACGCTGAAATCCCCTGTTTTTGTATTTTAAGGAAATCGTTGTCCTAGTATGTAAACTGGAGTGTTGTGGGCCAGATGAAAGGTAATTTGGTTGCCTCTCTTTTATAATAAAAAGATATCATTATTTTCTGATTTCCTAAGTCCAAATACTTCCTACATTTAAACATGGATACTCACGTACTTATTCGCATGTACACGCAGAAATACATAACAACCCAAAATAAAATAGCTAATTACATTCACCCAATTCTTTCAATTGTCCTGACATATTTATGTTACTTCACTCATATTTCTAACTTAGATATTACTCATAGTTACAAAATTCATTCAATTGTCACTACTGGCTTTGGCTTGATTGTAGAAAGTTGGAAAAGGCATCACTTCTCCCGCAATATTAACCCAGAAATGCTAGTTAAGTTTTAAAGACTATGTCTTTTATTGGATTCACCAGATACGTGAGGCTACATGACACTCAGCCCAAAACTTGAAGGACAGGAATCCCTAAGGAGAAACTGGATGGGAGTGCTTGCTTACCTGTGGCAGATGTCAAACAGCATACTGCCATAGGTGCCAATGATAAGAATTCAGCTGAAACTTTAAGACTCAGCTAAAGGCTGGGTGTGATAATTTACAAGAAAGTGTAGAAACTTGGGATGCAACAGATACAAGAGGAATTCACACCCACTTGAAGGTTCTTTTCCACAGACTTCAATATATGCTCACAAGAAAAACTGGTTAGTGGACAAGAATAGAGAGAAAACCTCATTTCCAATGCAAGCCTGGAGGAGGGGAAAAATAGCTATTGCAAATTCCCACTGGGACCCTTCTCTCTTATATCTCCCATAGACCAAAAGCCTAAAGCTTCTAAGGGAGCCATAAGAAAACACCATCACCCTCAGGATATATGTGAAAATCCAGTACAGCTGAGGAAAGAGGAATAAAAAATAAAATTTAAAAATTAAAAAAATATATAACAACCTCTACTCCTGAAGTAGGGACAGAAATACACCATGAACCCAGACCATGAATCTCCCTACCTGGAAGAGGAGTAGGATCATTGAAAAGTCTTCCTTCCTAAAAAGCAGGGACATTGCACTTCTTTAAGATTGGGGTTGGACCAGAATGGTAGAGATTCCCTCCACTACTCACCTCTACCAGCCTAGTAAGTGTTATATAAGAAGTAATGGCAGTCTAATCCTGCTTAAAGTCATCCAGAAAGAGAAACCTTCCCTGAAGTTAGGTGCAATGTTCAGACCTAAAGATAAGGGTAGGAAAAACAAAATGGGAAAACTCTCTGGGAGATCAGTCTCCAGCCTAAACACAAGATAACTAAGAGGCATTTGTAGCCTGTGGTGCACTGAGGGAAGCCACAGCAACAAATCAAACCTAGCCCAACTCCTGACTAGACTGATTCAGCCTCTGACACGAACAATTCAGAAAAAAGAGGATGTGTGCTTTTGCAAGCATCACTATTATTTACCTAAATTTTTACCATGCTACAGAAGATACTGGATTTCATCCTCCAATTACAAGATACAATAGGAAGGAAGACAAATAATACATGGTCAAGAGACAAAGCAATCAATAAAACCAGATTCAGACATGGAATTTTAAATATAGTTAATAAGTTGAAGGTTACAGTGGAAACAGTGGACAACATGCATGATCATATGGCATTCTTTAAAAAAAAATAAAAATAAAAATGCTAGAGATGAAATTCACAGTACAGAGGTGAAGAATGTTTCCGATGGTCTCATTGTAGGTGATATAGGTGAGGGAAGAATCAGTGAACTGAAGATACATCAAGTGAAATTACCTAAACTGATATGCCAATGAATAATAATAGTAATAATAAGAACAGAGTAGACAGCAGCTAAGGACAGTGGGAAAATATAAATCTAACATACACGCAAATAAATCCCTATAAAAAGGAGAGTGAAACAATGGGGCAGAAAAAATATTCAAAGATGATAATGTAGAAGAAGTTTAAAATAAAAACACTGTCTCTAGAAGCTCAGAGAACAACAAGCAGGATGATTTTTAAAAATCACATATATTATTCAAACAGTTAAAAAATCTAAGATAAAGAGAAAATCTTGAAGGCAACCAGAAAACATAACAAATTATACAGAGGAAACAAAAGTAAAATTTGCATCAGAATTCTTGTCACTGACAAGATAATAAAATGACATCTGGATAATGCTTTAAAAAAAAAAAACTTAACCCATAATTCTATACTCAGTGAAGATACTTTCAAAAATAAAGGAGAAATACTTTTTTTTTCAGACACAGAAAAGCAGAGAGTACTTTACTTAAAGACATAAATACAACAAATTGTAAAGAAAGCTTTTCATCTATAAAAAATACCAGGCAAAAACTGGCATCTACACAAGTTCAAGAATGTTGAAAATAAAGATAAACATATAATTTGTCATGTAATTGCTTAGCAGATAATTGACTACTTAAAACAAAAATAGTTGTAATGTACTACATGTTTATAGCATACATAAAAGTAAAATGTGTGACAAAGTAGCACAATGGATGGCAGAGAGAAACTGTCATATGATATGTTGAATATATAGGAAGTGGTACAATATTATCTTAAGGCAAATTGTGATTAAAGAGGCATATGGTGGGGGAGCCTGCCTGGCTCTGTCAGAAGAACATGTTAGTCTTGATCTCAAGGTCGAGAGTTTGAGCCCAAATTGGGTGTAGAGATTACTAAGGGAAAAACAAACAAACAAACAAACAAAAAGACACAAATGGTGAAGTCTGGGACAATAATCAATTTTTTTTTTTAATATCGGGTATACATAATGAGTCAAGAGTGGAAATAAAATGGATTTGTAAAAAATACATAATCCAAAATTATTCACTTAATGGCAAGAAAAGATTTAAAAAGAAGCAAAAATATATGGAACAATTAGAAATAAACAAGATATAGGCTTTAATCATATCAACATCAATAAATGTAAGTGGTCTAAATACACATTTTAAAAGACAGATGGTCCAAGTGCAAAACAAAGCAAGGCCCACCCATAAGCTGTCCTAAAAGCCAAAACAATACAAAACACGCAAAAGAGAAAAACATCGATAGTTTAGAGGAAAGAAGAGGAAAAAGGTATTATTTCCAAAATTAAGCTCAAGTGGCTATAATGTAGACCTCAGGGGTACCTGGGTGGCTCGTGGGTTAACCATCTGACTCTTGATTTCAGCTCAAGTCATGATCTCAGGGTTGTGAGATTGATCCCCGCTTTGGGCTCCTTGCCAAGTATGGAGACTGCTAGGGATTCTCTTTCCTTCTGCCCCCCCCACCCCCCCCACCCCCCCCCCCCCCCGCCGCCGACACTCCTTCTCTCTCTCTCTCTCTCTCTCTCTCTCTCCCTCCCTCCCCCCCCCCCCACTCAATAAATACACATTAAAAAAGACAGAAGAAAATGTAGACTTTAGAATCAGGAATATTGCAAATGATACATAGGAAAACTGAATAATGACAAAGGCATCAGTTCACAAGGACTTGATAACAATCCTAAAGAAGTATGTACCTACCAACAGAACTTCCAATTAGATGAATGAACATTGGTAGAGCTAAAAGAGGAAACAGGCAAATCTATAATTACAGTTGGAGAATTTTTCATGCTTATTTCAGTAAATGATAAAACTGTGGATAGAAATCACTGTGGACCTGAAAATAATATGATTTGACCTAATTGTGGTTTATGAAACATTCCACCAAACTACAAAACATTTTTTCAATCATGCATGTAACTTTTACCAAAACAGGGCATATTTGGAACATAAAACAAACTTTAATAAATTTGAAAGAATTATACCCTATGTGTTCTTAGCCCATGACAAAATAAACTATTTATCAATATGAAAAAGGTATCTGCAGAGTCTCCACATTCTTGGAAATTAAACAACACATTTCTAAACAACCCATGGCTGGAGAGAAAATTAAAAGTGAAATCAGAGAATATGTTTAACTGAATAAATATATATTACAAATTGGGGGCTGCTGCTAAAGCAGTATTAAGAAGGAAATTTATAGGATTATATGCTTATATTAAAAAAGAAGATAGATTGAAAGTGAATTATCTAAGTTTACAGATTTAGGAAAAAGAGAGTAAGTTAAACCCAAAGAAACCGGAAACCCAAAGAAAACCAAAAATTAGTAAAATTAAGATTAACAGAAAAATAATCAGTAAAATTAAAAAAATGAAAAGCTGGCTTTTGGTGAAGATTAATACAGTTGATCAGCTTCTAGCCAGACTTATCAAAAAGATAAAAAGTGTGCATGTGTGTTTGGGTGTGTGAGAGAGGAGAAACAGCGAGAGAAAGGAAAGAGAGAAAGGAAAGAGAGAAAGGAAAGAGAGAAAGGAAAGAGAGGCTACCAATTTTAGAAAGAGCAGATATCACTCTAGTACAGACCCTACAAACATAAAAAAGATAGCAGTAAAATTCCACACTAGTTGTATATTCATAAAGTTGATAGATGAATAGACAAATTCCTTGAAAGAGAGAAGCTGGTAAAGCTCACTTTAGAAGAAATATATAATCTGAATATTTCTATATGTATTAAAGAAATTGTATTTACAATTTAAAACATTACAAAAAATAAAAACCCAGGGGCATGTAACTTTGCAGGTGAATTCTATCAGACATTTCAGGATGAAATAATTTGATTTCATACCAATTCTTCCAGATTATTAAAGAAAACGTAATACTTTCTAAGTCATTGCATGGGTCAGCACTATTGATATAAAGACCAAGGACATTAAGGATTAAATACATTAAAAACAAACAAACAAACAAAACCCTAAGGTCCTATATCTCTCATAAACTTAGGAAGGTATATTCTCAACAAAATACTAGCAAAATGAATTCAACAATACATAAAAAGGATAATATATCCTTACAAAATACAGTTTACTCTAGGAATGCAAGATTCATTTAATATAGTAAAGGAATCAGTATAATTCACCATATTGACAAAAGAAGAAAGTAAATTATACATTCATTTCAATATATGCAATAATAAAAAAAAGCACTTCACAAATCTCAGCATCCACTCATGATAAAAAGTCTTAGTAGTAAACTAGGAAGAGAAGGAAACATTCCAAGTCAATGAAATTGATCTACAAAATACCTACAGCTGGCATCATACTTCCTGCTGAATGATATAAGATCAGAAATAAAGCAAGGAGTTTCACTTTACCATTCTTATTCAACATTTTATCAGAGGCTGCATTTAGTTCAAGAAAGCAACAAGAAATAGGATGTATACAGATTGGAAAGCAAGACTGTCTATGTAGAAAATCCTAAGGAATCTACAAAAAAAAAAACCAATAGGAATATAGTAGAATAGTAAGTGTAGCAGGGTCACATCATACAAGGTCGATATATAAAAATACATTATATTTCAATATAAAAGAAAATTATGAATTCAAAATTTTAAAGGATTATTTATAATAGAAACAAAATACAAGACATACTTGTGCATAAATCTCATAAAATATATGTAAGACCTATCTGCTGTAAACTATAAAATATGGATTAAACAAATAAAAAAGACCTCAACTAATGGAAAAATTTACTATGCTCATGGATTGGAAGACTCCATATTATTGTCAATTCTTTGTAAACCGTTCTATAGACTCAATAAAATTCTGATGCAAATTCAAACAGGTTTTTGTGTGTAGAAATTAATAAGCTGATTCTAAAATGTATATGAACATGCAAAGGATCTAGAATAACCAAAAGGGAAGAGCAAAGTTGAAAGACTCACACTGCCTAAATTCAGGCCTTATTATAAAACTGTGGGAATCAAGACCGTATGTTTTTGAACCAATGATGGACACACAAATCATGGAACAAAACTGGGAATCTATAAATAAACCCACACAAAAATGGTCAACTGATGTTTTACAAAGGTACAATGGCAATTCAATGAGGAAGGAACGGTCTTTTCAATAAATGATGATAGAACAAGTATATGTCCACAGGTACAAGAGTGAATTGTTATTCTTATCTCACCACGCAAAAGAATTAATTCAGAATCCATCACAGACCTAAATGCAATACGTAAAATATAAAACATCTGGAAGAAAACACAAGAGAAAATTATTGTGAGCCTGGGTTGGGTGAAATTTATTGGGCACCACACCAAAGGATGAATTGTAAAAGAAAAAGAAAAGTAATAACTTGGACTTCATCAATATCAAGGTTATATTTGCTCTTTGAAAGACACAGTTAAGAAAATTAAAAGTGACAGACTGGGAGAAAATATATTCGAAATACATAACATAAAGCATGTATATCCAGAGTATATATACATACATATACATATATATACACACACATATACATATGTGTGTGTATATATATAAAGTCTAAAATTCAATAAGAAAACTAACAACCAAAACAGAAAAAGGAAGAAGGAAAAAAGATAAAAGATGTAAGCACATTCCACAAAAGCATGACAAATCATCATATGAAAAGATGTCCAACACCATTAGCCATTAGGGAATTATAAATTAAAACTACAGCCAGACACCATAACAGACCTATCTGACAATACCAAGAACTGGCAAAGAGGCAGAGCAACTGGAACTTTCACACATCACTTGTATAAAATGACAGACTGCACAGCCACTTTGCAAACAGCTTGGCTGTCTCTTAAATTAAACATACACTTACCATATGACCCTACAACCTTTCTCCCACGTATGTAAATAGAAAAATTCAAACCTATGTTCCCACAAAGACCTCTATTTGAATATTTAGAGCAGCTTTATTCATAACTGTCCCTACTGGGAAACAACCTAACAGTCCCTCCACTGGGGAATGGTTGAACAAACATCTGTAAATGGAATGCTACTCAGCAATCAAGAGGAATGAACTACTGGTACACACAACAGCGATGATAATTAAAAAAAATGCATGATGCATTATGAAAGAAGACTCCAAATGCTATATAATAGCATAGTAAATCCATTTATTTTTCTATTTTTTTTAAGTGTTCATTTTTATTTTTGAGAGGAGAGGCAAAGTGTGAGCAGGGAAAGGGCAGACAGAGAGAGAGAGAGAGAGGGAGACACAGAATCTGAAGCAGGCTCCAGTCTCCGAGCTGTCAGCACAGAGCCTGACGCGGGGCTCCAACTCATGAAGAACTGTGAGATCATGACCTGAGCCGAAGTCGGACGCTTTACCGAGTGGGCCACCCAGGCGCCCCGATAATTCCATTTATAATGCCAGCTAGAAAAACTAAACTGACAGATCCCAAATTAGTGTCTCTCGGGGCTGAGAGTAAGAGTAGTGTTTAAGTACAAAGTGACTTGAGGAAAATTTGTGGTGTAATTAAAGTGTTCCAGATCTGTCATCTTAACGATGTTACACACCCATACGCATTTGCTGAAACTTGCATAACTGTACAATAAAAAGTTTACCACTACCACTTACATAAATCATACTTTAACTTTTAAAAACATTAAAAATTATGGGGCGCCTGGGTGGCACAGTCGGTTAAGCGTCCGACTTCAGCCAGGTCACGATCTCGCAGTCTGTGAGTTCAAGCCCTGCGTCGGCTCTGGGCTGATGGCTCAGAGCCTGGAGCCTGTTTCCGATTCTGTGTCTCTCTCTCTCTCTCGGCCCCTCCCCCGTTCATGCTCTGTCTCTCTCTGTCCCAAAAATAAAAAACGTTGAAAAAAAAATTTAAAAAAAATTAAAAATTAATTTTTAAAGATGGGGGAAGACCCTTGTATTCGGTAAGGCCTTCCCTTAGAGACTGACATTTAAATTAGTCCCTTCTAAATAACAGCCCAATTAAATTAAAAGTTCAATAACTTGGCTGTATTGAATCAAATCTAGAACATTCTTCACTTATCTCTATGATAATGCAAGGCAATTAATTTCCAGGTAAAAAGTTCCAAGTTCCAAGTTCATGCGGTTTTTTCGCCCTCATTGAATATGTTCAATGAAGTCAATATGAGCAAAAATAAAGGAATGTTTATTATAGAGTAAAAATCAATATATATTATCATTGGAATATTTTGTACATGTCCAGATATGCTTCCTCACCACATTTTTTTTTTTATTTATGTAACCGTTTTCATGAGTTACAGCAAAGCTATTATTTGTAACTTGCTAATTTTGGCTACGTTTTCAGCAATGCTAGGACAATTAAAAATGCATTAACATCCCATGACTATAGCCTTTTGAAAAATTGCAAACTGAAAATTTGCATAGCCGTGTGCATTTATCTGACCATAATTTGGATCAGATGCTACCATTATACATAATATAGAAACATGAGGAGAAAACACCTCATTTTTTCTCTAAGAACCATTTTTACAAATGGAATTGGTTACGTTTCAATTATAGAACAAATTGTAGATTATAACCATGGCTATAGAAGATGAGAAAAAAGAGATAAAAGTGTTTAATAAGATACAACTGAGAACTTTTAAGCCATGAATATTTCCAAACACCTCAAAGAGGTATAGAAAAGATAGAAGCCTTTAAATATAAGCTTGCATTATTAAAAACCACTGGGAGCCATTGGAAGAAGACACACATCTTACTTAATAGCCTTTGGGAACTAACATACTTATATTAAGATTGCATATATCTTTTTTTTGGGGGGGGGCTCTACCTGATTCATCAGTACACAGCCTGCTGTACTGTCGCTACCTTTCTCATCAGCTATTCAAAAACACTCTGGTTGTCAGAGATTCACCAGATTATTGGTCTTTCTGCCTTAATTGACTTGAAATACGTGTCATTTCAAAATTAAAGGACAATGGACTCAATTTTCTAATGACAGGCAAGTATGGTTTTCAGAGGTTGAGTTGATGGGGTTTTGACTAGACAAATGAGCTATTAAGGTCCTTTAAACAATCCATTAGTTGCTAAAAGTTTTAGGGACATTTGTTGGTGCCACTGAAGATGATCAATTTTAGGTGCAACTTTACTGTTGGGAAATTCAAGCATCAAATCACTCAGAAATTTAAATGAAGTTAAATGCTTGCATGTCTACCTTCTTTAGAGAACACAGCTTCTCATTTTTGCTTGTCAGCCCTTATCCCAGAAAAACAAAGTGTCAAGGAGAAGAAAATTTTTAATCTTTTATTTAAAAAAAATTTTTTTACATTTATTTATTTTTGAGAGACAGAGAGAAACAGAGCACAAGTGAGGAAGGGGCAGAGAGAGAATGAGACACAGAATCCGAAGCAGTTTCCAGGCTCTGAGCTGTCAGCAAAGAGCCGGATGCAGGGATCAAACCCACAAACTGGGAGATCATGACCTGAGCCAAAGTCGGATGCCCAACCGACTGAGCCACCCAGGCACCCCTAATCTTTTATTTTAAATTAAAGCTTTGAATTTGCAAATTTTAATACAAAAGGAAATTCATTTTGCAATACTTTGCCGCAAATTTAGAGACATGTAAAAGTTAACTTTTATAATTTAAAACTACAGTAAAGGGGAAAATATAGAAACTTCATCCTGTCAAATTTAACCAGATATGTAAAAATAATGCACGCCTTGATTTTCTGTAAATATTAATTTTGACTCTGAACATACATCCCACAGTGCTGGAGAAATCAGCACTGTGGGATGTAAAAAAAAAAAAAAAATTTAATGTTTACTTTTGAGAGACAGAGCACAGATGGAATCTGAAGAGGCTGTCAACACAGAGCCTGACGTGGGGCTCAAACCAACAAACTGTGAGATCATGACCTGAGCCAAAGTCAGACACTTAATTGACTGAGCCACCAGGCACCCTGTCAGCCTTAGCCACTTTTTTTTTTTTTTTTCAACGTTTATTTATTTTTGTGACAGAGAGAGACAGAGCATGAACGGGGGAGGGGCAGAGAGAGAGGGAGACACAGAATCGGAAACAGGCTCCAGGCTCTGAGCCATCAGCCCAGAGCCCGACGCGGGGCTTGAACTCACGGACCGCGAGATCGTGACCTGGCTGAAGTCGGACGCTTAACCGACTGCGCCACCCAGGCGCCCCTGCCTTAGCCACTTTTAATGTGCCTATCCTCCAGTGGAGGCAGGCACTTGGACCATATCCAATGCCAACATGTTGGGGAAGCCCCTCTTTTTCAGGCATAAAAGCGCTATTTGAAGTATGGAGAGAAAGAACAGTTTTTCTCATTTTTGTTGTTTTTGAGGCTGTGAGGGTAGTGAACATCCCATAAAACAAATCTCAGAAGGACTAAAAGGAATTGGTAAAGTAGGTAATGAGTGGTGGCAAACGTAGAAGAACATAGGAAATAAAAGAGTTAAGGATAGATTTGATCAAGTGTCAAATTCATCCTAGGTATCATACAGGCTAAATATAAAAAAAATAAAAAAAAAAACAATCTCTGGATATTGGTTGAGTTACTTAGAGATCAGAGAATCCTTTTCCTTCAGCATTGTTAGCTCCAGGCTGATTGAGCCCCTACTTATGTCAGGCTCATAATAATATAGTAATAATAATAAGATGATAGTAATAGCTTAACTGCTCCTCAAGGTCCTCGGAGATAATATTTTTCAAGATAAGAGTAATGGAAGGAGTTCAAGGGCTTCCTTCACTTTCAGAAATTCACATCTCTTAGCCTGTATTTAATGGGAATGCTTCTAAGAAGTCATCCCATTAGAAAGAACAGTGGCACTATCACCACAGAAAGAGGTAGTTTGAATTTGACAGAACTTTTCATGTCCCAGTATCCACCACACAAGGAAGAAGCTTCCACTACAACTACATCTTCCCTCCTTCATGGGCTGCTTTTCTTGAAGCTACCCCAGGATACCCACTCATTTCCTGAAAGGAGTCCTCACCAGAAAGCAAGACAATGCTTTCAAGTTTTTTTCTATACTTGTTAGATTACACGACCACTCAGCAGGCTCCTTGGAGAAGATATTATGGAAATTAAAATGCCCTTTTAAAAATCAGATAAATCCCTACTAAAGCTATATTCCATCCTCTGTGCCATCTTGCTTCTCTATGAAAAAAAAAATTGCTTATGGATAATGTTCGTTGCACTGGGAATATCCAAGGCAATGAATGGCTTTTAGAGTTGATTAAATGCTAAAGTGAAGCTTTTTGATAACCATGAGAGCTGACTATTGTAAGTGTACTCCAGTGTCATGAATATTACTGCTAATACATGATAAGATTTTCAAAAGGACATAATAAAGTGTAATAAAGAATAGATCACTTCCTTCCCTTTTGAGGCTTGGAAAGAGCAATCTTCTTTTCCTTTGGTCTTTACAATGATGGTAAAAGGGAAGTCCTTTTAAAGTGAGTGACTTGGCCAGGGAGGTTATATAATGAGATTAATAGCTTAAAGGAATGGACTGGGCAATAGACCTTGATGAGATTAAAGATATTTTAATATCAAAAAGGGCTTTGTGACTTGCTGGAGAGAATACAATTTAACATTTGAGGGCTGAGATTGACAGAAACTTTTGTTGATTAATAATGGTGGGTACATCCTTCTGAACATTGATTAGCTTGGGAGATTGTGAGAACAGTATAATACGGACAATGTATTAAAATAAAAATGCAATCACTAGGAGAAGGAGTTACTATAGTGAAATGAACTATTGCACTTTGAGCCAATGTTTCAAATTATATTTCAGATCTTTGGCTCTTTAAAAACAAATGGATTGTTAAAAACTGAATTCTACATATTTGAACAAATGTGTATTGGAAGGATAGCAGATTCACAATGCTCATGAGATCTGTTTTGTTTTTTTGGGTTTTTTTTGTTGTTTTTTTTTTTAACGTTGGGGCTAGGCGGTTATATGATCTAAAACAAATTACATATATTTCACTTTCCTTAGATTGAGGAGCTAAACAGCTTGTCTTATATTCATGTTAATGATAACATTGATAATCATTATCTATGTTTATGGAACACCTTCCAAACACTGTACTAGTATTTTACTGGTGTGATTTCACTAAAATCTTGCAATAATGCAACAATGTTTATTGGTAAGAACCAAAAGAAGAAGACTCAAACCCATCTCTTTCAAAATTCAAAGTCCAGGATTTATACGTAATATATATAAATGTCATATGTGTGCTATATATATAACATATTATATATATTTAAATATATAGTTACATATGTATGTGTTTATATATATGTAAATTTCCAAAGGACTGATCATTTATTTGGGGAGAAGGCACTTATCTGTAAAAAGCTGCAATAGTATAGTTTTAGTAATCTAATTCCTCCCTCTTCAATAACACTCTCTTAGTAGCAATTACTTACCCTTTGCCTATACTGTTGAAAGCGACCAAAGGAGTCATAACTCTCTGTCCTACACCCCAGAGGAACTCAGCCAAGAAGTACTCTCTTCCAGAATTTTAGAGGTTGACCTAACTGAAATAGGACAAGCAAATACCCTTGAAGTACTCATTCGGCACAAGAGCAGCGGTTAAGACAGGGGCTCAATTTGCTTCAGGATAGTTACTGAGCTTCCTATCCAAGTCTTCTTCCCACTAGAGCCACCTTGAGTTTTTCTATCCCTGAGACCAGTCTCCCAAGCTGCTGTCAATTCTTTAAAAGCCCTAAATATTCTGTCATTAAATTACTTCTTGCTAAGGTGAGCTAACCAAAATAATCTCCCACCAAGGTAAATACAAATACATGATTACTTCCTTCTAAGTGAAGCTCTTAATATCATTCACGTTTTATTTGCCCTATTTTGAAAAAAATGGACAGATAAATCTGTTTTGGCAGTAACAATATTGAATATAGTAATCTGCGTATATCAATGGCTCATTTAAAATATCAATTTCTTAGGAATCCTAAGACACCCATAGTAATTGTATTACGTTTTTAGAAATGGAGAAACAGTGATAGAAAATTTACTGTTGGGTTTAGATTCCAGAAAAGGGACCCATCACCAAGGACTGAAGCTTTCAGGGACCCAAAAGCCTTCCCAGACAAGGAAGAAGCAAACAGTGGGGATGAATAGGCAAGGCAGAGAGTATTCATTAAATAATAAAAGAACCAGTCTTCTAGGATCACAAGTCACATAGAGCAGTTGGATATGTACTGGAGGGTCAGAGGGAGAAGCAGACCTAATGATGACTAAGGAAGTTAGATCATTATAGTGTAGATATATAGGTCTGGCCTCTTTGTAAAGACCACCACAAAGAAATGACTTAGAGAACACTAATGACAACAATAACCACAAAGTTGCTGGACAAGTAACTACAACTTTTACAGAATCAGTACATCGGGAGTCCCAAATCTTTAAATCAAGGTCTGATGTCTCCATTCCTAGAGCCTCCAATTACTACATAGATATGTTAGATGTAATCTGTCCAAGAGAGGTGTCCTGTATATTCCACTGTGCCCTCCACCAAGTCCTCTCTTCCCCAGTTCTCCCCAGTCAAGAACATCAATCCTCCATCTGGTTGTTTGAAAACACACTTTAAGTTACTCTTTCTCTACATCAGCAAACTCTACTGACTTTGCTATCTAAACCGTATCTAGATCCTTCCACCTCTCCTCATACTTCATTGATTTGAACTGCTGTCTTTGAACTGAACTTATCTGCTTCTATTCTTGCCTTATCTGACCCATTCCCACATAGCAGCATGAGAGATCTTCTTAAGATGTGAATCAGGTCATGTCAGTCTCCTCTTTAAAACCCTCCAATAACTTCCTATTGTACCTAGAATAAAACACAACCTTCTCACCACATTCAAGAATCCCTCTTGGATCTGGCCTCTTTATACTTTGCCACTTTCATCACATACTACTCTTCTTCCACTCTGCCCCTGACACATTGGCTATCCTCTGGTTTCCAGAATGTGCCAAGCCCATTTGCTTTTTAGGGCTTCTCCCACAATGCCTTTAAAACAAAACAAAACAAAACAAAACAAAACAAAACAAAACAAAACAAATGGATAGCATACTTGCATACTTGCAAGATTGATAGTTTAGCTTCAAAATCTTATCTTCAGACAAGTCTACCCTGAAACTTCTAGTAGAGTAGCTAAACACTAGCATACCAACATAATAGCACATATCATCATGTGATATTTTGACTGCCTATATTTTATTCTTCTTTGAATCTTCTGTCAAGACGTAAGTGTCATCAAAACAATCACCCGGTTCATCCTGGTTAGCACTGATCTCAGCACCTAGTATATCTCCTTACATATTACTGGTGCTCAGTACATATTTGTAAAGCCAATCAACACATAAAGGGAACAGAAGGAGAAATAAAACCCCTAATATTTATTAGTAGCAATGTCTAAGTAGCTAAATAACTCCAGGTGACAAAAGTACAAGGAAATCTCTATACTCATATTCTTTATTATTATCATCATTATTATTATTATTATTTATTTTTGAGACAGGTTGAGAGTATGGGGGAGGGGCAAAAAGAGAGGAAGACAGAGGATTCGAAACGGGGTTTGCACTGACATTGTAAAACCCGATGTGGGGCTGGAACTCACAAACTGAGAGATCATGACCTGAGCTGAAGTTGGACGCTTAACAGACTAAGCCACCCAGGCCCCCTCTATAACTAAATTCTTATCAGAGATTATCTGAGATACACATGGGCTCTTAGTAAATATTGCATTATCAATTATCATTTAGAATCTTTGCCCAAAAGTTTACGACTATTTCCTGATATTCAAAAAGGCACTTCTTTTTCCAGAGGCAAACAAACCCTATGTAGTACTAAGTAGAGTATGTTACCCATTTAGCAGAGTAAAGTACTATTCTCCCATTTTTCTCAGCAAAGGCAGGTAGGGATTGGGGCCATTGTGCACACAAAGCAAAATGAGTTTGTCAAGTAAGCACGCTGCTTACTGGGGAAGGGCACGTGTGGTGTTGTTTTAGGGAGTTAAAAAACTGTGGCCAAACAATGTTTAGTTTTGTCCTCATCCCTAGTCAACTAGTTGACTAGTTGAGAGCAGTGTGAGGGAAAATATGAAGAGCCAGGAATTTTTCTTGAGTACCCCATGACCCTGAAGACATATTTGTACAGATTCCACATACTGGATCAAAAACGGAGCTTGAGCTGGTAGCAAGGCCCTGTTGCTGCTTCATAGAAACGTTAGGTGTTAGACTTAGTATCAGCATTTTCTTAGCTTTCACTTCTTCCTCCTTAAGCTTTGTTCTCTTTTGCATTCAATTGTATTTTATATTCCCTTTTATTATTTTAGTTCCTTTTCTTCTTATGTCCTTTTAATTCCTCAGTAATTCTGCTTTGGGGTTTTTTGTGTAGTTTTTGTTTTGCTTTTTACTTATTTGATTGTTTTATCTGTTTCACTGTTTCAAAAAAATTCTTTTCTTAGTTTGTCTTTTCTTGGTAATATCTTCCTGTTGTCTTTTCTTTCTTTATTCTTAGATTCATACATAACTTTAAGTTTATTTATTTTGAGAAAGAGAAAGAGGTGCAGAGAGAGAATCCCAAGCAGGCTCTGCACCATGAGCACAGAGCCCAGGGTGGAGCTCCATCTCACAAACCGCAAAATCATGCCCTGCACCGAAATCGAGAGTCAGAAGCTTAACCGACTGAGCCACCAGGTGCCCCCGATTCACACATAACTTTTATCAGTTATCTTCCTAAAAATTTTACCAGTTTAAGTCTTATGGTGTTTAGTTTTATTTTTAGTTGATTTAGATCCTCTCTTTCTTAACTATTTTATCTTTTATTAAAATTTATACTATTTGCCTTTACTTTTTTTTTTAACATTTATGTTTAAAATATGTCAAATTTCCTTACCTTGTGTTTATATATTTTCGTTTCTTTTAATTACTTTCAAATATATTTCAACAGCAGAGGTTAGACATATGCTGTTAAGAAAACTACTTGCTTTGAGAAAATAGTCTTTTTTTTCCCTTTTCATTCAACCTTTAATGGGCACTCCTGGCCCCATGAAACCGAATCTCCATTAACAAAACCAAATATCTGCTTCTGAAGCATTAAGTGGGATAATCATAAGCCAGACTTTTGCAAAGCCCATTGCCAGTATTAACAATGATAATTTGGAATAAAGTAATGTATTCACATTCTATACAAATTTTTTCCCCTCAGAATTACCCGGGGATTGAGTACAGTGAGGTTGATTGTTAATAATGCTATCTCCCGGGCCTCATCCCATAATACTTGGAATGTAGAACATTTGCCACATAGACCTGGAGATTTCCTTTCATGAGCTACCTGAGTGATTTGTAAGCACGCTCAACATTGACAACCGCTGTCCTAAATTATTCAACCCCTTTATGTAAAAATATTGATGTGAAAGCAATCGCCTCTATCCAAAACCACTGGATGCCGAACAAATCATTTAAACAAGAAGAAAAATGTATTTGGAAGGTAGCTCTCCAGATTGAATTATATTATTAAACAATTCTACAGTTCTTTCAAGTGGACACTATGCCTGAAAAGCAAGCAGGAAAGAGGAGGGTCTTGAGATACTGTTAAGGAGACTGCCTAATACCAATATGTGGCCAAAGTCACTGGTACCCAACTCCTTCCCTTCAGTTCCAGGAATTATCAGGTTCTCCAGTCATCTGCCTGCAGATCTGCAGTTATGCTTAAAGTTATCAGTAGCACCAGAGCTAAGCTAAACTTGCATCACAATGTACTTGTTCGCACATGGTCTCCTAACACAAACTGTGGGCTGCTCCAGGGGAAGATTTGAGTCTTTGTTCTTACAGCTTGTAGTAACAGGGCCCGGCATAGAGTAGTAGAGTAGATGCTCAAAGAAAACCTTTTGAATGAATAAATAATATTTTTTTACTTAACTGGAGGGAAATTTATTTCTGCAGATTTTAATTTGAAGCTGTACTATGATGAATATAGTGTGTTATTGTTGTACTTTTTTTTTCTCCAATTGTAAAATGTCTTTAAAGATGTAACAGCAAACTGATACCCTTCTTACCTTCATATAACCATGAGGTAGGTAGAATAATTCTAAAGAACAGCGGAATCAGAAACGGCAATGTGGAAAATCCATTTAAAGGCAACCTAAATGGAAAGGATTGCTTTGTGGATAATTTCTTCGACAGCTTACATTATTGTTCAAAACAATATCCACACTCCCATGTAGGTCGGATATATTTCTCTATCCTAGTGATGCTGGATTCGACTATATAACTGGCTTTTCTCAGTGTGATTTTAGTGGACATAACACATATAAAAGCTTTAAATATGCACATGTGTTCTCTTCACGCTTGTGTTACAACACTTGACTTTGCAAATAGTTTGCCTGAGGTAGCTCGTTCCAGAACAAGCAAAATGGAAGAAAACTGAACCGAACCACAGCCTAGATTCAAGTATAGCCAATATACAGCCCAAAGCAGGCATTCCCAGCCAAGCCTCATCGAGATCAGCTGAAAAACTGTCACCCAATAGGCTTGTGCCTATATATATGAGAATATATTCTTGTTGCCAGAACTGATTTTGGGGGCAACGTGTAGCAGTATGGTGTGGCGATAGGTTTTGATATAATTCTGCTAGGGGAAATTAAATAAATTCATCAACATGTTTCTTTTCATATTTACTCAGAGTCATCATGATACAATGTTGAAAGACATCAATCTGTTTTCTAATTTAAGTACAAGGTATTTTCAACCATGGGTAATAATCCAGACTTCTCCAAAAACCTTCACCTTTTTTTAATCTGTTCATTACCCTTGTGTTTATTAGAGGAATTATTAATTGGGTAGTGGGGGGTAAAAAAAGAGGTTGAAAGTCACCAACCAATGTTACTTAGATTTTAACTTTTCCTCTTCAATATTAATCCAGATTCCTATGCTCAGCAAAATTTATTTCTTCTGCACAAAGGCTTCCCACAAGGAAATTTCCTTCATTAAAATTACAATAGCACCTTTAGAAAGTACTTCATGTTTAGTAGTTAATCATATGTCCTCTTATCTTCCAGTGACACCATGGGTAAACATTATTCCTTTAACTATATTGTCAACTTTTGAGGTCATCTTCCAATTTCATTATGTCTTTCCTAGTACCTAAAACAATCCTAAGCACAAAATAGACATTTCACAATTGGAGTTAAGTATATACCACAATTTTCCCAGCACATTCCCTTTTATGTTTCTTGTTTCAGAATACTATTAATTTACCTATTACTTTTTTAAAATTTACTATTTATTGTGTGTGTGTGTGTGTGTGTGTGTGTGTGTGTGTGTGTGTGAGAGAGAGAGAGAGAGAGAGAGAGAGAGAGAGAGAGAGAGAGAGAGCGCACGCGAGCGCGCGCCCAAATTGGGAAGGAGCAGAGAAAGAGAAACACAGAAAATCCCAAGCAGGCTCTGCTGTGAGCACAGAGCCCAATTTGGGGCTATAACCCATGAACTGTGAGATCATGATCTGAGCCGAACCTGACACAGCCACTTAACTGACTGAGCCACCCAGGCAAACCAAGGTATCCCAGCTCAAACAATGAATTTTCTGACCAAGCTATTAATAAATAATTGCTGAATGACAAAACTGCCTCTTTATGTGTATACTCCCTACCATCAAAATAAAATTAAATTTGTAGACATAAACCAACAAGAGTTAATGAAAATGTACCATCTTACCATGACTTCTTATATTTGGGCTAATGACTAAAGTGTGGCTAAACCAATTTGCCTTCTGCCTTTCAAAGGAGAGTGTCTGATCTGATATTTGTGTCTGTTTTTCCCCTGTAACATACTATGCTGATGTTCTAAATCTTTGTTTGTATAGTAGGAACTCATGGCATATTTTGATTCTATTTATACTTTATTCATATTTCAAAGGCATCAGCCCAAAGTGGAATCAGCTCGGCAAAGTATACAAAATAAAATGCTTGTGGTTAGGCACTTATCAATGCCTTTGGAGTCAAACAAGTCAATGAAAGATACTTTAAGCAATGATGTCTTAAAATCAAAAGAAACCATATAACAAAACCAAAATTTCTGATTTTCTTTTCCTAGAATTTATTTTACTTATGCTTTTTCATTGACATAAGAGTATGGTTTCAGTGAACTATAGAATCGACTTTGGACTCATAAAGACTTGAGGAAAAAAAGCCACTTTTGCTATTTACTAACTAGGTGACCTTGAAAATCTCTGGCAAAGTCGTTTTTTAATTTGTAAAGTGGAGTAGGTCATGTCCTCTTTATTAGACTACTGTGAGTACTTAATGAAAAAAAATGCACAATACCAAACACAGTGCTTGACAGAAATGATTGTTCAAAAATATATTATTGGTATGAATCAACACGTTTTTCAGTGACTAAATCTCATCCCCCATTTGTAAGAATTATTGAAAGGATGTAGAGTTAATTTAAGGGTTTCTCTGGTGGAGATTTCACACCAGACTTCCCCTTTCCAACAGGCTGTTCTACTGATGATGTACCTTTTTATTTATTTTTCCTTTTTTTTTTAGCTTTGCATTCACATTTTTATTTTCATTAGGAAAACAAAAATCATTGATCTAAGCGGTTCAATGGTTTTTAGAAGTCTGTATGGATAAATGGGAAGCACAAAAAGGGAGGGAGCAAAGATCCTCTGTTATGGCTAGCTCTTGACCAGAATGCACATCATATCTTGATTTTATGTGCTGCTCTTGCTATACTGTTGCTAGAGGGGAAGGATGTAACTGTAGATCAGGATAGTCTATGACAGACTGTCTGAGGGGAATTGAGTGCTGAGCTCATAGTTATATAACCTAATGCATTTAGTGAAACCTAGAAAAATCCCAGCAAGCCTGCTGCATACATGGCAGGCAGAAATAGACATGCCCCACTGTCCTAGACCAGGAACAGCGCTTCTTTAGGGTGTTTTGACAAATGAAATAGAGGTCAGTTGTACATTTACTCTCCTAATTCAAAATGAAAGCAAATGACCAAGATCTTTACAATTTTGAAAAACAGATGGCCATGCCTTTGTTTCTTCTTCCTTAGTCCAACAGGAAATATGACATATAAGCAATATTGTCATAATGTTTAAGCAGGAGTATGTTTTTTCTGTGATCCTTGCTAAGTGTTTAAAAAAAAAAAAACAATTGGAGAAGTGTTCCTAAAAATAATGAAAAAATAGTAAGAAATCTAGGAATTGAACCAGCCCACAGATAAATTTTTGTCAAAATGATTTTGATGTGAAGTCATTCTAGCCCAAGTACATCTATCTAGAGTTTCCAAAATATCTAGCTAATTCAATATGTAACTTAATCTTTCTCTGGCTTTGGGTGGTTCACTCTGGAGTGGTAGCAATGGTGAGATTCAAGGACATCCAGTATTAATTTGAGTGTGCTGAAAAAGTGAGGTTTAAAAACATAAAAGAAAATCCAGCAATAGGTTAAAACTAAAAACTTGTTACGAAGTCTTACGGAAAAAAAGGAAATTCGATGTAGAGGACATCTTTCATTACAAAATAGCTAAAGGAAAGGAAATAATTTTCAAATTAAGTCAAATGTTCTTGTAGGTCAAATGAAATACATGTTGGATAGTATTTTTTTTCCTTATACAAGGCAGAGCTTTATGATCAGATCTGAAATATCCTTAAGAAGTACAACTTACTCTTACGCAGTTATTAAATACTTAAATTTCTCCATAAATCTTAGGGACATCAGTTGTCAGGATGTCTGTGCTCTATGGGTTTCCAGTTTTTGTTCCCTTTAATAGCTCAGAAAAGAAGATATGAACTATGAGAATTGTTAAGGCAACAAAAAAGTCTCTCTGTGTTTTCTTTTGAGGGGAAAGGTAATTTGTTAAGAAACCTCCTTGACAGGATGATGGAACATACTTCTTTTGTTTTTTTCCCACCGCGTAGAGCCATGAGAATCAAAGGAAGCTAGGCTTACTGTAACACATTGACTGACAATTAGATTTTAAAACCCCAGGAAATAGGATCTCATAATGGTACCTAATGGGATTCTGAAATAAAGTCTACTGCTCTCAGGTATCATCAGGTAGTGAAATTAAAAGAAAAGCACAGAAACTCAATTATTGCTGGAATCGGCTCGTTAAGTCAGTTGCTGTCACAACTGGAAGATTCTTTAACTCCATGGCAATATTGCATATTTTCGGTTTCCTGTACCATTAGATATTATTATGCCATATAAAATTAATAAATGTGAATCAAATTTTGGCATCCTTTACACATGAAAGTCTTCTGAGACTTATTTTCTATAAATCTTTCTCACAAAACAAGGTAATTTTATTAAGATATCTAGCCAATGGAACTTGATACAGAAGTAAATATCTTGAGTGTGAGGACTTAATAATTGTACTGCTACTATTAAAACTTCATATTTTTAAAGTATTCATATAACATCCTATTTTTATATATCATACCAAGAGCACTGAATGAAATAATACTCAGATATTGATGAAATAGCACGGAAAGCAGTCACTGTAAATAAAATTTAGGCAGTCAAGAATAATAAGAATCTAAATGCAAATAAGGAAAACCATGGCTTATTTCATCATTAAATTTAATGTTATGACAGCAATAGGTATTAATGATTGACTTCTGTTGTTTGATTAAAATTTTGCCCATAGCATTTCATTCTTGAATTTTCCCATAGTCTATTAATAACAACCCCAAAATTAGTAAGAATAAAAAAAAGGTATTGTTTGGAATATGAATCAATCACTGGAGATACAAAAGTTTCAATTAGGAGCTCATTATTCAAAAATTGTTTTTTTCCAAATGAATTTTTAAGTGAAAGTAATTTCATTAATTACAATGTCCTAATAATTTATACACATTGTTTTGCTTTGGGAGCTGGCAAAACTCAATGCCAAAAGAAAAGACGATTCTTCTTACAAAAAACAAAACCAAACAAAAAAAAATGAGCAAGTCTATTTTTTTAATGCTTATTTTTGAGAGAGAAAGAGAGTGAGAGAGACAGAGTGTGAGCAGCAGAGGGGCAGAGAGAAAGAGAGGGAGACACAGAGTCTGAAGCAGGCTCCAGGCTCTGAGCTGTCAACACAGAGCCCAAAGCGGGGCTTGAACTCACAAACAGAGAGATCATGACCTGAGCCAAAGTTAGCTGCTTAACCGACTGAGCCACCCAGGTGCCCCAAAGTAAGACTGACTATCGACAGACATAAAACAGATGTGTGCCTTGAGATTCCCAAGGTAGAGTTTCAGCTCTTCTATCTGTCTAGGCTTGGTTTGTTCCTCAGAAGTTGAATTCTCCTTAGCTACAGAAGGAGCTACTTTGGGCAAACTCTCTCAAAAGATGTCCTTATTCTCTTTCACAGAAGCAAGTGGATGAAAAAAAGAGAAGATAAGGAAAAACTCAGTGGATTTAGGAGAACCAAGTTGCACCCATGACACATGCCCTAACTTTAAAATATAGATCATTTGAGTCTATTTAATTTCCAAGTTATTATTAATTTCTTATTCAAGAGACCAAAAAATTAATGAGCTTTTGCTGAAATCTGGGAAGCAGAGAATTCAAAAAGATATGTTGCTCTAGACAGGAGAATAAAAAAATCAGAAGAATTAATTGAGTCAATTTGGTTTGATTATAAAAAGTCGGGAATGCTTTGCACAGAAAAAGATCAGCAAAATACACTATACAACTAAGAATATCCAAATGTATACATGGGATAATTTTTTTTCTTCTTTTCAAAATACTAGGTGGTTATAGCACATCAAAAGGAACTCTGGAAGATTGTAAACCTGTTAAATTTCAGAATCGGCCAACGTTTTCCTTCTAGTGGAATAAAGGCATAAGAAAGCAAACAGCACAATACAAAGGGAATAACACTGAAGTTAAACTCTGGCATTTAGTTTCTAACATCATCACGTTGATAACAAGAAGCAGAACTACTTTATGAGTGTGAATCAATTGAAGAGAAGTGTGGGAGTACAAGAAAGGGGAGGGGAACAAAAGTCATGAAAAAGCTTCACCATCTTTTTCCTTTCTGCTGGGATGATGACAGTAGCAGAGGCAACAGTGTGATAGTTAATGTGTGTGGTTTTGGTCTCAGATCTTAGTTTAGGTCCTGCCTTTGCTATTTACACTCTAAATGGTCTTTCTAAACCTCATTTTCTTCCTTTGCAAAATGAGGTTAAAAATACTTCTTTCACACAGTCGTTTCAAGGATAAAATTAGTTCATTTAAAGTAGCACAGTACCAGGCACACGGCATATTTTAAATAGAAACTATTCTTATTAATAATGAGTCACAGGCACACATAAAATCAAAGACTACATGAGGCACCTGGGTGGCTCAGTTGGTTGAGCATCTGACTTCGGCTCAGGTCATGATCTCATGGTTCGTGGGTTTGAGCCCCGCATTGGGCTCTGTGCTGACAGCTCATAGCCTGGAGCCTGCCTTGGATTCTGTGTCTTCCTCTCTCTGCCCCTCCACCACTCACACTCTGTGTTTCTCTCTCAAAATTAAAGAAAAATTAAAAAAATAAATAAATAAATCAAAGAGTACATGGCTGCTGCTTGAGACCGTGGGGTTTGTGTGATCTTCCCTAAGATGTTCTACTGGGGGATTGCCTAAGTTCTGAAAGCACCCAGTTCCACTCACAAATCTTGGGCCCTGGAGCAGGGTTCAATTCCTGCACAGAGGCATTCTCAGCTCTCCAAACTAGTGGGCTGCATATGCACAGATCAGTAGCATTTTTTAAAATCTTTTTAATGTTTGTTTATTTTTGAAGGAGAGAAAGAGAATGCGAGCAGGGGAGGGACAGAGAGAGGAGACAGAGAATCTGAAGCGGGCTCCGCGCTGACAGCAGAGAGCCCAGTGTGGGGCTTGAACTCACAAACCATGAGATCATGACCTGAGCCGAAGTCAGATGCCTAACTAACTGAGCCACCCAGATGTCCCGATGAGTGGCATTTTTAAAATTCACTCGGGATTTAATATTGCCTCAGTTCTGTCTACATTATCATTCTCATCCATAGGAGTACAGCAATGCTTCTTAGCCTTATATACACTCTGCATCTTAGGTCAAAGGAGTCACCCCATTTCTGGTTTATGAATTACCACTGGTGTCTGTGTACTGCTTTTATTTCCTAGAGCAACACAGCTGAGACTTTAGTTTCCCCTTACATCATTTGTTTTTGTGTTTATCAAGCCAGCATTTACCTGATCACCTTGCTCTGCAATTAGTTTTTAATGTCTCTATCTTTTCTTCATGCTTCATGGTTAAAATAAAATGTGGGTATTCATGGAACAGGGACAAAGTGATCAGGACATGATCACATGACTTCAGGAAGTTTGGAATTTTGATGCAGTGAACTGTTTAATTCCAAAGCCAGTGATGGTTTATTATTTTTGTGAAGAAAACCAAAAGGTCTGATATTTTACCCTACTTGCAAGTTACAAAGTTGACCTGTTACGGTTTAAAGGATGCTGGTGAAAGACACAAATTTCCTAGGTCAGAGACAAAAAACCTTTGGTTATTCACAGCAATAGCAGTAAAACTATTGACAGCATTTTTGTGTTGGTTATCTGAGCTCCAGTTCTCATGGGGAGATACCAGGAGGGACACATGTTACCTGCACATGTAGTGGGTTTCATTACAGGAGAAGAACACTAAGTGCAGGGAACCCAAATGTTTTGTACTGGACAGAAAGAATTCCTTTCCATCATTTGCTCCAGAAGAAGATACTATCTCTATTATCTAAGAGGGCAATCATTTCATCTTCCTGCAAGGTATACAGAAATAAGAGAGATCAATGGAGAATTACCTTCCAATGAAGTAGAAATTGGAAGACTCCTCCAAAGGAAATACCACTTTTATCCATTAGATGTAGATATTATTTTTATAAATGTGAGTAAAATGTGGTTCTAATAAGGAACTGGCAACCTTTCTGAAAATAAATCCAAAGTGTCATATATTTTTGCAAGGAATGGTATTCAAGGAAATTGTTCTCAAGAAGTAAAGAACCTGAATTTTTAAGCAAACTCAACTCTTCCCCCACCCCTTCATCCTCTGTCCCCTTTATATAGATAATAAAAAACACTTTGCATGTAACTTTTGGCACAGGGATCATGGGCTGATTACTCTTGGCTATTCTTCTTTAAACGAATCACTTTTAAAATATGCCAATTTTAATACAGCTAGAGTGATTGCCTTTAAAAACTAATAGTAAGAAGATTATGTTTTGAAATGAAGAGAAAAAAGTAATTTTTCAGTTAATCTCTATAGAGAAAAGAGGACAAGCAAAAATATATAAATGAGATAATTATAGCTAAAGAAGTTAATTAAAATTAAATGGTTTTTTACAAATATATGAACTGAAAGACAAATAAGAAAGCAAAAAAATAGATTCTCTAATAATAAGTAGAGGAATAAAATTAAGGATGTTGTAATGCAATTGAGTTATTGAACTTCTTCCTTTTATCAGACTTCAACAGAAAGAATAAATGAACAAAAGAAAATGTAAACAGTTAAGAGATAATGAAGAATGTAAAAAATGCCATCACTCTTTTCCTTACCAGGCAGGTATTGGAATATTTGAAAATAATTTATAAGAAGCAGACTTGCAATACTCGAGTCCATGAGCACCAAGCAATGATAAGCATGCTTAATGAAACACTGTCTTTTACATAATCATAAAGAAGTTAATAGGCATCAAATCGCCAGGAAGAATAAATTTATGCAGTAGAAAATATTCAAAGGGGAGGTGAATAATTAAAAAGACAAGTGGAACATTCCTTTAGTGTAGAACTGACCAAAAAGAAATGCTCGATGACAGAGAAGGAAACTGGAGAAAGTGGCCACTCAACAAAAGTTAGAAATAGACCCAAATAGTATTTTTCAATAAAAATTATAAATCAATAGTGGAACGGGCAGAATATACCTTAAACTTTTGACAAATAGATTTCAAATTATAAAATGCTTAGGCATGATCTCACAACCAATGACTTAAAAGGAGGGAAGAAGGTTATTAATAGTTCATCCATAAATAAACCTATGGAAAGATAGTTTCCTTAAATAATCCAACTCATACGGGTGAAAATAAAAGTGCATGTTCAAAAGATTGAAGGAAAATACCCATAGACAAATACCATACCCAAAGACAAATCTTAAAAATCCCATAAACTAGTAATGATAGCGTGAAGAAAGCTAACCCCACAAGGAACAAAACTTTTAACATAGGAAAAAGGCAACTACAACCTTATTCATTTAGCTCAACAAACTGGATTGAGAATCTGTTAGTGAAGAGTTGGAACCGGTTAGGGCTGCTGGGGGACGGCTAACTGTTAAACATCAGATCATCTGAAAGATGGATGCAAAAATGCTGATAGTTAAGATCAGCCACGGTGGGAACATTTATGACATGGAAATTGGCAAGTGATACAAATCAGGTTGATTTTTCCCCTGCGATGTTTCTCTTTCTCACTAGCTACTAGGGCCACTAGTACAAGACAAGCCCTATTGTGCTGTGAGCAGATTCTGCTGTATTAACAAATAACAACGGTAAGTCTAAATTTATCAAATCTCTCTCTTCCTACCTCCTCTACTCAAAATTAAGATTTTAAATTGCAAAACATAAAATTACTTTGGTAAACAGAAAATCAGTCTAAAATAATAAAGCTTGCGGCGCCTGGGTGGCTCAGTCAGTTGAGCTTCCGACTGCGGCTCAGGTCATGATATCAGGGTTTGTGAGTTCCAGCCCCCTGTCAGGCTCTGTGCTGACAGCTTGGAGCCTAAAGCCTGCTTCGGATTCTGTGTCTCCCTCTCCCTCTGCCCCTCCCCCACTCACACTCTGTCTCTCTTTCCTTCAAAAATAAACATTTAAAAAAATTAAAATAATAAAGCTTGATCTGAGTTTTTTAAATGTTTCCCTTGATTCTATCCACAAATTCTCATTGTTATGAAACACACAAAAAAAAAAACTTAAAAATTTAAGAACATTAATATTCCTATAGCCAAGGGATAATCATTGCTATTTCAATGTATTATATTCAAGTCTTAAAAATAGATGCATATTTATGTATATTCTGTTTGGCAACTTGCTTTTTGTATACGTGACATTTTAGCCACATGGTATTTTATTGTGATCATTCCCTTATTGTAAGCATGGTAACCATTTCTCAATTGCTGGTTCTTTAGACTATTTCTTATATTTAGCTGTAATCATAAATGAAACTCCAATGAATGTCTCTGAACATTGATCACTGCATTCCTGTTTATTTCCATAAGATACATTTGTCAGAAGAGGAATTCCTTACACTAAGAGAATGAACATTGTTCTTAAGGCCCATACATTTCAATAGTACTTCCCAGAAAGGTGTTTTGAATCTTTACTTGTTTCATCAGTGTGCATGAATGCTCATCTCCCTACACCTGCCCAGCATGCATTATTATCATTTTTAAGAAATGGGGTCAAAGAGTCAACATCTGTCAAGGTTTCCTCAGTCTGAGGCCAGGAATAATCTACCGCTGAAGGTTGTCTGTCCCCAGGAATAATACATCATGTACCCAGGTTCCAAATTGTCCATCTGAAGTCCATTAGAAGCTAAGTTTGAAATTTCCCCCAGATGCTTCTAGTGATCGAGAATTTATTTCTCTTCAATAGCATGTTACTTTCAGTCCAGATGGTCTCTAGATGAGGCAGGCTTTCCAACCTTTGTAGCGCAGTTCCTCTCAAGCTTACCATATACTAACAAATCTTGGGCAGTACTTTAGCAATAACGAAGGAAAGCAAGCAAGCCAGGGTTGGTATGTGCCTTTTCTAAGTAACTTAAGGGGGTTATATGTACTGGTCAGCAGACACTTCCCATGTCCCCACTTAATACTCTCATTCAAAGGCTAAGATTTAACAAGAACCCAGTACTTGGCTGAACTCACGCAGCTGACAAAACTGGTACACTGTTTCAGTTTGCAAATCTTACTACTAAAAGTAAGGTTAAGTATATTAAATAAATGTAATTAGTAGCCAGTTGCATTTCCTCCTCTAGCAGTTGCCCATTGACATCTTTTCTTGTTTTCCCTCCTGGGGGGTGGGGGGGTTGGGTGGGGAGAGAACAATCAAGTGTAACCCTTATTTGAAATCTAGTTAGTCCCCAAGTTCTATGGATTTTGCCTTTTTCTTACTGTCAGATCTGTCTGTCTTCTCATGCCCATTCCCAGTGTTACTTCCTCCACATCTCTCTGACTGCAGGCTGGTCTCACCTCTTGGGGGCTTGCTGCCAAGTGCTGCACGAGTAATTGATCTAAGATAATTTAAAACTGATCATGTTTTTCTTTCATTTTAAACACATTGTTGGCTCCCTCTGACTTTCTTACTCTGCTCTGGCTTCTAGTCTCTAGCCACATTTTCCCCACAGAGCCATCCGTGCATCTTATGCTACAAAATTCTGAAACCCTATTCAGTTCTGTAGGAGCCTAGAGTTTTTCTCCCTTAGGGGTCTTTATTTCTTTCTTTGTAAAGTACACACAACCAAACACAATACTACAGTGAAGATAATCTGAAGAAACCTAACTTCCATTTGATTATTGATTCCTCTGGACTCACAATGACTTCTGTTGATCTCATTATAAGCCAAACTCTTACATATTTTTACTGAAGCTGCAATGATAGGTCTTTCATCCTGTAGTTATATAATTGGCTTTAGGTTTCCTGTGCAGGATGTTTGATTCACACTTGGTAAATTTCATCTTATAAAATACAGGCTGAAAAAAAAAAAAGGCCTTGCTACCATATACAGTAATCAAAATCTATTAACTAATAACCTGCTAAGACCTACAGGGTGTTATATTACTCATGGAAAATAGAAATAGTAATATAATTCCCTAAAATAATGCTGGTCCATGGACTATGTATTATTTGACCACAACAAAATGAATACAAAAAGAGAGTATTTAGATATTTTTATGAAAATTTAACATTTATAGTATGTCTAATATAACTTGTGAGTTGAACATATAACAAAAAGATGGGGCTTGCAAAAAATAATAGAGCCTACTATGATTTGTTTTTAGATCCTGGTTATAACATCCCTTTGATATCTGTGTCAATTATAAACTTGGTGAGAATGCCCTCTGAATATTCATCAACTACATTAATGAAAAATAGTGACCCAGACAAGTCAAATAATACCCATGGTAAATTACTAGAAACTTCCTACAGTGATGTCAATTCATTATTTGTATCTCAGAGATATTCTGTTTAGTTACTAGGTCTGATTGCAGCCTGCCCTCCCCAAGTTCTTCACCAGTACATCATGCAAAGTCAAATACTGTGCTGAAATTACATTTCCACATGTGCCAGGTCTTCCAAATTTCCTGGTATTGTCATCCAGTGATTTCTTACATAATATACTGACACCCAGTTTGATATGAGACTTTCTTTAATATTTTTCTGAATATTCACATGTTATTCTGTGAATAACTTATTCCTCACAGTTTGTAAACTCTGGTTTCTTCAAATTCTTGTTGTGTTTATGATAGGCCCATTCACTTTAAGATTCACCATAAATGAATAGGTTTTAGCTACGTGTGTGTGCGTGTGTGTTTCCTGCTCACCCATTCTAACCTCCATTGGGACTATGCCTTTATAGATTCTCAACTAAATATTTCTAGACAAAACTAAAAGTTCTAGACTCAGAATAGATAGTAAATGCCTATTTCCTGTTTCATTGAATGTTTTTATGATAATAAAACATTTATCTTTCCTATTGGACTATCAGAAGATGGGATTGTCTATTGCCTCATGGTATATTTCTAAGCACTGCATAGTCACAATCTCACTGAGGAACCTGTACCCTTAACAGTCCTGGTAACTGCCCTCGTGGCTACATATCCACTTTCTCAAGAAGTAACACTTATTTTTAGTATACGTGAGAAAGAAAAGGGAGGAGAGAAGGCAAACCAAGGAATCATTTCCATACTGATGGAGAGGAAGATGTGATATAAAAGAACACTTAAAACTATATGGAGTTTTCACATAAAATACATGCCCAGCACTGAATGAAAGAGGGAGAAAAGCCAAGTGGATTGTAATTTTCCAAAACTTTTACAGGTAAAACCATTGCACTGGCTTCATGACAACAAACAATTTATTTAATAATTTAGTACTCCATTTTGAGTAAATTAGTGAAGTTTCTTCTGGAATTTTGAAAGCATTACATCTTTAGAATCGAGTGTAGAACAAAATTGCACCTGATAAATATTATACAAATTTAACATTCAGACATCAGGTTTGTGTTCAGACATTAAATGCCTACAGTTGATATTTTTAACAAAGCAGGCAGCATCTGAACCACAATAGCAGTTCCTGGGATATAATGTATTATTGCAGAATTACAGTGTAACATATTAATTAGGGGAGCTTGAATTTGCTGAAGAAAATGAAATGTTTATAGATCTTTATTACCTTAAAATATTGTGTTTATCAAAATTTGACCCTAGGTAGTCTGGAAAACTGACTAGCCCTGGGCTTGTTATGATATTAATAATACCTAGAATTATTACTCCAATACAGAAGAAGAATTGGTTTAATTTCTAGAGAGAAATTAAATATTATTATGCTATGAATACACTCCAAGCTACCATTAATGAAGCATAACATGATTTAAGAAGGTTTTATATGATGGTTGCTTAAAATGTTTTAGATGTTTTAATAAAGGGCATGATTTAAAAAAAAAAAGTCTACCTGCAAATACTTACGAGCTGACTCATAAATATTTTAAAAGGATGATTGACACTCTTCACTTACATGTTTTAATATGTTTGCATTCTAGTACTTTTTACATTACAATACTTGAAATCATTTTTAGTTGTTTTTCCATGAAATACTGACAGTTATTCTCATTTCAGCTCCCTCCCATTATCCACTCCTTATTCCTGTTTGCTTCATTGATGGCAGAGGAACCTTTCTGAATTGAAAATTTGATCATCTAACTTTTTTCTTCAAAAGCTTTCTACAACAACCCATGAACTACGCGACCAAGTCCAATCCCTTAGCATTCACAGCTTTCCTAGGTGGCTCTACCATTTTTTTTTTGTCCTGAGCTAAGGTTACTTCTCCCCGATGCCATCTATTCAACCAAAACACAATGCACTAAACTAGGGCCTTTTAGTGTGCTTGGAACTCGTGTGTCCACAGGCAGGCATTCGTACATGTTATCTCTGTCCTGAATCACATTTCCCATCCCCACCTTGCAGCAAAGTCCAATTCTTTCTTCAAATTTCAAGTCTCAACCTCAAAAGTGAAGCCTCCCTTGACATTTTCTCTCACTTCAAAGTGTAATTAATAACTTATTTCTCATGACTCTGAGCTACCACAAAACTCATTCACATACACTCTCTCTTTCTGGTTGTATATGCCATCACTTAATAATCAGAGCAATACAGAAACAATAAGTCTTACAGGGTCTTCAATTATTCATTTAAAAGCAATTAATTTCCTTCCCTCCAAATTTATTGTGTATAGATTTTACTAGTTGAACACTGACGGGAAATCATTTTCCTAAGTTTCAACTAGATTTAGGCAAAAGGACAGCCTGTCTGTCCCCACTGATACACTACCTAAGATTTCTGCTAGGTTAGAAAATTATTGTGGGTACAGTTTATAACCTCTTCCCCTTGAATACCCCATCATTCCTAACAGAGTTCTGCTTATTAGCCTTCTAGGGTTCCCTGAGAACTTAATGGCCTTATTAGCCTCCTAGAATTAGATTAGAGATCTTAATTAGCCTTCTAGAGTTCACTTAAATCTCACATGTGGACCTTTTACCTCCTATAATTTTTCTGAATCCCTAGTATCCTTTCAACCTATTCATTTTTGTTCATGTTAAACAGAGTCCATTTTTGTTGTCAACTACCCGGATTTAAAATTGTTATGCAGGCTTAAGAAAAATGGTGAGGCTTTTGTTAGAATCCATATTGACTTGCTCCAGAAATTATTAAAATCTGAGACAGTTGGCCACTGTCTTTCCCATAAGTATAGTAATATCCAAGGGAGGTTGGCCAAGGTGTAGAGGTAGAGCCTCCCACCCTTTAAATTCTCAAAAGAGGGAAAAAACTGTATTGATATATCAAATAATTGAAAATAATGGCTTCACTTTGGCATTATTTTTAATTATTTGAATATATTTGAAATTATATCTGTGTTATGTATCCACCCATTCAATTTTGCCAGAGCGTAGTGGTTTCAGCCATTCTCTCATAACCCATTTCTGTCTTTTTCTCTTCTTCAAATTCTCTGAGTTAAGATGATATTTTTATACTGGCAAAACATTGCTCAGTCATCTACATCGCTTTGTCTCTGGTTCAGACTCCTGTCCTTATTAGCAGAATGTGTTTCTCTCTGTAGTTATAGCACTTTTCAGAAGGGGGCAGTAGGGAACAGCATAATTAGAGGACATGGCATTTTCTGGAAGAAATTTAGAATATGAATCCAAATATATCAGACAGCATGCAGTGAGTGACTTCTGTACATCAAACACTTCTGGGCAGTAAGGACTGACAATGTAATGAGATGGACACAGTCCTATCTAAATGGAGATCTCTTAGGTGGGAATAAATCCATGCGATCCCAAAATTATTATCCATTCAACAAATACTATGATAAAATTATACACAAGATGCTACTGGAGTAGATATTGGGTCAATTAACTAATGAGTTGGGAAAATTTTGAAAAATTGACATGAGCTGGGTTGAAGTTACTTAGCGAGGTAAAGAAGAGCTTTGCAGAGAGAACAGAAGAGAAATGAGAGCTTGCGCTTTTATGGCTGCAGCACAGTGAGACACACACACACACACACACACACACACACACATGCGGTTGGTGGTGGCAGGAAAGACAACATACGCTGAAGCAATAAAAACAGACTAGAGTCTGACCATGAAGACACTCTGGGTAGGGAGAAGGAATTTACCTTACATTTTTGGAGAACCATTGACAATTTTAATTAAGTATTATTTTAATTCAGGTAACAGGAAAAGAAGTAGGTTTGGGCTGAAAAATTATGAGTTTAATTTTAGGTCTGGTGGTTCGAAAGTGCCAGTGACAATTTCTGTGGAAGCTTATAAACAAGCAGCTTGGATATATGAATCTGGGGCTCAGGAGTAGGACTGGAGCTCCAGGTAATGGTTGGAAGATTATTTACTTGTAAGTAGTAGTGGAAGGCACTAGTTTAGATGAAGTCAGCAAAGGAGATTGTTTATAACACACAATACAAAGGGAAATAAAGATATCAATCTTTAAAGGAATTTTTTCAAAGATTTATACCCTTTTATGAGAAAATCTATACATAGAAATTTATTTAAAGGAAATAATCCTAAATCCAGAAAAAAGCTCGATGCCCAAAAATGTTCATCACACGCTCAGAGACAGTTATTGGGATATCTGCACAGCCCTTTTCTTACTATTTGTCCAGGTTCACAAGAGTGGGGGAGTCTTTCCCTAGCTGCCATGTTTATGTATTGCTGATTAGACTTTGCAGAAAATGGACCCAATTCAAGTGCATCAGATTTTTTTTCTTTTCTTCTTGCAATTTGAACTGAAGAACACAGAGGTTGAGAGCTGGGAGATTTTATGTCAAAAGCTGAATGGAGGAAGAGAAAACATAAAACCTTTTCCTATGAAGAGCCTCAGATGTGTCGCAGTCTCAAACCTACCTGAAAACTTTTCTCACCTTTTGCTTGAATAGTAAAGGGCATCTCTACCTATTCAGTTTCTTTTTTTTTTTTAAGTGTGCATTAGCTAAGTCAATTTGGTTTCTGTTATGTGCAACCAAAGGACCTTAATTAAAAATACACTGTTCCATTACAGAGAAAAAGAAAAAAAATGCCTAGTGACCTTAGAATAGAATACTTATACATATTATAGTGCACTTTCCAATCAAAATATTTTAAGGTTATTAAACATCATGACTCTGAGGAATATATAACCCGCAGAAAAACTTATAATGGACAGGCATGTGAAAACTAGCAGCCTAAAAATACTTCTATATAGTGATAATTATTTTACAGCCTACAGAGAACAAAAATCAAGGAATTTTCAAAAATGATAGAAATTATTTGGGAGAAGATAAAAAAAAGTTAAGGTAAAAATGCTAATTTGTAATAACACTTTAAACACTTTGATTTATATTTAAATATCTACTATTTTATATTATTTCTTAATATGAAAATAATACACACCTTTTTAACAATAAAATGGGAATATGCAACTGAAAAGTGAGTTTCACACTCATTCAACCAAGAGTGATTTTACTATGAACACATATCATACTTAAGACCCTTAATTCCTTTTGCAAAAAGAGAGCTTATGGTAAAAGGAAAAAAAAAAAGAAACACTAAAAGAAAGTACTCTTTCTGTAACAAAATATTCCGGAGAAAAGTATTATAATGTATTTTCCTCCAGTGAAATCCATCCTAAAGTCATATTCTCCTCAGCCCTGAAAACATGCAGAAAATGGAGGCCTGGAGGCCCTCATCATTATTCTCACATTCTGTCACTTTCCTTCCTGAGCTTTGCAGAATGCCATCCTGTGCAGCCACCTGCCAGTACAAATACGTGTTACTCATGGATGGACATTTGTCCTTTCTCTAGGCATAGCCATGTAACTTAGATATTAGGTGGGGATCTCTCTGCCCTTAATATCAGAGAAATGCTGTAGACTGTACAAAGCTATACTCCAGAACCCTGTGAGTTCCCTTGGTTATCGGTAAATTTCTTTCTGATTCTATTCACTTTTTCCCTCAACTATGGCTCCTTCTACTAGTTCTTTATTTCACAACTTATGTTACCCCAAACACCATACAAAGCTATTGTGTGTAGAGTCAACTTCATAGAAGTTTGAGATGGGATTGTGGGGAAGGTGTCATATTATCATAGAACTGATTCTACCTACAGTTAAATACTCAACACTCACTCTTTAGACACAGCCATGTTTCCGAACAGTCCTTTGTTTCTCTTGCCTTTTAGGTATCTCGTATGCCTAAATACCCAATTGTTTTCAATTCAGAACAATGTATCTCTCTGATGTCTTTCTTCTGCTAATTCAAGACATTAAAATCTTACCCAATCTCAATTACCTTACTGAAAGAATTTCCAAAATACATCTATTTATCTATTTATACATCCAGATACAGATATTTCATTTTTTAACTCAAATTATATTGGCATTGTGTTATGCTTTACAAGTGTTATATCCTTTAAACATGGATTATAGTTATTTTAAAGTTTCTAAGCCAACATTTCTAAGCCAACAAAGTCTTGACCATGGACAGCTTAATCTCCTGACAATGTGTTGTTTCCTTTTATGTTGCATGTCTTCATTTTCTCAATGCTAGACATTTGGTAGAATAGTAGAGACTGAGGTAAGTAGCATTTATGCCCGAAGATGGGCAACCCTCTCTGTCAGGCTGTGTGTGGGTATGTGTAGTAGGGGATGAACACAGTGTAAACAGTCTATTTATTCATACATTGATGGGCTGCTGCCCACTTGTGCTTGGTGTGGGACTTAATGTGCTGGACCGTTTTCTCACTGACTCTGCTCTGCTGTTTTAGAAGGCCCTGAACACCCACACCCCAGAGCAGGGTCTCTCTCCATGGGGACACATTTATACAGTGGAGCTCTGTTGCAGGATTCTCCACATGAGGCTTCAAGTAGAGGATGGGTGGGAGGTCTTTGGTCATCTTGGGCCAATAGCAGTCTTGGGCTGGTTCTGTGAACCTGGGATTCAAGTTTAGGACTATCCTAGCACTCTTGTTTCTCTCTCAAACTTAGCAGCCTAACTTTGCCTTGTATCTGTCGATGGTCTTGGGTGGTAGAGAATTTCTTGCCCCTTAGTAGCAACAGACATGTACTTTCTATCAGTTTGAAATCCTGTACTCAAGTGGGTTTCCAAGTGGAAGCTTTGTCTTCCACTCCTCCTGGCAGAACAGAATATCTTTTACTCAGGGCCAGCAGCAGAGGGTTTCCTGCCCTTTTGCAGTAGACTATTGTCTTTGTTACTTGGTGTTACAGCCCGAATGTTTGTGCTCTTCTTGCCCCGAATACATATGCTGAAGCCTTAACCACCCAGTGTGATGGCATTAGGAAGAGGAAGGTATAGATTTAGAGGAGGTCATGAAAGTGCGACCCCTATGATGGTATTAGTGCCCTTACAAAGAAGAGGAAGAGAGATCAGAGCTTCTTCTCTGCACCATGTGAGGAAAGAACAAAGAAAGCAGTCACGAGGTCAGGAAAGGCCCTTACCTAGAACTCTGACACTGCTGGCACCTTGACCTCAGACTTCCCACCCTGTACAACTGTGAGAAATACATGTTTCTCAAGCCACTTAGTCAGTGGTATTTTGTCTACAGCAGGTCAAGCTGAGATACTTGACAGAATGGTTGTGGTGGGGACAGGGGATTTCCCTTCCCCTCCCTGGGAGGCAAACAGCCTTGTCTGATCTAAGGAAGGGTCTGGAGAAGTGAGAAGGGTTTTACTCCTGTCCGCCCTTGAGAAAGAGGGACTTTCTCGACTCCCTTGCTCTTTCCCCAGTCTTTATCATAATTACTGAATGGAGGCCCATGCAAAAGAGCTTTGGAGTGAGAGCAGACTTCTCTGTGTCTGAGGCTCCTAGAGATTCCAAGTTTTCATGTTTACCTTCACCTGGCCTTTAAAAATGTATGTTAACATCCTAAGCATTTTCTTCTTTCCCAGTTTTATTGTGCTTGCCTCTTCCTCTCATGTTCTACCAATGTAAAAGAAACTATGTATTCTTCTCCTCAGAGGGGTTTGGAATTCAGTTTGCCTGATTGCCCTGTGAACTCAGCATTCTGAGAAAGATAAATAAAAGCTATGATTTTATGGGTTATCTAGAGTTTGTGTCATTAGGGTGAGAGCAATCTACTGCTGAGGTTTTCTATATCCTAAATGGAAGCAAAAGTCCATAACCTACACAGAATATTGTCACTTACTATATTTGACTCTCAAATATATAATGAGAAGTTTTATAGGTAGCATAACTAGATTTACTAGTATAGCTAGTATAACTAGATTTACTACCATGTAGATTTACTACATTCTTTTTAATGACTGCATAGTAGTTCATAAATCACACAAGCTACCATTTCTTTTTTTTTTTTCTTTTTTTTGGTGAGGTGAGGGGGTGAGGGGGTGAGGGGGTGAGGGGGTGAGGGGGTGAGGGGGTCAAGCTACCATTTCTATACTAGCAGACTTACCTAGTTAAAAAAAAAATGAATTAAAGTTGTTACATAATAACATTTAAAAATGTGACATTAAAGTTAACTTTAAACCATTAGAAAAGGTGAAGAGCAAGGTTGGTTTCTTTTAAAAATTCAGTTACTGAAAGAAAAACAACTAGAATTAGAACTGCAGAATCAAAAGTATCTCCAGGTAAAGAGCTTTATGATGACTCAGGTAGGAGTGACAAAGAGGTCATGGGAAACATTCATGTTTCTGCCACTTGTTACGGTAGGATAAACCTAGGATACTATAAGTAAAACATTTGGAAACAATATCAAATTTGATGATTATGTTTATTATGCTAATCTCTTTGCTAAGACATGGGAGCGTAACTATTTTCAATCATCGTGTCCACACCTCGAGCTTGTGCAAAATGTCCATACACATTGAGGACTAGGTTGAACAAGGCTTTATTGAGGCATAGTATTTGAGTTTGGTGGTAAAGAAGGCATTGGTCATGTAGAAAAGGAGAAACTATGGGCTGAAGGAACAGTCAGTAAAAAAGCCTATCAGTGTGAAACCATTTTCTAAACTGAAGAAAGCACCTTACAGAAGTGACATCTACATATTTGTCATATTTCTTACGGTTTTGCCATTAATATAAAATCTGGAAATCCACCACTCCCAACAGAAGCAGATGAACAACAGGCTAGGAATCCCCAATCATAACTTTCTTTTAACAGCTTTAGGCAGACCTATATAAAATAACCAGGGCACATAAAAGCAGCCACATCTTACATACTCCTATTTTTCATTGCTTGCATATTTGGGACTTACATCGTTAAGAAAATAAGCAAGAGACTTGTATCACAGTAAAGCGGCTGATCATTGCTCAGCTATGCTCAAGGAACAAATAACCTGAAAAATCTCAGTCATCATAAAAATGTTGATGAGGATGACATGGCCCACTCTTTTAGCTCTTATCCAAGTGGAGACTAAGGAACCTAGGCTGCATGACCATCCTGGAATCTTTCATCTCCAGTCTAGAAGACAAAAGGGCGTGCACTTAAAAAAGGCACACCCACACTTGACAGCCATGGACTGGAAGTGATCCATCACTTCTGTCTACCTGCCATTGATGAGAACCAAAACCATAGCTTCCACTTGATACATGGGGGCTAGGAAATGCAGTTTCATTCTGAGTCCAGGAAAATAAAATAGTTTGGCTAAAAAACTGTATTTTCTCCTCTATCACCACCAATTCTAAAGGGGTCTGTAGTTTTATAAGTAAAACATACAGAACAGTAAAAAAAAAAAAAAAAAAGTAAATAACTTAGGATCAACTCTAATCCCACCCTGAAAGAAATCATCAACATTTCAATGTAGTTTTCCATATTTTTCTACATATACATTTTTCTAATAAAGATTGCATTGTATGAAAAGTTTTGGGTAGCTTTTTATTTATTACTTAGCATTTTAATATGCATTTCTCATTATATTATATATAATTGAATATGTTATGTATATAATTTTAATGGCTCCATAATATCCCAGCATATGTATGTACCATAATTTAGTTAACTGTTCCTACCATTGAGTATTTGTCTAAAATGTTTAGTTATAACACAGTGAATCTCTCTATAAAAATCTTTATATGAATTTCAGATTATGTCCTTGGGATAAATTCAGAAAGGTGAAATTACTCTGTCAAAGTATATGGATATTTTTAAAGCAGTGTAAAACTATTTAAATATTGCCTTCCAAAATTTTTCAATTTATAATCCTACTAGCAGTGTAGGAAGGAGTGTATTTTCCAAACCTATAGCTGCTTCTGCCTCAGCAACTTGACACTGAAAGCTGAAAACATCCCAGCCCGTACCAGAGAACATATAAAAAGCCAAGGCAAGAGGAAAACAAAAGTATGAACCACTTTGCCTGTGTAATTAACATGAATTTGATTTTCCTAATATACATGTTCCCCTATGATCTAATTGCTCTTCACCAGACCACCTGAGTGATTGGGTTTGTGAATCATCGCTTCCTATAATGTAATCCAACGATTAAAAACAACAACAACAAACCTAACCCTTACAATTAAGACTAAATTTATGTGTCACTGTTGCATTCTCTCTCACTCTGTATGTATATACACACGTTATGGGGGCGGGGGTGGAGGGCGTAGAGAGGGAGAATAAGAATCCTGACTTCTCTATCAAGTACCCAGCTTCAGAAATTCCTCTGGTTTGCACCGCTTGGTTATGGTAAACATATTGCTTTGCAAAACTTCCTTTATAAATATTGCTAGATATGTCAGTAGCTACTATTTCACTCAATATAGACAGCTTAAAGATCTGCCTATGTTTTCAAGTAATCATAATGTTTGTGTGCTTTCCTGATGGGGGTAGTTTTTCTACCCTTGATGATGATTGCGAGTTAGTCAACAATTAATAATGTATGTGCATCTGTTTTAGTGAGCACACAGAGTAAGAGTGGGTTTAGGCACATACTAAATGAATTCAGCTGTGGTACAGCCCCATCTCCCGCGTTTCAAGGAAAACATCCAGAAAGATGGCATTTATCAGACAACTGTTAACTATTCTTAAGATACAAGTTTTGTTCTGAGAAATATACACCCATGCAAATTATTTCACTGCCTTTGATTTTTTTTTCTTTTGAAAAACCCAGATTTCATGCCCTGAAGTTATCATTTCTTGGCTTTCTAAATACCACTGACAATTAACATATGAAACACAACAAATTAGCTCCTGAACCTACATAGAAAGATCCCCTCTCTCCACTTTTCTGGAGAGTCCAGGCACTAATAGGCAGCCGCTTTGGTAAGTGCTTTTACAGCCTAATATCTGTAGTGTGTACTTGATTCCTTTGTCAAGCATGAGCTTCCAAACTGGCAGGAGCACACACGGTTATGTTGCTATGTGTTTAGAGGGCAAAGTGGAGGAAAATCCCAGTGTGATGCTGCTGGGGCATGCTCACAAATGGCTCAAGTCGGCCAAAAGGAAAGGTTGTAAATCATGATCCGAAGGAGATTGATGATGTTTGTGGAATATTCTCTCAGGGTGCCAAAGAGGTGTTTGTTCCTGAGGCTTAAGAATTATTTTTGTGGAAGGCTTTTATCATTAAGGTTGATGATGTGCCTGCAACCAAAGAGAGAGAGAGGGGGGTGGGGGAGAGAAAGAGAGGGGAAGAGAGGGCATGGGAGAGAAAGAAATGCTTGCAACAGCACAAAGATTTGTATTCCTTGGCATGACACAAACTTTGATCATCTATCTTCACTGACAGTTATGATTTGTTAAAGTTTCTTCAGGGTGTTTGTTACAAACCTGGAATTTATTGTTTTGTGATTTGCATCTTTATTTACAAGGTATATGGCATCTGTAGTACTTAGGTACTCAACAAGCGTTAGACCTACCTTGCATTACAGTAGGAGAACTTTTTAAAGCACAGATCCCTGGTGTACAATAAATTAGTTCTTTTGGAAGAGGCTGGCTTTTCTTTTTATGAGGCGTTAAGTAAGGATGGCCTCACCAATGCAAAAACATTGACTAAATTGGCATACAGCAAACACAGTCCTATAAATGAGTGTTTCATTTAGCAAAGTGTATCACGCATGCACATGGACTAGTTTGTGGGATTTTAAAAAAGGGATTTGGGGAGAACACGTGAAATCGCTAACTAAATTTATGAGTCCAAAAGCTCTTGTAAAAAAAAAAAGTTGTTAAAAGGAAAAGAGATGACAAAACTTAAAATTATGGTGAAATCCATCAGAATTTTGTTGTGTTTGTTTTCAGATTTGTCGGAAGAATTCTTGTTAAGAAGTCCTTTGTAGCATAAAATAGAACTTTAAAGATAGTGTTTTCTAGTCTAAATCCACTTTCAATTATCCCCCCAAATCCCACCTTATGAAACAATGAAACACGCTGTGGAACTGGATTTCATAGAACTAGAGCTCTTTAACTGTTAAGCATATACATGCTTCTCCAAGAGTAAGCAATGCACTGAACTGCTCATTTACAGTGTTTCAACTTAAAAGAGCCAAGATTTTTAATCAAAGGTTAGTGAGGTTCCAAAATTCATGATTTGTGTGTCAATTTGAGCAAGAATAAAATAACAATTTATAGATTTACAAAAACCCATAGACTGATTAGGGCTTGTCAACAGAAGACTACATCATTTTTTAAGCTTTTGCTCTATACCATGCAATAAAAAGCCACCTCTGTCAGCCTTTATTGGAGCATTTTGTGACCAAGTGTGATTTTTTTTCAGACTAACAAAATATGATGAAGTCGAAGGAGCCTGATGATTTTATTCGCCATTCTTCCTGGGTCCCTCAAATAATAAATGTTGACTTTATGTGAATTGCCATAAAAGAAAGACCAATCCACAGGAGATTTTCAACTTAACCCAAAGAGATAAAGACAAGTGTCATAATGGAAAAGGCTTGACTCTGAAGTCAAAAAAACTCTAGTTTATTTCTGCTCTACACGTCTTAGTATGTAATTTAACATCTGTCCGTAGGTCTCATTTTCCTTACAAAAAAAGAGATTTGACTAGATCATCATTCAGAACTGAGTGTCTATAAATCCATAAAGTCATCTATAATCTTTTTATCTATTTATCTGTGTGTGTGTGTAATGTGAGAGCCACTTATTAGCCTAATCATGACTTAATCTAATAAAATTTAAAAACACAATGCTGAAGGGTTTTACTTAAAAAAAATTTTTTTTAATGTTTATTTTATTTTTGATAGAGAGCATGAGTGGCAGATAGGGCAGACAGAGAGAGAGAGAAAGACACAGAATCTGAAGAAGGCTCCAGGCTCTGAGCTATCAGCACAGAGCCCCACGCAGGGCTCAAACCCATGAACCACGAGATCATGACCTGAGCCAAAGTTGGACGCTTAACCGACTGAGCCACCAAGATGCTGCAGTGAGAGGTTTTACTTTAATGTAATAGCTACCATCCTGGGCATCAACAGTTGACTAATATTTAAATGAATTGGTACAATTTTTTTTTTTAGTGAGATATTCATAAATAAAAAAAACTTTTAAATGCAAATATCCTAACAGAGAACCAAAAAAAATTAGTGGTATGAATTTATGCAAGCTATAATAATATTTAAAAGGCACTTGAGGAAATTGGATGTTTCTTCATGATTCAATTACAAGAATGTTTTTGCCTTACAATTTTTATTTCTGTTTACTTTTATTACAAATGCTATTTTTAATTGTGATAAAGTATTCTTAGGAAATGATACATACATTATAGATATGTCTGGCAAAACTTGTTTGTTCCAAAATATTATTTACTTAAGCTATGTTTGGATATTTATATATATTTAGCCTAAGAAAGGCTGAGTATCAATTTCTACTAAAACTATTACAAATCAATGAGGATTAATTTGGATATAAAATTATACTGACAGTTTTTCCTAAGAATTATTTATCTTAAGAATGAGTCATCTAAATATTGGTGGCTTAGCACTTGGGAAAAAAATGGTGTCAAAATCATCAAAAGTAAGTTCTAGTACATATGCATGTGTGTACAAAGACTGAGAAAGGGACAGGTAAAGCCCATGACTTTTGGGAACTAGGCCTTAGGGTTGCTAGGCACTAACTCAGTACTCAGCAGGAGGTCATGGTGTTCTGATCATAAAGAATCTCCGATGTCACCAACACCAGACAAGGTCACTATGTGACCATGATGAAGTGAGACAAGGCCATTTAGTCATGACTGAGCACAAACAGCAGCAAGTTCGCTGTGCCAACTACACACACAATTACCAAACATCCACCACCCTCCACAAACACGAGCCATTACTGCTACTTTTCCTGGTACCATTTTAGTTCCACCTGTTTCCTCCTACCGTCTAGATAAAAACTAAAATGCTCAGTCACAGAATTGACTCAGCTTCCGAAAGGCACCCCGCCCCAAGTACCATTTCTTAACCCCCCCTCCTGAAATGACCTACCACAAGCCCATTACCTGTGAGTTCCTTCTAATGACCTCTTACTGGGATAAGTATGCCACGGTTCCCATGGAACATGGTCTACTATCTCCCTCAAAGCAATACACAATAAATCCAACTCTGACCACAGAAGTGCTCCTGATGATCTGTGGGCGTGAGACCTTAGCAAGATATCCGTGCATACTCTATGATACGTATTTTATGAGTATAAAATAGAACTATCTAAATATGTTTGAAAAAGGAGTTTAGGCACAAATACATAATTGGGTAAGATTCTGTTCTCTATAAAACTTCCCATGAAAAATAATCCATATTTTTTTCCCCTCAATACAAAATCAGGGCCCAAATAAATGATGTCTAGATTTGCATAACATTATCTATTCATTCTGATGCAAATTCTATTAACATTAATTCATCACCTTTTATCTGCCAAGCGCTGTGCTAGGTACTTTCATGTAAATGTTCTATTTAACCCTCAGAGCAGCCTATAAGGTAGATATTTTTATCTTGTTTAATCCCCATAACAGCCTATTGAAGCCAGAGTTTTCAGCCTCATTTTAAGTGAGGCAATATTAAGTGATTTCCTGTCAGTAAATGTCTGAGGCAAGAACCAGAAAATGAATTCCCTACCATGATAATAGTAACTGCAATTTATTAATTCACTTAAAAATATTTGTTGTTCCTATCTTGTGTCAGGTCACTAAACAATAGAGGTGAAAATCCCGGTTGGCCTGTATCTTACATTCTAGTGAGGCACAACAAACAAACGATACAAATAACTAAAGTTCATAGATACGACTGGTCCTATAGAAAAAGAAAAAAAAAAAAAAGAATGACAGGGTTTGCTATCATTTTTTGCCAAACGGTGACGAGGATGTGTCCTGGGAAGTTTTCAGCCTGAAATAGGACATTCAAGGAAGCTTTCCTGAAGGAAAATCCCAAGAAAATGAGGGGAAAGGTCATGAAAAAAATGGGAGATCAGAGAGTCCCACAGTTGAAGCAGCACATAGAAAGGACTAGAGCCTACAGCCTGCCTTGTGTGTTCAGAGAACAGTGAGGAGACCAGCATGTGTGGAGAAACAGGAGCAAGGAAGAAAGTGCAAAAGCTGTGATCAGAGGGTTAAGAAAGAGATGGGGAGGCACCTGGGCGGCTTAGTCGGTTAAGGGTCTGACTCTTGATTTGGGCTCAGGTCATGCATGATCTTATGGTTTGTGAGTTCCAGCTCCACATTGGGCTCTGGGCTGACAGTGTGGAGCCTGCTTGGAATTATCTCTCTCCCTCCTTTCTGCCCCTACCCTCACTCTCTACCTCAAAATAAATGAATAAACCTTAAAGAAGGAAGGAAGGAAGGAAGGAAGGAAGGAAGGAAGGAAGGAAGGAAGGAAGGAAGGAGGGAGGGAGGGAGGGAGGGAGGGAGGGAGGGAGGGACAGAAAGAGAAGAACAGAACGCAAATGGGTCCTAAAGCCATGGAAGGTCTTCTGACCAGAAGAGCCTCATGTTCTAACATTCAACAGGCTCTCTCTGACCACCATTTTCAGAACTGTGAGAAGAAAGCAAGATTCAAATCAGAGAAACCAATTAGGAGATTATTTGAATAATCCCAGTGAAAATGATGACAGCATGAGCCAGGGTTGCAGTGGAGGTGGCGGTGAAAAGTGGTTGCATCCTGATGGGAGCTGAAGTAGTAAAGGGATAAGTCATTCCCAAGGATTAAATGGCCCAAGCTTTGACCCTCGATATTCTGACTTTAAGGCTCAGCTGCCCTAAGAAGTACATTGTTATAAAGCACAAATTACCATTACAAATTATTCAATAATAACAGCTTGCTTATTTTCAGTTTCCTTCCTCTAAAATGTGGCCATTTTACAAAGTTACCATGATTTTCCATATGATTACTCATGAGCTAAAAAAGAAAGATTGAAAAATGATCTCATTTGTTAGGAGCATAGAAACTTCACCTCTAAGAAAAATAAGCCATTATCAACTATGTGCTCTTTGTTCAATTAACTGTCAATTTAATTAATTATAATAGACAGAATATTTTTCAGTTTGTACACTGTGTGCATGGAATAATTTTTAGATCTTTCTATCAGTTTTGAATATTGTATAAGTTAAGGGCTTTTTCTCAAATATGTATGTAAAAGTCAGTGGGTAATTCTTACTTTTTATCTTCTTCAAAGATAATTATTATTACCAATCAGTTTCCTAGGAAGAAACACTCTCCCTGTCAATTCATCTTCTCCATCTGCTTTCACATACTGCAAAATTATAATCATCCATAATTTGTGATAGATTCTTGCCAAACGTTGCTAAAACAATTTGGAAAGTGCCAGACAAGGATACTTGCCAATTTATACACAGTGCAGATGCTTTTGTCCTTTATACTTTTCTCCAGAAAAGTTGAATGTGAAAGTTATTTTTGATGGACTTTTAATTTTAATTCCGAAGTAACTATGACAGGAAATTCATTTTTATCTATCTAGAACAAATGACCTATTTTTCCCCAAAAGGTAGTAACACAATTTGGCACTAAATTTCACAACCCCCCAAAATAAGACAGAGTCAGAATTTAATGAGGGGTAACTAGGCTACCAGATTGTTAATGATGGAGGCTATATATTTTTACTTTAGACTCTCCAAAACACAGTGTAGTTATCATTATACAGTGTGAACTCTGTGCTTGACTACAAGTCCTATGAAGAAAATGCAGCTATTCAAATTCCTTAGAAGACAAGGTTTACTCATCTGGGAAGGCCACCTTCACCAAGATTATAGTTTCAAGACATCTATTAAAGAATAAGACATGCAGAAAATGCCATTTACCTATACCTCTAGGTTACCTGAACCAATCCTGAAGATAAATATCCTGACAGATGTTGCTTCCAAAGAGAACTTTCAGGTTTTACCTTTTGAATGAAATGAATGATGTCCCCCTTCTTGGCCATTTCTCTGCTCTCTTTCAAACCCAAACTTCTAGGGGTGCCTGGGTGGTTCTGTCGGTTAAGTGTCTGACTTCGGTTCAGTTCATGATCTCAGGGTTTGTGAGTTCGAGCCCCACATCTGGCTCTGTGCTGACATCTCAGAGCCTGGAGCCTGCTTCAGGGTCTGTGTCTCCCTCTCTCTCTGCCCCTCTGATGCTCCCATTCTGTCTGTCTGTCTCTCTCAAAAATAAACAAAAAAACAAACAAAAAAAACTTCTAAGACTTGCTTCTACTGTTTCTATATCCTAACCTTCAATAGTTTCTCAACCATTTCCAATTAGGTTTTTCCTCCCCAGTGTTCTAGGTGAGGCCAGCACACCCTGTGCCATCCCAGACCCAGGCTCATGCAACCTCTTACACCACTTGGCATGATTTGCCATGTGTTCCTTCTCAAAATAATGTTGCTAGACTTGCCCAATTGCCCAATCTCCTGGTTTACCTATATTTCTCTAGTCTCTTCTTCATAGTGTTTTTTACAGGTTTTTCTTCTTTTCTAGACCACCAAATGTTAGATGACAGCGGTCTTCATTTTTAGCTTTCTTCTCTTGTTCAGTGTACTTTCTCCCTAAATTATCTTACAGATGCCCATGACTTTATGTATATATTTTTTGATGCGTTGACAGCTCATAAATTTCTCTCTCCAGGTTTGCCTTCTTCCTTTACCTCCTAATGCATGTTTGGTTTCCTTTTTGATACCTTTACTGTGGTATCTATAGGCATCTCAAAGTGAATGCAGCCTGAACAGAACAACTTATTACATCCTACCCAGATATTTACATTGCCTATTTCCAAGCCTTCCCCATCTTCACAAAGGGTAGCAACATCTTTCCCCAGGGAAAATGACCAAAACTGAATAGTCCTACTTGACTCATCTTCTTCACTCTCTCCTATCTCATCCATCAGGAAGACCCCTCAATATATATATTCCAAATCTGACCACCTTTTAGTAGCTACAACCTTAGTCTAACTCACCATCATCTCTACCCAATTTACATCAGCTGCCAAATGACTTGCTGTCTGCCTGCTTCCCACTCTTGGTCTCCTATCACCCATCCAGCAGCCAGAATTATATTTCTAGTCTTTTAAATGCAAGCAGATTACTACCAATAGATTCCCGCTGCAAGAAAATAAGATTGGATTTCTTGCCAAGACAAGAAGACTCTCCAAGATCTGGTCTTAATGTCCTCTCCCCCTACTCTTCTCCTTCCTTCCTCGCCCAGGCACGTAGCCCTTTTAGGTCTCTGGAATACACCCTGTGGCATTGCATTCCAGTCTCATATCATTCATACCTATGCTTTTCCTTGGAATGCTCTTCACAGAGATATTTGAAAAGCTCCAAAGCACTGGGGTCCTCCTGACTGCCTAATGTAAAGAATTCTTCTATATATACACAGTCTTTCTGAAGTGCATAAAATCATTTCACTTTCTTCATACTATTTATTGCCCCTGAATCATTTATTTGATTCAGCTTCCTGTATGTACGAACTTATTATATATCTGCCCCACTCCTAGTATGCAAGCAACCTAAGGACAGAGATTTTATCTTCAATAACGCCTGTACCTAGAACAGTGATAGAAATATACCTGAACTCTGAAAATATCTATTGGTCATCTTTTTAATTTTTTTTTAATGTTTATTTATTTTTGAGACAGAGACAGAGCATGAACGGGGGAGGGTCAGAGAGAGGGAGACACAGAATCTGAAACAGGCTCCAGGCTCTGAGCTGTCAGCACAGAGCCTGACGTGGGACTCGAACTCACCGACCGCGAGATCATGACCTGAGCCGAAGTCGGCTGCTTAACCGACTGAGCCACCCAGGCGCCCCTATCTATTGGTCATCTTAAAAGTGATGTTACAACACACAGGACCTGAATTAAATGTCTTGCACATAACAGCTGATGAACAAATATTTGTTTTGATATTTATATGTAAATTTTATATATATATATATATATATATATATATATATATATATAGAGAGAGAGAGAGAGAGAGAGAGAGAGAGAGAAGTAGGTAGGTTTGTACCCAAGTTATTTGCTATCTTTTTAAGTCCACTCTCAGGCTGTAGTTGTGTTATTTATCATAGACAATTATATGCACAGCAAATTTTAAGAACTATACATATTTCTAAATGTACTTAAAAGAGGTGAATTCTATTTCCTATTATTAATCACAAAAACTCTACCAAAACGTTATGAAACAAAACACTGTGTTTATATCATAGGTAAGATTGTGATTGTACTCATGCTATAGAAAATAATCATTTTTAAGAAAACCCTAACATATCCTCTTATTATTTATATCAATATTGACTGAGAGTACACTGAAACAATTTTTTTTTTTATTTTTACTCCGAGGCATTAATTCCTCTTAGTTAAAACAAAATATTCTTTTCTTTGAGAAGGAGAAATAGAAACACTCCTCTAATTGCAAAATTTCTAATATCTCTTTGGACACTAATTACAGTTGAACTTAGGCCATGGCTTCAAAACAAGCTAGAATTAATCTCTATGGCAGCAAAGAAAAATTAGAAATGACATGAGAAAGAATCTGGTTTGTATGCCCACAGTAATTGCTACTTAGGGTTCACATTCATTAAAGTAGTCAGCATAAGCGCTTGAAAGCATTTAGTACACACCGATTTCATAATCTTGGGTTTTTTTTTTTTTTTTCGTTTCTGACAAACACACTCATCAACTTTTTGTCCTAATTTTCTAACCTATCTTCATGCAATTATATATCATAAATGTTTGCTATGTACAAATTTAAAAAGAATTCTATTCTCCAAGTTAGTCATTGTACTCAGAGGCATTGGTTACCTTTCAATTATAAGTTTCTATTTATAAGATAATTCTGTGATGAGATCATACATTTGTTTACAAAAATGAAAGATGTATTTCTAAGATCTTACTGGCAGATTACCTATTAAGAAAAATTACTAAGATTATTTATATCAACTACATATATAACTTGATAATTGATATGGCTTACTATTCAATGAGGTTATAATCCAGTGGGAAAACAGAATAACCACAAACTTCTTTATTAATATAAAATATAAGGGCATGTAATTCACCACATTTAATGATAAAATAATTCTATTTTACACAATGTTTACTCCACATGGACACTGTTCTAAGTGCTTTATACATATTAAAGAATTGAATTTCCATCATTCCATAAAATAGGCATTACTATCATTTTAACCCCCCTGCACAGATGAGGCAACTGAGGCTCCAAAAGAGTAACCTGCACAAGTTCTCACACTTTATTGATTGTGAATATCTGCTTGGAACATTTGATGTTTGATTCCAGATTATGTTCCTTTCCATGATAGTGCACTGCTTGTCAGTTTCAATGTCAATGTATAAATAAATCCACTGAGACGGAAAGGAGGAAAGATCCACTAGAGAATTTGGAAGGCAGAACAACTGAGGTTTACTATCCTACAAGTGAATGAAAACATAGATACATAATATTCATATACATTTACTGTTATTTTGTGCTTATTTTGTACTAGGCATGGTTTTCGATACTTGCACGTATTAATCTATTTAATCCATACAAAACTCTGCCAAGTTAGTTGTTATTATGTTGAATACACAGATGAACATACTGAAGCACAAAGAAGTTTTGCAAAAGTCCTAAGATAAAAGCATTATAAAGCCACTGTGCTAATCTGCTCAAATGGCATTTAAAACCTATAGTCTGAAGATCACTCAAGCACTCAAGAAAATGTATAGATAGAAAAATCAGGACTCAGAACTGAACCCTGTATCGCCTTGAAAATTGCAAGTCTGACAGAGGAAGAAAAGGCAACAAAATACCCGTGAGGTAGCCAGCCACACTGAAGAGGAAGAAAACAAGGAAGGAGAGATGTCAAGGAAGCCAAGAGAAGAACATGATTCCAAGAGACAAATACTAACCACATCAAGTGCTCCTGGGAAGTCATGAAAAGATGAAGAATAAAAAAAACAGATGCAACTGCAAATTGATAGTGATTATTACAGTAGAATGTCAAAAGAAAGATCAACTGTGATGGGCAGAGACAAAAATGGGAGTGAGAGCATGAATAAGGCCAATTCTTTCTGAACTTTTATAGGAGCCGAGAAGTAGTACAACAGCCTGAGGAAGATACTGGGGACAATTCTGGTTTTTTAGAAGGTGGTGAACATTAAAATATACTTATATGCTAATGGCAAAGATCAGAGGAGAATATATAATTGACCACATAGAAGAGGAGAAATTAGGGGAAAAGTCTATATTCAACACTAGAAAACCAAGGGATGGTTCATTTTATTTTTAAGTAGATTGGGCCATGGGGTGCCCAGATATTTGGCCAAACAATATTCTGGGTGTTTTGGATGAGATTGACATTTAAATCAGTAAACTTAATAAAGCAGATTATTCTCCCTACGTGGGTGGGCAACATTCAATCAATTGAAGACCTGAGTAGACCGAAGGACTGATTCTTCCCCGAGTAAGAAAATTGCTCCTGCTTCACTGTCTTTGAACTGGGCCATCAGCTCTTGTCTGCCTTCAGATTTGAACTGAAATATCAGCTCTTATCTCTTCCCAGGTCTCAAGCTCACTGACTTTACAACTGGACTTGTAACCTCAGGTCTTCTGGTTCTCAGCCTTCAAACTGGGACCAGAAGTATACTATACCATCAGCTCTCTCAGGTCTCCAGCTGCACATCTTGGGACTTGTCAGTCTCCACAAGCACATGAGCCAATAGCTTACAACAAATTTCTTTATATAAACATCCATGTATGTGTGATTATATAAATATTTCATACATATGTGTACACACATACACTATTAGTTCTGTTTCTCTGGAGGACTCCAACTAATAAGACTAAGATCCAGACCACAGTTCTTCAAATTCACCTAACCTAGGAAATGGACTTTAAATACTTGAGCTCAGCTGGCCTTCAGATCAAAACTCACAGGAATGAGGACTCCTCAGTTTGCTTTCACTGTGCATCATTTCCAAACAAGCAGAAGAGTGGTACAAAGACTATCTTCATGACCAAGAATGTAAGCATGGATGTGGCCCTCAGCACTTCCCTTTGTCCTGTGCCAAAGAGATGTTTGGAGCAGTTGGCTAAGCTTGAGGATTAGGGACAATGTCAGCACTCCATTATATGGCTCCATTATAGGATTTCTGAGGAGATTCCTGCTATATGACCATGCATAGTACGTGTTCTACCTTTCCAGGGCTGCAATGAACCTACCCCAGGGTCTCAGAGCAAGATGGCACACAATGGCTAACCAAAAGGTTATGTTTTTTTCTATTTTTTCTGAATTGTATTTTCAAATTTGTCTACTGTGGATACACATTATTTGTGCGATTACAAAAACAAATTTACAGCTATATATTAAACTTAGAAACTGAAACACCAATTTGTACCTCTGCCTATAATACTTGTGGACTATTTTAGCCTTCAGAAATAGACTCAACTCCTAATATGGAATTTCAAGGCTGTCAATAGGTAGGAATACATATTTTTCTTTTTAATTTGATTAGTTTTTCTTGCAAACAAATGATTCCCCAGACGTTGTTTTTCTAAATCTTAGGTGGCAGTAAGCATTTATCTGTTGTTTATGGTTTGTCTAATTTCTTCAGTAGATGATACATCATAGTTGTTCTGTGAGCGTGTATGGTTTCTGTTTTTGTTTTCGTTTTAATCAGTGGAAGGAGGAAAAATGACCAAGGGCAGTTACCAATACTGTGATGAATAGGACTCTAGGGAGACAGACGAATGAAAGAAGACATTTTCGGAATTTTTCTGTCTGTGTTGCAATTTAATTCAACCTTACAGGAGTCTGTGCATTTGTTTTTCATTTACATGAATGTTTCATGTGTCTAAATTCTGTATCTTTCGTATTTAACCAAGCACTTTGTTTTTTAATCTCCACAGCTGTTACTATATTATATGTAATTACTTACTATCAAGCACAGCAGACTATTTGCATGAAGGTGTCCCATAGATAGGATGACATTTGGAACTAGAAAGGTTGCACTGTAAAATTCACTTCTGCTATTTAGTAATTATAGATGTTTAGATTTTAAAATGGAATATAGGTCCAGGGCTACATAGGAATACTGTTAGCAGATGGGGGATGGATTAGATAGCTTTAGGATATTTTCATTTAGTAGATAATGTGTGCCTAATTTAAAAAAATTCATTGACCTAAAAACTATTTAGTAATAATATTCAATAGGTCCTATTAACTTTATAGAGATGAATCATCTTGATCCATTTCTATAAAATGTGTAAATATGCTGCCATGAATAGTTTTCCTCCATGCACCACGAAATAGTGCCAAAATTTTAACCTCACACTAACCATAAATAATGCTTAAATGATGCTGTAATTTTTGCAATCTGGGGCTATTCACAGATGAATTATTCGGCTAAAAGTGATATCTCTACTAGAGTAGTCTTGCCTCATTATCTCATTCCAAGATGAATGAAGGGGAGGAGAAATGTTAAGCTGATTCATATTGTTGCCATAGTTAAACCATTCTCTAATCAATCGTAATGTTGCTTGATAAACTCAGAGATATTTGTAACAATATTAAATTTGTTTGAAATGCAAGAATTTCTCATAAAAATAGAATAGCAGTGTTTCTTTGAAAGATACGCCATTACATTGCTAAATAATTTTCTAGAAGAAATTTTATTGTGATTTTAATTAAAATATAATTGGAAGCACAGTACATATATTTTATGTATGCTTTGAGATGTAAAATGAAAAATGTGTTGTGGTTTTTTTTTTTCCAGTTCACCTACATATGTACCTGCTAGGTTTAGAGTCAAAGCTTTATTCCCAACATTAGAAATACAAAATAAATACGTTGTTTAAAAAGCTTTGAAAGATTCACCTTACTGAAAAAGTTCAAAGGTTGTAGTCATAGGTTAATGTCATGTTCTTTTTTAGGGCATAAGATCATTATCTGACTCACTGGGAGTCAATTCATGAGATCTTTAGGCCCTACCTGGACCATTACAAAAACCCCAGACAGGCAGGACTCTGTACCGACTCACAGTCAATACATGACGAGTACACATTTGGATAATATAGAGGCTTCCTATTTAGGTCTCTTCAGGAGACTTTGTTTGCTATTAAACAAGTATATTTTACTTTACTGTGGAAGCTGATACTAACAACAGAAGAGATCAATGATAGCCCAGAACCCATGTCACTGCGAATGTTAATACAAGCTGCCATCCTTTTCTGAACTGCTGATAGTCTTTAAATGTTCTGCCGTATCCATTCTTAGTCATTTCTAATCTAAAGAGCAGCCAGAGTAGTTTTCTTAAAAACTGGAATATGATCATCTTGTTCTTCCGCTTAGAAGTTTTCACTTGTTTCTCAGTGTTCTTTGAAGAAAGACCTGTGTGCAAGTTTAGTAAACTGTTGGTTGCATGGTCTGGCTCCTTATTTCCCTCCTCCTTGGTCTCATCACCTCTTCCTCTCCTCTGGGTTGGTGACATGCTTGTGCTTCGGCCTTCTTTAAACCCCTCAAAATACAAAACTCCTTTCAAAACCTTCAAACCTTTCTCATCCCAGCCTAAATGTGGCATTCTGTGAAGCTTTCTGTGTTTCCCCACACTACCTCAGGTATCCTTGTCATGTACAATCTTAACCTATAGGTGACCTTCGTTTCAGTGATGACTGGGATTGAAGAGCAACTTTTATAACACCCATCTCTGACCACTCCTCCAAATTTCATCCTAAGGGGCATGCCTATCATTCCATCTAGTGTCCTAGAATAGTATCAGACACATTACAGGCACCCAATAAATACTTTTGAATGACTAATTTTAAACAGGTCTTAATTAGTAAATTTTACTTGCCATGTCTTTGTTTGCCTCACTGACACATTTATTTTTTCAAACTGTACCATATACCCACAGAGTCCTTCTAGATGACATTATGATTTTATCTTTGACCCTCCATCCTAAATATGATGGACGTTCTATTTCATGGCATGCAGATTTCCACCTTGAATCCTATGTGATCTTTGTGCCCAAGCTTTAGATTCTTTGGGAGAAGAAACCAGGTGCTATTTATCTTTATACCCCACCCCCCCATAGCTCACATAATAGACAAACAAGAAACCCTTGGATTAAATTAGTAAATGTTGTAGGAGCGAAGTTTATCATAGTCTAACGGCCTCAAAAAAATATGTAGAATCCAGGTATCTACCAAATTCCCTGTTCTTTAGAAAAAATGATTAAACTGTTGACTGCAATTTGTTTCAGAGGAAGACTTTTCTCCTCTCAGGTCTATTTTAGAATATCCTGAACAGGGTTCATTATAGGAGGAAAAATATCCTCAAAGAACTACACTTAGACTCACCTCAGACATTCTGAAATATTCATTTTGGATGCTCCAAATAAAAATAACCAAAATTTAAAAAGACAACCTGGGTCTTTGAGGGTTTTCTTTTTTATCAAGATTTTTAGAGCAGTTTTAGGTTTACAACAAAATTGAAAGGAGGGTACAGATCTCAAATATGCACCCTACCCCAACACATGCATTGCCTCCCCTATTATCAACATCACTTACCAAAATAATGTATTTGTTACTAAGGATGAACCTACATTAACACATCATAATCTCTTGGTGTTGCACATGTTATGAATTTGGACAAATGGGTAATGGCATATAGCCATCACTATGGTATTTTCCAGAGCATTTTTACTACTCTGAAAATCCTATGTACTCTGCTTACTCATCTCTCCCCACCTCTCCCCACCACCACCCCAGCAACCACTGATCTTTTTATTGGCTCCATAGCTGGTCTTTTCCACAGTACCATATAGTTCAAATTGTACAGTATATAGTCTTTCCATATTGACTTCTTTCACTTAATAATACACATTTAAGACCCCTCTGTGTCTTTTTACAGCTTGATAGAAGATCTCTTTTTAATGCTAAGTAATATTCCATTACCTGGATGTACTATAGTTTATGTATCCATTCACCTACTGAAGGACCTCTGGTTGTTTTCTATATGGGACAGTTATGGATAAAGTTGCTATACACATCTGTGTGGTTTCTATGTGGACATAAGTTTTCAAATCCTGTGGGTAAATACCATGGAATATTATTGCTGCCTCATGGCCTTTAAGTTTTCAACATTTATACCAGCAAGGGTATGTTCTGAACAGATGTGTAGCACAGCAGGAAAGATCACTTAGGCTTGATAGTCAGATTACTTTCAGTCTTGTATATTATAAATTTTCTAGATTTAATAAACTATACAAGATTGTCTATTCATCTAAAATTAATATGCAGCTAAAGTACCTGAGTTGATTATATTCCAAGAAGCCATTTTGATGTATGACAACCAAAAATGGTTTGTATTTATATATGTATATATAAAAATTCTGCAAAGAGATCTACATATGTTTACATGAGGTCCTTAATGACTATTTTCTTCTCAGAGAAGTGTTCACAGGCAAACACTTCATTTTATCCTTAAATGGAATAGTGGCAAAAAAAAAAATCCTGTTTTGCAGCAGAGAAGTTCATCATTTATCTATTTTTTCAGAATCTAAAGTTTTAGATAGGAAAAAGAATGACCTCTCTTTTGTTCACTGACAGGCAAATTATGTTATGAACAAAGCAGGTTATGAAACATATGAATCGAGAAAGGGGATACAAACACAAAGACCTTGTTTCAAGTATATCATATTTAAAAATAATAGACTTGCTACAAATCTAGCATTTCAACTTCACCCTAGCCTGGCAATTCTTTTTATTATTCATTACTAAGCTGAGAAAATTAGAGCTGTGAGAAATGCATGCTTCTGGTTAGCCTTTAAAGACAAATATGTCTGTCTAATAAATATGAGGTCCAGCTTCAGATCAATGAAGTAGGAGCCAGGATTCCTACAATTAATTCATGAATCTTTGACTGATTTTTCCATAGATCTGGGAAGAGCCACTTAAGCTCTTTATATCTTCACTTTACAATGTGAGTAACAACATAGCATCTGCATTACTGGATCTTGTACAGTTTAATTCTTTGCAAAAGCACTTTAAAATACTTTGATGAGAAGTACTATATTAAAGCAAATTATTACTGTTACTCATTTAGCTGATTGCAAAACATTGTGAACAAAGAACAGGATGAGCTCACTGCAAGCTAGATAAGGAATATAGGAAATCGCTAGTCAAATTTCTCGGAGTAAACAATTTCATTTCTACCAGCAGTTGCCACTGACTGAGACAGGACAGTTCCTACGTGATGTGCCTCCACACCCATCTCTAGGCTGAATCTAACAGGCAATTTGGGTTCCTGTGTGAAATTAAAAAAAAAAAAAAAAAAGTTTGTTTTTCTTAGTATTTTGTGTCATAACCAGTTCATATTTGAGTCTCCTTCATGTTGTGGCTTCTAAACTCAGGAGAGGCAACAGGCTTCTAAGTCCCACAATATAGCATAATTTCAACATCAGTATTCCAATGGTTCAATGAAGAAATAGATAGCATCATGCGTATTTAAAAAAAAAAAAAATGTTGAGCCATTAATTTAAGTCAGCATTTGTTTATTAAGACAAAGTTCATTATTAGGTCTTTTCTAATGAATTGTTTTTTCAAATATAACTTTTGAGCATCACTTCCTCTCTCCTGGCCATTAACTGAGGATATTTTTATACTCTGCAAATGAAGTCCTTATGCAAAATCAAGCTTAACTTTCCTATGCCTTATTGAGAACACGTATTCCCACTTTCAAAGATTACAAGCTATCAGTGATGTGTTGGCATTTTTTTTCCCTTAAAAGAAACCAGAAACCTCTTGCCTTGGCCAAGCACAGTCATTGATCAGAGAGTTCTCTTAAATTGACTTGTCATCAGAGAAAACCTCATTTTCTTTCTTCCTTCCTCTCTCTCTCCTCAATGAAGAGGTCACTGATGGGAACAAGAATATATCGCAAAAAGGAGTTTAGAATTTCTCTTTGGCCTTTTCAAAAAGTTACATCCAAAGCAGGTTCACAAAACATCACATTTCAAAAAAAGACTCACAGTCTTAAAAACAAAAACAAATGAAAACTACAAACAATACCTAGTTTAAAAAATTGCCTTAAAATGTGAGAAATTTATAAGAGTTAAAGGCTTATGGATAATTGCAAGTTTACTATTCTGTGGGTTTATTTTCCTTCTAGAATCATCATTTGTTCTGATCTAGAGAGTTCAGGTCAGGTATTATGGATGTGGTCTGATTTTATTAGATAGCATATATAGACCTAGAATAAACCTACAGTTGCTTGAGAAATCTCAAAAAAACAAACAAAACACTTGATTTGCTGGGAGAAGATGAGAATAACTGATTCATCTACCATCAAAATTTTCTCAATCTTTTTTGCTCTTTTAACATTTGCTCTTGCCCGGATATTTTTCCTTTTTTAAAAAAAAAGTTTATTTATTTTGAGAGAGAGAGAGAGAGAGAGAGAGAGAGAGAGAGAGAGAAAGAAAGTGCAGGGGAGGGGCAGAGAGAGAGAATCCTAAGCCGGTTCCACATCGTGAGCGAGGAGCCCAGTGCGGGACTTGAACTTGTGCACCTTGAAATCCTGACCTGAGCCCAAAGAGTCCAAAGCTTAACCAACTGAGCCACTCAGGCATACCTACTTTTTTTTGTTGTTAATATACAGATTTTCTAATTGTCCTTGGATACTCAAATTTAAAATGGAATGTCTTTGTCACATATCTTTTATGATACCTTTATTTGGTATTTTAAGTAGTTTCTGAAATCCCCATTCTTACCTGAAGACAACCTGGGATAATTTTAAAATAATTTTCACCCTATGTCTACTCTCTTCCAGCATACAACAATCTAGAAATATATATAGATACATGCTCATCTATTTGTTCCATCTTTCTCATTCAATTTGAGCCTATACCTTGGATAAAACAAAAAGACCAGAGTAAAGAAGGTTAAACTAGAGTCCTACTTTGAAAGATAAAGTTCTAATAGAAACTTCTAACTTTCTTTCATCTGTCCTGTTAACATTTGTTAACTGTTAACTGATTTCTTGCTTGCTTACAAAGACAGAAAGATAAGGAAGATGACAGCTAACTCTTTTCCCAATCAGAAGTGGGATATTTATTGGGATAAATATTAAGTGATAAATTTTCAATATTGTGATCAAAAAAAGTCCAACAAGAAGATGACTATGGGTAGTCCCATATTATAGCATGTGGTGAGAATTTTCTGGGCCTCACTGCTGTCATTTACTTTAGGAATAATAAAACTGGCAGTACTATTGTAACACAAAATAATCAGCCTATAGGAGTTTGTGAACTCTATCCTGCTATTCACCACTTTACAAATTCTAAGAGCTACCTGTCAGAGGGCATACAATGCTGTTGGGTTTGTTTTTTGTTTTGTTTTGTTGGCCTTTACTTCTAAATTCCTATTTAGAAGTAATACTAGAATACTGCTTTAACCACTTTAAATTAAATCCTGGGTTAGAAACTTTTACCCAAATTAGAATTACCATAGAAGTCAAGAGCATAGGTTGGGAATGAAGACTAACGGGGCTGAAATCCAGGATCTGCCACCCTCTAGTTGGTTAACCTTAGGCCTATTAAGGTCAGAGCCTATTTCCTCCTCAGTAAAATAAGGATTATAAAATCGGTCACTGGATTGTTGAAACAAGAAATACAATAGTATGTAAAGCATTTATCAAAGAAATGAAACATACTCTGTACATAATGAAAAATTTTAAAAGGCTGTTTCAATCAAGTGATCTCTTCTTTAGCCCTTTATCCCAATAATATTGAAGAAAATGGAATGAGGTGATTACATGAGAACATTACATGTGAAAATGAACCGTGAACTCACCCAATCCAGTTTTATGTATCGATTTTTGCTCCTCACCCTACAACCTCTGCTTAATTCAAGATTGGTTTGGTTGTATCACTGAAGACTTCTTTTCATCTTTGATTTCATCTTGAAGGCGGAGTGGGATGAACATGCATGTATTCCCAAGGTCTACTATAAAAGCTGCATTTTTCGCTTTTTCTGTTCTGAGAACTATTTTGTTTTTATTGGAGTTATACTATGGATGAAAATACTTTGTGGATTTATTACATGTTCTCTTACTTTTTTTTTTTTTTTTTTAACATTTGTTTTTGAGAGACAGAGCATGAGCAGGGGAGGGGCAGAAAGAAAGGGAGACGCAGAATCTGAAGCAGGCTCCAGAGCCTGATGCAGGGCTCTAACCCACGAACTGTGGGATCATGACCTGAGCCAAAGTTGGACACTTACCCAACTGAGCCACCCAGGTGCCCCCCCTTCTACTTTTTCTAATACATTCCATAGAAACAAGCCTAATATAAAGACTTGGAATTCCCCTAAGTCAGGAAAATCTCTACATAAAATTGGGCCCAATTAACTTATCCCTGTCACACTATAATTAAACCATTCCTCCTTTCTGACAAGGTAGTCAGTTAACATATGGACATAAGTTCTTTGTGAAGAAATCCATAGTTTCTTCAGTGATTGCCAAAGTAATAACTTCTGGGACAACCTTTGTAGCTACGATAACTACTATGAAAAGCCATGAAAATGGATTATCATGGCAGGAAGTATAATATATGGAGAATAGCATTAGATTTGGAGCCACAGAGGCCTGGGTTTGAATTCCAGGTCTGTCTCTTATTTGCTGTGTAAGTAATCTTAAGCAAGTTATTCAAACTGTTAGAGACTTAATTTCCCTTTTTGTGAAATGGTAGGGATATCTTCACTAGATGGTTTCTATGATTTAGTAAGATAATATCCATAAAGCATAGGGCCTGGCACATGGTTAGTACTCAATCATTTTTCTTACTTTTTACTTTCATCGTAAGCTATGATAATTATTACTTATGGAACTCTCTCTTTTATGCGAAGGCCTTCAAAGACAAGGTACTAAACTTGACAATTTAATAACCTTAGGAATAAAAATACTACTTTGAAGTAGCCAAAATGACATAGATTATTTAGAATCAAACTGACTTTTGTCAATTCAGAACAAGAATCTGAATTTTCAAAGCAGTATTTCTTAAATAAACTCAAATAATTTTGAGCAGTGTTGAGAGGACAAAGAATACAATGCAATTTATCTTTTATGTATAGTCTTGTTCTAGCTCTTGTAAATTTAGGTAAGAAAAAATGATTTCCATTTAAAAGGCATAATTGTCTGGTAACATAAATTGAGTCTCTACATAGGTTCATTAATGATGGATTCTGCCAAGACTTCGTAATCACTGTATTTTCATACATGAATTCAGTCTTCTGAGGCCCATTAAGTATTATGTTTGAGGTTCCAAGGCTAGACATGGACTTTACTGATATTTGAGCCAACCTGTAATTTGTTTCAGCATTCATACTCCAAAAACTTATTCAATAAATACTTGTTGCGTGTCTAAGAGGTATAATAAAGTCTACCATTATCTGTAATCAAATATCAGTTGAATGGATAGAACATGAGACTTATCTTTGTAATCAATATTTAATAAAAAAAAAGCAATAATTTTTTATTTGAAGTAAGTATCTCTTTAACATTATGAGTTTCTCTTGAGAATTTGTCAGATTATGAGAAATAGGAGTTCTTTTGAATACTCATAATGAAATATTTATTTGTATTATCAAGGACCGGCAAACTTGTCTACATATTAGGTTTACAAAATCTACCAAACCATGTTCAAAATGTTTCCATTTCATAAAACCTAAAGCAGGTTTGGCCAGGTACTTCATTGCTTAATTTCATACCTGTATTTATGTAAGTTTAATGCACGTGTGTTTGATTCATTTACAATCAAATTATTCAAATGTTACTTTTAAAATTATTTATTTTGTTCTTAGGTATAATGTCTTTCTTTTAGGAGCTCAAAGCACTCTATAAATGTTAATGGGCATTTTCACAATACCCCTATGAAGGAGATGGCAACAAGTTCTGTGAATTTTACTGAGGTCATTTTTCAAGGGACCACAAAAACATTAACACATAAAACCTGAGTCTTAGCAGTGCTTGGTCCTAAAAGGAATGTGTAAAATAATTAAGTAAGCAGATTTCACTCTGGTTTCTTCTTTGTTTATCATCAACAGGATTTTCTGAAAATGGTACAAAATTAATTAGTTGGGGGTAAGATAATCCATTTCCTATTTTCTTCTCTTTCTTTCACTGGTGATGGTAGTCATGACCACTAATCTTTCTCCTCTCCCAACTCCCCAGATTAAGAAGTAGATACTAGTCCACCTTTACAAATATCTCCCAGAAATATGTGCTTCCTTGAAAAGTTTGGGGAAAAATTAAGCTGAATATGTAGTGACTAAGTTATTGAATATAACTGAAAATCAATGTTAGTGAAAATGACTAACATAGCAAGACCTTTCATACTTTATCTTCCTAACTCAATACTTACCATATACTGGGAATTTTTTAAAGTATTTATTAACTGGACTAAAGTTATTAGACTACACAAAAAACTCCAGATATCCAACATGCCTTTAATAAATAAGGTAAGTTGATAATTAATGTTACTTATGTTTCCAGAATTCAAATGGTCACTTCATACTGAGTGTTAGGTGAATAATTTTTGTTAAATTAGTAGAATCTACAACTTTAACTTTAAAGAAAATGTTTAAGATTGGTTTCTGAATGATACAGAGGTTCCTGTGGAAAAATAGAACTGACACAATTCTCTGTATTTAAATTTAATTTAAAAAAACACACTCGAGTACAAAAGAAGTATGAATCACACGAGTTACAGTTGTGATTATCAAGTAAAGAAAGGGGCAGGCAATCACTAAATTGGTGCCCAGGGAATATTTCATGGTTCACAGGAAAGAAAAATGACCCAAATAGTCTTTTATAAAATCCAAAGCCATTGCTAATATTGTAATAAAATAATCTTCATGAATAAAAACAATGCTTTCGAATAGTAACATGTGACAGAAAAGTAAATTTTCTGGGCCTCAAAAATTAGATTATCTATAAATTGGCTAAGGGATATTGGAGGACATCCAATCATCATCTCTATACTCTGCGGTGATTTTTGACTCAGTCTCAAATTATCTCTTTTCTTGTTAGAAAAAAATGTTGAAATTTATCCTATGAAGATGATTTTTTGTATTCCTGTTCTGTAGCCCACAATCCTTAATTGCTACAAAAATATCTTTTGACCAGATTTCTATTCTGATTTTCTTTATATATAATCTTTCTTTTATATGCATGTATGAACTCTATAATACGTACATTTTTATATATAAAAATAAGGTAAAACTAAGATTCATAAACACAACAGTAAAATGTAATTGAGCACTTAGGCCATATAATTCTCATTAAATGTCCTATGAGATAGCTCTATATTTGTTGCAATATCCCCATTTTTAAAGAAAGTGAAGAAACTGGATTAGCAACTTGATCATGGCCACACATCTTAAAAGTGCTAAAACCTGGATTCAGATCCCAAACTGTGTAGCATTCAGATGTATAACAGTAAATGCATGACACTGAGACCCAACTCATCATCACTGATGAAGGTGCAAGAGAGAAAAATTATCTTTGATTTTTTTATAGGAGTCAAAATAAGGAAATAATTAACTTATTATGTTAAATTATCCCAGGAAAAACGGTGATTAATTATAACAATAAACTAAGAAAGATTAGAAATTCACTGAAATCTTACTTAACTATTCTTGAAAACATAATTGGGCACACATCAAAATATCATCAAGGTTATTAGAAGCCATTGTTATCATGAAATAAGATAAAAACTAATTTTACTAAATGGAATCAACAAGGTCTTTAAACACAATTATATTTAAGCCATAATAGGAGCACCGAGCTGTTTTATGAGGCAATAATCTGGTTCCCGCGTGGATACACTATAAGGCTGAAGGCTGGTTAGAGTGTTTTGCAATAAGAGAACTGGATTATTGCCTCGTAAAATTGTTCCGCACTTTTCTCATTGTGATTATTCTACAAGTTTTTGAGAATTCACTTTTAAATAAATGTCAGTACACAAGTAAGTACTTATGTGGAAAGAAATCTGTGACAAAGAAATAAAGCAAAGGAAGTACATACCACCCTTTGTAAATAACAATCTTAAGGCCTAAAGAAAGTAGTTTTTCATAATGCGAAATGATAACCAACCACTCTTAAACTTGAAGATTTGTTAGATAAAAAATTTTTTTTTATTCTTTAAACTGGTCACCAGCCTTCACAAGCAGGTAATAAAGTGATATTCTTTTGTATTTATAGTGGGATCATCTTCTTCAGATGGATCTAATATTTATAAAATTCTCATCGGAAAATAGGTATTTCCAATTCTACTAAGTTTCCATTCAGTTTGTCTTTACAGGAGTATGTTAATCCCCTCCTATTCTTTCACTTTACAAATGTGTATCACTTAATAATCATCTTTAGCTAATATTTCTGCAATACATTTATGTGCACAGAAATAGGCCTTGGGCTTAAGAAGAATTGAATATACATTATTTGATAGGTCAATTACCTTTGCTATATTTCACTGTCCAATGGAATTTTCTGTCTATAGATAAAATTACTATAAAATTATGGATCTATGATTAGTAAGTCATTTCTCCATAATTATTCACTTATCTCTCACTCATAAACTATACCTGCGTTGCCCTGGGATGCCCCGAATGTGTCAGATTATGACAACTGGCTCAAAATCCAATACCTTACAATCTAAGTCAAATCCAAATCCATCTCCCCTTGATCCAGGAAAGTATGAACTAAAACAAATAACCCGCCCTCTATATATTCAACGTCCATTGTTGAGACCAGACCAGCTTAAAAACAAGAAATTGAAAAGGAGAGGAAACTGGAAGGTGCACACGAGTAACTACTTCATGACAATTCAGTAATCTCGCTGTGAAAATACACTCAGATCCTTCTACTTGGGGTAAAGAATGTTCCCTTAATAGGCCTACTTTTTTTCCTGGATATAGATCTTCATTCTGTTCTCTTTGCGACATCCCTTATCATCCTTCCTTGGCCACATATGAAAAGTTTAAGGGAGACTATGTCCTTCCTGTCAATAGAGGAGTTTTCCTAGTCAGCTTTGTGCCTGGCTAAAGGTGAGGGTGTATGATTTTTTTTTCACTCTTCAAAATCACAAACTCTTAATCCAGAATAGTAATAGAACTCTGTTAAAAGTTTAAGATTTTTAAAAAATACAGATTTGTTTCTAATCAACTCCATATGCCATAATCCATACCGCATTTTTTTTGAAACACCTTTTAAAATGCATTTCATAACAACCAGATCATGCTATCAACATCTGGCCATGAAACCCTTTGTCTAACACAATAAGGTCATCATATCCATTTTTTGCCTTACAGATCATCATAGGTGATAATTCTACGGCTTCACCATCGTATAACAAAGTTCACAATCCCCCCTATAATAGTTTCATCACAGTCTCCTATTCTTACCCAAAGCCTATTCCATGAATTTTCAGTTTTAATTATATTAGCAACCCAATCCTGTAACTAGTTTTGGTTTTACACATATTTCTGCCACAATAATGCTGCATAAAATATCCCCCCCATCACCAAATATCACGGACTTTCAAACAAGGGGTCCCTCTGGAGCAAGATGGCCTCAGACAGAGAGCAGATGCACAGGATTCCAAGCCTAGTTATACAAGTATTTTTATTTCCTCTGTTTGTGCCCATCCCCTAAAAGTCCACTGCAAAGACAAGTCATGTGACTAGGGTGTTTATTTCATCTGATGATTGGGAGTAAGCAGAAGGCCACAAGGTAAAGAGTGCAAAGAAGTAAGGAATCACAATAAAAATACACATTTTAGAAGGAACTGACAAATCTGCAGTCATAATGAAAGACTAACAAACCTCTGACCACAATATTAGATTGAAAGATATAAGAATACCAACGATTTAAAATATATAACTTAGTTTAGGTCATATAGCTAAGAGAGTCTACACATTTTTTTCAGGAAAAATGATAAACATAAATTTAAACCATGTTGCAGGGGAAAAATCCTCAGTAAATTCTGAAACCTAGAAATCATAGGGCCACATTCCTTAAATAATATGAATATAATAGATGTTGACAAAAAAAGGAAAGCATGAAAATAACAACTGAATACATTTGGAAACCAAGGGGGAAAAAAAGACTACTTAAATAACTCTGAGATCAAAGATAAAATATAAATGAAGTTATACCCTATTTAGAAATAACCAAAAATGAGAGGACTCATCAAAACCCATCAAGGCACTCAGAACGTTTCTCAGAGGCAACTGTGTAATCATAAATGCATTGTTTAGGAAACAAGAAAGACAAAAAAAAATCAAAATAAGCTGTTAATTCAAAAAACTGTGAAAGTAGCCAAATTAACTCAAAAAAGTGGAAGGAAAAAAATAAAGACATAAGATTGAACTTGAAACACTGAACAGAAGAGGGCTTGATCCTAAAATTGAAGCTATATTACATACTTCTTAATACATATAAATTTGAAAAATCCAAATTAAATGGAAATTTAATAGGAAAATGTAAATTCACTAAAATGGACTCATATATATCAAACACCCATTCAGAGCAGATGAAAAAACCAAAGATTTACCATGCATGCTTTAAAACTAGCTTAATACCAACATCAAACTGAATTAAAAGTTTATACACAAACACAAAATCTAAATAAACCTAACATATAATGATATATATATAACTTTTGAATATTAGAAAATTAACTACAGTAGTATAGTAAAATATTAACTGATCATGACCAAATATTTATATCATAACATATGAGGGCTCAACATTGCTCAACATTAAAAGTTTTTTTTTTAATTTTTTCTTTAACATTTATTTATTTTTGACACAGAGAGACAGAGTGTGAGGGGAGGGGCAGAGAGAGAAGAGAGAGGCAGACACAGAATCCAAAGCAGGCTCCAGGCTCTGAGCTGTCTGCACAGAGCCTGACGTGGGGCTTGAACTTGTGAACCGCAAGACCATGACCTGAGCTGAAGTCTGACGCCCAACCGACTGAGCGACCCAGGTGCCCCAACATTAAAAGTTTTAATTCAGAGTTTAAAGGTGTTAACAGGATATGACCATTTAAATAAGTGTGTTTTTTTTTAATTGGTCAAAACTCAATAAAGTGTTCTTTTTAAAAAAATGCATTGATAAGGGTGCCTGAGTGGCTCAGTCAGTTAAGTGTGAGACTCTTGGTTTCGACTCAGGTCATGATCTCGTGGTTTGTGGAATTGAGCCCCATGTCAGGCTCTGTGCTGACAGTATGGAGCCTGCTTGGGATTCTCTCTTTCCATCCTCTCTACCCCTCCCCCACTCGCAGGCACTCTCTCTTTCTCTCTCTCTCTCTCAAAATAAACAAACTTTTAAAATACAAGTAAAAATTAAAAAGTAAAAAATGCACTGATAAGGGGCACTTGGGTGGCTCATTTGGTTAAGCCTCCAGCTTGGTTCACATCATGATCTCACAGTTCATGGATTTGAGCCCCAAGTCAGGCTCTATGCTGACAGCTCAGAGCCTGGAACTTGCTCCAGATTCTGTGTCTCCCTCTCTCTCTGTCCCTCTCCCACTCACACTCTCGCTCTCTCAAAAATAAACATTAAGAAACAATTTTTTAATGCACTGATAAAATCAAAATGTCATTTCAAACTAAAACCCAACACATGCCTTTTCCATATGCACAGATGCATACATAAACACGTGCACACACAAAGGAACAATAAAATACATTTTTAAAAGCAATTTGGTAGGACATGAAGTAAAATGAATCGCTAAGAATAATCCACCAAAAAGCATTCTTACAAACAAGACAGTAAGCCTCCTGCTACAGCTACTATCCAAAAAACAAGTAAAAAAACAATTTAATTCACAATCAAACAAAAATACAATATATCCAGAATTTAATCTACTAAAGTTGAATAAAACTAAATGAAGAAATCTATAAAACCTAGATAAAAGGGGAAACACAGTCTTGGAAGGAAAGATGTAATTTTAGAGAGATAACAGATTATCAAAATGATCTACTAATTCAATGCAATCCCAAACAAAACTCTAAAAAACTGTTCTCCAAGTTTGACAAACTAATGGTAATATTGTCTGGAATATGAAATAAGAATGGCATGGAAATTATTTTAAAAGAATACGAGGAAGGTCTCCTTTTTATCTGTTAAAAAATATTCCATAAAGTAATTTTAGTACTGGTGAAATTAGAAAATAGACAAGAGTAGAATAGAACTGAAGAAAAAGTCCCACTTAGAGATTATAAAGTTGCTACTTCAAAAACCACTTCTTGGGGATCAACCTCTTTTGTGACAGTGATGAACCATCTGTGAAATACACACACATATACAGAAAATTTTCCTCAGAGGCATTTGAACTAAATGTACAAACTTAAGCTCTAAATACTTAATATAAAATTGAGTATATTTATAATTTTTAGTTGAGGAGGTCTTAAAAGAGATACAAAAGGAAAAAGATACAAATATATAAAGGAAAAATTCATACATCCATCCACTGAATATTTTAATAGTGCTGTATGACCACACATTAAGAAGTTTAAGAGAACGTAGATAAGGGGCACCTGGATGGCTCAGTCAGTGAAACATCCAACTTCAGCTTAGGTCATGATCTCATGGTTTGTGAGTTTGAGCCCCGCACTGGGTTCTGTGCTGACAGCTCAGGGCCTGGAGCCTGTTTCAGATTCTGTATTTCCCTCTCTCTTTCTGCCCCTCCCTCACACACATACACACACACACACACACACACACACACACACACACACACACTCTCTCTCTCTCTCTCTCTCTCTCTCTCTCTCTCAAACATTTAAAAAAATAAAAATAAATAAAAAAGACAATGTAGATAAATATTTCCTAAGTATATTTCCAGCTCTCTAATATTCAGGGAATGCTATTGTAAACAATATTTTTTTAACCAGATTTGAAAAATATAAAAAGTGTGATAATATCTCGTATTGGCCAATGTATGGGGAAATGAGTTCTGTCCTGTAGTTTTGGTTAAAATGGCTTTTGCTTTGAGAGAAATTTGGTTGTCATTGCTGAATCCAGAAACTCCCCTTCTCATTTCTATTATAGATAACCAATTACATGTTTCTTCAAAGACACACATAGAAAAATGTTCATCGCAGCACTGACTGCCATGCCAAAGAATGAGAAACGAGGCAAAAGCCTATCATTTGGGGAATGTTTAAATAAATAAAAGTACATCAATAAATAAACAGTATGTGGCCATTAAAATTAATGAGATTGATATATAAATACTAACCTTGAAACATGTCTTCAATATATTGCTCACTGTAAAAAGCAAGTTGTAGACAAATATGCAGAGCACAGCCCATTTCTTAATGATGAAACATGTAGAGGTGTGTATGTAACATATGTGAGTGTGTTTATGAAAGAGTGTATATCCTTACTACAGTGACCGGGTACTAGAGAACACTTCATTTATTTCATACTCTTTGTTAAATTTTATTTCCTGCATTTTTTTTCTTTTTTAATGTTTGAGTGAGAGTGCGAGCCAGCACACAAGCACGAGCTGAGGAGAGGCAGAGAGACAGAGAGATAGGGAGAGAGAGAGAGAATCCCAAGCAGGCTCCACACTGCTGGTGCACGGAGCCCAATAGGTGGGTGTGGGGTTTGAAGTCACAAACCGTGAGATCATGACCTGAACTGAAGTCGGACACTTAACAGACTGAGCCACCCAGGTACCCCTACTTCCAGCATTTCTCAATTGCAAAGTCAGGGTTTATTTTAAAGACCTAAATCTATACTAACTAACCCTGGTTCTGTAAGAAAAAAACTGCTGAGATTATTTTTTGAATGAGCATTAAATTTTCTGTGTGCAGTATAAATTCAGTTATTGCTAAAACATTTCTATCTACAGATCTAAATTGGATATTAATTTTTATATTGATAAATTTTATCCCCTTTCATCAGTTAAAGCCATTACTTTCTACTGTGGCAAAAGCAGAAAGCAGAAATTTCTCTGGGATACTTCAAACTCATTATAATGAGAATATACAGTGGTTTTATTTGAAATCTGAAGAACAGTATTAGCAACACTAATGATAACCTAGGAGACTGAGACAGCAGTTAAATAAGTAGGCTCATTTGAACTCCTTCTAAGAAATGGTCATTTTGAGGTATTTACCAGATCATTCAATTACTAGCAACGTATGTAAAATTATTTTAGGAAAGTTTTTTTGTTTGTTTGTTTGTTTTTCCTACAATATTATGCCTGTCTCAAAGTCAGGGCTTCAGAATTTGTCCCCTAAAAGGTTGATCATTTCATACATGTTGAGTTATAAAAGCCACTGCTCTCTATAAGACTTTCTTTTTGGTCTCTTAAGACACCAACCCCTATTGCAGATACTTGTTTGTACAAATGAAAAGCCCTTAGGATGTTTCTAGGTAACTTCAGTGCTGTCACATTAACAATCTAACTTAAAGCTTCAGAGGAAAAGGTCTATGCACAATATTTAAAATTACCCACTTTTCAAAAAGCAAGAGAAAAATTTACGGCCATCTGAAAAGACAGAACAGACTTTGAACTGGTAGTTTTGCTAATAATCTGCTATTATCACACATGGAACTAATGGAATTTGGGAAGCTGAATTTGAGATTATCCCAGAACTACTGTCTTTAACTTCCACTGTGGATAGAACCTGTCAGTTTGCCCCGCACAAGACAGACCAAAACATGCCAACTTGAACCATAGCCCCCTCCATCCTCACCCCCACCTCCCTCACTCTGGAACTCAGTTCTTGGGCTAATGGCAGATGTCCATAGGAAGTCACACTTCTTCCTTCTCAGCCCCCTTCTTAACACAAGTTCAGGCAGTTGCCAACAATTATGTGGAATTCAAAAACAAGGTGAAGTATACTGGCCAATTCTGCCCTACATAAACATTTAATTTTAACCATTTCTGTCCTCCTTTTTCTCCAACACAATTCTACCTATTACTGCTAATGTACCTTTGCTCCCTTTTCCACCTTTAAGGTGTCCTCCTCCTACATTGTGTCCACTCAAATCATTTCCATCTTTCAAGGCCCAGCTCATGTCTCACTTCCTTCATGGAGCGTCACAAAGGCATGGTAGACCACTGTAAACTCCAGCTCCTCGGGAGGCTTCCTTGAGCATTTTTCACACAGAGTAGGGAGCCGACATTACCAAGAAAATTGTTAATTATCTAACTTATGAATACCACTATCAGAACACACTCAATAAAACAGAGTAAAGAGTTACTAACAATAATTAGTGATTTTAGGTTTTTGGTGATTTTAAGTGCAGGTTGAAAGACATTACTGAAGCTGATATATTTTTTTTTTTTACTAGCAAAGAACAAGTTCTCTTTATTTATTTTTTAAAAGAAGAAACACACTGGAACAGGATTTCAAAAACTATTCATCAGGATTATAAAACTGCCGATGACATTTCAGAACTTCATTTTAAAAAATATCACTTGTCGCATAGCAAAATGTATTCCAATTGGATTTAACATTCAAATCAAATTAGAAACATTACTTTATAAACTTCATAATGAAATTGTTTCAGCTGTTTGCCAGTGACCACCATCCTCCTAATTCTCCTGGTTTGGAGCATGAAGGCTACAAGTTGGCTTTACAAATTTATTGAAGATCTATCAATTCTGAATTTATTCTCCCTACAAAACACATTATTGTGTACATTGTAAATGCATCATGTTGTTGTTTAGTCCACTGGAGAGCAGAAATGAAGCTTATTTCAAGATGACTGTCAAAACCGGTTGCGGGGAGGGGAGGTGGGGGTGGGGGTGGGAGGGACACTTAAATGTTAAGAATTTGCATAGCTCACGTTTGAAATACTAATTAATGGATTTAAGGCTGTGTAAAAATGCTGGAATTTCACCGTTTTAAAGTTAAGCATTGAGGATGTAAAATTCAATGTACTTTATAATATTGTATTTAACAGCACGATAGAGAATCATGCAGCAGGGAGAAGTATTCATCTTTTTTCCTCCCACGAAGGATATCTTTAGTGTCAAAGCCTAATTTTCCAAAAAGTTTAAACATGACTCTCGTACATGCCAAATGACTTATTTAACTCATTAATGAGGAAACATCAAGATGGTAAAGCCAATTCAAAGAGTATTTGAGAAATAGAGATATATACAGCTAATGAGGAAAATTATACTGTAATGTTTGCTAAGTCAAAGATAAAATCGGTTAATGTCCTAAGGGACAATGCAACATTAAGCACATATCCATTTCTATACATGGCAGAAATTATATTCATTTCTACTGGACAAAATCTACAAGTTTGAATAAAATATAACATTTAGCTCCTAATCAACAGATCAAACAAAGGCACAGTCTCCTAAAGGATAACACAAATAGTCCTTGAAAAGCCCTGTTAGACAACGTGCTAACATGACTTTGAAGGCTATGCAGTCAAGCTCATGCCTCATGTTAAAGTTTTAGATAATTTTTCTCAACACTAACATTGCTTTTGTAAGTTAATTCAATTTTTAGACCATTAACAGTTTGAATTTGCTTTTTATTAGAACAAAATCTTTCTCACACACACAGGAAAAGAGAGAACACTGTTTTCATCATCTTATGAGAATTCTTTCACCAACAGAGAAAATACCAAGAAGCCACATGAAGATGAGGGTGCTTGACTGGTCTCAGCCATCAGTTCTAAAGGGTCTCAGCAAAATTACAATTGACTTCATGTTTTGAATCTGCAGGATTACTTGTGAATTGTGCAAAGAAAGTCTTACAAATTTGGGGGTAGGCCATACCATTGGTAAGTAGTTCTTTCCTTTCTCATCTTTAAAATAACTTAAAAGGTGCTCTTTATTAAATATGGAATGCTTGAATACAACATCTCTTTCAGGATACAGACCTAAAGTAGAAGAGGCTGTTAGAAGAGGCCCCTCACACTTAACATGTCTATGTAAATGAACAAATCAAACCATTCAAAAGTTTCCATCGATTTGGCACTTCTAGTCTCCATATTCCTTTACCATAAGAAATTTACCACTGACTTCTGGCTTTCATGTTTGTATATGTGCTTCAGGCAGGCAGTTTATTGCATTAACAAGTAGCATCAAGTAAAGAAATACAGGTTGGGCTTTATCTAAAGCTGTCTTCCACAGGCTGAGGAGATGCTGAAATCTAACCCATATACCCCTTTTCAAGCCTGGGACCCAGGAGGTTTCATACCTCTTTAGGGAGTAACGTATTAAAAATTCATGTAATTGGTACAGCCACTTTGGAAAACAGTCCTGAGGCTCCTCAAAAAATTAAAAATAGAAATACCATTCAATCCAGTAATTCAATTACTGGGTATTTACCCAGAGAAATTAAAAACACTAATTCAAAAACCTATATGCACCCCTATGTTTATTATTTACAGTAGCCAAGATATGGAAGCAACCTAAATTTCCATCAATAGATATATGGATAAAGAAGATGTTGTGTGCGTGTACACACCCACCCACACATGATGGAATATTAGTCATAAAAAATGAGATCATGCCATTTGCAACAATATGGATGGACCTTGAGGGTAGTATGTTAAGTGAAATAAGTCAGAGAAAGACAAATACCCTATGATCTCACTCATATGTGGACCCTAAAGAGACAACAAGTGAATAAAAAAGCAGACCCATAAATACAAAGAACTGATGGTTGCCGGAGCAAAACGGGGTAGGGGATGGACGGGATGGGCAAAATGGGTGAAGGGAGTGGGGAGTACAAGCCTGCGGTTATGGAATAAGTGACAGGAATGAAAGGTACTACCTAGGGAACATAGTGGTATTGTAGTAGCTTTATATGGTGACCAATGGTAGCTATACTTGTGGTGAACATAGCATAATGTATAGATTTGTCAAATCACCATGTTGCACACCTGAAACTAGTGTAACATTGTGTACCAATCATACCACAATTAAAACAAAAATCACACACAGTCATCTTTTGGATGAACTGTGGTTTCCATTAATGTGGTACATCTTATCAAAGCAAGGGCAGCCTCATTACACCTCTGAATCAGAAGGCAAAATCTGGCTGAAGAGGTTTCTTGATTCATACATAGCAATAAATATGAAAATGCAGACATAATGAAAACATAGGACATACAGCTATTCTCAGAAAAGCAAAATTAAATAACTAAACATGGGACATACTGTGGGCAGGAGATTCAGAAATTGGAAATTCACAGCATTGAAGGATGGTGGAATTAATAGCTAACATGTATTAAGAGCATACTGTGTCCCAGGAACTGAAATACATTCTTCGTATGAATCATTTCAATATTTTGTTGAATAACAGATTCTACATATGCCACAACTGCCGTTGGCTTTGCGTGACTGAATGAATTGATCAGAAATTCAAAAATTACACCACAGAAGAATCCGAAAGCAAACAGCAACAGCAGAACCTAGGCTTTAAATCTTTATTCCTCATGACATATTGCAAAGGTTTTTATTTTTAATTTCAACTAAAGAATCTCTGCACGGAACTTATTAAGAATATACCCCAGCTGCTGCTCTTTCTTTTCAGTGTGACCCCAAACAAGGAAAGTTTCACATGGTGTTAGGTTTCTGAGTGCAAGTTTAGCACAGCTGTGATATCAAATGAAGTACCACCTGGCCCGATCACCCTAACAATACGGCCTCTGTCCTCCACAGCTAACAGATGGATTGGGTGTCAGCTTGATATCATAATCTGTTCAGTTTGTAATATGGAGCATTACCCACCCATTTAGGATTCATCTCATCTTCTCTGATGGCATGTTGTACCCTAAATGGAGAGATGACACTATCATTATATGCCACTATCACTAGTCATATGGAATCTTAGTTTGCATTACTTAAGGATAATTATATGGTGCTCTAATTCATTTGGTGAACTGTCACTCCACTACTGAAATACTTATGTGGAATTTTAACAAATACTATGACATTCATAAAGCATATTACTAGTCTTCAACATTTATTTCATTCCTTTTTATTTTTTAATTCCAGTTCTAAATAGCGACTTCCTTAAATCTGTGCTGCCGAGTTTCTCTTTGGAGCATTAAATTGAATCTCAATAACCTTACAGTTGAAGTGATTTTATACTTGCATCTAGCCCTTCATACCAAATATGATAATAAAAAAGTTATCAGAACATATGTGCCTGTAACATCTATCATCAACATTTACAAGGATGGTATGATTACTGATAATTAATTCATCAAGCATTTATTAAGTGTCTCTTAAATTCAAGGCACGGTGATAGACAATGGGGCTGCAGAGATGAACACAAAGTATTTCAGCCTTCTAGGCACTTTTAGTCTTTTCTAATCCCACCTCTTCCCTCCACTGCACTCAGAAAAGCTCATCACTTGAGTTATGCAAACAGTAGTTTTCCAAGTATTGTGGATTCTGCTTATTGAGTAGACCAATGCCCATCACCAACCCCTTCTTCCATTGTTATTTATGTCTCAGTGTAAATACTGGACTCATCACATCAGGCTCTCTTACAAGCTAGAGCCAGCCAGAGAAATGTCAGCAGAAACCTGGTAAAAGGGATGGGTTAGGGAGGGGGGGCAAGTACAGGAAACTGTGGGAAAGGATTCCCTTTCTCATAAAAGAGAAAAAAAACAAAAACAAACAAACAACAACAACAACAAAAAAAACCTCAATCACCCATCTTCCAACCTTGAATGTGAACATGATACTGGGAGTTATAGCCTCATGAGGCAAAAAAAAAAACCAAAAAACAAAACAAAAAACAAAAAAGATAATCACTACGATTGGCAGGTAGGGGATAGAAAGCACCCAGAAATCTGTTGAAATCTACTACTTGTCGGATAGAAAGAACCCTATGGCTGTCTGACCCATTCTTAGGTAATTTATTATTGGCAGACAAAAGTAATGGATATGTCAATTAAATAAAAATAAAGCAACTTCATGAGTATATCAAAACCTTTTCTGATCAACAGCCTATTTCCTTTTAAAACAATATTTTCCAAACAGAAAAGGGAAACTGTAGGGCATTAATACCGCAATTTGGTTTAAGATGGTTGCCATCTTAGATACAGGATGTAATTCCTCCCTAAAATCATAGTTACTATAAAGTATTAATAATCTTTTTTAACCATAGTGATGACATATTCATGAAAAGTGTCTGTTGTGCCTTTTTTTTTAAAATGAGATTTACGTCACATTTGAGGATAATACTGATAAATATTTCATCTTTATTCATCATTGTTATTTATTCCTCATTCCTCTTTAAACTGTTAAAATTTCTTCCACAAAATAGTAATCCTGTCTACTTTTATAGGATAATATTTTCATTCAATTGACATGCTTTCCACACACCTGGCTTTGTTTTGAAATCAGAAGGTATACGGAAAATGAGAAATGACCTCTTCTCTCAAGGAACCCACAAAGAGAGGAGAAACCATTAAGTGAACTTTTACATTGATTAGCATATCACTGCCAATAGGAGCACAGAAAAGCTGGGCAGTGCATAACTTGCCCCTCTACCCAGATGCCTTCAAGTCAAAGCCACCTAGTTTCTAGCTGCTAGGATACGTGGTAATTGAAGAATCACTCATAGCTGCCTCCATCACAGAGAAATGACCTCAGATACATCGAACTGTTTAACCAAAGGTTATGTGGGATCAAACGTGTGACCTCCTACTTTCCATCTGGGATAATTCTGAAAGGCCATCTCAGACTTATCATCGGATTGCCTGAGGGCTTAGCTGCACGTGGGTTTTTAAGTTTATTTTTATTTATTTTGAGAAAGATACAGAGAGCAAGCAAGGGAGGGGTAGAGAAGAAGGGAGAGAGAATCCCAAGTAGGCTCCACGCTGTCAGTGCAGAGCTGGATGTGGGGCTCAAACTCCTGTACCAGAGATCATGACCTGAGCCAAGACCAAAAGTTGGACACTCAACCGACTGAGCTACCCAGGTGCCCCTAAGCTGCACTTGTTTTGAGAAACCACTTCTCTTTCCACCCAACTCACTTCCCTCATTTCCTTTCAGTTATCTCATGAAAGTATGCTCACCTAAGGTCTCTGTGTGTGTGACTAGTTCTCAAAAAACAAAATAGAGGACAATGGATGACCAAAATCTTGAAGGTGAGTAAGTGGCACTTGAAAAAAAAATAAAAATTAAAAACAAATCCTGGGGAAAAAAGACAATCTTCCAAAGAAAAGTACATTTGCCAAGAGAATTTTCAAAGGCATAGTTATGTTCAAGAACCTGGAGTGAAGCAAGGATCCTAGCACGGAGGATGTAACTTAAGATGCTGGAAAGTATATACTAGAAATATCCATAAAAGATTTTGAACATCAAACAAAAAAGTTTGAATTTTATCACGAAGGCAGTAGAGAATATTACCAATTAAAACTGGAAGAAACATTCAAAGGCCAAAGTTGAACAAATATGAGCTTATTATTTTTACCAAATTCCACAGGTAGTCCAGTTGCTGGCATTGATTCAACAGTTTACCTATATCAACACCATGTCCCTGACTGCTCTTGGTTTTCCTCATGATCATATGAGGACTATGGAGCCTCCAAATATCTGTTCGCCAGAGGAAGAAGCAGAAAGAGGAAAACTGGGAGCAGTGTCAGCCCTCTTCCTTTTTATATCATCTCACTTTCCTTCTGTGAAGAAAGCAAAGACTTTCCCAACATCTACCCAGTATGCTGTGCTGTGTGTACTAAACTCCTACCATCTTTATAGTGGAGGCAAGTAGTTAGAGTGAAGATCAGAATGGGCGTTGGGTCAACCAGCCTATATTGCCCACAAAGTTACTAAAGGATTTAGAGGAGGTGAGAGACAGGGTAACATTATACTAACAGGGAAAATTCTGTACATGGAGTAATATGGGTTGTATATTGTAGTGATACAAATAATGTAAGACAAAGGCCTGAAATAAAGAATCATTGTAATTGAGGTAATAGGGATGAGAAGAAATGGAAGAAAACAAGAAATGTGGAGGGGTGCCTGGGAGGCTCAGTCAGTTAAGCATCTGACTCTTGATATCAGCTCAGGTCATGATCTCACGGTTTGTGCACTGGAGCCCCACAAGGGGCTCCATGCTCAGCATGGAGGCTGCTTAAGACTCTCTCTCTCTCTCTGTTCCTCCCCCACTCGAGATTTCTCTTTCAAAATAAACAAACAAACATGAAAGAAAAAAAGAGATATGTGGAAATATATGGTCAGAAGAAACTGATACAGTCACTGGAGAAGAATGCTTCAGTTTTAGAAGGTAACTTGATACTTGTTTTATTCCCTTGCATGCATGTCCTCATTTGAGTATCTGAGATGGAACAGGTTTTATTATTCCCATTTTAGAGATTTAGAAAGCAGTGTTCAGAAATATTAAGGGATTTATTCAAAAATCTCATGGCTAGTGATTTTCAGAACTGGGGTTGAAATCCAGGTGATTAAGTAAAATCATGTTTGCTCTCCAAACTGTGGGATTTAGTATAGCTCTAATGAATTATATTATCTAAATTATTAGACATTAGAATTAGTATAGATGTGGTTCTATGAGCAATATGGCTTTGTAAATCCCATAAATCTCTCTGGACAAAATGGATGCTCATAGATTGCAGCTATGAGCAGAACAAGAGAATAGAGGAAGAGAGAAAAAATCATCTAAAGCATAATGTACAGGATGAGTAGAGGTTTATGTTCAGATCATTTATTTTTTTTAATTTTAGAGAATTAGGGAGAGTGTGTGAGCTGGGGAGGGGGCAGAGGGAGGGAGTTTGTGTACGTGTGTGTGTGTGTACGTGTGTGTGTGTGTGTGTGTGTGTGTGTGTGTGAGAGAGAGAGAGAGAGAGAGAGAGAGAGGGAGGGAGGGAGGGAGGGAGAGAGAGAATATGAAAGAATATCTCAAGCAGGTTCCACACTCAATGCAGAGCCCGATATAGGACTTGATACTATGACCCTGGGATCATGACCTGAGCTGAAATCAAGAATCAGACACTCAACCAACCGCCCAGGTGCCCCTATATTCAGATCATTTTTAACATATAAAGAATCTTTATACTGTAATTTTTTTAAAGAATCGTTAGATTGTATATGTTTGATTTCATGACCACTGTTAAACTATTTATGTTTCTTCCAGTTATTCATTTACTAACAAATATTAACCTCCAAATATAGGCCAGGAACTATTTTCAGTCCTGGTTTTATGAACATGAATAAGACAATTCTAGAAACAGATAGTTGAACATAAGCTAAGCTCTACTTAAGATTATTTTAATTCTGAAATACCCCTTGAAGTAACTGAAATTTGTAAAACCAGATGAAAGTCATCCAAGAAGAACACCAGGAATCAAGAATATTTTTGAAGCACATAAATTATACTGCTCATAAATGCAGAAGAAAAAAAAAAGGCAATCTATGACTAGATGGAATTACCAGAAAACACAATAAAAATTTCTTCTCCAGAGGGATAGATTAGAATTCACAGTACTTTGTATTTTCCTGAGCTAGATATTTTGGGAAGGAAAATAATGGCTCTACTGTATCCACTGAGTACACAGAGTCCAAGTGAAGATAAACTAATTGTTCATAATAGCCAAGTTATCATCACCTGGCAAAAAATAACCATAAGAAATCGGCCAAGCTATTTAAAAAATTTTTTTCAACTTTTTTTTTTTTACACTTTCTATTTTTGACAGACAGAGCACATATGGGGGAAGGGCAGAATGAGAACAAGACCCAGAATCCGAAGCAGGCTCCAGGCTCTGAGCTGTCCTCACAGAGCCCAGTGGGGGACTCGAATCCACAAACCATGAGATAATGACCTGAGCCTAAGTCAGATGCCTAACCAACTGAGCCACGCAGGCTCAGCTACTTTAAATGTTTGTATTGCTCAAGTTTGAGGAACAAATGAAAAGATAATAAAAGGAGAAAATGTTGCTAGAATTTACCAATTGCTCTAATAGAGCACGAAAGTACTGAAATATACTTGAATTCCATGTAGAAGAAAACCAAAAAGCATAGAAAGTGGACAAAAGATTGAACAATGAGATGCACGACTTTTAAAAAGTGGGATGGAGGTGGATCAAGAGTTCCAGTGAAATTATTGGAATTTGGTTTTAAAGGGGGAATACATTAAATCTTGGTAAATATCTGTATGCATCATATTTGATTATAAATCATTACTTGTGTTTACATTATTTCATGTGACATTTGCTTTTTATGTCAAAAGGGAGCATTACAAATATCTTATTTATCAATTCAATAAAAGTCTAAAAATATTTTAATATTTTCCTCAAATTTGAGGACACATAATGGATTCATAAGCATCCTCCTTTTTATGGTTAGAGATATTAATACTGTAGAGATTTGCTTTGCCCTTTTTTTTAAGGCATTTCAGAAGTTTTCTAGTTTGGAGTATTCTATTAAATATCCTTCCTCTCTAAAGCGATTTCTACATAATTTATAGAAATATTAAGTATCAGTTAAGTCGTAAGAATTATTTATTTGCCAAAGGGACTTACTACTTACCTAACACTTTAATTTTAACTATCTCTCATTATGTTACTAACTGTAGAGGAAGCAGATCTTTTAAAATAAATTTTGCCTCATACACACAGCAAGTATTTTGTAATTATCTTTTTGAGAGGTTTAATACTTCATACTACCTTACCAGGCTAAGGTGTCTTAATTGTCAGGTGTAATTCTGGAACCTTTAGCATTAACTTCAACTTTTTATTACTGCAGCTTCTACCTTCAGCTCTTTAAACTATGGATATCCAAGGCAACACAAGTGACAAAGACTGTCCTTTATCTAATTCCAGTCAGGCTCCTCTAAGCCGTCTTCTCAACTGGGCCTCAAGCTGGTCTTATAAGAACTGCGACTCTCAGAGCAGATGATTTTGCCCATCACCACCCCCCACACTCAGGGACTGGTATAAACACTAGCATAGTTTGTGAGATTGAGGCTTTGTCCCTAGGGTAAACCCAGCCCCTTTTAAAACATCAGAGACAGCTCAACATCGCCAAAGGAATTCGTCCCCACCTAAACCTGAAAACAAGCCCCTGAACCTCCTCTTTAAAAAGTACATTTGGAGGTGCCCGAGTGGCTCAGTGGGTTAAGCATCAGACTCGATTTCAGCTCGGGTCAGAATCTCACAAATCATGCTCTGTGCGTACATCCCAGAGCCTGTGTGGGCTTCTCTCTTTCTGCTCCTCCACCATGCATGTGTGCACTCTCTCTCTCTCTCAAAAATTAATAAGCTTGAGAGAAAAAAAAAAGTTTATTTAGGAAGCTTGCAATTTTAAATGCCTTTTTTTGTCCCTTTGAGATACACAGTTGATCCTTGAACAACTTGGGGGTTGGGGTGCTGACCCCCACATATAACTTGACTCCCCCAAATATTAACCACTAATAGCCTCCGGTTGACTGAAAGCCTGACCATTAACAGTCAATTAACACATATTGTGTGTGTGTTATATATATTAGATACTGTATTCTTACAATAAAGCCAGTGAAAAGACAATGTTATTAAGAAACTCAAAGAAGAGAAAATATGTTTATAGTGCTGTACTTATATTTATTTAAAAAATCCACATACAGGCAAGCTGGGCCAGAACAAGGGCAGCGGTAATAGTGGGCACAGCCACAGAGTCACCATGCTCTACAGACTGGTGGCTTCGGGTCTGCAGCAGCACGTGTTGGGTGAGCCTATGTGTGCTGACGGCAGCCAGGGGTAGAGCTTCACCATCTGTGTGAAGGTGTACCATTTCTAAGAAATTTGACTCAGTAGGTCTAGATACAATCTGCTTTCTGGAAAATTCTCAGGTAGCTCACAGGTACTCGCTGGTCTGAGAACCACTCTACTCACTCATCACTGAAGATGTTTACAATAGTATTAGATGAATTCGAAGATGGAATGATGGTAGTTCTTATCAAGGAGAGACCAAATGTATTCATCAGTACTAATCAGAATCATTGCACTGAATTCTACTGCTAATTCAGTCAATATGTATGTGTGTATGAAATTTAATTTTTTTAATCTTTGGTTCCACATCCTTCCGATAACTTTCAATTATGTAATAAATAGAGTTAAACTCTCAAAAATGAAAATTTTTATCATTGATTAGTATATAGTTTACAACGCCCTTATAGGCAATACCTTGTATTGATTTGGCTTCTCCAAATATATACTACCTAAGAATGAAATGGAACCCCACTCTTTCCCATTCTGTAACCACCTATGTGAGTCTGGGTACTCTGAGAAACAGATGCCAAAACAGAATTAAATGTGCAGATTTTATTAAGGAAAATACCTGTGTGAAAGCAAATAATAAGAGTAGGAATGACTGAATGAGTCATTGGATTGCTATGCAAGTCTGAACAGAGTGAAGAGGGAAAACGTGTGGAGTACAAGTGTCACAGTCGGTTATGTAACGGTAGATTCGACCAAGCTGTGGGAGAGTCCCTGAACCATCCTCAGCCAACACAAGAGGCATGGATTTGTCTTTGGATCCCTACCATATTCAGTCACTGACTAGGAGCAGCCTTTGAGAGGTTTAGCCTCTGTGCAAATTCAGCGATGGATTTCAAAGCATAGCAGCTGAAGACTTTGATTAATTATACTCCCTGGAATAGGAAAGAAGTCTACAAAGTATTATCACCAACACACCACTCCCACTCATTCTCGGTACATGCATCTATCTGTCCAACCAATCACGTGAGTCAGTAACTGGTGCTTGGCCCTTGCTCAATCAAGTTAGCTCCAAGAATCTGCTGAAATTGGAGAAAATAGAAATTTATTTTCATTAGGATTGTTAGCCATAAAAATTATGTCTGGAGCTGATCGTGGATATCCTCTTCTGCCACTTCATGGAGAAAGGCTGACAAAGCATAGAGGCAAAACAGGAAAAAACAGAACAAACAAACAAAAAAAAACCAAGCATGAGACCAAAGAGATTCTAGAACGGAGACTACCAGAATCATTTACCCTATTGTACTTTCCAATTGTTTGAAATTATAAACTTTATTTAAGTTTTAAGCCACTTTGAGTGGGTTTTAATTGCAATAAAGAGCTGTGTAATACAACATTTTCTGCAAATTATAATATTAAACCTTTACAACAAATTTCAGAGATAGAGGTCATTATCCTCATTGTACAGGTAGAAATAGGCCATAGAGATAAAATGATTTGTCAAAGATTATCTAACCTGGTAAGATATTGAACTAGGACCCAAATTTCTACTTTATTGAAACCCACTGCCATCAACCAGTTATATAGCTTGGCTTGTTAAAGTTTTTTCTGTAAGTGTCTAATTACTTTTTTTCCCTGTTTTAATGAGAATTATGGTGAATAATCTCTATATCTATGGGTATAGCACATATGTTTGCATCTAATTTAATCCTATGCCTATGTACATGGATGTAGGACTAAGATTTCAGAATTTGAAAGCTAATAAAATTACCTAAATATAGTACTCTATATTTGATTATATATTATTGATTTTCCCCTCATAAAATTATGCAAGAGGTCATATATAGTATTACTATTTATACCATTTAATGAGTACTTTTTTATCTGAATTTTGTCATTTGACATATGTTTCTAATTTGTGTAGGTCTCATGTGCTCATGTCTGTTATTGTTTAAAGTCAAGAATGCAAGAATTTTTAAACTTAAAATTGAGAGCTTCAAATTACCTTATAAAATAGTTCTAAATGAATGCTAAGGATTGGACAGACAGATCAATGTGTACTAAAAGGTTTTTCTGTACCTCAAGTCTACCTATGAAAACCCTTGTTCTTTATCTAAATTACATTCATTTTGTATATAATTATATATAATATTTTCACATAATGACATGTAATGCCAATTTTTGTACATGTTAATGCCAGAAATATTTGACCCTCTTCTGGTATTTAGGGTGATGGTGGCACCAGTAAATCCATTTATTCAGAAAACCCTTAGAGGAACTTTTAAAGCAGGAGTTAGTCTTAAAAAACCATCTACTCTAACCTCATTATTTCATGGACAGAAGAACTGTGTTCTATAAATTAATGTCAACTGCTTAAACATTACAAGCTTAGCTTTAGCAAAGCTGGAAGTACGATTTGCCTCTTTACAATTCCATTTACTTACTCATTCCATTGAGTCTGCCCTCCAAAGGATCGGCAAAACAGTGAGTGCTAATTCTTTGGGTAGGTCTCCTTGGTTTTCAATTATTTACATTTTGTATTTGCTTTGTGTTTCTCAAAATTATTTGCTGTAATAACTGCACACTGTAATGGAGCCAAATCCTACTTTGTGAGTCCCACGCCCAAATCTACCACGCTTAATACAATACCACACATGTTTATATATATGTGTGCACACAAGCACACACATGTATGCACATAAAGAATTTTCAGATCACTCTATTTAGACACTAAGAACACAAATCACTTGCCAGCTATTGTGAGAGTGTAGTAGCTATGGCTGAAGAACTGAAGAGATTCAATTTTTCACGTGAAAGATAATTTAAATGTGAAGCTTAAGTTGGGCAATATAGTTAATTTCAGTCATCCTACTGCCTTGTTTTCTCTCCCTAAACTTCCCCACATCTATGATTTGTATGCAGTATCTCCAAAGTCCATCTCCTACCCAGTCCCAACACAACTTCCTTAGACCAGTTCCCACCATTGCTTGCCTAAGTTACTAAAAACACCTATAAACAAATCTCCTTTTCTGCAATCTTCTCACCCTCTCATCTCTGCCCTACTCAGCAAGTAGAGTGATCACTTTTAAAAAGTCAAATCCGATCATGTCACTTTGATAAATCCCAGAGTCCTTCAGAAAAGTTCAAACACCTTAGTTTGGCATGACAGGCCCTCTAAGGTCTCTACTTTCTTATCTCTTATCACTACCCTCATCCTGCGTTATCATCTGCTATCCAGAAATTCTTTCCATTCTCCAGCGATTTTATACCTCTAAGCCTTCCCACCGGATCCTTCCACAATTTAAAATATTTCATTTCCTATTGTATCGCCCATAATATCTGATACTTCCTTCAAGTCATAGCATAGGTATTACTGCAAATCCTTTTTTAGCCACATATTCTAGATTAGATGTCCATCTTCTGTTCTCAAGCAGCACCCAGCTAACACTTCCATACAGCATTTATCACACCATATATTAATTGTCCACTCCTGGGTCTGCCTCTATCACTAATTATACATAGTTGGGGAGTGTGTGTCATCTATTCCTTTCTTCCCAAGACCCTCCCATATTCTGGGTACCATGCATGTGATATTCAAATGTTAGTACCACCATGGTTTTCCTGACACCTTCTCCCTAGTGGAAGCCCCAGATTCTTGGTATCTTCAAATTCCATTCAGATCCTGGGAATACCGATCCCATAGCCTGTGAGTACACGAATATCACTTTCTTTCCTAACAGCCTTTGTGAATGTTTTAACTGAAAAAGATCTCATTTCTGCATGAACGAAACTAAAGCACATTTCTTTGCAGGTTTGGCCACTCATCTGAAAAAGTGGGGATGCTAACAGACTGCAGGCCATTATGTGACAGCAGCGCTGTGAGCAAGTCACAAGTCACCCTCTTTCCAGCTTTACATCCTGATTCCAAGTTTTTCAGTGTATCGTACTCTTTGCACTGCCCAGTTTAGTAAAGTAATATTAAAGTAACCTGCTATAGTATTTCCGAGTCTTAATTTTATGTATCAAATGGCAACAGAATATTTGCTTTTTGAGGCCATTTTGTGAATTAACTTTCAAAAGCGTTTAATTTAAGCTTCCTATTTCCCATTATGTTTAAGAAGGTTAGTCAGAGTGACCCTCATCCTGCTTTATAAGATCTGAACAAAATAAAAGATAATTATTAAATGGCACCAGAAATGGACTAAAAACATCTAGAGGCTGGAAAGGATTCTACTATCAAAGACAATCAGCAACTGGAAGATGTGAGAGTTTGAAGTAGCCTTTTGTATGGGGTCAGCCTAAATCTTCACTTAATTCCAAAAGTGGAATGTTGCAGCCTTAATGACTTACGGAGTCATAAAAGAGTGGTTGAGATTGCAGGACAGCCCAAAAGTTAGGAGCAAATCCAGGAAGGAAGGGATAAGCCCCAACATCTGCATATAAAATCTACATAAATCTTTGTCAGATCACTAAAATGATTTAGTCATAATAAAGACCTCAGTCAGGGTCATGACTGACTAAATAAATAAATAAATAAAGCACCATTAAAAGCTGCAATAAATTAGGATCGATTTAAGCTGTTGCATATTCAGGGGAGAAAGATTACAGAGTTTCAGTCCAGCCAGGTTAACATGGTAGATAAGTCATTCTTCAGAGAAACATAACAGAATCTAGAAACTCTACAATGATTCATTCATGATGTCTAGAATGCAATTAAAACTCATCAGATATGCCAAAAAAAATAAAAGAAAAAAGAAAAATAATATCTACATCCTCTTTCAAAGCATCAATAGAAAATCTCCCTAAGAGGCCCTACATACTGCAACTAGCAAAGATTACAAGCAGCTACAGTCAACATGTTGTAAATTCATAGGAAAATAATATACAACAAAGGATGGAGAATCACACCAGAAAAATCATAAAAAAGAACAAAACAAATCCTTCAGTTAATACTGCATTGTATATTGGAAAGTTGCTAGAAGAGTAGATTTTTAAAGTTCTCATAAGAAAAAAATGGTCCATATATGGTGATGGATATTAACTAGACTTATTGTGATAATTTTGGTATATATACAAATATTGAAACATTATGTTGTATATCAGAAACCAATATGTTATATCTCAAAAATAAATTCCAGAACTAAAAACTACAATATTTGAAAAATTTAAAAGTTACTCTATAGGCTTATCAAAATATTAGAAAAAACTGAAAGAGTGAATTTGAAAATCTATCAGTAGCAATTATCCAGTCTGAAGAATGGAGATTAAAAAAAAAAGATAGGGGCACCTGGGTAGCTCAGACAGTTAAGCATCCAACTTTGGCTCAGGTCATGATCACACAGTTCATGTGCTGACAGTTCAGAGCCTGGAGCCTGCTTCAGATTCTGTGTCTCCTTCTCTCTCTGCCCCTCCCCTACACTTGCACTCTGCCTCTCTCTCTCTCTCTCTCTCTCTCTCTCTCTCTCTCTCTCTCTCTCTCTCTCTCTCAGAAGTAAATAAACATTAAAAAATTTTAATCTTTAAACGAATAAAATTAGAGGAATCCAAGAGAAAATAACTAGCCATTTAATATCTGTGTAAACAGACTGTTAGTAAGGAAGGAGAAAATTGGAAGAAAAAAAATAATGGCTCAAAACATCCCAAATTTGGAAAAGCATCAACTAATATAACCAAACACTCAACAAAAGCCAAACAGGATAACAACAACAACAAAAATCATAACTAAGTAAATCATTGCCCTACTGCTAAAATCCAAAGATAAAATGATGATCTTTAAAGTAGCAAGGCGGGGTGCCTGGGTGGAGCAGTCGGTTAAGCGTCCGACTTCAGCCAGGTCACGATCTCACGGTCCGGGAGTTCGAGCCCCGCGTCAGGCTCTGGGCTGATGGCTCAGAGCCTGGAGCCTGTTTCCGATTCTGTGTCTCCCTCTCTCTCTGCCCCTCCCCCGTTCATGCTCTGTCTCTCTCTGTCCCAAAAATAAATAAACGTTGAAAAAAAAAATAAAGTAGCAAGGCAAGGAACGCCTGGGTGACTCAGTAGGTTAAGTGTCTGACTCCAGCTCAGGTCATGATCTCACAGTTTGTGGGTTCGAGCCCCATGTTAGGCTCTGTGCTGACAGTTAAGACCTTGGAGCCTGCTTTGGATTCTGTTTCTCCCTCTCTCTGCCCCTGCCCCCATGTACACACTCCCCCCCAAAAAAAAAAAAATACACATTAAATGTAGAGGAACAATAATATAAATGTCAATGACTTTCTAAAATAAGACATTAAAATTTTAAAGGAAAATGTGTAGTCCCTATTCACACAACATAATTGTGTATATATAAATTCCTAAAGAATCAAATAATACTCCCAAAAATAACAAATGAAGTTAGCAATCTCTCCAAAAACTATAATATACAGAAATTTATTTTAATACACCAGTGGTAGAAAATCAAAAAATGTTATAATAGCAACAAAAAGTTAATATTTAGGAATAAAATAATAAAAGTCATTTAAAACTTCACTAAAAAAAAATGCTGAGCAATTTGCATGTCAAGGTCACCAGTTGGAAGACTGAACAAACATTAAGACATCAAATTTCCCTAAAATGATCTACAGTCTCAGTTGGGCATTATCAGTTTTTTGTTTTATAGAAATTGACAAGCTATTTCTAAAACAGTCATAAAAATGCAAAGGCCCTACAATAGTCAAAATAATCTTAAAAAAAAAAAAAAAAAAGGACTAGCCTGAAGGATGGACCTCTAATACCTGTGTCAGGCAGAAGTCTAAAATGCCCCCCAAGATTGTCTCCCCTTGATGTACACACTCTGGGATTAAGAACATGATGAGTTTTATTCTACTAATTGGTTTATATTATATGGTACAGTTGACTTTAAGGAAAGGGAGATTATCTGAGTGATACTGAGCTAAAGACATGCAAATCTAAGTGTAGAGGTCAGAGACAAAAGTGATCAGGTATTTGAAACACAGAAGAATTCAACTAAAGGGAAATTTCCATTGTTGGCTTTGAAGATGGAAGGGCCTTATGGGAAGCAGTGTAGGTAGCATCTAGGAATAGAGATTGGCCCCTGACAGCAAGCAAGAAGATGAATCCTAAGTCCTACAATGACAACTGAAATCTGCTAACAAATTTAATAAACTTGGAAGAGGATCCAAGCTCTAGGTGAGAATATAGCCAACTACTCCTTTGATTTCCAGCATCTGGGAACCTGAATGGAGAACCCATCCATGTAATACTTCTCATCTTCTAACTGTGACATAATCATGGCTGTTGTTTTAAATCTCTTAAGCATATGGTAATTTGCTATGCAGCTACAGAAAACTAATACACTGATTTGATGACTTAACCATAATACAATAATTAAAACAGTGGGGGGGGTAGACAAAAATCAATCAAAACCTATCTGACATATAGTCGATTTCCAAAGTGATGAATAACAATTTAGAGAAGAAACTTTTTCAACAAATGAAGCCACTATGACTGGATATCCATAAGAAAAGACAAACATCTATGACTACCTCACGCAGCATTAAAAAATTTTTGTGAGATGTATCATAAACCTAAATATAAATTCTAAAACTAAAAAGCTTTTAGAGAAAATCACAGAATTTCTTCACAATCTGAGTGTGAGCAAAGATTTCTTAGGACACAAAAAGCAATGACCATAAAGGAAAAGAATTGGATTAAGTGAAGTCAGCAAAATGGTATAATCGTAATCTCTGGAATTTCTGACTCCCGGTGGACATGCTGATTCACAATACACAGATTAATTCCCTCTGTAAGAAACCCAGAAATAAGTTGAGAAGCTTTTGTACCCCTGAGCAAGTGCAAAACCAGCCACACAAAATTGGTTGGTAAATTTCAGACACCCTCTCTTCACAATCCCAACCCATATATCATACAATTGGGGGAAAACACCCCGTTCAAGCTTTCCCTAGGGAAAGAAAGAGTTGCATGACACATGTCAAATGTTCCAACTTATCTGAGGACTGCTTGAGGGACTGACTAGTTTCTGTCTCACCCATCTTGAAGCACTGACAGGGCCTGACATATTCTAGAAGGCTAAAGGCTACTGAAAGCAAACATGGTGTTTGAACTAGCATATAAGCACTTGCTGCAACCCTTTTTCCAGGTCCAGTGTAGATCAAGTGAAAAACCCTGCTATCTGATAAAGGGTTAATTTCCAAAATATCTAAGAAATCCCTACAACTCAATACTCGAGAGCAAAATAAGCAAACAAAAACCTAACAATGATTAAAAAATTGGGTAAGAACTGAGCCATTTCTTTAAAGAAAACAGAAGTGGCCAACAGGTATATGAAAAGATGTTCAAACTCACTAATCAGGGAAATGCAAATCAAAACCACAATGAGGTATCATCTCACCCTGTTAGGAGGGCAGTTAGAAAAAAAAAAAAAAAAAAGACAAGTGATGGTGAGGATGATTCCCACATTGTTGGTGTGAATGCAAAATGACACAGCCACTATGGAAAATAGTTTAGAGGTTCCTCAAAAAATGAAAAAAAAAACACAACTACCATATGATTCAGCAATCACACTTCTGTGTATTTACCCAAACACTGAAATCTGGACCTCAAAGAGGTATTAGCACTCCCATGTTCATTGCAATGTTATTCACAATAGCCAAGATGTGCAAACAATCTAAATGTCTATCAAAGAATGAATAAAGTAAATGTGGTATATAAATATAGTGAAATAAAATTCATCCTCAAAGAATGAAATCCTATAACATGTAACATGGATGGAACTTTGAGGAAATTATACTAAGTTTAATTAAGTCACCAAAGGTCAAATAATGAAGGACTTCACTAACACAAGGTATTTAAAATAGTTAAACCCACAGAAGGAGAGAAGAATGGTGCTTCACAGGTGCTGAAGGAAGGGCAAAATGGGGAGTTGCCATTCAATGGATGTAAAGTCCTAACTTACACAAGATGAATAAATTCTAGAGATCTGCTATACATCACAACACCTACAGTTAATAATATTTATAATACAATGTTATATACATAAAATTTTTTTAATGTTTATTTTGGGACACCTGGGTGGCTCTGTCAGTTAAGCATCCAACTTTAAAATCTGTGAAGTATTGGGGCACCTGGGTGGCTCAGTCGGTTAAGTGTCCGACTTCAGCGCAGGTCATCATCTCACAGTTCTCACTGCTCAGAGCCTGGAGCTTGCTTTGGATTCTGTGTCTCCCTCTCTCTCTGCCCCTGTCTACTTACTCTCTGTCTCTCAAAAAAAAAAAAAAAAAAAAAAACCATTAAAAAAAAATCTGTGAAGTATTTACTTAGTGTTAGAAGACAGGCAAGATGCAGGGTACCTAGGTGGCTCAGTCGGTTAAGCGTTCAACTTTGGCTCAGGTCATGATCTTGCAGTTCCTGAGTTTGAGCCCCATGATGGGCTCTGTGCTGATAGCTTAGAGCCTGGAGCCTGCTTTGGATTCTGTGTCTCCCTGTCTTTCTGCTGCTTCTCTGCTCATGCTCTGTCTCTGTCTCTCTGTCTCTCTCTCTCTCTCTCTCTCTCTCTCTCTCTCTTTCAAAAAACAAACATTAAAAAAAGAAGAAGATAGGCAAGATTCTTCAATGTTATTTACCTAGTGCTCTGAAAAATTCTATAAACCCAGCATGCAGCATTATTATCCCCATTTGGCAAATGCAACATTATCATCCCTATTTGGAAAATGCAGGAAAAAGGTATATAGAGGTTAAGTAATATTACCAAGATTTCAAAAGAGAATTACAATTTCTGCCCTCTCTACCTAATTCTAAAACCTATGTTTTCAGTATATATCAAATTTTTTAGGTTATAATGACCTTGTTTTGAAGAAATGACAAATAAGGAATTACGACTAAGGCAGGACAAAATACTGGGCTTAGTTGCTTTACAAAAATTTTTATAGATGGCTATCTATATATGTGATAAAAATATTATTTCAATTCAAATTTGACTGTTGATACATTCACCTTTTTGAGGCAGGTGGCATAACTCAAGTCATAGATGAACAAGCTCCATAGAGCTCCCTACAGAGAGCCCACAGAGACTTGGAGGCATAAGGAAGACAAAGAGGAGGTATCAAATTCTTTCAGTTAATCCTTGTCACTAAACTGAGTCCTGCAGTCAATGGCTTACTGGCAAGCAGAAAACAATGAGTTAAAAAAAAATATTTTTGAGAGCAAGAGAGACAGAGACTGAGTGGGGGAGGGGCAGAGAGAGAGGGAGACACAGAATCCAAAACAGGCTCCAGGGCTCTGAGCTGTCAGCACAGAGCCCGATGTAGGGCTCAAATTCATGAACCTTGAGATCATGACCTGAACCAATGGACACTTAACCAACTGAGCCACTCAGGTGTCCCAACAATGAGTTTTGTTTTGTTTATATGCAAGAGTAGGCAACGAGCAGATTAGGAATTACAAAAACATTTTATACTAATGAAAAGTAAGGAAAATTGAGGTATGTGTGGAGAAAGAGTTGTAGGAGGGAGGATGCATTGCTTGAACTCTGACAGAGAACCAGAAAAAATAGAATATCTATACACACATGTAGAAAAATTTATTTTACGGAATTAGCTCACATAATTGGAGGGCTGGCAAGTCCAAAATCCATAGGCTTGGACACTCAATTCAAGTTGCAGTCTGGAGTCTAGAATCTGTAGGGCAGGCCAGCAAAGCTAGAAACTCAGGCAGGATTTCTATGGTATAGTGTTGGGGCAGAATTCCTTCTCCAGGAAACCTGGATTTTTGCTAGTAGGGCTTTCAACTGATTGAATGAGGACCACCCTCCCTTCAAGGATAATCTCCATAAAATCAAAGGATTTTTATATATTAGTTACATTTATAAAATACCATCACAGCAACATCTGGACTAGTGTTTGACCCTAAAATGTCACCATAGCCTAGCCACGTTGAGACATAAAATTAACCATCACAGATTCTGAGAAACAGAAAGATAGTGATGTCCAGAAGCTTACTGGAAACAAGACACAAGCTTTGTGAAAGACATTATCTAATGTTCAATATGCACTTTAATGCTATTTAGTACTATGCCGTAAATTCTATCACCTCAAGCCTTTGTGTATAAGATACACACATTTCTGGTGTGAATGATGTTTTGGGAAGAAAGTAAGTGACCATTTTCACAGTTCAGGGCCAAAGAATGAGAAAACAACACAGCACATTCTCTAAGACTCGATCTATAACAGCAATATTTCAGCACATATACTCAGAGTATAGACCTGGAACAATAGGAGATAACCCTCTCCACAAAAATGCCCAGAGATATGAGGAATGGCACTAAGTTCCCATGCACATGGGATGGGATAAACTACTTTTTTCTCAATCACAAAGGTCAGGTTACATTATCTGATATAACAGCTCGAAAAGTCCCAGTTGCAGATTATGGGCATGAAGCCAAAAGTTAGAAAGATATCATGAGTTTTCTGGGGAGTTATCGGGGTTTTCCAAAAGATCCAGAAACTCAAGAACACTGACACAGGCATTAGATTTGCTCTTAAGAAAACTTTATCGGGGCGCCTGGGTGGCGCAGTCGGTTAAGCGTCCGACTTCAGCCAGGTCACGATCTCGCGGTCTTTGAGTTCGAGCCCAGCGTCAGGCTCTGGGCTGATGGCTCAGAGCCTGGAGCCTGTTTCCGATTCTGTGTCTCCCTCTCTCTCTGCCCCTCCCCCATTCATGCTCTGTCTCTCTCTGTCCCAAAAAATAAATAAACGTTGAAAAAAAAAATTTAAAGAAAACTTTATTACCTAGAAATATATCTTCTCTTATCAAAGTGTGAAAGTTTTATGCCAGGGCTTCTGTTTGTATGTAACACAGGGCAAGATGAAATCTGTCTCATTAGGGGAAGGAATAATAGATCCCTGCTTGAGGTGGAAACACACACATGCACTCATGCATGCATCCCTCTAGTTAGGGATTAAACCCAGTTGTAGAAACTCTTAAATGTAATTCATATTCCCATTTGGTAGTAAAGCCCAGCAAAGAGTTTCAGGAAAAATTCCCCTCATCTCCCTTTAGCAAAACAGGAACTTGACATCTCTCTATAAAGTTTTTCAGGGTCAATGCCGAAGTAAATCTCAGTGTTTTCCTCAAAACTTACTGAAGTATATCTTCTGTGGTGCTTATAATCTATAATCCAACACTGTATTTTCAAGTAGAGATGTGGGTAAAGAGTTGAAGATGGGTTACCTAACTAGTTCTGTTTCCATCTAGAACAGCAATCTTGAAGTATTAAAAAAAAGTATCTATATTTTTCATTTTTCTAAAGCCTTGAAAACATTGTGACAGTAGGTTCTAAGCACCCTGAGCAGGGCGGACATTACTATATGATGGGCATCTTGACAAAACGTAGAGAAGGAGGGTATCTTGGCAAAACAGAGAAGGAGGCGTGGCAGTGATGGAGAATACGTTCCATGTTGGTTTGTGTGGGTCTCAGATACATTTTCAGGATAAAACGGACATTGTACTACTCTTTTCCTTACTTTCTCTGTTCACACTTTTAAATTACTTTGTTTTAACACACTAGTCAATTTCCCAAGCCTCAGTTTGTTCTATAAAATTAGGATGTATTTATTCTACCAGTATTTTTTCAAGTACCTACTATGAGCTAGGCACTTTAATATACCTCTGCGTCCTCACACCTAGTAAAGATACTACTCGTCTTCCCAACAAAATGGAATACATATGTAAACTTTATAGGTAATAATAAGTAAGGTCATCATTTTGCAGTTGAGACAGAAAGTGAAGGAAAAAGTGCTGAGTTTCAGCAGGAAAGTAAGCTGCCTGATTTTGGAAAGATTGAGAAATAGTAGTATATGAAGTTTTCAAGTAGACATGTCTAGAAGCAGTTGAAAATATGTGTCTGCAATTCAACAGAGATTTAAGTAGCTAAAGATGGCTAGGGATCAAATGAGATTATGAATGTGAGAGTATTTTGAAGACTATAAAGCATCATGCAAATGTGAGTTCTACGTATGTACCGTCAGGCAAGCAATACAAATGTGAATTATTACGTATGTGCAGTTGGCACTAAATTAATTTGCAATTGTTTTATGTTGATTTTAAAGTATTCAATCTTTCATGCAAGTAGAATATTCTGACTTATCAAGTCAGATACAAGTTTCTCTAAGGCAAAGCATTTTGTGTGAGAATACTTTACACATAATACAGATGCTCCATAAAAGCTGTTGACTTATTAGCATAGGAGAGTCTTACAGGGATGGAAGAAAAAAAGCGAACCCAAATTGACTGCCAAATGTGACCAAACGTATTATACATACTCTTGAAATCTCTGGGTTTATAAGTCACACTACCTAAAGATGGAATGTACAAGAGATCACAAGCTCTAATCATCACATCATTGTCACCGTATAAATTAATATTTTTGGAACATCTGTTCTCCAAGAGGCTTTTTTCCCTTTGGACTTAATAGAGATAACCTAATTGATTTCTCCCCAGACTCCTGGAGAATGGTAGGTTAGAGGTAGATTAGGTGGTCAAAGAAGGAGCTCGCGACTCAGACACTGGATTAGAAACTTGGCCCCACTACTTGATAGCTGTGGTGATTTGAGCAGTTGACATCTCTGGACCACAGTCTCTTCACCAGTATGAAGCAGAACATCTAGCTTTCTCCCAGGGGTTTCTAAAGGTGAAATAAGTTAGTTTATCGACAGAGCTTAAAACAGTGTCTGGAGTATTGTTTTTATAAATATTAGCTATTTTTATTAGGCTACATTATTTTTCTATTCCCTTTTGCCATACATGAAATTTTTATTACATACCTAAATCTAACGTGTGCAAACTGAGAGACATGTTTGATCCTAACGTTCCAGAGTGAAGGAACTTTTTTTCCTTCCATTTTCTTTACCCAGCTATACTTATTCTCTTGGTCACTGAAATACCTCCACAGAGACACTCATTACTGAAAGTACGTATTCACTCGGTACTTAAAGTACATATTGTAGCACTACACATAAAAGCTTGTAGTACAAGCTTCTTTCAGAAATCACCTACAGCAAACCACAGAGGTACCTGGGTGGCTCAGTCACTGAGGCTCCAACTTTTGATTTCGAGTCAGGTCATGATCTCACAGCTCATGGGATCGAGCTGCTCATCGGGCTCTGAGCTAATAGTGTGGAGCCTGCTTGGGATTCTTTCCCCCCTTCCTGCTCTCACAAAAAAAAATTTTTTTGAAAGGAAAAAGTTCCTGTTAATTTTTAAACTGGTTAAGAAATTTAGGTTAAGTGTGATTTGGAAATAGTGAGTTATTTGTAGCTATAAGAATGATAAAGCAACAGATGGATTTATTCTCCCAGGAGAACTATTAGCAAAGAACTGGCAAAAATTCATCCCTTAAGACAGTCAGGACCCTAGATTAGGTGATCCCTGGTGGCAGTTCCTAACTAAGATTCTGTGATTCAAGTAACTCAGAATGAAACACGTCAATGCCTTTGCTCTGAGTTTGTGTAAATGCAGCATGTATTTATATTAAAAAGTATCATGACTTCTTACATCTCACACTGGCATCTGATTATACATTTAATTAGCATTTGTTGGATTTTGGTTAAAATGTCTTACCTCAGTTTTAATATTGCTTTTAGTTACTACACACACTCTCATATGGCAATGACTCAAGTCACTACTGCAGATGTGCTTGAGAAATTATACTCCTATTTAATTAGTTATCTTAATTGGGATTTTTAAAAGTCAAAACATTGGCAAAATACCATTTGTACTGGCATTGCTATTTGCAAATTTGTAGCACTACACATAAAAATGTAGTACAAGCTTCTTTCAGATATTACCTACAGCAAACCACATAAAGTATTCAGAACCTTCGTTCTCTACTTTTTTATAGCCTATCAGTGACGTTTGCACTTTACTAATGACTTTAAATGTTAAATTAAGCCATATTTAAATTTCTCCAAATCTGCTTTAGTTCTTATCACCTTTGGCAGCTGGTTCTAAATCCTATCCTACCAGAATCCTCTTGTGTATTGTGTGTTTGACAGATGAGGCGAGTTTATGGTGATCCCCTTCTCTTGGGCTCAAAATATTAAGTTTAAATCTAAACATGGTTTGCAAATAACCAGGGGGCCTTTTCCAAACATTATTTAATGCACTGAGCTGCAGTTTGAACAGTTGCATATCCACTCAGGAAACAGATTGGTTTGCTCACGTAAACCACAGCTATGTATTTTCTTTTTATCGTCTCCTGAATTACTAACCTGCAAGTTAGCCTGAAGACAAATTTTTATTTTATTTAAAATGCATATCACCTTACTTTTCTCTTCAGGATTAAAAAAGCATTTTACAATAAATCTGAGAGAAAATATAATTTATGAGCTATAAATCTGTGTGGTTTTGTAAAGAAAAATGAAGACTAATGATCTGGGGAGTGGGGTAAGGATAAATTTCAAAATAACCTCCTAACTCCTTATTAAATCTAAAATAAAATAACTCTCCCCACCACCTAATTAAAATAAACAAACTGGTCTCCACTGTAGACCATTCCATTTCTTTCATGCCACCCCTGTGTCTCCCCACTTACTCCCTGCCTCATAAAAACATGTAAAAATATGCTGAGACACTAGATCTGTTTTTGCCTATACAAGACGGATCAAGGAATGATGATGTCTCTGTAATGGAATATTTAAATAGATGTATAATATATATATAACATATATATATTGAACATGTATTCAGCATTATTTTTCAAAGAATTTGATTATAAGAAACATACATGCAACCACAAACTACAGTTTCCCTATTTTTTATGATTCAGCTACAATTTCAGACATTTTTGCATCCCCATCATAAACCTGAAGTACCCTATTATTCTACTGTATCATCACTGAAGAGGATTAATCCATATATATCTGCTAAAAGGTTACCTAAATAAATAATATAAATTACTTTTTAATCTTTCTCATACAAGCAGGGAAATATATGCAAGCTAAAGATGATCACGTTGTTTTTCTAGTTATTTGGGATTCCACAACCAAAAGAGGAGAGTTAGTAACCCCATTTATAAAATCTTTCTCTTGTTAACTTTGACTGCCAAGATCTTCATTAACATGTTCCTATTTATCCATGTAGTGGGAGATTGTATGTAACTTATTAATTCATGGACACATTGAAACATTAGTCCATACTTTTAAAAGCTCTTTATAAGGCCATAGTCATGTGTAGTGTAATAAATTCTACAATGGCTTTTATTGATTCCCTTGAGAAAAGAATAATTTACTATGTGATGTGGATTGTGAATATAATTTATGGGAATCATTCTTAAACCAAAGGCTGTCGGTTCCTCTGTGTATCTGTTTGAACATTGAAACCTATCAGATATTGCAAACTGCTCTTACATACCTTGTGGTATTGTGTCTTTAGATCTTGGCCCTTAATTGAACTTCATTCAGTCAACATTTATGTATTAACATGCCTAATATATGCCTTTTTCTACTGAGGATGTTGACAAGGGACAAGGAGGACCAAGTTCCTGACCTTAGACTCCTCATTCTGGACAGGAAACTGAAGCTTAGGTCTCTTCTGTCTTGCCTTTACACACATGATACAGTGCAAATATGGGAACCCGGCCCTTTACATGCCCTTCCAAGAATAGAGTCTATTAAATCTGTCAGTACAGTCTGCATATACACCCAGATCTTTAGATTCTCTATAACTTTGGCCGCTTTAAGTGCCGCGTTTCAAGTTTGCACCTGGTAATAGCTCCTCATCTAATTTGCTTCCCTACTTCTGCAAACTCTTCTGTGACTTCTCTAAGATTATTTTTTTGTGCTTCCATAGCATTTTGTATACATTCCAACTGTAACTCTTAACACATTGCATTATAAATATCTATGCTTATCCTCCCCATTGGACTATAGGCTTCTTGAAAGCAAATGATATTGTCTTCACCTTAATGTTCCCAACAAATATGTCAATATTTGGTACACAGAACATACTCAAAAAATGTTTGATGTGTAAGTTAATTATCTAAGCTAAATTCACAATTAGCTAAGGTCTCAATGGATTTCCTGGTTAGAAACAGTTATTAAAATTCTCAGTAAAATATATACTAACAGAACAACAGTCTACACTTTAGCCTTCCCAAAGATATTAAATATAGGGGGAAAGTTAATTCTATTCCTCTCACAGATGGGGTGAATGAGTTGAGATCTCCAGGCACAGCCATATTCTCTATTGCTCTCAACGGATTAGGACCTAGGCGATAATTTTGATCAGAACCAGTTCTGTGGTGACAACCACTGTTCACACAAGTACCACTGTTTCCCTCCATTACTATAAACAGGTAAACAGTCCCCATTGGTCACTAACAGTCAATAACTGCTCTTTGCATTTGTCCATAGTCACTAGGAATCAGAGAAACAAAAAAAAAATTGTTAAAACAAAAATTGTTAAAGGAATAAAATAACTTTTTATTTTATTCCTAAAACACCTTAAGAAGATGGCTACTTACTGTATCTTACAAAGTTGGAAATAAGAGGTCAACCTTAGAGGTCTTTAAGAAATAGAGTGTTTTACTATATAATTCAAGAAAATATTTTTTTTTCAGTTTATATAAAAACAGTTCTCTGGAAACATTTTTCAAAATTGACTAAAAATTTTTTAAAATACGGTCAAAGAGTATTGCCTGGGTGGTGTAGTCAGTTAAACATCTAACTTTTGGTTTGGGCTCAGGTCATCATCTCAGTTTGTGAGTTTGAGCCCCGAGTGGGGCTCTGTGCTGATGGTGTGGAGCCTGCTTGGGATTATCTCTCTCCCTCCCTCCCATTTTGTCCCTCCCTCATCTCTCTCTTACAATATAAATAAACGTAAAAAAATACATATGGTCAAAGAACCCCACAGATACGAAACCAATTATAAGCTAGTAAAAGAACAACTGTCTGATGAAAAAAGTAAAAAAAAAAAAAAATGTTTACATATTTCAAAGAACAAGTAGTCTTGTACATAATTTAAAGTGTTCCTTGCCATAAAAAAGTGGAGAATTTTGAAATGTATTTATGAATCCAGATATAATTACATAATTCATTATCTTATTTGTCATAGGGGAAAATGAGGTGTCAAATAACAATTAGTTTTTAAAAATTGTGGTATTAAGAGAAAGCCAAACACTAAAGGTTATGTGGTAAAATATTTAATAACAAGGGAAAATATTTACAAAATACTTGAGAAGTTACAAAACATGATGGAAAGTATGCTAATTGTGACAAAATAAAATTTGAGTGTGCTTCTATATGTGTATAAATTGACATGCACTGAGGAAAATCTGTGAAGTTTTATTCCAAAATGGTAACATTTTTTGTTTCTTGGGAATAAAAATAGTACCGGCCAAAAAGCTTTCCCAAGAAAAAAAGTTACAACTTTTAAGGTGCTTTGCACAATACTTTGCATAAAGTAAACTAAATCTAAATTTGTTATGATAAAATATTTTTACAAGATGTCATTGATTGTTGTCTTTACACTTTTCTCCATTCTAAATTTTCTAGAATCTTTATTTTGTTGCTAAATGAAAATAGTATTATTTTAATCATTATGAACAAATTACAAAAAAGTACTCAACTAACAGCAAAAAAAAAATCCTACAAATATGACAAAGGAAACCTATGTAGAAAACAATGATTCTATAACCTACTCTGTCTCATACAGAAGTTTCTCTGGGACTTGGTCCCTGAATTTCCTATTTTTTCCTCCATCCTGTTAGGCATAATTTGGAAGAAAATGGATCGTGTGGGGCACCTGGGTGGCGCAGTCGGTTAAGCGACCGACTTCAGCCAGGTCACGATCTCGCGGTCCGTGAGTTCGAGCCCCGCGTCAGGCTCTGGGCTGATGGCTCAGAGCCTGGAGCCTGTTTCCGATTCTGTGTCTCCCTCTCTCTCTGCCCCTCCCCCGTTCATGCTCTGTCTCTCTCTGTCCCAAAAATAAATAAATGTTGAAAAAAAAATTAAAAAAAAAAAAAAAAGAAAATGGATCGTGTAAAAAGAAATGGCCCCACCAATTTAATTAGAGTATTACCTTACACTATGTAAATTACCATCCTACTGGACACTTTAAAAGGTTGGATTAAGTACTGGCCAATGGCCATCCTTTAGATGAGAATAGGACAAATATCGAACTCTGTAATGTGTGTGCCATGTTCTTAAAACTACATCAAATATATAGCTGTCATCCTTATGATGGCCATTTTTTCAGATAATTTACGTCCTCTGCTTACTATTGTGGATATCATGTCATTAACATCTGATGTGCTAACACAACATCATCAAGGCATTAATTTGGTGCAAATTAAATTTCAGGAGGATATGTCCAAATATATTTGAATGCCTGACACTTTTCCAGTAACCCAGAAAACTCAAAGTAGTTGTGCCAACCTGGAAGGCAAAAGAATCTGTCGCTCCCTCTGGAAAACACTTTTGAAATTACACAGTTCCCCAAGTGGTACTTTTTGGAAATATGCTTAGTTGGGGGGGAGGGGAGTCTATTGACTTATTTTTCAATTTTATTTTGCTTTTCCATTTTGTTTCCAAATTGAATTCCAGTGCTAAGGTATTTCTTTCTTGTGTAACTTGAAAATGGAGAGAGTAGACATTTTCTTGTAAATCAATTTTGAGTGCTGTGGATATTTTTCAACCTAATTATTTTACGGAATTGCAACAATTCATACTTTTCAATCATAAAACACAACATTAAGCATCAGTTGGGAGCACTGTAGAGAGGTAGTTTCAGGAGCACCATTATGAGAAAAATTATAATTTTTCATCATAGTTTTTTCTGGAAAAAGCAAAGGCTAATTACTTGGACTCAGTAGCAGTTGGATAATTTCTTAGTAAAAGAAACTGAAAACTGAAGTGTTTCTTGTTAAAAAGGAAATTAGTATACATATTCAATGCTGTTGAAACATCAGGATTCATTGTCAATGTGTAGCTACCAGTCTGTAAATGTTCAATGACGGGACGTAGAATAAGATACTACAAATAGATTTGGTGCACTAAGGGAAGAGGCTCAAGTAAATCACACACTAGCAATGTTAGAGTATAATAACTTTGATTTTTAAAGTGACAAGATCATAGAAGAGCTTAAATGCTGTGGCCAAATATTCATTTAACCTTAGTCATGGAGCTTTTCATTTTAGCTATTCCTACTGCCTTTTCTCCACTCATTTTCTTCTTCTAGAAACTTGAGGGGAAAAAAAGGGTATGAGGTTTTGTGTGTGTGTGTGTGTGTGTGTGTGTGTGTGTGTTTACTTGAAAGAAATGAAAAATATTTTTATTCAAGTACAGCTGACATTTACAAATACCAGAGCAACACTGCTATATTAGCAATGCTTAGGCACCACAACTCAGTTCTGAATGGGCCCTCAATGGGGCACTCTATGAAAGGCCATTCTGCAAGGGCCCCTCCATAAATCTCGAGTTTGGGTCCAGTGTCACCGAGTACAATTATGAACACATGCTGTAACCACTCTACGTGTAGAAAAGCCATTAGTGACAGAGCAGCTACAGTGGAAGACAAATGGAACAAAGTGATTATGAATGTATTTAGCAGACCAAATTCAGGATGGAATTCTGTATCTACTCCATCAGTCAGTCTTCTTGCGCCCTAGGCACTGGACACCTTGTTCGTCTTACTAGTCAAAGTTTTGCACCAGCTTAGTTGGTTTCCCTTTTTTTTTCTCTCTCTCTCTCTCCATATTAAAGGTCTCATTTTTAAACATTTTTTCCCCTGTAGTAACTGACTCCTCACTTTAAAAATATCCCAAGCACTAAGATGCCAACGAGTGCTCCAATCACTATAATTGGCGCCTTTGCCTCCCAATTTTAGTTTCAAAGTAATTCATTATCTTTATCACATGTGCAAATACAATCTGTCTCCTTATGATCCAATCTTTGAGAAGAGTGGGGGAAGAACTGGAGACAGAAAGTTGAATAGACTGGCAATTTCATTCTCTCTGGAGCCATTACAAATTATTTGAAATACATCGTTTGAAAGACTATAACTGATAGTGGTATTAGTACACAACCACTCAAAAGCCAACTGGCCATCACATTTAATACCTTCGATCTCTAACAATTTCATCATGAATGCATATTTCTGGGTGTTTACACAGTAAATATGGAACCCATACCTTTTTCTTCTAGCCAAATTCTTCCTGTTCAAATCCTGCACCTGTCTCCACCATATTTTAACAACCTATTTTCAATACTATTTCCCCGGCATATTCTTAAGGGTAGAAGTCTCTTAAAACATCTGGCATTATTTTCAGCTTACCTATTATAATAAAATTATGAGGTGATAGCTTTGCTATTTTCTGGGTTTTTATTCAACTTAAATGTTCGTGGGTTATTGTTTAGCATCAGGCTCCCAGCAAAAGAGGAATTTTCTACTTGCAAAGAGAAACGGTCTTGTTGGGGCTGGGAAGGAGATAGTATATAATTTGAATTTGAGTGCTGGAAAATTTCTAATTGCCGAGCTTTTTAAAAAGTGTTGCTCTTTAACAGTCTAATATGTTCAGCTGAAAATTTGTTCATCTGCCTTCTGCAGAGAAAACCAAAATTGGGCTAGCAAGATCTTAGTATTTTTTCATGTGTAAATCTGTTTTATAGGAGCACAACACATATGTTTCAATGCTTACATTGTCATTGTTTCTTCTTTTTTTTCCCTTTTCCAACTGGGCACACAATATGCACCCAACATACCTATAAAAGGTTGACTGAAAAATCACATTTTATAGTCTGCCAAAGGAATGTTTGCATTAAATTGCTTCAGATGGAGAAAGTTTCATTGTGATCAGAACCCAGGAGATATAAAAAGGCCATAAAGTTTGGGTCATAATGTGAGTTTATAAGCCTGGTTTCTACTTAATTTAAATTATAGTGGCAGTGCAAGAAATTGTGGTTTACCAATGGCACTAGGCCTCAAGCCAAATGCTTTCATTCCACTAGTTACCTCCATATCCTGCCTCTGTTGGAAAGAGTTAACTGCCTTGCACAGATATTTCTTATAACCTGTCATTTGAGAAAAATAAAACTTGGTAATCACACATAGGCACATGCATTACTGTGGTTTACAATTATGAAGCACCAAGCATAATGTAGCATAGACTCCACTTCATGAAGTTTTTCTCAGGTTTTTGTTTGTTTGTTTTGCTTTGCTTTTTTGTTCCTGGATTAGTACCCACATTCACATACCTGCCTAGAACTGGTTCATAAGCTTTAGAGAGAGGATGAATTTAGCATCCCCATTTAAAATTAAAGTTTACTTTATAATTTGGTCCAATTTGACCGAATATATCTATGATTTATAGTTTCTCATATTAGATACTGCATATCAAAATTATATTTCCACTACAATGCATCATGTTCTCGTTTTCTATTCTATTTGACTTTTAAAGCATAAAGCTTTCTGTACAAAAGATGCTGGAACATGAGAGATAAACTCGGTTGCCTCATCTTTGACCATATCTGTTTCTTGAGTTTAAGAGATGAAAATGACAGAAAGGGCTTTGATCAAATCCAGCCAGCTTTAGCATTTATACCAGAGTCTAATATCACAGCATACTAGCAAACTATAAAGAGAAAAAAAAAAAAAAAAGGAGGAAAAAGCATTTTACCTTGCTATTATTTTCCCAATTAAACACTTATACTTCAGACTTTTTAATTAAAGGCATATTTTTATGATATAAAATAATGTTGGGACTACAAATAAAGACAAATTATAGGTATTAATATTTGGGAAGGAACCCATTTAATCATAACATCTATGTACATGTTTCAACTATTCTGTAAACAAAGATTTTTATTATGAATTCGGCTTTTCCCAAATAAGTGTCCCATGATTAAAATACATGGTAAACAATGAGTGATAGTCTTAGGTGCCATGGCAGACAAGAAGGCATATTCCAATGGTAAATTTAGGTGATAAAGCTTGAATTATGGCAAAGATATTGCCTCATTAGCTATGTAGACTTCATTCACATGGTGCTTAATTCCTACTTTTAATTTGATACTTGAAATATGGCCTGACTTGGAAGAAAGCTGAGAGGTTATCTAGTACAACCTGTCCCTCAGTGAAGGACTCTTTTACAATGGTAACTTGAATTTCCAGTATCTTCTTATACACTTTCAGTGCAAGTGAATTCACTGCCTGGAAAAGTATCCAGCCTGTCTCTTAAGAGTTCCAATTGGGGCGCCTGGGTGGCGCAGTCGGTTAAGCGTCCGACTTCAGCCAGGTCACGATCTCGCGGTCTTCGAGTTCGAGCCCCGCGTCAGGCTCTGGGCTGATGGCTCGGAGCCTGGAGCCTGTTTCCGATTCTATGTCTCCCTCTCTCTCTGCCCCTCCCCCGTTCATGCTCTGTCTCTCTCTGTCCCAAAAATAAATAAAAAACGTTGAAAAAAATTTTTTTAAAAAAAGAGTTCCAATTAATGTATTCCTTCTATTGGATCAAAAGTGGCCTCTCCTTGACTTCTTTTCAGAAGTCCTCCAGCTACTTGGTCACAAAGAATACACTTTATCCATCTTCCATATATGATCCCTTTAAACAGCTAAGGCAGCTATCATGTACCCCTAATATCTTTCTAGAGACAAAATATTCTAATTTTCTTCAAATATTTATTTTGTGTGTTTTTAAATACGTTTCCCATGTAGTGTAATTAGTGTACTCAGCCCCACAGCTCTCTGATATCCTGGAATAATCCCCTCCCCCTTGTTTTAGGTTAATTTTTTAATTTTTTAAATGTTTGTTTTTTGAGGAAGAGACAGAATGTGATGGGGGAGGGGCAGACACACACACACACACACACACACACACACACACACACACACACACACAGAATTCAAAGCAGGCTCCAGGTTCTAAGCTGCCAGCACAGAGCTTGATGCGGGGCTGAAACCCACAAACCTCAAGATCATGACCTGAGCCAAAGTCGGACGCTTAACCGACTGAGCCACCCAAGTGTCCCAGATTCTCTTCTATTAATGCAGCTCATGATTGGATTGATTTTCGGTGATAACGACACACCATTGACAAATATTTAAGTTCACACTCAACGAAGCCACAAAGTATGACATTGTGGAACATTTCTTCTTTTATCCTACACTTAGACAATATTTTGAAACGAGAGATTTTACAATTATCCCCCTGTGGGGTTTTATCTCCACTTCAATCCATTCTTTCAGCCTGTTGAGAGCTCTTTCAGCTTTGACGGTCTTCTGTTAGTCCCTCAAATAGTGTATCACCAGAGTCTGCACACAGTGGTCATGCTGCACCACTAAAGTCTTTAAAAGCTGACATCTATGTGTTCACCAGTCTCTTGGGAGCACAGCTTAACCAGGTACTAATTTCAACCATTGGTTTTATCAACAGTCTCCTACCAGTGTCATGTTTAGAAAACAATATGTGAGATATTGTCCAATCTCTAGCCTCTCTCTGACCTTCCAATCTGATACATCTATCAAAATAAATGCCTTTAAAAGCAAAGTTTTGGGTTTTGGTGTTTTGTTTCCTGATTCAGCAGACAAGTCATTCTTAAGTGTTTCAGTCATTCTAGAGGTAAGATAGTATTGTATGAATGTTCTACTTCCACTCCTAATTATATATTTCTTTTTTTTTCCTGAGCCATTAGGAATTTTGGAAGAACAGTTAACAAGAAAATAATTCAGGTATGGTTTGAGTATTTCATGCTCTGTACTGTATATATTATTAGCTTATGTAAAACTAATAAAATGCAATTAGAGTTGTGAAAAGCTGTATAACCTTAATATCAGAAAACAGTACACCTTGTGATTCTGATGTTGGGATAGTATCTAGGACTGTAGGAGGGGCTGTCTTTTTCAATGTGCTACAATTTGGGGAGGTTGAAGGAAAACAATGTGGTTATGAAACACACGCACAAGATTTAAACTATATGCCTCATAATTTACCTTTTCTTCAAGTCATGTTGGAATAGCATTTTCTCTCTTCTCTGACTTTGCATATAAATTCCAGATTCTATATTGTGTTCAAACCACTGTTTTCTCCATGTCTACTTTTGTTTATGTCATGCCACAGGTATGACAGCATGCATCTTTTCTCTTAGTGCTATAGGCAAAATTGTAGTGGTTAAAAAAAAAAAGTGTAAATCAAGTTCATAATAGATTCCTTCAAGGAAAGGTAAAGGAAATAAAGTATCCTGAAGTTTCCTGTTAATATTTATATACTTTCTATATTTTTATGAAATATTATACATTATAAAAGAATTATCAACAGATGATCAATCCAGAATATAAACCATGATCATCATTTAGAATCTGATTTATTTGCAAACAGAATGAGAGGATGGCCTGAAAGATGTGGTTTAAGAAACAAGTGGTTTAATATCCAAACATGTCTCTCCTGCCACAGGACCATGTAAAGCAGTCACGTGGGAGCTAGTGAAAGGGAATGCCAACAGTCAGATGCCCCAATGCCATTTGTCTAGTGTCAGCTTTGCATAGTGTTGCCAAAGGGGGAAAATAGGCATCCTCCTTTATAACGTATGACTCACTTCATTCTCTCCCTCATTTTGGTGCCCAGCACCACCATAAGCACATGGCTAAGCTTGTGTGCAATATATTGCAGTGGTTAAAGGCAAGGACATTAACTCCATCTAGACTTGAATACCAGCTCTGCCCCTCTGGCTGAGTGTCATCAAGAAAATGTCAACCATGTACTTCCTCTATCCAACTCTGAGACTTAATTTGTGAGACCCAGTAAAATATAAAAATGTGGGACCACTTGTCCAGAAAACAGGAAATCATTGCCACTAAAGGTACAAAAATTAAGGGTTTTTTCCCCCCTTTATTCCATGTTCTGTCTAAACTCGTCATGGTGTTTTTATTTGCTACTTAATATTATTCTAATTTTTAAAATATAAAAAAATTAAATTATTAGCATGAATTATAGCATTCTTCATGTTGTACAATTTGGGAGGACTTAACTCCTTCAGAATCACAGATTACACATGTTGTATTTCACAGCCTGTACATGTTTATGTATTTTATTTTTAAGTTTATTTTGAGAGAGAGAGATAGAGGGAGACAGAGAGAGAGGGGGAGACAGAGAGAGAGAAAATGTTTTTAATATTTAATGTTTATTTATCTTTGAGAGAGAAGGAAAGAGAGGGAGACAGTAAGTGAGGTGGGGAGGGGCAGAGAGAAAGGGGACACAGAATCCAAAGCAGGCTACAATCTCCAAGCTGTCAGCACAGAGCCCAACAGGGGGCTCAAATTCATGAACCATGAGATCATGACCTGAGCCAAAATCAGACACTTAACCAACTGAGCCACTCAGGTGCCTGCTGTATTTTGTTCTTAACAGAACAATGGAAATACCACACAAAACTATCCCAGTTTTTCATTACACTTTTTGATATACACCAATTCCACTAATACTCTCTACCTCCATTTACTGATGAGTAAGGAAGGATGACAGGAAAAGGAACCAGGAGTTTCCCTGTCTGTCCTTTTACTTTTGTGTCCTCACATTGAAGCAAGTGATTGGCTAATACAGGGAAGTAATACGGGAGTAAAGAAATATGATAGGGCCCCCAGAAGTGTGTTTCTTTAGAACATCGCTGCCTTCTTTCTGCGTTTGAAACAAGTTCTTATTGAACAGAAAACGTGGCCATGCAGAGGACTCTAGGTGTCCTCCCAGAGTCGGAATGTGGCACAGTCGTATCTCTTACTCCATGTCACCTGGAGCATAAAGGACCCGCTAGAATTCAGTTCTCATGGGGAGTCACAAACACCATATGCCAACATGGAGGCAAGGAATGATGGTGGTCATGAACATTGTGCCTATCTCCTACTCTCATAGGCATCCGCCATTGTTTCAATGCACTTCACTTACAAAACACAAGTTCAAAATTAAAACTGAGTATCTAGGCAGTGAGAGCAGAGCATTAAATCAAGTGCAGGGTCTTCTAAACATAGTACCCCGTCTGACGACACAGCTTGCTTCGCCGCGAAGCCAGCGCTATCTGTAGCATAGCATGGAACTACTGCTTTGCTTTTTTTGTTCTGTTACCATTCCAATACCCAGCAACAGTGCTGGACTCAGTAAGCACACATTTTTCACCTGAGTGAATAAATAAATTTTGTATTTAACGCATCTAAGCTTTAGTTTCTTTATTAGCAAACAGGAATTTAAAAAATAAATCAGCAGATAAAGCATCACATGAGGTATTATAAAGTGAAAATTCCAGATTACAAATTATATTCAATGTGGTATAAAATCTAAAATGTCATCTAGATGGAAGCAATATAGTGACATTCTGAAGCCAAGTCTTTGAGTCTGAGTGTAGAGGTCACGTGACAGAGACAGCACTCAGTTGGATAATCACTTTGATAAAAGGCAAGTTCCATGAGGGCAAGACTTGGTTTTGTTCTTTATTGTACCCTCAGACCCTTCCCTTTTCCTAAATATGGTGACCTATAAATGTGTACTGAATGTAGGAGCACCTGGATGGCTCAGTCAATTAAGCGTCTGACTTCAGCTCAGGTCGTGATCTCACAGTTGGTGAGTTTGAGCCCCACACAGGGCTGTTTGCTGTCAGCACAGAGCCCACTTTGAATCCTCTATCCCCCTCTCTCTCTCTGCCTTTCCCCCAATTGCACTCTCTCTCCAAACAAATAAACTTTAAAAACAAACGTGAATATATAAATGAGCAAAAAAGTATGACATGATGATCAAGCAAAAGTAAAGTAATATCAAATTTGGATTTGATGAGGAATGATTCTAAGTGTTGAGTTATTACAAAATTAAATGATAAAAATGAGAATTTATCAGTGCAAAGTAGCTACCCCTTCCCTGGAGAAAAATAAGTCTTCATTAGAAAGCTTCTCACTTCCTTGATTTCCCAGAAAGTCTTTTCTAAAGATCTACGTCTGAGAAAGAAATGGTGCAAGAAGAATAAAAGAGGAAGGTAAAGTCAACCCCTTAACACTCTGAATAATAAATGTACAATTATTTCTTTTTAACTAGTCATCAATTATTCTGAAGAGAGTAGTCCTGTTAATATTTACTTATGTCATTGCAAATAAAGTAATCGACCATCCATGACCTATTGGCCTGCTTATGTTTTTAGAGAAAAGCTTTGTCCAGATAGTGATAGATTCCTTCCCTCTGACTCATACATTACCCAGAGACTTCTGGCTTCCCAGAATTTCTGTTCAAAATTTCAAGTCTCTTGGCAATGATCCCTTATTTTTGTAAGAAAGGCTTTACTTTTAAGTAAAAACAAATAGTGCAAGAAATTGATCAAAATATATTTCTAGTTCTTGGCATCAAATATTGTTCATGTCAAAACTGCCAGCTTTTAAGTCGTCATTTTGCATATGCGGGTCATCTGTAATAGGTTGCCTATATTGAACTTGATCATCAGGTAGTTTCTACCTTCTTTACCAAAACTCATCCTCTGTGGTACACTGAGTTGTATGTTTTCATATTAAACTTAGCGATATACGGTTGCCAAAAAATATATATAAATGGTACACATATACACTCTCAATCTCTCCAATCTGAGGTAACCACAGTTATGAGAGCTTGATCACTGTCTTTCCAAACCTTGTTTATCACAAAGATCACAACGTTCTATCTCCTGAATGCTGCATCTTCCTCTTTTCACTTATAATACATCATGGACATTCCTGAGTTGATACATATAGATCCAACTCATTCTTTTAATAGCTGAGTAATATTTCTTCATGAACAGGCATTGTAACTTTTAACCATTCTCCTATCAATAGACACTCAAGATGCTTCCAGTTTGAGAGTCACTAGAACCAATAAGGTATCAACTATCTATTTATACATAGAATCTTCCATATTGGAAGATATACATAGAATTTTCCATACATTTTATTAATTCCTAGAAGAGTGCTGTTTCACAACTAGGCTCATATTTACATTTTAATGGAGGCTGAGGACTTACTTTCTAAAATGGTTGTAGCACTCCACGTTCCCACCAGCTCTATTTAAGCAGCTTTCATGTTCCTCCTCTTAATAGCACTGGAAATATATCAGTACTGCTCACTTTTGCATACCTGGGGTGTTTGATTTTTATAAAATGGTATGCTATTGTTTCAGTTTGCTTTTATCTAACAAGAACGGTGAGTATATTTTTAATATGTTTAATGGCCACCATGTCTCTAGTGGTAATGACACTATAGACCCAGACAGAAGACTAGCAGAATTTCCACCCCTCCCCTTCCTCGATAAAGAACAACTCTAAACCCTCATTTACCTCCCCCCACTCCCAGAAAGTCCTTACCATACACTAAAGGTAGGGAGTTGCTTCACCTGGATGGCCAACAGGAAAGGATTTTATAGATTCATCAAACACAGGTATGAACTGATAATGAATCTTTAACATAGCATCATTTGTAGTTATATTTGCATCTCAAAAAGAATGACCCACAGAAATGAAACGCTACCAAAGCATTTCTCTGTGTGAAAGCATCAATGTAGTAAGTGTAGACCTTCCCCTATAAGAGAATAAGAGGTAGAGAAGAAAAGTGTTGAGACCTACATTAAAACAAATAGGAGGGGCGCCTGGGTGGCGCAGTCGGTTGAGCGTCCGACTTCAGCCAGGTCACGATCTCTCGGTCTGTGGGTTCGAGCCCCGCGTCAGGCTCTGGGCTGATGGCTCAGAGCCTGGAGCCTGTTTCCGATTCTGTGTCTCCCTCTCTCTCTGCCCCTCCCCCGTTCATGCTCTGTCTCTCTCTGTCCCAAAAATAAATAAACGTTGAAAAAAAAAATGAAAAAAAAAACAAAAAACAAATAGACAAGGATTAGCCATGACGACTGCTGACTTCTCCTACTCACTGCAATAAGGCTGTATACAATAGAATGTTAAAAACAGTAGAACCTTGGACTGTGAAGAACTTGTTCTGCAAGATGAACACTTCTAATACATTTTAACTTGATAAACAAGTGATGTTTTGCAATAAAGTTGTACCTGACACTGAATTTCACATAATCACAATGGAGCCAATAGTTCTTGCAATTCGCTTTGATATACGAGTGCTTTGGATTACAAACATGTTTCCAGAACAAATGATGCTCACAAACCAAGGTTTTACTGTACATTCAAAATGATGATCATTTCTCTGTAAGGAAATTAATACTAACTCTCTCTAGTCTTTCTTAGTTAATATAGATGATAATTGAGATTGCCATCATTTTTTTTCCACATTGGACCAAATGAATAAACACTAATTTAGAAAACTATAAATGGATGGAAGGTTAGATATATGAATGGATACCTAGGATCAGGCTCTCCCTTGAAAATGGTAGGTTTGACAGGAAAGAAGAGTTTTACTCAAGGCTGAATTTTCCCTCATTTTCTATAGCCAACATGCCACCAGATTTTATTTTTCTATATTCTTTTTAAAAAAATTTTTTTTAATGTTTTATTTATTTTTGACACAGAGAGAGAGACAGAGCATGAGCGGGGAGGGTCAGAGAGAGAGGGAGACACAGAATCCGAAGCAGGCTCCAGGCTCTGAGCTGTCAGCACAGAGCCCGATCCGGGGCTCGAACCCACAGACCGCGAGATCATGACCTGAGCCGAAGTCGGACGCTCAACCGACTGAGCCACCCAGGCGCCCCTTATTTTCTATACTCTTAATAGCTTATAAAAGCCTTTTCAAGCTCACTCTGATTTTCTGTCACTGGGACACTGCTCATAATGTCCTAATTTGATTCCCTAACTCAATTATCTCCAATTCGTGGTTTCCACCTTGTTAGGTTCTTGCATTTACAAAGGATTGTCAGAAGACCATCTATATTAAGAACACTTGGGTGCTTAAAAAAAAAAAAAAGGTAGGGTGCTGGGTGGCTCAGTTGGTCAAGTATCCAACTTTGATTTGGGCTCAAATCATGATCTCAAAGCTTGTGAGTTCGAGCCTCACATTGGGCTCTTTGTTGCCAGCACAGAGCCCACTTCAGATCCTCTAGCTGCCTCTCTTTCTGCCCCCTCCCCACTCATGTAGGCTCTCTCTCAAAAACATTAAAAAATGTTTTTTTAAATGTAGATTTGAGGCTACTTCACACAAGACTAAATAAATTCTGAGGAGGCAGCCAGAAAATTGCCTTCTTTAGAATTTTTCCAGGTAATTTTTACACTAAATTTTGAAAGGTAAAATTCTAGAGTTTGCTAAGCCATATTAAGTGGCTTGCTGTTGCTTGAACTTACTATTCCTTGCCTTACCCACTTTAAACAATTCAATTCTACTGTCGATATCCTTCCTGCTTTCTGCCCAAATTATCATTCTTTTTATACCCAATTCATCAGTTTATAATTTTATAATTTATATTTCTGCATGATTTTACAACATTCTGCTCATAGACACATAGGCTTATTCTAGCACATGCTCAGTGATACTTTCTCTACTGCAATAATATGTCAAATTGCTTGAGGAAAACTGTTGTATTTTATTTATCTCTATCCTAATACTATACCTCCACATTTAACCAACTATCATTAGTATTCTCATGGCATCTATCATGTAGAGAGCCTACATTTTTCCAAGTTTTATACCATGAATTTCACATGCATTATTTAAAAAAATTCTCGGTAGATTTCATGTCACAGGCTAGGAAAATGGGACTCAGAGGGTGAAATAATATGTTTAAGCTTGAACAAACAGAAAATAAAAGAGCCAGGATTCAAACTCAGTCCTGGGCCCAAAGCCTAATGTTCTTTCCATTGTATTTCAATAAATGTTTGGTTAAATGATTGATAGTAATATATTCTAGCTAATTCTCTAAGATTTAGCAATTAAACAATCATTAATCATTTCTATAAACCTTAAAGCTTCTATTTAAAAAAATGCTTTCTTTTTTCTCAGCACATCCTCTCACTAATGTTTCCCACAGAGACTAGCAGAAGAAAAAAAAAGTTATTTTGTATTTTAAAGAGCTATAATCCCATCCTAGCTTTAAAATGATCTACAGGTTCATCTGAAAATTGCCTCCTTCTTATAATCAGGGCAAGGGGATTAGATGGTAACAGCTTTATTTAATGAAGGAAAAAAAGCAAAAATCAAAGAAACAAAAGACACACACACACCCTGAATATTTTTGATAAAAAAAAAAGAATATCAGTAATAGATAAATTTTAATTACCATTTTGAGGATACACTTGGTATCAGCCTTTATATACAAATCTCTGCTTATCCTCACAGCACTACTAGAAGTTGAATATTACACCCATTTTAAAACAGAATGGGTTCTCAAAAGAATTTTCACCTAGTAACAAAGCTGGAGATTGTCTCAGTCCAGTTTAGAAACCAGTTTTTTTCTTACCATGCAGTTAATATATTTCCCCCAGGGGCTCCTGGGTGGCTCAGTCGGTTGAGCATCCGACTTCGGTTCAGGTCATGATCTCGAGGTCTGTGAGTTCGAGCCCCGTGTCAGGCTCTGTGCTGACAGCTCAGAGCCTGGAGCCTGCTTTGGATTCTGTGTCTCCCTCTCTCTCTGCCCCTCCCCTGCTCATGCTCTGTCTCTCTCTCTCTCTCTCTCTGTCAAAAATAAACATTTAAAAAAAAGTAAAAAAAATTTTTTCCCCCGATATCTAAGGTTTTTCAATTCTGCTGCACTGCCTGTGAGCATTCACCCAAACCACCTGGCTCAACCAAAGGTCAGACACACTGCTCACACATTAATATCATACCCAAATGAAACAGCAAGATAATTTGATACATGCTTAACAACATGACTCATTTTTCTGCTACATGGTTACTAGACAAATGTTGAACAGGCATGTAAATGACTATAATCACATTTATTTTACCAAGGTATTCTTAGCCCAATCTGAAGGAAAACAGGAGTAGTTGGACAGAACAAGCAGTTTGTTCAAATTTCAAAGACCCACGCACCTCCGTTCCTTCAAAGAAATCAGTAGTAGCTAGAACTACCTTTTCCATCTGGTTGGGAGTACAAAATGTTGCTTCTTTCCTTCCCAGAAGCCACTCTCCAACATTTAAGTGGAATTCTCCAACCTCCAAATAAAGCCCCAGTCCCTAAGGTATAAATTAATTGGAACAGACTCTTTCCTTTAGACCTGGTGCTTAGAAGTAAGCAAAGACCACAAAAACTGGTACCTGGGGGTTTTGTTTACCAACCCTAATCAATTTTGAATTATTAGAATTCCAGCACGGTGGGGGGGAGAGAAACAGATTTGGGGGAGATAAATCTAGTTGATTTGGTCTCTGAAAGAAGGAGTTGTAGAACCAGGGGCAAACAACTTACCTATTGTAAGTCTCATTCTCAAAAGAGACCAATTTTCTACCTCATACATCCGGCTTTGCCTCCCAAAGTTAATTGTCCATTTGCTGCCACCTGGCTGGTTCTCACCCCACCCTCCACTTTGCTTTCTCTGAAACACTCCTATTTTCAGCACATCTTTATTGCCAACTCCTTTACAATAGTTTCTATACTTACTAAAGATTATAGCTGAGCATCAGAGAAAATTAGAAAAACGCAGAGGAATATACTAATCAGTGTTCTATAATTAAAGATTGAGATGAAAAGACTGGACAAGATGAATTTGAACAAAAATGCTACTCTTCCTGAGAAGCTAAGATGTAGTGTGAAAAGCAGAAGTCCTGGGCACTACGTAGAACTAAAGACAAGCCACAAATTGGGATAAGATACTTGTAAAACCAAAGTATTAGAATCTAAAATATTAAAGCTCCTAAAAATCAATAATAAAACTAGGAATGGCTGAAAATATAGGAAGTCATTTCACAGAAAAAAAGGGGAACTCAAACGGCAAATAAATGTACGGATAGACACTCAGCTTCATTAGTAATCAGAAAACTCCAAACTAAGAGCATAATGAGACACCACTTTACACCCACTGGATTGGCAGAGCGTCTGAAACACTAAGTGTAGAAGAGGATGAACATCAATAAAGACATTTATTCTTGGTAGAGTAGAATTTGGAAAAATCCTCGGGAAACGCAGTTGGCAGCATCTTGTAGAGCTATACTTTCTTATACTCTATGACCCAGCAATCCCCCTTCTAGGCATAAGTCCTGTATACTAGGAGACAGGCCTCGGTGTATATTTCTTGAACCAAGAAACATGTACACACAGTGTACCAGCATTCTCCATAACAGAGAAAAGTGAATGGAAAAAAGTGAAAAGGACACAATTATCCACTGATGGGAAAAATGGATATTACGGCATATTCAAAGGATAGTATACCTTAGAACAGTAACAATGAATGTCCCTTAGTGGATTGTAAACCTGAGTGACTCCTAGAAACACACTGAGTTTTCTTGCCTGGGAGCTTCTTTAAAAACACAAAATGGGATCGTCTTGCATGTTTTCTGACACTTGCTTGGGATGGGAACCTGACTTAGGGCTGAGCAAATTTCACTTAAAGGGAGCTGGTAATTCCTTTAACTCCACCTGCCCAAGACCTCTAGCTGTTTTTGATTATATGTTGTTCAGATGTATATGTTATATATACTAAAGGCGAGGCAACGATAAAGCACTAAATTACACTAATAGTATCTCTAGAGGAGACGTAGAAAAAGGGAAGATCACAGCAGTACCTACAATGCCTTGCTAACACCTTAATTATTGAGTAGTAGATCATAGGGATTTAGTTAGTTATTACATTTTATGTTCATACTTTTTATCTATTGAGTAGTACCCTTCAAAAACACTTTCAAGCACGGAATAAAAGAAAGAAGAAGGTAGAAGAGGAGAGGAGGATGGAGAAAAGGAGCAAGAAGAGTGTGACAGGTAGGATTCCTGATTCCATAGCTCCAGACCTCGGTTCAAGTCCTGAGTTTAACCGTTAGTGAATGTTTGAAATTAAAGTCTGTAACATCTCTGAGACTCTTTATTTTGAACTATAAAATGAAAATTTCACTTCAAGGGCTGTGATGAGCAGCAAATGAGATTAATTCATGTGATACCCTTAGTTATTTCTACTACGCACTCCTATTTTGGTCTATACCTCCCCCCCCCCACCTCCCCAAATCCTCGTTCTCTACTTAGAAGGAATAGAAAACTGAGGGGTGAAGGGGAAAAGAGAGGGTGGAACTAATCGCTATTTGTTTAGGCAGGACACTACCCACAACTGTAAAATAAGTGACATCTACCTCAGTGGTCTCTCAGATCTCAACCTCTCAGACACCTGATGACTTTAGAGATTACAGGATATGACACACCCAACTCTTTCCTTCAAGGTTTAAGTCAAGACTCAGTGTTTTTTCAGGCCCTTGTTAAAATCAACATTAGGTATGAATGCAACTCCCTGACCAATGGAAGATTAAACCACCTTCTAAGGGAGGATTTTGTTAACTAAAATTGACCTCTAAGTGGTAAGATGTGAGCTGAAAGCATTTATGAGCACAGTTGCTCCCAAACCCCTACTCATCCTTACCTCCTCTGCCACTGGGGAGAAAAAACAAAACTAGTCAGCTTGGCAGCTGCCAAGGACCCACATCTCTGACAAGAGAAGTTTTAAAGGCTCAACAAACACAGACATTCATAAATCCAGAAACTCTGAACATCAGTGGTGAGGACTCCTGTTTAATCATCCTGCCTTAGAAAGCCAGGTGAGTTTAGCGCAGTTATTTTCAACATGGGGAGATTTTGGCCCCAGGGAACATTAGCAATTCTGCAGACTTTATAGTTTCACAAGCGAGGGGTGGTAATTACTGGCATCCAGTGGGTGGAGGGGCCATGGATGCTGGCAACCTACAACACACGGGATAGACCCAACAACAAAGAATTATACGGCTTTAAAATGTCAACAATTGCTACCGATGAAAAACCCTGGTTAGCTGTACATGAGCCCCATTGGGCTGCCTTTTGTCTGACCAGGAAGGCCCAAGCAAGCTGTGTATTGGAAAGGAATTTTATGTCATGGGGCTCATAATACCTTAATGCAGGGTTATTAAGCCAAAGTTCCATGGATTGGCTTAAGGCAGTTCATAAAACCCGTGAAATTACATGCAAATTTTGTTCATATGTGAAGCTTTTAAAACAAGGGTCTAAAGTTAAAAAACAACAACAACAACAAAACTTTTTGGAAGCCTGTCCACAAGACTCACGTGTCTTTTAATATTTCTCCCATAAGACTGTTAAAGGGTCTAAAATTTTTAACAAATCAATGTTTTTAAAATAGTGAGATTTTATTTTGGACAGAGATGTAAGAAGATGGTGTTTATAGTAAGATCTGGGTTTGAAATTCAGCCAAATGACCTTTGAGTCTCTGTTTCCAAATCTATAAAATAAAAATTCTATTCAATTATTTCAATTTAATTAATACTATTTAAGTCACCTGGCCACAGCAGGCACTTAGTAAACAGTAGCTTCTATTATTTTATTGTTAAAAGTAATTGCGTTTTGGGGGCCCCTGGGTGGCTCAGTCGGTTAAATGTCCGACTTCGGCTCAGGTCATGATCTTGCGGTTTGTGAGTTCGAGCTCTGCGTTGGGCTCTGTGCTGGCAGCTCAGAGCCTGGAGCCTGCTTCCAATTCTGCATCTCTCTCTCTCTCTCTGCCCCTTCCCTGTTCACGCTCTCTCAATAATAAATAAACGTTAAAAAAAATTTTTTTAAGTAATTGAGTTATAAAGCTTTGCCTGTAGAAGGCTGTGGATGGATGGCATGTAACATAACCACTCAGTAATATTATAGGACTTATTTATTAATCAGATGAGTCATTAGAAGGAAAAGCAGATGTGTATAGAGATCTATAAAGTGTTTCAATACCTACCTCATCCCCACCCACCCCCACCCCCCCACCCCCCCCACACACACACTGAAATGGATAGGGGGCATTCAGAGAAAGGAAAACAGAGGCACAAGATCCGTACTAATTTACCAAATAGGCAGAGACTCAAATCCAGATGCTCAGATTCTAGAGCCCAAGTCCTTCTCCCTATGCCCTCTAGAAAGAGCAGAAGACCCTTTGGTATTCAAACACATAGCAGACATGTTTTGATGGAACAATAACCCAGAGGATGAAGTGCTTTTTTAGGAAGGATCCCAGGCAAGCATGGGAGCTGGAAGTTTACATAGAGAGTCTTATAGAAAGGAAAAGTCCCACAGAGAGGAGACATTTGTTGAAAATGGGGAGAGTAAAAGGTCTACTTCAACCAGTTCCAACTTCTTTAAAGCCAAGCCTAGCTGTTCAACCTTGAAAGCCACCCCTGTTCACTTTCCACTCTCTTCTAGCCCTGAAGCTCTTCTCCTAATTGCCACTGTAGTCTCCTTTGATTTTCCTCTTTCCTGCTTACTCAGAGCTCCCAATGTAAAAGTTAAAGACTAAGCAGGGACACAGTGCGTATTGACACGTGGGGAAAAGAAGAAAGTCCGAGAGGAATAAGACCAGATGTCTCCTGATTTGATGTGTCGATCGCCCAACCTACTAAGGAAAATAAAGTTTATTGCATTCATCTAGAAAATCACTTAGAAAAATGATCTAGAAAGTTGAGAATCCCGTTCTTGGGGTTTCCATTCACACAGCCAATAATTTTTTTTTTTTATTCAACTAATATTTATTGAGTGCCTCCAACATGGTCCAGGGACTGTGCTAACAACTAATCCACACTGAAAAATTTTTTGACCCATTTCAGCATGTTCAAAGTACTGCCAAGTGGAGAAGACACATGGTCAATAGATAACCCCAGCTTCATTATTATACCCACAATAATTAATTAGTTACAGTTGTAAGAGAATCTATGTATTAAAAGCACAAGGATCTATGAAAGCATATAAAAGGGACACAATCAACTCTTGCTTATCTGTTTTGATAGGCTTTTCCAAGCGATTTAGCAAAAGAAGGAGTGGAAGAATGTTCCTGGCAGAAAGAAATAGATCTTCAAAGACAAAGTAGGGGGTGGGGGAAGAGGGATAAAGAAAGATAACTTGTTACTAAGTTACGCTATGTGGAAACATTTATGCTACCCCAGATGTTTGAAAGACTTCAAAGAGTTTCTTAGCTTTTCCCTCTGATAAAATGCAAAATAAAAAATGGGTCCTTCAACTCTCCATTATCAATAATTTTGTGATTATGTGAACCAACGTCAGGGTTAAAAGGAAAACCACAAAAAAAAAAAAAAAAAGTTCAAGGAGGAAATAAAAGCCTTCAAGGGTGAATTGAACATATGAGCCTATTTAAAAAACATGTTTCTGTTTCTACTAATAGGTCATTTTCACCTGCTCCTGCGGGCCCAACTGGCCTTGGTTGTCTGCTGCAGCTCTTGAACAATGGAATGAAAGATCACTGTAGTTTGATCCCTAGGATGCAGAGGTGACCAAAGGGTCAAAGGAACAGAAGCTGGGCCATTACAGAAACGGGTAATCCTCAAACAGGAAAATCCACTCCCAGATCATTTGGAGGCAAATGGAGACCAGCTAGGCTCAGGGAATCACCAGCTGGGTTTCTATTTGAAGTGTGTAATCATCGAATACACTCAAAGCCAGACCCCACATGGAAACCTTGTGGCTAGCCATATGTTTGGGACACCTTTGGTGTTTACTAATGCCCCAGGACTGTGAAGCAGAAGATCCACAAGAGAAAACACACGGACTCTGAACCGAGAATGCGAGAAGATTGGAAGAGAGCCCCTTTTGTTTGTGGGTAAGTGATCAAGGCTGGAAGCTTTTCAACAGTGAGCTACCGTGCTGAACACAGAAAACTAAACCCTTTCAAGTAAGCCTGTTCAGGTTACACAGTGTATCTTGAGGCATCAGCCTACTCTTAAGAAATTGTATGGCATTGTTTCATATTTTACTTTTCCTAGCCAGCTTAGTTAAAAAATAATAAAATCACAAAAAACACTATGTAATCATGACAAAAAATGACACAATCACTCTGGATTTGAGAGGATTGATTACAAGCATTTCTGAAAACAGAGCTGTTTTCCTTTTTCTCCCCAAAAAGGCTTTGAGGGAAACAGAAGACTAAATATGTTTCCTGGACACAAGGAAAATCTGATGAAAGCCATTTTTCATTTTATTTCCATGCTGTGAATGAATATTCAGGCTATTCATACCACCACAGCAATCTGGTTCTCAAGTTAAACCACCAACCGCCGGTCCATAGGGGTGAAAAAAACTATTTTTATGCGCTGTGACATTTTTAACTTGTAAAACATTTCAAATGTAGGTGGTAGTTCTCACAGTCTAGTATATTTTTGGAATTTCATAATCCTCCTAGCCAGAGTTCAGGGGCTGCTTTTTTTCAACGTTTTGGCATGTCGTGGCCTTTTCTTCATAATAGTACCATGTTTAAAAAATAAATCTTTTTTCTCACTGCTCTTCTAGTCCTCCTGTTGAAAGGCACTGGGATGGGAAATTGCACACACACATATTCACACTTGAACCTACCTTTCTCCCTTTACCTCTTCTCCCCTCTTTTTCCCTCTCTTTCGTCCTTTTCTTTTTCCCTTACTTTCTTTCGTGTTTTTCTCCCTCACATAGATTTCTAAAAATAAACTCGGTTTTCAAAACTCCAGAGTTGTATTTCAAAATAAAATTTTTGATCTCTTCATTTTAGTTATGCTGCTCAATGGTTAATTAAATCAGCTTCATTTATATTTGATTGTGAATTACTTGTATGAATCATGTGAGCAAGGAGTTAAACTTTAGAAATGTATAATTAGCAAAGTGATGCTAAAATAACTGGCTGAAATGGAAGAATCTATTTTTTTTCTTTTATAGAACCCAATGAATGATACGTGGTTTATTTTCTCTAAATTGAAGCATACTCTGAAGGAATGGATCACACACACTATGTAATAAAAGGACAACCAGAGGCAAAATCATAGAATTCTAACTACTTGCAGGCTATGGGGTCCAGACAGGTCTAATACAGCAATCAAGAAATGAATACTCCATATCTACTTGGTTGCAGCCACCTCCCAAAGTAACTTCTATTGTTGACCATATTCAGTTGTTCGCAAATTATTTCTTACATTAAAACCAGTCTCACTTTCCTACCTCTAACCTCTGCTAGTCCCAGTTGCACCTTTCACAGCAACACGGGGTGCTGCAAAGCCAGCACGGACCCTCTTTCCCCAAATGTAAACTTCCGTTTCTTCATCTCAAGCCTGAAGTGTTTTTGCCTCAAGATTTCCTCATCTGTCATGATTTTAAGACACCCTACTACAGCGATAGGCTTCTTTTGAGAGTGTTCTAGTTTATTAATTTTCTATCTGTTGCCATGTGACCATCAGAACCTGTTCATTTACTGGGATGCCTAGGTGGCTCAGTCAGTTAGGCGTTTGACTTCGGCTCGGGTCATGATCTCACCATTTGTGAGTTCAAGTCCCATGTCCGGCTCTGTGCTGAATCCTAGGGAGCCTGCAGCCTGCTTTAGATTCTGTGTCTCCCTCTTTCTCTGCCTCTCCCCTGCTTGCACTCTCACTCTCTCTCAAAAATAAACATTAAAATAATTTTAAAAAAACAAACCTGTTCTTCTAAGCACACCTAGCATTTGTCATGTTTTTGTTGTTGTTTTTGTTTTTAAGTTTTATTCAACCTTTATTTAGTGAGAGAAACTTAGTATCAATTATTATAAATTATTTTTCGTGATATTTAGAAATGTCAGTGATCCCCCTTGACTTTTTTCCTTGAGCCCTCCCCCAAATAAGCTCCATTTAGAGTGGTATTTAATTTCCCAAAGATTTCTTAAAATGAAAGAATAGAAGTTGAATTTATCGCAGCATTTCCTTTACAATTCCCCAATTAGACATGTCTTTTATTGGCCATGCTGACATCAGTTTTCCTCTCTCTCCCTGCTAGCTTTATTCACTTTCTTAGCTATTGCCATTTTTCTCCCACCTCTGATTTTTCATTCATCCCTCCTACTCCCAAAATCCCTCTCCCATTTTTCGTCAGAGTAATTTAGTACTGTCTTGCTTCAATCTCCAACACCCCACACACCACCCCCTGCACTACTGTTTTTAAGAGTGCCAGAGATCATTACAATGATGATGATGATTTTGTGTGTGAGTGCTCAGCAAACCAAAGAGTCTATAGTTAGTACAGCTCACCCGTCTTAGAAAGAAATGGGAGACCATAAATAACCCTTTTTCTGTCACAGGTTCAGATTCAAAGAAGAGATTTCTTACATGCTCTGGTGCTGGATCATTTTCCTTTTGACAGTTATGTTAGCAGTTGCTGGTGCAAACCAGAGTTAACTACAACCATGTTTCTGGCTATTTCCAAAGAATGGATTTTTAACACCTCTCCTAGACTGGCTGTCTAGGAAGTTGCCAGCGTGGTAGATCTCGGTGTTGGCAATGACAACATAAAACAAGATGATGTAACCTGATTAGTAAAGAAGACAATGGCATTCTGTACTCTGTAATTGGCCATGATATTCCAATAACTAAATAGTTGTTGGATTAGTTTTATCCTGATGCAGTTTGCTCAATATATTTTTTTGTGTCAATTGCTGACACCATTATGCGCTCATGAAACTGATTTTTAAACTCAAGTACCTAATAATTTACACCTAAAATTCTTCTCGCTAGTAGTTCGGGACTTAAACCCTAACCTAGAGGGATACATTTAAAATCAATTCAGAGACATTATATGTATTTATTCCTTTTCCCAGATATGGATCATTGCAATTTTAACAAGTAGATGTCAATGTTCTTATATAAAACCCTGATTTTCTTTTAATGTTTACCAGGGCAGGACAACACATGATCTGGCACAACAATTTAAGGCTTCTGTCCAGTGTTACACCCATCGATCAGAAGAAAACCCAGCTATTCAAAAGTGAAGAAAATATTTATAGATATTAATAGGTATAAAACACTCATGTGATTTTTAAAATCAGAAGATTGAATCATTGGGGCACCTGGGTGGCTCAGTCAGTTAAGGGTCCGACTTCGGCTCAGGTCATGATCTTGTGGTTTGTGGGTTCGAGCCCCACGTCGGGCTCTGTGCTGACAGCTCAGAGCCTGGAGCTGGCTTCAGATTCTGTTTCCTTCTCTCTCTGCCCCTCCCCTTCTCATGCTCTGTGTGTCTCTCTCTAACATAATAAACATTTTTAAAAAAAAGATTGCATCATTTATGTCCCGAGACATTATCAGAGGTGTATCCACTGCATTATTATTTTTTTTTAAGTAGAGGATCTCTTCTGTAGTTCAAAATCCTTAAGAAGTGGAAAAAAATGACAATAAACAAAGCAAAGCTTATGTGCCAAGCATAGTTCTATGTTTCAAAGACTTCCTAAACAGGTGGAATACAACAGGACAGTGCTGAAAATGATACAAATAACTCTTCATCAGAATTTCACATCTATGTCATAACACTAAAGAAGATTGGGACAAACTAGAAATGATTTATTTGAAACAAAAACTATAGTTTACTATCTCCTAAAAACAAAACAAAAACAAACAAAAAACAAAGCAGGCCTTTCAAAAGGATTTATCATTGTTATCTAATAAGAGATGGGATTATTTCAAGATGAAGAAGTCAAAAGAAACTATTTGCAGTTACCTCATACATGTCCCTTCACATTCTCAAGGCAGGTATAGACTTGGAAACAGTTTATCAACAGCATGAAAAATTTGCACAAAAGTCTATTTGGGAAATCAATGATAATACCAGGAATGCACTTTGTGTAATCAAAGTCTTTTTAAAATAAGATTATGACAAAGATCAAGTGTAAAATAAGGTTCAATAATTTTTCAATTTTTCAGTAAGGCTAAATTTTGTTTATGAAGTATTTAGTTTCTTTAATACATTAGTATTTATTGTCTATTAAAATTGGGTGGTTTTTTTTTTAATGTTTATTTATTTTGAGAGAGGCAGAGACAGTGTAAGCAGGGGAGGGGCAGAGAGAGAGAGGGAGACAGAATCCTAAGCAGGCTCCACACTGCCAGCGCAGAACCCAATGAAGGGCTCAAACCCATGAAACTGTAAGAGCATCACCTGAGCCGAAATCAAAAGTCCACGAGTCGGATGCTTAACCAAATGACCCACCCAGAAGCCCCTAAAATTGTTTTAAAGGGGAATACATCATTTAATTTGTTTCACTTTCTGTTTTAACGCTTACTTCTTATACTGAGAATGTATTCAATGTTTTTTCACTATTTCAAAATAAACCTTAAACACCCTTTTTTTTTTGGCACTATGTGAAACAAATACTAACTAATGTTACCAGTAATTACTATTTTGATCAGGTCTTGTAACCACTAGAATGGGGTTTTCTTTGGTTTGGTTTTGCACTAGCAGCTGCCTATGCAGTGAAACATTCTCATTCAAATCACACTCCATTAGCATTAAATTCAACATAGACACTGTAAAAAAAAAAAAAAAATTAAATGCTTAGAAATGTATTCCCATTTCCTTGATTTTGCAAGTCAGCAATCTTATCACAAAAGTTCGGTGAAGATTCATGGATTTCTAGTGGTCACTATGTTAGTTTTTTTTTTTTTTTTTCCAATTCTTACAAACTCTAATAATCAATTTTACATGGAAAATGATATTAAATCTTACTGGAAGTCAAAAAAAATAAAATTTCATTTTTACTGCATTAGATTGGAAAGTTTTACAGTATGGATAACATCTATATGCATGGCGTAGGTCACCATATATTGGAGTGTCACTAATCTCTTGATGCTATTATGCATTATTCATTGCAATTTTAAAAGTGTATTATCTTTGGGGCATCTGGGTAGCTTAGTCGGTTGAGTGTCTGGACTTTGGCTCAGGTCACGATCTCGCAGATTGTGGGTTCGAGTGCAGCATAGGACTCTGTGCTTATGGCTCAAAGCCTGGAGCTTCTTTGGATTCTGTGTCTCCCTCTCTCTCTCTGCCATTCCCTGACTTGCACTGCCTCTCTCTCTCTCGAAAAATAAACATTAAAACTATTTTTTTTAAAGTGTATTATCTTTACCAGAAATATTTTTGCTGTCAGTAATACTAAAATCTATCAGTAATACTAAACATGTTTTCGGGGATACATGTAGAAGTCAGTTCCTTGCAGTGTCATTGGGAACAGTTTATTAAGCCACGTTAGCCCATGCTATGGAATAGCCTTTGGCCATTCAGAGGACCAAAGGAGAGATTCTACACATCCTTTTTCAAAGATCTCCTTTTTATCCTTGGAGTCTCCCTGTGAGCACCTATTAATGCAGAAACTTTTCATTTTGATTGTATTTATTGTAAAGTATTTCGCAGATGACACCTTTCCATCAGATCACACTCCCAACCTGAACACTTCTCTAGCCCCTCCAAAAATAAGCAAACTTGTCCTTTAAAAAAAAAAAGTTGTTATCCAAAACGTCTTACTTAAGACAAGTGGAAAAGAAGGTACCTTCTATCCCTTTTTGACATACTAATCATTTTCCCAAGTTTGAAAAGAAAAGAGTTTGCATTTACTTCTACAAGCTTGCTCTTTTTAAATTATTTAATGGGCCACTGAAATAATGGCCATGGAGTCTGGGGGACTTGTCTTCTGGCTGACGTGTTCATTGACAATGTTTAGAGTTCCGGAATGCCTCGGGGAAATAAATACTTTCAAAACAGCCTCTCTTTAATATCTGTTTCAAGGGAAAGAGGGACATTGGCGATGCTGAGACGAGGAGATTTTTATTTCCATAATTTAGTTTGAGTGTCTCAAAGCACAGTTAGTTTGATTTGTCTTCTTACGTTCCGGACCACAGGTGTTTCCCATTAAGACAAGCAAGCTGACTTTAACGGAATCCAGCAGCGCAGTGGGCACAGAATGCCTTCTGTGAACTGCCAATAATTATTTGTCCTGGCTTTGTTTCTGGAGATTCTACTTAAATTGGTTCAAAAGCTGATAATCTGTTTCATCCCTAAAGATTAACCCCTTAAAAAAAATGAGTGTGCTTCCACATAATTGGACTGAATAAAAGAGCTCTCTTAATATCGTTGTTAAATTAGAGAATGATTTTTAAAGTGTGATAAAAGGAGGCTTCGGAAGAGCACTCAATATGTAGCACCGCTAATAAAATAGCTTCATCAATTCGCTCAGTCTTTGCAGCCGACAATGGGATGAGTTATAAATCTAAACCGGCTAGTACCTAAATGCTCATATTATAAAACATGCTGACTGCTGACTCTGCTTTGGAATATGAATTTAAACTTAAGACATCATTTACCAACTTATTCTAATTTGCAGTCCTCTGTGAACCAAGGTGTACTTTTAAGAATTTGCTTCTCAGCAATCCCCTGGTCCTAAAGTGGCCACCGTCTCTTCCCAAAGAGTGGATAGATGGACATACTTCAACACCCATCGGATTTGCTCAGACAATGCTAGTTGAATTGCAATTTTACTCTAGCCCACTTACTTTCCTTTCATTTGAACTGCATTTATTGGCAGCTTCTACAGTGGGCTTGGGTGAATCCACACTCTTTAAAGACAACGGAACTGGAAAGAAAATCTGCACTTCTTTACTGTCTCTGAATAGAAAGTAGATCCCACATAGACAACTTAGCTGGTTTAGGAATATTAAAGTCATCACTCCAAGTTAGTCATTTGAAGTATAGCTCTTGGAAGAGTCTCAGGAAGACTTATCAGGACGAGACAATTTTGAAGATAAAACTAAGGCTATATTGAATTAACATTATTCCTTATTTTTTCAACCAATAAATTTGTACTACACTATGACTAATATGTATTAATTAGCCTTCACGGGTTTAGTTTAAAAGCATATATTTTAGTACAAAAAATTAATACATTTGTCATCAACACTAGTAAAATAAAAAATAATTTAGAATCAAGATTAAAATTAAGACATTATGTGAGGTTTAACTCAGCTACTATCATTTATTTTGTAATCCATAGTCCACAAAGGTGCTTGAGGAGCCACTGGACCCCAGATAGGAAGATAGGAAGAAAGTACCTACTGATTTTAAATTAGTTACTTGTCAGATTCAGAAAAACTTCCAGGAGACTTAGACTTAGCAAGGGTTATTCAGAACTACTGCAGAGAATCTTGGAATCCTAGAGAATGAAAATATTATAAACAATATAGAAAAGCAGAGGTCCAATTTTTCAAAACAAGGGGAGAAAATACAAGATTCTTAAAACTATGGGCACTAACTATATTTCTGTGGAAAAACTGTGTGATACAGTAATTAAGCAGATGCTTTGCATACACTAACAGTATAAAGAGGGGATTAATAAAAATCAGGGACATCCAGAAGATTAAGTCAAACTAAGTTAAACACCATTTCCTTTTTGACAGGGTTACTAGCAGATAATACAGCGAATACTAGAGAATATTTTGCCTTCAAACAATCTATTATCTCTAAGAATAATGTAAGAAATGATAAGTTAAAACGACTTGGGGGCCATATGACAATTGCCATCAAGGACTTTGACAGCTAAAACTTTATGGTCTTCCTATCTTCATCCTCTGCTTACAATGCATGACTTCGAATTTCCTGACTTCATCCGTTTCTCCCTCCAGCAATGGATGTAATGACAAGCACCATACACACAGCTCCACTTGGGTCTGTGGCTTGCATTCGCACCTCCCACCATGGGATTTTTCTGTGGACTCCACCCTGAACATTCATTTGGCACTCCCACAGGCACAACCCAGAATTTCAGAGGATTAACACCACTGGAGGCAAGACACTGACCATTGGCCTACAGGAGCAAATTGACAAATACATCCTACCTGGTCCTAAGATGCATTTCACACAGATTCTCACACTCTCACACAGAATTGAGGAATTATTCGCCAGTAATAGAGCCAACCCGATAACACATTCTCCTACTGGTTCTATCTCCTTCTCTGCTCTGTGACCCTTTCTTCCCCCAAGGCTTTCTAGGCCTCACAGTTTTTCTTTTTCTAACCTAGTTTGGTCGCTTGAATTGTTCTCGGCACCTGGATCTTTCTTATAAAAGATCTCAGGCTACGTCCAAATTTCACTCATCCGAAAGGTAAATATGCAAAACAAAAAATGTTAGGTCTTCATAGCACATCTAATTATCATCCTCCTTCTTTCTCAAGAGTTGCCACATTTAAGTTCCCATACCATCCATCACCAGCCACTACTCAACAACAGTCTGACCACAACATAGCTCTAAAAGTCTTCCTCTCCCTGTTATTTCTGTTGTATTTTAGTATCCCTAACCACTCCTTTGTAGGTCACGTATTGTATTCCTTCTCTGCCTGCCTATGTTACATCTGCACAGGTTTTCTTCTCCAGCAGCAAGGTCATTCACACTCCTACTTTGAGCAATAGTCTGTCCCATCTGTTTATGCACCCAAATCTTTCTAGAACTGACTTCATAGAAGAATTTTAACTTCATTTCATCTAGCTCTATGACCCATAGGCAATAAAAGTTTAATATGTTCAAAACTTGTATTCATGATTTTCCCTATGCTCTCTCATAAAATTGCCTTTCCTCTACCCTTTTGCATCTCCACTGTTCGCCTACTGTCATAAGTCGATCCAGTCAGAAACACTGGAGTCATTGATTCTTTTCCTCTCAAACTAATTAAAGACTTAGAGATTCATCTTCTAAATAGTGCTTGACTACATCTCCATTACCATTTCCCTGATATTGTCCTCTGTTACTTGCATTATCACAATATATTCCCTAGAAGTTAATTATAATATTTATCATATCCATCACTTTTCCTAAGGGAAACTGTGCTTATAAAAGGGGCAGCTCCGTGTAGTGATGTATATAACCCTGTTTCCTCTGCTTATGATTTGACTTGGGTGGGAAGTATACAACCTAATGTCAAAAAACACCTTCAGAGTCTGATGTGAAGAGCTACGTTTAAGTTGGGTTACCCAGATTTCCAATGCAAAGGCATTGTAGAATATGAAGAGAATCATCCAGTAAACTAGAGGGGCAGGAAATAAAGGATTGCCAATGTAGAAACAACCTAAGAGGACATAATGGACTATTATTAAGCTAAAGTTACAACGAGGCCAATGTTACAAGTGCGGAGAAAGCAGGAGGCAGAGGATAAAGCAGAAGGTGACAAAAAATCTCTGGAGGCAAGATTAGACCTACTGAGATGCACATGGAATAAAACATTAGAGTTGAGTTACATTATTAGGGACATACTTCTGTGAAGTCTTGACACTAAGGTCTAGTACAGTGTCTATTACAGTTCCTGTTTTTACATGTGAACACAGGTAAGAAACCCCATTACCTTTGTTTCTTACAACCAAATAGGTCTACCCAGGGTATATTCACTGGTTTGGCATTCCCTGCTCTCTCACTCCCAATATCCAACACAGATAGTGTGATGTCAAGTTCCCCTAAGCTGTTCCCCTGCTTTACTCTCTAAGCTGTTCCCCTGCTTTATTCTCTCCCCATATTAGCGAAAGGCGGTGAAAGTTCCTAAGCATGTCTTCTGAGATCTGACCTCCGTGTGGCTCTCCAGACTCTTATCACTCCTTCCTCCCTTTCCCCTCATAATTGGTACTCAGGTGACACTGCCTTAGAATATGCTCTTTCACCACAGTGTGCTTTCGCTCCTACTGTTCACGATTACCAAAATGTTTAATTTTCTCTTCCAGATGATTTTATTCATGTGCAAAACACTGTTCATGTGTAACTGAATTTAGCTCTTTCCTATCATCTGTACATAGACTTTTTGTTTTTTAAGTTTATTTTCGAGAGAGAGAGAGAGAGAATGCGCGAGCATGAGCAAGGGAGGGGCAGAAAGGAGACAGAGGATCTGAAGTAGGTTCTGTGCTGTTAGTACAGAGCCTGACGTGGGACTCAAAATCACGAACTGTGACATCATGACCTGAGACAAAACCAAGAGTCAGACGTTTAACTGACTGAGCCACCCAGCACCCCTGTACATAAACATTTTGTAATGGATACCACATTGTATTTATTTATTTATTTATTTTAAATTTTAATGTTTATTCATTTTTGAAAGGCAGAGAGACAGAGCATAAGCAGGGGTGGGGCAGAGAGAGTGGGGGACACAGAATCTGAAGCAGACTCCAGGCTCTGAGCTGTCAGCACAGAGCCCGACGCGGGGCTCGAACTCACGAACTGTGGTATCATGACCTGAGCTGGAGACGGCTGGTCAACCGACTGAGCCACCCAGATGCCCCCCACATTGTATTTAAATTAGCAGGCTTCCTCCATCTCTGTCCCTCTTCAATAGAATATGACCTAGCAATTGCCTCTTTTTTATCCCTAGAGAAAAGCATTAAACAAGACATGCAAGAGAAACTCAGTAGATCCTCCACTGTTAGAATACACACTTTGCTTCTTTTGCCATTCTACCATATTCTTTGTCTTGAGTTTCTTTTAACTCATTCTGATTTATCAAAATCTTACTCTTAACACACTCATAAAAGTCTTGGGGCAGTAGATTATGCCTGAACTTTGGACAGCGATGCTTTAATTCCATATTCATCATTTTAAAAGTATGCAATTACTGGCAAGCTCTTTCATTCTCTGGGCCCTATTTTTCCATATTTGTCAAACAGAAACAACCCCTCTTTTAAAAGTTGTTTATTATATGAGGTAATACATTTAAAAAGGATTAGAAAACCTGTCCCTTTCCTTTCCTCCTGTGAAATTTTCACCATGCTTAGAATTCTTGTCATAGACTGTATTTCCATCTGCGTTTCACAAGAATCCTTGTGTACATAACAAATTCTCTGTTAGTGAGTAACTTGGGGATGAGATGGAAAGGGGAGATATAGTTTGTTACTATTTCCTTATATCATTGCATACAGAACATTTACTCATACACACTAATAAACACACACCCGCATGTGATTAGCTTGAAATTTATCAGATTTATAAATATAAAGCTGAAAGAAATTGCTGTAGATCCTACGACAGAATCAAGATTCAAAAGACCTCAATGGGTTGAAATTAGAGTTTGAAATTTTCATGAACCAATTAGTCCTAAGTTTTGAACAGTACAGTCAGTGAATTCTAGGAGACATGTCTTAAAGTGATTTATTTTTACATTAGAATTGGCCAGTTTTACATTAAGTTGCTAAACCAACTAACAAGTAGTAGCCTGGATTAATTAAACTCTCATTAGCCTATAATATTATAGATTCAGTGTACTTTATCTTCTCCACACTGCACTTGGAGCAGTTTGTTCGGTCTTGGAAGCCTCTAAACAGAACTAGAATTTTCCAAGGAAGGGCAGCCAGTATCATGAGAGCTCTATAAATGTACATATTCTATAGCTCAGCCAAAGAAACTGAGGTTGTTTAGTTTGAAGAACCAAAGATAGAAAGAACATGACATGTGACGGCAAGAATTTGTCGACAAACGAATGACTGTCGTTTGAAAGATGTTCGATTTAGCCTCTGAGATTCTCAATGACAGAATTATACCAATGGAGAGAAAATGAGGAGAGGCAGACATTGACTTAATAGGAAGAACTTTACATGACAACTTTTAGAAACGACAATAAACAGACTTGCCTAGAAAAACAGTGAGTACCTATGAACTGGGAGGTTCAGATTAGGTAGTAAGAGTGTTGTAAAGGGAGAATTTTCCTTTAGAATAAGAAATTCAGTTAGAGAATATCCAGTAATTCTTTGAACACTAAGTTTCAATGAATCTAGTGAAACATAATTTAAAGACTTTATGCAGTAAATACTCATCCCAATTAAAAATTTCAAAGATAAACATAGTTTACAAGTATTTACTAATTGTCTCTTAGTGCAAATGAGGTCAGCAAGTCAATGTAAAGACAAGAATAAATAAACCTTAGACTCATGGCAGGCAATGTACTTTTAATCATTTGTAACTTTGGAAAACAAACCAAAAGCAGCTACATTTATGAAACATTGAGATAACTGGTTCTATATCTATTACACTGTGTACATGTCCATTAACCTAATTAACTCTGAAATCTAGTAATTAACTGACCCATGAAATCACAAGCCAATGAATAAATGAACTTTTCAAGATTGAAAGAAAAAGTCATTGATTTATGCTTGGCAAGGCCATCTTTAGAAAGTACATTCATACCTTGAATTTTACATGAAGTTATGTGAATTGTACAATTAGGCAATATGCATTTAGCTACAGTCAACAGGGTTCTGATTTGACTGCCAATTAGGGCTGCATGTTGACTACCACTTAAGTGAAATATGATGTGGAGGGTAAAAGATTACCTCATCAAGTCTGCATCCGTCTTTTTTTCTAACAGACTCAAGCCTACGTTCGGTGTGCAATTAAATCACAAAATACTAGACATAGTGTGACCTCTGTGGCAAGTATCAGTGTATATATTCAGTTCCTAGTTGACAAGCCGTACAGTTATTTTATAGAACTTCAACCGGTACGCAGTTCTAAGACTCCTACAGAATTATGTAGGATAAAAACTCCAAATAAGCTCTGGGTTTGATTAAAAAACAGAAAGAAAGAAAAGGTGGGGCCTGAAATGCTTGATTGAGGAACAGGTGAGGTTAAAAATGACTGAAGAGTTACCGAACTCATTTTGACATGTTTTAAATAATGGCCGGAAAATACAAGGCCACGTGCAGCGCAGTTAAATCTTTCCCACTCGTTAATAGAGGGGATACAAAGGTCACTGCTGTGCAAAGAGAATTGACTAATCCCTCCGATGCATGGTGTATCCAGTACCCCTTTTATTTAATTTTGTGGAGGAAAGCTGGTCTGAATTAGGCCTTCAATAATTATTGCAGGGGCCTGACACAAACCTTAACAAGTCCCATAATGGCCTATCTATATATTCAGGCCAATTATTACAGACTGACTCATGCGGCTAGGCTGCAGACATTCTGCTGTTCACTCAAAACCTTTTCTGAATTATTCTCCATTTCACACGACACAAAAGAAAATAGTTGTGTTAATTAGAGAAATAAGCAGAATACCACCCATGGGGGGGAAAATAGCTGATTCTTAACGCTATGTCTAAGTAAAATGTGAGCGCTTTCATTTTTGAAGACTGAAATCAGGCTTGAAGTTGCAATTATACTCTTACTGGCAAGCTAAGGTATTAGAAGAGATGCAATACAGGTCTTTAAAAAGCACAAGGACAGGGGACCACATTGTGAGTAAGGCCAAGACCAGCCTTCTAGTCTGTGAATGACAGCAACATTATAAAGCAGTGGATCCATCTCTCCGGGAAAGTACAAAAAGAAGAGGAGAAATGGGAAGTGAGCAGTACTTCAATTCTTGCCACGGTATTAAAAAAAAAAAAAAATAGTAATTTTTTTTTTCAAGGACAAGACAACCTGACATTTAACTCTTTCTCCCCAGTTAGGCTGAGCATTCCTAAGTAAAATACATGTATTGGTATTTAATTTACTACCCTTGGTGTAATGGCAAGCCCAGGATGTCTTGTTACAAGGCCACCACCATCAAATATTTCTTTCACATCAGTAGCTAGGGAGCAAATGCTTCTGCCTTCTGATTTGAAGATGGCATCCTCTTTTTCTTATGTTTGCTTATTCATCACTGGAAGGTTAATATTAAAGTGACACTTAGTTTTTGCTTCTTTAGATCAAATTCTTTCCACAGCTGTTACTTAAATTTCATACACAGATTTTATTAAAATATATGAAAATGGAATCTGTGTTAAACGTGACCTGTGTATGACCTTAAGCATAATGAAAATCAAAACCATTTCCCTTCTTTTTGTTACCAGTTTTTCATCCCCTGCTTAACAAGTTATTTCAAAATGTGCTTTTTCCCTCCCTGCAAAACACATCTTTGTGTCAAAAATGATGAAAATAGTGTAATGCTAAAAGAATACAGAAGCTCACTAGTATTTATTTATTGCTCAACACATGTTTCTCTTACTTTTGTTTTGTAAATCTTATAGATTTAAAATAAACTAGGAGACAGGGATGAGAGGTTGCCTTTCCACATCTATAAATAATGCAGCTTACTAAATGCAAATGTTTCTTGTAGTCCAATGTTTCAAGGAGTAATTTTTTGCAGCTCTTTTGGGAGAAGGGGGTTTTATACATTTCCTTCTGAGTTTCTGGTATTTCTTTTTTAAATCTCCATTTCAGTTTTAAAAAAATGTTTATAAATCGTGCCTCATATGTCTGGTTTACAAAAGAAATACACTAAATACTACCATGTTTTCAGAGAAGAGCATTAAAATCAGGGTAAGGATGTGCTAGCAGTTTACTTTCAGCTTGCAAGTATTAAATATATATATGTATATGTGTGTGTATATGTGTGTGTGTGTATATATGTGTATATATATAGCCTCTGGGGGTAATGCAATCGCTTTCATATTTCTTCCCTAAAAAACAGTTTCTAGATTTAATCTATGCAATCCAATCAAAACCATACATCCACATAAAGCCTTTAAAAATACATTCTTTGGACACTGTTTATAGAAAAATTCACTAAAACCTTGACTACATTAAAAAAAATTAGATCTGAGTAGAAAGCAACCTTGAATAGTTTACCCTGAACTTTCCAAAACACCAGGAACAAATAGAAAAATATTTGGTCCCCAAAAGCTATCTGTTAATTTCTGGGTACCTAGTTTTTCTTTTTATTCTGGGGGGAAAAATCATTGCTGCTGTTAAAAGGAACCTTACAACAAATTAGTTTACTAGAAGCCTCAAGGTCACTTGAAGCAGGACCATGACAAACATTAACAGTAAATGAAGAAAATGGACAGGACTTGAAGCAGGACCATGACAAACATTAACAGTAAATGAAGAAAATACAGTTTTACTGAGAGTAACATACCTCAGGAACAAATATGAACCATTCTGGTATTTTTTTTCTGTGAGAAAATAAACCATAAAAATGTGTAGATTGTGGAAGGTAGTTAAAATAGAATTACAACGAAGGGGACAGGGAAAGAAAGAAGGAAAAGAAAGAAGGTAGGGGAAAAAAGTGAAAGGAAGGAGAAGAATGAAAAGGGAACGAGGAAAAAAATCAAAATAAGTGAAATAAAATGCTAATTCGGGGGAATTTGTTCACTGAACCTACTTCATATATCATCACAGATAGTGATACACGTGAGAAACATTCTTTAGATTCTTAACTGTAAATGATTATTTTTGTAAAGAAAGGGAAGAGATTTTAGAAAGACCTATGTCAGTATCAATACAGCTAGAAATATCAGGGGAAGACAGGGTGAGGGGCCTGAATAAAGGACTGGAATTTGTTTCAACAGATTAAAAGAATTTGGAAATTCATCGTCTAAATGCAACGTGTCTTCTTTCATAGTACAGCACATAGAGCGGGGTAATAGATGGAGAGCCATCTACTACCAGTTTCTCAGATCCTTCAAGATGGGCTCCAGGGAATGAGGGCAGCAGGTAGCCCCTGGCCGTCAGCAATTTCAGTGTCTTCTGAGAAAAGCCGCCCAGCCTAAGGTCCCACCCTTCTTTTCAGGGCCTGAATCTGGTACTGAGTGAGGTAGGGTATAACCACCCACCAGTTCTGCCCAAAGGTGGACATTGCCTCACAATATTCACTTCCAGGTTCCCCTCCAGGATGGGAAAGACTTTGTTGGCCTGTAGTGTAGCTCAGTTTTTTCCTCTGCCCCAAATTGCTTCCTCCTCCTCCTCTCTTCAGAAGGGAATCTAATAAATATATTCTCCACTCAACCTCCATTTTAGCCACTGCATCCAGAGAATTCAACCCATAAAAGTTGTCACCTGAAGCTTAGAAACACGAGAATATGAAATGGAAATTGTAATTTCATACTCACTACTTTTAAATACTCATTGTACTCTATTTAAAGGATAGTACAGAGCACTTTCTATTATCTCCCCATCATTTATTTAAACGTTGCCACCCTATTAGCTACAATTTAGATTCATTTTGTAGATGAAGCAAGCAGAACAGAGAAGTTACAACCATGAAGTCTACAAGGGACACAGCTTAGAATCAGACCCCAGCAGTCTAATTCAAGAATCCACATTACTAGTTTTTCAAAATACTAGGATTCTTTAAGAGATAAAAAGTAACTTTTTTATATATGGTCCCACATAGCCAGATAAAAATGTGGGAAGTTCTGTAACTCAAATATCCCCACGTCTGATGCCATGTAGGTAAAACATTTGGATAAGCAATAGAAATGTTTAGCTTTCATTTGGGATGTTTGATATTGAAAAACTTCAACACTTAATACACAAATTACTGCAATACAAGTACTGTGCTAGGTATGGGGGACACAAAGAAAATTACTGTTACCTTCAAGAAGATACAGGACCAGAAGAATGCAAATTCAGCTCCATGTAGTCAGTGCTAAAAAGGAAGGTACAAGATGCAGCCAATTCATAAAAGAAACAACAGCTCTGTCTGGAGAAGCCAGAAAAGAGTGCTTTCCACACAGCACACAATGCTTTAGTGATGACACGAAAGGAGGGCATCCTTCTTAACAAAGGACACAGGCCAGCAAAAGCACAGAAGAGAAGGAAAGGAAGGTACATCCTTGGGACTGTAGGTAGATTTCTTTCAGTTTTAGAAAGAGAGGGGGGTGAGGGGAGACAGAGAGAGAGAATGTTAAGCAGGTTCCATGTTCAGCACAGAGCCCAACATGGGCTGGATCCCATGATCTTGGGATCATGATCTCAGCTGAAATCAAGACTCAGATGCTCAACCAACAGAGCCACCCCGGTGCCCCTGGGTAGATCCTTTTAGCGAGAGTTGCCTCCATGGCTCTACCACCTAAACTATTAACTACTTCTACAATATTTTTTTTTCTGGTTCTAGATGAAATTTGAGTGGCACTGGTCCCATTTTCAGTGAGTTCTATATGTATATTTTTGCTTCTCCATTTAAGAGGCAGGAGATAAATGCTGCCTCACCATAGAACCACATTAAAACGTTAAATGCACCAGACCACATCCCACTCTCGACTCATAAGCACCCAGAGCATGCTAAAGACTCTTGCTCCGTGTTCCAACAGCACTCAGTTTCTCCACTGGGAATACGGAACATCCTTCATTGTTTTTGCTTAACTCCATCTTCCCCACTAGACTACAAAATCCACTTGGCAGGAACGATCTCTATCTTGCTCTCCATTGGTGGAATTGCCAGTGTTTAGAACATAGTACTTAATAGGAACTTAATAGGCATTAACTAAATGAACGAAAATATTATTCACTATTATTTATAAAATTCAGAAACATTTACAGAGGACCTACCAGTTTCCAGGCACTCTGCGAGGCCATGGGACACAAAGTGAATAAGGCAGTCACTGCCTTAGTTTAGTCTAGACTTAAATATACACAACTACCCTTCAGTTTTTTTTAATGTTTATTTTTTGCCAGAGAGAGACAGCGCATGAGCGGGGGAGGGACAGAGAGAGAGGGAGACACAGAATCTGAAGCAGGCTCCAGGCTCTGCGCTGTCAGCACAGAGCTGGATGCAGGGCTCAAACCCACAGACCATGAGATCATGACCTGAGCCGAAGTCGGACGCTCAACCAAATGAGCCACACAGGTGCCCCAGGTGACCCTTTAAAAACCTACTAGTAAGCATAAAGATCTCTACAAGGCTTGAAACTAAAGTCCAAAGATGTGACAAAAAACTGTATGAAACCAGTGCTTCCATTGGATGAAATGTTTTATGTAATCACATATAATGTATCCAATTTGAATTTTAATAAATAGGCAGAAGTATTCACTGGGTACAGTGGAAAGGGAGTAGATTTTGGAGTAGGTGAAACTGAATTTAAAATGCTAGTTCTGCTATTCAGAAACTCTAGGACCTTGGGAATTTTAACTTACATATACCAGTGTCAATTGCCCTCTTTTTATTAATCAGGGTAATAATTCCCATTCCCAGATTTCTTTGTCTTACCTAAAGTTTCATACATAAAACATTTAACATACCTCCTAGGACCCAGTAATCATTTAATATTTGTTTCCTTTGCTAATTCTTAGGCTAACTTAAGTCTAGAACCCATCAGGGGAAGCACAGCTTCCTTCCTCTAAATCTCTCTCATGTGCAGAATTCAAACTGTATTCCTGATGTCACAGTTTTTAGGAGAATTTAGGAATACACAGCAAAGGTGAGTTTCATGAAATGTTTCCTAATGCTCTAAATTATATTAATATAAATACTAAATAGCTTATTTTGCTAACATTTCTCAATAAAAATTATTTGATTATTGTCACTATTCTGTGGTCTAATAAAAGGATAAATGGTAATAGCTTAGTTTCAGAAGGTGAATTAGAATTTACAAGTGGGTATTTTGACATTTTTTTCCCATAAGTACGTCTGGTAAAGTGATCACAAATCTCATCTAATCTACTGGTTCTCTAGCTCACTAATATTCAACTGTGAGGCTGACAGCAAAACAAAACAAAAATAATAACTAATGAAGGTATTGCAGTTAGTATAAAAGTTAGGTTGAAATGTAAGATTTGTGAGAAGTCTTAAGCCATTTTATTCTCAACCCTTTATTCTTTTAGCATTTATTCTCTGGGCTTTGTTTTCTTGTTCATCAATGAAATTTAGGGTAAGTCCCATGATTTTCTGCTTAGTCTCTGTCAGGGACAACCACCTATATTCAGTAATTTGATCTATACTTGTAATTATAAAAACTTTACTTGCTGTTCAAAGAGGTCCTCTCCCCTTGCTGTCTTGGACCAGACTCATGCTAAGCACCTGCACTGAGAGAATAGAGTAACTGGCATGCCCTTTCCCCATCCCTAATTTGTGACTTCACCCCTCTTCCTCCATTTTGCTCACTGATATTTTCTAACTTTTTTTTTTTTTTAGTTTTTTAATGTTTATTTTTGACAGAGACAGATTTATTTTGACAGAGCATGAGCAGGGGAGGGGCAGAGAGAGAGGGAGACAGAATCAGAAGCAGGCTCCAGGCTCTGAGCTGTCAGCACAGAGCCCGGCAGGGGCCTCGAACTCACAGACCGCGAGATCATGACCTGAGCCATCGGACACTCAACCGACTGAGCCACCCAGGCGCCCCAAGATGTTTTCTAACTCTTATGGGGAGGAGGAAAAGAGGAAAGGGAAGAAAACTCTGTCTTGTTAAATCTGCCATGATCCATATATGGAGTCAGGCTCTCTGGACAAGTCAGATATTTAAACTGACCATTTTATCTAACAGGCACAAATTAGTGGAGACACTCTCATCCCTAACAAATTTTTCCGGCAGTTCTCTCCAGGAGTACAAACCTATCACTTCCTGTTCCTTGAAGTTCTTTCTTCAGCCTCTTGCCTACCTTCTGTAATGCTGGGATCACAGACAGCCCCTACATAGAACTTATGAGAGCCCCGTGTTGGCTGCCTTTCATATCCATGCTGGTGTACTTACCTCGCCTGTGTCTGGTCCATGGAAATGCTTATACTTCATTTATCCCCCAGGGGATGCATGTTGCCCAGTTAGGCCATTTCTCTTGTTCTGCTATTCTTTTGATGTCTCAGGCATCCATCGTTGGCAGTACACTATGTTTCCCAAGCACTAAGGTATACATTTTAAACTCTAAGCGGTTCAGTTGAATGTTTTTCCCAATGTGTAAAATGGGGGCCAGACACCCCACACTCCCAAAAACCTCCCCCAAGGAACTGGAGTGGGACTTAACAGCACCGCTTTTCCCAAAAATCCCTTTATCTCCACTTTTAATAATTTCATATTTGCAAAATGGCCGAGAATGTTTCGATTCCCAAAATTGGTCTCCATAATTTCTTTTGCAAATCCTTCATGGTGGTCTCACAACTCAACTTGTAATGTGGCATCAATTGTCTTGAATCCTCAGCTGAAACCGATACTAAAATATTTCCATTATTCTATCACATGAGTTTTTCATAAAGTTAAATTTATTTAATGTAAAGGACTTCACTTCAAGATTACGTCTTTCTTCTTTTTTTGTGGTGTGAAAATGTGAAAAGGGTTTGTGTTTTTTATACATATAAAATCCGAGTGAGAGTGCACTATGTTCTTTTTGTAAATACTTCCTTGATAAAGATTTGACCACTATGTTGGTCCTTACTGATTTGTAAGTTGATATCCAAATGTCTTGAAAATGTTACTCTAATTTAGTACCTTCATTTTATTTATTTAATTATCATTATTACTATCATTTTTAGCACCTTCATTGTAAATAAGGAAATTTTAAAACCTGAAGTGACAACACACAGTTCCCGAGCAATCTTAACAAGTAAGCAACATATGCAAAACTAGTGCATAGAACATAATTTCCCTGACTTGAGACCAGTACGCATTCTACTACTAACATACATTTAGAGAGCTAGATTAAAAACAAACAAACTAAATAAGAAGAGGCTTATAAAAGAGAAAGCTTGAAAAAAAGTGAGAATACCAAATACTGTAAGTAAAAGCTTATATGATGCTTATAATGGGCCAAAGCACAGAGCATTTGTCCCATACAAACTCATTTAATTTCCAACACAACTCTGTAAGACAAGTTTGGTTATTATCCCCATCATACAAATGAGGAAACAGAAGCACAGAGTGCTTTTATAGCTTAGCCAAGTCCTAAATGCTGTCAATACCCTTAACCACTGTAACTTATAAAAACTTCTGATTAAGAGATAGTTACACTTAATCTAGAAATAATTTCCATTTGGTAAAACTATATAAAGATAGCTTACAAAGCCTTAGGTAGTATAAAGATGGAATTTAAAGAAGCAAAGAAAAATACCTGATTGACCTTTTAAGAAAGTTATATAGTTATAGGAAAAAGGTATAGAAGAATCAGAAAAAATATCAGAAGACTATAAATGAAAATAACGTACTGACACTTTTTTAACATGTCATAATTTGTATCCTCATACTCTTTTCTTAGGATTCCTAGATTTCCTACCAGGGTGAAACTTAAAAACTTATGATGTAGGTAGGATTTTAGAGTCAGGTGATATTTTCGTTAAAGGCTTTGGATTTCAGAAGTTCATTACAATCTACTTACAATTTGTATTGAGCTTCAAAGTTCTAAAAATACATGCTTTTAAAAAGGCTTTAAGTCAGTTGGTAAAATAGGAGGCAGTCATATAATAAGGTTCATGGTTTCTGCTGTGCATGATTTTTTCTTCCTCCACTTTTTTTTTTTTTTGTAAATAGCATAACAACTCGATCTTAAACACTGACACTGTGCAGGCTTTGTTGGACCGTTCTCTTCCAATTTAAACAAAACATAAAACAGAGGAGATATTTATCTTTGAAGAGTGGCTCTCACCATTGGGACAGCGCCTTATTCTCTGTTACTCTCCAGGAGATCTAGATGTAGGCAAAAATATATAGCAGGGCTTGAACAGCATATTTCAGTGAAAAGAATTAATTACCCAAGGAGTCAAAGATTGCTTGGAGCAGAATGAGAGATTTCAGGAAGCTTTCCTGTAGAGTTACAATGCTGAGAAACAGACTCCATGTTGAGAACCTCGTTCCTATTATATTTTACCCAACCTTTGGCTGAAGTCATATTCAAGCAACGTTGCCTTATTATCCCTAAAAATGTTCTGGAATCATGTCGTAGGGTTTTTTTTGCTGTTGTTTTTGCTTTTGCTTTTTTTAAGCTAGCCCCCAGCTAAAGATCAATTTTTTGGTTCAAAAGGAAACAAAAATATCCCTACAGTATGCCTGTCCTTGGCTTCTCCATTACAGATGAGAATTTAATTCTTTCATCAATTTATATTAAATTTCATCAGACTAAGAAATACTTTTTGAAAGAGACTGACAGTGAAATGTCTTTCAAAATACTGTTTTGGCTTAGAACTGTCATTCTTTAGGCTTAATGGCTGCAGCCCCAGGGCTGAAAAGTTACACTAGTATTACAGCTGTTCAATGTAATATTCAAATAATGTTTGCTATTGATTTAGAAGATTCAAAAGGCTTAGATTTTGTTCCCTTTCATTTACATTCTTAGCATCAAAGTCACAGACCATTAGAGTAGTATAGTAATGCATTGGGGGGGGGGGCGGTGAGATGGGGAATCAATTCTGCTCAAAGTAGGATCTTGTTTTTTTCATTGCTATAGCTTTGCAAAATTTGTGTATTTGCTGGTCACCAGTAAGTAGGGGAATGCCATTTGCAAGTCTGAAAAAAACAATGAATTATGAAATTATTCTGACAGTTTATTTATATGGAGAATACCTTGGACAAAACAGAGATGCAACACACTCCCTGTTGATTCAGGACCTCTTTTGTAGAGGGCTTAACCTTGTGCTACTTAATAAAATTCAACCCTGATATGGGTCAGTATACTAGGCAATGAAGCCTGAAGGGACCATTTCTGAAGGCAGTGTGGTTTAGAGGAGAAAATACAGGAGTGAAGAATAAAAAGATCTAAATCAGCACTTGACATAGCGTATGACCTTGGGCAAGTTGCTTAACCTCCTTGGGTCTACAACTGAGAGCAGGAAAAACACTTTAATAGGAGCACAAAGAGGAGCCTACTTCTTTCTATTTCACAAAATGGGAGTAGGGATTAATGAGATAATGTGTGTAAAGCAATTTGATCTCCTGAGGGAAAGGCATGGAAACACATAATATCAAGCATTATTACTAATAATTATTCCAGTTGACCTATGTGTAAAGGGTAGAGAGTAGTTTGACTCTTTGGGTAGCATAATTATGTAGGGAACAGGTTTATTTATTTATTTATCTGCTCTCCCTAAAGAGCCAGAAGTTAATTGCATTTTGAACCTAGAAGGCAAGATTTTGACTTAGACATGGTAAATGGTTCACTCGAACAGCCCTGAATAGATGGTAATAATGTAGTCCATCCTATTCTTTGGGGTGGAATATTGGGAGTTTGAACACACAAGCAAGGGGAACTTCCACACAATGGATTATCTTCTCAACAGTGTACAGAGATTAGGAAATGTTCATTCTCTCAGAAAGAAAAGTGTTTAACAAGCATGTTCCCCAACCCCATATCATTAGGCTATCTCATGGTCTTGGCTACCTAGAACAAAATGCAAGGTTTTTTTTAAAATAAGGCTTTTAAGGGCACCTGGGTGGCTCAGTCAGCACCCACCTTCAGTTTGGGTCATGATCTCATGGTTTGTGAGTTGAAGCCCCGAATCACATCAAGCTCCATGCTGACAGTGCAGAGCCTGCTTGGGATTTTCTCTCTCTCTCTCCGCCCCTCCCTTACTCGTGCTTGTTCTCTCACTCATTCTCTCAAAATAAATAAACTTTTAAATAAATAGAATTGTAACATGCAGACAGCTTTCATGGTCTGCCATCAAGCCAAAGTCTCTTAGGCAAGCGATGCCAGGTACAAGCAAGGACAAAAGCAGTGAACTCCCTAACTGGTTTTTCTTTCCAGTAGAAATTAACTAGCATCCTGACCTCAGTCAGATTCATTCATTCATCCATTCATTCATTGGCCTATCTACTGTTAGGCATAATGAAAGATTTTAGGGATACAGGAGAAGGAGATATAAATTCAAGGTTCTGGAAAAGAGCAGTGGGGCAAGATCTCACACGGGTGGTAACGGTGAGTCCTGATGGAATAGAAGCGGCTGAAGTTCATCTGAGCTATATATTTAGGAAAGAGCAAATAGTCAGGTGTGGCAAAAGCATAAAAACCTTAAAGGAAAACGTCAGGACATGAGGCTTAAGTGACAGTATGGACCAGGTGCTAGCAGTCAAAACAGCTCTTAAGGAATTTAAACACTACCTGACAGACCAGACCAGTGGTTCTCAAGAGAGGATGTGACATGACACATGAAGCAGGTCACCCTCTTCCTCTCTGCACAGAACTTCACCAAAGTCAGCCACAAGTACTGATCCAAAGATTTTATCATATCTTTAAGTATATGAGGGAAATCTAAAGAGGGAACAGGAGCCATCTAAGGATTTTAAACAGACAAATCACTTGTCTGATCTGTGTTTCACCCTATACAACTCTATACTTAGATATATAAAATACTGTTGGCATAGTCCTCTCTCCAACAGCAAGGAGGCACCCATTAAAAATGTTATTTGAATCAATCTCCAACACTTCTCAAAATTTCTACATGTATCGTTTATTTCCCCTGTACACTTAATCCAGTGATTTGAAAAAACACAGTAAACATACATTAACAAATGATCCAAACTTCATGTCCAGAAATTAAAGGATGTCAAAGGAATTTCCCAGCCCAAAATTTCTGGTTTCATGTCACAGCTAAAGCCATCAATAGCTACTAACCCCTTGGCATATTTATTTTCTTTTACTCTATTTGGTTTATGGAACATAGATGGGAAAAAAGAATGAAAATCCAAAGATCGTATTTCTATTCCTAGCAAAGCAAGTTACTAGCCTGGTCACCTTGAGATTGTTAGTTAGGATAATAGAATCTATCTGGCCTAACTGTTACAGATTTTGCCAATATCACAGGAGACCGCAAATATGAAAGTTCTTTGACAAAATGTAAGCATAGGTTAACAAAAGGATTTACCAAACAAGGACTTAACTCCCTGCTTTGACTGGATAGAAGCCGTAAAGGACCAAAGGTACAGAAAATTGTAAAGGAGAGAGGAACGTAGGTGGCTCAGAAGGTTAAGCATCCAAACTCAGCTCAGGTCATGAGCTCATAGCTCATGAGTTCAAGCCCCACATCAGGCTCTGTGCTGACAGCTTGGAGCCTGGAATCTGCTTCGGATTCTGTGTCTCCCTCCTCCTCTCTCTGTCCCTCTCTACCTGTGCCCCTCCCCCACTCACGCTGTCTCTCTCTCTCTCTCTCCCCTTCAAAATAAACATTAAAAAAATTTTTTTAATTAAAAAAAAATTGTAAAGGAGATCAGGCCCTAGGAATGGCAACAAATTTTGTGTCTAAAGTGAATGCCTCTTTTACAGTGTCCTTCCAAAGCTCAGCTGACCATTTTTCTCTAGTAGAATAATGTGGAGTTTCATGAAAGTTAGAAAATGTTATTTCTCCACATATAAATTCATAACAAAGGGGACACAATTGAACCTTTAAAAAAAAATTTCATAAATAGGACTATGAGAGGTGACAAGAGGTTAAGTTAGAAAATTTAATAATAATATCCAGTGCTCTTTACATTGACTGAATTCTTTGTGGACCTTTTTAAAAAAGTTTATTTATTTCTGTATTCCTAAAACTTTAACATGCCTGGCTAATGGTAGCTATATAATGGATTTTAAGCAAGTTAATATTTAAGACAGCTTTCCGACAAATGCATTAAAGTATTACAAATACTAAACGAACTAAAAAGAACATAATGTTTCCAATATCATACCTAAGAACAGGAACTAATCCGCAAAAAGTTTACCATTTTCAATAGAAATTTTAAATATGAGTGACATTAAACTCAATGTGCCTGTTTAAAATGAATTTAACTTAACTCTCCAACCAATCATCAGTTTAAGATCTTTCATACTTTGGAATATTGTCCATTTCCTGGCATTTTTCTAGAAGAAACAAGAGGTGATTATATGTATATGATAGATTTCAAAAGGCTGTGTCAAAGATTTCCCAAGCCTTCTAGAGAGCACTCTGAAAATAAAAAATAGTCCAATAATTGTCCATCCTACGGTCTAGGAAATGCCCCAAGGGAGAAAAAAATTTTTTCCTTAGTTTTTGCCAACAGACCAAAGCCAACTCAAAAAATACAGAAAGCAGTTGCTTCAAAATTAGGATGCTCCTGAATATACATGTTTAAAAACCCAAGGTGGGATCAAGTGAGGTTGAAAAATTAATTTCAAGTGGGAAAAATAGTGCCTATTGCACATAAAGCATTATAGCTTCTCCTGGAGGAAACATGAAGAAACTACAGTCATTTCCCTCAAGGAACTGAAAATCAGGTAAATTATTTTCATAAAGGTAAACAAATAACTATGAAGCAAAATGTATTCGGTATGGGAGGCATAAAATGCTGGGGAACCTCAGAAGAAATATTAAGCTTCTTTCTCAACCCAACACCTAGATGTTGAATTTCCTCCATTTTCAGTCCTAAGTCTTCACTTTACACTCTATTCCTAAACAATCTTATCCATTCCTGTAGTTTTAAATAACACTTACAGTCCAACAATTCCCAAATTTCTGTTTCCAGCCAAGACATCTCCTCTGAGCTTCAGACTTGTAGAACTAACTCTCTATTTAATGTCTTCACTTGAATGTCTCACAGGCGTAACAAATTAAATGTCTCTATCAGTCATAGTTCTTAGTTACAAGCAACAGAAATGGACTCTCGCTGAGAAATCAAAAAGGAATTTTTAAAAGGAGATTGAGACGCTTACAGAATTGCTAGGAGGGCTCGGAAACCAAGTTCAAGGCTAGATTTCTAGGGGGAAATCATCAAAACACACAAGAGGACTGGCCTGTCGAGAAAACTGCAGCTGCTGCTGTCACCAAACCCCGGAAGCTACCGTTCGCGTGGCTGCCATAAACGTAAAGTTTTCCGCAACTGACCACCAGCATGGACATCCTAACCCAAGTTGGTCTTGCAGCCACTGCCCCTGAACTCTGACAGCTGAAGCTAATGGAGTCCAATAGCAGAATGGATCATCAAGAACCAATCAACTTCTTGCATGAACTTACGTAATTCATGAACATCGAGTTTCAAGGAAAGCTGGGAGGAGTGTATACACACACACACACACACACACACACACACACACATTTGACTTCTATCTTGGGAAGACACAGTTTATAAATCAGAAAACTTCCCTGAACATAGCAATGGTGGTGAAAGGTACTGAGCACACAGAGACAAGACATATTGTATACTGCGGTATCCGAAACAGAGCTCTTCATTTTTCCTCCCCACAAATCACTCCACCTTTAGTCTTTTACATTTTATGTAACGGCATTTCCATCCACTTAGTTGTTCTAGTTAGAATTTAGACATTTGCCTTTAAATCCCCTTCTTTACACCCACATCTAATCTATTACCAAATTTTGCTGCCCATCCAGACATATTTCAACTCCCTCCACCTTCTCTGCATTTCTACTACTACTATTTGTCTAGATCAGGAGTCATCAAGTATTCCATATAGTAAGTGTTTTAGGCTTTGTGGACCACATACAGTCTTCCACCTATTTCTTCTAACCTTTAAGAACATAAAAAAAAGAAATCTAACTATGGGCCATACAAAGCAGGTCACAGATAGGTTTCAATCCACAGGCTGTAGGTTACCGACTTTTGGTCTAGACCATGCTACCGTCAGCTGATTTCTAGAGAGACACTAAAAGCTTTATGTTATCTGATCTCTACTTCTTCATCCATAGTCAATCCATTCACAAAGAAGAACATGGGTGGTATTTTGCTAACATAAATCTGATCCTGTTGCTTTCCTCCTTAAAGTCCTTTACTGGCTGCTCACTGCACTTAGCATCAAAACAAAACCGTTAGGTGGCCTTCGAGGCCTGCAACCATCTGGGCACTAGTGACCTCTTCACATTTACTGCATGTTCATTACATTCCAGCTGCATCAGCCTTACTTCGTCTCCCTGAATGACAAGCTGTGGCTCAACTCTGGAAATCTACACAGGCTCTTCTCTGCCACGAATCCTCATCATGCTTTTCTTTTACCTCTGAAGGCTCAGAGTCCCTTCTTCTGGGTCTTTTCTGAGCTTCCCAATAAGATTAGTTTCCTACTATTTTGTCAAGAGCACACTGCTATCTTCCTGCATAGACCACATTGTTATCTGCAGTTATATACTTGTTTCTTTACACTTTTATTTCCATCTTCTCTTGTAGAAGTAAAATTCCAACAGAACAGGAACCATATCTGAACTCTTCATTGCTATAGATTTGATGCCTAACATCCTAGCATATTCTAAAATAATTACTTGAAGGAATAAATAAATGAATATTCAAACCAAGGGAATGTTCAAGAAAATGTTCATGGAGCTAGTGAATTTTGAAATAAGCCTTGAAGAATGTAAAAAAAAAAAAAAAGGAAATCAAAGTTCAAATGGAAAATCTAGGGCATATATAAAAAGAGCAAGCGAGCTAGATTAGTGTACTGAGTTATATGGTATATAGGCTTACCTCAGAGATATTGCGGGTTTGGTTCCAGACCACTGCAATAAAGCAAATATTGCAATAAAGCAAGTCAAATGAATTTTTTTGGTTTCTCAGTGCATATAAAAGTTATGCTTACACTATATAGTAGTCTATTAAGTGTACAATAACTGTGTGTCTGAAAAAACAATATACATACCTTAATTTAAAATAATACTGTACTCGGGGTACCTTGTTGGCTCAGTTGGTTAAGAATCTGACCCTGATTTAGGCTCAGGTCATGATCTCATGGTTTGTGAGATGGAACCCATGTCAGGCTCTGTGCTGACAGCTCTGAGCCTGCTTGAGATTCACCCTCTCCCTCTCTCTCTGCCCATCCCCCACTCATTCTCTCTCAAAAGAAATAAACTTTTAAAAAAATACTATTAAAAGATGCTAACCATCACCTAAGCTTTCAGCAAGTCATAATCACTCACTACAGATCACCATAAAACATATAAAAAACTTCAACTACTGCAAGAATTACCAAATTGTAAGACACACAAAGTGAGAAAATGATGTCATAAATATGGTGCCAATAAATTTGTTTGATGCTGAATTGCCATAAACTTTTAATTAAAAAAAAACATGATATCTGCAAAATGTAATAAAGCAAAGTACAATAAAATGAGATGCCTATATAAGAAGTATGTAAGTAGAGAGAGAGAGAGAGAGAAGTAGGTTGGAAGCAAATTGTTGAAGGTCTTATGTGCAGAGATAAGGAGTATACTGTAACCTGAAAGTCTAATAGACTATTCCCATATGGTGTCTCCAAAGCCTTTAATGTGTGTTAAACATTTTAACTCTCTAAAGGAAGGGTTGCAGTAGAAAGAATCTAAAGTGGCCCCATGATCGTCACCTCCTGGTATTTAAATCCTTGTGTAACTCTCTCCTGTTGAGGGTAAGCAAAGTAAGTGACTTGCTTTTAACCATTGTAATTTGGCAAAGGTGATGGGATGGCACTGCCATGGTTCCTTTACACAATAAGACTGTAACCTAAGTCTTGCTAGGGGATATCCTTTTGATTTTGAAGACGCCAATTGACCACTTCGGGGATACTTCTGTGGCAAGGTAATGAAAGTCGCCTCTGGAGACAGCAGAGTCCAACGGGCCACAAGCAACTGAATTCTGCCAACCACTACATGAGCTTGGAAGCAGATACCTCCCCAGGAGAGCCTAGAGATGAGACCCATCCCTGAATGATAATCTGATCACAGTCTATAGATGACCCAGCTGAACTATGCCCAGATTTCCAATCCATACAAACTGTGAGATAATGTGTTATTTTAAATCTCAAGGTTTGTCATAATATTGTTATGAAGTAATAATTAATAAAGCATGTTAGAGGACAAGTTGTGTTCTCCCCAAAAGTACATATGTTGAAGTCCTATTATGCAGCACCTCAAAATGTGATATTTGGAGGTAGAGTTCCAATAAGGTCATTAGGGTAGGCAATGATCCAATATGACTTGTGTCCTAATTAGAACAGGATATGTGGACAGAGGTACATAAGGAAGGAAGATCAGAGAAGTCTTGGAGAGAACCAACCTACCAAAACCTTGATTTCAGGCTTCCAGCCTCCAGAACTGTGAGAAAGTACGTTTCCATTGTTTCAACCACCCAATCTGTGGTACTTTGTTACAGCAACACTAGTAAACTAATACACAGGGATTAAGTTATACAGAATCTCCCTTTTTAAGAAAGCTCTGTTAACACCTGAAACGCTACTGAGACATTCAGTTTAAGAAAGAGCTGTGGCGGGATAGAAGGAACATACTTAAAGATCATAAAAGCCATTTATGAAAAGCCCACAGCTAACATCATCCTCAACGGGGAAAAACTGAGAGCTTTTTCCCTGAGATCAGGAACACGACAAGGATGCCCACTCTCACCGCTGCTGTTTAACATAGTGCTGGAAGTTCTAGCATCAGCAATCAGACAACAAAAGGAAATCAAAGGCATCAAAGTTGGCAAAGATGAAGTCAAGCTTTCGCTTTTTGCAGATGACATGATATTATACATGGAAAATCCGATAGACTCCACCAAAAGTCTGCTAGAACTGATACAGGAATTCAGCAAAGTTGCAGGATACAAAATCAATGTACAGAAATCAGTTGCATTCTTATACACTAACAATGAAGCAACAGAAAGACAAATAAAGAAACTGATCCCATTCACAATTGCACCAAGAAGCATAAAATACCTAGGAATAAATCTAACCAAAGATGTAAAGGATCTGTATGCTGAAAACTATAGAAAGCTTATGAAGAAAACTGAAGAAGATTTAAAGAAATGGAAAGACATTCCCTGCTCATGGATTAGAAAAATAAATATTGTCAAAATGTCAATACTACCCAAAACTATCTACACATTCAATGCAATCCCAATCAAAATTGCACCAGCATTCTTCTCGAAACGAGAACAAGCAATCCTAAAATTCATATGGAACCACAAAAGGCCCCGAATAGCCAAAGGAATTTTGAAGAAGAAGACCAAAGCAGGAGGCATCACAATCCCAGACTTTAGCCTCTACTACAAAGCTGTCATCATCAAGACAGCATGGTATTGGCACAAACACAGACACATAGACCAATGGAATAGAATAGAAACCCCAGAACTAGACCCACAAACGTATGGCCAACTCATCTTTGACAAAGCAGGAAAGAACATCCAATGGAAAAAAGACAGCCTCTTTAACAAATGGTGCTGGGAGAACTGGACAGCAACATGCAGAAGGTTGAAACTAGACCACTTTCTCACACCATTCACAAAAATAAACTCAAAATGGAGAAAGGACCTAAATGTGAGACAGGAAACCATCAAAACCTTAGAGGAGAAAGCAGGAAAAGACCTCTCTGACCTCAGCCGTAGCAATCTCTTACTCGACACATCCCCAAAGGCAAGGGAATTAAAAGCAAAAGTGAATTACTGGGACCTTATGAAGATAAAAAGCTTCTGCACAGCAAAGGCAACAACCAACAAAACTAAAAGGCAACCAACGGAATGGGAAAAGATATTCGCAAATGACATATCGGACAAAGGGCTAGTATCCAAAATCTATAAAGAGCTCACCAAACTCCACACCCGAAAAACAAATAACCCAGTGAAGAAATGGGCAGATAACATGAATAGACACTTCTCTAAAGAAGACATCCGGATGGCCAACAGGCACATGAAAAGATGTTCAGCGTCGCTCCTTATCAGGGAAATACAAATCAAAACCACACTCAGGTATCACCTCACGCCAGTCAGAGTGGCCAAAATGAACAAATCAGGAGACTATAGATGCTGGAGAGGATGTGGAGAAACGGGAACCCTCTTGCACTGTTGGTGGGAATGCAAATTTGTGCAGCCGCTCTGGAAAGCAGTGTGGAGGTTCCTCAGAAAATTAAAAATAGACCTACCCTATGACCCAGCAATAGCACTGCTATGAATTTATCCAAGGGATACAGGAGGACTGATGCATAGGGCCACTTGTACCCCAATGTTCATAGCAGCACTCTCAACAATAGCCAAATTATGGAAAGAGCCTAAATGTCCATCAACTGATGAATGGGTAAAGAAATTGTGGTTTATATACACAATGGAGTACTACGTGGCAATGAGAAAAAATGAAATATGGCCTTTTGTAGCAACGTGGATGGAACTGGAGAGTGTGATGCTAAGTGAAATAAGCCATACAGAGAAAGACAGATACCATATGGTTTCACTCTTATGTGGATCCTGAGAAACTTAACAGGAACCCATGGGGGAGGGGAAGGAAAAAAAAAAAAAAAAGAGGTTAGAGTGGGAGAGAGCCAAAGCATAAGAGACTGTTAAAAACTGAGAACAAACTGAGGGTTGATGGGGGGTGGGAGGGAGGAGAGGGTGGGTGATGGGTATTGAGGAGGGCACCTTTTGGGATGAGCACTGGGTGTTGTATGGAAACCAATTTGTCAATAAATTTCATATATAAAAAAATAAAAAAAAATAAAAGGGCACCACACACACACACACACAAAAAAAAAAAAAAAAAAAAAAGAGCTGTGGGTAATGGAGCCGATGAATTGTTGAACCAGGGTATGGATGGCACGATCAAAGCTAGGTAGGCAAGTCTCTCCATATTTTTCCCCCTCAATAAAGGCTAATTATATTCTCAATAAGAATGTAATATTCCTCAGTACAGATAGGAAACTTCAATTTTTTTTCACTAGGTTAGGTAGGTCTTCCATCTATTTCTCTTGATGATGTGCCATCACCCATTTATCAGACCAGCACTCAATACATCAAGTCATTCTAATGTCACTTTCTTATCCATTATATCTTATAAAGGATAATTTCTAAGAAGCAACTATAAAAAAATAGTTTAAGTATTCTTCTCATGGGAAGTACAATGAAGGAAAGCCATTTTAAGCAGTTAGGAACACTGGTTTCATGCATATAAAATCAGGAACAGATTTTTTTCTTAATGCAACAAACTTTTATTCAAGAGACTATTTATTGGACTTGGCTATATCCCTCAGTAGCCTGATGTTTGGAGAAACTTGATTGAAACTGTTGCAAATGGCTGTTGTTTCCTTTTCATTTCGGTTTAGATCAAGGTTGTATATTCTCCTATGTATAATAAATGTCAAAGTACTCGTGGGTGGTTTTCAGACAATGAATGTGGTTTTCAACTACTAATTACCAAGTTTTGGTTACAAAAATCAGGCTTCTGAGACAGGGTTCTCAGAAGCTTTGATCACATATTTTTAGCTGGAAGTGTTTGGAAGTAGTCATTGCTTACTGGGGGTTCCTCTCCATCTCCCTGACAGCCATCCCCTCCTCCTTGTGATTTAGGTCTTCCTGTGAACCTTCTACATCAGACTCATGGTGTCTTTTTTTTTTTAACCTCTGATTTGTCACCAGTCTTGGTTACCTAATGGATTCAACTTATCGGTTATTATGCTGATTCAAGGTGCTGATTGAAGGTATTCAATCAAGGAAATACATCTACTTTCTTTGCTTTCTAATCAAGCTCAAGCCCTCATCTAGAAAGAAAAGTTGGTACTCTGTCAAATTCTTCACTTTTATTAAGTCTTTTGGTTACTTAGATGATATTTCCATGTCTATCACTTCTGATAGAACCCTCACTAGAGTTACCAATGATCTCCTAATTGCAAAATCCAAGACTCCTTTCAATACCCATTGTATTTGGTGTCTGAGCCATTTGCATCTCATCTCTGAGTTTCTTTCTTTAGCTTACGTGTTACTGTTTCCCCAGTTCTCCTTTTATCTCTTTAATTAAACCTTCTCTGTATCCATGGTGAGATCCTCTTTCTCAGTGCCCCCATTTTTCTTTTTTAATTTTTATAACTATGGAAGTACCATAGATTTTTCTCTCCTAATAACCTGCCCTATTTTCCATGTTCTTCATGCATATAAAGGTTATCTCACTTAATCCCATGATTCCAAAAACAGCTATCTAATGTCTAAATTATGAGCCCAAAATTTGTATCTTTAGCTCAAATTACTTTGAGTTCTAGATCTACATATGCCCAGGAAGCTTAGACTCTGCATCTCCAAAACAAACTCCATCAGTTCAACTTTCCCTCCCCACTTGCCATTAAACCTATGATTTCTCCTGCAACAATTACCTTGTCGGTTAATTGTGCCAATATTCTTCAAGATCAGATACACATTCTATACCAAACTGGCTTCATCTAATCAGTCACCTGAATGGTTTTCCTCTCTGGTTTATTGATTCCTTCCCTGCTGTTTACTATTCTTATTCAAGTCCTCACCATCCTCTACCTGGATTACTGTAATTATTTTTCTTCTGTTCCTCCTGCATCCAGTCTTGTACCATCTTGATGCAGCTTACATACTACTGTAAATCTTTCTAAAAGGTAATATTTCATTGCCTACATGTTACCTAAAAAAACATTTAAAATATAACTGAGTATCATTCATGATCTGGCCCCACCTCTATTCACATATGTTCTACCCTCCAGCCATGCAAAGTTCTTTTCATCTCCTTAATTTACCCATTTATACCCATGCCTACCCTGCTCAACCTACTGGAAGGCCCTTCTCCTGCACATGTCCACTTTTCTATGCTAGGCCTGAAGAATAGCTCATCATTGCTCATCACTCAGCTTAAGTACCTATTCTTCTTTGACTGTATTCTGAAAGCAATAGGTAAAACTCATCACTTCTTTCGGGCCTCACAAAATATTTGTATTCTAACATCTTAATCACTCCATACAGTGCTGCTGAATGAGCAGTCCATGGAAAAGCATGACCTGGAAGGTTCTTAGAAACCCAATTCAACCCTTGATCCCCTTCTGATATACTGAATCAGAGTCTCTGGGGTGGAAATCAAGACTTAGTGTCCTAATACGTTCTCCACATTTCCATGTTCACTAAAGTTTGAGATGCACTGCTCTGTAAATGTATTAGTTACCAGAGGTCTAAAAATTAGAGATTTAATATGACAGGTGGAAGTATGATAGTAAGATAATCTGAAAGACATGAGTGGCCTTTGCAGGACCCAGTGGGAGAGCTACTTTCTAGCCAAGAAACAAAAAGTTATACAGAGAAGGAAATACTAAGGCTGATGTACATGATGTGACTCAGTTCCTCTCTCCCTGACAAAATCAGAATGGATTCCTGCTGTGTGTGCACATTGAGTGGAGACTGTGCCAAGCAGGTTGCTGGGAGGCCTCTGTTCTTCTGGAAAAGAGAAAATAAAACCATCTCAGCCTGAGCTGCTGGAGGTGGGAACTCTGCCAACAGAGAAGCAGGAGAGCTATTAGCCCAAGGTAGAGCTGAAAGTGTCTGCCTGGCCTTCTCCAAAGTTTTGTCCATGCACATGCAGTGGAATATGGGAGCAACAAGCCATCTACACTCAGAAACCTTTTTCTTGGAAGACAAATATTTTCTATAAATGTTTATTACAGCTTTGTATAGAAATACTTGTCAACAGCTTGCCAGTAATGTGAAAGAAAGGAGTGACAGGAAGAGAGTCCGATAAGGGAATAGCATTAAATGGTACAGAAAATGTCCAGAAAACCAAATGCCTCAGGGAATTCATGAAAGGTGACAGTAAGGATATATATTCATTCTGTTTCACCATACTGAATGTAAAGCCTTTAAGGAGAAGAACAGTGTCTTTTCTTTTCATCTCTAATGAGGAGCCATTTGGGTACAAGGGACATAATAAGCATTCAATAAAAGCTTGCTCAATGAATGGTGAGAAGATTTTATGATTCATGCTGGTAGAAAATCTAGCAAGTTTTAGCTGCAAAAATGTTTCTGTAGAGATAATATGTTAATTTGAATATTGCTTTTAAAAATCTACATGCCATGTCCTGCTTAATTGAATTATTCATTACTCCTTTAAAGATTCTCATTCAGCATCACGCCTGGCAATGCTGTGTTTGTTTTTAAACACCAAATGGCAAACTGGAAACATAACTGCCCTCAAGTGCCTACAAAGAAAGTCTGGCCTACATACTGAGTGGTCACTTACACCTACAGCCTTCTGCTTACATTGATTAGTTTCAATGATCTGAAATGTGTCTACCCATGTATAAAACCACCTGTGTAATTTGATTATTGAACACATAATGCTGATATTTGTAATTTTTTAAATGCATACAATTTAAAACAGCTAATGTCAATATTGCATTTTTCCTAATTTAAAATGATGCATGATAGCAGAATAGGCTAATAATATAGCAATTACAATCTTCATTTCCTCCTACAAGGCCCATCCATGGGCATTTAGGCTTTGATCTAATTATGGGAGAAAAAAAAAAAAAAAAGGCATGATACTGTGGTGAGCCATGAAAATAAAATTCTCTGTAGAAATTATTTACAAATTAATCCTTTCAGAGATAAAAATAGAGGCTCAAATTCTCTCTTCCATTTATATATTTATTAATATCAGTATCTCAGGTGTCCCTTTTTAATCTTTCTGCTTATCCTTTAATTCCCTAGCTCACAAAGGCTCAAATGCATTCTATGTTTTGTTTGCATTAGCCATGCTATTGGAAATATTCTGGAGCTTTTGTATTATATGTCTATGCTAATGACAGCAAGTATTTTTGTGAGTTTTTGTTGAGTATTAAGAGCCATGAAAGCTGTGAACAAAATGACAAAGTTACAGAACTGTAATATTTCTTAAATCAGTGAGATAAATGCATTTATCATGAGAATAGTAAGAAAATGAGCTGGACATTGTCAACCTTGTTTAAAGACACTAGTTTAACTTCCCCCTGCCAAAAAAAAAAAAAAAAAAAAAAAAGTATAGGTGTCCACACATTCATTTGCATTTAAAATTTCAAAACGCACACACATATATGCTCATACACATATAATTATAAAGTCTTTGATTGTGGCTGATATTCAGTCTCTGGATTTTACTTTAGCTTATATGTTTGTCTGAGTTCCTCTAGTATAGGAAAGGATGTTTTTCATTTTATTCCTTCAAGTCCCCTAGAAAGTATCTGAAACTTAGCAGTCACACTACACAGGTCTCAAAAATGGACAAATTTATTAAATTTAATATGAAACAAAATTATAACTTACAGTTAAGTTGACATTATATTAGATGGTATGTTAGTTTTAAGTCACAATTGTGATACAATTTGCTTTAGTTGTGTTTGTGTATGCACACATACATACTACTATCTCCAATATTCAATGAATGGATAAAAAAGGCCCACTCCGTGAAAACTGGGTTATTTGAAAGGCAATAAACTGCTATATTTAAATAATTAGCTATATTTATATACATATTTTTGCTAAGCCCTTAACTTATAACACACTACGTCTGCAGGCAAATGCAATCAACTCTACGATAATGCACTTTGAAGTCTAGTTTGTCAAGGATTATGAATCTTTGTAGAAACTACTATTTACATGGAGTTTGTAAAGTCAAACATATTCAATTAAAATAGCATTTTTTTGTGCTAAACACAGATCTACATCTAACATTAGGCTATTGTGTTGAGAGAGCTAACAAAAGAACTTGACAAAAGTGATTATTTCATTCCCAAATTCACTTCATACTTGTATTTTTAGTAAGCAAAAGAGGAAGGAAGCAAATGCTGTCTGCTGAAGAGAATGATAATCTTAAGATGAGGACTACCACTGACTGGCTCTTCAGCCACCCAAATGTCTAGGATCACCTCACAGATTTGATGCACAGAGAATGTACTTGTCTTTAAAACATTCAAATTAATCCTACCAAAGCCTTAGAGTAGAAACTCCTATTTTCCATCCAATAAGGGGATCAGCACTCCAATCCTTATGGAGAATACTTCCCCATCCTAACCTTGGGAGTTGATTTAGAGCCACCAAGCATTTATAGGTCATCCCACTGCCCTGTTGATTAATCTAGATGTAGACACTGGCTTCAAATTGAATCTATCATAATATTTCACATTCCTGACAAATTTATTTCCTGCCTATTGAACATATCAGAATGCTTTCTAGGGTTATTTGTAGTTTTTAAAATTTGGGACTAGAGACCTAGCACATCCTAGGTCAATGATGCTGCGTATTATTCCTAAATGGACAACGAGGCCACTGAGGCAGAAAGAGGCCAACTGAATGACCCAGAGATCGCACAACTAGTAAGGGATGAAGCTGAAATTCAAACATAGTTTACCTCCAGGGCTCGTCAACTCAGAAACATTGTTTGTCCTTAGTGTGTTGTGGGCTCTGGAGTATCTGTAGTCTATACATACAGAGAACAAAGAATCTTTAAGCCATCCCTTTACCTTGAGTTCAAATCCTAAAATACACACTTACGCAGAATTCACAGGATAGCACAAATTTGCAAATGAATTCAATCCCCAAGTGTCCCTACACGCAAAGGTCTTAATATCAAAGAATTTTACAGCATTACAAGATGCTTTGACATGAGGCATTTTACCAAATGACACATCCTGTGAAGTATAATACCATCTACACATCTAAGAAATTCTGTTTCTCAGACTATCATTTTCATTATTCCTATTCCATTCTGTACTTCAGCACCAGTTGTCATCTCTTTGCTTTTTCTTTATAGCCTCTGTGTACCCCCTGTAAGTCTTAAAGGGTCACTGAAGAGTGAATAGGACCTTTCTCAATTCCCCACTCAACCTGAGAGAGAATTATACTTCTGCCATACCTACACAATGGAATTGCAGCAACATGACACAATTGATATGTGTCTTACTAAGGACTTTTTCCTTGTAATGAGTTTTGCTGAAAAGTCTGTACCTTTTTACCTCTCATAGGTTTTGACTAGCTTTTCTGAAATTGCCATATGGCTACACAGTGCTGGTACAGAGCTTGAGGATTTATTAGGTACCAATCCTGATCTCAGTTTCAGGTAATCAGGAAACAGAGCAGTTACAATTCAGCTATTAGGAGGTAGGAACGAAGCAATGGAAAGGTGGTCAGCAGTTTTCAGGAATGAAACAAGGAGAATGCAAGAGATATAGAACATTAACAATGACCTAAATTGCGGAGGAGGCCACTTGTAAGAATACCATCGCCGTCATCCCAATGAAGAGCTAGTCGTTGTACACAAAGTACATCTATCCCTATCCTTTCCTACCCCCTTAGAAGAGCAAACTTATTCACACCATCTGTACCATCAACAATGATCTGTTCCGCCATCACTTCTCTGGAAAAATGAGATAATAAGCAATGGGTGAAAAATTTGGCAAGAACTATAGTAACTGCAGTATTCATAACAGAAGATGGTTCCCATTGCTTCATGTTTAAATGAAGCTGTACTGGAAGTAAAGTTTATTTCTATTCCTGATTCATCACCAAAAGCTCTGGTTCATTGTGGAAGTTTTCTTGAGTATACTCTGTCACTGGTTTTTTTTTTTTTTTTTTTCATTTCTAAAACATGACCAAAATTTTGCTACGTATTATGAAAGTCTTCAGAATTACTTGTAGATATCTCCAGTGATCATTAATTCATTGTGAATACAAAGGGTATTATCATTAAGACTTACTTTCACTATAACTAATTTTATCAATTACTTTTGGCTGATTGAAAATGAAATTGCATTATGGCATATATATCTACATGCCGATTTATTTTTCTGACTGCAAGTTATTCTCAGTATATTCATGAAATCTCATTTATTTTTTCATTTCCTTTCCAATTATCCATAAGTGAACTCTCATTTTGTAATATCAGAAATCTATTTAGTGTTTGATCACCATGAGAAATGTATACCATATATGTATATGTACATACACATATAGTGACTAAAGCCCAATGTTTTTTAATTAATGTTTTCTGCTGAATACATCCCTATTGTTCTTTTCTACTTCAAATAGTAAGTAATCCACTGTGATTTCTCCAGCCTTCAGACAATGCCGTCCTTCAGCTCCAAGCCATAGTTGTTGGTTCCATGACTCAGTCCCAGAAGGAAAGCGCTTTAGCTAAATCAGTTGGTAGATTTCCCAGTTTCAGTGTCGTACATAAGCCAAGTATTGATCTACATGGAATAGCCTATATAACCAGTCCTTAGAGAACTCCATGGCTGATATAGAATTAAGGCATTCTCCCTTCCAATTTTATCATCACTAGAAAATATTCTGTGGGAACAAAGAAACAGTTCCATATTAACTTGGATTTGGTTTTCTAAAAAAGTTTCCTATATTCACAAGGCACAAACATTTGTTAAACACTAGCTGTGAGTCACACACCAGGCAAGGTAATTTACAGGCACTTAATTCTTGTTACAATTCTTGAATCAGTAATTATTACCCATGTTTGACATATGAAGAAATGGAAGAATAGAGAGGTTAAGTAGCTTACCCAAAGTTACAACACTAGCAGACGGTAAACCCAATGTAAAACCAACATAGTTTAGGGGTATCTGGGTGGCTCAGTCGGTTGAGCGTCCTACTTTAGCTCAGGTCATGATCTCACAGTTCATGGGTTTGAGCCCATGACAGCCCTGTGCTGACAGCTCAGAGCCTGGAGCCTGCTTCAGATTCTCTGTCTCCCTCTCTCTCTCTCTCTTCCCCTGTGTGCTTGCACTCTCACGCACCCTTACTCTCAAAAAATAAACATTAAAAAAAATTAAAACCAATGTACTTTAATATCCCAGTATGTATGCCTTACAAAATAGACTTCCTTTGTCTCTAAATATCTGAGCTTGATTCCTAAAGAAATTGATACCCAATTGCCTTTGCTATAAAAGTTTAAAAAGAATAATTCCTACTTAAGGTAACAGCAATTATACTGGGGTAACAGATACTATTGTCTAAGTCCAACCCTAATTTAATGCATTTTGTAAGTTTATTTATTTTGAGAGAGAAAGAGAGAGAGAGAGAGAGTCATGGGGGAGCAGAGAGAGGTGAACATAAAGAGAATCTTATAAGGGTCTGCAGTGTCAGCATGGAGCCCAACTTGGGGCTTGAACTCGCAAGCCAGGAGATCATGACCTGAGCCAAAATCTTAACCAAATGAGTTACCCAGGTGCCCCCAATCCCATTTTAAATACACATTTTCTCACTTGTCAGTCTTCACTCTAGCGGCTACCAAAACCAATTACCTATCTGGCATGTGGGTGGCTCAGTCAGTTGGATGTCTGACTCCTGATTTCAGCTCAGGTCATTATCTCACAGGTCGGGCGTTCAAGCCCCACATCAGGCTTTGCACTGACTGTAGATCCTGCTTGGGATTCTTCCCCTCTCTCTGCCCTTCCACTTGTGCTCTCTCAAAATAAATTTACAAAAAATAATAATAATTACCTTTACTCTCTAGTTTCCCTTGCACCAAGAAGAGCCATATGACACAGATTTATTCAATGATGTAGAATTAGAAGTTACAATAGGCTGCTGGGGAAAACTTGGTTTTTCTGATGAAGAGGCAGGACTCCTAGAATAGCTAAGATGCTCAGCAAATTCTCTCCAAAAAGTCATGGTAAAACTTGACACAACTATCAAAAACAAAAATTTCAGTTCTGAGAATCAACCAAAGGCATACAACAAATCGGAAACTTTAATTCAAGAGAAAACAACCAAAACTCAGATTAAAAAACAGTGGTACTCTGTGGTGTTTTAGCCTGAAACTAAAATTTCTCTCATCCCACCCCAATCCTAGTTCTATCAGCTCAGTAGTTGAAGAAAGCTGTGAAAACACTTTTCCTGCCAGAGGTGCTTTTTGACTTGGAGCAAAAGACATCCCCAGAGGGCTTGTTGAAACAATAGCAATCTCAGTGGTGTTGATTCAAGAGGCACCAACATCACAACCATTCAGAGGCTTTGATATCACTATGTCAAGCAAAAACCATCACACTAGCCAGGAATTTAAGAGTTATATCCAGAGAGAAAGTTTTGTAATGCATTCACTCATCTCTGTGGTCTGGAGGGTTATGCATATACCCAAGAGTGTATACATGCTCAGGAGACACCAGAGAAGTTCTGAGCTATTTATATATGACTGAATGTAAGGCCTACTCCAGAGAGGATAAAGGAGATGGCCAAGCAAAATTAAAAGCTAGGCACCCTCATAAACTGCCTGAACTTTGAATGCAAACCCTGATCCACACACAAATCCACTGAAAAAGATAGAAGATTTATTGACTCAAGATTTACTTGATCAGCCATGGTCTCCTCACTGAGCTATGATGATTCATCTCTAGGATGTCAGGCTTGGACATAAAAGAGAAACCTGAACAGAGGCATCAGTAGCTACACACTGAGGAAGAGAGACACTCTTTATGATTAGGCAGTGCAAGGTATTAAACAAGACAAATTTAAAAAAGAAAAGAAAACCCGTAACAGTCACCGCTGAGAAGAGGGGGATTCAGAATCTAGATTTGCTGCAATGTGGTTTTCAAGTTTGCAAAAATGCGAGACCCATAAAAAAACAGGAAGTGTGATACATGCACAGGAAAAAAAAAAAAGTCAACAGAAATGGTCTCTGAGGGGGCCGGGATGTTGAACTTATTCCAAATATGTTCAAAAGAACTAAAGAAAGCTTGATGATAATGGCACCAATAGAAAACGTCAGTTGAACCAATTTAAAGTCTAATTGAAAAGTGCAATAGTCAAAATGAAAAATCACTACAGAGGTCAAGAGTATAGGTGTGGTGGAAGAAGAAATAAACTTGAAGATAGACCAAGAAAAATTAATCTGAAAAACGAGAAAGACAAAAAAACAGCCTCCAAAACCTGTGCAACACCATCAAACACACCAATATGTGAAAAATGGGAGTCACAGAAAGCAAAGTGAAACAGAAAGGGCCAGAAGGAATATTTGAAGTAATATATCAAAAAAACTCCCCATGTTTGATGAAAACCATTAACTTATATACCCAAGAAGCTCCAAAAACTCCAGGTTGGAGAAATTAAAAAACAAAAACAAAAAAACCATACTTACACACATGAAATCGAACTGTTCAAAGTCAAAAACAGAAGAAAATCTTAAAAGCAGCAAGAGGAAAACGATTTGATCACATGGAGGGGAACCATAAGATTGATAGCAATCCTCTTTCTTAAATTAGTTCTTAATCATCTAAGACAATATTTAGAAACAGTGCTTTGTGCCTATAAATATAAATATGTAATATATACGACAAGGTCATCATGAACAACAGAAGAGAATATATAGCTATGTTAAAGTTTCTGTGTTGTACTGGAATTAAACAAGTATTACATTCTGCTATGGATTAACAAGATTCGTATTCTGACTCCTACAGAAACCACTAATAATTGAATAGTATACAAGATAACAAAAGAAATTTAAACAGTATGTTAGTAAATATCTATTATAACACATAACAGGACAGTAAACAAAAAGATATGGAACATATAGAAGACAAATAGCAAAATGACAGACATAACCATATCAAGGATTATAATAAATATGAATTAAACATTCCAAAAAAGGCAGAGATCGCCAGATTGGATAAAATATAATAAAGAGTTACATGCTGTAAGAGATGCTCTTCAGATTCAATCATATGAACAGGTTGAAAGAAGATATACCTTACAAACAGTAACTATAGCAGATTAAGTGGCTAAACTAACGTCAGATAAGTTTAAAGACTGAATTGTTTCTAGAGACAAAAGGCCACAGTTTATAACAGATCAAAAATATAAGAATTATGAATATATACACATCCAACAATACAACTCTAAAATAAGCAAACACTGACAAAATGTGAGAGAAATAGACACTTTAACAGTAATAAAGACTTCAAGACTCATTCTCAAATGATAGAATGCTTAGAAAGATCAAAGATACAGAAGACTTCAAGATTATCAACAAGTAGGACCAGGTTGTCTATTGCACACTTCATCCAACAATAAACTACACATCTTTTAAAGCACAAATATACATGTCCCAAGGTAAACAATATGATAGACCAGAAAACAAGTCCTTATTTTTTTTTAAGTACATTTTTAAAACAAGTCCATATTTAAAGGATTAAAGTGCCAAGTATATACTTTAACTATAATGTAAACATATTATTAGGTACCAGCAGTAGAAACAGATTGGATAACCACAAATATTAAAGGACACTTTTAAAGAACCCATGGACCCATGAAAAAAATGAGAAAGTTTTTTTTTAAAGGGAGGAAAAATCAAAGTGTATCATTATGATACCAAACACTAAACACTGCAACTAAAGCAGCGTTTAGGAAAACTTAAGGTCTTTAAATGCCAATAGACGAAAAAAATAACCTGCCATGGTGAAGACAGTTTCTCCATTCCTCCGAACTTTAAACATAGGATTAATACAGGACACAGCAATCCCATTCCTAGATGTATACCCAAGTGAGTTGAAAATAGATGTTCACACAAAAATTTTAACATGAATATTCATAGTAGCATTACTCATAACAGCCAGTGATAGAAACCACCCAAATATCCAAATGATGCACGGATATACAAAATGTGATATATCTATACAATGGAATATGAAGCCATAAAGATAAATAAATTACAGATATGTGCAATATGGATAAACCTTGAAAGCATTATGCTAAGTGAAAGAAAGCCAGACACAGAAGGCCACATATTGTATAATTCCATTTATATAAAAATGTATAAAATGGGAAAATCCAGAGACCTAGACAGTAGATAAGTGATTTTTCAGTAATTTGTGAAGAGGGAAAAATTGCGACTAATAGATTTGGTGCTTCATTTTGGGCCAAAGGAAGTGTTCTGGAATTAGATAGTACTGATGATTACATACAATAGTGAAGATGTTAAATAAAACCTGCTAAATCATACACCTTAAAATAATAAGTTTTGTTCTGTGAATTATATCCCAGGGGGAAAAAAATTTTATAACCTAAGAATCTACTTCAAAAATCTAGAAGAAAAATAACTAAGCCTAACACATCAGAAGGAAATAATATTAATGTGGAAACCAATAGAATATAAAACAGAACATTGGAATTGATTACACCAAGAATTTTTTTTGAAATAAAAAAAATCTGACAAACCTACTACACAAACCAAAGGAAAAATAAAAGATAAAAATTATCAAAACTGGAAATGAAAGAGGAAACATCATTTCACAGCTTACAGAAATTAAAAGAATTGTAAGGGATGGGATGTTATAACTTTGTCAAAAAATTAGACAGCTTCAATGAACTAGATATTCTCTTACATTGATTCAGGCAGAAGCCTAAATACACTTTTAATAAATAAGATTGAATTATTAATTACAAATCTCACAAAGAAAAGCTCAAGACCAAATGGCTTGAGTAGGGAATTCTATCAAGAACTTAGAAATACCAATCCTTCATAAACTCTTCCCAAAAAGTAGAGGAGGAAACACTGTCTAGTTCATTCTATGAATTCAGTATTACCCTGATACAAAAGCCAGCCAAAGAATTCATGAAAAAAATTAGAGATCAATATTATTCATGAATTTGGACATCAAAATGTAACAACATATAAATTCAGCAACATATTAAGAAGTATTATACATTATGATTAAGTGGGAGTTATCTCTAGGATGCAAGATTGGTTTAACATCTGAAAATTTAGGGGCACCTGGGTGGCTCAGTTGGTTGACTATCCAACTCTTGGTTTCAGCTCAGGTCATGATCTCAAGGTCATGGGATCAAGCCTCACATTGGGCACCACAGGCTCCAGCTGAGCCTGGAGTCTGCTTGAGATTCTCTTCTTCCTCTGCCCCTCTCCCCTACTCACACTCTCTAAAATTAAAAAAAAGAAAAAAAATCTGAAAATTTAACACCTTAATAAAGAACCAATACATCCAATCATTTCAATAGATGAAGAAAAAGCATTAAAAAAAAGTTTAACACCCATTTATGATTTAAATTCTCAAACTACAAAAGAACATCAACTTCAGAATATCATGAAAAAAGCTAGACGTAGAATATTTAATGGTGAAAGTAGAAACAAAATGCAGATAAATAACCAAAGGAAGTTAAAAATATAAATTACCCAATACCAAAACCAGGCAAGGTTCTTGCCAGGGGACAAGAAAGCCAAGATTAATTATTTTTAAGCAGAAGATTATTGCCTCACATCTTTCAGCCTGATGGATCCTTTTTTTGTGCCCACCCCCTGTGTTTACTAATATTTTGCATTATTAATCAGGAATTTTGTATTTAAGAATGATCTATTTATAATTTTGTTAGGCATATACTTTATTAGGTTTTGCTTAGTAATAAATATATATATTTTTTTTTTTTACAGGATTTTCTTTTTAAATTTTAGAAAGAGAACACACATATGAGTGGGGGAGAGGGGCAGAGAGAGAGAGGGAGAGAATCTCAAGCAGACATCACACTCAGTAGGAGCCCAAAGTGGAGCTGGATTCCAGGACCCTGGGATCATGACTTGAGCCAAAAATCAAGAGTCAGAAGCTCAAACCTACTGGGCCACTTAGGCACCCCTTTACTGAATTTTTTACAATCTCTTGCTAGTTTCTATTAAAATCAATAGCAGACACTGATAAAATATTTCACCAGAATAGTTGTGTAAAACATGGTTGTTAAAACACTCAAGAAGAAAAAAAAACTACAAAAACAAAAACACTCCAGTTAGCATGTATGGAAACTAAATCTATAATATTACCAAAAAACTTGATTCAATCTGCCCTCCTAGGTGTAGATAATCTGGTTTTGAGTCAAGATTTTTGTTTTATTTATTTTTATTTTTATTTTTTTATTTTTTTTTTTGGAGCACCTGGCTGGCTCAGTCAGTTAGGCATCTGACTTCAGCTCAGGTCATGATCTCACGGTTCGTGAGTTCAAGCCTCACATTGGGCTCTCTGCTCTCAGCATAGAGCCTGCTTCAGATCCTCTGTCCCCCTTTCTCTGCCCCTCCCTCTTTTGTGTTCATTCGCACTCTCCAAAATAAATATTAAAAAAGAGGGTTTTTTTATACCTATGTTATAAAGAGAACTATCAACAGACCTCAAATATAATCTCAAAACATTATGACCAATGTAAAAATTGATTTTATCATGCTAAAATTATGTTTAGATAAAAGCAAATAGTTGTTTAAATATTCAATGATAAATTTCAGAGACACCTAAAATCTACTGAGGTGATATTGAAATAAACAGGTGATTTTTAAATAGGTTAAACAAAGTGATTTACGTATGAAAATACACTATAAAATTCCCCAGTCATTCAAATTTTAAGTCAGGACTTTAAAAACACCAGATTTTAAAATGCAATCATGTTCACCATACTTTGACTATAAATCAGCTTTTATATTCATTTTGCACAACGGTGTATCATATTAATTTTGTTGCTTTATTATTTGCACAAAGAGATTAGTTACAGTTACTGAAGGAAACATAACTTGGAATTTTTTGACTTACACATTTAGAAAACTTGCCCTTAATGTTCTATTAATATAAGACTTTGCAATTAATTCCCAAAGCAAAGAGTAAATAAACAACAACAACAAAAAACTCTGCAAAAAATTTTAAATTCCTAATTCACTTCTAATGGGTTTTCTGAGTAGGATTTGAAATTCAGTGAACAAAATTGTAAATGCCTAATTATGTATCCTTTTATGAACTTGTTCTCATTATAATAAAATGCAGCTGTTATACTTTTCCCTTTCCCAGAATGTCACCTGAAATAAAAATAAAACCTGAAATTTAAAGGGCCAGACTATCAGAATAGTATATAGAACTTCTGAAAGAAGCCCAATGAATCAATGAGAAGTAGTGATGAGGCATCATTACCGTGTAAGACCTCGAATGCCTTTCTACCCAATTATTAATTTTGCTTCAGGCCCCTCATCAAACCCTAGTTCCTCTACGACGGCTTCTTTGATTTCAATAGTGCAAGCATTATTTCCCACTCACCTTCTTTTAGAACTACATCTGTTGCTTCTTCAAAGCATTTACCACTTGGTGCATTATATTCTGTTCCTTCTAGAGTTTAAAATTCAACACTGATACTTCCTAGAATACATAGCAAAATGTTTTGAGTACATGATGAATAATATTTTTGGACTCAAACAGGTAATTTGCTATAGTCTTCCATCATACCCTGTGCTCTGAACTACTGACAAACTCTTACAACTTTTCCCTCAATCCTCTGATATCTAAGAAGGATGGGATCCCGTGTTAATTGTAAACCTCAGTACTTCTACTATGTGGTAATAAACAAAAGTGTATTTTTAGAATGTGCTAACTTTGTGAGTAGACAAAGTTCATGATTCTCCTCAAACTGAAACAATGAATAATTTCACTTCATAAAGTCATAAAGCCAATAAAACCCCAAACTACAACCCGTTTTTCCTGTGACACTTGTCAAGTATTAAAACACACACACACACACACACACACACATGCAATAGGTCAAGAATAGACAAGACATTCCTGAACAAGGTGAGAAGACCATTGTACTGATTATGGAAACTTATAAAGTTCTAGTGATTAAGAGTGTGATATTGGTTCAAATATTGACTAGGAAATAGAGAAGAAGCTATAAGGTTCATAGATACTTGTTTTAGTGCAATGGTGTGTGGTTTCATGCATTAGTATTCACTAAAATTTGCAGGCCCTCCCTGCAGAAGGTAATATGTACACAAAGTTGTCGACCTGTCGGACACATTCTAGCTATGGTCAATGGGATAGGAGGTTAGCATCACTTCAGGAAATATGGTTTAAAAATCAATCTGTGTTTCCCTCATCCTCTCTCCTCTGCCACAAAGACCAGCTATGTTTCAGATAGAGGTTGTAGCATGAAGCCACAGCCCAGCCATGACAGACAATGAGTATCAGAAATAAACTTTGAGGCTTAAAGCTTCAAAGATTTGGGAATTATTTGTTTCTATAGTAAAACCTAGCCTTTCTAAATAGGAGTTTGCATTATAGAGTAGTACGGAAATAACCCAGTCTTTTCAGCTAATTGTGCTGGGATAAAAGTAGCTCCATATGGATAAGAATTTTTAGAAACACTTTTATACACTCTTTTATACTCCTATAATACACAAAAATTAATTCTAAGTGAGTTGCAGGTCCATAGAACTAGCAGATGATATACGAAAATATATTTATGACAGTAGGATAGAAAAGCCTTTCTAAATGAAACACAAGAAGGATTATCTTTATAGACCAATAAATCAAATTCCATAAAAATTAAAACTTATCTTGATCAATATATACCATTCAATCCTCCTGAGTAAAAGGAAAAAAAAGGGTAGTTTTATACACACACACACACACACACATATATCCAACAAAGGGCTTATAGACCAAATACAACACGATTTCCTTTAAATGGACAAAGTTCTTAAATAGCCACTTCACCAAGACTTTATCCATGTTGGTAGACAAATTAATACCAAATTATAACACCATTACAGACCCACCAAAGCAACTAAAAGAAAAACAACGGACCATACCAAGTGTTAAGAAAGAAATGAGGTAACTAAAAACTCTCGGATACCTTCATGCGGGTGCAAATAGAACAACTACTTTGGAAGAGAGTTTGGCGTTACGCGCTAAAGCCAGAGCTGCACATATTCTATCCCTTAGCAATTCCACTTCTGAGGTATACGCTCAGGAAACACACATGTACCTTTGCCGGACTTGGAGGTTCCCGCCAGGATCCTCTTCAAGAAAGGAGCCGCTGCCAGAGGCATCCACTGAAATCTGCAAGCGGCCTCCAGCTCTCGGCAACCTCATTATATACTTCAGCTGCAGAGAGCTCATTACCTGAGGTCACGCCCCTCCCGGGGCAGCAGCTCACATCCACACCTGGTTAACTGAGCGAGGCAGGTTCTAAAGGCCTGGCCCTTTGGCCTTATGTACTCACTGCAGACTTGCCTTCCAGGTTTTCCAGGTTTGCCAAGACACTGCCAGGCTTATATCTCGGTTCAGCTTCTTTCTCTGCCCGGTCCTGCCGCAACCCCCTTGCCTTTACGGGGGTTGTTTCCTAAAAAGCACTGCGTACCCTAAGTTCCATCTCAGCAAATGCTTCTGGAGAAATCGACGTGTGACAGTTGGTGTTAAGAATGGTCTTGTGAAAGTTGCTGACAAGTTAGGATTTGAGGCTAGCTCATTCACTGAACAACTGGCAGTGGAAAGTCCAAGAGTGATAGGTGGTACACAGGCAGCCTCCGGCGCACAGGTGTTGATCATATTGTAACTTTAATGGGCAGTAAATTGGGAGGGTGGGCTGGTAAAAGTGAGTGCACCTGTTTCAGGCTTTGAGGAAGTTTGGAGAAAACAGTAGCTACTAGCTATGGACTAACTATTACTAGACACCATTAGCAAGCTACAAAAAGATAATAAATAGCTCTGGGCAAAGAACTGGCAATACAAAGCCAGATGTAAAACCCTGAGGGCCTTTTGGGTTGTGTGCAAAGAAGCTCTCATCAGCTCTCTTGGTAGGATTGAAGAAAACCCAGGCTCAAGCCTAGCATTTAATAGAGGAGCTGAACTTCAGAGAGATTTGAATGCCCAACGAAAGCAGTTACTGGCCTTGGTTTAGAAAACTTCTCCCAGCTTACAGTCATAAGGGGAATCCTGATGATCAGTTAAAGGAGGAAGAAAATCTCTGAACTTGATTCATGGATGGTGTTGTAGGCTGGGGAATTATGTCCCCCTGAAATTCAGATGTTGAAGTCCTAACTCCCAATACCCCAAGAAGTGTATATACGTGGACATAGGGTCTTTAAAGAGGTAATTTAAGCAAAGTGAAGTTACTAGGATGGGCCCTAATCTAATATGACTGGTGTCATCATAAGAAGAGGAGATTAAGACATAGACCGGTACAGAGGGTATGAAGATAACAGAGGATGGCCAGCCATCCACCAGCAAAGGAGAGGCCTCAGAGGAAGACAAACTTGCTGGCACCTTGATCTCAGAGTTCTAGCCTCTACAACCGTGAGAAAATAAATTGCTCCCAGTCTATGGTACTTTGCTATGACAACCCCAACAAATAAATAGGTTTTCGTAATAAGAAGTGGGTTTCTGCTGTAAAAATATACCCAAAAATGGGGAACGGGCTTTGGAACTGGGCATTGTACAGAGGCTGGAAGAAGTTGAGTGTGTTGATAGAATTCCTTGAAAAGAATGTTGGTGGAAATACAGATGTTAAAGGCAATTCTGGTAAGAGCTCAAAAAGAAAAGAGGGGAGCTAGAGAGAAAGCTTCTCTCATCTTAGTGTATCATCATAAAGAGGATGTTGGTAGATATATAAATGTTAAAGGAAAAATATAAACACACATATATATATAAAAAGATGTTAAAGGTACTTCTGATGAGATCTCAGATGGAAATGAGGAACATGTTTTTGGACACTGGGGAACTCTGATTAATACAGATTTGTTGGCTCGGATGGTGGGTGCAAGCTGAACAAGGATGGCATCTATAGAACAGCTTCACTCAGATGGTCTTGAAAGACAACGGTGAGAGAAAATTCTCCCGATGGGCAGATCTCCAAACAGTGAATCTAGTCATCTACTTTGAGTGTAAAAAGAAGTGACCCAAGCCTATAGCGTACATGGACTTATGGTCCGTGGAAAATGGTCTGACTGGCTACTTGAGGGCATGGAAAAGAAATATCCATCAATACCAAAATGTGTAAAATTGATGGATAACATTTATAATATTTATACCATGAGGTATAATACAGCTATGACCATGAACTACTGCTACACTTCAAAAACATGGATGAATCTCACCAAATTGAGAAGTCAGAGAGCAAAGGATACATACTATATAAATCTATACTAGTTTTCTAGGGCTGCTGAGACAAAGTACCAAAGAGCGGATGGCTTAAACAAAAATGTATTGTCTCACAGTTCTGGAGGCTATAAGTGGGAGATCAAGAGGTTGGCACTGTTGGTTCCTTTGGACAGCTGTGAGGGAGAATCTGTTCCAGGCCTTTCCCTGTGGCTTGTAGATGGCTGTCTTTTCCATGTGTCTTCATATCAGCTCCTTCTATAGGTATCTGTCCAAGTTTCCTTTTATAAGGATACCAGTCATACTGGATTAGGGCACACCTTAAGAACCTCATTTTAACTTTATTACCCTATTTCCAAATAACATTTTGAGGTATTAGGAGTTAGTACTTCAAAACATATAAATTTTAGCAAGAATACAATTCAACCCATAACAGATTTAATTTTATAAAATCCAGAAATAGGCAAAACTACAGTGTTTAGTAATATATACATTTATGGTAAAACTACAAAGAAAAACATACATAAAATATACGTAACAATACTTCTAGTTATAGGGATGGAGGTGAGATCCAAAAAGGACACACAGGAGTGTTAACAATGTTCTATTTCTTGAGCTGGTGATCATTACACAGGTGTTTGCTTAATTATTCAATACAATCTTTACGTATTAGGCACTTTTTTGAATGCACATTTTATATTGGGCATTGTCTTACATGGTAGGCAAGTGGGCTTCCCAAAAGTGAACCTCCCACCTACCTTCGCAGGCAGAGGGAGGGCTGAACTACCACATACAGAACTGATAAAGACATGTGCATTCTCTAGACAGCTCATTCACAAGAGAGAGAGCATAGGCTGGTCTATGCATGTCCTTTTCCTCTCCTCTCCATAGTCAGATAAATCACTTCACTTCCCCTGGGGGGGGGGGGGGAGGCAGGGGGAGAGTGAGGAGGAGGAAAGAGAGCCCCAGAAGCAATATGTTCATAGAGCTTCATCAGTGTAAAAGGGGACATCAGGAGTGGAGAGTAAGCCTTGCCATTGTATCCAATACTGTTCCTGAAGTTTTGGCTGTTTTAAATCATTGATCTTAACCATTAAACTAAGGACTCTCGGCTTCTGTAACCATTCCACTTAGGAGTGTAAATCAGCACATCAAGACAGTCCTGTCCCCACTTTCATGAAACCATTCTTCCAATACCATCCCCTGTGAGGGTCCTCTTGATACCACTGGTGAGCAGTAAAGACGTGAATCCAAATTGATTTGGGGGCTACACTGATTTCTATTTGAAAATGATTCCATAGTACATTAAGCACATCAACGCCAAAGGCCAATTATACCAAAAGGTGAAAATGTATTCTATTTCTCATGCCCAACCATGTTGTCAAAAATAAGCAGACCAAAGAGCCTGTAATAAGATCAAATGAAAACACAAGGAGAATGCAATAGCAATTATCAATGTTAAGATATTCTAGAGATAAAATGTCAAATTTGAATATAAAGACCTCTGTAATTATCAAATTTCCAGCACAAAATTCAAGCCCAAAGATCAGATTCCCTTGCAAGATAGTTGCTAGAGCTCTAGTCATTAATTCTGTGTTCCAAGTAGGAGAAGAAGTGAAACAGAGCCTCCCCTCTCAATCTTTTTTGAAGAATTCTGGAAGCATCATATATCACTTTTATTTACAACTCCTTGGCCAGAATTTAGTCACGTAGGCTAATAGAGCTGCAAAGGAGGCTGTTAAATGTCTCTATCCTCGGTGGCAACTTGTTAGGATAAAAATGAGGATTATTTTACTAAGGAAGAACAACGATATCAGGAAGGCATTAGCAGTATTTGTTATAGAAGATCTTGTTTGAGATTTCCTCCTTTATATGCAAAATCTCCTACTATCATTTGGCCCCAGAGCCCCCATGATTCTAGCATAGGGATATTAAAAAGAAAGACACAATGACCACATTTTCTTTTTTTTTTTTTTTTTACGTTTATTTATTTTGAGAGAGAGGGAAAGAGAGAGTGCATGCCCACAAGAGAGTGAGGGGGAGAGAGAGAATCCCAAGCAGGCTTCATGCTGTCAGCGCACAGCCAGATATGGGGCTTGAACCCACAAAACAGAAGATCATGACCTGAGCCAAAATCAAGAGCGAGATGCTTAACTAAGCCACCCAAGTGCCCCACAATGACCGTATTTTCTATTGATGAGTTATTTTCAGACTTGTGCCATAGTGGCTGCTCCACTGCCTCTTGCTATGCTATTTATCCGACTAAGAAATCTGCCGGTGTAATCTAAGAAATTGGTGGGTAGGGGTACATTTGAGCTACAGGCAGGCAACGTGAACCAAGTTTAACTTTCTCCTCGGGACCCTGACGCTTGCCCCTCTCCTGGTCTGTCCCCACTTCCCCCTCTAGCAATCAGACCAATAACAAATCTCAGCACAGCTTTGACTGCCGATGTGCTGGGCCTGGCATGGAAGAGGAGGGAATAAATGCCAAAGGAGCTGCAGAACCTAACTGGCAGGGACCAGCATGAGCCAGGAGACTTTGCATCCTCAAGATGCTAACCCAAGGAAGTGGGAGTGGTGGGAGGTGAAACATCAAACTGGCTAAGGGAGAGTTTATTGACATGGGAGCTTTTTCCCACTGTAGAAAAGCCCTGACAATGAGATGGCGCTAACGTGCTGTGATGATAATCGTTGGAAGCTTACAAAAAGTGATGACCTACTTTAATTGAAGGAGAAACGTGGAAGTGTCTTAGATGATGGAGAATAGATGGGGCAGACTTGCCATAAGCAGCATGTAGATCTGAAAGACGCAGGGGGTGAACCGTAGTGCACTATGGTGCCGGGCCCAAATGCCCTCTCGAGGGCCAAGCACCCATTCCCCAGCTTCTGGCAGTATTAACAGCTGATGTCTCCAAGCCACGTCCCTCAGTGAGAATTACTATAGGCCTGGGGTCGGCAAACTATGACCTGCGGTTGGCTGCCTGCTTTAGTACATGAAGCTTCCCTGGAACACAGCCGTGCCATTTATTTACGTATTGTGTATACCCAGCTTTGTAGTACATCAGCAATGTGCAGTGGCTGTGACAGAGGTGGTATGGCTCACAGCAGCCCTGCTCTAGGACAGAGAAGGGGTCTTGTCCAAGGCTCCCCCTTCTAAAGGCAGCTCCTGGCTGAGACCGGTGACGCAGGGACATAAATATCTGGCCCTCTCACCTCAGTTAGAGAAAATTCTGAAGGCTGGACCAGCACCAGATGGGTTGAGGACTCCATTGCCATTGCTTTGAAAGTCAGTTCTTTTTTCCACACAGTCGTGTCTTCCTCCCTTCCTTACAGGTATCACTTCTGAAAATACTCTCCAATAAGCCTCCACACGCAACCCCCAGTTTCAGACTCTATTTCCAGAGAACTCAAACTAGAAACCACACCTACACTGGTTCAGTGACACCCATTCTGTAGCAGAGGTGTTTCACATCCCTGTGGTTTCACTGATGCTGTTTTCATTTCTCAGCTTGAAATTCTCCTTTCCAACCTGATAAATTCCTATTCATCCTTTAAGATCAAGACTCAAATGTTTTCCATTACCCCTTACAACAAACAAAATTAGTCATTCTATCATATCTATGCATACATGTGATAAAATATTAAAAAGTTAGAAAAATTAAGGTAAGAAAATGCATATTCTCCTTGACATCTGCAGGGACTCTGTGTTGTCTGCATGCGTATATACCTGTGTGTGATATGTGAGAGTCATAGGTGAGAAAGGGTTCAAAACTGAAATATTTCTAAATAAACAAAAACTTGGTTCAATCCTTTAATTAAGCAGTTAGTGTATGTATGTATTAGAGGCTAGGTTTCACTTTCCCCCCTCACTCTTTGCTTCTCAACACGGTAATAAGTTTATGATAAAATACACAAATTAAAAAACCGTAATATTAACAACACCAATGCACCAAGCAATTCTTAAGCATCAGGCAATAACCTACGAGCCTCACACTTACATTAGCTCATATAACCCTCCCAGCAAGCACAAGAGGAAGGCCCTATTATTATATCTACGTTGTAGATAAGGAGCAGAGACTCAAAGAGATTGTAACCTGCTATGGTCACACAGTTCATAGTGACAGAGCCACGATTCAAATTAATCATGTTTTAGCCCTTCTTCATTTCTTAACAATTACTGCCTAAAAAAGACTTTCTTTTCTTTAGTAATAGGATTATGGTTTCAGATGCTGTCATTATTTATAAGACAAAGGTGTGTTTGATTATTAAATAGTCCTCTTTTAAAAATCTGCAAGTTCTAGGTCACATATTGCCATCATTAGCAGAGGAAGACACAGCCGTCTGCTTCCAGGATGGAGGCAGGAAGAGAAGGCAGAGCGAGAGAAGATGGAGGGAACACAGAGGGATGAGAGAAGGAAAGAGCCCCTTGTGATGGGTCTTGTAGACACTCATCACAACTATGCTGTGCTCGAGTCTGAAATGTAGTGAATGCTTTTGCAACAGCCTTTGGACTGCATGTGTGCATGTAATCAGCTAATAGTGACACTGACTTCTTGCTGGTGACAGAGGAGAACTGCTTCCTTTCCTAGACACGATGAGTACAACCTAGGTGTTACACATGCATGCACGTTTACCGACAACGCACCATGTAGTTTCTTTGCACAGTGCAAAAGCATCTAATAAATGTCTGTCTCCTTTAATTAAATTATGTTTCACACACTTGATTTTCCCCATGTGAAGTTTAGCCTTTAATTTGACAGAATCAATAGGAAGGAGTCAAACTAGTAGGATGTCATTAACGTGTTAATGTGTTTATTGCAGAGGACTTAGTGATGAAAATAGATGAGAGAATTTTTAGACAGTAGGAGAATGTAAAACAATTTTTACTTTCAATTAGAAGCAGAGAATTTTCACTTTCATTGGGAGGTAAAGGGGTATTGTGAAAAGACTCCTGGGGTGCCTACATGCTTCAGTCGGTAGAGCATCAGACTCTTGATCTTGGGGTTTTGAGTTCAAGACCCACGTTGGGTGTAGAGCTTACTTTAAAAACAAACAAACAAAGGAACAAAGAAAGACTCCCCCAGGTCAGTAATCCTTGATCTGCCATGAAGAGGTTGTTTTCACTTTCAGCCAAGCTGTTTTGACTTTTCTCAGCTTTTTCATTTCAGGGATCTCGTGAGACTCCAACAAGATAATCCATGTCAGAACCCTACAAAAATTCTACCATATTGAAAAAAGTCTTTTCACTGTTGATCACGATACCTTATGCAAAGTAGACTTCCCTTAAAACTCCCCTGATTAAAATCAAGTCCCTCAATTTTAACATTTAATATGTGTGTCACTACTGACACATAAAAGTATAACAATAAAAATAGGTAAAACATCTTAATCATGTTATTTGTGTATAATACTTAAATAATCCCTACAATGACACTGTGACTTCTCTATTTTTGCTGTACCTATTTCACACCTGAGGATTAGAGAGGTCATATAACTGGTTACAAAGTTTCCTAACGGGTAAGTGCCAGAGAAAGAATCCAGCATATGGTCTACAGGAAACCAGTATCCATATCACTTCCACTATGAAGTCTTTCTCCTATTTGATATATAATTATCTCAGGGATATTCTCAGGGCAGAAAACATACCCACTATGGCCTCACAATAGCAAAACATGCCCCCAACAATTCAAATTTGTTTTAAATTTTAAATGCAAACACACACACACACACACACACACACACACACACACACGCACACCCCACATATAGATCCACATATATTAATGAATGCCTTGAAAATAATACAGGTCTGGGCCGAAATCTCTTTGTTTATGGAGCTATTTCTCATTTTCTAATTTCTTTGCTTTACATAATTATCATCTCTTGAAAAAAAATAGACGTAATTTGAAATGTTTTATTCAGAAAAGTTTCTGTTACTTTAAAGAACGCTCTGCTTGCAATATCACAAAGATAATCAGAACTGGTAACCCAAAGGAATAATATTGTAACAAGCCACCCTTCCCATCATAATATCATCATTCCCCAAGCAGCTGCTCCAAAAAAAAATCAAAAGTTTTACTCAGATGGCAATATTTATTTTAAATAGAAATAGAAATATATGCTGAACTCTTCAGAAAAGGTCTGATTACCTGTGAACCTTGGAGGCAGCCATCTATACATTAGCATACATGATAATTGCCTGCTTTTTGATGATGTGTACGAATTTGACATTCCAGCTACCTGTTTCCATGAGCAAGTATAAAATATTTACCACTTCTGGCATCCGACCAACTAATTACCTTCAAAAATTCAACCAGAGTCTGCATAAAATATAAAATTAAAACTTTTAAAATAGTTCCCTTACATTCTTTAACTTGATATTCTCTTTTAATTGTAAATAGTCCTTGGAGCTAAAAGTCTCAGGGTACTGAAAAAGTTATTCAGTGATCCTAGAAAAATAACTAAGGTCATGCCAGCAGTTTTTAAACACACTTTACGTGTTTAATTGAAAATCACATTTCCTTTACCTTCTTCCAGCATATATTGTACTTAACACTCTGAACATTAGCCTTTGGAATAAAGAAATGAATAATATATGAGTTGCTCTTTATTATGATTTTGAAGCCTGATTTAAAATTAATTTTCAAGACTATTATGGAATACCAAATGTCATATTCACTAGTACCTGTTCGCTGCTTCCCAATTGCAATGTGCTGTTTGCCACAGCCATCTGTTCATATTCTGTCTCTTCCAACTTGAATGAATATTGACAGAACCTCTTTCTAAACGAAAAGAATTAGAAATTTGAAGCTCTCTATGTTTTCGCACAAAGTTCATATAAAATTTGCACTCTGTAGTTAAGAATTATACAAAAAAAAAATACAGCTACAAGAACTCACATAAAAGTCATCTGTGATACGCTTGACTATGCCGGAAAAGTCTGGTATTGTATTTAAGTGATAGGTCTTACTGCACAAACGCTCATAAAGTGCACAATATGAAGTCTACGGGGACTATGGACATGAATGCGGTGCATAACTATGTAACACAGTCTTTAAAAATAATACTAAAAAAGAGGACGTTCGTAGGAATGGATGCCAAACTCCCAAAACTAACATCTTCAGCACATCATAATTATACTCATCAAGCATGAAGAACTTCCTAATGTTTAAAATAAACCTTTCCTGGCTGGAGGATGCAACAGTAAATGTGAAAATGAGGACCTTTACAAGTAGTATTTGACAGTTTCAAACTTGCAAAGTTATGACTATCTAAACAGAATAGATTCATACAGTGAACAACATTTCGTGAATCTATTTTATATGGAGCACTGTGCTAATTTGGAGAAGGAAGGGAAGAAAACACAAAGAAGATAATTGATAAAGTACTTATCCTCAAATTTACTTTACATCCAATAGGAAGGATATACAGGCTAACACACTGGCAGGAGAAAGAGAACAGAAAATCATAAAATCTAGTAACAAATGAAATAAACAACACAAGCAGCCCTCATCTCTACCAATCTCAAAGCAATATGCTTTGCGTGGAAACTTCTCTTTTGAAAAGAAGTTTAGGTAATCTAAGAGACCAACCCATGAATATGTTATCAAATACGTCGTTGTCTTTATTCCCAAAGCAGATTGAGGAGATGACTTTGGCAAAATTTCCTATGTGAAAATGGCAGGCACGGGACACTTTCCCTCAAGTGTAAATAGTGCCTTGTTCTCTTCCCAAGTAGTTGCTCAACGCTTGGAATAAATTCCAGAAATGAGTAGGATCTGCCTGTGACGTCTCAGCCCCATTGATCACCATGGTTGCTAGAGCCCATAGGCATCCCTTTGCTACTTAATCATTTCATGTATGCCAAACTAAAGCTGCAATTCTCAATCAATTTCCAGGAAAAGGTAAACCATTCTTAAAATAAGGCTATATAAGGAGATGAGTTCTCTTGCTGGAGCCTCCAAATAAATATACTTTCTTTCCAGATCCATGACTCGATTCAGTTAGTTTGACGCTGCAGTTTTTATTGTCCTATAACTTACTCTTTTTTGGTCATGTCGGTAAAATCACTGAGTAAGACTGAATCATATCTCTGACAGCCATATCTATAACTTTTCCAATTGGCATGAGCTGCCAAAACTGAATCAATATTACCATGATCCTGAACAATTAATGACATGCTCAGATATATTCTAACTGGCTGAGTGGCAATTTAATTGATTCTGCTGTACACGTTCCACAATATTAAACCTTTATTTTAGTATAATGAGCAACATGAATCGGTAAGTCCCTGAAAAAATAGTATCGTGGACAAATGCAAGATCAGTAAAGGTCTGAGTTTCTACTCAGGTGGAGAGCTGGAAAGCAAACACGAGTGAAGATTTAGGAATGATAGCAATCAGGTATTATTTTTGATAAGAGCAAATACATACCTCATTCCTTATGAGAGAATACAGCACACTGTTTCATTAATGGATATTCCCTGGGATAGATATCAAAGACAAAAAAGATGTGTTTGTTACACACACATACACACGCATATATATTTAAAGTTACTTGTCCATTACTGAAAAGAGATTACTCTAAAAGGTATCCAAAAGAGCAAAAAAGGAGACACTAATGTCCTTTTTCTTTTTCCAGACCATCAAGTAAGCCAACATAAAGGGCTTGATATATCAGACAGGGTTTCAGCTGAATGTGTCAGCATGAAATACAAGCACTGAGGTAAAGGAGAATAGATTATATGTTTTCAAAACGAGTGTACATTATATAATCTATCCTGCAGGGACTATAGGGTGAGACACATCAGGTGGGGATAATCAAACAAGCTTTATGAGTAAACACTTCCATGTAGATTTTTTTTTTCAGTTGAAACCACATTTCTAAGGATAGCTTTTATTCAACTCAACAAACTCCTGTTTTTAATCGCTCATTTAAACCTTTTTTTTTTTTTTAACAATTCATTACAGACTGCAAAAGGCTCTGTGTAGCATTTTGAAATGGGCTTTGCACTAATGTGATAAGAGATATCTTTTGAAAAAATAAAATAAAATAAAAGCCAACAGAGCATATGGTGCTTACCACTCAGATATTTCTGTTTTTTTAATACTAAAATTCACCAGGGAGCCCTGGAGTTTTTAAGAAACAAACAAAAATACTTCCATACTTACAGGAATGCTCTTGTGTCTCCCACATTTTAATTAACTTTAAAAATGATATCATTACGTCTTTTAGATGCAACTTTGTAAGTTGGGTAGGAAGGAAACATGTTTACTGCGAACCTACTATTGCGTCTTATGCCAAGCATTTTGCCTATGATATCCTATTGGAGCCTTGCGACAACCTCTCCAGGTAGGTACCATTACCTCACTTTACAAATGAAGGTGCTGAAAAACTTTCCCAACATCTTACAGCTTTGACAAGTCACCTAATTCATAAACTCAAAAGTCACATGCTAAGCAAAAGGTGCCAGAGAAACCACAGTCAACAGAACCATTGGTGCCCTGCTTTCATGGAATTGACAGACTGCCAGTACAACAAATAGCAAGGTGGTTGGCATCTTCCCTAAGAATCCTACCTGCTAACTGCATTAGGGCCTCCTGGAAAGCCCCAGTGTTATCCTAACACATAAACACTAGAAGGAGTTCAAAGAGGCTATATCCACAGAAAGATGCAGAGACTTGATAGCTTCTGTTTTAAATAGCTGCCGTGAAATAGGGACAAAAGTCACTCGTTATAAAAGTTGGATCTGGATTTGTTTTCTGGGAGATGAGCTAAGTGTACCTGTCGAGATGGTTCTCCACTTACATTTGAAGAAGACACTTAACATTTGAATGTCCTCTTTTTTTTATTTTTAATTTTTTATTTTTTAAACTGCATTTCACCCCCAAGGTGGGGCTTGAATTCAAGACCCTGAGATTAAGGGTCACATTCTCTACCAACTGAGCTAGCCAGGTATCCCAAGTTGTAGGTCCTTCTAACAGAGAGAAAACCAGATGCCAATTTTACACCAGCTTACTTTTGACATTAAAATTCATTTCTTTATAACTCCTTTTTAAAAAAAATTTTTTTTAATGTTTATTTAGTTTTGAGAGATAGAGAGAGACAGAGCCGTGAGTGGGGAAGGGGCAGAGAAAGAGGGAGACAAAGAATCCGAAGCAGGCTCCAGGCTCTGAGCTGTCAGCACAGAGCCCGACTCGGGGCTCAAACTCACGAACTGTGAGATCATGACCTGACCCCAAGTCGGACGCTTAATCAACTGGGCCACCCAGGTGCTCCTATAACTCCTTTTTTAAATGTTTATTTATTTTTGAAAGAGAGGCAGAACACCAGCAGGGGAGGGGCAGAGAGAGAGGGAAACACAGAGTTGGAAGCAAGCTCCAAGCTCTGAGGAGTTGGGTGCTCAACGTGGGCTAAAACCCACAAACCGTGAGATCGTGACCTGAGCTGCAGTCAGATGCTTAACCGACTGAACCACCCAGGCACCACAACATGAAAATTCATTTTTAAATAAATTCATTTTAGGGGCATCTGGGTGGCTCAGTCAGTTAAGCATCCGACTCTGGATTTCAGCTCAGGTCGTGATCTCATGGTTCATGAGACTGGTATCTGTGTGGGGCTCTGTGGAACCTGCTGGGGATTCTCTCTCTCCCTCTCTGTCTGCCCCTCCCTGGCTCATGCTCTCCCTCTCTCACTCAAAATAAATAAATAAACTTCAAAAAATTTTTCATTTTAATCTTAGCCAACTTGACCACACATAAAATTCCTTTTTCACAAAACTTCTGCAACTTTATTTTCTATATTTCAATTTTGCCCTATGTCTTTTTCTCTTAAAACAACTATTTAAGGGCAAAATTAACTTTCTTTCCTTTCAACAACAACAAAATCCATCTCCATTTCTCCTAGCTCCTCTTACTGAGAAAACACATCCTACTTTCCAAGCATACTATGTTGGTGTTTTAGCGTCCCAGTCTGGTTTCCTAGTGACAGCTCAGAGTGAAGTCACTACATTTTACGCCCCCCAAGTGCACAGAGGGACAACACATGAAGGTCTCAATCTGTGCATCCTGAGTTTTGATCTCATCTGCCAAGTTAAAAGCCCAAAGGGCTGTGGATAGTCTCATGTTCTTCTCCACTGCTAATTCTTCCTCCACCTGCCTTACTTTTGTTGCTGCTGCTAGCTGGGCATCAGTGGTCAGCGGAGGGGTCCAGAAGAGAGGCCAACTCAGCAAGGATACTACTCCACAGTCCGCCTTACCCTGGTGGGTGACTTTCTAATAGCAGCTACTTTAACCTGCACCACTTTTTCGGGCATCCCCTCCTCATGCAGTGGTCTACGGGAATCAAGCAAATAAATGATCATGCCTCCCCACACCAAGATGCTTGGTCACTTGGGGATTTCACCCACAGAAGCCTCATTCCCCTTGCTCCTTCTTAGGTCTCTAGGCTCCTCCTGGCTGGCTTGCCAATTGTTCTGTAAAAAGAAGGTACCCTATAGGCAAAACGAACTCCAAAGGCCGAAGGAGCAGTGAAACTGAACAAAAAGACTGACAAGTCCAGTTTAACAAAAAAAAAAAATGGTGTACTAAGGGACTTACGGATAGAAGCGTGTCACGGGCAGCTGCAAGAGCAGATCTCTGCAAGCCCAGCTTCTATTAGGAGCTGCTTTTACGGCCCCCTAGGCTGGGGAGCATTTGCTGGTAGGCCACCTGGGAGGAAATGTAACCAACCAGCGTGAGACTGCGTTTTGGTGAGTTGCAGAGGGAAACCACACCAGGTGAACCGCGGCACAAAGTAAACTTTAATTGGAGCAAATAAGGAGATCTCCAGGAATAACTTCCAAAGCTGTGACTACCCCAGCAAGGGTGAACAGGTTCCTTTTATTTAGGGTTAGGATGAATATTTATCTATAGGGAAGACTAGTCCTTACAGGCAAAGGAGCACAAAAGGAAACATTTCTAAACTTACAATGTGTGTTATGTAAATGAGGCTTGAGCTCCTCATTGAGCAGAGATTTTAGCATTATAATGAGGTACAGGTAATTGCGGGTCACTCCCTGGTCCATCTGCACAGGCACAAGTGGGGATTTAGGTCAAACTGGTTTAGGCTGCTGGAGCTCTGGGTCTGGGCAGTCAGTATTGCCAGAGGCATAGTTTCAGTTTCCTCACTGCTATGCCTGCAGGGTCTGTTGCTTGAGTTAAGAGATAAGAGCTTAAGGGAAATGTAGGACAAAGGTTGATGGGTTCAAGCTGGCAAAAAGGAACGTCACCTCTTGGAGTCTAGCTGGTGACAGGTTGGAAAACCCTAGTCATCTCCAGAACAGATCAATGACACTGTACTCCCAGGGTGTACTTAAGGGTGTGGTTAAACAAAAAGAGGGGCGGGGGGGCCTGGGTGGCTCAGTCCGTTGAGCTGCAGACTTCAGCTCAGGTCATGATCTCACAGTCTGTGGGTTTGAGCCCCGCATCCGGCTCTGTGCTGACAACTCAGGGCCTGGAGCCTGCTTCGAGTTCAGTGTCTCCCTCTCTGCCCCTCCCCGGCTTGCTCTCCGTGTCTCTCTCTCTCTCTCTCTCTCTCTCTCTCTCTCTCTCTCTCTCAAATAATAAACATTTAAAAAATTAAAAAAAAAAAGAGGGCGCCTGGGTGGCAAGCCGACTTTGGCTCAGGTCATGCTCTCCTGGTCCGTGCCTTTGAGGCCCGTGTCAGGCTCTGTGCTGACAGCTCAGAGCCTGGAGCCTGCTATGGATTCTGTGTCCCCTCTCTCTGTCTGCCCCTCCCCAACTCGTGCTCGGTCTCACTCTCTCAAAAATAAATGTTAAAAAAAATTTTTTTTTTTTTTTTTTAAACAAAAAGAATAGAAAGAGAGCTGCCCAGGATCTGTGCTCCAGCTTTTAGGTCATAGAGCAGTCATCAAGGTAGATTTGTCCAAGATGCCTTAGGCTGGTTCACACAGCACGATACATTCTTGAGAATGCTACAAAATAACATAGTCTTGATTATTTCTCCTTTCTTGGGCAAGGGTCTTAAATAAGTTACCATTTGCTCTCACTGCCATTCTTCCTTATTGAAGAAGATAGGAGGGCTTTTTTTTGGTTTTTATTTTTGTTTGATTTTTTTCTTTTACTGTTAACCATTTATTTATACCCTGCCTTATGCCAGAAAGGATCTGAAAAGACTGAACAGAGTTGATATTGACTAATTACCTACAGAGTTCAAAGTTCATATTCTCCTGTTCCATTCTTGCAGCAGTCCTACTGAGAGAATTCTTCATAATAAAACCAATAAAGAGAAAAAGAAATAAGGAGAGAAGATAGTGTTAATGCACTGACAACTAATTCCAAATTTCCTGATCACTTTAATCTAAAAGTCAATTTGGTGAAATGAAGTTTTCTTCTCTTACATTTGCATTATATATTTATATATATATATATATATATATATATATATAATTTTTTTTAATTTACTATGCTTATAATATCATCAAAAGTCATGTTGTGTGTGTGTTTTTGTTTTTGTTTTTCTGGAGAAAGGAAAAAAATTTGTTTGGACTCTAAACACGTTTCCCAGGGGATGTTTTTGATATGTTGGAAATTTAGGAAGAAGAGGCTAAAGCTTCAGCAGAAACCAAGTATGAAATATTTCTACGTTTCATTTTTGATCTTTAAGATGAAGACAAAATATTTTCTAGCCTTGGCCAAAAAAAAAAATATTAAAACTACATTTTTCCTGTTCTTTTTAAAATTTTATTTATTATGTTTATCGAGGTAATGAACTACAACATCATATTGGTTTCAGGTATTAGTTTTAACATAATGATTCAGTACATGTATATACTGCAAAATGAGCACCACAGTAAAATTAGTTAATGTCCATCACCACACATAATCACCTATTTTTTTTTCTTACAGTGAGACCTCTTAAGATCTATTCTCATAGCAACTTTCAAACATACAGTACATGTTATTAATTATAGTCATACTGTACATTATATCCTCTAGGACTTATTTCTTTTATAACCGGAAATTCGAACCTTTTGACCACATTCATCCATTTCACCCACCTCCCTCCCACACCCATCTCTGGCAACCATCAATCTGTTCTCTGTGTCTATGAGTTGGATTTATTGATTGACTGATTGATTGATTGTTCCACCCAAAAGTGAGATGATGTGGTATTTGTCTTATGCTGTCTTGGCTATTTCATTTAGCATAATGCGTTCAAGGTCCACTCATGTGGTCAGAAATGGCAGAGCATGATAAATTTAAAAACGACATTTTAAAAATGTATGCAAGACAAACAACTGATGCTGTTCATCTCATGGGTCTTTCTTTCCTTCTTCCTTCCTTCCTTCCTTCCTTCCTTCCTTCCTCCCTCTTCTCTCTCTCCCTTTCTTCCTTCCTCCCTTCCTCCCCTTTTCTCTTTCTTTCTCTTTCTTTCTTTCTTTCTTTCTTTCTTTCTTTCTTTCTTTCTTTCTTTCTTTCTTTCTTTCTTTCTTTCTTTCTTTCTTTCTTTCTTTCTTTCCTTATGCTGCTTACCCTTCAACTGTTTTTAAGGCCTTGGAGGAACTTTTCAGCTGCAGACAGTAAGCAGACATGGGCATAGTAGAGAGCATGCAGACCACAATTTGCTTTAGGACCAGCAGTTATGATGTCACGGTCAGAAATTGCTAAAGGTTATCAGAAAAATCTCCATCCATTATGGATGTGATTAGGTTTTGAGGAATAAACTGCTTCACCTGTCACAAATCCTACCTGAAGGGCCACATTTAGAATTGTGAGAAAGTATCATATTTTCTCTTTTCTCCTTTCATGATAGCCCTGCATGTGAAATTAATTGTTTCGAGCATCCACAGTGTTTATTCTACCTATCGTAGACCTACCTACTTGATTGAATGGTCTGTGAATCCTTGAAGCTTTTGGGATAACAAAAGTGCCTCCAACTCACACAGCTTATTTCAGAAAACCTTGAGAAGATTCCTAAAACTGCCAAAGGGTGTTTGCATACACATCTTCTTGCACCATTACAAGAGAAATGAGAAGTACTACATGGAAAACTGGTTTGTTTTGTATTTTAATCCAAAGGACTGAACTAGGAGGGTGCCCAGGTGGGTCAGTTGGTTAAGCAGCTGCCTTCGGCTCAGGTCATTAACTCACCGTTCGTGGGTTCAAGCCCCACATGGGGCTCTCTGCTGTCCCCACAGGGCCTGCTTCAGATCCTCATCCTCCTTTCTCTCTGTCCCTCCCCAACTTGTCCTCTCTCTCTCTCTCTCTTAAAAATAAGTTGGAAAAAAAAAAAAAAAGGATTGCACTAGGGATTTAAAGAATGAAAGCATTTTTATTTTTGAAGAAGAGGAGGAAAAATATCTTAGATTATTACTATCTGAAGTGATTTTTTCTGTGTATGCCACAAGAGCACAAACAAAGTGGGCTCTTTTCAGACTCTTAAAAAATGAGAACAAACTGAGGGCTGATGGGGGGTGGGAGGGAGGGGGAGGGGGGTGATGGGTATTGAAGAGGGCATCTTTTGGGATGAGCACTGGGTGTTGTATGGAAACCAATTTGACAATAAATTTCATATATTTAAAAAACAACAACAACAACAACAACAAAGTGGGCTCTTTTCCTCAAAGCAGCAGAAGCAAAATTGTATACCTATGTTTTATGGACACCAATACAGCAGGCACTATAGACGCCTTAAGATTTGTTCTTAAACAGTTCATAGTCTGTGCATTTCTTTTCTCATTTTCAGGATTACTTTTGAAGAGCACAAAATTATATATGATCATAATGAACTATTAATGTTTCTGATCCTAACTAGATAAAATCTCTAAAGATTAAATATTTCTCATCTAGTCTTGTGGTATGTAGACCCCACAAATGTTCAATTCCTAATGCCCCAAATCTGCCATATATTACATTGCATAGCAAGGGGCATTAAGGTTGAACATGGAATTAATATTGCTAATCAGATGACCTGGATTATATAGGTGAGCCCAGTGTAATCACAAGAGTACTTGAAAGTGGAAAAGTGAGGCAGGAGAGAAGGTCAGAATCCTTGAGAGATTGTTAAAAAAAAAAAGATTTTTTTTTTTTAATGTTTACTTATTTTTGAGAGAAAGAGAGAGATTGGGTGACAGAGTGCAAGTGAGGGAGGGGCAGAAAGGTAGGGAGACACAGAATCTGAAGGAGGCTCCAGGCTCCAAGCTGTTTGCACAGAGCCCAAAGCAGGGCTTGAACTCATGAACCACAAGATCATGACCTGAGCTGAAGTTGGATGCTTAACTGACTGAGCCACCCAGGTATCCCATTGAGAGACTTAAAGATTCTATGCTGGCTTTGAAAATGAAGGAAGAGGCCACAAGCCAACGAGTACAGGCAGCTTCTAAAGTCTTGGGGCGCCTGGGTGGCTCAGTCGGTTAAGCGGCCGACTTCAGCTCAGGTCATGATCTCGCGGTCCGTGAGTTCTAGCCCCGCGTCGGGGTCTGTGCTGACAGCTCAGAGCCTGGAGCCTGCTTCAGATTCTGTGTCTCCCTCTCTCTGACCCTCCCCTGTTCATGCTCTGTCTCTCCCTGTCTCAAAAATAAATAAACGTTAAAAAAAAAATTTAAAAAAATACTTTCTTAAATAAATAAATAAATAAATAATAAAGTCTGGAACAGTCAGGGAAACAGATTCTTCCTTACAGTTTTCAGAAAAACGTAAAACAACACATAAACACATACACACACACACACACACACACAACGCAGGCCTGAAAACACCTTGATTTTAGCCTAATGAGACCCACTTTAGAATTCTGACTCTTGGAACTGCACAATAATAAATGTGTGTTGTTGGCACAAAAACAGACACATAGACCAATGGAATAGAATAGAAACCCCAGAACTAGACCCACAAACGTATGGCCAACTCATCTTCGACAAAGCAGGAAAGAACATCCAATGGAAAAAAGACAGCCTCTTTAACAAATGGTGCTGGGAGAACTGGACAGCAACATGCAGAAGGTTGAAACTAGACCACTTTCTCACACCATTCACAAAAATAAACTCCAAATGGAGAAAGGACCTAAATGTGAGACAGGAAACCATCAAAACCTTAGAGGAGAAAGCAGGAAAAGACCTCTCTGACCTCAGCCGTAGCAATCTCTTACTCGACACATCCCCAAAGGCAAGGGAATTAAAAGCAAAAGTGAATTACTGGGACCTTATGAAGATAAAAAGCTTCTGCACAGCAAAGGCAACAACCAACAAAACCAAAAGGCAACCAACGGAATGGGAAAAGATATTCGCAAATGACATATCGGACAAAGGGCTAGTATCCAAAATCTATAAAGAGCTCACCAAACTCCACACCCGAAAAACAAATAACCCAGTGAAGAAATGGGCAGAAAACATGAATAGACACTTCTCTAAAGAAGACATCCGGATGGCCAACAGGCACATGAAAAGATGTTCAGCGTCGCTCCTTATCAGGGAAATACAAATCAAAACCACACTCAGGTATCACCTCACGCCAGTCAGAGTGGCCAAAATGAACAAATCAGGAGACTCTAGATGCTGGAGAGGATGTGGAGAAACGGGAACCCTCTTGCACTGTTGGTGGGAATGCAAATTTGTGCAGCCGCTCTGGAAAGCAGTGTGGAGGTTCCTCAGAAAATTAAAAATAGACCTACCCTATGACCCAGCAATAGCACTGCTAGGAATTTATCCAAGGGATACAGGAGTACTGATGCATAGGGCCACTTGTACCCCAATGTTCATAGCAGCACTCTCAACAATAGCCAAATTATGGAAAGAGCCTAAATGTCCATCAGTTGATGAATGGATAAAGAAATTGTGGTTTATATACACAATGGAATATTACGTGGCAATGAGAAAAAATGAAATATGGCCTTTTGTAGCAACGTGGATGGAACTGGAGAGTGTGATGCTAAGTGAAATAAGCCATACAGAGAAAGACAGATACCATATGGTTTCACTCTTATGTGGACCCTGAGAAATTAACAGGAACCCATGGGGGAGGGGAAGGAAAAAAAAAAAAAAAACAGGTTAGAGTGGGAGAGAGCCAAAGCATAAGAGACTGTTAAAAACTGAGAACAAACTGAGGGTTGATGGGGGGTGGGAGGGAGGAGAGGGTGGGTGATGGGTAATGAGGAGGGCACCTTTTGGGATGAGCACTGGGTGTTGTATGGAAACTAATTTGTCAATAAATTTCATATAAAAAAAAAATAAAAAAAAAAATAAAAAAAAAAAAAATAAAATAAATGTGTGTTGTTTCAAATCGCTAAATTTATCCTAATTTGTTACAACAGCAATAAAAAACTAAGTGTTAGTCCATGATTTTTATTGTAAAATTCATTTGTGTTATCAGTGTGAAAGGTATTTTAAAATATTTTTAGGAGTATAGGAAAAATTTGTGCTTCAATAGAAAACTTCATTGTCTACTGCACATTCCACTGGATTATTTGATTCTGAGTCTATGGGAGCTAGTTTCCAACTCTAAACTGGAGATAACGAATAAAAATATGAGATAATTCTTGCCTGTGCACATGTAAATCCAGTTCTGTCCAGTGCAGGTTTAATTGATTTCCCTCCCCGACCATGAAAGAAGTTGGTTTTGTGTCCATTTACATATTGATTTCAAAATTCCTGATCTACAGTTGTGTTTGTTCTTTGGATTCTCCTTTGAATTTGTTGTAATGCCTCAGCAGCTTTCTCATTAATAAGTTAAATAAAATAATTCGTATGCGTTTATTTTTCTATTTCTATAATAGTCATGATTTTACCTTTTTTGACAGTTATCTTTTAACAGAAGTACCAGAATTTATCTCAAGCTAAAAGAAGAACAAGAAGAAGCCAAAGAGGAGAGAAGGAAGAAGAGTGGGAGGAGGGCAAGAAGAATAAGATGAAGGTGAAAAGGTCAAGTTTTTAGAGCCTCACTTCACTCAATTCACCCTCGAGATTCCTGGCTTTTTGTACAGTTGGATGACCGTGCTCACATTTATGCCACCAGAAGCATGTTTCCTGTTTTAGCTTTCTCCCATGTGGGCATTTTTCTTAGCAAGCTCCTTCTTGAGAGAAGAAAGAATGAGAAGAATGCTTTTGAGCATTTCTAGGCTACTTGAGTCTCACTGTGTCAGATCCCAAACTTAGGCCAGTGTCTTGGCCAGTTCCATAATTCATATACACATCTATTTGGTATCTATGTGACTGGATACTATATCTAGAAATTTGGATGGCACCAGTAAATACAACAAATACCTCCATCCTCATAGAGCTTACATTCTATTGGGGGAGACAGATCTGTAATAATAAAAAGAAATGAGGTGATTACATAATATATTAATGGATGATAACCCACAGGGCACATGGGTGGTTCAGCTGGTTAAGTGTAGACTTTGGCTCAGGTCATGATCTCATGGTTTGTGAGTTCCAGCCCCGAGTCGGGCTTTATGCTGACAGCTCAGAGCCTGGAACTTGCCTGGATTCTGTGTCTCCCTCTATCTCTGTCCCTCTCCAGCTCATGCTCTCTCTCTCTCTCTCTCTCTCAAAAATAAATAAACATTAAAAAAAAAAAAAAGATGTTAAGATCCATCTTTGGAGACAAAGTAAAGTTGGGGATCAAGAATGTTAAGGACGGAGACCAGTTGGTAGTATTAATTAGAGGTCAGGCAGGCCCCTTTGAGAGGGGGAAATTTGAGCAAAGGCTGCAGAAGAGGAAGGGAGTTGTATGAATAACTATAAAAGAGCAGTCCAAACAGAAGAAACAGTCAACGCAAAGACCCTACTACAAGGGAACTGTTAGCATTTTTCAGGAATCACACATTGGCTTGTTGGCTGGAGAAGAGTGAGAAAAAGGGAGAAAAGTAGATGGTTTTGAGGGGCTAATCATGTAGCACCTCAGGCCACTTTAAGGACTTTGGCCTTGCTCTAAATCAAATGAGAATTCTCGCAGTGTTTCCAGCAGAAGAATGACATCATCTGACTTACATTAAAAAAAAAAAATCCGTTTGCTGTGTGCTATGAATTGATTTAAATGGGCAAACATAGAAGCCTGTTAGGAAGCTAGTGCCGTAATCCAGTTAAGGAAAAATGGCAGCTTGACCCACAGTGATAGCAGTGGAAATGTAGTAGTGGTGAAAAGTGATCAGACTACGAAGACATTTTGAAGACAGAATGAAATTGATTTTTAGCGAGGTGTGAAACACGGGGATCAAATGTGATTTCATAATTTTCAGTTGAATAAGCAGAAGGAAGGAGTTACCAGCAACTGGAAAGTGAGGGTTTCAATTATTGGAGGAAGATCAGAAGTTTCATTCTTTACATGATGAATTTGAGTTGTCTGTTATATAAGTAGATGGAAAAATCGAATGGGAAATTGAATATATGAGTCTAGGGTTTAGGACAGAGGTCTGGGATGGAGATATAAATTTAAGCATCATGCACATTTAGATCTTATTTGAAGACTGGATAAGGTCGGCAAAGGAGCAAGGACAGACAGGGAAGTGATCAAGCACTGCTCAGTCCACACTGAGAGGTAAGGAAAAAGAGGAAGAACCAGCAATGATGACAAAGAATTAAAGTAGGGGAAATCCAAGAGAGTGTGGCATACTAACACCAGATGAAGAAAGTGTATCAAAAAACAGGAGATTATTAACTGCATCAAATGCCCTGAGGATTGTAACTAGGACAAGAATTGACTATTGGAATTGACAGCAAGAAGGCCATAATGAAGGGGATGACAGCAAATGTGGTTGGAGTAGTGAACTCCAAACACTCTTTCAATAACATTTAATAGAGAATACAGAGAATCAAGAAAAGGGTCTATATGGTGATAACCGGAGACAGTTCTTAAGTGTTGCTGCAAAAGGAGCTGGTGGTGAATAAGAAATCAAGCGAAAGGTTTGGATTTTTATGGCAGAAATAATTTTATGTATATTGTAATGGCCATTTCCAATAGAGTGTGAAAAATGCAATGAAGTAGGAGCTAGAAGGGACAATTGCTAGAGCTATTTCTTTAGGAAAGGAGGAGAGGGATGAATCTAGTATCCACAGGGAGGGATTATCTCAAGTAAATATGATGCTATTCATTTACAGAACCAGGTATGAAGGCAGAGTGAGTACAGAAACAGTGTAGGTTAGTTGTGGAGGGCAGGGATATAATTATCTGAATGTTTTAATTTTTTTAATGAAGAAGGAAGTAAGATCCTACCTGAGAGTGAAGATGAGGGAGGAAGTATTGAGGCTAAGGAAGAGAATTGGAAATAGTCATCAGAGTGGGAAAAATAGGAGACTTGGGACATAATGTACGATGACTGGCTGTATTAAAGTCCCTCCTGAGGCTCACAGTCATGAATTTGAAATGAGACCAGTCATCAGGGTTGAGTCTTTTCCTCCAGCTCTGGCTAACTGCACAGGTACAGGTACAGGTACAGGTACAGGTACAGGTACAGGTACAGGTACAGAGTGGTGAAGAGTTGAGCTTAAGTACGGTTTTGCTTTTGCCAAATGAGTTTAAAATTCCCAGGGCACATAAGCTATGTTTAACTTGTGTAAAACATGTAAAGTGAAAGGAATTTTAAACCTCTTGGGTATCCTATCAGGAAACAAAAGTGTCTTATTCCTAAGGGCTTATTTACCTAAGGATGTTTAAGGCTCCCACATGTCTGGCAAGAATTCAGCAGCATATCCTAATTGTGAAGTTGAGTTTTAAAAGTTTGTGTATTGACCAACTAATTGAAAGTTATTTACAAGGGGGAGAAACTATACTGAAATAGTACATTTTACTATGACAAAGAATTCAACATTCTATTGTTGTGTCAGCATAAAATGTAGTTATATATACTGCTGTCATTTCCATTTATTGTTAGAAGTGTCTGTGTTTTATTTCGCAACTAGGGTGACTGTTTATTTTAGGCAGATACTGTGTTTTATTCTTTGTATTCCCCACTGAACTTAGCATATGACACAGCACATGGAAAATTCTCAAAAACAAAAAACGAAACAAACAAAACAAAACAGACAAATAAACAAAAAAACTCTTCATCAATTGAAATTATCGACTTTACTATTTTGGATGCATAAAGTCCCCGAGTTGGTTACCATATTATACAAAGATTCAAATTCACACTGCAGATGATCTTTAAAGCATGTTTTTCAATTGCAGTCATTTCTGAATATTGGCTAAACAAAAGAGTTTAAATTCTGTTACTATCTTGTTTCAATAACTTAAATATAATTCCAATAATTTTCCACATACACAAAATATTCAGTAGACAAGTGAGATACATTACATGTCAAGGACCATATCTAGTATGGTATCAAAAAAAAAAAAAAGCACAACACTAAGGCAGATTTTAGGACTGAAATATAAATCCTGAAAAATAGCGTTTATAATGGAAATGCTGACAGACCCATAACAATCGCAGTGCTAGCAGGCGCCGCTATAATACCCAACATCATCAGCCAATTTACCTCTTCATTCATGTCTGTTGCTAAGTGTCTAGTTACTGTAAATGCTTTAGATTTTGCATAATTTATGTAAATTATTAAACACCTGTTCTCTTCCCAGAAAACAAAGATATGGAACAGTCTCCTTAGTTTAATTGATTCCTGGCTTGAGTTCTGTCATTGTTTCCCCAGCAACTACAAGGGAGTTGTAGCTCCCTAATGGTCAGATATTGTTGGAAAGACACAGATGTTAAGAATTGATCTTTCAGACACATGTATCCGTATAGCTTTATGTGTGGTTGGGTGAGCATGTAAATGAATAAATGAAAATATCATTGTTTCTCCTGAATGCATTTAAAACAGAGTGTGTCCATTATCAATGATACTTAATTGCAAAGCACTTTTCCTGATTTTTCCTACATTTACCTTTTCTACATTAGTATTATCCTTAAATTTAAAAAACAGAACTGGGCCGTATTTTCCTTTTATGAAGCAAGTCATATTATTTTTTGAATACCCAAATTGAGTGATTTTCTTTAAAGATTTCCAAACATCTAGCTCAAGAAAATTGTGCTTCAGGTATAGAGAAATCTCAGTGAGGTCACTTGAAGTCTATTGCAGAAGCACATGATTTTTGTGAAAAATGATTCATTGTTATTATTACTCTCCTTGTTCAACCGTCAAGAAGTTGTTGGATTGAAATACCATCAGAATTACCTAGTTACTCTAGACAATGCTTTAAATTGGGACTTTGCTAGGCAAAAATTCAGGATAGCCAAAAATGGGTTAGTTACACTTGGTCAATTAGATGCAATGTATTATTTGCATATATAAAATCTTTCCATGAAATTATTTTCTTTAATGCAGTTGATTTGGGAAGTTATTTTCCTCAGAGAGGCATTTAAAAGTAATTTTAAAGTAATCTTGAAAGTATTTTTAAAATTTTAAAGTAATTTTAAAGTAACTTTAAAAGTATTCACAAATATAACATTGGTGAATAGGTTGTTCTGACTTTGAAGTTCTTTGACTACCAGGAGAACCTGAGTCAACCACTGAAGGAAGTCATGACCTAAAAAGCAGTAAGTAAAAGAAAAAAAAAAAAAGGACGACTAGAAAGGTGTTTGAGTTGCTTTTACCTACCATATTTTTATTCTTTGCCATTATTTATAAACCTTACCCATAACTGTTTAAAATTTTCAGTATTTGAAATCGATGTGGAAAAGTGTATCTGAATTCTGAGTTCATATTCAGCTACAAACACAGTAAACCCCAATTTTTGGAGTTAAGAATGTGAACTCAGAGTGGCTTTTAGACAACCTAAAAGGTGAAGAAGAAGGGGGGGTGGGGAAAGGGGCATAGTAAAAATGTAAATAATACATTTAATGCAGATAAGTTGAATGCATGCAATTTTTACAATACATAAATTAAAACCCAACATAGTAGATGTTTTATGATAAAAATATAGGTATTTAACTTAATACAAACTTAATATGAGTCCATAGTGTAAGGTAGGTAGTTAATAAAATGAAATAAGATGCCTAATACATGGCAAGCAGCTGTGTATCAATTATTTTTCACTAAATAACAAACAACACACAATTTCAGGTGCATTCAATAACAAACATTTATTTCTTACTCACATGTCTGTAGCACAACTGGTCTAAACTGGCCTCCTCTGAGTTTGATTCCAAGATGTGGGATGGGTCCAAATCTTTTCTACATGTCTTTCATCACATTGAACCATTAGGCACCAAAGCAGAAGCTTCTTTCTGTCAAAAGCAGGAGCACAAGTGAACATGGCCACCTGCACAAGCATATGTCAAGCCCCAGTTCACATGTTGTCTGTTAACACCCATTGCAAGAGAAGTCACATGGCCAAGCCCAATATCAATGGAATAGGAAATAGGTTCTTCCAATGGAGGTAAATTAGGATAGAGTGAATATTTGCTGAATAAAGTTTTAATTGACTGTAGTCAGCTGTTATTATTTTAAATGCAATGATAAACTGAGGCTACATTAATAGATGTCTAGTGCCTAGTACAAAGGAAGCATGTCTAGTCAGATAGTAAAATAAAGAATTTAGCTATTTTTAATGGCATTGACCCCATGCTTGTTCACTGATCGTGTGCACGTGTGTGAGTATATGTATGTGTGTGTGGCATGTAAAGAGAGAAAGAGATTTATTTAGAAATAATTTCTAGATTATATTGCTATCCCTTAGAAGACTTGCAATCCATGACCTACATAGTCATGGTCTCTCTACGTCGTTTCTCCTTCAGCACCCTACACAATGCCCAACTCCTACCTTCCTGCTCATCATGTTTGATTGACCAAGGGATAATACCTCTTCCAATATGGGTCAATCAAATGATTCTCTGGGACATTTGTAATTAAATGTAAAAGGCGTTGTTCAATTGAGGTTGGTCCTCTGAGGAAGGACCTTGTACTATTGGGGGTAGCCATGTACAGCAAAACTAACTTCAAAGAGAGGGGTGAAACAGCAGAGAAACTTCAAAGAGAGAAGGGACTTGACTTTGTTCCTGGAATTTTTGGTTCTTGATACTCCCTGCTCTGAAGCCTAGCCCTTCTTAGGTTCTGTGAGATGACCTAGAACCCTTCCAATTAATTGATCTTCTTGTGGCTAACTAAGGTGATATTCTAATTCTTACATCCCGAATAACCTTGGTTCAAAGCAGAAAATTCTTGTGTTTAGGTTTGAAGTGAATATATCAATACTTACCAAAGAAGAGCAATAAAATGATCTCTGAAGTATTTTCAGTTAATTCTTATTTATATTTACATTTATATACCTAATACCTATAGCATCTTATTTTATTCTCAACAAATTAAAACTAAATTAAACTAAATGACACGAATTTCAGTCCAACTCTGTGAAGCAGGTAGCATGTATAGGATTCTTTACAATTAGCATGCAGTAAAGAATTAATGAATTATATAAAAATGTATCTGGAAATTTTTTTTTTTTTTTAGCGTTTATTTATTTTTGAGACAGAGAGAGACAGAGCATGAACGGAGGAGGGTCAGAGAAAGGGAGACACAGAATCTGAAACAGGCTCCAGGCTCTGAGTTGTCAGCGCAGAGCCTGACGCGGGGCTTGAACTCACGGACCGCGAGATCATGACCTGAGCCGAAGTCGGCGGCTTAACCGACTGAGCCACCCAGGCGCCCCTGGAAAATGTTTTATAAATGGGTCTTGGTAATTAATTTCAGAGAGCATTTCTAGATTATGCATTTCTTTTTATTTACCAGGGCTCCTAAAGATACATAAAATGCAGGATGTGCTCACTTACTGGTGCCTCATGTGGTATGGTTTAATTAACAGAAATATTATGTAACACAAATTTACCTAATATGCTCAGCCCAGATTTCTGCTGAGCTCCTTCTGTTTCTCAAATCTTTTGGGAAAAGTAAAAGTTTTGGTGTCATTGCCTCTCATTGTTTGTTCACCAATATTACAATTCTATTCCATATCCCCTAGGTTTTTAGTGGACTATCATTTGCTACTTACTGTCCATTCCCAGTGGAAACTCATGTCATGGTCCACATGATGAGCTGCTATCCCACTCTGCTTTATCTGGGAAAGATTTAGAGTAGAGCTTACTGTCCCTTTTGTTTCCCTAAGTCCAGTACATGAGATTTTGTTACATATGTTCATTTTCTTTCTTTCTTTCTTTCTTTCTTTCTTTCTTTCTTTCTTTCTTTCTTTCCTTCTTTCTTTTTACTGAAGCATTAAGATAATTTCAGGAGAGAATTTCCACACACACTGGAAAATCCTTAAGTTCTAGCCACAAGGAAATCTTAAATTTTCTGTGAGTCTAAATATGGAAGAAATCTGAATACTGGAGACTTCCATAAAAACAGAAGCCTTCCATACCACATTATTACAATATTATTGACTATACTCCATATGATATACTTTTCATCTCCATGACTGATTTATTTTATAACTGGAAATTTGTACCCCTTAATCCCTTTGATGTATTTTGCCCATCCCCCCACCCATCTCCCCTCTGGCAACCACCAGTTTATTCTCTGTAGAAAAGAGTCTGTTTGGTTTTGTTTGTTCATTTGTTTTGTTTTTTTAGATTCCACCTGTAAGTGAAATCATATGGTGACAGATGGTGACTACGCTTATCATGGCGAGCACTGAGTAATGTATAGAATTGTTGAATCAATATGTTGTGTACTTGAAACTAATATAACATTGTATGTTAATTATACGTCAGTTTAAAAAAAGAAAGAAAGTATGTCTTCCATGGGTATCTCTTCAAATCTTCAATTTCTTCTCTTCTTGTAGGTAAATACACCTTCTCAATTCATCTTGCTTCAGATGATTCCCTCCAAATCTTAATCCCGTTCATCACCATTATTATAATTTTACAAAGCAGAGCATTAAGAGCATAGATTCAGGCTTTTAACTGCTTAGGTGAATATCCTGGATTTGCTCTTTTGTGGTTATGGGAAAATTTTTAAAATCTCCCTATGCCCACATTTCTTTATCTGTGAAATGAGTATAGTAATAGTACTTATTAGATAGTGTGGAGGTTAAACAGATTGTTATGTACAAATGCTTAAAGAGTGCTTGTTGGGGCACTTGGGTGTCTCAGTCAGTTAAGCTGGTTTCAGCTCTTTGCTTCAGCTCAGGTCATGATCTCATGGGTTCCTGAGATCAGCCCTGAGTTGGGATCTGACAGTGTGGAACCTACTTGGGATTCTCTCTTCCTCTTTCTCTCTCTACTCCTCCCGCGCTCCCTTGCGCTCTCTCTCTTTCAAAATAAATAAATAAACATTAAAAAAAGTGCCAGTCAGGTAAGAAGCACAAAATGTGTTTGTTGTTTTTGTTGTTGTTATTATTAATATGTATTGCTCCTTGTCAAAGTCTTGTGGGCTCAAGAAACTTTCTCAGGGTTACCCAAATGACAATGATATCCATCAGTACTCAATGCCAAGGGTTTATCAGCCCCATGGATGAATTAAGTACAGCATACAATTAGTATTTCCTAATCAAAATTCTCACCTGTATGACTCTGTTCTGCTATTTCCCTTAGTAAATGGAACCATTAAAGTAGGGACATCTATCAGGGATAGACTTTAACTTATCTTTTGGCTACAGTCTAAATCCATATTGAAAAAGGAAAACTCTTTTTTTTTTTTCTTCCAATTAGCAAGGAGGCTGTCTGCTCTTTGAGTCAATGGCTCCCGATTAGTGGAGGAGCATTTGATTTCTTTCCTGCCCCACCCCAATGGGCCTACCTGCACCATAAAAGAGATATATATAAGCTTTTACCGTGTGCTCTCCTGGTTAATATGGAAGGACAGGGAACTTAATACTTTATACCCAGCTACCTTCAGCAGTGGGAAGAATACAAAAGGATTACCAAACTCTTCCACCAAACCTAGAAAATATATAAACAATGACAAATCCCAGACATTTGAAACTTCCAAGGGCTACTTTGCCCTGTTCCTACTAGCCATGACAATCCTGTTAATGAATTTTACACTTGAATTAGGTTCCAGCCTCTTTAAACTAGAACCTACTTTTCCTAAAGGCTGTTTTCAAAATAACTGATAAGATTTGCTTATATCTATAAAAGCAGTGCTTTGGCCATTGTTAAAAACACGTGAAATATTATATTCTATTTGTCTAGTTGTCTAATACCAATTTTAATTTTCTGCTTAAAGTATGCTTATAAAGTAGAACACAGAAAAATAGAAACTAAAAGATTTTGCTGTAATTATAGGCAATTTGAGGATCTTATTATTCAATTCACTATAGCCTCTTCTCGTGGAATCTTTCTGAGACACCTAAAGCCATACTAGTATGTATTCCTGAGAAATTGGGTAAAAGTGTTTGTATGAGTAAGTTTTTTTAATTAATTGTAATTCTTTCTTAAATCTCTTTTTTTTTCACCTTCACCATCATTAAAATTTTGAGGTTTAATTTAATTTTGCTTAAGCAAATTGCAATAGAAATGATTCAGCCACCCAAAGAATGCATTCTGGGGAATTGAAGCTTGCAATTATTTGCTCTGAGATGTAAGTATGCCTTAGAGGGATGCTTTAGAAGCTACTTGGGTTTGCCAGGTGTTCTAACTCAGATATACTCTTGACTAGCATGTCAACTGAACACACTGCGAAATGGGGACTCTTCTATTAGTGGCTCTCCATGGTGCACTGGAGCCCAATACAAGTGGTTGAATATAAAAAGAAAATAGACTATATTCTATGATTTTCATCTATATTAACAGTAGTATATTTTGTCAAACCATATTCTCAGTAATACCAGCAGATAGCATGTGAACCTTACGTTAAGTTTAGGGAATATTTCCTCCCCCAAACTTTCCAAATACAGTAAATTTTATTAAGAGTATATCCAAGTTGGTTGTTCTTTTTGTAGAGCATCCATCCTTTATATTCCAGTACTTGTAACAGATTTAAATATCAAAACCATCCTAGTTAAGAAGTTACATAATTTAAACAAACATCTCCATTGTTAAGACTATGTTTTCTCATACTATATTTTCAGTTACAAGAGCTGAATCTTATGTCTGTTATATTGTCAGAAAATCTGACTTGTAGTACTAATTCCTCTGTAGACTGTGGGGAACTTGGGCAATCCACTCACAATCCCCTTTCTCTCAATTGTATCATCCCTCAAATGGGATAATAATAATGATAATATAATCTATCGCTTCCATTGTGCTCCAAAGACCAATGTGTTTATGTGGACAAGTTTACAATTATAAGTCATTATCTGTGTGTGATACAGAGTTTTCACTTGTAAGTCACTATGAGTTTTGGCTTTTGATTTGTCCATAACCTTTAGAATAAAGGAGATGTTAAATATCACTAAATATGTTTCACCTGGTAACCACTGATGACCTTCTCTAACCATTATTAAATTGGTCCAAATTGAAGAGTATAAAATGATGGGGCACATTTCCAATAGCTTAAGGGATAGAACTTTATGTGTGCATAATAAAGTTTGCTCAAGTCCCTTTCCTCGACTCTTGCTTCTCTTTGCTTCTCCAAGCAGCAAATGTAGTGCTAACATTGCATTGCTCTAAGTTTAGCTGTATATTTTCCCATGTCCCGTGTCCCGTAAATTCAGATTTAGTTCTGAATGAAATGGGTTACTTTTTTGTTTGTTTTACTCATGACATAAAAGAGATCACGAGTCTTATTTTTTGTTTTTGTAATCTAGATTTTTCTTTCTGAAGGTGTATTTGCAATTTTGAAATTTTTAAATAAATAATTAATGCTCCGAGAACATTAGAGAAATAATAAGCTAATTCTCATGATCTCATTTATCGTCTGCCATTCTTCTATAGGTAAATTACACTTCAGTACTTTCTCAATATGCATGATTTGATCATTACAAGAACTCTTAAGTTTAAAACTGGATTATAAATTAATAATGCTAACCATACAATTTTGTAGAGCCCCAAGGCTTAAATAAAGTAGGCAAGGGTCAAAGGAAAAGGAAAAAAAAATGGGGGAAAAATGCCCTCAGTCTCCTCTTAGCCCAACCATCTGTCTAAAGAAAATTTAAGATCATCAAAGAGAAGATGAAGGCTTTATTTGGCTAATGTTCACAAGAGAACACCTGAACACCAGCTAACTCTTCCAAGTTAAAGCAAAATTGGAGTTTCATAGGGTCAGAGGAAGAGAGGAATACATGCTTTTGTGGCTTGGCTCAGATTACACTTTCTGTTTCTAACTGCTCCTAAAATTGTGGTTACAACAGCTGGAGGTCATTCTGCTTTTTCCTGCCTCTTTCTTGGTATCATTGGTACAACTCCATCCCGATAACTGCCAGCATACTTCTTTTGCGAGCTGTTATTTGTAAGCATTGTGCTGTGATATGTTGGTTGGTTAAGGTTTAGGAGGTGGATGGTCAGGGGGAAAAAGTGGGCGGGGTGGAAAAGGAAGGGAGAAAATGGAAGAAGCTAAGGGTAAAAGGTTAGGGTGACTAAGGGCTCTCTATCATGTCTAATTTAATCCTTTTACACATCTTTCCTTAAACTCTGAATTTCTTTGCTGTCAAATAAATGATCCTTTGGTGTCTAAAAAAGCATGTTAGGAGTTAGTGAAAGGCTATAAAATTGACAAATTCTTTGAATCTTTCTCTAAGATTGAATTTTATAGCACCTTTCAATTACATTCCTAAACCCAAATATCAGTAATGCCACCTATTCACAATAATCATTGCATAACTAAAGCCTTGATTCTCAGACATTTACACAATACTGAAAAGGCCCTGTTCTGCATATACATTGGGGGAAGTTATTGTATGGTAAAGCTTGCAACTCAAATTTGTAAAAAACATTTCATCTCCCAAAGCATTAGAGAAAGGATTCTTCCTCTTCTGGTAAATTTCCACTTCCGGTAAATTTCAGTAGTTTGACTAGATTAGAGTTTACACATGGTTTCAATAAATTTAAATAATAGGACAGAATGAGATGGATTCATTAATGACTTTGGAATGAACCACTTGTAGTCTGAAAGTTAACAAGAATCTTGGTGGCATTCAGTCTTACTCTCCAGAGCTCAAAGGATGATTTTATCTACATTGTAACACAATGTTTTAATTTACAAACAATCTTCTTCTACAACAATTCGTTTTTTGGCCCAGCTCTGTTTGAAAGAATGAAAGGTCTTTGGCATCAATTCCTATTTTTCTCCTACATGGCCAGTAGATACCCTTTTGCTTCCAGAACAAACTTTCTCTTGCCTTCTCTCAAAACATTGTCTTAGAACTCATTATTAACATCTCAAATTTCAAGACCAAAGCATGGAAACAAACATTTGAAACTTTATTAGTGTTTACCCAACTAAATATATCCTTATTTGATTTCCTTATTATAAAATGTAATGTTTTACTGAATATTGCATTAATTGTGTTGGAGTCTGCTAACTGGTTAACTGAAAAATAATCTCAACTCCATCTTGTTTAGAATGACTAGACTTTGAACCAGAACCTCTCTGAAGTTCTTGCTATTTCAGAAAATGTATGAAAAAGATAGTAATTTAGCACCATGCGCCTTATAATTAGCTTAATCGTTGTCAGCATGTAGCTATAAACCAAATACCAATTAGTCCTATTTGTATATCCATGGGCTTTTCTGGTTGTCTTTGAGCTAAAGTTTCTTATTTGTGCAACTTAGAGCCCCCCTAGTGTGCAAGGGAAATGTTTTTTTTTTTTTTTAACATTTTTAAATGTGCAAATTAACTGCATATTTAGTTTTACTATGCAAATAAGCTGAGCTGATAAGTTCTTATTAGCAAAAGACAGGTTTTGTAATGCTTAAAATTCCACAAATGTAGGAAAGCAATCTGTGATATGCTTCAACAGTCCATAAATGGTGGTTAGGTATTATTAGAGATTCAGTTACTGTTTAACAATCATTTAATCCCTATAGCTTCCTGTATTTAACAAAAGCCTATTTTCCAAATTGAAGAAAGCATATATATCAAAATGAGTTGTGTTCACATATTAAGACAGGCACAGAGAAAAATCATTGCATACATACTGAGAGAAGTACCCTGAAAAAGATTCAAACATATATCAAGAAAGGCACCCATAAATAGAGCAAGTCACGTACATACAGAGAGACCTATAAACATTCAGAGAAATAAATATATTCAGAAAGAAAGGAAAGAAAGAGACATACTCAGATCCAAAAAATGGATTCAAAATTCCTACAGGAGGGAAATCAATGTTCATCAAAATCTGTTTCCTCCTGTTCTGGAAACACAGACAATATTTCCAGTCTTGCTTGCAGATGTGATCGTGTGACAGTTCTAGACAATGGAAAGGGAGAAGGTAATGAGTTCCGTCTCCATGCTTTGCCCATAGTGACATCCTATGTGACTTTCTGCTCTGGCTGAATAGGGTGGAGGTGTGATTTATGACGACCACGGTAGCTCTGTGTTAAAGACAGCAGAGATGCTGTTAACCTAGATATCTGACTTAGGACTGAGTCCCTCCTTGCATTCTTTCTCTACCATGCCCCTTGGACTATTAATGAAAAGAAATAAACACCTTGGACTACTAAATGGAAAGAAATATATTTCTATTACATTTGAGCCATTATGCATCTTGATCTGTTACATTTGCATATCATGCTTGAATTAATGCAGTGGAAGAGTTACAAATGTAAGGGACATCTTCCAGCTTTTCAACATTTGTTTTCCTTCAAGATTATCAGAGCTTGTTGAGTTGAAGAAAATGCTTTCATATATTTGATTTCAGCTACTTTGAAATTGCATTATAGGCCAAATACCAAGGCTTAATGAAAGCAGTGAGAGTATAGTATAAACAGCACTGGACTAGAAATTAAAAGGTATTATTATCTTCATGATACTGCTCCTTCCTAGCTGATGACAAACAAGTGACTTCTCCTTACTAGAACTCCTTCTATTTCACATCTATAAAATGTGAGCACCTAGATTAAATGACCACCAAAGCTCTATCACAGCATAGTTCTCATTCTGTTAACTATAATTCAAAATGGGGTCAAAATATTAGAGATCCTCCTGTCAATAATAAATAAATAAAACAAAGTAAAATTAAGAAAGGTGAAAATTTATATGCTTAGTTTTTCTTCTAGTTTCTCTGGGACTTTTGAGACTCGAGCTCTAGCTCTGGTATAACCCTGAGCTAGTTCTTATATACTGTCTCATATATTACTACTCAAGAATGATAGGATAATATGGACAATTTCTAAAATTATTTCAAAATCTAATGCACCATGGTGCTGAGAAACAGAAAATGTTAATCCCCAGGAATAATTTGCTTATTGGAATCTTTGTTAAATACACCCCTGCTTCTGTGAGCAAAAGAATAATTTAGAAAACTGAGTTTTGAAACAGGCTCTATGTGTTAATGAGTAAGTTGTTTAACCTCTTGGAAACTTATTGTCTTCAACTACAAGTGGGGATTAACATTGACTACCTATTATTATTTCAAGGACTAAAGGAGATTAGGAATATGGAAATTCCAAGGTTAGCCCCTGCCATTCAATAGCCTCTCTATATGTATTTGGCTTATCCCCCCCCTTTACTGCATGTTTACACAAAGGGTATACTATACAGCAGACCCAACTCTGGCCCAAATACTTTCAAGCTGCTGGGAGATATTCAGGATGGTTAACAGAAACTAAGTATTAGGAGAACATGCTGGTTGTGGCAGAAAGACAAATAGAGATGTATCAGTGTAAAATTAATTGTAATCATTGATGAATATTTTCTTGGAGTTATATAATTTATGCTTATAGAGAGAATGTTAATAATCATTTTTAGTATTATTTGTTAATATTAAGCAATGGTTTGTTTTCAAAGTACTAAAGGTAATTGACATTTCCTGATTATATACTAAATGCCAGACATGCTTTTTCTTTGTTACAGACTCTAATTCTCATAAACAAACCTTCAAAGTATGTAGGTGACCCTCCTCCATTATTTGGATTAAAAAAAAAAAGGAGGGGTCAAAGAGCCTAAGTCACCTGTTCAGAACTACCTACTGAGCTTGATTTAGAAGGAAAACCCACTTATAGAGCCAAACCCAAGTTTGTCTGGCTCCAAAGCCTCTTTTTTTTTGACCATATCACAAAACCTTTTCATAATAAAGTCTACAGAACCTCCAAATGGTTGTGCCTTAATTTGTCAGCTCTTCTCATACTCGCCTTTCCTCTCAAGTGAGTTCATGTATTAAAACTCAGAAAAACAAATCCCAGGGTGAGCTTGTGGGGGTAGTACAGCAATTGATAGGCTTACTAATCCTTTCTAAATAGTGCTTTGCATTATGGAAGGATACAATTGTCCCAAAATATATAAATACATGTATTTATTGGCAGAATGTTAGGATGTAGTAGGCACATTCTGATATGTGGGTAAGTCAAATATAACATAATCAGCATAGAGAACAAACAAGAGAAACTTTGCTGTGACAGTTCTTTTGCATGATGTCATTTGGCTTTTGTTGGTGAAAATCTATAAATGACATCTGTTTATTCATTTGTGAACAAGACATAGCCATATTTTGTACCGGGTCTCTCTACATAGTCCCCCGAAGGAAGGCCCCTTGTAAGTGATGATGTGTCAAAAGTCACAAAAAACCGTTAAAATTCTACTTCTGTTGAGAAAATAGTTTGCTTGATGGATATGTGTGTGAAATGTATTAAATCCAGATGAGAGTGGTATTTCTGTCTCCATTAGCAACAAACACCCAGGAGAATGAAATGTTTAACTTAAAGAAAAGATTGTTTGTGATCTGAATGGCAATTTCCTCGAGAGAGACCAAAATGCAGACAACTATACCACCTGGATATGCTTCAAAATTTCAGTTCCCACCATCCTCCTGAATCATTGTATGTGCACAAGTAGAAGACTTCAGAAAAAAGTTTTACTGTTATGTCTGGAAAGAATTTCCTCATTTTTAAACGATGCTCTTTCAAGAATTGTTACTCATAAAACTTGCAAGAATTGTCTGTCATCAACTCTACAAATTAACCTTCCTTTCTTTAATCATTGGTAATTCCTGAAATACTCCTGTATCTCTGGCTTGCCTCGGCAGGCTTCCTATATACACTATTTGTGCACCAGTGGCCTGCAGACTCAAATCAAGAAAAGTTCCCATGCGCTTGTCATTTGCATGCCTCTACAGGCAGCCTCAATAGAAGGACTCAACCAGGTACAGTCCATGGGGAGGGGGGGTACGCATCATACCTGAGGGGCAGTTGCGCGTACTTAATACCAAATCATTGAGGTTTGTTGGCTTATAACTTGCTGAAAGAAAGAAATTAAATAGAACAGCAATACTACTACAAGATAAAAAATACACTAGTGCTTTCAGTTATCATTTGCTATGAAAAAATGAAAATGAAAATAAAACCTAATGGCTTAAAGTGCTAATTACATTTGGTCACAATCCCACAAGTCAGTAATGTGAGCTGGGCTCAGCTAAAAAATTCTTCTGCTGGTCTCAGCTGAGATCACTCATGTGGCCGCCCTCATCTGGCAGCTCAATTGAATTGAATGATTGAAGATCATGTCACTTACATGTCTAGTGGCTGGTGCGGGCTGTTGGCTGGGGCTGTGCAGGTGATAGGGCCATTTGCTTTCTCGTATGCCATTAAACTTGTCCAGATTGCTTCACCTGTCAGTTTCAAAGGAGTAAAAACAGGACAAGCCCTGAAGTGCCAGTGTCTTCTAGCACCTTAATTCTTACTTCTGTGATAGGCCCTTTGTTGCTAGGATGAGTCCCCATCACAGCTATCCCGTGGAATATGTTCCACTCCAGAAGGCTAGGCTTGACTGCTTTCTGTACTGACCACTGACCCACAGGAACATTTACCCACCAAAGCTTAGGAATATGGGCCATTTTCATTGTCTTCAGAGGCATGGTCAGACAAGCCTTTTCTTTCAGCTTTTTAAAGTAAGAGTCAAGGACACTTTCCATATACAGCAAACTTTAGATGAAGGTCGGTTCTTCAAAGATCTCCCTCACCGTGCTTCGCTCCGGTGGCATCATGAGAAGGATCTATGAGCCTCCGAAGAATGAAAAGTATCCCAGTGGAGTAAGGATGTCAATTTTCCTTTCTGGTAAGCAGTTTACTATCCTCCGAGTGGTTTTCTAGCTTCCTCTCTGGTATGATTTGTGTAGTAGCATCTCCCTTTCGTCCTCCAAAGAGAGGGGAGGGCAAATGCCTCAGTGCTTTAAATGGGAAAAGCCTATTGAACAGTCTATTACTTAAATATTTATTTATGTAACATTTTCCCCCTCTGCACTCTCAAGTTTAATATCTAATGCAGCAGACTTTCTGAAGTAACTATTGCTACCGTTCTTTATCATTTGTCTATTCTATGCAGATTTACATATTTGTATATGCATGATGATGCATACCAGGAGACTCTCTTCTCAGACTAATCAGAAAAACATAAGACTTCTTTTTACTCTGTTGTACATTATGATTGGTGCCTCCAGCATTAATCTCTGCTAGACTCACTTTTGCTTGCTGCATTAACCAAAGTTCTGCGCTTCCCAAAGCTTTTTTATAATTCTCTTAGCCTCACTCCCTTAAGAATATTTTTCTTCTAAGACCACAGGGCTTGTAAGACCAGGCTTCAGTGGGCCCCTTGACTTGTACTGAGTCCCATTCATGAGTAGCAAAACAGGTTGGTGATTTCAGTTTTCACATAATCTTTCTGGCTTGGCTTTGCACCTTGGCTACCTGAATCTTTAGCCACCCAGCACAGTCTGCTGTCCCTACTGCTGTCACATCTCTCTGCACTGCTCTAAACCTTGGGCCATGATTTTTCACATCTGTCCTGACTCATGCCAGCTGTTGTCTGAAATGCTCTAGGAACTCATTTATCCTGCTCTCAAGAGTTCCAATTTCAGGTAAGAAATGGATAGGATTTAGGCTGCAATCGCCATTTTAGGAAAAGCAGATGGATGTACCTATTTTCTTTGTTGTGTGTTTTTTTTTTGTTCTTTCCAAATGTCTTCCTTTCCAAACACTAATAAGGTAAAGAATGGGAAACTCATATTGAATACGCAAAATGTCTAACTCTTACTCGAACAGTCCTTCAAAACAAAACAAATAAGACCACTTCACATGTTTAACTTATACCACCAAACAAGTCTAGATTACACTAGTATTCAGGGCCATACTCATAGATGAGAAGGAGCTCTTACTTTTCTATTTTAGATGTCTGGTAGCAGAAAAGCATTGGCTGATCTTTCACAAACTCTATCACTTAGTTCTTCTAGTCTGGACTCTATTGAAATTATTCAAAGGAGTTTATACAAGTGCTCAAGCAAGACCAAAGATATGGAAAATATTGTCCCAAAGGATACCCGTTTGAAATCACCATAGCTCCGACTCTTTCAGGATGCTTCTTTTCTCTTAGAATATATTGCAAAAAATTTTAAATGAAAACAAGAGCTATTTTATTCAACGTTTAAGTAAAATCTCAAGATCTATCGAAGTCTAAAATAGCCTGAATTTATGTTTGAATGTGAAATCAATTTCATTAATGGGGGGAGGTAATATTTTTAAAGAGCTTTTTGGTCATGGGTACCCTAGGCATAGGTGGACCCTCATCTGAGTCGTGTACTTCTGAGGCCAGGACATGGGCTCTAAGAATGTGTTCACAGGGTTATCTATTTTTGTAAAATTTGAAAAGGTGTTATGTTACCACAATTTTATCTGCTATCATCTTTCATTCCTGTATCCCCAATATTAGTTGCCCATCCCCTCTTGTCTTGTAGCTTTGGCGTGGAACAGGCATAGTAAGGTGAAGAGGAGATAGGCATGTTTGGGTTTGGTAGTTTATAGTCACTTCTGTATATAGTTCAAAGGTTGCTTGTTACCCACTCAGATTCAGAAATGGCTTTCAGAAAAACCACCACTGAGCCACTGGAATTGTGACTGACCTTGCAAGGTCAGAGGTCGGAAAGCTGCGTGAAGGTATCCTATGATATCTGACATCAGCAGGACATGACTAACAGCTCATGAGTTTCCTTCAAAGAATATTTAACATTAGTCAACAAGAGGCTTATATATGAAAGAATCTTGAGAGATGGTTTGCCAAATTTGACAATAATCCTAAAAATGTATTTGATATTACCAGTAATAAGGTGTGAAGCCAAAACAAACTTTTCTAAAGCTAACAATAGAAGATTGAATTATCTGAGATAAGATTGAATTATCTTACTATTATTTCTAAGGAAATAATAGTCTAAAATGTTGTCGAGTGAAGTTATAACCAGAGAGCATGAAGCAAAATTTCAAGAAAGAAAGTAGGTAAAATATGTAATAGAAATGTCTTGGGGAATTTATAAATTTAAAATATTGCTATTTCTTTGGATTCCATGATATTTGTGGTTAACTTTTTAAAATTTTACAGGTTTTCATGATTTCTTTCCCAATTTCATATATAATTTAATGGTATTTTCTTTTCGAGGGCTCCACACAGTGCATAACCTTAGGCCCACAAAACCTGGATCTACCCCTGCCTCTAGGGTAGGTACATAGATTAGATAGATGATGATAGATAGACAGATAGATGATAATAGATAGATAGGTAGATAGATAGATAGATAGATAGATAGATAGACAGATAGATAGATAGAAAGAAGAGTAGACAACTCTCTCTAGTTTACTTCAGCTTCTAGGAAGGAAAATTAGTGAAGGCAGGCAATACCCAAACCATACAGGACTTTAAATCAATATTTCAATGCAACCAGCTTGCACTTAGGAGCTAACTAGGAGCCAGTACAAAACACATAGATGACTCACATAAATAAAGGAAACCTCCTAATGGAGTACATGTGAAAATTAAGACAACAACAACAACATCCCACTTAAGAAAATTATCTGAAGAAGCCAAGTTCCCTTCTGGAGATGGTGTGTTCTCAGTAAAACCCTGGGACACATTAACAAGATAGCTTATCTACCCTTTCCCTTAATTGGCTCTTAGTGAAGGGGTGATGGATGTAGCAGCCATTGAGATTTGGAGAGGAATTTGTCTGAGATAGATTTATGATTAGGTAAAAGTTTTTCAATCAAAATATTATACTATTTGACATTCAAAAAAAATCCCATTTGTTAACATAGGACTCCAATTTCTGTTGTCTTTGTTTTGTTTTGATTTAAAATCCTTTGATGATTTGGGGGTTGCCGTCAGTTATGGTGTTTGAATGAGATGTTCCTTGTCTTCCAACTTTCAAGAAGTTTAAACTAAAGCATGTTCCACAACAACATATTCTTGGATAAATATGTATCTGAGCAACAATTTTTCAATATTCTGGAATAGTGGAATTTCAGTTGTTAATAAGTTCTGGGCAGAATTTATATATGTTTTTGAATAACAAGTGAATTTTCTTCTTTTTAAATAAATCTCTGAAAGAGAATTCCCTAAAATCATAACCCCACAGTGCAAGAGGTAAAAAGTTCTGATCATAACCAAGCCTATATTTATATCCTCAATACACCTTCTCTGATGAGGGACTGAGAATATGGCTTCAACTCTGAGCCTCATTGTATTCAGACCTAAAACGCATCTTGTAATGGAGCTTAAATCCAAACCCTGTGGTGAGGGTTAAGTGTGATCCCAGGTGAAAATGTTTTAACATAGGGCCTTTATACAATAATTAAAGGCATTATAAAACTCATTTTCAACTTGCTTTTTTTCAGAGCTAATTAAAGTTAACTTGCTACTAAAATGCTGGTATCAAATTTTTGGAAACAAGTTCTTAAAGGAAGTAGAATGTGTGACTAACACATATTGAAGATACAACAAACAGAAATGAAGTACAGGACATACAAACTCAGATGAATTAGTAACACTGAGAAAGCAAGCAAGAAAAGGAAGGAAGGAAGGAAGGAAGGAAGGAAGGAAGGAAGGAAGGGAGGAAGGGAGGGAGGAAGAGAGGAAGGAGAGCAAAGCAGTATTTTCCCATATAAAGTTTACCTTGCCAGGCCATGTCAGTGTTTCTGTGAGTTAGCGATGCTTAGGATAATTCAGAGTAATGGGTGTCTCCTCCGTTTGTTTCCTTCCTCCCACTCTCTATTTCTTTTTTTTTTTTTGAGAGAGAGACAGCCCCCTCACATGTGAGTGGGGGAGGGTCGGGGGGGGGAGGGAGAGAGGGAGAGAGAGAGAGAGAGAGAGAGAGAGAGAGAGAATCCTGAGCAGGTTCCTTGCTGTTAGCACAGATCCCGTGACCCAGGGATCAGGACCTGAGCCGAAATGAAGAGTAGGCCTCTTAACTCACTGAATCACCCCGGCACCCCTCCTCTGTTTTCTAAATGGCTTTTAGTGCACTGAAGCAAGAAAATGAATAATTCATTCCATTACCACTGGTTTGGCTTTTGTTTTTTTGGTTTTTTGTTTTTTTTGTTTTTAGGGGGCGGTGGGGAGGTGGGTGAGGGGTTGCAGGGCAGATATTCCAATAGGGAAAAAAAATACCACACTCTCAAAGATTTGAAAAATAATTCTCTGACTTAAAATTTCTCTCTCTCTCTCTCTCTCTCTCCCTCTTCCCTCCCCCCCCCCCCCCCCCCCCCCTGCCGCCTTTCTCACACACACACACATTCACATACACACTATTTCTGTTCTTTTTTCCCCCCGTAGGGGCAAAAGGAACATAAACCTTAGAACTTTGTGGATTGTGGAGGAAATAACAATTAATGGACTAGAGATTGCTTTGTTAATTTCAACCTTTATTAAGACTTGAGTTTATCTTTCTTGTCATTAAAGGAAACAACATTGAGTAATAACTGTCCAAATTGTAATTTGTCTTTTAAAATTTAATTTAGTATGCCATGCATTTGAAGCCTTTTGAGAAAATACTAGAATTTTTAACCAGTGGTATTCTAAAAGTTCTGAATTTGTCCAAATTCTGTATTACTGCTGCTAGTGACCGTCACTACATAATAGTAACAGTGACTATTTTCATTGTGTGCTCAAGTGATGATTAAATATTATATTATCTTCCTTACTTTTTAAAACGACTTAGGAGATATTATTTTTACCATTTTGAAGATAAGGAAACTGAAACTAAGAGGTAGCAAATCACTTGCCATAGGGAGCTTTCCAGGAATTGATCAAATTAAAATGCATATTTAAATTCAAGAACCTACGAGATTTCATTTTCTGCAAGATTATCCAGAAAGAACCATGTTCTGAGTCATTGTTTGACCTAATAACAATAATATTAATAGTTCATGTTTTCAAATTTTCACTATACCTAGAACTGTATTAAATCTTTTATATATAGGAAGGGAAGCAAAAATAATATAAAAACGGGGAGGGGGACAAAACATAAGAGACTCTTAAATATGGAGAACAGAGGATTACTGGAGGGGGTGTGGGGGGGGGAAGGGCCAAATGGATAAGGGGCATTAAGGAATCTACTCCTGAAATCATCGTTGCACTGTATGCTAACTAACTTGGATATAAATTAAAAAAATAAATTAAGTTTTAAAAATCTTATATATATATAATTTATAAAGTCAGTACAAAACCCTATGATTATCTCCATATCTCCAAAAAAAACTGAATCTCAGAGAAAATGAAAAATGTACTGCAAAATCACACAGGTTTGTCTCTCAGAGTCTATGCTATGTATCACACCACAAGATGCCTTTCTCATGTAGATGAGATAGGTATTGATATAGCATAAATTGAAAAATGCCACTGTTTGCCTCTAAACAGTTCCACCTTTGGAGTCTTTGGACCAAGTTATTATTTAAAGGCAAGTGATAGATGATTTATCCATTAAGTTATTATTATCTAGTCCAGACCTACCTAAGACTATCCCCAGATCATTCAGAAAAGAGACTAACAAACACAGAGGGCTGCTGGGTAAGAGAAAATCCAAGGCTAAAAGAACAATTCAGATGGAAAGCAAAACAATCAGCTGTGATGTCAGCGTGGTGTCAAAATAAGGAGCAAATGTCCTTTAAAACAAACAAAATACCTACAAATGACTAACATGCAAAGAGTAGGATCTTAGCTTCAGGCATATTAATAAATACAGTCCCCTTGTTTGGAAGAGGTCAATGAACTTTAAAAAGCAAGATTTCTCAAGACTTTCTATTGCTTGTGATTTTTCAAATGGTAACATTTCATTATCACGTTGGCACTTATTTCTTTCAATATGATTCAAAAGTTTGTAGACAAAACAAGTTTTCCAAAAATTGCATAGATTTTGCTTAGAGCCACCTATATGCTTGATGTGAGATGCAGGAGTTGTTAATACTCTCTCTCCTAAGTGCAGTAGAGATCTTTCCATATGCAAAATAGATGAGTTTCAGAAAGGCAGTCTTTAAAGCAATATTCATGCATTAAACAAACCTATATTAAGGCACAAGGTATCTTTGTCCTGCAGAAATGTTTGATGGAAGAAAGGAAAGAGAGGAGTGGTGGAAGTTAGCCACCACATTAATAGTATGACAGTGGTCCATCTGGGCTATATTTTGTTGACACATCTGAAGGGTCATAGCCCTTTTATTTTTTTCCATGAGAATACAATATATTTTCTTGAACCAATGAGGAACAGGCTTGTCTGTGGAGCTCTTGTTCATCTTTCTGGCTCCGAGATTCTCCAATGTAGTGCTCCCACTCTTGCCCTAGTTTGTCATTTTCTCAGCATTTCCACAAGGAAAACATATGGAGGCCTTGGGAATCCTATGTTGTAGAGAAACACTAATAAAAAACAAAACGTTGCAGAGCCGTTAAGTTGTCAAACTTCACAAATCAGTCTTTCTTTCTTGTTTCTGCCCTCCTGACTCCTATCCCTGCTCCCCTGTAGTCTCCCCTCCACATGAGCCAAAGGAGGAAGACCCAAAGCCAAAATTTTGAATGGGCTTCTCTTTTCATTCCAACCTACATTCCTGCCTCAAGTTTTTCCTTTCAAACTCTTTCCTCACAAGGAGGCCTCCTTTCTTCTCCAGTGTATAGTCTGAGAGGGCAAGACATAGTTCTTAAACACCGATTAGTACCAGGGGACTGTGGAAAACCGGTACCTAAAGGGAGAAATCGTTTCAGTCCCCATGTACTCACAGCCAAAGACTAATTTTTTGGTATGCTTATATTTTTAACATCCACATTTCTATCCAACAAGCATTTATTATATACAAGTAACTGTCAGATCTTGTGTTAGTTTCTAGGAAAACAAAATAAATTGGATGTGGACTCTGCTCTCAAATGTCTTTCCATTTAGTACAAACGTGCCTGAATGCATCTCAGTATACATTGGTTAGGGTAGTTTATGTTCCCAAAGATGATCACAGTATCTCCCATCTTACGTGTTCTTTGGTAATGGGATATTGTCACTCCCATAAAGATGTACAGTTGATTTTCCCTCTTTGAATCCATGCTTGCCCTATGAGGTATTCTGACCAAAAATATGTGAAGAACGTGAGGCTAGGTGATCCTCAAGGCCAGTCTTTAAGTATCTGTTTGTGATACTCTGTTGTGGAAAGCACTCACTTTTTTAAGGAAGCTCAACTAGCTAAGTGCAGAGGCCCCAGAGAAGAAAACAGGTTTCTAATTAATAGACCCATTGAACTGTCACTTAGAAGCTTGCCTCAACTGTTGCCCACGTGCATGAGTTTGGATCATCATGAGTTTTGGCCATTTTGAACTTCCAGTCATCCCAATATCCCAGAAAATAGCACATGAATCACAATAACTGAGTAGGCAACCCACAGAATTGTGAAAATGATACACTATTGCCATTTAAGCCACTAAGTTTTGTGGTGGTTGGTCATGCAGCAATGGATAATTAAGAACAAAGGGTATGTAGCTTTGATTTTTTTTCCTGGAACTGGCCTTCCATACTTCAATACATAAATAACTGAATGCATATATATGAATAATATACTATATTTAAGTGACTAAACATGAATTTTATTTTAGTTGTCAGAAAGGTAACACTATGCAAGCAATCAGCTCCATTGTATGGTTTCATTCTTTATTCAACAAGAATTTGGGGAAATTTGCTATAAACCAGGCACATTTCTGGCAATGGGGAAGAAAATATGACCTCCACCTTTAACCATTCTGTCTGGTGAAAGTGACAGACAAGTGCACTTTGGAGATAAGTGATGTGATACACTGTAAAATGTTACCAACTCCCTTGCTATCCCACCTTCACTTCCCTTGAGCGCCATCCTACCCCCTGCCTTCTGAATTCAGCCTCAGCTACTGCAGAAGTTTCCATGTGACCTCAGACTCACATTGCCATGGCAAGGATCCACCTCAGTCTCCTGCCACCCATCTTCCTGCTTTTTGCTCTCAGAACTTCTCCAACGCGAGAGAAGCCTCTGCCTAAATATTTAGGGGAATTAATGCCTCTAGGGGCAACTCTCAACCAATGAGGGAAGGCAGGCAGGGAATACGTGTTCCAGCCTCCATGGTTCAGATGGACAACTCTGGGAAACATTGTGCTTGCTTCTCAAAGGTTCAAAGACAGCTGAGTTCCTGTTCTCTGTGGCAACCTCAAGGATGCTCACTTACATAGTCTTTCTTCCTTCCGTGACCAACTCTCTTTTTCCCTTCTCCCTTCACAAATAAACTACCTGCATCAAATCCTGTCTCAGCCTCTGCTTTTGGGTAAACTCAAAACAAAACAATGAACAGTGCTCTGGGAACAGAAGAGGGCCCCTTGAGACTGGAATAAGATAAGCAAATTGTCTTTGAACTAAACGTATGGTCAGCAGAACACATGTGGATTGACTGAGTGATTAAAGGAGGGAGGTATCATCCTTCTAATCTGAACATCAGACATTTCATGATTTTAAATCTACAATGACCAAATTCAGGTTCTCTTCAGCTATGTAGAAAGGCAAGAGAGAGTAGGATGGTTGAAAATTGGATGAATAAATGCAGTTACCAGATGTTCATTTTAAATGTAAAATTAATGTGGTGAAAAAGTATATAGTTTGTCAAGAGTGTCTATGGAATGGAAAATATTAATAACAAGAATGTCTTATAAATGATGTACTCCCCAAACAGCTGAGTATACAAGATAAATTCAATTTCAAAGCTCCTGTGTCATTAACAAACTACTCATGCTTTTCTCACTAGGCTTATGGATTCTCCAGGACCTTCTGTGCATTGCCTCACACAGTAAAGATTCATTAACTTCTCTTCCCCATTTTGTTATTGTTTGACCTCTGAATTAATCTGTCTCTGTAGAATTTTCTTCACTATTGTTTTTTCCAGATCAAATTAAAGAAGAGTAAATTCAACCTGAGTGAAAAATATTGTACAACTCCTCACTGCCTCCAGTCTTGTTAGGAGTTGCTTGTAGGGCAGCAAAAGTAGCAGGGAACAAAGCATTCCATTTGATCAGGAGTTTTCAAGTTTGTTTGTTTTTTATTTTTAAAAATGTATTTATTTATTTTTGAAGGAGAGAGAGAGACAGAGCATGAGGGGGGAAGGAGTAGAGACAGAGAGGGAGACACAGAATCCAAAGCAGGCTGCAGGCTCTGGGTTGTCAGCACAGAGCCCGATGCGGGGCTCAAACTCACGGACTATGAGATCATGACCTGAGCCGAAGTTGGATGCTCAACCGGCTGAGCCACCCAGGTGCCCCAGGGAGTTCTCAAGTTTTAACGAGATGATTCATGGAGACTTTTTTGTTTTTATTGGTGCAGGAAGAATGATCCAAGTGCTAATCATTATTAATTTCAAATTTAGGTAGGTAAAGCTAAATTAAACAAGTGTGATAAGGAGTACAGTCGTTCAGAGTAGAAATAAGCCCTTCTATAAAAAAGCCATTTTTCCCCTTGTGTCATTTACAGATGCGTCAAGGAGAAGGCATAAAAGTTCATCTTCTCATTTCCGTTTGAATTAGATTTATTCATACAGCAAAGTGTGAAGAATCAAGTTTGTGAATGTGTGAAGTGAATCAGCAACATACATGGGCCATGTGTATCTTCACATACTCAGTTTGGCAGGATTTCCATTTGTGAGGAGTTTGATCTTACAGTGATACTCAACACAAGTAGTATTTACAGACAAATTTTCAAGAGTCATACTAATTGTTATATTACTGAGAAACCAGATTTGTGAATTGGGCCACATATCTGAAGTTTAGTCTGTGCATATGCATATATTTGAAAATATACTTCTATTATAAATTATGTAATGTATTTTATGATGTTTTCATTAGAATTTCTACAAGTCATTTGCAATGTACTTAACAGTCTGTTTTTTTAAATGTTATTTTTTTTTCCTTAACATGTTTTGCCTGTTTTCTGTTTCAAGCCAAATATTCAAGGCATTATCTTTTAAGTACCTGTATAAATATATATTTTTTGTATATCTCAGCTCTTTCTGAAATTTTATTTATGATTAAAAAAAAATCTGCCTAATGAGGCATAATGAAGCCCTGATTCTGTAACTACACTTCTCAGTAGTTCCAGATTGGCACTCAGCTCCAGGGTACATATTTGAAACTGCTGTAATATAGCATTTCCAGAGAGGTGTCTTGAATGTTTGCTTCATTCCTGTTTTTACCCATTCTGAAATTCTAAATCTTAGATCAGGGAGACTGCAGCCTATTTAGTGATCTAGGAATGACAATCATCACTACTATTATGACCCCCTCGGATTTCAGTTCCAAACAGAACTGAATAATCGGGGATTTCTGTTCTGCTTTGTTCACTGACATATCCCCAGTGCCCAGAACAGTGCTTGGCACGGTGTAGGAACTCAATAAATATTTTTTGAATAAACATATGGTCATTAATTATAGCCCAATATTAACAATATAATCATCTTATTGATTTGTAGTAAGTACTCAGTGAAAAGGATTTTGAGTTGTTCAATTGGACCTAGAGCCAACGGAGGGAACTATCATTTGTAAAACACTTTTGAAACTTCACCAATCCCAAAGCACCACTGGCAGGAGGAGCCTGGCAGAGCTGACCAGTGTGACACATACTCTTATACTCATCTCTCCATAGCCTTCAGAGCAGCTAGCATGAACCTAGTGGCCAGCTGTCTAGGACATTTTTGTTAAGAATTTTTTTAATGTTTATTTATTTTTGAGAGAGAGAGAGAGAGAGACAGAAAGAGAGAGAGAGCAGGGAGAGACAGAGAGAGAGGGAGACACAGAATCTGAAGCAGGCTCCAGACTCCAAGCTGTCATCACGGAGCCCGATGTGGGGCTCGAACTCACGGACTGCAAGATCATGACCTGAGCTAAAGTCAGACGCTTAACTGACTGAGCCACCCAGGCACCCCTGCCTAGGACATTTTTTTTTAATATGAAATTTATTGTCAAATTGGTTTCCATACAACACCCAGTGCTCATCCCAACAGGTGCCCTCCTCAATGACTATCCTCCACTTTCTCCTCTCTCCCACCCCCCCATCAACCCTCAGTTTATTCTCAGTTTTTAAGAGTCTCTTATGGTTTGCCTCCCTCCCTCCCTAACTTTTTTTTTCCCTCCCCCTCCCTCATGGTCTTCTGTTAAGTTTCTTAGAATCTACATATGAGTGAAAATATATGGTATCTGTCTTTCTCTGTACGACTTATTTCACTTAGCATCACACTCTCCAATTCCATCCACATTGCTACAAAAGGCCATATTTCATTCTTTCTCATTGCCACGTAGTATTCCATTGTGTATATAAACCACAATTTCTTTATCCATTCATCCGTTGATGGACATTTAGGCTCTTTCCATAATTTGGCTATTGTTGAAAGTGCTGCTATAAACATTGGGGTACAAATGCCCCTATGCATCAGCACTCCTATCCCTTGGGTAAATTCCTAGCAGTGCTATTGCTGGGTCATAGGGTAGACCTATTTTTAATTTTTTGAGGAACCTCCACACTGTTTTCCAGAGCGGCTGCACCAGTTTGCATTCCCACCAATAGTGCAAGAGGGTTCCCATTTCTCCACATCTTCGCCAGCATCTATGGTCTCCTGATTTGTTCATTTTAGCCACTCTGACCAGCTTGAGGTGGTATCTCAGTGGGCTTTGATTTGTATTTCCCTGATGAGGAGTGACATTGAGCATCTTTTCATGTACCTGTTGGCCATCTGGATGTCTTCTTTAGAGAAGTGTCTATTCATGTTTTCTGCCCATTTCTTCCCTGGATTCTTTGTTTTTCTGGTGTGGAGTTTGGTGAGTTCTTTATAGATTTTGGATACTAGCCCTTTTCTAGGAGATTTTTGAAGCGCTGTCAACACTGCTGGGCCTATTTTCATTTTACCCTCTCACACTCTCCCATCCTGTACATCCCCTCCAACCTGTACCCCCATATTGGTGCAAGATATCAGCCTTATCTTTTTCAGAGTCTGATGTGTTGTATCTCCCAAATACATGCCTACCACGTGAACTATAATACTATATATATGCGCTGATACAATTTGGATTCTCTCCTTGCCAAAGTGTAAGTGTTAATGATAAGTCAGCGTGCAAAGAAAGAGCCTCTGTCCCAGCTTGTATACGAGCAGCATTCTCTGCATGTACTAATGATATTAGAGACATTTTAAAAATTCTCTGCATAGGAAGAATATCTAAATTAAGGCAGGTTGGATTGTAATACCAAGTCAACCAAACGTATAATGATCTAAGTATAAGAGAAATGCATTTCTCACTCAAAATCAGTTTTGTTGGTCAGGCTGCTTTGCTTCATGCAGTCATTCTGATATCTGTGACAACAAAGATTGCATCATCTTTTGTACATGGTTTTCAAGGTTGCCCTGTCTCTCTGCCAATCACGTGGAAGAAGAAATGAGGGACTTCAAGGGGCAAATTCTTATTGGCCATACCTGGAAGTTGCACCTCAGTGATGCTTATATTCACCTGATAAAAGCTCAGTTGCCATTCCTAACAACAAGGGAGGCAGAGGAATTTACTCCAGCCAAAAGCACATTAAGAAGAAATGGATTGTGACAGCCTTGAACATTCACTGTTCAGGTCTCCTGCAGCAGAGTACATAACTACTGTCTCCAGCATAATGAAGATCATGTCAAGTCTAACACCACAAGTCTTCCAGGCACATCCTTTGACATACCTCCTTCCTTAAACTCTACCTGAAGCCTTATCCATAAAACTTCACACAAAGACTTATATATGCTGAGCAGCATAGCAGCTGAGAGTGCAGACTCTGGAACCAAACGATCGGGTAACCTTGTGCAGATTACTTAACCTCTATGTGCCTGTTTCCTTGCCTGTAAAATGGAGTAAGTGGCATGTATGTTGCAAAGATGATGGGAGGATCAAAAGAGGTATGCATACAAAATGCTTAGGAAAGTGTGTAGCTCTTATCGACCACTATATAACTATAAGCTATTATTATTATTTTTTTAATTAATTTGTTTATTTGAGAGAGACAGAGACAGCATGAGTGAGGAAGGGGCAGAGAGAGAGGAAGAGAAAATCCCAAGCAGGCTCCACACTGTCAGTGCAGAGCCCAATGAGAGTCTCGAACCCACAAAACTGAGATCGTGGCCTGAGCCAAAACCAAGAGTCAGACGCTTAACCAACTGAGCCACCCAGGCACCCCTAACTATAAGCTATTATTATTCTGTCACTATGTGCTATAGAATTCTAAAGGTTTTTTTGAATATTCTTGATAGCTGTCAGGTTAGAGGCCTCTTACCCCAGCTTTATCCAAAGAAGCTCTGGTTTTATCAGTTTATTTATTGACTTCTTTGGTGGTCACAAGTCTCGATCAGGGTTTCAAAATTTGCCTCAGTTGCAAAAGGTACCTTGGCCAAAGGCATATCCTTCCCAGGAGTATATCTCATGGCTAATCAGAACAGGGCTACAAGGGCCTCTCCATGTCACCCACTCACTGAAGGACAATTTAATCAGGCCACATATGCTGCAGAGCTCCTCCTAGGTTTGGGCAAGGCTTTGTCTGTCGTACATTGTGGGTCATAATTGAACTTCTTCTTTTGCTTGCTTCCTCTTTCTCCCTTCCCCAAATATTGTCAACCTCTCATCAATACGCTACATGCCAAGCTTCCTCTCCGTGCTCAGTATCTGCTGCTGGAAAACCCAACTTGCAAACACTTCCACATAAATTTCTTAAATACAAACAAACAAACCGAAACCCCTAGTCTTGTCTATAGAGTTTAACATCTTATAATGACCTCGTATTGCTTTATGAGTTTAAGAGTTTTCTGCAATAAGATTCTCAAAGGCAAGAACTTGATCATATAGGTGGAGAGCTTAATGCCTACTAGGTTGATTCCCTGGCTCTTTCCTTGGTTGATTGATTAATTGATAGCCTCCTGGAAATTTCTTATGTTAAACACATCAGTGATATACAATGAAATTAGGATATGAGTTTATTTCGGACTGCTTAATATAGGTACAGAAAATATTTATCCTAATTACAGGAGGGAAAGAAACAGGAAAAAGAGTTTCTAAGTTTAAAAAAGAAACTCTCGGGGCGCCTGGGTGGCGTAGTCGGTTAAGCGTCCGACTTCAGCCAGGTCACGATCTCGCCGTCCGGGAGTTCGAGCCCCGTGTCAGGCTCTGGGCTGATGGCTCGGAGCCTGGAGCCTGTTTCTGATTCTGTGTCTCCCTCTCTCTCTGCCCCTCCCCCGTTCATGCTCTGTCTCTCTCTGTCCCAAAAATAAATAAAAAACGTTGAAAAAAAAATTAAAAAAAAAAATAAAAAAGAAACTCTCACCTGTCTGTTAACTAAAGCTTTTAGTACTTACTTAGTACATTGCCCCTAATCTTTAGCTTTCTCTATTTTAGCCAGACAGATAATAATCTACTTAACACAGCCTCATATGTCAATGCTTGTCTTGGCCTTTGAGCATTCAGGTCCAAACTGGCAATGTCCCCAGGAGCCGCTGGCGTCTCCTGCAACAGGATCCGCCTTCCAAAGACTCTTGTTGATGACTCTAACAGTTGAGAGTTTCTTAACAGCGAACCGGAATCTGCCTCAATAAAATTTTCTACTGATTTCCTTCTTTTTTACCATGTGGGGGGAAAAAAAGAAGTCTACACTCTTAAAGATTACAATCCTTCAAATATTTTAAGACAGCTCTTGAAATTCCCTTATGATGTTTTCTTTTTCCAAACTAACGATTCTTTGCTCCTTTAAGAAATGAGATTTTCAGACTTGTTGCCATTCTGGCTGTCTTCCCCTGGATGCATTCTAGTTACTCAAAGTCTATCAGAAATCGTGGCAGCCAAAACTTAAAATCGTACAGCCCTGTTCATTGGGACTATTAGTTTTCTTGTTTTGAACACTGTGTTTCTGTTCCTGCTGTCTACATTTGCAGTAATTTTTTAGCTCCTTGTTATATTCTGAGGTCCACCGTTGTGGCATTTCTGTCAGATTCTTATAATTTGACTTCTCTCCAGCTTAATTAGACATTTACAATCTAAAGAACTCCCTCCCACCCTACCCTCCCACTCTCCCACCCCAGCAAGGATAGAATTTCCTCATTAATATCATGGAAAATGTTTCCCATCTGGCCTTTTTAAAAAACCATTTTAAGTAGGAATCTTACTCAGATGTTGAGTGACATTGTTCCACTTACTGAATACTGGCTCAATGTGTACACTTTATAGGAACTCTGGGATCACTGCATATAAAATACAATCTATGAAGTAGAATTTTATTTTTATAAAGGTAAATTGATTCGGAAGAAGAGAAGCTTCCCCCCAAACCTTCTGGAAATTCAGAGCAAGCTTGCTATTGTTATTGTTTGTGGATTGTGTTGTTTAGTCTAGATTTTATATTTTGTTTATGTTGGGCTGAGTATACATACCTTCATAGTTCCTGGGGGTCTAGCATCTTCTGCAATTGCCTCAGAAATGTTGTCCTGGGGGACACCAAGCACAGAGAAATTGTGCAAGCTTTTTTAAGAAATCTGAATTTTATACAGCTTCATAGTCTGGTGTCAGGTAAAGCCAAGAACTCATTTTGCAAATTACTGACACAAATATAGCACAAACTATGGTGGTTTATTCACTACAAAAATTTGATCATCATTTTCATTATTTATGAAGAATTGATTTGCCCAGGGGTTCAACGTACAATGCAAAAGTAGTCGCTAATATTTACTCACAGGTCGCTGCAGATCAGTAATACAGCCTTACACTGAAGGTTTATGAAGTTTGTCTCTCACCCAAAGCAAGCTTTATATCACTTAAGAATTCATGGAAAGAAAATGAATCCCATAATAGACATTTTTCGGAGCAAATTTTGCTTGGAGACCAATTTTTAAAATAGAGAACATGGCTTAGGGCCTTCAAATTCTGACTTCTCCCCTGTAGAACACTGAACTCTCAATTCCTTGAAGCGAGTGACTGTGTCATGCTCATCTCTGTAACCTGGTCCTTGGCATCATGTTGATAAGGAGCTGGCCCTAAAGAGATTCTTGTGGACTGAGTGAATAATGAATGAATGAACAACAGCCAGTGCCAAGTGTGAAAGTGATCAACAGAGGCATTACATTGAAAAGACAGCAGGAGCAAGACGAAGAGATTATCAGGGGAGCTACCGAGAAGGAGGAGTAATTGGATGATTGTTTGGGAGACCAGAAGAGGAGAAGATGTAGCAGGAGGACAGGAATCACCGAGGCCCACGGAATATGGCAGGAATGGGAGGCAATCGGCAGCATGAGCAGGAAGAGAGCCAATGCGCCGCTGGGAAGTCTGTACCAGGGAGGAGATGCACACTGTGTGTGGCAACGATGTGGGAAGGCAGCTCTCAGTGCAGAGACACAGCATATGTAGCTTGTTAATTGGGGGATTTAAAAATTATATTTGATATATAAAATTAATAAAGATGATGAAAAATTAAAACTAAGAACAAGAGAATGGATGCAAAGAAGTCCTTAACTACATGTGCTTAATGATCATAACAATTTGTTATAAAATGCTTAGAGCTATAGTCATGCTCAGGGGATGAATGATTTTCACGAAATAAAAACAGCTGTGGGGAAATCACAAACTGTAACGGTATCAATAAAAGCAGTAAAATTAAAAGATGTACCTTGAAATATTATTCAAGTAGATAATACACATGCAGTTATCTTTTATGCTATCTATGGCTCAATTAAAGTGTAATTATAAAAAATATAGGCCATATTTTGTAAACATTCGGAATCAGCCAATATAACCTACCACAGGAAGTTTTTAATGCATGGCATGTCTTGATAAGTATACACTTACAAAAAGATGGTATTCTACCTTCGGCATTACCACTTGCTATAAAGTAAGAAGAGAAAATGCTAGGTTTTATATGCTAGGATCTTTATATAAAAACTCCAGGTTTTATATGACAGCACCTGCAAGATGACTAAAAGCAATGAATCAGTGTTTATTAGGAGTAAAAGCCAATGATAATATGGGCCGGAGACACAAGGCAAATATCACAATCAAGTTTAAAAAGGATAAACATCTTACGACATATTGTTACCAATACTGCTAGAGATACTGTCTTTTTAAAAAAGAATTAGCCATGGGGCTCTTGGGTTGCTGAGTTGGTTGGGCATCCGACTTGATTTCAGCTCAGGTCATGATCCCAGGATTGTGGGATCGGGCCCTGCATCGGGCTCTGAGCTGAGCATGCAGCCTACTTAAGAATCTCTCTCTCTCTCTCTCTCTCTCTCTCAAAAAATAAACTAAAAAGAAATAGCCAGGACATACAATTTAGATGCATTTTGCTTTTCTTTGAAAGTATGTTTATATAATAGCTTTTTAAAAAAATTTATTTCTTGGGGTGCCTGGGTGGCTCAGTCGGTTGAGCAGCCGACTTCGGCTCAGGTCATGATCTTGCGGTCCGTGAGTTCGAGCCCCGCATCGGGCTCTGTGCTGACAGCTCAGAGCGTGGAGCCTGTTTCAGATTCCATGTCTCCCTCTCTCTGACCCTCCCCTGTTCATGCTCTGTCTCTCCCTGTCTCAAAAATAAAAAAAAAACTTAAAAAACATTTTTTTTAAAGTTTATTCCTTTATTTTTGAGAGAGAGAGAGTAAAAGCATGAACAGGGGAGGGGCAGAGAGAGAGTATCCCAAGCAGTCTCCATGTTAAGAGTGAAGACCCTGACGTGGGTCTTGAGCCCATGAACCATGAGAGCATGACCTGAGCCAAAATCAAGCATCGGCTGCTTAACTGACTAAACCACCCAGATGCTCCTATATAATAGTTTTTTAAGTTCTATATGTTTTATTGCATTTGACTATATATATATGTAATTATATATATATATGTATATATATATAAATAGACATTAAATATATATATATTATATATTATATATTTATATAAATATAAATAGACATTAAATATATATATGTGTATATATATAATTAAATATATATATGTATATATATATATATACATATATATATATTTAATGTCTATTTATTTTTGAGAGACAGAGACAGAGCACAAGTGGGGGAGGAGCAGAGAGAGAGAGACACAGAATCCGAAACAGGCTCCAGGCTCTGAGCTGTCAGCACAGAGCCTGATGCGGGACTGGAACTCACAAACCTTGAGCTCATGACCTGAGCTGAAGTCGGATGCTCAACCGACTGAGCCACTGAGGCGCCCCAGCATTTGAATATATTTTTATTTTATTTTTTTATCTAACTTATCATTTTTAACAAATTCATGTGCTTTACTGTTTGTGGAGAAGCACATTCATCTAAATTATTTTATAACATGATATGGATATGTGTCTCAATTAAAAGTATATATTTCATTTCCATAGAAATGTTTTAGTTAAAGTTTTCCACACATGTTATTCCTTTCCCTCACAGCAATTCCATGAGATAAGAAGATTAGGTACAATAATCTCCATTTCAGAGATAAAGAAACTGAGAAATAAAGAAGTTAAGTATTTTGATTAAGGTCATACAATTACTTGATTTCCTAGGGCTCAAAGTCAGTTTCTCCAAATTGTCTTTCTTTGAAATCCTTCTCAGACCTTCCTGCCTTCTTCTGTTCTAGATGTCCCTGTCACAAAGGCTGAATAGAGTCGCTAGTCAGAATATTGATGCCTGAGCAGGTGAAGGCAGACAATCAGAGTAATACAGGCAAACGATAACTGTTGCTTGTTAGGGTCACATCCCTAAGGCCCAAGCAGGAGACTTTTCTCATTCTCAAAAATAATAAAGAATTAACACTTTTAGCCGTAATGAGCACACAGACTCTCTCAAAACCAATCACCTTATAACAGAAATCAAGCAAGCATCACTGGGAAGAAATACTCATTAACTAGTGGGATTTTAATGGAAGAACTTCAGTTAAAGCACTTGACGATAGTCTTCCTGATGAGAAGGTTTCTAATGCATTATATAGATTTTAGGACTAAAAGAAGTGGCATGTCCTTCAGGACAAAAGACCACATACCATTCCAGTAACCCTAACCATCTATCACCATAAACACTCTCCTTTTCTGAAGGTTCCAGCTCATGAATTTTTCAATATCATTCTTTTTCATATCAGTTTGATTTTTTTCTTTGACTCTCCATTATGCCATTAATATCATCCCATAGAGGCCTTTTCAAGTAAAAAGCAAGCCGCACTTGATTACTGAAATTAGAAATGACAAACATCTCAGTTTTTACCTAGTTCATCTCTTCTATGTAGCTCTCTGTGTGAATTTAAATAATCTGGAATCTGTGCGATTTAAATTTTTATGAAGACTTCTAAAATTGTATTTCAAACTTACTCTTTCAATTCCTCCAGAAAAAGACAACGTTTTTCCTTCTTAATATGAGCAACTGAGGAGTATAAGAATAGTAGCTACAGGCAACATTAGCTTTTGCCTCCACTAAAGAATTTCTTCTCCTCCTCTTCCTTCTCTCCCTCCTTCTCCTCCACCTCCTCCTCTTCTGCCTTCTTCTTCTTTCTTTCTCTAAGGGTGTTTCCCATTTATTACTATCAATCAATAAATATAAATCCCAAGTTTATCAGTTAGGGACATTTGGATTCTTCGTTTGTAACTTACAGAAGTTGACTGTGGGTAACTTAAGCAGAAAAACTTGGAAGAATAACAGGTAGTTCCAAGAATCAAAGGAAAGATAAACCAGGTTGTGGGGGGAAAAAAAGATAGGAACAAGATCAACTGCGAAAGTTTAAGTGTCAAGAACCACTCAGATATCTCAAGTTTCCCCATTGGAATGAATGAACTTATACTATTTTATCCATTGATTCCTTCAAGAGTCAAAATACAAACAATGAGAAACAATTGGCCAATATTGGATCACATATCATACCTCAACTAGTATAAGTCAAGACATTTTGATTTGCAGTCTCATTAAGACCGTAAAATGAGGGAGAAGCAATTCTACTAAATAAAATCAGGATGTGCTTAGCAAAGGCAAAGGCAATAGATATTAGGCCAAAAAAAAAAAAAAAAAAAAAAGATAGTAGCAGTCTAATACCATAAATCATAATCTATACTCTTTTTAAAAACAATATAATATCAGAAGCTAATTAAAATGCTAGACACATAATTTCCCTTTCTTCGGAAGTCAGATTTCTGGAACTCAGAATCTATAGTCACTCTATTTACTTCCTAAACACCTGCCACTTTTTAATTCCCAGCAATCAGCCATCAGCATCCAAATTACTATCCCTAAGGAATCTAATCATTTACTTTTAGCTGAAGCCAATGGCCTTTCCTTTCTCTTCAATGGACTCCCACTCTTTGCAGCCTCCAATTCTAATGATCACTTCTTTATTATTTGACTAAATTTTTGTTAAGTGCTTATTATGCAGCTGCTACTCCCTAGACTGGAGAAATACAAAGAGTGCTAGACCCTTGAGGGGTTCACATTTAAGTCTGACAAACTGGGTTAAAAAATTAAAGCATTGTATACCAGGGGTCATAGAAGCACTTATCTGCACACAAAGAGAAGAAGCTTAACGGATAGAGAAGGAGGGAGAGTGTTCTGGGCAGAGAAAAGAATGCATACAAAGGAATTGAAGCATGATATACCAGGGGAATTCACAGCACTACAGGAAATCATGTATGATTCAAGTTAAAAGTGTAAGAAGCTAAATTTGTATGGATAGGGGCTTCATTGTAAAGGCATTTGTGTGACCTACAAAGGGATTTAAACATTAGCCTTTACTCAACGGGGAGCCACTGAAAAGTTTTAAGACAAAGTAGTAATCAGATTTGTGTTAAGAAGACTATCTAGTGACTGCATAGATAGGACTAGGGCAAGAATGAAGGGAGGAAGACAATTTAGCACAGTTGTGACAATCCAGGCAAAAGAAAAAAAAAAAAAAGCAGATTAAGGCAGCTTCATTTCCTGAAGCTGCTGCAACCAATTACCACATGCTTATGGCTGAAAATAACAAAAATACACTCTGTCACAATTTTGGAGACCAGGAATTGAAATCAAGATGTTTGTAGGGCTACACTCCTTCCAGAGACTCTGTGGGAGATCCAATTTCTTGCCTCTTCCAGCTTCTGTGACTACTGACATTCCATGGTCATGGACTTAAAACTCCAATCTCTGCCTTTGTCTTCACATGGACTTCTCTTCTGTCTGTCAGATTTCCCCTGTGTATCTGTTGTATGGTTATCTGGATCATTGGATTTAGGGCTCACCTGGATAATCCAGGATGATCTCTTCATCTCAAGATTGCTAATTACATCTGCAAAGACCCATTTTCCAAAAAAGGTAAACATTCATAGTTTCCAGCAATTAGGGTGTGACTACCATTCAACCTACTAGAGCAGTACAATGGAAAGAGAAAGTAGAGAATGGCAGATTTGATAGGAGATTGATAAAACTTGTTAAGTAAATGATGCATTGAGACACAGTCCCGAAGAATGGTTTCAAGGAGATTGAGAATATGAGATTGACTCTTGGGAGATAAAGGAGACTCTGCTCTTAGCCTGTCACTATCATTTTTCATCTTCTTCTTCACCTGTAGAATTCTAATTTGGAAAGGATGATTTTGTGTCCAGATATTACTTCCCTTCTAAGACTCTTGCAACTAGGGGTATCTTTATGGCCAAGTTCTGTAAGCAAGAGTCTTCTGGATAGGATTTAAGAATGCTTTTTAAAGAGATTTAACTTCGCAGACGATGTTCTCTTTGTACATTTGCCCTTCACATTTCACCTTCTGCTTTCCCCCTAACAGGAACAGTGATATAATCATGTCTCTAAATGAAATGCTATCTTATGATCATGAGGCTGAAAGCCAAATGCTAAGGATAGTAGAGCAGGAAGATGGAAGGAACCTGTACCTTTCTGAGGACACTACAGAGATGTTGCTCTAGCCTGATTTTCCAGTTTTGTTATTTGAGAGAAAAAGAAGTCAAACAAAAGACTGAGGGAGAAGAGAGAGGAAAAAAACAGGAGGGAACAGGTGTAAAGAAAGAAATTCAGAAAAAGTGATAAGGACATGTAATGAGGCAAGGGAAAACAAGGAAAGAGTGATGTTTAGTAGCAAAAAAAAAAAAAAAAAAGTTGTCTAAACATTGCCTGTTTTTTTCCAGAGCTCTCTTCAATCTTTGGTGCCTTAAAACCAATATATATTGGACGTCTATTTATACGTATTTATATTGACTGATCATAACCTACTTTCCTCTATATATTTCCATTTACTTCTTTGGAGAATTTTATGGCTTTCTACCTTTTTTTTCTGATAATTTACAAAATCATTACTACTGATCTCTCCCTTTCCAACTACTTGTGTATCTCTCCTTTCCTTTCTTCCTATGATCAGTGATTGAAACTTCCCAGAACCTAGAAGGTTTCATTTCATTCATTCCCTTTTCATTCTTTTTCAAATATTTAAGCTCATTTTTGTGTTTTTTATTTAAAATTTTTTTTAATGTTTATTTATTTTTGAGACAGAGAGATAGAGAGAGAGCATGGGGGAGGGGCAGAGAGAAAGGGAGACACAGAATCCGAGGCAGCCTCCAGGCTCCAAGCTGTCAGCACAGAGCCCGACATGGGGCTTGAACCCACTAACTGCAAGATCATGACCTGAGCTGAAGTCGGATGCTTAACTGACTGAGCCACCCAGGTGCCCCATCATTTTGTGTTTTTTCTAATGGTATCTGAAGTTAGTCAAATTATTAGGAATTTCAAAAACAGGTTACATAAATTTACTTTAAAATAATAGGAGAATCTCTTTTTTAAAAAAGCTCATGTTTATGTTTAACTGTCTTATCTCACGTAGGAAATACTCAGGAAAGCAGAAGTGTCCTTTCTTATGACTATTTTACAACCAGTTTGAAGATTTAACATCCCCCCAAAATGAAACTGTCCATCCAGAAGAAAAAATGTCAGTCACAGATTCCTCTTCCCCAAAACAAGCTAAAGTAAAAGCAAAAAATAAATTAGAGCCCCCGTGAGCTGCTGTTGTTCACCGAAAAACATATATTTTGGACAAAAAAATTTTTTTTTAGTAATCTGTCCTTCTTATTTTAAGAAAGCTGATTTTAAATAATTTTAACTAAAATTTGTAATGATATTATTGCCTAATTACTCTAAAACTAGTAGCTTAAGGCAAGCATTTGAATGGTCTGGAGAGATGAGTCACGAACTCAGGAAGGAATGATCCAGACAATCCTTGAGTCAAGTTCCTCCTGTGGTGGCATGTCACCTGTCCCTTGGTGCTGCTGTCATCCCAAGTCTCGGCTGGGCTGAATGCCCAGGCAGTTCCTTCACAGGGCTGCAGTTCATGCTGATCAGAGTGCCCACACAAGACCACTCCAGCAGGGTAATTTCTAGAGCTGAATTTCTTACAGCTGAATTTCTTAGAGCTAGCTTTCTCCAGAGCAACCATTCTCAGAGAACTAGGCAGAAGTTGCCTTATGTCTCCTGATCCCACTCTGAGAGCCACCCACCATCACTCCTGTAACATTATTTGAGTTACCGACAAATCACTAAGGCTAGTCCAGATGCAAGCGAAGAGTTGGAGACCACATGTTCTTAAAATGTCTGATAGCTTATGATTATAAAAAGCATCCTTTTTAGCTTTCTTAACAAAAAATGTTAAAAAAGTTTTGCAACCAATACGTACCATATGATATTTGCTATCCTTTTCCTTTTATGATTTTGCGTGTAGGGAATAGAACAACTTATTAGTGCAATATATATTTATGATGATAAATGTCTTACATAACAAAGAAATAATATAGCCTGTTGGGTTTTGCCTTTCTACCCTTTACCCTTGAACCAAATTTACAAAAAAAAATCATTAGGGTTAAAGCCTCAATTTATTAAAGCAAGAGGCTACCTCTGGGGAGGAAAGACTTAAAAAGTAGTGAAGGTCTTGTTCTTTCAAGCTGTGAACAGCAGTTACTTTAAGTCTTGTCTCTGCAGGAAGAAAAAAACAAACATGCCTTCTTAGAGTAAAGGGGAAAGAGAAAAGTAAGGCCTAGTATTTACACTGGGGGAAATTAAAAGAATTTTTTCCAATCTTGGTTAGTCTTCCCAGAAACTTCCCTTAAATATAAGCAAAGAAAGTACATTTTAAAAATTTAAGCACTAATTTATTGAACATCTTTCATTGATTTATTTCTGTTCATTATAACTAGTGGCTTTAGCTTTTCATCACAAAAATATTTTGGAGATTTTTAAATAAAGAGAGAGAAACCAATTTTTAGAAAATGTGATTAAAGCAAAATTTCTATTAATTTTATTATAACACAGGTGATTCAGGCCTTGTCTTTGTTTTATAAATAAGTCTGTCCTGATAATAATGTTAGCTTGCTTAAAAATTTAAATCACCCCTTGTCCATACAATTATCATCATTATCTTTCAAGGTTGCAAAACTAACATCTAAAAATATTTCTCATAGACTTACACCCTCTAAGGCCCTATGTTAGTTGATGTATGAAAAGCACAGATTGCTGTGTCTTGTTTTTCTACAACAGCCATAATGGAAACAGGTTACATTTTATAAAAGACTGTATGTCTGTCAAGGGTTACACCTATAATTCTGGAAGCTGCTGGTAAATGACAACACTGCTGTCTGTTAATGTAGCTAGGAACACTAAGTAGACTTTATTTCTACCAGAGACAAATGATGGTTCCAGTTTTCTGCTTTTCAAAGTTGTCATGATACCTGAAGGAGTTTCTTGAGATAATGAAACAACTAGGCCACGATGAAAAGCCTACATCCGGAAGACAGAAAAGGGAAAGTAGGGGACAGCCTTGGCCTTTGACATCTTTGAATAGATAAACCAATGCTTTCCTTCTGAACTCTTTTAATATGTAAGATAAGTAAAGCCCTATTTATTAAAAAGACTTTTAGGTGGGTTTTCTGTTACTTAAAGCAAAAAGCATCCAAATGATGGTATTTAATTGCAGTATTTGAGACACTCCTCAGAAGAAAACAATTCTATTTTCTTGTCTGGTAAGAAAGACTTTAAGCCTGGGTGGCTTAGTCAGTTGAGCATATGACTTCGGCTCAGGTCATGATCTTGCAGTTTGTGAGTTCTAGCCCTGTGTGGGGCTCTGTGCTGACAGCTCAGAGCCTGGAGCCTGCTTCGGATTCTGTGTCTCCTTCTCTCTCTGCCCCTCCCCCACTTGTGCTCTGTTTCTCTCTGTCTATCAAAAATAAATTTTATATATATATATATATATATATATATATATATATATATATATATAAAGAAAGACTTTGAGATATTGGATCTAACCGTGTTATCTATTCTCGAAGAATCACTGTACTAGGGTCAACTATGTATCTCCACAGGTAGAGCATATTTAGAAAAGAATAATTGAAACCAACTAATCTAGAAAAGATCAAAGCCATATTGGCATGAAGAAGAAGCATAAGGGCCAGAAGAAGGTAGTTATCCCAACTGCTTTTGAAAATGTCTTTATTTTAAAAAGGCCTGAGGTTTAAATACATACAGTCAGCCCATAAGCTGTATACATGGAATAATGCTTCATACAAGATGTGAGGAAGCTATTTCTATTTTTTTATACTCTCTCCAGGTGTGACTTCTTTCTGCTTTTAGACCTGTCTTTGATGTTGCTTTTAGCTTAATAGCATTCATTGATCTATAAATGTCTGTAGGACAAGCACACAGCATTCTCTTGCTCCTGCACATTTTTCTGTGCTAGGATTGGCCTTCAACAGATGTATGCATTCTTTCACACGCTCATTCTTAAAGCATCCGTTGACCACACATTATGTGTCAAGCACTGAGCTGATGCTAGAGATGGGAAGTTGACCAAAACATAAATTCTACACTCACATGCACATAACTGAAGTCCCATGTCATAAGATCTGTCCACAGAGTCATGTGTAAATGCTGCAAATGCACAGAGGAAGAAAGACTTTTCAGAATGGGTTAGGGAAGATTCTACAGTAGACAACTGAATGGGGCTTTGAAGAAGGGTCACTAGGCAGAAAGATACCTGGAGATGCCTGACCAAGGAAGGACTTTGTGTCTAAGGGAGTTTAATGTTCATAAAATGTAAATGTTAGATTACCATGGGAGAGAAGTCTTGGTTGGTAGAAAGGGTCTGGAATAGCACACTGACATTTTTAAATTGTAAATATATTTTATTTTAAATTTGAATGGAGAATCACAGAATTGTATTTTAAATTTCAAATGGTGACATAAGATAACAAAATTTCCAAATTAGGGAAACAATAACCCTGGCAGAAATTTGAAAGATGCCTTAGAAGAAAATGATCCCACATCTTGTTTAGTTTCCTGACTGAGGTAAAAATAAAAACCAAAACCCAAAAAAGAAAACAAAACAAAACACTCTAAAGATCATCTTCCACAAGGGATTAACATAGCCTGTCTTCTTTCACTCCTAAAATTGGGCTTCTGATTAGTAAACAAAAGTCCTTACTAATCCAGGCATCCCAGCCAGCAATTTGATAGCGGCTTCTTCCCACAGAATTTTTCTCCTTGGTATTACCTTCACTAAACAAAAACCCAGTTTTCCTAAAGGAGTCAGGGATATTCATCTCCTTTGAATATTTTTAAGCATTTTTAACAAATTAAAACTGAAAGTAATAGTAATAACAGCTATTGGATATTCAAAACAGTGGATTTTTTTCATCCTTTAATTACATTTAAAGCCTCATTGAGTTCATGATAATCTTGCATTTGCTAAATTATTTTAGACTACTAAAAGCCCTTGTTGCTAGAATCCTATCACTACATGCAAATTTCCTTTTCCTCCAACCTTCTATTTAAGCACAGGCCCTTCCTCTGTTTAGCACCTGATATTGATGAAACTTACTGGATGCCAGGTCTGGCCACCTCACGTCTTCCCCATTTCATTTGTTACAGGTACTCATCACAGAAATACTAGCTTAGGTAGAAAAGAACGCCACTCTCCTTTCTGTTTCATTTTTCCTCGTTTTGTCTTCCTTTAATCCTAGCAACATCTGGGTTTATGACAATAGAGACAGCATAAAGAGAACAAAAAGATTCCAAAGAGTAGGATGAATTTGCCATAAATGGGCAAATTTATATGAACGAAATCCTAGTGGGGATTCCTTCAGCTGTGTGTCATCTTAGTTTTCATGGGAATTAGCATAACTTAGTGGATTATGTTCAGGTTGACTGACAGCATTGTGCCTGTGCTTGAATATCTCTGACAGATCATCATAGCAGAGCATGATATAATGGAAGGAGCCCGTCACCTGAGAGTCAGAAGGCCTTTGTTCCATCTGGATCTGACACAAACTTTCTAAGGAAACTTAAGGAGTTACTTCACCTCCAGTATATCATGTATGAAATAGAGTCCACCAGATAATTCAAAGCTCCCATCCTTTCACTCTCTGAAACCCAATTATTCTTTGAGTGCAGTTTAAATTTAACATAGAAGAGCGCCTGGGTGGCTCAGTCGGTCGAGCATCGGACTTAGGCTCAGGTCAGGATTTCACAATTGGTGACTTCAAGGCCCGCATCAGCTCTCTGCTGTCAGTGTGGAGCTCGCCTCGGGTCCTCTATCCCCCTTCCTCCCCGCCCCTCCCCTGCTCATGCTCTCTCTCTAAAAAATAAACAAACAAACATTTAATAAGTAAATAAACAAATATAAATTTAACATAGAACTATAATCATTTTAGTGCTGGCTTGTTCTCAATTCATAGTAACTTATGATTTAGGCCAAATTCCACTACTAAGCCAGCTAGGTATAGGGAGGCCTCACTTGAAATTAGCCAAAACCAGCATTAGCCAAATTAGCCAAATTAGCCAAATTAGCCAAAATTAGCATTTTTTTTTTTTTCTGGAATGAACAGGTTAATGTCTAGCCTTGCTGTATCTAGAGTGTTACCACACCTTTCGGTATAATGTTATTCTCATAAACCTCCTTAATACAGTGAGAAATAGCATAGAAAAGTAGGAAAAACAACATAGAAAAGCACTGCAGGTACAGTAAGCAAGATCCTTTTATAATCACCTCATCATGAGTTGGGTTCTGCTACCGTCACCTTTCTCAAGTTGCCTGTGAAAGTAGCTAGAGCCCCATAATTAGGGAGTAAGTCAGCAAATGACTGTCTCCTGGATATCTCAACAGTTTAGCTTTGAATCGATCCCTCCCTATAGTTGGGTGACTGAGAACCAACTCTGATACCAGAACCTTTCCAAGGCTCTTTGCACTTGTGAACTCAAGTTGACTGGGTAAAAGCAAGTTGTTTTTCTCAGAAGACCAATGCTAATCGAAGTGTTACTGAGTGTAACATACACAAGGTCAAAAGCGATATGCACATTTCAGCAGTCTTCACGGGATCAGCTCCGTTTTGGCATATACACGTCAATCGTGGTAGTAGACAAACAAGAGTTAACTTTTTGTTTCTAAATGGGCAAAAAGTTTCTTATTCTCAAGAAAGGCAAAATGACTCTTAGATTTGTTTCTAAGATTAAAAGGCAAATCTAGCCATAGCTATTATAATTATTTTGCTCTAGTTTGTTTTAGTTTTTCCCCTGGTCCAGTCATTTCCAATCTTGCATATATATGTGGGGACGGGCATATACGTTAAGCCCAGTTGATATGTACACTTTTATGTGTATCTTTATCATTTAATATTACACTGTGCTTTCCAATATTTAAAAATATTTCCTGTAAACATGGCTTTAAAAGGCTATCATGATAGGGGCGCCTGGGTAGCTCAGTCGGTTAAGTGTCCGACTTCAGCTCAGGTCAGGATCTCACAGTCTGTGAGTTCGAGCCCCACGTCGGGCTCTGGGCTGATGGCTCAGAGCCTGGAGCCTGCTTCTGATTCTGTGTCTCCCTCTCTCTCTCTGCCCCTCCCCTGTTCATGCTCTGTCTCTCTCTGTCTCAAAAATAAATAAACGTTAAAAGAAAAAAAGGCTATCATGATAATTTAAGAATAATTCTTGAATTTGAGAATTGAATTTAAGAATACTTTTTTTTGTTGTTAGTAGGATAAAATGTGATACAATTAACATTTACAAAAATGTCTTCCTATTATTCAGATAGAATATATTTCCATATGAAATGTAAAAATGCAAAAACAAACCAAAATTACCATATTTTACCATTAAAGAAATACCTACATTATAGTACATACCATGTGTATTAGTTTCATATCACTGCTATAACAAAGTACCCAGTAGCTTAGGCAACAAAAATATATTATATCAGAGTTCTGGAAGCTAAAAGCCTGAAATCAAAGTGATAGTGGGGCCATGTTCTCTGTGAAACCTGTAAATAACAATTCTTCCTTCCCCTCCTAGCTTCTAGTATCGCTGGCAATCCCTGGCATGACATTAATCTGCCTGCTGTCACATGGCCATCTTCTCCCTGTGTATCTTTCTCTCCTTTTATTGTAAGGACACTAGTCATATTGTATTAAGGGCCCACTCTAGTGTCATCTAATCTGAATTACATCTGTAGTGACTGTTTTTGTTCTTTTTGGGTTCTTTTGTTTGTTTTTTTCTTTTGAGAGAGAGAGGGCAAGTGAGTGGAGGAGGGGCAGTGGGAGAGGGAGAGAGAAATCTTAAGCAGACTCTACACCCAGCATGGAAGCCCAATGCAGGGCTCAGTCTCATGACCATGAGATCATGACCTGAGCTGAAATCAAGAGTCTGACGCTGAACAGACTGAGTCACCCAGACACCCCTGCAGTGCCTATTTTTAAATAGATCACATTCTGTTGTACAGGGGTTAGGACTTTGATATATTTTTTGTGGGGACACAATTTAACACATAACATGTAATACAGAAAATATCATTTCCACTTCTGCATTTGCTCATGCTATTTCCCCTGTCTTGAAAGCCCTTTACCCTTTCTGCATGTTTGCACACTTCTTCTTCAACCCCTAAATCAAGTACAGCTTCCTCCATGAGTAATGAGTAGGGGCCCCACTCATCAAGTATGAGCACTTAATATGGATTAAAACTTGAGTTCATAGTGATCTTTTCTTCTGAATTCCCATGGTAATAGTTGCCATTACAATTTGTGTTTTCATGTAGAGTTATTTTCTGGTCATAGATATATAAGATCTTCACGGTAGAGAGAGTGTTTATTTTTTTCATATTTTACAATGCATAATTGAGTAAAAGGTGTGACTAAATAAACGAATAGAAGAATTAATAAATGGATGAAAGCAATGTCTCCCGCACGAATGCTCTGTAAGATATCTGTGAGCTCCTGCATTCCCAAGGACTGGGTCCTCTAGGAATCCCCTCTGCTTTTATTTCAATTTCCCTTTCCCTCCTGCCTCATTCTTATTCATATTCAAACGTGTTTGATGCTCTTCCATCTTTAAAATGTTTCCTCTGACCCCATATATCTACCTTCTGGATTTCTCTATCACTTTGATCTCTTCCCAGTCAAGCAGTTCAAAATATTAGAGACAAATTATTTCAACTCCCGTATTTCCCATTTATTCTTTAGAATGAGTTTTTCAGTATTTAAACATACAGAAAAGTAACAGCTATAGAAGTACACACCTCAAGCTGCATGCCATAATCTGTTTTCTTTGATTTATTTTTTCATTACATAATATATTTATTTGATTACTGTTTAATACCTCTCAACTGAATATATACTTCTTGAATTCAGGACTTTGGCTGTCTTCTTTACCTTTGTACAAAAAAGGAAGTCTGATAAAACAAATATTTATTGAATAAATAAATAAATAAATACGTACTTAAATAAATAAATAAATAAATAAATAAAACTTCCCCTCCTAGACAATAAACTGAATGAGGAAAGGAACCATATGTTTTTTTTTTTTTCTTTCACCAATATATCAACTACCTGGCGCATAGAAAGTAGACCAATAAATATTTTTATTGAAGAAACGGATACGTCATTGAGAATATTTACCATATAACATATTATTACCCAGTTTAAAATAGTGACTCAAATAGCAAATACTATAAAAGATAAATTGAGCTATCTTTCCCTTCCAGAAAGAAAAGCATATAACATTTTGAAGAATATAAAAGTCCCTCCTGAATTAAAATAAAACAGATTTAAAGGGTCTTTGTGGAGTTAGTCAAGGAAACACATTTGTTCTTGTTTGTTTTAAAGATGTCTTAAAATTCTATTCTGTAAACTAGGAAGAACAATTTTATTACTTAAAGGACTTTTAAACTGTGTAACATTTTACTGTCTCTGGATGAATAAAGACCTCAAGTATTAACAGAGTGAAAATTCGTAGTATTTTTTAAAACAGGGAGGCCTCTACTTTCAGAGACAATATATAAAGTTCATATTGTAAGGTGTTAAACATTACAACTGATGGTCAAATCTCATGTGCAGTAAACTTACTTGTATATTCTCCAGGCTCCTTATCTTCATCTGTGCCCTGAGGTATTGGTCACGGCTAGGTTGCCGTCCTTGAGGGACTCAATCTGGAATGATAAATGAGAGGAAATAGGGCATGATAAACACTCTAGAAAAATCAAGTCCACCAGCACTGCTGTTGTAAGAAAACAGCTTCCTAATTGCTTTACAACTTCAGGGACACCTGCCAATTATAATTAAAGAATCAAAGACTAAATATTCCATAAATCTTAATAAGGTACCATGCAAAACAGAAGTCAGCAGGAAATATAAGTTACAGTCTTTCCCAAGAGTTCAATGAAATCTCTCTGTCTGGGCCACTTAATATTATGTACAAACCATAAATCCATAACAAGTATATTACCTGGTATAAAAGGCAATATCTCTTTGTCAACATATATTTTAATTCGTGGTGTCAGAGATACCCTATATTTTAGGATGAATTATTATCAGATAAAAAGACTTTCTAATTTCATATTACTATGCCACCCAGTGTGGTTTGTTGTAAAACTTATTCTTTGAGAAAAAAATATGTCTCTGAGAACTTATACTGTGAGGAAGAAAGGAAAAGGGAAAAGGGACATGGGTCATCATATTGATATTTTACATATTAATGTTCTTGTTATTACTGTGAAAAATTTATGTTTCCTGATGAAACTTGTCTGCTAACATCATCAACTTTTTACCCTCCCCAGATTCTCTAACCATCAGCAGTCACTAGTGTGTTTTAGCTATGAGTTCAGATCATTCTTCCACCAGCAGAACTTAACACATTTCTACTCTAGGATGCTTAAAGGACAGTTGTCTTGATTTAAAGCTAGGTGATAGAAGGGGTATGCAAATAACACAGGATCAGGAAGCAGACAGATTTGACTTGTATCCTGGTTACACGACCTTGAGCAAATGGAGAAACTTTTGTAGGCTAAGATTCTTCATAACTCAGACTTTTGCATTTGCTATTCATTCTTTGTTTCTAACCTCTTTTCTTAGAGCTTTACATCATTTAGCATCTTCTTGAGACTCCCTCTTGAGAGTACTTTCCAATAGCTGGAATATTCTGTACAAATCCTCTTACCCTCTCTCCCACCACCCCTAGTAACTTTCTACCCCATTATCGGGTTTCTCACTATTTGAAACTGCATTATTTATTTGTTAAATGATTCACTGCTCAGCATCCCCCCACTATTATGTAAGTCGGTGGTTCTCAATAGGGGCAATTTGGTTTCCTAGGGGACATCTGGAAATGTGTGGACATTTTTTGTTTATCAAAAATGCATGGGTGCTACGGGTATCTATTGTGTAGAGGTCAGGGAGACAGTTAAACATCCCAGAAATGTATAAGATAGCCCCACAACAAAAAATTATCTTGCCCAAAATGTCAATAGTGCCAAGGTTGAGAAACCTTGACACAAATCCATAAGAAGAGCAGCCCTAAGTGCCTATTGAATCCCCACAAGCTAGAACATTGCCTGCTATAGACTAAAATATCTGCTGAATTAACCTAATCAGAGAGCTATTGGGAGGAGTCAGCAGGATAGGCACACACAGCTCTCAGCAAAGCTATGTAAATACAGGTCTCTGCTCTCCATTGTCTTCCCATCTTGCTTCTTCCTGGAGACCTCTAGTAGGTGAGTTAAAAACTTGTAACCTGCCTAGGTTCCTTCCCTACTACCTGCTTGAATGTCCAGTTTCAATGTTTTAAACTCTGGGAAATGTAGACTCATATGGATTTTCTGATACACAGACCTACTTTGTGACCTTACTTTTGTTTTTTTATGACTGATAGTAGCAAATATGTTATTTCTGCTTCAAGCAATGTGTAAATCACAGGTAATTTGCACCATCCTTGATAGTTACAGGACTTCCATTCAACATTCCATGGCATCATCATTCTTGCAATATTTTTTTTCCCCCAAGGGCAATACAAAGAATATAGTGTGATATAGAAATTTACCTGTATCAGATTCTGAACATGTGTAAGATGATGTTGGTGTTTATGAATCCCATACCTGCAGTCTATCCCCCTTTAATAAATAATCAGTTGTCAATTTATTTAATCAAATTAGGTGCTTATCTTCTCTGACCTTTGTATTGGCCAAGTAGATTGATACTAGAGGCAGCTTTGGCCTAATAAATCAGCAAATTATTTTCAGCCTAAGCTAGCATCTACTACCACCAGAAACTTTCTGGAAAAATATATTTAAAAATAGCAATTCTTTATTTATGTAAAAGTTAAGATAATAAAGGTCAGCAAAGTTAAAATACACACACCTATATTCACTTAGGATGTAATTAACTTATGCCATAAGAACAAAGGTTAGACACATCATATATAGCCAGTGAGAAAATGTCACACTTTTGCACAATACCATAGATTCAGAATTCTGTGTTAAATTATGTAGCATGTAATGCATGTTTTGCTACTTTGTTCCTAATGGCTTCTCAGTGAATAAAACACATCACGTAATGCTTTACGTGTGAATTGTTTTATATTTGGTTATTCTATAACCTACACAAATGTAGCCTTACATTTACTTGTTTCCTTTAATCAAGTAACTAAAATATAACAATGCTTCACGATGGAATAGTTATTCAAAGTATTGCCATAAAATAATGATTCTTGAGAAAGTTTAACTGTCTTGAAACTGAAATGGAAAATGACATATCCCAAAGCCTTTATCTTACTAAGCCACTGGTTTATTTCATTGTGGTTGTTATTTCAATGCCACTTTGGATTGACCATCAGAATCTTTGGCACATTCACATATACAACCTTGATTGTTTTGCCAGTAGGTTAGATTTTAGAATTAGCCAGAATCCTTAGGACTTAATGAATATCTGAAGGATTCAGGCATTTAATATTTGTTTTAATTTAAAAATAAAATAAAAGCTAAGCATGGTCTTCCGCGTGTCTTAAAAATTGTTCTAAAGATGAGTTCCAGGGGCCCCTGGGTGGCTCAGTCAGTTAAGCATCTGACTCTTGATTTCAGCTCAGGTCATGATCTCCCAATTTATGGGGTTGAGCCTTGCATAGAGCCTCTTTGTTGCCAGCATGGAACCTGCTTGGGATTCTCTCCTTCTCGCTGCCCCTCCCCTGCTCATTCTCTTTCTCTTTCTTAAAATAAAGAAACATTAAAAAAAAAAAAAAAGGATGAGTTCCAGAAAGATGTTTCAAAAATTCCCAGTAATATTACAGGTATATGTAGTCTCCTAAGGTGACTCCTTGTAGGTGAAAACAGCATTTAGAAAGCAAATTTTGGTACCTCTGCTTGTGAAAGACTCTTAATAAATATTTATTAAATACTTATTATGAATTAAAAATAAACTGTGGTAGACAGGTAAAGTTTGCCAAAAAAAAAAAAAAAGTAGAAAAGTCCCTCAAAGGAGCTTACTAGAGAAGAGGAAAAGATATTTGCAAATAATTTAAAAGAAAGAAAGAAAGAAAGAAAGAAAGAAAGAAAGAAAGAAAGAAAGAAAGAAAGAAAGAAAGAAAGAAAGAAAGAAAGAAAAAGAAATTGTAGAGAGCCTGGGTATTTTGAACCAAACAGGACATGTGAGGCTTTGTTTATTTTGGTCAATAGTCTGGTAGATGGCAGAAAATTATATCCCAGGCTTCCTATTTTGTAAACAATTCTGCTTCAGAGAGAATAATATTAATGATACACACACACACACACACACATATATATATATATATATATATATATATATATATATATATATATTTTAGTCTTACAGATATGACTTTATGGAGAAATATGTGTAGTTTAAAACTGTGCCACAAATGACATAGACTATACAAATATTACTGGTTGTATATTTTTTGGTGATAACATTTGAGATTCTTTTTTTTTAAATATTTATTTCTTTTTGAGACAGAGACAGAGCCTGAGCAGGGGAGGGACAGAGAGAGAGGGAGATGCAGAATCTGAATCAGGCCCCACGCTCTGAGCTCTCAACACAGAGCCCAATGCGGGTTTCTAAGTCACAGAGCATGAGATCATGACCTGGGCTGAAGTCAGATGCTTAACTGACTGAGCCAACCAGGCACCCTGACATTTCAGATTCTTAATGCTACCTATGACAGAATGGACATCCTTACAGATGAACACTGTAAAGTATGTAAACATATTCTATTAAATATGTCAAGCACAGAGCATACCTATGCCTTTTTGTTATTTGTGTCGGGAAAGTATATCGTCACCATGGTGAATTTGGCTTATGCAGACAGTAAATTGTAAAATATACTCTTGGTTTACTCAAAGCTAACATTTCTGTTTTTGGACACACACTGATAGTATTTTATACTTAAGATGATTTTTTTTTAATTTTTTTTTAACATTTATTTATTTTTGAGACACAGAGAGAGCATGAACAGGGGAGGGTCAGAGAAAGAGCGAGACACAGAATCTGAAACAGGCTCCAGGCTCTGAGCTGTCAGCACAGAGCCCGACGCGGGGCTTGAACCCACGGACCGTGAGATCATGACCTGAGCCGAAGTCGGATGCTTAACTGACTGAGCCACCCAGGCGCCCCAAGATGATTCTTAATTAAACAAAGACTGCTGTGACAAACTGTGAAAGAAAATCGATGTAGTCATAGGGACACGCAAACTGAACATCACATTGTGTGTGTGAGCATGACAGAAGTTCAAGAACACTGGTGACCAGAGGAAAAAGGCAAATCAGGGAGAAAAAGCGGAGTGTTGATGAAGCTGCTTGAACAAATTTGAAATATAACTACCTGACAGGGTAGGTTTCTCTATTTTATAAATCACACCAAGGGAAAAAGGAAACAAAAATCTCCACGATTCTTTGGTTCTATGTGGTCACCATCTCCTCGTGCCACATCCCGTTCTAGATGGGCTAATGAGCCTGGGGCTCATGAGATTACACGGTAAATTGAGCAATAGCTGCTTAACTCAGTAGAAAAGAGCACTTTTATTACATGATATCACCAGGCTTTTATGGTGAGCTTTATGAGATCTCACATGGTGATTTACAATTACTCTGTGTCACCAGTGTGGCACTACCGTTGCATTGTTTTGGCTATTAAAGTAACTGCCTCCTGAGCCAATTTGCGAACGGAGACAATTCACAAAGCGGCAGTGCTTTGTACTGTAAAAATAGATGCTAGAGATAATTGGGCAAGGTGGTATCATGTCACTTGTGTGCAGTTCATTAATTAACTGCTTGAAACTGCTATAAAATAATAGCCATGTCATCAGGATGAAAGTACAAGAGTGCAAAGGAAATAAAACTTCGTAAGTAAGAAGACAGAAGTAGCTGTTATGAAGAAAACTCAAATGTTTCCTTCCCTTTTAGTACCCAGTCTTATGTCCCTGTAGTTACAGACCTGCACTTCAACTTTTCTTATTATTACTTGTTAGTGTTTATTGGGTGCTAGATGATGCATGCAATTTATGTTCCCCTCCGAACTGCGGATGCTGATGGATTGTTTACTAAAAGAGCTCAGGGATCATTGCCACAGACAGAGCAATATGCAGTGATTTTCCTCCCACAGTTCAGAAACAAGGACCATATTAGAGACACTCCCAAATGTGTCACTAATGGGATTTCTAATTTCAGCCACAACCAGATCTTTAGCGGATATGGTCACCAGTCAGGAAATAAACACATTCCAAGAAACTACTTTGCTAGTTGCTTCGTGTTATTTATTTTTTTAATTGTATTAGTAGGCCTACCGCTATTCTTTCATAACCAGACTGGTTAATTGGCGGCTGCCTCAAAAGAAAGTGACAGAGGTGTAAGTCAAAATGCGGTCGGTGAAAAGCATCAGAATAGCAATTCTGTGCCTACCACACCAATAACTATTTTTATCTGCCTCCCGGTTACCAGCTCCACAGCAACCTTAAACCTGAAGGTGTGAGATGTACTTAACAACTGGAAAAGTAGATTTGGGGAACCTGGCTTGAAGATGCCTCTGGCTAAAAGAATATGCAATGCTGTTACCCACTACACATAGCCTAGAAAAATACTGGACTGTGGACTTAAGATATTAAGTTTATTTCTCTATCAGGACTCCCTCTCTATAGCAATCATGAAAAAAACCAGTCACCTCACAATGGTAATTTTCTCAGAATTATGGTACACTTGAGTCAGTTTAATATCTTTTTAGCTGAATGTTGAGCTAAGGAGGGCAGTGTTAAAAGAAGCCACGCATCATCCTTGTCACTGAGTGTAGGGAGAGCGTGCCCACAGAATGGCCTCTAAGGTCTGTCAGTGATTGTTCCAATGCCTAAGCTGATGAAATATTTCCTGTCAGGGTTTATTCCACACCTGACATTTCTCATATTTGATCTGTTAATGGTTATTGCCCACTATGTTGGTTTCAAAGGTCAGATTCATAAAAAGGTTCTATCTCTACCAATTGAGCCCTTCTTTAGGACTCTTGTTCAACTATGTGTGATAAGCCATGGTGACAAGTGCCTGATCCTTCCTAGGATTACACAGGTGTGATGGCCCATCCCAAAAGGATAATTTATTTTCTTGTACTTTGAGGAAGATAATAGTAACATCCCTTCTAGAGGTGTTAGCAGGAAAGAAAGAAAGAAAGGAAAGAAGGAAGAAAGAAAGAAAGAAAAGCCATGGATGGTTTTCTTTCATATATATCTCCACATCTCCTTATTAGGTATGATAAGAAATGCTGAAAATGTATTAGCAAAGAATTATAACAACTTTGATAAAGCTTAGGTAGGTATTTATCATATATAATATATTAACCTGAAATCATGTATTTGCTATTTAAAAAAAAACAAAACCTGGGGCGCCTGGGTGGCGCAGTCGGTTAAGCGTCCGACTTCAGCCAGGTCACGATCTCGCGGTCCGTGAGTTCGAGCCCCGCGTCAGGCTCTGGGCTGATGGCTCGGAGCCTGGAGCCTGTTTCCGGTTCTGTGTCTCCCTCTCTCTCTGCCCCTCCCCCGTTCATTCTCTGTCTCTCTCTGTCCCAAAAATAAATAAATGTTGAAAAAAAAAATTAAAAAAAAAAAAAAAAAACCTAAAACAAACTAAAGTGACAAGAGAAAACTTTATTAGTTCCAGAATACAAAGTCAAAGTTGAACAATCAAACTACATAAAGGAGGTAGCTATGGATACAACTGGAGTCCAGGAATTGAATCCCATTAGAATACCCTCATGTCAGGAGTGTCTGGGCGGCTCAGTTGGTTAAGCGTCAGATCTTGGTTAAGTGTCGGATTCTTGGTTTTGGCCCAGGTCATGATCTCAGGATTTGTCAGTTCAAGCCCCATGTCAGGCTCAGCACTGACAGCATGGAGCCTGCATAGGATTCTCTCTCTCTCTCTCTCTCTCTCTCTCTCTCTCTCTCTCTCTCTCTCTCAAAATAAATAAACTTAAAAAAAGGGGGGGTACCCTCATGTCACAGTCTCCAAGTATCTTCCTCATTTTTTCTTACAGCAGACCAAATTTTTCCAAGATGTGCTTCTTATTGTTATTATTAGAAAAGAAATCACTTTCATTTCTAGTTTTAAAAAACTGGAAATGGTCCAACTTGGGTTTGTTACCTGCTAACCAATGAGCTATGGGATGAGAAAAATAACTGATTCCCCTTGAACTACATGGTTAGAAGAAAAACAGAGGTTGGATAGCAGTCCCCAATAGGAGCTGGGGTAGGAGGAGAGAAGGGTGGGAAAATCTTGTTTCCAAAAAAAAAAGAAGGAGCTGTTGACGAAATAATTGTGTTAAAATTGTTCACTGGAAACATCACTTGGAAGATAAAACACTATTTTAAAAACCTAAATATACTGTATACCTTCTAAAATCTACACTTTCAAAATGAAAACAATTAAACTTGAAGGATACTACATATATAATATATGTGTATACATACATATATATATTTAGTTATATATAACTACATAGTTTTATATATACATATGTATATGTGTGTGTGTATATATATGTGTATATATATAACACTAAAATATAGATATATGTATATCACTAAAAATGCCCTTGACTTCATACAGTTAATACTGTAGAGGAGACATGTGAACAATAAACAAATAAATGAAATAAAGTTATATATGGTATAGCAGCAAGATGAAGAAAAATACTGCAGGGTAAATGGATGTGGGCAGGCAGGGGTGAAGGATGTTTATATGAAATCTTCTCTAAAGGTGCCTTTGAATTGACACCTGAAGGCAATGAACACATCATACACATAACTGGGTGAAAAGTTAAATGTTCTTTTTTTTTTTTTAATTTTTTTTTTCAACGTTTATTTATTTTTGGGACAGAGAGAGACAGAGCATGAACGGGGGAGGGGCAGAGAGAGAGGGAGACACAGAATCGGAAACAGGCTCCAGGCTCTGAGCCATCATCAGCACAGAGCCCGACGCGGGGCTCGAACTCCCGGACCCCGAGATCGTGACCTGGCTGAAGTCGGACGCTTAACCGACTGCGCCACCCAGGCGCCCCAAAAGTTAAATGTTCTTGAACATATAATTTGCTTTAACAAAGTTGAATTTGAGGCTGATGGAAAGAGTAATGAAAAGATGAGTGACCCAAAAGCTGCTTTATCTTTGAGAAGTTATGAAAACTTAGAAAAGTGTTTTAATCGAGGCCTCAGTTTTCCCATCTGCAAAAATAAATACATTTTTTCTGTGTTTTATTGTCAAACTTAAAGATTCTAAATTTGACAAAATTATTTCCTTATACCTGGTTCAGATATACCAATATTGAGCAGCTCATAGATGAATCTAACTGCCTAATCTCTTGCTTGGACTAAGTCAATAGCTTCCTATTGTCCTTGCCCCTTAACACATGCTACTGTTAAGACATAAGTCAAGTATGTCACTTCTCTGCTCAAAGAGAGGTTTGGTTTTCCATTTTACTCCAGTGACTAAAACCCCATTTCTTAAAGACTTATATGAACAGCATACAGTATCTCTCTGTTATGGCCTGAACTGTGTCCCCTAGTTCCCCAAATTCGTATGTTAAAGTCCTAAACTCCAGTGTTCTCAGAATGTGACTGTATTTGGAGATAGGGCTTTTAAAGAGGTTTAATTTAAAATGGGTTGTTAGAGTGGGCCCTAACCCAATAGGACTGGTGTCTTTACAAGGAGAGGAGATTAGGACACAGACAACACAGATTGAGGGACAACCATATGAGAACACAGTGAGAAGGTGGCCATCTTCAAACCAAGGAGAGAAGCCTCAGAAAAATCCAAATCTGTCAACACCTTGATTTTGGACTTCTAGCCTCCAAAACCACGAGAAAATAAATTTGTGTTGTTAAAGCCACCTAGTAGTCTATGGTATTTTGTTACGGCAGCCATGACGAACTCTAACACTCTCTTTTTCTAGTAACAAATACTTTTTTCCTTACTTTGAATACACTGGACATGTTCCCTTCTTAGGGCCTTTGAACTGATTGTTTCCTCTACCTTAAATGTTCTGTTCTCCCTCCCTTACTTCTTTTAAGTCTTACTCAAATGTTACTTCCTCAGTGGAAGGAGCTGCCTTTGACCACTTCCATTAAAAGTGCATCACTTCCTTCACTCTTACTCTCTCACTCTTAATCCCATATAACTTGTTTCATTTTCTCCTATCGCACTTTATCACTTGTAATAGTAACTGATCAATTTTTATGTTGCTGATGGTCCTTCTCTGGTAATAGGTAAACTCCATGAAGATAGGGATGGTCATCTGTGTGGCTCACTGATGTAACTTTATAGCCTTAGAATCACACCTAGCACATAGTAGATGCTCAAAAAATATTTATTTATTTAGTATTTTTAAAGTTTTATTTATTTATTTTTGAGAGAGAGAAAGAGAGAGAGAGAGACAGCATGCAAGTGGGGAAGGGGCAGAGACAGAGTGGGGACAGAAGCGGGCTTGATGTGGACAGCAGGGAGCCCGATGTGGGGCTCAAACTCATGAACTGTGAGAACATGACCTGAGCCAAAGGCAGACACTTAACCGACTGATCCATCCAGGCACCCCTCAAAAGGTATTTTTTAAATGGATAAAATAGAAATGATAAACTGGCCAGTATCTTAATGATCAGTTGGTCCAATTTCTTTCTGGCTAAGTAAAAATCAAAGTTATATTTAATGTCCCTTAGCTAGTAAAATCTATAGTAATTATTTCCAAATAGTAAACATTGATCTACTTGTAATAAATATCATTTTGTGCATTGAAAATAAGTACATAAAAATTCTATTTACATATTTGTTATCAATCGATAGACCCAATTAATTATAACTTTGTAATTCCGTTTTCATTAGTCGAGGTAAGCTAACTATGATGAGCATCTCCAAATTTTCATTAAATTAACACTAACAAGGATTTTGATTTTGGGTTTTTAACTTTCCACTCATAGTAAACAGTGAATGCAGGTTGGGGAGCTGAGATGTGGTTTGCTTCATGCAGTCATTCAGCACCCTAGTCTCTTCTACTTAGTAGACCTGCCATTCACTATGTCCTAAAGACGAGGAAAGAAAAGTGTAAAACATTTGTGGGGGATTTTAGAGATCAGAACTGGAGGTGGCCTCCAACACTGTCAGTTAGTTATATTCCATCGGCCAAAAGTAGTCATTTGGCCCTACCTGCATGAAATGTAATTAAAAAGGCACCAAGGAAAGAGGAAGTAGATAACGTAGCGGTGAGCATTAGTCTCTCCCTAATATTTAAGCATTCCCTGCTAGAGGGAGAGCTGATACAGAGCCTTCACACTGGGGCTTCATTCAAAGAACAAAGAGAATCTTTGACTTTCATCATGACCTGCATTACTAGAGCTCAAAAACAGAAAACTAGGAAGTGTTCCTATTATTTTAATTGTGTTCTTTTATTCGGGTTTATTTTTCAGTATAAATCATAAAAATATCAAATATATTATTCACATGTACATTTCAAATGTAAATTACTTATATGTATCCACCACCATTTTTACCTGAACTCTCCCCCATGAAACAGTTCATAAAGTATTTGGGAACACAAAGGAAAATTTGAAAGCATGAATCTTCACAGCTATCCCCAAATTAGCACAAATCACTGGCCTAACAGAGGGAAATCATAAACCTCCATGTTACTCCTTCATTTCAGTGCTTTTCTCCTAATGATAAATTATATTGGGCAAAATGATAGAATTACTGAAGTTTGTTGATTTAAAGTCTGCCTTTTCTGCAATCTAAGAAACAGACTCTTAACTCTAGAGAACACACTTATGGTTACCAAAGGGGAGGTGGGGGGCACAGGTGGCAGGCTAAACAGGTGATGGGGATTAAGTTGTTCACTTGTTGTGACAAGCACTGGGTGACGTATGGAAGTGTTGAATCACTGTATTGTGCACATGAAACTATATTACACTGTATGTTAACTAACTGGAATTTAAATAAAAACTTTAAAAAAAGAATTGTATTCATCTGTGGGAATAGAATGATGAAATATACATTGCCCTCCCTTCAAAAATAAATAAATAATGTCAGCCTTCTCTGGGTTAAAAGCAAATAATAAAACAGTATACCAGGAAAGTTAGAGGACTTTTTTTTTTTTTTAATTAAAACTTGGGTTCTGGATGGCAGTATTTTACAGTCTATTTGAGTTGACAAATACATGATATTTTAAATTTTTAATGGAAAGAACATGGGCTATAGAGCCAGACCTGTTGTTGAGCACTGGTTCCAACACTCACTAACCCTGTGAGCTGTGGACACAGCTTACACTTAACTGTCTGAAATTTAGTTTCCTCATCTGTAAAACAGAGAACAATAACTCTTACCTTGCAGGATTGTTCTATATTTTAGAATTAGTTATGAGAACAACTAGTTCAATTCTTGCCCCACAGTTGGCCCTGAATACACCACAGCTATCATTATTATTGCTCCTTAAGATAATAATTTTTAAGGACCAAAATAAGTTATGGATAAAAATTGCAATGCAAGTTGAATGATAGGGGAAATAAAATGTGAGCTGAAACAATGGGGAAGGAAATTTAGTCGGGACTGGAGCTAAACTTTGAGTTATTGGTAGTCTTTGGTTGGAAAAGTGGGGCATCAGGAACACAGGGGACTTGAGTTGGGAGCAAATACAAGCTGCTTAGAGAATGAGTAGAGAACTTGACTAAAGAAATAAACTCTGAATGTTCATGGTACATGAACACTTAGCTTGCTAACTTGCTTTTATATGCTTTTAGAGATGGTTACCAGGATCGTCAGTATTTAAATTTACAAAAAGCATAGTTTAATAAAAATATTAAGTATTGGTTAAAAATCATTTTATAAAATTATTATGAAAAGGTTTCTGTGATAACAGGCAAAAGGAGTGTGCTAAGCCATTTATAGACTATTATTAGAATATTTGAATAATAGTTTAATTGTGATATGTATTGTTCACATTAACTTCTGTAATTTGAACAACATTTAATATTAAATACCCAGGCTGGATGTATCAAATTTCTATTCAAAACACCAAATACAAGTAAAATTTTAGAATTATCTCACTTTTTAAATTATGATTGGTAAAGATGATTGGTTGCAGTGGTGTGAATTCCTAGACTTCTGATTCTTTTATCCTAAGTCAGAGAGATCAACATGAAAATGGACAGATTGAATATGGTATAACTTTCCTTTCCATGAAATGCCTTCTGATAACTTGACATTAAAGAGATGAGGAGTGCATGCAAAATAACATTTGTTTTCTATAAAATCTTACTTCAGAAAATATCCTGCTTAAAATAAACAAACCAAAAAAAAAAAAAAAGAGCAGGCCTACAACCATATCCTTATTTCCTGCTCAAGGATAGCCATATAGCTATGGGGAGACAATCAAACCAGAAAGTTTCTTTGTTTAAAAAACAAAAAGAACATACTTTTAGCACTTACAACAATGAGTATGAAATAGTTCAACTCCAGATAACATGCATGCTCAACTTATCCATTTGCTCTCTTCTCTGGGCTACTACAGTGCCAGTCAGAGGCTGGAACTTAGACCACTCATCTGTTGCATATCCTTGGTATCTCACACACACACACACACACACACACACACACACACACACACACACACAGAAGTAGGGAATTTAAAGTCTTATTTTCCTGGACCTGTGAAATAATTTTAACAACCCAAGGGGATTCAAAGTTTGATGGTTAAACAAATAAACAAACCAACCAGCCTGATGTACAACTTTGGTTTTGTTTTTGTTTTTTTAACTTTACACTTCGCTACATCATCACATCTGGTATTTCCTGTGAGCCAAAATTTCATTCCCTGCTTGATAATTCATAAAAATTTTACAGAAGCGTTTTCAGCCCAATGATTGCCACCAAGGAAACATCATAGGTATACATTTGTTACATATGAATTAATTAATATAAAATGAGATATTTTATTTACAACCATATTTTCATATGGGAATTAGTGGGCCAAATGCAGCAAACATTGAATTTCCCCTAAACCCATATTCCTTGAGTATATTTATTTCCACTAATAGAAATAGGTCTAGATAAAACAAAAGTCACCACAAATATATATATTATAACATATATATTATAGCAATGAACCAAGAAATTAGGATATCACACTGTAGACTTGATTTAAATGGAAAGTTAAATTTGATTTCTTATTTTATTCCTCCTCCTCCTTATCATTACTATTTATTGCCCATTGTTTTCTCAGATTATTTATGTCTTAATGAATGTATACTCTTAAGCATTGCTTGCTGGGAAAATAAATCGTCAGTTAATCTGGACCATCATTTCTTTGTCTGCTTTAGAATGGGGCACTATTTACATTTTAATGGAAAAGGAACGAAGGATATCAAACCCCAATTTCTTTGGTGAAAGAAGGGGGAAAGCAGAGAAAGAAGGAAAGAAGGTTTAGAAAGAGGAAAGAAGGGCGGGGGGAGGAAAGGAAGGAGAACCGCAAAATAATCTAATTTTGTTTGTGTAGGAAGCTGATCACGTCATTCTTTGAAACACTATGCCTTAAAAAAGCAGAGGCACTGAAGTGGTGACTCTTGGATTTGAAAATTCCAGAAAAATAATCATTGAATAAATTTTAATTCCTTCTTATCACACGCATGCTGATTCTTTAAACTTTACTGAAAATACCCTATTAATTCTGAAAATTACAGGAAGAGTAATAGATGAACAGAGTGGGACAGGAAGTTACAACAATTTCTAACCCAAATAGTGATAACTTAGTCATTACATGGAAGTTACACAGAAGTTGTTTGTTTGTAATCTGGTACTAGTTGCTTCCCGCTTACCTATCAAGGTGTTTAATTCTACCAGGCGCTAAAACTTCCCTCCACTTTGCCCCCATATCCTCTTCCTTTGCACATGCATCCAATCTTTTACCAATGAAAAACTGAAGCCTTCCCACCCCATCCCCACTTTAATGGCCTTTACTCAGACCTTCTGTTCCTGCCTGAATTCTCGTAATAACCTAGCAATCAGACTCATTTTGACCTGAGTTCTGATATTCCTTTTCCACACTGCTTCCGCGACCTTCAAATGGTTGAAGTTACAAGCTTAATTTATGTTTTAATGGTGATCCTTTCATGGTCTTTAAATATACAAATCACATCTATTGCCACCACACTTAAGGAGCATCATAAAGCTATTTCATTGATGCAACAAATATTATTGCATGTTTTCTATAAGCAAGAAACTTTGCTAGATCCTGTGGTTATAAAGAGGAAAAGACAGTTACTGCCTTCTTAAAGTATACAAAGGAGGTGATAGGAATGGAAATCATCAAAATCAATCGAGATCATTTTTTAACAAACTTTAGTACCAATGAAGGGAAAACAGCACTTCATACCTATTTGAGCAAGTCTTAGCACAATGTTTCTTTCCTTCAAAGTGTTCATTACATATTCATGAGTTTATTGAATACATATTGAAGGTCTTACCCTGTGCCAAGTATTGAGTTAAAGAATGGAAAACACTTAATAAAGTTTTGGTGAATGAATCAAGGAGTGAATGAATTATAGATCAACTTCCAATACTTCATATTTCATTAATGAAGGCTACAGAAAGTTTACAGAAGATTTCCCTTTAAGACTGATGAATGTATACTCCCCCTACCCCCACAACATGTAGTTCTGTGATAGCCCTCAACTATAGGCCTTCTCTGTATTGGCTTGTCTTGTCTAAAGAGATTTGCTTGACACAAGATAATGCTCTCTGTCCTAGGCAGCCCATATCCAGTGACCAATGAACGTGAGGTGATAAAGGCTCAGTCCCCTCCCCCAACCACCTTAACTTTGGACCTCACTGTGGGGTCAGCTGAGACCTTTGTTGAGACTGCACTGTAGCTCTGCTTCCTCAATGCCTAATCCTACTTCCTTCATTTTGCTTTCATAGATGGGTTCCCCAAATCATAACCTAACAAACCTTCTGTACACCAGTATTTAACTCAGAATCTGCTTCCCAAGAAAACCTACCTATGACATACATAGACCTATTATTTTTCTTAATTACTAATTATGTTTACCATTCAACAATTCAATATGTACTTCAAATATGACAGTAAGTTCACAAAGCTTAACTGGCCCAAAAGAATATATTTCCTAAGGGGTTACAAGAGGTAATTACAAAGTTTAGCACTTTTTGAGGGTTGTCTTTTTACATTCTATCCTAAATCGAACTAAACAGATAAGGATACTAGCTGATGTTCATGGCAGTATACTGACAGTAATCAATAATATTTTAAAAAATAAAACCATAAAGCTATAATTGCTTATGATATCTTCTTTGTAGTCAGATTATTTATTAGCAATTGAATAGTATTGAGGAAAAATAACTCTCTCCAAAAATAACGGTTTAAACCTAAATTTCTAATTGAATTTCAAAATATGTGCAAAGCACTAAATATTCTTCCTTGATTGTTCTAAATTCTGGAGGCTACTGTAAGTTCTCAATGATTGAAATATTTGAAAAGTAAAGATAAATACAGATATCTTCATTTACTATGTTTACTAATATGCACGCAGAACTATATAAATTGTTGCAGTAATATGTACTCATCATGAAGTGTCTTGTGTTTTTGAAACAATATTCAGTATTGAAAATTATGGTGGATAATGAAATAGTATATATTATATATATGTATATATATGTATATACATATATATATACATATATATATATATATATGTTTATATATATGCGTATATGTCGCCAAAAATCCCTAAGGAAATTAAGGCATGCTGTTTTTTCAAATATGTTACTACTGTTTGTCTCATACTTTATATGTATAAAAACTAATTTACATTAATACAATTAGTTAAGATTCACAGTTTAAACTTTCACCTATAAGGACACTCACTAGTGTAATTATTGCTGCTGTCTTCTTGCTTAAATCCACACACGTTTATTATAAAAAAGACATAAAGGTAATCTCTATTTCTCTGGATTATTTATTTTCTTTTGGTCAAAGGATGACCAACATTTTAAAATAATGTTAAAATTTGCTTCCTCTTGAGCACCTACAAATTTCATTCTCACGTTGCTTTAAGGTACTCCAACATGTAATTTTTATCGTATTTTAAGAGAGGAAAAAAAAGATTCACCTTGAGGCAGTCATCTATTAGCATTTGGCCTTAACTAAGTGGATTATGGACTTTGAAACTAAACCTGAACATATCTTTAAAAGGTGCCCAAGCTTAACTATCTTGTCCTATAAATATGGAAGCCGCTTTGACAATAATTGGATCTCTCTAATACCCATATGGATTCAAATATTGCAGAAAGGAAATGGGTTGTAAATTTTGGCAACTGAACCTAACTATACCTCCATATGTATGCTTTACCAACCACAGGATTTGGAATTCGAACTGTTGTTACAAACCATTTTTTTGCTAATTAGAAGCGTCTTCATTTTTCACCTTCACAAGTAAAGTTGCAAGAAGCCCAGTGTTCGCCTTGCTTATCTCAAATTCCCATTTGGCAGGCAATGTGAAAACTAACTCCCAAAGAGCTGTCATATGCCTAGAGTCTCCAACTTGGCACAGCTACTAGCTTTGACCTCAGGGAATTTTCATGTGTGAGTCTTCCTGTGGTTTACCTCTGAGAGTTCTCTCTAAATTGAAAGAGAGCAAGAGGGATGGGTAAAACAACAGCTCGACAAGCCAGGTTTATTTTAAGTGGTACACAAAAACAAATTCTCTTGCAGGACCGAACTGCTACAACATGGTCTCACATAATTACTCTTACAAAGTAATTCAGAGGGAGCAAGGCCAATTATCTTAACAATTATAAGGTGTGCTAACAGTGCAAAGCCCATTCATCAGAATTAACACCCACCAATGTTTCTAAAGACAGTGCATCCAGGGGCACCTGGGTGGCGCAGTCGGTTAAGCGTCCGACTTCAGCCAGGTCACGATCTCGCGGTCCGGGAGTTCGAGCCCCGCGTCAGGCTCTGGGCTGATGGCTCGGAGCCTGGAGCCTGTTTCCGATTCTGTGTCTCCCTCTCTCTCTGCCCCTCCCCCGTTCATGCTCTGTCTCTCTCTGTCCCAAAAATAAATAAACGTTGAAAGACAGTGCATCTAAGTGTGAGAAATACAGATCGTGGTGGCTATGCCCCTGATTACTATCACATGCCATCTACTGTCATAGGTTCTGCTCACTATCTGTTTATATTATAGCCACCATGGGAATTTGCACCTGTCTCTTTGTAAACAGGCCAGGATGAGTGGACCAAACATAAAGGCAATCTAAAATTCAGCCTTTTTAACTAGTGTAGACTATTAATTATATATTTCTAGATGCCAGCTGGATCTCGATATTTGAAGTGCATAATATGTTCTTTCCATGAATTCTTCTGGAATATTTTCAGTTATTACTGAATTGGTAGTCATTTCTATTTTCATTGTAGTGTAGTGGAGAGCCAGAATCTAGTGAGTAAGTTCCCTGCTTCAAGTCCCAACTCTGCCATCCAGTACCTAACTTTGCAAAACTGAATTAATAACCATTTCTGTGAGCCATTTGCCTATAAGCTCTCAGATTTATTTCTTGCTCTGCCCTGATTCCTCTTTTCTATTGCAGGGAATGCTTCCCTGCTTGTTGGTTTCTGGGCAAGTGCAGCCATTGGGAGGAACTGTAGAAGACCAGAGGACAGGATGAGAAGAAAGAGCATGGTATGGCTCTGCCCTTCTCTCAGAAAGGTTCATTGTGGAAGGTTCATGTGCTTCATGGGGAATCTCCATCAGATCCCATGCTTCAAGGTCCTATTTGGATAGCCACTCACTCAATGGTCACCCATAGGGCAGACTCACTGAGGTTCTACCTCCTCCAAGGTGGCCCCAGATCCAAACAAAGTTACCATCTCTGTGTGACCTCTAGAGTTGGGGATAGTTTCTTGTCCTTCCATGATTTATGTAATCAGTTTCCTATATTAAATTCTCTCCTTTTGAGGGGTGTCTGCGTGGCTCAGTTGTTGAGCATCTGTCTCTTGATTTTGGCTCATGTCATGGTCTTACAGTTCGTGAGATTGAGCCCCATGTTGGGCTTTTTGCTGACAAGCATGGAGCTTGCTTGGAATTCTCTCTCTCCCTCTCTCTCTGCCCCTCTCCCTGTTTGTGCTTTCATATAAATAAATAAATATAACAAAAAAATTTTTTTTGAGATATGTTGAGAAATTCCTATTTTCCTGATTGGTCCCCAATATACCAATGCTTCATGGGGATACATAAAAAGTTATATATAAGTGTGTGTGTGTGTGTGTGTGTGTGTGTGTGTGTGTGTGTATTCTAGATATCAACATCTGTGTCTATCTAAACACCTCTTTAAAATGCAAAGAAGACTTAAATATAAAGAAAACCAATCTCATTGTCCCAAATAGTCGGTTGATGTAGTGTTAATAGAAACAACTCTTTTGTAATTTATGCTCTCATATATCTTTGATTTTTATACAAAATGCAAAAAGCATAAAAGGCTTGGGAAACAAGTGTAACTGACTCTTGTCACTCCTATAGCTCAGCCAGAGGCAGAATGATCACGTGGACTTACCTGTATGCAGTCTGGTGGCTGTATTAGTTTTCTACTGCTGTGTAACAAAGTGCCACAAAGCCGATTAAAACAGCATATGCTTGTTATCTCACAGAGCTTATGGGCCAGGGGTCTGGGACAGGTCAAGTAGGTCTTCTGCTCAGGGTCTCACAAAGCCAAAATTAAAACATTGGCCAGCCACATCCTCATTTGGAGGCTCACAAGAGAAAGGTCCAACTTCAGGCTCATTGAGTAATAGCAGAACTCATTTTCTTGTGGCTGTATGATTGAAATCACTGTTTTCCTGCTAGGTGTCAGCCAGCTATTGCTTCCAACAGCTAGAGGCCACATGGAGTCCCTTGCCCCTTGGCTGTCCGCATAGACATTTCAAAGCATGGCTCTTTGCTTCTTTAAAGCCAACAAAATACTCTCTTCGGCTTTGAATCTCTCCCTTTAGGAAAGTCCAATTTCTCTTAAGGGCTCACTTGATTAGGTCAGGCCCACCTACAAAATTTTGACTCACCAAAATTCAACTGATTTGGGACCTCACCTATATCTGCAAAATCACGTCACCTTTGTCATATGCCATAACCTACTCACTAAAGTGAAATTTATCATAGTCACAGTCCCACCCGTAGAGAATGGGGAAGGGGATTATACAGAACATGTACAATAGGGGGTCAGAATCTCGGAAATCATCCCAGAATTGTGCCTACCATAATGTTTATGAGCATGAGTTAGTTGATTTACAGAGCTATCAGAGAATGTTGATAAATCTGGCAAGAGGGATAATGGAAATGGTTAAGAGAGCTTGCCTTCTAGTCATATTTAAGTGGCAGTGTTGACTTCTTATGGGACACTGATAGTCATATAGATAACTACTCAGTATAGTTATCAGTACTCCAGAAAAACCCCTATGAAACCATATTTTTATGCTAAGATATTGTTTTAAAATTTGTGAAAAAGCTAAAATTACCATTTGAAAGATAGTGCTAATGTAAGCAAATACAAATTGACTGATAAATACAGACATTAAAAGAATACTTTGTCTCTCTTTATTATTTATTTATATATCTACTTATTATTTTTTCTTTCCATAGGCAAATTATACCGTATCTGGAGCCAAGACTAGACAACTTTTTTTCTCCTCCATACTGAGATTTCAGAGTTATAATCACCCTGGCACCCCCCAGACAGACAATTGATTCAGAAGAATCCTCTGACTCTTCAAAGGAAAGTGACAAATTCTCTAATTTAAGTAACAAATTAGAAAAATCGATAAATCTCTCTCTCTGATCTCATGATTTTCACTAGGTAAGAAAACTTTTTCTAATATAATTGTTCAGGTCCCCTTTGCCACCCGCAATCTATGACTTGTTTTTATGACCTTATTTTTTTGTCCTACATGGACTTGTGATGATAACTTACAGAGTGATCCTCTCAAATCTCTGGAGATAAATGTATCAGAGCAGCTACAAATCTCAGCTATAGTGAGAGCCTATGAAATGTGGAAGCAAAAGACAGCTGTCTTCAAATTTCTGAATCATAAATTCAATTGAATTTAAAAAACTTACTCAATTTTTCTGAATTTCAAAGGAAAGATAATTACTTAGATATGATGTATCAAATATTCAATAAATGAATACATTTTACTACTTTTTTCAGTCAACTTTCATTTTAATAGAGTCTACTTCTTGCTAGAAGTTCATCTGAAAGGAAACAGTATCATATATGTGATATGATATCATACTGTATATATCATATATATCTTATATATAAGATATATATGATACTGTTTTTCAGAGTGTATTTCATGGCTCATGTGATGCTTTTGCTAAAAAGAAAAAAAAAGATGGTGCACCTGGGTAGCTCAGTCAGTTAAGCATCAGACTTAGGCTCAGGTCATGATCTGATGGTTCGTAAGTTTGAGCCCCACGTCAGGCTCTGTGCTGACAGCTCAGAGCCTGGAACCTGCTTTGGATTGTGTCTCCCTCTCTCTCTGCTCCTCTCCCACTCATGCTCTGTCTCTTTCTCTCTCTCAAAAATAAACATTTTTAAAAAATTTTAAAGAGAAAGAAAAACATAGTAGTAAATACAGGGAGATGCTGAGATGCTGTATACTTAAGAGTGCAGTGCTAGAAGATTTACAATGAGCATAAGCATAGTAAAGGCTCTGACACTTACTACCATAAAGATAAATGCTTATCATTTTTCTAAAACTTGCTAAAATTCCGTAGGACAAGTTTAGGAAAATGTGGGGTTTTTTTGTTGTTGTTGTTATTGTTGTTGTTTTAATGTTTACTTAAACATTAAACAGAGATACAGCATGAGCAGGGGAGGGGCAGAGAGAGAGAAAGACACAATCTGAAGCAGGCTCCAGACTGAGCTGTCAGCACAGAGCCTGACGTGCGGCTCAAACTCACCAATTGTGAGATCATGACCCGAGCCGACGTCAGAGGCTTCACTGACCAAGTCACCCATGTGCCCCTAGGGAAATGTTTGTAAACAATTTTGAACATCTGGAGCCTAGCTGATTTATTTGGAGTTTTCTCACCTGAACTAAGAAAAGAGGTATAAATGATACAGGCATCAGCAGAAGAAATAGAGTCACTACAAGTGATAAACAGAAGCTGTAGTTTTGATTTGAGATGATCACTCTTACCATCTTTCAGCAATAGTAAATATCACCAATGACATCAAGGGAAATGTGTTATTGAAGAGAAATAAATCATGATTGCCACTATCCAAACTAGGTGATACATTGCAACACGTTATGGCTCAGTCTTCCTATAGAAATGTTCTTAGAATCTGGCCCTGTGGAGCAAATGGGGGTGGGAGGTTTAACGGGGGGGGGGGGGGGGAGGGGGGTGGGCAGGCAAAGATTGCTACCTCCAGTGGTAAAACAAAGGAAAGAACTGTAAAGATCTTTTTGAATAATTACCATTGTGCCTAGAGACTAGTGAATGGCAATTGCTGTTGAGAATCCTAGTAGACAGGAAAATAAAATCTCAGTTATATGACAGGAGGGGAGGACAGGCAAACACTTTATAGAGTGGTCAGAGGGGTTTGAAGGGTAACGTTAAGGAAAAAAAAATAGACCTTGCTTATGATGTCCAAAGCTGTCCCCTGGGATACAGCAAATCGATGTAGTGGTCTTCTGCTGCTAGAGGTAAACAACGACACATGAATGTAGAAACTTAGGACAAAATGAAATGGCTTAGTTTGTGCTGGGTTAAATTTAATTAGCACTTTCCCTGTTTCACCCCAGACCAAATGATGGGATACCTCTTCTCTTTTCATTCATGCTTTGGGCTGCTCTTCACATGATGTGAGGTAGCAAGGTAAAGTAAAAGTAGCAATAAATAATAACTAGCTGAGCGATCTTACAGAACTTGGTAACTTTCCAAAGCCACAGTGTTCCATCTAGAAAACGAGCATTACATATTTCTTAAGGTGATCTGTCAATTCAAATGTATAAAACACATGATAAATTATTATTATGTTATTATAATGATGTTATTATACATTTGACACATTCTGTTGTTTGACTTAGGCAGTCCTGGGTCCTACCCACTGATTTGGACTTTGTTTGGACATTGCTGCCACTTTTGGTCAAACCAATCTGCTACCACCCGCGACAAGATATATTAGATAGATGAGGGCTGGCAATAACATAGAACATAGGTTTTATGTTTGAATAAACTAAGCTTTAGAGATATGAAGTATTTTTCCCACCTGAGTGGTTCATGTAGTACATCATGACTTAAAGTTTAGGTTTTTCTGATGATATAGTTTATGATCTTTCTACTGTACTATTATGCCCAAGTAGGAGCCAATATTGATAAACACCACTATGTCAGATGTACCCCTTTGAATAGCATATTCAGCAAGGAACATGTTAGAATGTTATATGTGGACTGCAGGAAATGGAAATGAAGCTAGTCTTGCAAGTATAGATACTCCATAGGAAGCAAAGAAGGCATTGCTTAAAGGCATGGCTAAAAAAATCATTAGCAGAAGAATATTTCAGGAGACTGTCTTCAGAGGACTTGTTTAAGGAGTGCTAAAAATCATGAGAGAGAATTAAGAGAATTAATAAGCATTGTACACGCATTATTTCACTTAACCCTTCCATAAACCTACGAGGAAGGAATGACAGTATTTTGATCTTACAAGTACAGAAACTGAGGCTCAAGGAGACTCCAGGTCCCACTGGTAGACACATTTTAAAAACAAACATATAACACAACTGTGCCCTAGCTACTGTTCTAAGGTATTTACAAATAGAAAGTAACTTAACTCTTGCAGCGGGGTGAGGGGGTATGTATTACTATCTCCAGCTTACACAGTATTCCCAGTAGGTGGTAGAGTCAGAGTCCTCGTCATAAGCACTTTGTTACTCTGCCCAGTAAGCAAAGGAGCTGGAACACCCATTTGCACATTCGTCTCCGTCTGATCTCAGTGCATACCCTCCAACAAACTAAGCTACCTATGCAAGGAAGCCTAGTCAATAAAAAAAAGTATGAAAATAGTCGACTTAGATTATGTATGATTGGAACACTTTGGTAGGTAAATAATACAATATTTTGCAGCAGTATGTGAAACAAAAATTAAACGATCATCGACAGATTCCATCTAGTTGCACCTTGATCTTCATGCCATAATAGCCACAATAATAATAAATCACAATTGCGTGCTTACAATGTTTCAGGTGCCTAAGAAGTGTTTTTGTGTTCTTCCTCAGTGAATTAACACAACAACCTAGAATAGAACAGTTCTCACCATTTTTCAAAGGGGGAAACTGAGATAAAGGGGAATTAAGTAATTTGCCCAAGGTCCCACAGCTAGCAGGGGTGGAAGATTTGTGCCCAAACCCAGGCAACCTCCCAGGAGTCTGTAAGCCAACACCCTATACCCCTAACCTGCGTGGTCATGATCATGAGCCCCGGGGGTCTGAGACCCTTGTCTCTAGGCATCAAAACCATGAAGTCAGCGCACAGTTCTCACCTCAGTAAACACGGACTTTAATTAATGTCTGTGAAAATAATTCTCTGTGATATGTTTTAATTCAAAATACATGAAAATATTGGGGCACCTGGGTGGCTCACTCGGTTAAGTGCCTGACTCTTGGTTTGGGCTCAGGTCACGATCTCATGGATTCATGAGTTCGAGCCCCACATCAGGGCCTGCACTGACAGCACAGAGCCTGCTTGGGATTGTCTCCCTTTCTCTCCGCCCCCACCCCAAAATAAGTAAACTTAAAAAAAATACATGAAAATATCTCAACTAGTAGGGAAAACAATATAATGTGAATGAAACTGTAAGCATTTTCAGGTATGGAAGTGAACTCCTAGAAAGCAATCATAAAGAGAATAATGTTCTGGGGTGCCTGGGTGGTGAAGTCCGTTAAGCATCCGACTCTTAATATTGGCTCAGGTCATGATCTCACAGCTTGTGAGGCATCCCATCAGTCCCTGCGCTGATGGTAGGGAGTCGGCTTGGGATTCTGTCTCTCCTTCTCTCTGCCCCTCCTCCATTGTGCTCTCTCTCAAACTAAATAAACTTAAAAAAAAAAAAATTAAAAAAGAGAGTAATGTTTTGTAGTTCAAGTATTAACTAGGAAAATGTTTGCATTTATCTAGGTTCTGAAGGAGATGGAATCATAGCCCCTTTGTATTAAAAGATATTTTTCCAAACAATAGCCCTGGAGTTGGTATGAATTGCCTATATATATACACACACATGCTACATGTACATACATATATATACATGTACCCTAGTACAATTTTTATGGATCCTTCTTCTAATTTCTATATCTGCATAGTAACCATTATAAGAAAAAAAAGCTACAATTAATTAATTGAACTTTGTTAAAGGTAATATGCAAATTCCCCATTACTACTAACATATGATGTCTTCTTTTAGTCTAAATATGTTTTGGGTTTTTTGGGGTTTTTTTGAACATGTAAATGTAGCTTTTATTTTAGTTGTAACAATAGCTCTGTGTGCTTCATTGCCAAGTTCACTCAAGTAACATGCATGAGAACAGACCTCTATGAGCTCCTCTTGGCTTCCTAAACTAAGTATTGCTACCCAATGGACTCCCCCCTCTGTGCTTCTCATTGTCTCTACTACACGTTAATCTTCTGAGAACTCTATTCCATATGAAGAAGGAAGATAAGGAAGTTGTTAAGGCAAACTGACAAAAACAGCTGAAAGTAAAGATGATAAGAGTTGGTGAAAGAAAAAAAAACATGTAATTAACTCTGCGATTCAAGAACTGGGAGTGATCTAGTAGCAGAAGAAATCATGTGAACATGAAATTAAAACAATAGGATTAACTACTACACTTTTTTTTTTTTTTTTTTTTTTTTTTTTTGCCACTGGGTGATCTGTTGTAAGGGAAACTTCATAACCCTGGAATTTAGAGTGGGAAAGTCAAAAATTTATAGGGAACACCTTCTCTTTCTCTATACTCTTGTTTATTTGTACTTCCTTCTGTACAAGAAAACTCTGATACTGAACAACCAGCTCCATAAACTTTTTTACAGACTAAGATTTTTTTTTTTTTTTAATATAAAAGCACAATAATTCAACAACACAGCAAGACTGATGAGCTGTCAGGGGACATGACTGTCTCTTCCTCCACCTCCTCCTGCTGCTGGGATTTAAAACCCTTAAACTTTCTCCAGAGTCTGTTTCCATCCAAGCAGTCAGATGCCATCCCCATCCTGGTGTGGAATCTGATCCCTTAATGTATTAAAAAGTTGTTTCTTTCTCCTAACATTTCTTCTTAATTGGTAATGTGTCTTTCATGACACAAATGATCACTGCTTATCATGAATTCCCAGCCTACAAGGAAAAATTAACAAGTCACATTTTGTTTCATTGAATTGTATCTTGATGGTCCAAGACAGGTTTGGGTAAAGCAATTTCCATTATCTGATCATCAGAACATTTATTTTCATTAAAAAAAAAACAAACAAATTTATACTTCAGCATTTTGTGTATTTGCAGAGCTGAGGTCCTGTGCTCACTTTGTAGGCACGGAGCAGCTGGCAGACTAGAGTGGACACTACATTTCTATCAGCAAAGCAATCCTCGCAGGCTGGATTTCTGCAACTTGAAAGAATAGCCCTTGTGAAACATTCTGACGCCGCAAATTTGAAGTCTCTGTGTACTGTGACTTGCCAGAAAATTTAAAATGTTAAATAATCTCTCAAACTTGCCCTAGAAACTCAAGTTGGCTTATTAAAGTTTTTTTTCCCCCTGTTTGAAAAACTCCTTTGTTTCACTAACGGCAAATCTCCTGTGTTTTGTAACGTTGTTATTGAACAAGTTTAATGATTTGCTGAGGACCTCATCTAGAGGCATTACCAAGCAGCTCGAGATTAGAAACGTATGGTGGTGGAGGCTCTCCTAGAATAAATGAAAATATTTTATTCAGCTACCGAGAAGGGTCTCCAGAGATCAAATTAGAAGCTAGCTGTGAAGGGAGATGTTTAGGCATGCTCTGGAATTATTTATCAGCATTTTCTGCTTGTGTGAGAATAAGCAGACATTAAGTTTAAATTAAACAAAGAGGGAAAGAAAACAAGTTTTGTTTTTTTTTCCAGTAATTTGACTGCTAATGATATTTCTGAATTATTCTCAGCTTAATAGTTTAAGTAATTTGCAATGATAATAATTGTTCCTGTTAAAGCTCCAATAGTGTCAATTTTTTTTTCTTTTTGCCAAGATTAACCCCCTTTAAAACCTTTAATGGACAAATTAAATTGCAAATTTATTGTGGGCTTTGTTAATTTTTAAATTTGTTTTCTTCTTGACATTTCTTTTAATTTAATTTAATTTTATTACATTCATCAACAATTTGAGAAACTAACTTAAAAGTCCATTAAAAAGGAATAAATGTTCTTTATGTTGTGCTTGTTTGTCTTTATTTATAATGAGGCTGAGCTTGTAGATAGACTAAAGGCCGCTTAATTATTACCTTCAACATTAATGTGCTTTTCTCATGCACTTTCAAAATAAGTATGCTTTTAGGGTTTTTGGAAAGAAATAAACTGTTAACATGGGGTTGCAATAGTCCCTTAAATAATTAAATAAATAAAACAGACCCTATCTCAAATTAACACAGAAGCCTATATTTTAAATAAAATTTAGGTGATGAACTTGTGCTAAAAGCAGTTAAACTTTGTTCTTAAAAGAAGACTGCATGTTATTACAAATAATTGGCAATTGAAAATATTTTCATGTGAAATGCAGCAGGTTAATAAACTAGAAACTAAATCCCTAAGTGCTATGGCTGCTTTTCATACTGAGGAAATGTAAATATAGAAGCGGACATTTTGTCAGCCAGTAAATTGTCTTTCTCCTGTCCTGAACGAAGTCACCCTATCAATCATCTGCGTAGAAAGGAGCAGGACCGCTAAGGCTCCCCTCGGCAGTCACTGTTTCACACGTGACGTGTTTGATAGAAGCAACTGCTGCTAGGAACTCGTGTTGGTATTTTTGAATGTTCTGCCTTCATATTAACTATTTTTAAAAGGATTTGGATGTCCTCAAATAATTTCAATTAACTTATTCCATTGTGACTTAGAGTTAAATTGTACCTTAAACTTTAAAAAGGTATGAAAGGTTAAAAAAAAAAAAAAGTGAGCTAAAATGAGCTGAGGACTTAATAAAATATGATCCTTTCCCGGCCAGAGGAAAACATTCTTAACATTTGGAAAAACAAACAAATATATATATACTGGTATACATATATGTATGTGTGTATATGTGTATATGTATATGTGTGTGCATGTGTATATATACACATACACACATGTACGTGCATACACATATATGTGTATGTATACACACATAGGTACACATACATGTGTGTATGTGTATATACACGTGTGTATATATACACACATACATACACATGTGCAACATAGTCCCTCTTTGTGTGATTTGAGAAGGGGAGTTAATTTGTCATTGTTTTCTTATCTGAAACATTGCAAATGTTAATGATTTTTAAACACTTTACAGCGACATTTTCAACCCTCTGCTAATACTCTTATAGTGCTTGGGAATCAAATAATTACAAGATAAGGTATTAAAACAGTCAAGAAGGCAATGCAATACTATAAATTAAAATGAGAAAAAGGACTCATTTACTGACACAAAGGAGGGGAACAATTCAAATAGACATTATTAGTAGAAATTTATCAAATGCCTTCATATCAGTTTCTTTTAAAATAGTTTTAGATGGGGCACCTGGGTGGCTCAGTCGGTTAAGTGTCCAATTCTTTGTTTCAGCTCAGGTCATGATCTCAGGGTTTGTGAGTTCAAGCACCACGTGGGGCTCTGTGCTGACAGTGTGGAACCTGCTTAGGATTCTCTCTCCCTCTCTCTGCCCCTATGTTTGTGTGCTCTTTCTCAAAATTAAATAAATAAATTTAAAAATCAAAATGTTCTTAGATATGATTTAATTTATACCTGCCTGTGGTTTGTTTGTTTTTTTCCAATATTTATTTATTTTTTGAGAGAGAGAGACAAAGACAGAGATAGAGCACAAGCAGGGGAGGGGCAGAGAGAGAGGGAGACACAGAATCAGAAGCAGGCTCCAGGCTCTGAGCTGTCAGCACAGAGCCCAACACGGGGCTCAAACTCACAAAGATCAACCTGAGATCATGACCTGAGCCAAAGCTGAACACTTAACTGACCAAGCCACCCAGGTGTCCCTATCTGCCTGTGTTTTTGCCTTAAATTGCTTATTTTCCTGAAATGCCAGAATTTGACTTTTTTATGTTTTGTCTACTAGAGACTGAAATCTCTCAGATTCCCCAAAACACTTATTTATGATTATGTCTTTTGCACAACTGTATAGTTGATATGTTAGCTTTTTCTAAAGTATAATGAATTGCTTTGCAGTATTCTCACAGGTAGTGACAACTACTTTCAACTATTTTCTACTTATTTCTTCTATAATCTACTGCATGACTTTCTCTTTGTCTCTTTTCTTATCATGTTTCCTGATGTTCCAATAAGGGCACAGAAATTTTAACAAAGGTACATTCTTATTCATGATATAACTGATGAACCACACGTGTACCGCCATTAACTGGGCAGTACTGGTGAAAGCTGAGCTTGAAAAGCCCTTGCAGATAGCATTAGTGTCTGGATAATGGTTAAGCAGAGAGGTTAACTGATATTACTGATTGCACATATTTATTTTGAATTCTTAGAGATGAGGTACTCTTTCACATGATAATCTTCCTAATAAGCATGTCTGTGTATCTAATTTATGAACTGCCAATCTTCTTTCCCCTATCTAGATTCCTTAGTCCACTTCTTCAACATCTCTTTAATTTCTTTCCAATATCTTTCATTTGTTTCATCACATCTCAGGATTTTTTAAAATCACATCTGCCTTGAGAAAATCTTTTCTATTTCAATCCAACTGTCCAGTTTATCCATATCTGTATCCTGGATGGTGAGGATTGGGGGTGGGGCTGGAATCATACAATCAAGCTGATTGGTGTCATTTTAATTAAATTGCCACCAGACTCTTGTAGGACTTCTTTTTATATTTTCTTACTTCACCTTTCTTACTTCTTCTCCACTCTCCTCAAATATTTGGGCCCATGATCTTTCTCCCTATTTTGACAGATGAATAGATTTTTCTCCATAGAAATCAGTACTAGGGAACTCTGCCTACATATCATTGCCAAACTACAAACATTCTTTTCTTCCTTCCCTTCTATTACAAATAAGGGTATGTCCTCCCTTGAGTTGAAAAATAACCTCTCTATATCTGCTTCCTCTATATCTGCTTCCTCTCTATATCTGCCCTTCTGGCCTTCTTAGAAAACTGAACCCCTTCACCCATTCTACTAACTTCTACACTTTGGCATTTAAATATACTGAGGACTCTCTCATCTTAAACACACCAAAAAGCAATTTTTTAATAAATAAATAAATAAATAAATAAATAAATAAATAAATAATAAATAAAATAAATAAAATAAAGATCTTCCTCTACCTCAAGTTCCCCCAGCTACAATTCTACTTCTCTCTGTAAATGTTTCCACATAGTTGTCATCTGTGTGCTGCCTCCCCTTTCTCACTTCCCATTCATTCCTCCTGATACTGCAACGCTCCACAGAGAGTGTGCTCTCACCAGAATTACCACCAACTGGTTACACTAAACTTTATGGATCCTTCTCAGTCCTCATACTACTTCATCCCTGGGCACCATCTGGAAACATTGACTAATCTCAGAGTTGAGTAGTTGGGACAAAGACCATACGACTCACAAATCCTGAAATACTTACTATCTGGCTTTTTGCAGAAGAAGTTTGATAACCTCTGCTATATTTCACACTTAAAAAAAGTCTCTCTTTAGCTACTGTAACTTGTCTCCTTACTAGGTTTCACTTTTTACTAGATCTTTTAAATGTTCATGTTCATCCAGGTTATACCCTGGTTCCTATCATCTTCGTCTACATAGTCTCTCTGAAAGATTCCATCTGCATGTGTAGGATCTTCACATACTAGCTGATCTATAGGTTTATAACTCCCATCTCTTCTGAGCTTCAGAAACATGTAACTACTACAAAGATTCTTCTACTAGATTATTTTCTAGGTTTCTAAAATTCAACAAAAACACACAATTAAGCATACTGTCTGATCTACTCTCCAACCCGCTCTGTGTCTTTGGTCTCACTGATGGGTACCACTGAGTTAGTTGAGTCATCAGCTAAGGTTTCATAATGGCTTTCTCTTGCCTTTTGTATCTAAGTTATCAGAATATGTTTCGAGTTCTCACCATACCTCAGGTCATCTCAATCTCTGATATGAATTATTTCAAAAGCCAACTAATGTTCTCTTTGTCCAATATTGTCAATCTTGGCGGTATTCATGAATCAGTATATACAGCATATTACAGCATATACTTTTTTTCCCCACACCTACCCACATCTTCCTACCCAAAACACACACACACACACACACACACACACACACACACACACACACACACACACTTCAGCCAGCTAAATCTGGATTCAGGCTTCCATTTGTCCTCAAAGATTTTACTGCCCTCCATAAATTCCTCTAGACTACTCTAGACAGATTACTGTCTCTTTTTATGTTTCCTAACTTCTTCATGCTTCCCCTTGTCATAATATTTTTTATATTTCATTCCCTGTACTATATACTCTAAGCCCATGACAGACAGAGATTATGTCAGCCTTCTTCACCATGCTCTTTTCAGCAAGTTGTACAATACTTGGCTTAAAGTAAACACAAAATAATCTTACTTGAATGAATCATAAGGTTTTGTCAATTTGGAGAATCATTCATACTAATCATGCTTTCTGAAATAGCTAGACTTTTTATGTAATTTAACATTATGAGCAACATTTATTTCAATTCTTGCTTTAGTTCTTAGAAGACCCTATGTCTCATCTGGTGCCACTCATCAAAATGGCCAATTTTGAATGTAAGCGATGCTGGTCTGTGTCTCTTACAGAAGAAATACCTGTACCCATGGATCCTCCTTTCTCTTCCGAGGCTTGTGTACAGGGTTTTTGTATACAAAGAAGAGTAATCAACTGCTTTGCAAGGTGTTGCTGGGCATTACGATGCTGTGACCAAAAAAAAAAAAATGCCAGCAGCCATAAATTTGAAAACAGTAAGCTTGATTTTTTCAAAAGCAGCATGGCTGTGTATAATTACTATGCTTTGCATTTTTAAATATCATTGTCTTTAATTAAGGTATGTTTCACAAAGGAAACATATTGTTTTATGAATGTTATAAGTATAATCAATCAAACAAGTGCTGTACAGCACAACATAACGTCATGGGGAACACTTAATAAACAATAATTTATCAATCAATCAGAAGGGCTAACAGTAATGGATTGCTGCCCTACATAAGAAGCTTACACGTTGTCATATTATCCCTTGTCGTCTAAATGGGTTTCCTTAAAGCAGAAAGAGTTCTAAGGCACAGACTGTTCCTTGCTGGAAAAATGCAGGTCATTTCAAGTTATGGATTTATGAGACAAAAACATCTTTGTTTGTCCAATTTTTATAGTTTATCCAACTTTTATGACTAAATTCAAAACCTGGCAAAAGAAGGGCATATAATAAAAACTGGGGCACCCTCCTCCGAGTCACCAAGTGAATGGATCTCCTGTACCGCTTCTTATTGATAATGAATTCTCCATTTACTAAGGGAGACAGAGTGAAGCGTTTCTTGGCAAATTATATTCTCCTCTGCTGCTGCCAAATGAAATACTTGAACAAGTGCAATCCCACATCCTACGCTTGATGGGAGTCTAATGTCACTATATTTGGAATGAAACATTGCTCAAAAGTTGGTAACAAAACTGTTTTTGTTTTTAACAGGTCTCAACTGTTTCTCTTCTCCCTCATATCTCGCAAATCCTACGCCTCAGATTCTTATAAGAAGAATCTGAAGAGAATCATTTACCATTTCCACATCAAGTCTTTGCCTGTGAGTAACCACATTTTATCATTATGGTTTGAATTCATAGAAGACACTTCAAGAAATGTCTTCCATCCTAATGACAGAGGAAACGAAACAAAAATTCATCATACTAATCTCATGTTTCTGCCAGCAGAGTAACAAAGCATTTGAGGAATCCGAGCACAATGGGTGTGCCGAGATAGCCTCAAAGCAATGAGGTACACATGTTAATGACAACAGTCAGACTATTCCCAGTTTGACTTTTCTTGTACACTTATTTTATTACAGCAGTGTTCACTTCAGGAAACAACATCTCTTCCTCTCTCCTGTTACACAGAACCCAAGTTCTCTTCAGTTTTCAGAGCTCTTGTGCTTTTATCTACGGTAGCCCTTCCCTTACTCCCGTGGAATGCTTCAGTGCCCCAGGAATGGGTCATGAAGTTTAGGCAGAGGAGGCTGATATGGAAGGGAAAAGACAAAGAAAGTAGACGTGGTACCTAGCCATAATTGTCAAAACATGCCCTTAGGAAACAGAGACATTTGAACATAATCCTAGCTCGACCATTTAGTAGGGTTAACCCCTTCTAAATAAGACATGATCACCCTAAAGATGGCAGTACTTAATTGAAGCAGATACTGTTGCTAAGTAAGAAAACACCATGCTCAATCCCCTCAGCTGTCTTCACTACATGATGCTAGAAATGGTAAGTACTGCCTTTCCCAGACACCTTTGCAGCAAGGAATGGCCATACAAATGGTTCTGGTCAATAAGATATAAACAGAAATCTGCTTGGTAGCTCATGGGAAGACGTTTGTTCCCTTTTTCCTAGAGATAGATGTCCTTGGCCTCTCTCACCCTCTTTTATTCTTGCCTTGAACATGGATGCGATACCTGGGCAAAAGCAACCATATTCTGACCAAGTGTTCATGAGATAGCTTGCTAGGGATGGGGGCAGAATAGAATGCCAGAAAAAAAAAAAAAACAGCATTTATTATCTTATTGAACTGCTGCAATAGCACTGAACTGCTTACCTTTAGATTTCAAGTTATGTGGGAGAAATAACTTAGTTTTTAATAAACATAATTCAGTCAGTTACTTATATACCCAATGAAGTCCTAAGTGATATAGTAATACAAACATTCTTCATTTAAGGCACACTTAGTGTCTTACTAATATTATCACAGCACCCTTAGGCCAAAAGAAACATCTAAAAGGTTCTATTTATTAGCTGGTAAATCCAAAAATTTAATATGCATTTACATCTTAACAGTTTAGTACTTATTGGGCATAGCGCAACTTCTCAAACTTGGAATCAAAAGTTTGATTCCAAAGATTATACAAACTGCCACCATCATTTCTTGTTCCACATGACATTTTGCATAGCATTTTATTTTCATTATAGTAACCACTGAAAACCCAGCTTACAAAGATATGATGTCAGTGAAAGATATGATGTCACTGTAGCAAACTAATGTCAAAACAGTGAACTATCAGGGCATCTGGATGGCTCAGTCAGTTAAACATCCGACTTTGGCTCAGATCATGAACTCTCAGTTCATGAGTTCAAGCCCCACATGGGGCTCTGTGCTGACAACTCAGAGCCTGGAGCCTGCTTTGGATTCTTCGTCTTCTTCTCTCTCTGCCCCTCCCTTGTTTTCCTTCTGTCTCTCTAAAATAGATAAACATTAAAAAAAAATGAAAAAAAAAAAACAGTGAACTATCTTGAGATACTGGTTTGTACAGGGACAACTGATGTCACTGTATTTTTTTAGAGAATCATTGCCCTTTGCCTTTGTGAGTGTGCCTTGACCTGCCATTCGGGACTCACAGCCGTAACTTCCAGCTATGTTATGATAATAAAAAAGAGATAATAAGTATAAATAATAAGTGCCAGTAGCTAACATATAACAGGTCAGCAATTAATTGTAGATGTTATTATTAGTAGCATAGATCTCATCAATTTTGGGGCACAATTTCATAAATGTCTCTCCATAATCAAATAATTTCAATCTCTGAGAATAGGAAATATGCTGTTCCTTATTCTGTGTCATGAGTAATACATAGTGTCAAAATAGACACATAGTATTTAATGGAATCCATGCCTCACACACACACATACGGATACATGGCCTTGTAAAAGCGAAAGCAGCTTCTGGGAGCTAATTTGACAAATCAAAATAGAATGCTACATTTCACTATGTACAAATATCAGATCAATATGTTGTACACCTGAAACTAAAATGTTGTGTGTTGATTACATCCCAATTTTAAAAATACCACATCACAAAGATAAAACTACCATAAGCCACTTCACCACTAAGAATTTTATCATAATGCCTTACTCACAAGTGTGCCTGCTTGCCTGGCACTTTTGAGGGGCTTGAGAAGGGAAATGTATAAATGTAATGAACACTCGTAGCTTTCAATGAGTCCATATTCAAGGATTTACTATTTCAGGGCTGGATTTGCCATTCTGCAATTACTCTTCCATTAGAAAGACAGAATTCCTAACAGTGTTTTAATTCTCACTTGCCCTGTTTATATTTTCCACAACTGAGTTTGAGTGTAGGTTGTGCCAGTACAATAAAACACCAGAAGCCCTACCTACTCTCTTTTCAGGGTGAATGATGTTTCCCTCAACCATGGTATGTTGCACATAAGCTCATTGACCAACCTCTTTCTCAGATAATGAGTCTCTCCTAACATCAGGAACTGGAGGCCACGCTTTTGTTTTTCCAAGCTAAATTCTCGCTGCGGTCAACTAGACAAGATGTCTCAGTTGTCCAAATACTTAATGTTTAATGACTCCAGAAAATAAAAGTCTATCTCACCCAAAAGGCTTTAAGATCGCATATTAGATACTTAATGTGAACCAAAGGTCAATTTCTTTGGAGCGGTGAGATGTAGAGAAACAGAAGTCTGTACTTGCCAAGGTCACTGCTTGGAGAACTTCAAGACATTTCCTGATATATTAGATAAATTAGACCATTTCCAAAGAAGCATGGAAAATAGTTTTGAAGACTGGCTAAAAAGATTGTGTCAGACAACAAAGCCATTGGCTTCTGGGAAGCAAAAGCATCAGAAGGCCCAACCAGTGGGAAATGTAGCAATGAGAAAAAGGTTGGTCCATCAGTGAGAGAGTATGGCATAAGCAGTGAAGCCCAGAGTGGTGGCCAAGGATGCAGGGTGGTTACAAGGGACAAACCTGCTCTCAACCAGGTCAGAAGTACATGTAGCCCCTGTAGAAAGTACTACAGAAAACAGAGACATTCAGGCCTACAAAAATGTAATCCCCTTAACAGCATTTTTAAATATAAATAATAAAACCCTATAGGAACACATTACCTTCACTTCCTATTTCCTCACATAGGCAAATTACTCTCTCATTTGAAACCAACAGGTTATATGGGCATAGCAAGTAATTCAAGCCACTACTAATAGGTGTTACTCAATTCTTCCTTCTTCTTTTGGTTCTTTCTGTTCCCCCTATTCCTTCCTTCCTTTAAAGTCACTCCTTCCCTCTAATATGGGAATAAAAATGCTGAACACTGGAGAATTACATTATGTCATCGAATTTGCTTTGTGCAACTTGCAAATCCTGTTTCAAAAGGGACATCACACATAACTCTTTGCACATGAGTTTCTCAAGACATTTGTCTCAGTACCTTGCATACTTCAAGGTGCAAGATTTATTTATTTATGACATGAAATTTTAAACTACGTTACTTGATACTGGGCCAAATAGCACTTTAAATATATATATATATATATATATATATATATATATATATATATATATATATATTTAATTTCCTACAATTAGAGTGAAGTGTGACAAGTTAATTAAAATTCACGTTAAGAACTCATGAAGAGTAAGCCAAATCAGTAGTTTAGAAACCGAGATACCATATGTATTAAACTCATTCTGTGACCAGGCTGACCCCTTGTCTATTATTTCTTCATCTGTGAGTTGGCAAAATAACATCTTCCACTTACCTGCTTTAAAGTGAAGATTAATAAGACAAAACTTGCAGTGGGATCAAAGTGTATTAAATAAGTACTGTAATTTTCAAGGAAAATATTATGGGTATTTCTGTCATACACAGTAATGGAAATGGAAATTATTTACTCTGGGGACTCTGGCTACATTATCGTTAAATTATTTGCATCCTGATAAATGATTAGCATGCCAATGAGTATGTATTCCCCCAAAGAGCCTTTGTAAAGGTTTCTCTATAGTTTTCCTATCAGGTGTATATGGCACCGTATGATAACAAAAACATAGAACCTCAAAAGGTCTGTGAAGTGAGCTATCCTTTTTTTTTCTTTTGCAATATTCTTTTGGAGGATTAGTGAATGTTTTATTTTTCATTTGCCTGCTTGTTGCTAATGAGTTCTTCTCAACTGTGTAAGTTTTTTCACCCATTTATCTTTCTTTACTTCTTCCAAACTTACACCACCGTCACCTTCCTCACTGTGCACCAGTGGCCCTTTCTGTCTCTTGCTTGAATGACATAAAGACTCAGTCCCCTGATAGAAGATGAAAAAAACATCTAAGTCAAAATTTTTTCCCCACTCCCATGTTTTGCATTTGACTTTTATCCATATGCAAACAGAAAGGAATACTTTTCTTTAGATTGCAAATAAGGTTTTGCCTATTTGAGTGAATTCTAATTCTTCTGTTCTTCTCTGGAGTAATAGTCATTATTCGGATCTCCCCAGAGATGGTATTCCCAATGTCTGCCTGGATTCAGCTACTTGCACTGAGGGCACACATTTGATCTGAGATTCTGCAGACAGATATTGCAAATAAAAATAAGTCGACCCTCTCAAGGGTGTTCTTACACTAGCTAAAATATATCTTGAAAGGTTAGTGGGGAAGGGGTTAGTTCCCAAAGGGAGAGGCTGTTTCCCCACACTTGCTTGTTGGAGGATGAATACGCTAATTGGAAAACTAGAAGTTCTGGGGGATTTGCAAGTGGAACAGGTGAAAATGTAACTGGTGATAATTAAAGGCTAATTATCTTCAACCCACAATTGGCCACAGGAGGTTATTCTGAGCCACTTAAAAAGAGAACCTGAGAGAGAGAGAAAAAAAAAAAGACATACAGAAAAATATACAATTCTTTTCTACACCTGTGCCATTAACTATAGACAGGGATTGAACCTGTGTAGTCACTGATGGTTAATGCCTGCCTCACCCCTCCCCACCCAGTTACTTTCCCTCCCAAATGTGTCTTAAGGATTAGTATATCTTATTTATGCATTAATAGGATTTCTCCAGTTTAAAGTTCATCTGTTGATTAGAAAATAGATATTCCTCCCATCTCCTCAAGAAAACAATTTCTGATACGCAGGGTCATTGCATGACTCTGAGCTTCTGGAAAGCTCAGGAATATAAAGTGCTACTTTGGATCTCCTTTTCAACAATGGCTTGAGCAGCATCAAGGTCCAGAGGTCCCCTTTCTGGCTGAATTCGGTTTTAATTAGACACTTATGTATTAGGAGAGAGTCCTAACCTTCCCGAAGAAGCCCCACAGTTGTGTTAGGCGGTATAAGCGTAGACCAAAAGAAACGGATTGCAGAATCTTCATTCCAGTAGTGATGGCCTTGTGAATGTTCCCCCAACAGTGTGGGAGCACACACTATATCCCTTACATTGTTGTTTCCTCCTCAGCATCTATGTAGGCTAAGTAATCGCCTACCTTGTCTCCTGGAACTTCTTTTTCCATTCACAAAACACCCTCAAAACTGAAATGTTCATACATAACCCTATATCTACCCTGACTAAAGTCGAGTGATCCAGAAATGAACACTGATTTAAACTAGGAATCTCAGAGAACTCCCACAGGATTTTTCAAAATGAGTCTGACTGACAAAGGTAAACCCTCTCAGGTGGCAAAACAAACAAACAAACAAACAAACAAAAATTGTGGGGTAAAACTCAGAAGCCGTCAACCTGTTTTCCAATACATGAAAAAAATCATTCTATAGTAAAAGAGAATTAAGATGATAGGAAATGACAAGGACTGGAGAAGAAAAAAAAAAGTCCTGTTACTTTTGGAGCCCCTGATATTTTTTTATTTCCAAAGCATCCATGCTCTGTGGTTTCAACAGTCAATCCTTCTTTTGACTAAAATAATTCAAGCTGGGATTTTGTCACAAGAACTGAAAGACTTCTAAGTGAAGCCACACATAAGAGATGTAATTTAGGAATATTAACCAAGTTTTCTTTTTTTATCATTATTGCCAATGCACACACCTCCTGTCATCAACAAAGAACAGAGCATCCTTCCTTTCGGCTGAGCCCTGGTTTAGAGGGAAGGAGAAATACACCAAATGGGTTTGTAGAGGTCCAAGAGTAAAAGGGATTTATTTCGGGGTGCCTGGGTGGCGCAGTCGGTTAAGCGTCTGACTTCAGCCAGGTCACCATCTCGCGGTCCGTGAGTTCGAGCCCCGCGTCGGGCTCTGGGCTGATGGCTCAGAGCCTGGAGCCTGTTTCCGATTCTGTGTCTCCCTCTCTCTCTGCCCCTCCCCCGTTCATGCTCTGTCTTTCTCTGTCCCAAAAATAAATAAACGTTGAAAAAAAATTAAAAAAAAAAAGGGATTTATTTCTTGCCACCCTGGTGATGTCTGAGATGGCACTATACTATGACTTCCAGAGAAGTGGGATAGCCATTCTGGAAAACAATTTGACAGTTCTTAATGAAATTAAGTGAGCACTACCCAAAGGTCTCATTTCTTGCCATGTATGACAGGTACACAAGCTTGCTAATCAATGCACTGCCTGTGTTAGCAGAAAATTGGCCACAGTCTGGTTGTCTGTCCCTAGGGGGATGGGTAAGTTCAAGTTGAACCATATGAAATTGCTAATATTTGACCATTTTTACTCTAAAAAAATATCAGTTTCATACAGCTCAACCTACTAAAATTTCATGGATATATACTAATTATCGAGTAGGTAGAAACAAACAAGAATATTAAGTCTTCCTACAGGAACATGAAGATACATAGGATGAGATTTATAGCATAATGCCTCTTATATAAATCAAAAACATATATACAAGAATACAGTACATATTAACATATATTAACAGGATAGATACATATATAAGGATACATATCAAACACTATTAATAGGCATGATAATCTGGGATAAAAGAGAAAAATCAAGTATACATAAAAGTGTTTTGCATGGGTCAATGATGATAATGTGTCATGGGCTAGGGAGCAATAAACCAAGTTTTCCGCCCCTGAGAATAGTAAGAGCGGGTGAACCAGAAAGTCAAGAAGAAAGAAATAGAGAGAAGAAAGGTCCCTGTACCAATAGGAGCCTTCATCAAAAAGCAGAAAATAAGACATGTGTCTAGGAAAAGAGGACCTGAAATGAGTCCCCGAGTTTTCCATAGTTCTAGAAAACATTGGTAATCTCTCTGAATATTTCCCAGGGCTTCTAGAGAGCCAGATGAGACCAAAGTAGAGGAGAGATCGGATGCCAGGTAAGACGATGTCTCTTTGTGGTGCCTAGAGGAACACCGTCAGTGTATGTGGTATGAATCATAGAAGTGAGGGCCAACATCAGCTGTGGATGGAAGTAGTTGAGGCTGTAGAAGATGAGACCGATGATCAAAGACCTGACGTCATGATCTACGTCTCTTCCGAGTCTAGAAGAGGCCCAGGGTTACTCACAGTCAAGAAGGCGCCTATATTATCACCATCGGCATGCCATCCTAATCATGTGGATGACATAAACCTTCTAATTTAGATGTAACTCGAGAACAAGGGAGAGAGGGACATGCTTTGTTTTAGTGAAAACCAGAAAGGGCTAACACTAATTTGAGTTTACTTAGTGGAAGCTTGAGTGAGCCATAAATAGGGACTCAAGTTAAAACTTACATTTAGTAACAGAAACAAGTGAAATTTTAATTTCACACATATATTTTGACTGAAACTTATAATTAATATATATATGAATATCAGTTACTCACTGCCTATAACTCATTTTAACTATTAAACTTATCCATGAATTCACATTCAATATAGCATGTAAATTTTGGTTCTGTATGCCTCATTTCTGCACAGTGAGATATTATAGGAATGCTAGAAACAACATTGGAGGTTTTCATTTAATAGACATGCCACTGGCATTTAAAAATAAATAACACATTCATTAGAAACTGATATATCAAAAGCTAGTAATTATTCATGGCTCGTTCTTCACACAGTTTTTGGGGGTAGGGGTGGGGGGGTGCTTTGCAGTTGGAAACCAGTAGCTTTGCAGATGTAGGCAATGTGTTGAAGAGGAAAGGAACCTCCTTTTATTTATTTAAAAAAAATTTTAAGTATATTTATTTTGAGAGAGAGAGAGAGAAAGAGAGAGAGGGAGAGTGCATGAGCAGGAGAGGGACAGAGAGAGAGAGAGAGAAAAAGAAAGAGAGAGAGAATTCCAAGCAGGCTCCATGCTGTTGGAACAGAACACTACTCAGGGCTCCATTCCATGACCTGGGGATCATGACCTGAGCCGAAAGCAAGACTTGAAAGCCCAACCAATTGAGCCACCCCCAGGTGCCCCAAGGAGCTTCCTGTTAATTAATGGCACAGCTCTAACTCATCTAACTAGAGCAGTATCAGGGAGAGACAGGAATGTCCCCCCTCCTTATATACCACAGCATGTCTACCTTTTACAAAAGGTAGATTTTTTTTCCCAGGAGAATTCATCCTGCAGGATAGCAGTTCTGAGCCAAATGCACACACTTAAAGGTTTGAGCTCAGAAAAAACTCAGGGACAAGTGGGAAATTTGGCTTTTCAAGTGTAGTATTTGAAAAACTAGGTTTGAATAGAAAAACAAGGGGCGCCTGGGTGGTGCAGTCGGTTAAGCGTCCGACTTCAGCCAGGTCACGATCTCGCGGTCCGTGAGTTCGAGCCCCGCGTCAGGCTCTGGGCTGATGGCTCAGAGCCTGGAGCCTGTTTCCGATTCTGTGTCTCCGTCTCTCTCTGCCCCTGCCCCGTTCATGGTCTGTCTCTCTCTATCCCAAAAAATAAATAAATGTTAAAAAAAAAAAAAAAGAAAAAAAGAAAAACAAAGGAACATTGCTAGGAGTACATCACTGATTTGTAAAATTGTGTTCAAGAGTGGAATCCATTTCCATCAAAATTCACAACTAAATTCTATTATATAAATCACCTGACATCAGAGGGGCTCGGGCTGATATTACTTTAGAGAGCATTTGGAGGCCCTGGTGCTCAGACCCACTCAAAGCAAGAAGAAGCCCCCGAAGGCTTTGCAACACCCAAGGACTTTGCCAAGCACACTTAGAATTGACTGAGTCGTGATAAGTACAAAAATATGATAATACCAAAAGCTACTTTTTATTTATATCTTCCTAGGTGCTGAACTCTTAATCACATTACCTCTGTCAATCTTTCTAGCACCCTTAATCCTCACGTTACAGATAAGCAAATTATGGCTCCAATAGGTTAAGTCAGTTGCCAATATTACTAAGCTAATTATTGGCAAAGTTGGAATAGAAACACAGGCTGCCAGGGTCTGGAAATCTGAGCTATTAATCACTCGGACTACAGACATTTATATTGGGGGACTTCTTGGTCAATGATGATGTTAATAGAGAATGAAAGGGGCACTACGTAAAGAAAAGGTGTCTTTAGAAGGGAAGGGGAATAGTGCTTTCATTCAGGACATATTGTGTGTGAAGTGACTTTGAGATTTCCAAATGGACTTGTGTAAGCACCTGGGCATATTGACTTGGGAGTGCAAGAGAGGTCAAGGGTAGGAAGGTACAGATTTCAGAGCAAACTCTAGGGGATAGTTGAATGTTACACATGAAAATCATATATGGAGAGAAGGATGTTATTAAAGCCTCAGGGAACATTAGCACTGAAGGAGTATTTGAAAGAAGGGGAGTAATTATCATAAGGTAGGAAAGAATATATTTGCAGAAACCTGGCAAGAAGAGGAACATGTGAGCATCATGAGGGCCGGGCTTGCTATTTTTTTTCTTTCCTGCTGTATTCACTAAGCACCTGAAATAACGTCCCAAATGCATGAACTTAGACTTGGTACATAGCAAAGGCCAATCATAGTGATAACGTAGTGATTAGGAGGCAATGTTGCAGGGAAGAAACTTTGCACTTGCAATGATCAGGGACCACGTGCAGATGGTGTCATTCAAATATCCTTAACACATCCATTTCCCAAACACAAACTGAGCATAGTCTACACGCTTCAATTTTTTCTCAAAGTATTTTCAAAAAGGAAGAGTTAATTATACAGTTTTCTATGACTAAAAAAATACTAAATATTTCAGGCTTATATCTTTTCAAACTGGCTTTTTAAAAAAGAAGATAATTGGACAACTTCCCGTGACTAAAAATACTAAATATTTCAGAAATTTCTTACTAAAAATTTATTTCCTAATGAGATCAACGGTAAAGTTAACTAATTTCTGAAGAAATAAAAGGCCTGAGGGTTGTATTCGTTTTTAGCCTTATATTTGCCTCCTTTTACACACACCTACATGTTAGTGCGTTTTCATTAATTTTTCAGTTGGCCTATGATTTATGAAGCAGTTAATATGAATTTAGGAATTATCTGCTTCCAAAAATGCATCATAATTTGTGTCTAAGTAACAACTGTTTCAAAAAAGAAAACCACAGTCATCACTCGGTTGTGTTGGCTGACAAACCTGGAGTAATTAATCTTTGTTTTCAGTGAATATTTTATTAAATTAATTTTCAAAAATATGTGCAAATTACAGTTTAAAAAAAGCTTTTCTGTGTGACAGTGAAATGTAATGAAATGTACTCAGGCCCAGACATAAGCACCTGCCAAGATTTGAAAAATGAACTGCTTTTTTCTTTCTTTTTTTTTTTTAAACAGGGAGAAATCCAGGGGCCTAGAAGTTTGCCAAAGGAATACATGTAGGCACGTGCGTTATTACATACTTGAGCAGATACTATGCACCTGACTTTGTTTGTGGCACTGTGATATGGAATATGTCAGGCTTTGAAGACAGACGGTCTTGAGTTTGGATCTTGTCCTTGCCCCTTCCTAAAGTGTGACTTTGAGCGAGCTATTTCACTTCTCTTAGCTCTTGTTTGCTTAATCATAATTTGGGGCTAGACATCCATTGCAAGGTTATTGTAAGCTCTATAAAGGCATCAACTATATCTTTCTGGTCCAACATTATAGATCTGACTCCTAGCATAGTAGGAGTTTAAAAGTACCTGTTTTAGAGGCGCCTGGGTGGCTCAGTCCGTTAAGCATTGGACTTTGGCTCAGTCACGATCTCATGGTTGGTGAGTTCAAGCCCTGCATTGGGCTCACTGCTGACAGCTCGGAGCCTGGAGCCTGCTTCAGATTCTGAGTATCCCTCTCTCTGCTCCTCCCCCACTCACGCTCTGTCTCTCTCTCAAAAATAAATAAAAATTTGAAAAAATTAAAACACTTGTTTTATTAGTTTGGTGGATGTGAAGGATAACACATACGCTGTCTGCATACAGAGGGCACCCAACAAATGCTACTTCCCTTTCCTTCTACCAGTTAATTAATTGCATCAGTCTGTCTCTCCCCAAATAGTTCTGTTATCAGAACAAATGTGCATTATAAGCTTGAATTGTCAGAATAATTACCTAAACCCAAACAGCCCTTTCTCTTTGGAGAAACCACGCCTCCTATGTTAAAAATATTATCATTTGTCATAATTTAACGCATTAACATAAAGCTACCCAAATATTAACCTCAACTCCCCCATGGTAGCAGCAATTGCTCTCTTCATTTTTATTCTTTCACATGACATCCATAAATTCAGAGTTTAATGATAATAGAGTTGAGTTCTACCAGTGTTTCGGTTAAATAGATGACAAGGCATGTGAGACACGCTGCCCTTGGTTGACATGCATAACATGGGCCTCCTCTACTGTAAATTTACTTATGGCTCTGATGTCAACAGCAAGTGGTGTAATGAAATACACACTGATTGTTATTGAAATTAGGACAACCAACAAGAAAGATTCCAAAGCAAGTTTATTATTTATCTTACATTAAAACTATTATAAAATTGAAGCAGTGACATGATTCAATTTAGCTTTGCTTAGAACTATTGATCTTGATTTTTGTGCAGAGAAGTCCTTTTGGGCTAAAGCTCTACACAGAAAATCAATTTGCTTAAAATGCTTCCTTTTATACATAATAGCTTACTCATCGAAGACTGAAATTCCACATGTGAATAACACCGCAGTCTCCTTCTTGCCAATCACTGGAAGCACTATGTAAATTATAATTGGAATATTATGGCAAAAACCTGGAGGCCACAATCTTTCCACACGATAATTGAATGTCAATAATGATCCAGGAAAACATTTAAAGCTGCACCTCAGCATGAACATAAATGTCCTCAAATTTAACTTTTAAGAAGTGTTTCTTTTCAATATGCACTGAACGTTTACCTAAGGATCGACAAATATGAGCAAGCAGCTACCCACTAAAGGCATTTCCTTTCCATGTTCAAACTAAAGACCTAAGACCGGAAGTATTGGACTCCCTTCTAGCTGCAGAGGTGTAGCAAGCAACCAGACTTCGTAAAGGCGGCCAGTTCTATAACCTCTGTGAATCTAAATATTCTTATTTATAAAATTGTATAGCCCCTCCCAAATGTAAAATGCTTCAGTTACATGAAGAGTTATATAAACATTTCATACTTTGTTTATTTTTTTTTATTTTTATAGAAAGAGAGAGAGAGCACCTGGGCAGGGAGAGGGGCAGAGGGAGAGGAGCAGAGAGAGAGAGAGAGAGAGAGAGAGAGAGAGAGAGAGAGAGAATCTTAGCCTGCTCCACTCCCAGTGAGGAGACTGATATGGGACTTGATTTGATGACCCCGGGATTATGACCTGAGCTGAAATCAAGAGTCAGATGCTCAACTGACTGAGTCACCCAGGCATCCCAACATTTCATACTTTGAAATTGTGTTATTTAAATGTTTTTGGAAATAAATGAAACAGGAGTATAGTATAGTATAGTATAGTATAGTATAGTATAGTATAGTATAGTATAGTATAAAGTATAACAGGAGATGTTATACTACAACTTGCAAGATAAGGCAATAAAACAAGAATTGGGGCATTCATATACATGCACTTCAGACTTTTTCACAATTTACCCAGTTTCATGTGAAATCAAGACAGTTTTATTTTATAAATCTTACCAATCACCTTAGAAATAGAAGATCTTATACAGTATTGCTCATGTGGCCTAGTAAATACTGTATTAATTAAATACATTTAATAACAGAGATCTAGAAACAACTTCCGGAATCTAAAACTTGAGATTTTTCTGTTGTTCCCTAAACTTATTGTGGTAATCATTTTACAGCATATGTAGGTCAAATCATTATGCTGGACACATTAAATTTATGTAGTGCTGTATTTCTATTATATCTCAATAAAACCGAAATAAAAAAGAAATTTCTGTAGCAATCTGTATCTGTTTCATATGCACTCTAGAATATTAACTACTTTCATAATTTCTCTTATTAAGGTTTATATATGAATTTGATGTAATTTGATGATTACAAGTGAGATGTTGACTGTGGCTATTAACTTTACTTCCCATTGTGACAAAAATGTTTCCATGTTTTTTTCTTTGTTTTTTTTCAGTTCATCTGGTGTAGACCTAACTTTCTCTAATACATCACACAAATTATATTCTGACTCAAAGGGAGATAATATAGTTCCATGCAAACATATAAAATATACTTGTTAATACTATGCATGAGTATTGCATTCTGCCTATGATTTGCTTCCATTCAATTTCCTTAGAGCTAATTTCAGAATCATTTCCCCATAAAGATTTAATTGGGAGTGTCTCTTCACTACAGATCTAATTATTTCCTACTATACCATGAACACGACACACTTCCGGCCTCATATACCCTAAAGGATTTCAATTAATTCTAGCTATTGTGAAACATTAGGAAAGTAATTCCTATCCATTGTGCAATATGCCTAATTTGTATATATCTAAGGAAATGTGATCTAACATAATCATATTTTACTGGAGGCCAAATAAAGGACATAAATGTGTTATTGAAAGGCAAATCGTATATGATTGAAATTTGTTTTCCCTTCAGAGCACAGTTTCTTCAAAAATTGTCAGAAATGAGGATTATTCCATTTTCTCATGCATGGGGGGAGCAACTAATCTTTTAACTCTAGCAAATAATAGATGCATTTTAATAGGGTTTATAAAAATCTGAAAATAGCTTAACATAAAAAGGAAATGAGACATTTTATCAGTAACTACACGTAATAATTTATTAATGAGAAATTACATTTCTCTAAGCATTTATAATTTTCTAACTAAATCGGTAACTCAGTAAACAAATTAACAAAGTCTAATAGTTTAGTCTTGTTTAATCCATACTTATTGAAATCTGTATTTTCAAAATAAAATTGAATCTGTGTATGGTATGTATATTCTCTTTTTTTTAATTTTTATTTTTGAGAGAGAGAGAGAGAGAGAGAGAGCACAGCAGGGAAGGGGCAGAGAGAGGGAGACACAGAATCTGAAGTAGGCTCCAGGCTCTGAGCTGTCAGCACAGAGCCTGAGGTGGGGCTCGAACTCACAAATCGCGAGATCATGACCCGCACAGAAGTTGGACACTCAACCGACTGAGCCACCCTGGTGCCCCTGTGAGTATGTATATTCTTGACTGAGAATATGTAAGACTAACATACTTTACCTGCTATGGGAATTTGGGTAAAGTTCTAATAGCCTCTTGTAAAATGCAAACTGAAGTAATATCTTCTTTGTTTTCCTTATCAAGTTCCTTGTAATTATTAAATAAGATAATGCTTGTAAAGTTGTTACCTAGCACTTAATAACAGTGAGGTCAATTACTCACCTGTCCTAGAAGTCTTCCAGATTTGGAGGGAGATCTGTACAAAGTGAACACAACGACATTAGCCCTGGACTGGTTCAAGTTTCATGGGCTTGAAAGATTTGAAGTGATCCCAGGCCATTTTTCATACCATAAGACCCCACTCTCTCATTTGCCCTCCTCTCCTACGGTGATCGGTGTTTGAATCAGCCTCTCTGGGCACACCTGGCTGACAAGCTCAGTAGTGAATTCCTATGCAACCATCATCCAGCTGTGCCTCATCTCCCTGTGTTTATTATTATTACCTGGTCCCATAGGATTTCATGTCCATGCTTAACATTCCTCTCCAGCAGGAAATTCTTCCCTATAGTTAACCAAATTCTCCTGATACAATTAAAGATCATTTGCTCTATTGTTTAAAATTGATAGAGATAAGCTGGTCAGCATTCTTGGCATAAAGAATCTTTACATATTTCAACACCAATATTAAGAGTGTGAGAACAAGCTTATGCAGAGTCTTATGTGACTTTGGCATTGCTAAAAACACAAATGAGAGTCAAGACTTATACTTAATATTTCTGAAAACAAAACCAAAAAAAGGTCCCAACCAGTATCTCAAAGCTCTTTTTGTTAGGAAGTTGTGTTTTTGTTTGTTTTTTTCTTTAATGTTTATTTCTTTTTGAGAGAGAGACAGAGACAGAGACAGAGACAGAGACAGAGACAGAGACAGAGACAGAGTGGGGGAGGGACAGAGAGAGAGGGAGACACATAATCCCAGGCAAGCTCCAGACCCTGAGCTGTCAGTACAGGGCCCCACTCAAGGTTTGAACCCACGAACCATGAGATTTTGACCTGAGTTGAAGTCAGACACTTAAACAACTGAGACACGCAGGTGCCCCTAGTTAGGAAGTTTTAACTTACACAAAATTTAAATACATTGGTCTATGTTCTCTTGTTTTTTTCTCATAAGGAGAACATCTACTCATTGCTCTGCCTGTAGTTTTTATCTTTCTGTAAGTTATGCCTCTTCTCTCAATTTTTTTTATCTTAGTCATATAAAAGAGCTACTTTCCTTTTTAAAAATTTGTCTATCTTCATAGTAGCTCCAAAAATACATTTGCAAGTCTGGATGTAGTTTTCCTATTTAATAAAAACACTTCAAGAAGGCAACATCCCTGTTCTTTCTCATCATGTGTAACTAGTTGTTATTATATATTGACAATTACATGTAGACATATTCCTGCTTAATATTATGTCATATGCATTTCATTTTGAGTAGATGTTAATAGCAACTCTTATTTCTACGTTTCTTAACCATGTTTCCTTATATCAATTCAGATTTATTTTACAACATATTATTAGCTTTATTAATTTCATTCTCATAGTTTAAGAATATTTCTTGATATGTTGTGATATATCTTCTCTGAGATGTACTCTTTATTTTAGTGTTGACAAAAGAGAGCACCTGTGTTTCTTAATAGACAAATGAAGTCCCCTTGTAGCTGCAACCCCTTGCTGGTTTTTCAGAAATAGAGGCATCAGGACTCAGGTTCATCCTCCTGACATCCTACCCACGACTATCATGCCCCCCATTGTCTTGGAATTCCTATAGTCATGTTTATTTTCCTGAGACGTATCTATATTGTTTCTTTTCATGAGTAAACAGAAGACAAAGTTGATCAATATCTGTCCCTTGAATTTGTCCTTTCAATTGAGTATTGCACTATTCCTCTGAGTCACCTGGAATTGAAATTGACATAGCCAGTAGCCCAGGTGATAATCCAGCTAAATCAACATCAACATAGAAAAGCAGAAATGCTCACATGTCCTTTTAACTATTCTCTTATGCTAATCTTCCTGAACTCAGAAAGCATCACTATTCTTTCATCAACCTTCCAAGGAAAGCCCTCAGAATTATTTTCTCTTCTTCCACTTTACCTCTCAATTCACTCACATGCCAAATGCTGTTTTGTTGTTATTTATTCTAAATGCCTACATTGTTTTTCTCCTTTCTTGCAATCTCTGCATTCCTAGTCTTAACATAAAGCTTTGATCTTTCATCTAAGTCAGCATACAATGAATATTGGAATGTTAATCAATTTATAGCACTCCTCTGAAAGTATTAACTTCCCAACTGTTTACTTTTGTACATTTAAATATACTCCTACTCTTTTGAACATGGTTTGAACTTGAAATTAGGTCGTTTGTCTGCTGAGTCTTAGGAATAATGTCATCAGTGTAACTATTACCTTTCCTACCGTTTTTCCCACTAATGTTTAATTTTTTATAGGTTATAAAATTCCTACCTTGAAACAATATACAGCTTTACCATTCTTTTTTATTCTAATGTCCATATTTATTTTAATCTCAGAATATAATAATTGTATATTGTATTCTATATCCTATGCTCACCACACACATTGGTTGACTGAGATTAATACACTGATAAATTCTTTATGACATTTTTTTGGAGGAAATGCTATTTTCTGAGTTCTTGAGTACTTAATACTGGTTTTTCTATAGCTTATACACTTGAAAGCATCTTGTCAGGCCAAAAATCTATGGCTCATACTTTCTGTCCTACATTGTCCTGGGTATTTCACTCTGTTTTTCTACTGCACCATGTGTTCTTTTGTAGAAATCTCAGGCCAACCTGATTTTTTATCCTTCAAAGTTACTTGACAAATATTTGCCAACTGTATATCTGAAAAGGAGTTAATATCCCTAATATTATAAAGAACTCCTATAACTCAATAAGAAAAAACAAACAAACCTGATTAAGAATGGGCAGAGAACTTAAATCTGTATTTCTTCAAAGAAGATATACAAATGGCCGATAAGTACATGAAAAATTACTCACTGTCACCAATCATCAGGGAAATAAATGTCAAAACCATAATTAAATGCAACTTCATACCATCAGAATGGCTGTTATAAAACACTACTGCTACAACTATTAAGTGTCATTAAGGTTGTGAAGAAATTGGAACACTTTTACATTGCCGATGAGAATGTAAAATGGTGCAGCTGCTATGGAAAACAATATGGTTGTTCCTCAAAAAATTTGAAAAATAATTATCACATGATCCAGCAATTCAGCTCTGGGTATGTACCCTAAAGAATTGAAAGCCAAGACTCAAGCAGACATATATATACCTATGTTCCTAGCAGCATTATTCACAATAGCCAAAAGGTAGAAGACAAAAGTATTCATTGACAGATGAATAGATAAATAAAATATGCATAAAATAAAATAAAATAAAATAAAATAAAATAAAATAAAATATGCACAGAGTGAAATATTTGGTCTTAAAAAAGGAACAAAGTTCTGACATATGCTACAACAAGGATGAACCTTGACGACATTGAGATAAGTGAGATATGCCAACCACAAAAGGACAAAAACAATATGATTCCATTTATATGAGTTACCTAGAATAGTCAAAAATATAGAGAAAAGTCAATTATGGTTGCCAGGGGTAGGGCAAAAGGGGTAAAGGGGGATTTATTTGATGAGTACAATGTTTCAGTCTGCAACATAGAAAAAGTTCTGGGGATAGATGGTGGGGATGACTGCATAACAATGTGAATGTATTTAATGTACTTAACTGTCCATTTAAAAATGGTTGCAAGGATAAATTTTATGTTATATATACTTTACTACAATAAAAAATATACCTAATTTAAAAAAACGATATGAATTTTAAATGGGCACTCATTTTTTAATTAAATAGTGTACTTCTAGTAATTGACAATAAAAATATTAAATTCTTAAAATAAAAAGTGACTGAATACACCAACTGACAATGGAAAAGCAAATAAACTAATTTGGTATATTCATACAATGGAATACCACTCAGCAATGATACAACATGGATAAACCTCCAGAATATTATGTTGAATGAAAGAAAAAAGCCTGTCACAAAGTAGTATATGCTGTGTAGTTACATTATATGAATGAGTAAGATGGATGGAAATAAGATGATGATGGAAATAAGAAAATTGATTATGGTAGATGATAATGACTAGAAAGAGGCATCGGGAAACTTTAGGTGGTAATATTTTGCATCTGTCTTCAGTTAGTGACTACATGGCAATTCACTTGTCAAAAATCAAGTAGTACACATAAAATCTCTGGGTTTTTCAGTATGTGAGTTTTACTTCTGATTACGTTGGGCACAAGACAAGTTATGATTTCTTGCCATGTTTGCCCTACAGACTTATTTTATTATTATTATTTTTTAATCTTAGAAAGCCAGTTTCTGTTTCCTGTTTTAAGGTATTTCCCTATTGGGGCGCCTGGGTGGCACAGTCGGTTAAGCGTCCGACTTCAGCCAGGTCACGATCTCGCGGTCCGTGAGTTCGAGCCCCGCGTCGGGCTCTGGGCTGATGGCTCAGAGCCTGGAGCCTGTTTCTGATTCTGTGTCTCCCTCTCTCTCTGCCCCTCCCCTGTTCATGCTCTATCTCTCTCTGTCCCAAAAATAAATAAACGTTGAAAAAAAAATTAAAAAAAAAAATAAGGTATTTCCCTATTAAGATCTAATTTCACTCAATTCCCCACAGGTGGTATGTTCCTTTATTATGTAGGTACAATTCTTCTATTTTAGAAAAGATTTTATGAAATGCATGTATAGATATGTAATCTCTTTCTTTTTTTACAGGGTTTCTTCAGAGATTTTGAATATTTCCACACTGTTCTTTTTTTCTGTCTCCTCTTATTTTTTTTTTCTCCAGTTCTTTTTAAGTCTTTTAAACACACAATCTCCTGCAGCCTGGCATATATCACCATATATTCCACTGAGATAGATTTAAATATTATTATGATATCTTTAACACCACCAAATTTAATGGAACAATATTTGATTTTTGTCTAATTTGATAAGCATTTTCGTCTCCTTTTGGAATTAGTATCTTTCCCTTGACTTCCAGACTAACAGTTTTTTTTAAGCTTTTTTTCTGACCTATTTGGTTTGTCCAGCTCTTTACTGTTTCAGACTGATCTTTCTCCAACCAGTGATAAAATATAGAGCAAACCTAAGACTTTTCTGTAGTCCTATTCTTTCCTCATTTTATGTAATCTTCCTAGATGATCTCATCTACATCTATCTTTATTTATCACTAATATTCAGATGACTCCAAAATTTATACCACCAACGTAGCCCATTACTTTCAATTGTGGACCTATACCTCCTACTGAATTCTTCCAAGCTCCGTTTGGATAAATCAAAGCCATCTTAAAATTCATATTTCCAAAACAAACCCAGAGATGGACTTCCCCCCCCACTGTTTATTAATTAATGGTTTTATCTTCCACCAAATTAAATAAGCCAAACCCCTAAGAATCACTCTTGATTTTGCATAACCCACCCACCATATCAAATCTACCACCAAGACTTGTTGATTTTATCTACATGTTTCTCGAGTCTATTTATTTCTCTCTATAACCATAGCAACTACATAACCATAGCAACTACTCTAGTACAAACCCATCATCTCTAGCCTGAGCTGCGGTAGCTTCCTAACTGCACCACTCTACACATATCCGTCCTTGTTTCTTTCAAATCTATTTTCCATAGCAGCCATCATAATCTTTTTTTCCCTAAATACAAGTCTGATCATGTCACCTCTCTACTTGAAAACCTTCGATGAATTTCCACTGATCTTGAAGTAAAATCTGAAATCCTACAAGGCACTGCATACCTGGTTCCCAGTCTACTTATCTAATTTCATCTCAGAATTGGAACCCTTTATTCTCCACATTCAAATAGCACGGTTTTTAGTTCCTTACATGGTCCAGTCTACATTCTGCCACAGAGATTTTGAAAATGTTCTTTTTTTTTCTTTCTCTTCATTTAATTCACCTTATATTCATTTTCATTTTTCATCATGAATCATTGCTTTATGAGAGAAGAGCTTTCAACCCTCTTAATCTAGTCATAATGTACTATTGTATTATTTCAGTGCACCATGAAACTCTGCTACTAAAATTAGAATTGTAATTTTATGATTTTTTAGTGTGATCATTATATTAATATAGACTCCAATCACCAGAGTTTATGACATTCTTGAGGAAGGACTATACTTGTTTTGTTCACTATTTGGTCAGCAGTGCCTAATATGGTGCTTGACACTTGGTAAGCACTCAATAAATATCTGTTGAATTCTTAAATAAATAATAAGAGATAATCCAGAATATCATAAATTGGGGCCATATTATGAAAAACGTTCAAACAAGGCTAAGGAGTTGATACAAAATTTGGTAGACAATAGGAGCTCATTGGAAGCTTTTGGTCAAGGAGATGGCATGAAGTAAACTATTCATCAGAAGGAGTAATGTGTTGATGTTTGCACGGTTGGTAAAGAATTGAGGTCAGTTAGAAGTTAGTATTTATAGTTGAGTTTAAAAATAACAGAGGTACATAGAAAAAAATAAGTGCGGTGAGACTGGATAGAAATTTCCTTCCACTGTGGCATCATGTGTGTTGTAGAACACAACAGAAGGAAGAATACATGTACTTTAAGGCAGATCAAAGACTACCCTTGTGGAAAAAAAATTTTTTTAAGTGTATGAGAATTGTGGGGTAATATGAAACAATCTAATATTCACTTAAGTCTCAGGACAAGAGGAGAGGAATGTAATGTAGAGGAGAATATTTATGAGTAAATGGCTGAAATTTTTCAAAATTACCAAAAGATATAAAACCATATTTCCTAGAAATTCAGGGAAATTGAGATGCAAAGAAGAGTAACTGTAGGCATAAGGTAGTCACTGAAAACAAAGTCAAAGAGAAAGTCTTAAAAGCATCCAAAGAAAAACACACATTACTTTCAAGGGAACAACAAAAATGGCAATTGAGTTCTGGTTAGAAATGAAGACATCTAGATGGCCAAAAGACACATGAAAAGATGCTCAGTGTCACTCCTCATCAGGGAAATACAAATCAAAACCACACTGAGATACCATCTCAAGCCGGTCAGAGTGGCTAAAATGAACAAATCAGGAGACTATAGATGCTGGTGAGGATATGGAGAAATGGGAACCCTCTTGCACTGTTGGTGGGAACGCAAACTGGTGCAGCTGCTCTGGAAAACAGTGTGGAGGTTCCTCAAAAAATTAAAATTGATCTACCCTATAGCACTGCTAGGAATTTACCCAAGGGATACAGGAGTGCTGATGCATAGGAGCACTTGTACCCCAATGTTTATAGCAGCACTTTCAACAATAGCCAAATTATGGAAAGAGCCTAAATGTCCATCAACTGATGAATGGATAAAGAAGTTGTGGTTTATATATACAATGGAATACTACTTGGCAATGAGAAAGAATGAAATATGGCCTTTTGTAGCAACGTGGATGGAAATGGAGGGTATTATGCTAAGTGAAATAAGTCAGGCAGAGAAAGAGTTACCATATGTTTTCACTCATATGTGGATCCTGAGAAACTTAACAGAAGACCATAGAGGAGGGGGAGGGGGAAAAAAGTTACAGAGAGGGAAGGAGGCAAACCATAAGAGACTTAAATACTGAGAACAAACTGAGGGTTGATGGGAGGTGGGGGAGATGGGAAAGTGGGTGACGGGCATTGAGGAGGGCACCTGTTGGGATGAGCACTGGGTGTTGTATTGAAACCAATCTGTCACTACATTATATTTAATATATAAAAAAAGAAATGATGCAAGCCATGGGGCACCTAGGTGGCTCAGTAGGTTGAGCTTCCGACTCTGGATTGAGACCTGTGTCAGGTTCTGCTCTGACAGCGCAGAGCCTGCTTGGGATTCTCTCTCTCCCTCCCTCTTTCTCTCTGCCCCTCCCCTGCTCATGTTCTCTCACAAAATAAATAAATAGATGAACTTAAAAAAAAAACGCATGATGCAAGCTTGAAGACAGTGGATAAGGGTAAAGTATTGAAGAAGAGAAAAAAAGGAACTAACAACATATGAAGTAGAAATGAAGATCCACAGGGGCGCCTGGGTGGCTCCGTCGGTTGGGCGTCCGACTTCAGCTCAGGTCACGATCTCACAGTCCGTGAGTTCGAGCCCTGCGTCGGGCTCTGGGCTGATGGCTCAGAGCCTGGAGCCTGCTTCCGATTCTGTGTCTCCCTCTTTCTCTGCCCCTCCCCCATTCGTGCTCTGTCTCTCTCAGTCTCAAAAATAAATAAACATTAAAAAAAATTTTTTTAATAAAAAAAAATGAAGATCCACAAAAATGTTCTTTAAATATGAAAATATGATTTATTTTTAAGTAATCTTAAGATTTTATTTTTAAGTAACCTCTGTACCCAACTTAGGGCCTGAACTCACAACCCTGAGATCAAGAGTTGCGTGTTCTGCTGACTGAGCTGACCAGGAGCTCCTGAATAGCACAATTTTTAGACAAATATAAACTTAGGGATTTTTTCACCAGGAAAAATTTTGTTAAGGAAATACTAAAGATGATTTACACTGGATGGGAATGTAACCTGTACTCTAACCCAACTTGGTAAAAAGGATAAAAACTACAGAAATATAAAATATGCAGACTTTGCTTAACTTTAGAGAACAAACTGATGGCTACCAGAAGGGAGTTAGGTGGGGGCAGGGCTAATTTGGTGATGGGGATTAAGGAGTGCACTTGTTGTGATGAACACTGGGTGATGTATGGAAATCTTGAATTACTATATTGTACACCTGAAATTAATATTATACTGTATGTTGACTTACTGAAACTTAAATAAAAACTAAACTAAACTATACATACCACCAAAAAAGTCTGTGGAGAGAGACAAATATTAATTAAATATATAGTACAAAAAATCAAATATTGTTTTTCTTAATTTCTTTAAAAGTCAACTGACTTTAATGTACATATACTAAAATGTATAATTTAGAACACGAGCATATAATAGGAGAGAAATAAAAATTAAAACACAATAAGTTATACCACCACCATGTTGAAGTTAAATAGCTGACAATATTATGTTAGCATAGACATAGAACATTGCTTTTTAATTTTATTTATTTTGAGAGAGAGAAAGAATGCAAGTGGGGGAGGGGTAGAGAGATAGAGAGGGAGAGACAGAGAATCCCAAGCAGCCTCTGCACCATCACTATGGAGCCCAGTGTGGGGCTCGAACCCACGAACTGTGAGATCATGACCTGAGCCAAAATTGGCATGCTTACCCAACTGAGCCACCTAGGCACCCCCAGATGTAGAACATTTTAAACTCCTCTGTTTTTAGCAGGACTGTAAATGGCATAACCGCTTTGGGGGGAAAAAACCTTAAATGTTTCTAATAACAATAAACGCATACCCTATAATTTATCAATTCCAAAAAAATATTTTTACAAGTTTGTTTCTGGCGTCTTTGCTCATGAAGTCAAAACCTAGAAGCAGGACAAATATCCATCACCGAGGGAATGATAACTGTGGTGTGGTGTAGTCAGAAGAAACACTAAAGGGAAATGAGCTACTGATACACACAATATGATGAAATTCAAAAATATGTTGAGCAAAAGAAGGTGACATAAAGGAATGCATACTGTACACTTACATGAAGTTAATACCAGGCAATAGTAGTCTATAATAATAGAAATTAGAATAAATTAGAAATTAGAATAACTTCTTTGAAGTGATAAAAATAATGTGTCTTGACTGGAGGAGAGGGTATATGTGTGTGTGGCAAAATTAATCTAACTGTTCATTTAAGATTTTTGCATTGTACAATATGTAAATATGTAAAATGCGCTTCAATTTTTCAAAAGCAAAAAGTACACTTAAGTTTCTCAAAGGAAGAACTCTGTCCATAAAAGTAGATGAAGTGGGGCGCCTGGGTGGCGCAGTCGGTTAAGCGTCCGACTTCAGCCAGGTCACGATCTCGCGGTCCGTGAGTTCGAGCCCCGCGTCGGGCTCTGGGCTGATGGCTCAGAGCCTGGAGCCTGTTTCCGATTCTGTGTCTCCCTCTCTCTCTGCCCCTCCCCCGTTCATGCTCTTCATGCTCTGTCTCTCTCTGTCCCAAAAATAAAAAAAAAAACAAAAAAAAAAAAAAAACAAAAAAAAACGTTGAAAAAAAAGTAGATGAAGTAATAATGAAGTAACAAACAAGAAGATATGATTCAAAAATGAATGTGAGAAAGAACCAATTAAATTCCAGGTAGTAAGACATCCGATCAATAAGTAACATTTAAAATAACATATAATCGGGGCGCCTGGGTGGCGCAGTCGGTTAAGCATCCGACTTCAGCCAGGTCACGATCTTGCGGTCCATGAGTTCGAGCCCCGCGTCGGGCTCTGGGCTGATGGCTCAGAGCCTGGAGCCTGTTTCTGATTCTGTGTCTCCCTCTCTCTCTGCCCCTCCCCCGTTCATGCTCTGTCTCTCTCTGTCCCAAAAATAAATAAACGTTGAAAAAAAATTTTTTTAAAAAAATAAAATAAAATAACATGTAATCAACATAATAGTAAGACATATGATCATTATAGTAACATCATAACAATATAGTAAGACATATAATAACATTATAGTAAGACATGTAATCAACAAATAACATATACAATAGAATAAAATCTACTTTGATATAGCTAAGGAGAAAATTAATAAAATGGAAGGTACTATAAACAGAATGTAGCACCAAGATGGAAAAATATGAAAAAAAGTGAAAATAAATGGAAGACAGACTGACAGACTCTACAGTGAGTCTCACAGACTCACAGTTAAGATCACAGATCTGAAACCAAGTTCTAATTCTTTTTGTGTGGGTCGTTTTAGACATCTCTAGCCCAGTTTCTTTATGTATAAAATTGTGATAATAATAGTTCTTACTTCAGAGGGTAATTGTGAGATTGAATTACAGCTGACCCCCGAACAACATGGGAGTTCGAGGCATCAATACCCTGCACAGTTGAAAATCCATATATAACTTTTGACCTTCCCAAGATGAACTTTTCATAGCTGACTGATGACCAGAAACCTTACCAATAGCAGTCAGTTAACACATATATGTTATGTTATTTGGATTATATACTGTATTCTTACAATAAAGTAAGCTAGAGAAGAGAAAATGCTATTAAGAAAATCTTAAAGAAAATACATTTAATTAGTACAATATTGTGCTGTATTTATTGAAAAAACAAATCTGTATTTTTTTTTTTTTTTTTTGCATAGGTGGACCCATGCAATTCAAACCCCTGCTGCTGTTGAAGGGTCAACTGTAGTTGAAACATTCTTAGAGAAATTTTAGAAAAACTTTTTGGCAAATATTAAGTATGCAATAAACAGTAGCTATTATTTTTATGGCAATTTTAGAAGTAGAAAATAAATAAATGTCAGGCCAGTAATATTTGAAATATAAAGGCTAAGATATTTTTCAGAACTATAGGAAAAGTGTATTCAACTTAAAGGGCATTGCAAAGTTTGATCAGCAAATAAAAGTAGATTCATTCAAAGCTGTCAAAGAATGGTATGTATTTTCTACAAATAAATAGTAGTTGTGCTAATAGCAAACTTCTGAGAGTTGATAAAATACATTACTTCATTGTATTTAAGCAGTAAGAAAAAATGGGTAAATCTAGATGGAAAAAATTGGGGTGTGTGAGCTAAGATTTTAGTAAAACATTCTGTTAAGTAAATCATAGGAAAAAGTAATTTTCAATTGATTCGGAAATAATTTGCCTATCATGCTAGATTACACTAACAAGGAAGATAAGAGAATAATAACTTCTACTTTCAAGTCTATTAAATTATATATAGATAAATATGTATGTTAGAATAAGAGTGATTATTTTTTTTCTAAACAAATAAAGGAAAATGAGAATAAAATAACTGTTAGCTTTGGAATTAAAGGAAAGAAAGAACAAAGACGAAAGAAGCAAATTGAAAAGCATTAACTAAGATGATAGAATTAAGTAATCACAGTGAATTTTTATAGACTAAATTTATACATGAAAAGTCAAAGAGGTTGTTTTGGTGTATGTGTGTGTTTAATCAAGTTATATCCCGCATTAAAACAAAACAGAGGGGCACCTGGGTGGCTCAGTCGGTTAAGCGTCCGACTTAGGCTCAGGTCATGATCTCGCGGTCCATGAGTTCGAGCCCCGCGTTGGGCTCTGTGCTAACAGCTCAGAGCCTGGAGCCTGTTTCAGATTCTGTGTCTCCCTCTCTCTCTCTGACCCTCCCCCGTTCATGCTCTGTCTCTCTCTGTCTCAAAAATAAATAAGCGTTAAAAAAATTTTTTTTAAAAAATACTGGAAAAAACAAAACAGAAAATAAAGAGATGTAAAAATTCTTGATGAAAATACTAATCAAAAAGCCAGTCTAAACTATAGTGTTAATATTAGACAAAACACAATTTAAGGGTAAAATCACTGACAGAAATAAAGTGGTATGCTAAATACTGAAAACTGCAATAATCCATCAACAAGGAATAATAATTATGAACTTGAATAGTCATAAAAAGATAGGTATTTAAAGAAGAAATGTAAAAACTTAGTGATTAAAAAATAAATATTAACCAATTCATCACTAGATTTGGACCTGGAGATTTTAACAAACCTTTATCAAAAACTACTGCATCAAGCAAATATTTTAGGTACTAATAAAATATTTACAAAATTTGACCACTTAGTAAGTCACAAAAGAAGTCTCAAAAAATTCCAAGGATCAATATGACAAACACCACACTTCTGACCACAATAAAATTACATTTGAAATCAATAATTAAAAAATAGTCTAAAGAAACCATATGTCTGGAAGTTATCAAATATTTAGACCTGGACAACACAATGCACTATGTATTAAAACTTGTAGGATGGAGCTAGGATAATCTAAAAGCTGGAGATCTAGTTTGTTTTTTTCCAACCAAAAAAAAAAAAAAAAGCAGAAAAACAACTGAGTAATGTATTCAACTCCAAATCTAGAAAAATTATAATAAAGTAGACTACTGGAAAGGCAAAAGAATAAAACAATAAAGGTACTATGAACAAATAAATAGAAAATAGAGAAGAAGGGAGATGATCAGTAAAACCAAAAGCTGATTCTTGGAAGCGCCATAAGAGAGAGGAATTTCTAGCAAAACTGATTTTATAAAATAGAAGTCACAAACAACATTATTGGGAATATAGGAGAAAACATAACAGCAAATATATAATTTCATAAAAGAAAATTGCATTTAAACCTAAGTTAAAAAATGAAAACAAAGACAAACTGGACAATTTTATACAATATATGAATTTAAAAATTCACAGAGAATAAATAGAAAACCAGTATAAACCAGTAACCAGTAAAGATATTATACTAGTGATATAACATCACTAATCCAATTCTCAACAACAGTAAAACATAAATTGCCTTGAAAAGAAGGTTTGCCAAATTTCAAGGAATAGATTTTCTCAGCTTATGGAAGTGTTTCAAAAGAAAGAAAAATAGGAAAATCAACCGATCCATTTGATGAAGTAAAATAAACCTGAAATTCAACTGGAGAATAATACTAAAATTATAAAAGAATCATACTTACGTATATAGCTTTAAAATCATAAATAAGATTTAGAGTATAAAATCATAAATTGAAAAAGAATAGCAATAATACTGACTCCTGACCAAATGGGGTTAATCCCAGAAATAAAAGAATATTTAAACATGGTAAATGTATTCATGCAATTTACTTTGTTTTTTTAAAGTTCATTTATTTATTTTGAGAGAGACAAAGACAGCATGAGCAGGGGTGGGGTAGAGAGAGAGACAGAGACAGAGACAGAGACAGAGACAGAGAGAATCCCAAGCAGCCTCCCCACTGTCAGCACAGAGCTCGATGCCGGGCTTAAACTCATGAACCACGAGATCATGACCTGAGCCTAAATCAAGAATTGGAAGCTTAACTGACTGAGCCACCCAGGTGCCCCAATAAACATTAAAAAAAAAAAAAAAAGAAAGTAACATAATTCACATTGTATACGGTGGCATAGTTAGGAGATTGCCTCAGAAATCTGCCTCAAGTAGCCACAGTTTACGCTTACTCTGTTTTAACCATTCTAAGCTAAAAAGCAAGCTTCAAAAGGATCAGTTTCCTAAAGTGAAGGACAGGCAATGTCTGATTTTAAGAACTTCTAAAGCCGGATAGTAATAGAGACAATGGGGTGTTGGCAGAAAGATAGATAAATAGGTCAAAAGAACAGAATCAAGTCCAAAAGGAGACCCACAGGTATATATTCAATTGTTTATTTGCAAAAGGGTCAAAGCAATTCTATGTGAAAAGAAAATCATTTTAAGTGTTACTGGAGGTGCCTAGGTAGCTTAGTCGGTGAAGTGTAGAAATTTCTGCTCAGGTCATTATCTGGCCATTCATGAGTTCCAGGCCCACGACAGGCTCTGGGCTGACAGCTTAGAGCCTAGAGCCTGCTATGGATTCTGTGTTCCTTCTCTCTCTGCCTCTCCCCCACTCACGCTCTGTCTCTCTTTCTCTCAAAAATAAATAAACGCGAAAAAAATTTTTTTTAAAAAAGGAAATGATGCTGGAACAAATGGAGAGTGGTATGCAACAAAAAAACCAAAATTCATTGACCCTAGTCTTGTGTCATACAGAACATTAAACTGGAATGCTCATAAACAGAATGTAAAAACTGAAACTATAAAATTTCTAGAAGGAAACATAGGAGAATATCTTAGCGATGTGGATTTGGTAAGGATTTCCTAGATATGACACCAAACATTTACTTTAAAAGAAAAAAAATCAATAAATAGAAATTATCACAATGAAACACTTTTGCACTTTAAAAGACATGGTTAAGAAAGGGAAAAATCAAGCCAAACACTAGAAAATGTTGGCAAAACATATACCCAACAGAAGGTTTGCAGCTAGAATATGTAAAGAACTCTTACATTTCATTAAGAAGACAATACAATAAAGCATGAGCGAATTGCTGAGCAGAAACTTTGCCAAAAAATCTGTACAAGTGACAAGTAACATATGAAAAATGCTCTGCATCACTGTCAACAGGAAAATGCAAATGTAAAGCATTAGATATCACCGTACATTCACTAACATGGCTAATACTAAACAAAGTGATGCAAATGGCACTTTCATGACCTGCCAGTTGGAATACAAAATGGCTCAAACACTTTGGAGAAATAGCTTAGTAGTTTCTTGAAACACTAAACATACCTGATTCAATGATCCAGGCTATGTATTTATCCAAGAAAATAAAAGCTTATATCCACACAAAGACTTATACATGAATGTTCATGGCAGCTTTATTTGTAATAGTCCCAAATAGAAAATAACCAAATGTCCACCCACAGGTGAATGGAAGACAAAGTGTCCTGTATCCACACATTGAAATAATACTCAGCAATAAAATGGAATGAACTATTGATATATGCCACAGCATAAATGAAGCTCAAAGTAATTATATTGAGCAAGAACTACACCAAAAAAGAATACCTATTGTATGATTTCAATTTATATAAAGGTCTAGAAAATGCAAATTGTATTATAGTTATAGATCAATGATTATCTTGGCTGAGAGAGGTAGGGAAGGAGGGGGGAATGGAATTGCCAAGGGGTGCAAGGAAATTTCTGAGGTGGATGAATATGCTCATTACCTTGATTGTGGTGATGGTTTCACAGGTATGCATATACATGTACATTTACATATACATGTATATATGTATACTAAAATTTATCAAATAAATTTTCTCATGAAATTTATGCTATATATGTCCATGCTAAAAGTTATCAAGAATACTTTTTATATATAGTATGTGCATTCTAATGTAGATCAAGTATACATGATAAATTCATAATAAGAAAAAGAAACTCTATTAAGAATGTTAGTTAATTATTAACTTAAACACTATAGTTGTAGAGATCACGACAAGGTCTGGATTGGACAAGAAAAATATATTTAAGTATTGTGATGACAAAATTGATCAGATGAAGTAGAATGATGGCTGAAAAATCAGAAAATATTACAAATGAAAATAGATGATTTCATTAGAGAAAGGACATTAAAAAAGAGTTACTGAAAGATACTGGTAAATTTGAAAGAATGAAGGGGAAACAAAGGGCATGCAGATTTCTCCTGTTCATTAATGAGATAATTCACAGAAATCTTTAATTTCCTCACCTGAAAATGGATTAAAACCTGTGCTATACCTTTTGCTAAAGTTAGGTAGTATATATATTTAACATCTCTGTTATAATTACAAAAAGCAAATGTTATCACCATCGAATATTATATGCCCTTTCTGTAAAAGGCATTCTGCAAAAGGGCATTTTTTTTGTTATTTTATGTATTTGTTTAATTGTTTGTACAAATCAACCATTATGAATATTTACCCTGTTTAGGGTCAAATTTACTAATTAAATTAATTTTGATGGTAATACAGTTTATTTTTGTGATAGACGGTGTGTTTAAAGTCTCTTTAGCATGCACAAAGTGAATTTAAAGCAGTTTCAGTAATCCTTGCCTGATTAGTTAACCTTAAAAGCAGGTTCTTTCAATGAAATGCTAAGAACCTCGAATCTCATTTTACCAATTATACAGTCATTAGATCATTAAACACATTGCTATCAGAACTATTTTTAGAGCTTCTCCAATGATTGCTTTCAGTATCTGGGCTTAGTCTCAACATTCATATTCCTCTGACTCTCCTAACCAGCATATTCTTTATTATGAAGCAAAGATGCAGTGAGGTTGCATAAATATTTAATAAATAAATAAGGTCAATGACAGTTTGCATTAAAATGGAAATAAAATACATGCATATATGAACTAGGGTGGCAATTGCGCCTTAATAAAAAATATACTCAAACTACAAATAATAGAGGAAAGAACACTTTACATAATCAAATAAATACAGTTCATTTAGTCATTCATGCATTCAACAAACAGTTTCTGGCAACCACACTAGACACTTGGGATAAGTCAGTAGGGAAATAAAAAGAGAACAAAATTCTTGATTTGGAATTTATAGTTTAACTGTCAAGACTGACAATAAATTTTGTATATATATATATATATATTTATATACGTATACACATGTATATACACAAACATATAATATTCTGGAAGGTTAACAATTCTGTAGGAAATAAAAAAAGAGTAGAGAAAAGGGAACCAAGAGAGTAAGCAAGGAAGTAGAGGTTGAAATTTTGAATAGGGTGATACATTAAGCCCCATTGAGAGAGAAGGTGGCTTGGGTGAGGAATTTAATCATATTCAGACACAGTGCAGAGGCTCTCAGGCTCCTGCAGCATTCACTGAGAGCAAGGATGGCAGATGGCTGGAAAGGAGGAACTTGGAGAGAGTAGTAGATTCAAAGGTCAGAGAGGTACAGGGCATAATCAGGTAGACTTTCATATACCACTGGCTTTTTACTTTGAGTGAAATAGAAGCTTTAACGGTTTGGTAAAATGAAGGCATGAACTAATTTCAACATTAAGAGAATGATTCTGGCTGTACTGTTGGGAATGGAATGCAGAAGGCAGGAATGAAGTAGGAAGTCAGGGTACTGTGGATGTAATCCAAATGAGAGTGGATGAGGCTGACACCACAGTGAATGTAATGAGAAGGAGTTTAATTCTGTTTGGCGGTAGAGTAGGTATTTTTTAATGGATTGGATCTGGGATGTGAAGGAAAGATCAGAACTAAGGATAAATCTACAGGAGATAACTCTACAAGAGACTATAGGATGCAAGTGCTATTAACTGACATGTGGAAGATTTGGGGTGGAGCAAGGTCTGAAGGACACACATGAGGAAAGCCAGCACATGGAAACTTCTATTGTATTGAATGGTTACCAAATGCCCTGCACTTTAACAGCTGACGAGTACATAGAAGTGAACAAAACACAGTTCCAGCCCCCAGGAGAATTAACAGTCAAGAAGACCAATTGATAGGCTGGGGACTCTCCCATCTAGAAGGAAGCTGTCTTTAAGGGTTTATGTCTAATTCCAAATCTTGGAATACCAAAATGTGGAGAATAAAGTGTGCAGGAAGTTTCAAACAAATCAGATCTCTTGACCTGGTTGGTAGCATGCTTATGAAGCCAATAGAATTCATTACTAATATTAAACAAGAAAGTACAACATGAAGTTAACAGTCTAAAATTTTGGAAGTCCTTTATATCCTTTATTTCGTATATTTGAGTATTAACGCAACATAAAAATATCATCCCAAGATGGGCTGTGGGCGGAGCTGACATTGATGATGGTGAGGTGCTCCGCTTCCCAGACATCTATGCGAGTACCACCAACAGGTGGACTCAGCCACCTCTACTACTCCCAGATCTGTACAAGTGACAGATGCACTGAAGGCAGAATTCAAAGCAAATGCCGAGAAGACTTCTAGGAGCAGCATAAAAATTATGAAAGTGAAAAAGGAATAGTCTGCCCTTGATAGGGAAAAATCTGTTATAAGATGGCTGACAAGACTGGATAGGGAAATTCCAGTCCCCCCCAACCAAAGACTCCCCTTCCGGGTTCTTGTTCCTATCCCGCTTGCTATGAGCGCCAATACTACTAACGCAGAATGTGGAAGTAACAGACTATAAATTGTTTCCTCTGCTCACGCTCCAGAGGTCTCAGACCTCTGGAGAGTGATCTCCTCTGAGCCCGCTGGTGTTAAGATAACCCCCTGCCTTCCATGATCTCCAAGTGCCGCTGGTTTCTTCAAGAACCGGGTGCTCCAGACCAAGTTCCATAACACCCTAACGGATCCTGAATGCTAGCTACATTTTCAGAGTGAAGATGTGTGGGCACATGTTATGGCAGATTGAAAGTGATCTCACTTCATGGGGGAAAAAAAATACGTGTCTTGTTCGTAGACTGACATTGAATAAGTTGAAGCATGGTTCAAAAAATATGTTATTTATCAAAATGTTTAAATAAATGCATGATGTGAAACATAGTAAGTAAAATTAAGAATTTGTGAAAATATTTCTCTCTTTGTTGTTGATCAAGCTTTGCAGCTATATCTATGTTTTCTGAAGATCTTAGATTAAGTGAACTACGGGTTTGACAACAACTATCTCTAAGATATAACATTTTGTTTATCTTATGCAAAAAATCCAAGATTATAATACATATTTAGAAATACAAAGAAAAACAAAAGGAATTCCAAAACAGAAAGTAAATCTTTTTTTTTATTTTTTTTTTATTTGAGAGAGAGAGAGAGAGAGCACAAGTGGGGAAGAGTGGCAGAGAGAGAGAGAGAGAATCTTAAACAGGTTCATCACAGCCTCATGAGCCGTGATCACATCACAGAGCCGGACATGGGGCTGGATCCCACAACCCTGGGATCATAACCTTAGCCAAAATCAAGACTGGCATGCTCAACCAACTGAGCCAAGCAGGGGCCCCAAAAGTAAATCATTTTTAATCCCCTCTCTAAGGGTTAACCACTGCTAATACTTTGGTGGCTGTCCTAAGATGACTTGTGTGAATGTATATTTTGGAATAAATGTAAACAGACACACATGCAGGCACACTTATGTTAACATTTACCAATTTCCCTAGGAGGTGATTTGGGAGAAAAGGAAGATTTACTGTTTAGACCACATACTCAATTTAAAAGGTGATAGTTAAGGTGAAAATAAACATTATAAAATAAACAATGTTATATTCAGAAACATTTTAAAGAAGAGTATATCTCTAAAATCAAAAGAAGGTGATAATCAAAATAATATTCAATCAAAATAGCATTTTCTTTTCTTACATTTTTGACACACTGTGCATCAAGTGAAATGAAATTCAGTGTTTTGTCTTATCAGCAATGATTTTTCACACAAGACTTTTAAACACATTCTTTGTATTATCATTTCATCTAATTGAAATATCATGATTAATATATGTTTATATGTGCATGTGCATGTGTGGTGTGTGTGTGTGTGTGTGTGTGTGTAGGTGTGTGTATGCACTTGTTGACTCTTTCAGTCACCGATATAATGCTAAGTGAAGAATAACATAATATTCATAACAACAAACATTCTCTCTAGAGTTTAATATATACCAACCACTTATCTATGTGCTTTCTTATTTATCAACTAACAAGAATATCACAACACCCCAATGAGCTAAAGCCTATTATTATTACCACTTTACCCTTGAGGAGAAATGAGTCACTGTAGTTTAACCCTTGGTCACACAGAAGGGAAGTGATACTGGGTTTCACATCCCGGCTATTGGCCTTTGCAGTTCATGCCATTATCTGCTACACTCCACTGCTTCATGCAGTCTCAGTCGATCCATCTTTGGTTTTTACATAAATAGGTATTTTTACATTATACTGCAAAAATATATATGTCGCAAATAATCACCATTACTCTTAAAAATAATCTAGAGTTTTAGCCTAAATATTTTCTGTGAACTTATTTTTTTGGAAACTTGTATTACCCATTTGCATTTTATAATTATTCAACACATTTACATTTCTAATTCTTTCCTCAGATCCCAGAAACTTTTCTTAGATTTTAGCACCTCCTGTTATTTTCTAGTATTTCTAGTATTTACACAATTTCCCCCGCAGGTTTGAAAAAAAAATAGGTTATTTGTAATTCAGCTTTTCCAGTAGTAATTAACAAGTCACTCCATTAGCTGATCTGGCTCTATTGTTTCTTAAGAGACTACTATGTGCCTCGCACTATAATTGATACTTAAATAAATGAAAGGTATGGTTCTCTCCCTGAAAGAATTTGCAATGTAACTGAGAAGTAGCTTACCTTGACAAACAAAAACTGCCCAGCCCAGCTTTTCTGTTTCTTTTCAACCGTGCAACACACAGTGACTTTCACCAGGTCACCCTGGTGATTAATTAATAAGCATTGTGGGTGAAAACCAACTCCTAGTTCACTCACTAAGACATCCAAAAAAACATTTTTAGGGCGGGAGCTGTAGTAGAGTTATCAACATGTTATTGAATGAGAGCATTGTCAGTATAGAAATAACTTTAAGTCTCCATAATAATCTTTTTCTTCTTAAAGCATATCATTTTTGACCTTTCTTGTTTTTTGATATTAATAGGAAATTACTTGCAACTATTGACATCTTGTTTTAGAATAATTTTTTTTTCCATCTCATATAGTCTTTGAAGGCTTGTCGTGTCATGGAAGGCTTTATTGAGAAGATGGGTTTTGAAGGATGTGTACCATTGGTATTCAACTTCTGAATGACATTTTATTCTTAAGTTACTATGGTCTTATTTAAATAAATCATTCTTCTTGAATTCCACTGATTGGCTAAGTAACATTAAAGCATCCTATACTCAATTTCACCAAGGACATCTCTTGAAGCGGTTAGATAGCTCTCTGTTCGAAATTGTATGGTATTGTATGGAATTGGTGTTTTCCAGTTTCATCAACATAGTAGAAATAACTTTCACTCTTTTAATAAGGCCATATATCTCATTGAACAATGTACTGGTCTTTATTTTTGTTATATGCAAATAGCCAAACGTACATCTCCCTCTCCACTCCCTATAGCTTAGCCATCAGCATCTCCAAAGATGTTCACTCTATTGGAAAGCAATTATTAACTGACACAAATGAATTTTAAGCAAGTTTTCACAAAGAAGCAGTCAATCACTTTTTTTTTGAAAAAGTTTTGTGTATCCTAATTACTTTGATGCTAAATGAAACATTTATTTCTATTACAAAACAAGCATTTGCAAATTATAAATTTTTACAAAAATCATCTTTTCTAATGAAAGAAGATATTTTTGCTGTAATGTTATGAATATTACAACAAATAGAAAAGCACATCTGAAGATTTTACAACTATATCAAAGGTTTTCTTATATATGTAGCAATCTATGGCTAACAACAAATCGAGAAAACCAACAGGATCAGGTCTAGAGACTCTTCTTTCTACAATAGTTTAAATTGTGTTTATGAATTTTTTTATTGGCAATTACATCTTAGCCTCCAGTGTTTTGTGTTAATGGAACGTTTTCCAATTCTAGAATTTTCCATGGATTTTTTGGAGGGAATTAAAAGATTAAAAGAATACTATGCAAGCTAGCAACGATAATCACTCAGTACAGGCACAGTTGCTGAATAGTACCTGATGCTATCTCATCCAGGGTGCCATTCCCAGGTTGGACGTGAGTGTTATGTCCTCGTTTGAACAGTTACTGACCTCCCTGTTCTTTATGTCCTCCGGAGGCAATCAGATTTTGACTTTTGTTCCTATTGGGCCTCAATGTTATATAAACCTTTTTCCTCTTTACCATTTGAAGCATCGGTTAATTTTGACAACATATTCATTAAATATTGTGGACTTTAAACTCAGGAATAGCCTAAAGAATATGCTGCTTCCTTAAACAGAATTTTATGGACAGTTACTGCTCACTCAGTAAGCATAACCAAAGTCTTAATGTATTTTGAATGTCCCTCGTAGTTCTATTTTTTTTGACATCCTAATTAACTTTCTTTTTTACCCAGTTACAGTTTTTCAGTGTTGAAATGCAAAGACCAGGTGACAGAATATTTCATGGCTTAAACTTCCATAAGTCTGTAAACTTGTGATATAAAATTTTGATTCTAATTTACTAGAAAATAAGCTTTTGATCTTGGTGTTATGTTGGGCAGGGCCCCAGTCTCAATTTTTATGGAGGCCTCTGAAAATGATTTGAGGATAATAAAACACTGTTTCAAATTTTCATGAGAGTCATAGGAAAGCAACAAGAACAACAAGCTTCTATAATTCCTAACCATTCTCCTTATATGATTATATCCAAAATCAATATTGTCTTTTATTATTAATGTAGAATACACATTTTTTAACATAATAAAATAGAGTAGTTTTATTCCTCAATAGTTCCAGTCTCTGACTTCATGTTTTTATTGGCAGTAGACAACATAATAATAGTTCCAAGTATTTGAGGGGCAATTAGAAAGTATACCACCATTTTAGGTTAATGTTTTTGAATTCGTCTCAATAAATAGTTTGTAAGTGTCTCCCATATACAATCTAGGTGCGATACATTACATGGAATAAAAGGTCAAATAAAAGCTATCTGTCTTCCCTAGAACCTAACAACATTCTAGGTAGTACAGCAAGGTTAGAATGCATGCTGTATTTATTGGTAAATTTCACACGCTTGATTTAAAGTCAAACTTATTATACATCAGTCATGATTATGTGAAGAAGATGATTTATGAAAATATAATCTTTCATGATTGCTTAAAGATAATATTTAATCTTCCCTAGCAGGGATGCCTTCATGAAGGTAGAGTCATTTGAAGTAGACATGGAAAAGGGATTTCAAATATAGAAAAAAGAGCAAAAACAAAAGAACTAGGAAAGTCCATGGCATCTTATAAAATAAGCAATTCAGTTTAATAAGAGATGATAGTACATACAGCAGAGCAATAAGAAAAAAGAGATTTCCATGTAACATGAAAGAAATATGAAATCTTGATTTCAAATTTGGAAACAAAAAAAAAATCACATTTAATTCCATTGACAACAAGAATCCAGTTCAGTTTGAAAAACAGCATGGTTGGGGCACCTGGGTGGTTCAGTCAGTTGAGTGTCTCACTTGATTTCAGTTCAGGTCATGATCCCAGGGTCATGATATTGCGCCCACATCAGGCTCTGCATTGGGCATGAAACCATAAAACCTGCTTAAGATTCTCTCTCTCCCTCCCTCCACCCCTCCCCTACTCATGCTCAATCTCTCTCTCTCTCTCTCTCTCTCTCTCTGTCAAAAAAGAAAAAAAAGCATGGTGGAATTAGAGCTGTGGTTAGAAACAAAAGTAGACCAATAATAGCAAATATACTTTTATAGAGTGAGGATGTTCAGGTCTCAAAACTGCCAAGAGATTATTTTAATGATTCAAAAGAGAAATAATGAGAGCCTGAACTAACCTTGTGTCAGAGGGATGGAGAAAAAAAAAAGTGAGGAGTTTTTTGTTTTGTTTTTTAAATAGAAGAGGTAGAATCTAAAGACAGGTACTTAGTTGTGTGAGGCAATATCAAATGAAGAGTTATAGATAACCCTGAGGCATTAACAGCGGGCAACTGAGAGAATTCTGCCACTATTACAGAACCCAGGAAATGAGAAACAGGAGCCAGTTGTGGAAAGAGGAGCAGAGTTGATTTTCAGGGCTGACAAGGTGTCCACATGGAGTTTCAGGGAAAACGTTTGGAAATGCAGATCTCACACTCTGGAGAAAGATGAGAGTAAGCAGATTCAGGAATCATCTCAATAGTGGTCCAGTTAAAGTCTGTACCGGTACTAATTGCTGCCAATCCTATCTTCCGGACTCTATAATAAAATGTCCTCAGTCAATGAATTTATTATAGAGCTGCCCACACATTCCTTAGTAGGATTTTAACTCCATTTAAAATGGCCATTATATAATGTCTCATAGTTCAGTGAATATTGTCTGTGACCTTAAAATAGAGAAAATATTTTCCCTTTCTCAAGTAACTTGAAGCTTGGGGGGTTTCTTGGTTCTTAGGAACACCACTCTGAACTCTAGTGACTCAGCTCTTTCTAAATTTAGAATGTGTGAATAGTAATCTCTACCTTGCTTACCACATAACTGTGCATTCTTATGAAATGAGACAAGATTAGAGCACTATTCAAATGTAAGAGGTGATTATTATGGTCTCTCTCCACCTCTATCTTCATTCCCATGTGACAAATTCAGCCAACTGGATGGCAGGGACATTACATTCCAGTTGTCTGACCTCACAAGGGCTATGCTTGGGGTTCAGTAGGTTAAAGACATAGCTTTCAGGTGTAGGTGTGAGGCACGATACTGCTGTGCTTGTGAGCATGCACTGTGAGACTTAGGGGCATGTAATACTCACAATGCACCTCAGTTTACTCCTTGATGAAATGGAGATGATGATAGAACCTCTTCATTAAGTTCCTGTGACTACTGAGTGCTTAGAAATAGTAGCCATAAACTATTATTATAATGGGTTCAAATTTTTGGTTTCAGCGATGTATTTGCAAAAATGTAATATTTATTTCCTTAAAAAATTAAAAGTAATATAGCTCTGTGGCCTTTATTCCAGCGTCTGGCAAATTTCTTAGCAATTCAAGGTAATAGGCCCTCCAGTTTAAAAATGACTCCAGCTGAGGTTTTGACCCAATTAAGTTTTTTACATCTGGTCCCTTTGCCCTTTTTCCTCCCTGGTACTACTTAGGGTCCAGGCATCAGGTCAGAGATATTTGGTCCACATGCCCACCTGCCATTCTCTATCCTTGCTGCTCCATGATCTCATATAACACGTTAATCCTGGCACTCACTGTGCACTGGGATCTGCTGGTGACATTCATGACCTTTGTGTCCTCTGGTCAAGAAGTTCAGATAGTGTATCTTCTTTGTACTCACTTCTATTGATGGGCTAAATTATGCAATGGTAGCAACAACAACAGCAAAAAAACCCAAATCACGACGACTTATAACAGCAAAGATCCACTCTTCCTGGGACTACATATTCATTAAAGGTCAGTAGCAGTATTCATTCAAGGTCAGTCTTTATTCCAGGACACAGTCTGAAGAGCAACTCCTATCAAAGACTTGGCCAACCTCACAGTAGAAGGAAAAGATCATGGCACCAGGTAGTAGGTCATAAAGCTTCTGCTAGAAAGTGCTTACATCACTACCAGTTACATCTCATTGACCAGAAGAAGTCACATGTCCAAGTGTGATTTTAATGGTGTGGGAAAGGATAAGATTCTACCAGGGAGAAGCAGCAATTTTTTTTTAAATATTATAACCTACCGCAGTCTCTTTGGGCCCCCCAGATATATTTCCTGGTATATTCTATCTCTCTCAGGCGGCCACATGCATTTTTCACATGTGGGCAAGGTGAGGAGGACACTGGGGCTGCCCTCAGTTGTATCTGCATTGACACACTAGGGTAGAGTTCCTAGATGTGCAGAAAGATACACAGCCACCTGGTGGCAGACCTCCCTCTTCCAGTTCAGTATCTAATATAGTTCCAAAGGTAGTAACACTAAGAGTCCTCCTCCTAACATTTGCAGGGCCTAAGGCAAGAATATAAATGGAAGTTCCCATATTATATATGTAAATATTTCCAAGTCATGACATGCTATGAAGCTACTACATAAAATATGCTCTACCTTTCCAAATAAATCCTAAATAAGATTGAAAATGCCAGATCCTCATCAGAACATGACAAAACAAAGAGAATCTGCCCAATCCCAGGACACGGGCCCACTTTGATGGACCTTTTCTTTTCACCCTCCTGCCCTCTGCATATTCTAGGCAGCCTTTCCATGCTTTATCCACATCCCCACATCTAGGGTTGCATTCACCAGTAACAGCTTGGTCTGCTTTCAGGAAGGCAGATTTGAGGAAAGACCCAGGCAGGCATTGAAAACAATGTCAGTAATATTTGGGCTGGAAATCCAGGGGCCGTGGAACCTATAGGATTGTCTAGAAGGCGGTATGTGGGCTATGGATGGGCACATACCTTTGGAGCTTAAGACCACTCACCTGTGCGGGTGGGGGTACCAGATGAAGGCCAAAATGAGGCTTTCTAAACATATGATGTAGGAAAGAAGGACCCTCACCCATGGTCTAAGGGTGCTAAGTCCAAATAAAGTATAGAGTTTTAGAGCACATGGGCATCCATTACATAAATAACATTCATATATTTGTGTATATTAGTTATAAAACCTAGATCAACTTAAAAGATCATCTTTTAAGGTTATCTGTTCTCACTTTTATCCACGGGCAGGCTCTGATTCCAGTATCACCTTACCTAATTTCTGAGCGAAACTGACCCAGTCTGGGGTATTTTAAGCAACCTTATTCATTTTACAAAGTATGTATTCCTTTTGGAAAAGAATTCCCAGAAAGTTTCTTGTCAGTGTTTCCTTTAACACTTTTAAAATACAGCATTATTTACAAAAGTGTGTACTCTTTTAAGACTCTACATCTACTGTGTAAAGTAATATCTATTTGTCTTTGCAAATAACACAACACAAATTCTGACTTTTGTCTAAGAACATGATACCAATTTATCAGCACAATAAATTGTCTGTGTCTGTGTGATAGATCACTAAAGACTCAACTGCCTTCCTTGGCTTGATCCCTGCTCTGTGAGAAGGAGATGCCTTTTGTACACAGCTAGCCAAGATTCAAGGGCTGTACCTCTGGCCAAGACAAAGAGCTTTTACTCTGGGTGAAATTAAAGGAGACTCCAGCTGTGGCCTCACTAGTACTCAAACGTCAAGTTCTCTGCTCCCAACCCTATCACCACATACCATTTGCTTAAATGAATAAGTGGCATTTCTGGTGAGGCTGGAAAGTCTTTAGAAAAATGCAGAGTGGAAACACTTTATAAATATGAGTTACAGCATTTGAATTAGAATTCTGCTTGGTATAATTTTTTTTTTCAGCTTGTCACTCACTGCAAAGGCAGTTTTTTTTTAAAAAAAAAAGCTGTCAATTTGTTTTATCTTATATGTATTTAATTTTTTGATTCTCAAACAGGGAAAACATGAAACAGAAAATCTCACATGTAACCAAGCTGAAACAAGAAAGACAATTACTTTTCCCTAATGAAATGTTCTATTTCCTTGGTTTGCTGTTTCATTAATTTCCCAACTTCATTTTATGCTGATCTAGATTTTAGTAGTTTTCCCCAAACACAACTTGAGCAAAAGATGTTTGGATTAATTCAAAAAATTATTGTGTGTCTATGGTGTGAGACGCTCTTTCTTATGAGCTGGGTAATAGTAAATGGCAATCCAGATTTCTCCTGTGACAGGACTTTGACTTTAGAGCTGGGGTGAGGACAGATTAAGACAAACTAACTAATAAAAGTTAAATATAATGATAGTTATGATGAAGAAAATGAAAAGATTTATGCAACAGGGAATGACTAGGTGGCATATAACATGCAGAGAGCCCCCTCTGAAGAGATAAGATTTGAGCTAAGAACTTACTGATGAAAAAGATGAAGCAATACATGTGAATTTGGGAGGGACACTCTGCTACCAGAGTGAATGACAGGACAACAGCCCAAGAAAGGGACCAGTTTGATGTGTTCCGGGATTGGAAAGAAAGTCATTGTAATGGGAGCATAAAGGTAAGAGTGATAAGAAATGAGGAAGGACAATATCTGGGGGTGAAATTAATCACCATATTCTAGTATTATAAGGTAAGTTCCATTGTGTTTTAGTTGGAAGCCACTGGAAAATTTTCAGCTGAGGAGTAATGTGATATAATATATACTTGTAAGAGATTGTTTTGGTTGCTGAGTGTAGACTGTATTTTGGGCCAGGGTGATAGAGTAGGAGAGAGTGAAAGCAGGGAATCATTTAGAACAGCACAATAGCTTGTAGCCTGGATCCCTTTCTAGATCTCTTGGGTCTTTCCATTAAAAAAAAAAAAAAAAAAAAGACATTGTCCAAACTCTATGTTCATTCACTTTTCTTCTTGGCCTTTGACTTGAGTCCATAATTTGTGGGCCCCTTATTTCTTGGTCTCTTTTTCTGTTTGCCTAAGATATGTCATGAAGTCACTTTTGTTTCCTACATTCAGGCTCCTCCTCTGACTCTCTGTGCAGACGAATGGACAGAATTCTCTTTCCAGTAAAGCCACCAGAACATGTAATTGCACTCAGAGTTCAGAGTTGCCATCCCGATGTCCAAATGATGACAGTATTGAAATAAGCTGCCCACTATTTCCCAGAAATTGCTAAATATTCGTAAGCATATCTATGATCCAGTAGTCTTAGATAATAGGTAGATCTACTTCATTTTTGCCTCTTGTTAGCTTAGCCATCTTAAATTCTTAAACTACATTTGATGAGAAAACCCACTTCATGAACATGGAAATTCCTTAAGCTCTGAAAAAGCCAAAAATCCAAAAATTTCTTTTGATTCCCTCCCATACCCCAAGTTATTGGCTGCTGGGAGCTGAGTAACATTAAGAGGATTAGAAACATGCATGGTCTTCTGTTTAGTTTTCTGTCCTTACCATATATGTCAATCTAATTTCTGGAACATCACTTTTGTTGTCAGCTTTTAATCTTTCTGAGGTGGAAGACTTAGAGGTTTGGCTTCAGTTAGTAACTTCTCTGGTTATTAAATGTGCTCTAAATGCAGTGGCTCATCTTATATGTGTTCCTTAATGTCATTTCTGACTGGGTGTTTTAGTTTCCCACTTTGGCTGAGCCATGTTGAGGGTTAACTCTCATAGAACTATTTATGAAGAAAAGTCTCTGGATTTAGTAAACCGAAGGAGTTATTTCTCATTGCTGGGAGGCGTTGGGTGATTTTCATAATTCCTTTCTTCCAAATCCTTATCATTGTGATTTGTGTTTTCAAGGGATGGGGGTTCACAACAGAAATGATGTCGTGGTGGTTTGGACCGAAAGAGCCATAAATAGAAAGAATATTGCCATGTTTTCTAACAGATGCTCTCTCTGGCTCAGAGCTTGAATCTATCAAATTATTGAAAGGAGCATTCGTAACATCATGTCTCAGGGAAGAATAGAAAAAAAAAAAAGAAAAGAAAAAGAAAATCTTCAGGCTATCTTTCTGAACTATTTTGTGTCTTTAGAATTAAATAATACATTTGAATGGGCCAATGCCAATAATGGTAAAATTTAAAAGATGTGTTGAGATTTGCTTGGGCCACTGTCATATTAGTCTTCTTCCTTTCTTGAGACAACTACTTTATTCTTGAGATTGAGTCCAGATCATCAAACACTCACTTTGTTTTAATTTTAGCTACAGGCAATTCAGTTCATGTCAGCCTATATGTAACAGATGTAAACTTTGCATGTTTTGTTTTGTTTTCGTTGTTTGTTTTTTTCCTTCTCAGTCTCATGGATTACCTTCATACCAGTCTACTCTTTCAGTTTTAAAGGGGGACAGGCTGATCATGACTCCCAGTCATCCTCCGAAGTAGGTGGGTCACCTTAGGGGAAAACTTTACCTGCTCAAAAATTCATCTCACATTACCAGTGAAGATTTGGGCACCTCCCCTATCATTATTTTCCTTACTCATAAGTTTAAAGCATTAAACTTTTTCAGGGTCTACTACTCAGCAGCCCACATCATTTTGTTCATACCTGTTTCTTGACCAAATCTTAGTTCTAGTAAAACCTGTGGCTTCTGTGGCTTAAGATGTAGAATTTAATGCAAATACAGTCATGGGGTAACTGTGAATTATATTATGTATGAATGAAATAGTTCTCCATTTTCCAAACTAATTAATGCAGTGGAAAATCCTGGATGCTGTCTGTGGACATGGGATCAATTTGCTTCTATCGATCATTACTTCTACTTCAGTCTATGTCTTACTACAAATGACCTTTGAGAAAGAAAATCAGTGTCTGTAATTTATCAAATGTAAGTTCTTTTAAAACAATGAGCCAGTATAGCTAAAATTGTGGTGTGTTAATAAATGGCTCTAAAATCTCAGTGTCTTCAAATAATAAAAGCTTCTTTCTTGCTCATGCTACATGGTCATTGGAAGCAGGCAAGAGATACCTTGCTCATTACACTCAATACAGAAACAGGCTAAGTGAGAAGCCACCATTTCTGGCATTGCCAATTTCTGAGCCAAAGTAAAAAGAACTCTGCCAGGGAGCAATTAAGATGTGCTAGCCCAGAAATGACACATTTACTACTGATTGGTTAGAAGTAGTCATAGAGGGGCGCCTGGGTGGCTCAGTCAGTTAGGTATCTGACTTCGGCTCAGGTCATGATCTCACAGCTTGTGAGTTCAAACCCCGAATCGGGCTCTGTGCTGACAGCTCGGAGCCTGGAGCCTGCTTTGGATTCTGTGTCTCCCTCTCTCTCTCTGCCCCTCCCCTGCTCACACTCTGTCTCTCTCTCTCTCTCTCTCTCTCAAAAAATAAACATTAAAAGAAGAAGAAGAAGAAGAAGAAGAAGAAGAAGAAGAAGAAGAAGAAGAAGAAGAAGTCGTCATAGACCAGGGAACAGCAGCGGGGAAGGGAGCTGTGTGCCAATGACAGTAAATGCAATTCTACATGTGTCCTAAAGGAAGAGGAACCAGAAATATTTTGATTAAAACCTTTATGATTGCCCTAGCACTCCATGACTGGCTTTCTGTAAGACTTTTGTAGACTGCTTCATAGAGCTTCAAATACATGGCTTCTTTCCAGCAACTTTGCCTGAGGGATCAGTCCTTAAGGGAAAGCTAGATGACAAATGCCTGCTGAGCCAAGGAAGGAGAGAGATCATGGCATTCACCTTTCTGCCTTGGATTCTGATTAGTTAGAAAATACAGGCTCATGTTGGTATTAATGTCCTTCCTGACACTTGCACAAAAGCAATCCCATGCATGACTGACTCACCCCAGCACATTTCCTAATGCTGGTAGAGACAAAGCATTTAGTGGCACTGTCTCTGATACTTCCTGGGGGAAAACCAACTTTATCTGCCATTTTCCTGGCATCTTTGGACTTCTGCTTCTCTGTGAAATACTTCCACACCAGAAAATCAAAAAACTAATATAAATCATTCACTTGCCAGGTGGATCAGATTGAAAACAAGTTCTTTGCCTTCACTTTGCTCGAGGGAATTCCTTGGTCCACCCCAAGCATTCTGTTCACCTTCTCAGATTTCAAAAAGAAAATGTTAACTATAATCTCAAATTCACTGTCTATTAGGCAGAAATGTCTACCTTCACCTGGCAACATCGAACTATGGTATAGTTCAGACTCTTACCAAGGTATAAACCTGTGCTATTTAAAATTACCAAGAACTCAGCTAAACGTTTTCCTTTCTGACTTTCTCCCTCCCTCCCTCCCTTCCTTCCTCCCTCCCTCCCCTCTTTCCTTCCTTCCTTTCTTCTCTCTTTCTTCTTTCTCTTCCTCTTTCTTTCTCTTTCTTTCTTTCTTTCTTTCTTTCTTTCTTTCTTTCTTTCTTTCTTTCTTTCTTTCTTTCTTTCTTTCTTCTCTTTTTTACCAGCTCTGTTGAGATATAACTTACATATAATAATAAACTACACATATTTAAAATACACATTTCGATGTGTTTTGACTTCTATAAACACCAGTGAAACCATCTACACAATCAGAAAAAAAAACGTATCATATCCATCACCCCCAAAAGTTTTCTGGTGCCCCTTTTTTACCTTTCCTGACTCTCCCTTTCTCTATACTCTTTCTTTTGTCTGACTTCTTTTACTCAGCATAATTATTTTGAGATTTATCTGTGTCATTATGTGTATTGGTGGTTGATTCTTTTTTCTTGCTGAGTAGTATTCCATTACATGGTTTATGCATTCACCTGTTGATGAACACGTGGATTGTTTCTAGTTTCTTTAATATTACTAATAGATCTTCTATGGCAATTTGTATATAACCTTTGTATGAATATATGCTTTCATTTCTCTTGGGTAAATACCTCTGATTGGAATGATGGTATCACATGGTAGATATATATTTATTTTTTTAGAAAAATACAAAACTATTTTTCCAAAGTGGTTATACCATGCCATATTCTCAAAAGCACTGAATGAGAGTTCAACTATCTATACTTGGTCATCCAACACATGATATTATCAGTCTTGCCCATTTTAATACATGTTTTCTGATATTTCCATATGATTTTGGTTTGCATTTCCCTAATGACTAATGATGTTGAACATCTTTCTATATGCTTCTTTGCCACCCATACTTCAATTTTCATGAAATATCTGTTCAAATTCTTTGCCCATTTTTTATTTGAGCTTTTTGTTTTTCTTATTATTAAGACAATTGTTCCCAAAATTGTTAGTTTTGAAATGATTACAAACTATAATTAAACACCACTTTGAGGAAGTACACAAAGATGCAGTGGTCCACAACCATTTGCGAGTAATTTGTTAATCCAATGCTCCATTGTCTCCTACTGCCCCAATGTGTATTTTCTATAAGCAGGAGATTTCCTTATATAAACATAATATAACCATCATATTCAGGAAATTAACATTATATATTATTGCCATTTAACAGTCAAACACCAGTCAAGTTTTGCCAATTTTTCCAAAAAATTGTTCCATTTTTTGCCGATTGTTCACAAAGCATAAAAATCCAGTTCAGAATCACGCATAGAAACTTTTTAGTTACCTTCAGTCTGCGACATTTCTTCACTATTACTTAGATTTTTGGACTTTGACACTTTTAAAGATTGCAGGTCAGTTATTTGGTAGAATGTCCTTTAATTTAGGTTTAAATTCTGGTTATATATTTTTGACAGGGATATCCAGAAGCGATGGTGAATTCTTCTCATTGGATACTATTAGTTTTTAAAGACAACTTTATTGAGGTATAATTAAAAGGCAGTTAACTGCTCATAGTATACAATTTGAAAAGATTCGACCTATATGTATACTGTTACTACAATCCAGATAATGAACACATCAATAGCTCCCCCAAAAGTAGCTTGAAGACTTTATCTCTCTCTATAGCCCTTCTCCTCCCTCCCCAGACAACAACTGATCTGCTGTCGCTATAGATTAGTTTATATATTTTAGAATTTTATTTAAATTTTATTTAAACGCACTATATTTTTGTCTGGCTTCTTTCACTTGGCATAATTATTTTGAGATGCATCCATGTTGTAGCATGTATCAATATTTATTCCTTATTTTTAAGAAGTATTCTATTGCATGGTATACCACAGTTGTTGGCACTTGTTAATGGACATTTGGGTTGTTTCCAGCTTTTGACTATTACAAATAAAGCTGCTATGAACATTCATGCACATGTCTTTGTGTGGACATATGTTTTTATTTCTCTTGGGAAAATACTTTGGCATGTAATAGCTCGATCATATGGTAGGTGTATGTTTAATTCTTTAAGAAATTGCCAAATATTTTTCCAAAGCGGTTTATGCTTTAATCACCAGCAAAGTGTTTGAATGCTTTTTACATCCATCAGCATTTAATCAGAAATCCACTTTGTCCACTTCCTCGTCAGCACTTGATGAGGCCAGACTTTTTAATTTTAGCCATTCTAAAATCTGTGCAGTGGTATCTCATTGTGGTTTCACTTTGCCTTTCCCAAATAACTAATAATATTTAGAGTTTTTTCATGTCCCTATTTACCATTCATATATCATGAGCTTTTAATGGATTGCTCAAAATATGCTTGTTAGCAAAATTTCAATGCTATATTCATAATGAAAATCTGTGGCTCTGTCACAATTTCTTATCTTTTTTGAGGGAAGGTGGGTCAGGACCTCTGTGTTTTCTGTTTCTACTCATCAATATTTGCCTCTTTATTAAATAGTTGAACACCTGGTACACCCTTCTCTTTGACACCTTCAAAAGTACAGATATACAAACATAGAAGGACCTGGGTGTTCCTCTCAAAGTATTTTTCTGGTTGTTACTGCTTAGTTCTGTTTGTTTGCTTGTTTGTTTGTTTGTTTACTTTGGTACAGAAGCTTACTGATTGAGGGCAGACTATGGTTCACAAACATACAGAAGTAATGACGTTTTCCATGTTGACTTTCCATTTGTTGGCATTCTTTCTCAAATAGCAGGGTTTTTGTTTGTTTGTTTTTGTATTATTTTGTTTTGTCTTTTAGTTAGAGATTTTTAATTTCCTCAGAGATACTGAATTTCATGCTAGGTGCAAAGAAGTTATTCTAGGAATAAAATAATTAATGTTCTATGTACTTTGGGATACAAATAATAACATCTTAAATACAAACAATCCCATTTCCTCTTTCTCCTTTGCACATTAGTTCAATTCAATCCCAGTCATCCCTTGGAGTTAGAAATCACGCGACTTGAGTTCTAACCAACTGAACAGGAAGAGACATAACATGTGTCACCTCCAGATCTGGCTCATTCAAACCCATCCACATGATCCTCAACATTCTTTCACCTTTTTGTGACCAGTGTTGAAGATAACAGATCAATAGGATGGAATGACACTGGGTACCAGAATCACCATTTGGAGAACAACACATGGACCAGGAACATTAGTTTGATAGATGATGTGGATAATTTCCATTGTTCTAAGCCACTGAAACTTCGAAATTTGCCTGTTACAGCAACCAGCATCACTCTTACCAATAAAGAAGTCAGTAGGTCAGAAGGATAGGCCAATACTAAGGTTTCTATATTTTTCTACTGGCATTTCTTCCTCCTTGTTTGGACTTCAGGCCTCTAGCCCTTGATGGAATACTGAAGCCCACTGAGACAACAGTGCTTGGAGTTTAATTGAAAGGCATAAGTACCATGCAACAGTCCTTTTAATCAAGATGTTAAAAGGAAACTTTATTAAACTGTGATTGAATATATAAAATTAAGATGTAATGCATTTTAAATATATTAGCTCAAATTATAAAATATTAAATTAAGATTTAATATATTAAATTAAACACAGATTAAACTAGACTGAAAAAATACTTTAAAAAAATCTCAAATACACCAGAGGAATTATTAACCATTTTATTTAAAAGTGAAAGTCTAGCAAGTACTAGAGTCATAAAAGAGGGACTATTGAGGGGAACCTAGCCACATTGGGTATACAGCAGTTGCTGCACTAAGTAAATGAGATTATCAAAGATTGAAGCAGAAATTTGGTTTTGGGTTAAAACGTAGGAGAATAAGAGCGTGTTGAATCTACCAGATCCCATGAGTTCTCAGTGGCAGTGCCGACCCTGATGGTGAACACATGGCTCATCTATTTAGAGCTGTTATCTTTTCCCATGTCCAACATAAAAGCTTCTTGAAATGATTTTGTTGTTTGTACTTCTATATTTTCATGAGACAGGCTAGATCTTTGCAGATACTGACCCTTGGATCTAGCAGCCTTTCATAGGGAAGGAAAAATAGAGCAAAGTATCTCAAACCAAAAAAAGTGTCAAATGAAAAAACGAAAAGAAATAACCTGACTCCATTTTTCATGTTTAATCCTGAAAATAAATGAATTCAAACATACCTTTATATTGAACTTAGTAAGTGCCAGTACAAAACACTTTTTAAGTAAATGTTTCATCCAATTTTTACAATGATTCTATAAGGGAAGTATTTTTTTATAATTGTACATATGTAGAAATTACAAATAGGACAAATAAGACATTTTCCAGGGATGAAACAGTTAGAAATCAATGTAACTACACTCAAGAGTTTATCTATTTTCCCCCAAATCCCATGATCTGTATTGATGGCTGGATGATATCCATAAAGGAAGTCAGGCAGTTTCCCAGACAAGTCACTATGCTTAGTCACAAGGAATTAAAGTAAAGTACAGATGATAATGATAATAATAAATAATCATTATAGCAGCTATCATTTATTAGGCACTTAATGACTTGAGACACAATGATAAATACTTTGCTTATAATAATGCATTTGATCATCTGAACAATTTGATCATCTGAGCACTGTCAATACCTCCATTTTAGAAATCAGAAGCCTGAGATTTAGAACTTAAGAAATGTGCCCCAGGCCACAAAGTTTTGAAGATGCAAAGCTGGGATCAAACTCAGAGTTGCTCCCTCTCCCACTCCTCCTGGTCAAGCACTCTCCATTGACATGCTTGGTGTATGTGGATGGATCGAGATGAGAGAATGAGAACTGTAGAGCTCCGTGGTTTCTACTCTAAACCTGTTCAGCTGGCTCTTTACTGAGCCTTCTAACCTATGAGTAAAAATAGACTGATGTCCATATGGGAGCATTATCAGGTTGACATGAAATTCTTACCTTAATGTTGAAAAAAAAAACAATGGAAATACATCTGGGTGGTGTGATAACTGCCAGATAGGTGACTAAAGTCTGTTTTTATTTAATTTCTTCACTCACTTCAGTCCACTCTTCAACCTACTATAATCTGACTTCAGTCTGTCACCTCACCCAAGCTTACCAATAACAACTCATTATTAAATCTCAATGGCTCCTTTGTTAGACCTCTCTGCTTTGGGCTATATTTCACACAGTCAACCACTTTCCTCTATCTTCTCGATACTCTTTTCTGAATATTGACTTCTGAAATGCTAATTTTTCTGGTTTTCCTCCACTTCTCTGTTCCATTTAACACATTTCATCCTTTTCATTTCTATCTCAACCTAGTCACTTGATTTCAAATGCTTCTGCATTTGATGCAGATGCTTCTGCACTTCATTATATCCCTGAGCAATTCAATCTCCTACCGCTGGTGCTGTCTGTATTAATGACAGCACGTTTCCTTTCTGGTGTGTCCTATTTCAGTCAAAGGTATAACCTTCTAGATACTCTTTCTTTTGGGTGAGCTCATCTGTGTTCATGTTTCCAAATCTATATCCAGTTACTATCTCTATCCTGACTTCCAGAGCTGGATTTCCATCTCCTTCTATCTCAATAAATCTGGACACCAAATCTAGATATCAAACACAATGTACTCCAAACTGATCTCATCCTAGGTAAGCAGTGATTAAGAACATGTCCTCTGCAGAAAAAGACAAATATCACATGATTACACTCATATGTGAAATTTAAGAAACACAACAGAAACATAGGGGAAGGGAAGGAAAAATAAGATAAAAACAGAGAGGGTGGCAAACCATAAGAAACTCTAAAATGCAGAAAATAGATGGGGGGTTGTTAGAGGGGAGGTCCATGGGGGGGTGGGCTAAATGGGTGATGGGCATTAAGGAGTGCACTTGGAATGAGCACTAGGTATTATATGTAAGTGTTGAATCACTTGGTTCTACTCCTGAAACCAATGTTACACTGTATTTAAATAATGTGAATTAAAATAAATTTAATAATAATAAAAAAAGAAGATAGTCCCTGGAGCCCAATTCTTTCACTTACTAGCTGTAACTTTGGGCGTTATTTAATGTCTCTCTGTCTCTTAGCCTTATTCTGTAAAGTAGGGATGATTATAGTACCTTCGCCATACTGTGACATGACTAGTCCTAGTCTGGCCAGGTCTTTTTTTGTTGTTTCATTTTCCTGAATCTTCTGATGTCCACTCGTGTCCTATGTCAGCTGCCTCTGAATGTTCACTGCTCTGGGTCAGAGTGGACATACCCAGAATCAAAAGCTCCCCATATCTATGTTCACCTTATCAACCACCAACTTTAAGGATGAAGATGAATATTTAGATTTCTCTGGCTCCAGTAAGTGCTTTTCCTAATTTGTTACTCAAGATACTCATAAAATGTTAGAATTTAGGAAGTTTATTTTATTTTATTTTATTTTATTTTATTTTATTTTTTTTGGTGCAAGTGAAGCAAAATGTCCACTGTCACTGCCTGTTACATGAGAATGGCCTCACATTGGGCTTTAATGGATCTGTGACAGAATACAGCCTCTAGATCATAAAAAAACATTCTTCCTATTTTCTTGGAAAGACCAGGTTCAAACAAGTTCAAAGCTACGTGCTAAACACACGTACATCCACATGCACACACGCACACACACACACACACACATCTGCGTACTTTCCTTCTCAAGGTGAATCAGTGAGTCACTGAGTTTATACTACTTTCTGTACAAAACTAACAAACTTGCCACCCACCCAAATGTGCAATTTAATCTTTTACACTTGATAAAGTGAGTCTGTGTTTCTACTGATCACTCACTGTGCTTATAATACTTTCTTATTCATTTGATACTTTTCTGTTTATACTTCAAAATCCCTTCTAATAATTCCACTTTAACAGTGTCTTTCATTAACACATAGGAAGAATTATGGTGGTTTGCAAATACTAATACTACTAATAATATACTTAAAAGTAATATCATGTCTTGTGTGCTTCGTATGAACCAAGTCCTTAAAACAAGCTTATTAAGTAGTATCTGTGTTACAGGTAAGGAAATAGACATTCAGTAAGACTGAGTAACTTGTGCAAGAAACAATATGTACAAAACCAAAATTTGGCCCAGTCTTTTTCTCCCATTAGCTGACATGTCCCCTCTCACCACCACACTTGACCTAATGAGAATTTCCATCCTTGTCCATCTACCTATGTATTATGTATTATATATTATGTAACCTCAAGAACAAGCATAATTTTACTTATATTTTTCCAATACAATATGTATTATATAAAAAGATTTTCAAAATATTTTCTGAATGAATGAGTCAACCAAATAGTGACCAAATCACACGTTTGTACTAAACATGTACCGACACTAAAGAGTTAATGACATGGAAATAGAAAAAATTAGAAAACATGGTCTCAATTTCAAGTAGCTTACAAAATTCCAATTTAGAAGCAATATGGAATGGTGTAAAGACATAAGAATAGGCTTTTAGTACATTCAAATTTGTAATTTTGACTTTGCCAATACCAAGATTGGGAAAGTCATAAAATTTCTGTTACATTACTTCACAGCTTCTCAAAAGCCAAAAGGTTACTTTATGTAATCAGAAAGCTGACTTTCCACCATAACAATCTGTCCCTATCCTCTAAGAAAGTCAATCTTTGATAGCACAGTTCATATGTGTAAATCAGTGGTATTTAGGAAAAAAAAATGGTTTAAAGTATTTGCATATTACAACAGATTCCACTTCAGAAAGCACAGGTTTATGAATCTGTTAAAATTTTGTTCAAGTTTTTTTTTTATTTAAAAAAAATTTTTTTAACGTTTATTTATTTTTGAGACAGAGAGAGACAGAGCATGAACGGGGGAGGGTTAGAGAGGGGGAGACACAGAATCTGAAACAGGCTCCAGGCTCCGAGCTGTCAGCACAGAGCCCAACGCAGGGCTTGAACTCACAGACCGTGAGATCATGACCTGAGCCGAAGTCGGCCGCTTAACCGACTGAGCCACCCAGGGGCCCCTCAAGTTTTTATTCAAATTCAGTTAGTTAACATACAGTGTAATATTAGTTTCAGGTGTATAGTTTAGTGATGCATCACTTACATACAACACTCAGTGCTCATAAATTTTTGAACGGATATGAATAGTAGAAGAGTTGCTCTAAGCATATTACTTTTGTTATTTTATTTCATCTCGAACTCTGGGTTTCAAATTCCTCACCTATGTAATGGGTATTCTATAAAGGTATAAAAAGTCCTAATCAGGAATGGATGCATAGTAATACGAGGCAAATAGCATTTTCCTTTCCCTTTCTGCCTCTAATAATTTCTCTTGAGATCTCCAGACATTTAATATCTTGTCCATTGAATCCCTCTACATATAGAAATAATCTTCAAAACATATTTAACAATTAATAGAGCGCCAGACTGACCAGTCAAAAAAGGGTTCTGTTTCATCAATAGGAAGCTCTAAACAACTGACAAAGCTTAGGCAAATGTGTTCTGGTAGATAAGTAGACCTGGTCCAAATTATTTGAGCTTCACAGTCAGAAGTGCACCAACCTGCCTTATTCCATGTGGATTTATCTACTTACTGCATTCCGAGTCAGTTGTGGCATTGTGGCCACAATTTCAGAATTTCAGAAACCCCAATTTTAGAATTTCAGAAACCCCAATTTCAAGTTTTAGCATTGCCCATGGTTCTGACCCTTTCTTCAACATCAACTTTTAATATGTTTATCTTCTTTAAACTTTTTTTTTGATAAAGAAAATGGGAAAAATGCTTCCAACCATGGTAAACTAGTCAAACCATGATAATGCTTCTTCCAACCATGGTAAACTAGCCAACCATGATAAACTAGTCAAACATTTATCAAGTGCTTATATTTATCATATACCTAAGTTAGATATCATAAAATTGACCACTAGCAGATATGGGAATAAGTGGCAGAAAGAACCTTAAAACCGGTAGCTTGATTCCAATATAGTAAAGTAGGTAATGTTAGCATCTACAAATCAAGATAGAGATGCAATTTATGGAATATGCAAATTTATGTCAATGATTTCCAATAAAGTTTAAGTGCAGATTACTCAAGTTTTGACCAAGAGCTCCAAGATTGAAGTATTGAGTTGTTAAGAGAATAGCTTTTTAGCAATGGCATTGTCAAGAAGGGTCTTAAACGTAGTAGAACATAATTCTCTTGATTGGAGTTTGTATATGGACTGTCCCTTAGCTTTTAGTGTTATCCCACAAAATATTGTGTCACAAATATTTAGAACAATTTATCCAGGATATTTTTGTCCTATTTCTCCACCTAATCATGTAAGAACTGAGAGTATTGTTAAAGAAGTTACCAAAAGACCATTCTTGGTTATGACACAAAGACATTTCATTCACGTTTCTTGAATAGATAGAAGAAATTAGTCACTAGTTGATCATAACCTGGCAGAAAAGTGCTAAGTATACAAAAACCATTTAAGAACAGAGGAAAAAAAACCTTATTAATGAAATGTCACAAAATATCATGGTTCATTAGTCCTAACTTCCCAATGCCTACTGAGCTAAGTATAGACTTTTAAATAATAAAATCATTCCTTTTATGCATACATTTTTAAAAATACCAAAAATCTTAAAGATCAAATTTACTAAATATAATAATAATTTTTGAGAAAGTAATTTTAAAATCTAAAAGCTCCTTACTTGAAGATTACAATGTACAAAATATCTGAATTCAACCAAATTAATTATTATGAAGCAGCTTTAAGCTTTAATTTTAATTCTTGGATTTACCGAACTCAAGAAAGTATTTAGCAACCTGTTTATGTGTTATGTATGTTGTAATTAAAGCTTTAAATGTATTCATAAGCACATTTATAAAAATTATAGTGGCATGTGTTTAGAATTTTTGATTTTTTTAACCTTGCAGTTACAAGAAAAGTTTTTTTTTAAAGCTGTGGAAAGTACCATGTCTTTATATCTTCATTTTATTCTTCATTCCTTTGTGAGTATTTAAGTAAGGATATCCTGGTTGGTGATACTGAGATTTTGTTTTATTGCACAAGCTTCCAATAGATGAGACTGTCCTCACTCCTTAGGTTTAGGTGTCATGCTCTTGAACTGGTCTTTTAGAATTCTGAGATTGCCATTACAATGAAATAAAAGGGTGGGAATTGTGTGTGAAACTATCCAGGTCTAGTGACCAAGATCATTTTCTTATGTTTGCCCAGAAACAATAAGGGGGAGATAAATTATTAGATTCCCTTACTTGCGATTTCTCTCACTGGCATTTTTGTGTAAAAGTTATCTGAAGTGGAATAAAATAAATAGTCCTCTAGCTACAAAATCAAAATAAAATGTTGTTGATTTACAAAAATTGTTTTGAGATCTACTCCAACAACATTATTTTCATTTTAATATATATTTGTGAACTAAAATATATCAAGAATAATAGTATTTCCCTTGAGGATCTCTCTGCATCTACTTTTCATCATTATATACATGTAATGATGAAAAGTATATATATATATATATATATATATATATATATATCCTGGATATATATATATATATATATATATATATATATATATATAGACAGTTCTGCTTATAAGGAGAACATTTGCTTATAAATATTATAATTTAAAATTTTAAGTCATGTCTATATCTCTTCTTATACCATATAAATATACATGCTTTTGTATACTAACATTACAGTTCACTAGTTGCACACTTAGCTATAATAGTTTTGTTTAAAACAACATAAAATCATATATTCAGAAGTTAGGCCTGCAGTTCTATATCTCAATGTACAACTTATATAGTAGAAATCCAACTTTTTATTTGGTTTTAATAGGAGAGCTAGTTATATGGTTGACAGTACAGCATTTGCTTAGCAACAAAACTTGCTTCCATTTCATTTTAGAAGGCCTGCTCTAGTTTAAGCATTATATATGTATTTTGGCTGAATAAAAAGTTGTCACAGATCTGTGACTTCAAATTGTAACAGTGCTTGCAAAAGTTGGCTGTCTGAGCTCAGACCACTGTATCAGATAGTGTAGATATCATTAAAACAGTTCCTTTATGTTATATTCAGATGAAAATCTTACTACTATCTGAATATAAGAACTGTAGTCTTTAGGGAAAGTCAAGAGAGTTTTCAGGAAGAGAGCCTCCTGAAATTCAGGTTTAGCTCAGGTGGTAACATAGGTTATCTAAATGGGTAGACCAAACAATGAGTTATTAATTCAAAAATCAGACATCAATGGTCTGAAAAACTGATGTTTACCAAGAAATCCCCATGGACAGGCTGGCATTAGTAGAAGCTCAATAAATGTTTGTTGAATAAATAGGCAAATAAATACTCAAGGTCAGATCAGGTAATGTTTGACTCATACAGGATGTTTGTCCCTGCTGTCTTCACACTGTCACTGTTGGAAAAACCCAGTGCCTAGAGATGGAGGGTGTAGCAAGGAAGAGGGAGACCATAGGCTCACAAAGCTCCTAACTGTGCAAAGGCATAAGTGCTAAAATTACCAGATTTTTATGTGCATCTTTAATATATAACACTGGGGTTTCTTTCTCTTTCTTTCTTTCTTTCTTTCTTTCTTTCTTTCTTTCTTTTCTTTTCTTTTCTTTTCTTTGTAAAAGCAAAAGGAAGTTGTTCAAAATTCTCAATTGAATTCTGTGCAACAAAGACAAAAAAGTGATTGTGGAAGTCTGATGTAAAGTACAGGGTTGTAGGGCAAACGTTGCCGACTGTTGTTTTGCCCCTGGGAAGTTAGATATTTATCAGTGGGACCAAGGAAAGAAAGAAAGAAAGAAAGAAAGAAAGAAAGAAAGAAAGAAAGAAAGAAAGAAAGATGAAAGAAAGAAAGAAAGAAAGAAAGAAAGAAAGAAAGAAAGAAAGAGTGAGGGAGGGAGGAAGGGAGGAAAGAAGGAAGGAAGGAAGGAAGGAAGGAAGGAAGGAAGGAAGGAAGGAAGGAAGGAAAGAAAGGGGGGAAAGGGAAAAAAAAGTAGAGACATCTTATATAACTTTGAATAACAAGCTTAAAGGCAGACAGAAATAGAATTAAAATGAAAAATAATCGCATTTTTTGAAAATAACAGGAATTTTCTCACCATTGGGAATTTGGTGTGGAGTTGAATGATGAATAAGACAATAGGTTAGAAAGTGAGTTTGAAGGAAAGTGAAAATAGAAAGAATGGGAAATATTTGTTAACATATAAATTTGGTGCACCAAGTTTATGCAAATACAAAAAAAAATGTACTGCCAGTTGAGTCTTCTTTTTTGAGTTCAAGACTTCACGCTTATTATGGAATGAAAAAGTGCATATTTTGATTATTGAAGCTGAAAAACAAAATCACATAAAAATAGTTCTCAAATGCTGTAAAATAAAACTATGCAAGAGTTCAAAACCCCACGTTAAAGAGAGGAATGTATCCAGTTAAAACTGTAGGGGGAACTGAGGTGAGAAAATAATTACTCAAATTGAAGTCAATCCAGAATACGAGGCTGGAACAGGAGCCATGTGGAGCACATCACGTGGCGTTTGGAGAAAACAGACACAAGCCTTTGTGTGGGATCATGGAGTCACGCACACGTGCACAAGTACTGGGGAAGGCCAACACTGTGTAATTCCAACAAGGAGGTCATTCTGCAGTCTACTACATTTTGACTCAGAAACTAAATGACAGACTATTACAGTCCCAAACCCTACTCAGTAACTAAAAGAAAGTCATCCGATAGTGACTGGCACTCATAAAATGAAGTGACTAGACCCTTTTTGAGAGATCAGATTTTCTTACTGACTATCAAGACAAACCCAAGCTAATTTCTCTTTGAACAATCAGGCATACTGCATGAGGTTAAAAAAAGGATTAAAATAAATTGTTCTCAAAAGAGTAGATTCTTTTTCCTATTTTGTATTACTAGATACTTCAGTAAAAATGAGATATTTTATAAACTAAGGTTTATACGTATTTTTCAGACGAGATCGGGCATGGTCAGGGTGGTGTGGCCGTAGACTACGTGTATTTTTCAAAATGTCAACATGTTTAGCAATTTTATGAAGTTCGGCAAAAACTTTGTAATTCATCTTCAGTTTACCGAGAGATGCTGTGATGCATGTGGTCGACTTCTAATGGTCTCATTATAAAATCAAATCTATTAAGTCTCTTTAACATAAGACATGGAAAAAAAGCTAGGGGTTTTAACGTCAGGCACCCTGAGCTTGCATTCTAGCTTTGCCAATCACAGACGTGAAGATGAACTTCTTTGACTTCCAGTTCCTTCATTTAGAGTATTGAAATAATAATATTTAGCTCCATAGAATTATTTTGAAAATGAGCCAGCTTGTGGTAGGTGCTACATTCACAATAATGCTGTATGGTGTACTCAATGGGCAAATTATTATTGGCAAGCACTGGGCTAGCTGGTAGGAACAAAAAAATGAAAATACCTAACTTCCTTGCTGTTGAGAAGCTCACTCTCTAGTGAAAAAAATACACAGACGGGCAGTTCTGACACAGTTTAATAAATACACTAACACAGCCCTAGTTCTTAGGAGGACATGGATTCTATAGGAAAAGGAAATTCCCCAAAACTTTGTCCCGCCATAGGATATTCTACTTTTCCAACTTTCTTGTCTAAAGCATTGCAGTGATCACAGTGGCAGTGAGGCTGTAAATGTCAAGTAAGCTATAGCAAATCCCAACTCCTTTGGAGATATGAGGACATGGAAAGTCTCCATTCCCAAGAAGCTGTGAGATCATGTCTGATTTAAGTCCCAATCCTAAACAAAGCGGGACTCATGCTGGGTTTCATGCGCAGAGTTTCATGTCCAATCCCTGTAACGAGGTGATAAGGCCTGTGTCACAGTTAGTCGGTAGCAGGCGATGCAATTAACAGGATTGCACTAACCTGGAGATGCGCCAAGCTGGCAAAAGAAGGATTAGAAAGTAAATGAAGTGAACAACCATGAACCAGCAAATAGGGCTTAATGGACAGTACAAGTCAGTGAGGCAAAAATGGGCCAATTTGCTCTCATTGATTTTCACTGCCCATTGAGCCGCATTCCTCTTTTGCTTTCTAATGCATTTATCTTGGCCTAGGCAAGTTCTCTGGCTGTCATCCTGGGGACAGTTCCATTGACCGCGACAACTCCATGAGTGGACCAAAGTACAATTTGACCCACAGAGCCCTCTCTCAGGCATCCTGATGGGATGTTCTGATGGCTAGGAGAGTCAGAGACAGAAATTCCTACAGGTCTTATGCCCAGGAAGTCATTGAGGAGACTTTTATCAGAAGAATGGAAGTTAATATTACAAAGTTTCATTCAACTTGTGTGTTCCACCTTATTTTTAAATAATTCGTCAAGGCAAAGGACAACACTCTACCCTGCTGTTCCCCACTAGTTTTAAATCATCTCCAGTGGAAGTGCCAAATGACTTCTGCTATCCAGAATAAAGAAACCTGATGACCATTTGTTCTTCACTAGCTATTATGAGAGGAAAGCCATGCAGCCACTGAAACTCTAAGAATACGAAGATTGAGTCAGCTAGGCTAGGATACAAAGCAATATCTCCACCTGGAATAAGCCCTTCTTCTCTGCCTCTTTTCTACTCTTTTCTCACCTCCTCTTGTTTCCTAGCCTGTCTGCCTCTCTCTATATACAAATATTTTTCTTGTTTGGCTATATCTGCCCTCTGTCTTCTTTTTCTTACCTACTGGATGCTTTCTTTTTTCTTACTTTCCCTATGCCCCAAAAGTAAATGCACTGCCTATTACATCAAAAACCAGTCAGGAAAATTCACATTTGTCCACTGCATTATCCAACAAGTTGTGTTCCAGATAATTGCTCCCTAGCCCTACCATTTGTGCATAATTTTAGAATGAAGTGGTGTCTGAGATTTTGAAATTCCATCAGTTGCTTTTGGGGAAAAAATCTTTATCCAGTTTCATGTGAAACTGCGTACCTTGCCATGATCCTGAGCCCAACTTCATGTCATTAAAAGAAACTCAGATTTGCAGTAAATATTTATCTATCCATAAGAGAAAGATTTTATTGAGTTAAGAAGTAATAGACAATGTGTACAAAGAATTACGTTTGATATTTACCACAGTATGAACCTCCTTATGAAAGGGGCCACAGTGATACCTTCAGCAATTCAGAGTCCATCATTACAAAGAACAGAAGGAAAGTCTTTTGTCCCCAATGCTGCACGAGGAAGCCTCTGAGATTTCCCTGGCTGTGCTGGAAGCTTAGACCCTACTTAGCTCAGGAGGGCTAATGAGACTCCGACCTGACAAGGAATGGCTGCAGGCCCGAAAAAGACTTTTTTTTTCTCCCCAAGCTAATTAACAGGCATTTTCCATGAGTCCAGTAAAATAAGAATTTATTTCTCTAGTTGCCCTTGTAAACAATACCTCATTCAATTATTTGGCAGTAGGGCACACATACCAAGAAATGATCAGGGATAGCTGGTGAGTCCACTCGCTCGGCCCCAAATATGTGATTCCTTTTTTGCTGTTGTTTTGTTTTAAACTGTTAATAAACTAGCAAGAAAACGAGAGGGTTGGGGGTAAGTCTCGGATGTCACAGGTCATACTGGTTTTGGTTATTAGTTCTCTCCTCACCCAGGCCCTGCTCCCCAATGGACCATTTCCCCCTTGCTTCCATCAAGTAGTTTTGCATTCCTTAGATGAAACCCGGGGATTACGCGGCCAGCTGCGATAGTACTTTCCTGGAGCTGCTGCTGTTACTGCTACTGCAGCCAGTAGAAGAGATACTGGGGGCATTTGATATTCCAGAAAGTGTTAACTGCAGCTGCTAAGCAGCAGAAGAAAAAACAAGTCTTAGTCTAAGTTATGCATTGCGTGACACGTGCATTTGACGTTTCTTCATATGTTTCCAAAGCAGCATGTGCAACATATCACACTCAAACTGTCACCATCTGAAACAGAACAGCACACAGGCAAAACGTTCCAGCAAGTCTATTGCATGCATGCGTTCCACCTGAAGCACCTGGAAATAACTAAACTTCCAAACATAGGTTGAGTTTTCCTTAACAGAGTAGGAAGCTTCTGTGTTGAAATGAATTTAATTTTAGATGGACTAATTTATCCTAATACGGGCCATTTGAATATTTCATCCTCCCTGTGGATTACTCCTAATATTCTCAGAATTGATCTTCATTACTTTATTTCCTCCCTACCTCCTATCCATTCTATCAGATTTTTTTTTCCCCCTAAAGTGTACAGTTTTTTTTTTCCATATCACTCCTCTACTTAAAAACCATCAATGGTTTCCTTGATGCCAAAAATAAAGCTCACATGCCTTAGCTTGACATTTCAAGTTCTTTACCATCTGGCCTCAACTTGCCTATGGCTTCTGCCTCGTCTCCTAGTCAAATTGGTCTAATCACTGTTACTCCCATCATCATATTTCCACAACCCCAAATAAAATCTCCTCTGAATTTTCTGGGTATTAATTCTCTTCCTTTTGCTTGAAATGACCACTTTCCTTCTCCCTCTCCCCTTAACCCTCTATCTTTATTGTGTCCACCTTCCAAATTCTACTTGCTCTGGAAGAATTTTTCTGCAACTGCATATTTCTTACAGACAGTGGACTGAGAAGTGTGGTGCTAGAGTGGAAAATAAAGTCTAGAAACCAGGAAAAAGGACAAGGGTTTTAGTTCCAGCACTAATACATAATAATAGCATGACCTTGATTGAGTCACTCAACCCTCTGGTTCTCTGTCTCCTTATTCAAAAAGTGGGTTTAATAATAACTGCCTTCCATAAGCCAACTGCAAAATCATATAAGATCATGTCTGAAAAAGTACTCTGAATATACTGAAATATTCTTTGAATGTAACATAGGATCACTATTTTTTTCTAAACAACCAGCATTTTCTGTGAACTTACGCCACACAATGTTCTACCTAACCTATAACAACATTATGGTTGGTATTATTATTTACAAATAATGAAACGGAAATGCTAAATGACTTGTCCAAGTTAAAATGAGGGGTGAGAAGAAGAACTAGAATTCAAACCAAGATAACTAGTCACCAGAGCTTGTTTTCATCACACTACATTTTATTGCTTTTTATGCAACCTTGTAATCAATTATTAGCATGCATTAATCAGTCTTATGAACTCCTTGAGGCCAATGACCACAGCTTATCTTCCATATGACTTTCATACTTGGTGTTCCCTGTGCCTAGAATGCTGGCCACATGGGTCACATGGCTCACTCCCTCATCTCCTTCATCTTTGCTCAAATGACAACTTCTCAATGAGGACTTCTCTGACCACCGTATTTAGAATTTTAACCCTCCAGCCTTTCCTATGCACCTCATCCTGTTTATTTTCTCCCTATCACTTATCATTTTCCATCCTACATATTTTATATATTTCTATGTGTTTATTACCTTGTTCCGATAGAATGTAAGCTCCATGAAGGCAGGGATTTTTGTTTTTTTATTTACTACTGTGTTCCCCACTGCCTAGAACAGTGCCTGAAACATATTAGCTGCTCAAGAAATATTTGCCATCTTTATAGGATAAGCTTCTATTTTCTGTAAAGATTTTGTCCATCATAATGGCAAATTATCCATGTTGATCACAGGATAAAATCTAAATCCCTAACGAGGAGCCCCAAGTCATTTTAGGAAAGTGTCTCCACCTGCATGTCTACTTTCACCTCTTATTAGTCCTCATGTCAGAGGCTAAAGAGTATGGTAGCTACAGCACATGCCCTGGAGGCAAGTTACCTGAGTGTGAATCTCAGTCTCATCACCAACCCTGGACACATTACTTAATTTCTTTTAAGCCTCAAGTTCCCCATTAGTAAAATGGGGGCAGTAATATTAACTAATTCCTAGAGTTGTAATGGAGAGAAATTAGACCATCCACACAAAGCAAACTGCCCAGCGCAAAGTAAGTTTTGGCATATAATTATTCATTTCAGTTTATAATCTAATTATATGCCTTTCCCCAACCTCTCCAACTCATGATTTATGTCTCTGAACATCAGATTCTTCTGTGTAAAACACTTTTCCCTAACTTATCCAATTGGCAAATTCCTACATACCTTTCCGACCTCAACTCAAACACTGCTTTCTCTGAGAAATCCCCCCTGACTTTGCAATTTAGACTAAGGAATTAGTTCTCTGAAGTTTCAACTTTATATTATACATATTTCAACTTTGGCAACGTTATGCTCAATCGGTTTGTTCAAATATCTGTCTCCTTATTGCATTATAAATACCTTCAAGGCAGAAAACTTAAATTTAATTTGTGTATAACAGTACCTATCACTCAATAAAGATGTAATGACTACATGAATTAATGACTTGGGTTTGCATTTATTTTTAAGTGAGATTCAATCCTGGAAATATATCTATTTGTACCCTATTTTAAGATTAAATGATTTTTAGATTTTTGGTATAAAATTCTTTCAGTATTCTTTGTTAAGAGGAAACATTTTTCCCCCATCCTAATGCTTTCTTCCATGTGAAGGAAGCTCTACTTGTGCGGGTTCCTGTCCTTTCCATTTTCTTATTCAATTCTCTTCACACGTGAATTCTTAAATCAGATAGAAAAGTTTGGAATGAAAACTGGTCTTGTTAGGCCAAGTCATATTTCTTGTTTTCAAGAGTAGACCTAGCCATAAAGAGTATGGGTTCCCAATTACGATGCTCAACTAGTGAACTTGGCCATGAAAAGTCCTGTTCTCATGATGGAAGTTGTTGACTCTTCAAAATTCTAACTAATTTTGAGTTTCAATATTGGGACGCTGGTTTATTGTCAGCTAGGAGCTAGATTGGCCAATGAGAGCAATATGAATAGTAAGGTTGATATTTTTGTTTCCCATTTGTCTCCCTCTTTTATCTTCTTTTTTAAATGGTTTAGAATTCTGTTGCTAAACAATGAGGCTCTTTATCAAACACTTGAAACCCCAAACATCTTTCATAATTTAACTATGCTTGCACTATGGCATAAGTTAAAAATATCACCCATCATCATTATCATGCCTGCAACATCGAACCCATTTATCTAAAGGAATCCTGGGTGTACAATAGTTCCCCCCACCTTTATCTGTGGGGGATACATCCCAAGACCCTCAGTGGGTGCCTGAAATCATGAAGAGTACTGAACTCGATATATACTCTTTTTTCCTATATGTACATACCTGTGATAAAGTTTATGTTACAAATTAGGCACAGTTAAAGATGAACAACAATAACTAATAACAAAATACAATAGTTATAACAACATACTGTAACTAATGTTATGTGAATGTGGTCTCTTTCTCTCTCTCAAAATATTTCATTGTACCATATTCACCCTACTTCTTGTGATGATGTGAGATGATAAGATGCCTATGTGATAACATGAAGTGAGGTGAATGATGGAGGCATTGTGATGTAGCGTTAAACTACTATTGACTTTCTGACTATACATCAAAAAGCGGATCATCTGCTTCCAGACCATGCTGGCCACAGGTAAAAGAAACAATGGGAAGTGAAACTTCAGATAAGTTGGGCACTACTCCATGGAGGAATCTACACAAGGAAAACGTTCACTATGATTGGAAGGAAAAAAAAAAAAGAAGAAAGTAAGAAGCCTTTTTAATCTGCTATAACCCCAAGGTGACACACAGTGTCTTCATGAATGAAAATCACTGTGGTGACGCTCAAATATTTGTAGGACAGAGGAAGTATAAAAGTCAGTCATGAGTGGTACCTTATTAGAATCTTCAGACTCTCCAGGCAATCACTTGCTCACAAAGTTTATTTCCACAGATTCTGACGTGCTATTTACTGGTGTGAATTTCATATTTATGCATGTTTCATAGATCCACTTATTCCACTTTCCATTGAAAATAAGCCTTTGATGAATAAAATGTTGTTTTTCCACTTTATTAAGTAAAACATTAACATAGTGAAAGACATTCTTAAGTTGAAGTGTCGTGTCAGATTGTGTCTACTCACTAACCAAACATGATTATAAGTGACAGAAGTGGTTTGCATTTTCGTTTTATAACATTATAATACTTTACAACATAAGAATAAGAAATTAAACAAATTATAGTCATATTAAAATATATTTGCAGGGAAAGCAGGGAAAATCATTTCTCATTGCTACATAATTAATGTTGTAAGATTTCACTAAGGTACTATACCAGGGTATCAACTTTTTATTTGGCAGTTTACATTTCTATACAGGTTTTCTGTATTTCAGTCATTTTGCAGTTTATTTTATCTAGAAAAGCATAAGCTAGCCATAAATGACACATTATTACTCATTTCTTTGGTCAGTTCTTCATATTCAACTAAAATATTTTTCACTCATGCAGGCTATTAGTTCAAATTTTTTCAGATATCCATAAACACTTCATATATAAATTCTATTTTTCTTTCTCAACTCTAAAGCATGTAATAACATTGATGAAATATTTGTAAATGTAGAGCATATCAAATTACCCAGTATAGACTGGATGATGTCTCTACTAGGTACGGTCCTACCTTCTGTGAAATTCCATGGCCTGAGGACCAAATACCTAGATTACCTAGATTTTATCCAAATTTTTCAACACTTCCAAATTTTCATTAATTCTTCCAGTTAACAGATACTCCAATAGTATCTGTATAGCAATCAGTATTCTTCTCTAGTATAGATTAATGATTTCTGCCCTTTATGCTGTGTATGTTCCAGATAATGTCATACTGAATAAAGTGTCTTGAACTCTTTTTCTCATTATGTGTGTTTTTATCTGCAAAATATATGTAGCATCTATTGTGTTATATTTTTTAAGCTTCAACAAAAATGTTATTGCATTAACCTTTGTATTATAGTGCATTCTCAATCAAATGTTACTAAAAGTATTTCTGCAATCACATGGGTGTCCAAAAGTTTCTTAGTGTTTACAAGGTGTTGTATTGGAAAAGGTATGAAGCAAATGGCATGGACTAACACCTTTAAAAATGATACTAAATGTTTAATTTATGTATTACCTTTCCTGCCTTAAGAGACTTAGGGAAAAACTCAAAACTGAAAAAAAATCTGTGAATTTATAACCATAGGAAAAGGAGATACCATGAAAGAAACAAGAGAGTCTTCATTCTTTGAAAATCTTAACAGTATTTATCCAAGGGCTTATGATGTGCCTGACACTGTATTTTAGGAAATTAATGCCAGATAATTCACATTTTTTTCTATCTTGCAGAAGTGTTTGCCTTGGGTTATACTGCTTGAAATGCCATCATTTAGAAATTCACCTAAGTTCACCAGAGCTTCCTATATTAATCAAGAATTTTTTGATCTCAAGTGAATGAAACCCTTCTCAAACTCTTCGTGATGAATTGGCATTCATTTTCGGTTTCCACCTCTTTCTGGTGCACTTTATCCTATGGTAAGGGTTGAAAAGCTAAAAACTACACTTTCTTTTCAATTAAACACACTGAAAAGACAACAAGAAGAGGGGAAGGATGCAGAGCTATGTACTATTCATGTGTATTATTTTTGTTGGTCAGCAAAGTCATGAAGACATAGAATTCTTCTGCATCAGCCTTCCATTGTGTTACCTCAAGCCCTGTGAGTGTTGGGTGGCAGTGATGACAGAATGGACAGCAAGTACCATACTCCAGCATGCAGGCTCTAGTTTTGGTGACATCAAAAGAAGTTTCTGCAGTGAGGGGCTTATTGATCCTCGTACCTATTCCCGGATTTGTAACTCCTGCATCTTCAACTAAGAGTTCTCCCTGCTCCACACTCCGATTCTCTGACAGGACAATTCTGCAGTGTTCTGGAAGTTTTTTCTAGAGGCCCAATACTCTGGGATTTCCAATCATTTTGTAAGCATTTAATTCATTCTTTTTTTTTATGCTTAAAATACCTTGTGGTTTCCATTTCCTGTACTGAACATTAATCAGTATATTGACTCCAGCTACACTGAGCTTAAATATCCAGGCCTAAGTGTGACTTTAGACAGGGTAGGTCCAGGGTAGATCAACATAACCCAGTGCCACTTTCTGCTTTACCATTTATTAACTTGACTGAATGCTCAGGTATGGTGGAAAATGGTTTTGGAAGCCTAGCTTCTCATCTTCTCCAATTGGAGTCTTATGGTCATGACCACCTGCCTCTTTAGCAACCCCAGCAAAAGCTCCAATAAATGTTATTGGCTGTGGTTTGATCACATGACTATTATCGGTCCAAAATAATAAAAAATGTCCTATTTATCAGATTTGTGCATTATGCCCTACACTGGAACAGAAGTAGTAGGAATAAGCTCCACTCAAAAGAATAATCAAAGAGAACTGAGATTTTCCCACATAAATTTAAATGCCATTATCATAAGAAGGAAAACACATAATTGAAGACAAACAACAAATGTCTACTGTAGTTCTTTAAATTCAAGCACTTCCAGGAGGATTATTTTAAGTCATCTACATACTAGAATTTACTTTTTTTCCAGTTTTTTTAATGTTTACTAATTTATTGAGCAAGACAGAGAGAGAGTGCACAAGGGAAGGGGCAGAAAGAGAGAGGGAGAGAGAGAATCCCAAGCAGGTTGTGTGCTGACAGCAGATCTCCTGAACCAAACCAAAATTGAATGGGGATGCTCAACTGACTGAGCTACCCAGGCACCTCTACTTTTTTTTCAATTTTAATAGAGAATTATTAAATGGAAAAAATTAATTTAAAAATATTTATTAAACTCCTACTATATACTATAATCTTTGGGCTTCTGTAAAAAAAATGCTCATTAAGAATCTTACAAATCTATAGTAAGGCAATTGTGTAATTCGTTACAAGTAGGAAAAAAAAACTATCATACAGTAAGTAGAGATAATGACACTAAGAAAAAGGAAGAATTACCTCAGTTGAGGAAATTGAGGAAAGCTTCATGGAAATAGTTATGTCTTAAGAAAAGCTCACATGGTTGATTGCATTGAGTTTATGGAAAAGGGATGAGTCAACACAGGGATGTGATAAGTGGGGTGAAAGGAAGAATTTACTTTAAAAAGCTTATTGAGAACTGTGTCTCAGGAAGAACTTTCTAAGAACTGTCAGACTTTCTTCATAATTTTCATTTTTATTCAGAAATTAAAAGAAACCAGGGTCTATAATATAGTTGGAGAGGATGATTCACTAAGATTGTGTGATTTGATGTTGTCTGTTTGTTTTGTAATTTATTTATATGTAATTTCATTCCAAAAAGGATTTGAGATAGCTGACCTAACAATTGATTGAAAATGTGGGGCAAGTGAGAGGAAAGAGACGATGGCATTCAATAAATATTTGTTGAGAAGTGAATTAGTTTACTGAGCCTTGGTGAGTGGAAAGTGGAAACGCCACTACAGGATTTGGGCCACTCAGGAAGTAGTTGATTTGCAGAGATAATAGGAATTGACAGAAAGTATATTAAAGCAGACACGTCTTGTGTTTGTAACTACATGAACTTATACCAAAAAAATAAATAAATAAAAATGCAATTTATTTGCCTTGTTTCAGTCTTCACAAGCTGTGAAAAATGTCCATGCTGAATTTTAGTTGTGGACAGAAAACCCAGCATTCCAAAAAGGTAGAGCATTTCTCTCTCTAAAACGACAGACAGCAGGTGGAACTGATTTTGTTGGTGGCAGTGTGTAACTCACCAAATACTCTATCTTCTGCAGCCATAACTGAAACATTGATTTGAGCTACTGGGGTCATGGGGCTTACCTTACATTTTATAAGAATTATCACATTTTCCCTCCTTTCTTCTTCCCCCAAAACATGCACGAATGACCATTTTTCATGACTCTGGATACCCTGATAACATCACTGCAAAGACCGTCCTAGGGAGAAGCATTGGGATCCTCATTTGAGAAGCAACTTTTTTTTTAAATTTTTTAATGTTTGTTTGTTTGTTTGTTTAGAAAGCATGAGCGGGGGGAGGGGCAGACACACACACACACACACACACACACACACACACACACACACACACAGAATCCAAAGTAGGCTCCAGGCTCTGAGCTATCAACACAGAGCCTGATGCAGGACTCAAACTCATGAACCGCGGGATCATGACCTGCGCCGAAGTTGGCCACTTAACCGACTGAACCAGCCAGGTGCCCCGAGAAGCAACTGTCTTGAAATAGTCAAAGTCATGCATTCATATGTTATTTAAATGCAAGAAATATTCTCAATATTCTTGTAACATATAGAAGCTAGATATCATCTTGACTTTGTAGATTAAAAACAAAGAAAGGGACGAAAGTTAAGAGATATGCTTACATTAGCGATACTATTGTTATTTGAGGCATATATCAGCATCTAACTTGGATGCTGACTAAAATCAAGGTTTGCTGCTTTGCCCACTGACACTTTATGCACATGCTTTGCCCATAAGCAGCAATGCACAAAGGATACACCTTTCCTACCCTCTTACAAACAGAACACTTGCCACACTGATAATTCTGTTTGGCCAGTTTAAAGTAGGGATTGCATGTCTAAACTCAAGTCTACAGGACCCAGACAACTCTGACTGTACACTGAGATAAGTGCCTGAACTCTCAAATTTTCTACTCAGCAAAACAGAGACAACAATAACACCTTCTTCATAAGATAACTATCGTTTTCAGAGCACATGCTGGGTTAAGTGTTTAGGACAATGCCTTGATCTATGATGTCTTTCAATACCATTAGTTATTATTCTTGAGGTCCTTTTAGTGATAAAAGACATTTCTTCTTTTCCAAAAAGATAAAGCTCTAGTTTTAAATGCATTGTACGCTTGGAAATAATTAGCATATTTGCAGTGCTCAGTACTACTCATTTAAAAAAGAGTAGGGACAAGAGATTTTAGCCCCCTGCAACCATTTCAAGAGTAGTCTTTTTAACAACAACAACCACCACACCACTCTGTGGTTTAAATCTTACATTACTTACTTGTGCCTGGTGAATTGAGAAGGATACTTCATCCCCCTTGGATCTGAAGACCAAATGTGCTCAGCTGCAGACCAATTATGATATTCAAGTATTTTCTAGACTGCTGAATGGGAAACGTTGAACTGTGCTTGTGTGATTAGCCTCATTGATTTCTATAGAAATGTAGTACTTAACTTCAATCATTACAGTAGTTCAGTAGTTCAAGGAAGTTTACTCCACCTTTGAAATTCACAAGGAATATATAGTACAAAATTAGCCTTGCAAGAGTCACAATAATTTACCAAAACCAGGTGTCTCAGGAGTATTTGTAATTTATCCCCTAATTTGAAAAGATTAGACCACCTCATAACTTAGATGTGTGTTTTCAGTTTGACCTTACTTACAGATTATACTGTGCAATTACTTGCAAACAATTATTGATTACTTTAAAAATAAATAGGGATCCATTACATGGTAGTCTTCACTATTCTTTTGGCTCAAAAATGTTTTACTGTCTTCTTGTTGAAATAGTGATGTCTTAGGCCTGGAAGATGATAGCCAATAACCAAAAAATATGGAGGCTTTTAACACAATGAAAAAGCTTAAATAGAAACCTGGTGGTTAATGGATCCTCAATAACAGAGAGAAACTTGGTGAACACTTAACTCAATCTACTTTTCCATCTATTCATCTAATTATTTCTATGATGCCTCTGATCAAAGTAATTAGGCAAGCTGACAGTGATATTCAAATCTCAACATAATAAATGAAGGAAAGGAGGCTTCCCCCTTGTCTGTACTTAACTGGAGACGTGTTGGGGGTGTATTTGTGTTAATGACACAATGTCTGCAAGGTACCATTTAGGTACAGTTTAGAAGAAAATCAGTACAAATTTCAGAGGCTAAACTTTATGCTTATCTGATATTTTCGGTTTGGGGTGAATCTTTCCTTGCCAACTCAGGTGACATTTGGCCAACCAACCACTTTCAACAACTTAATGGCCATGATCCTCAATGTCTGGAAGATATTTTTAGTTATGCAGAACAATTGGAGGATTGTTCTTCAACGTCCCAGCATCAAAGCCAAGTTATTCATGGAGATAACAGCAGAAATAAACTGCACACTCTGCTTCTACTTCAACTTCTCATAAAGATTATTATCTAAAGCAGAATCATATCCAAGATAGCCAGCTCATCCTTTCTGCCAGCCAGTCCAAAATCATGAGTCCACAACCAAGAGTGTGCTGAATAATTCCAATACATTTTAAAATATTGTTTCAAACATTTACATAGATCAATGTTGAAAATACAGATTTTCTTCTCAGTGTTATTCTCAAGACTCTTCTGATAAAATGTGGATTTAGTTTTGTTATGGTACCAAAATACTCAGAATTTGAAACTGAAACTCCTAACCACCTCCCCTATTTTCCTTTTAGTGTTATACTTGCTCCACTTTTGCTTTTGCAAGATGATATTTATTAAAAAGTCTCTAAGACAGTATTCTAGAGGCCGATTATTTTCTCTTTGCCTTGTGCCTTGTGAACTCACTGAAATCTTTTGTCTTTGAGAACCTTCAACCAATTGAGCCATACATATAAGAATGAAGGTCAAAGACAGATCAAATGAGGTGAATTCTAGGGTTGGTGAAATCTGGGGTTTACTCTCACTTGGGTCGTTGTTACAGGAGTAATAATTCCTCAAATTTCATTCTTCCAACAATCTTCAAGTAGAAGTCTGGAAAGCTTTCACAGGTCTTTTGGGAATAAACAGAATATATAAAAAAAAACATTTCATACAGTTTTGCTACTTAGAGTTTGGGGGCGACATTGTTCTGATTTCCCATTGGTAATAATAGAATGTCCTCGATTGAATAGTATAGACAATGTTCATAGGAATAATAATAAGGTATCTGAAGTGGTTCAGGCATGAGCATCCCCAGAATGTGCCACTTTGGCATGTGGATTACTTGGAACTAAAAATAATCAAGGCCCAAAAGACTTAGGAAGAGCTTCTTACCTCCTCCTTAACTGCTTGTAAGCATTTAGATAAAGGGCAGCTACAAACAGTATGAGCTAGATGAGGTAAACTGTGGGGAGCTCAGCAGGGCCTGTTTGTTCAAATTCTTCTCTGTGTCCCATTATCTCTGCATGGCATGACAAACATTTGTTTACCAAATATTTGCTTTTCGCATCTTCCTGTGAATTCTTCCTTCCCTTGGAAGTCCCAGATCCCTATCCCCTTCTCCTCAGCTCAGGATGGCATATAAGCCTCAACTGCCTGACTGTCTCTGAGCCTCTCATGCCTTTGTGGGGCTCCTGTGCATACTCAATTAAATTTGTTTTTCTCCTGTTAATCTGTCTTATGTCAATTTAATTAATAAGACAGTCAAAAGAACCTAGAAGGGTAGAGGACAAATTTTCTTCCTCTACATATCTAATTCATTCATTCAGTCACTCATGCATTCAATCAACATATATTTGCATTCAACAAATACATTACATATTCATCTATTCTGGTAAATAAAGAGACTTGTTTCAATAGAAGACTGAAATTTCATGACAAGCTTATGTTCCTTTTTTTTGTTTGCTACTTTAGACTTCAGGTAATCAGAGCTAACCTATGAAAATATTATAATTTCAGAAAATCATGTAATTTCTCAGGTGGTTGGAAGGCCCGAATCTTATTTCCATCAACGAATTATTTTTAATTTGACTTGACTTTTTTTTGTTTTGTTTTGTCTGCTTATCACACTAATAATATATCTGAAGGCTATTATAAGTGGATATCATTAAAAACACACTATTTCATTGTTGAGCTCATCAGTAATTTCCAGGTCAACAAAATATTGATAGTATTCTATAATGTGCCCATTGCAATAATGCATTAAATATGCCTACTTAAGGGGATCACATTTTGTCACACCAAAATATGCCTCTCTGGCACAATAATTCGTTTTAAGAAACAGCAGAAGAAGCTCTGAAAACAAAGTAGAAGTTACCTCTTTGTAAGGGATATTTTCAATTGTAAGAGAAATCACCCTCTGTAACAGGAAGAGAAGAGTGACTAAATCTCTAGAAATTTATCAATAGAGAAGGCAAAAATCTAAATCTGCATAACAACGTTACCCGTGTTTACTGTATATTTTCTTGGTAACCTCTCACAACTGGCTACCCCACCCCCACCATCCTTTGTCTTTAGCTAGAGATGATATTTAAAGTGATGGCTTTGGCCATTTGGGGGAGTTACTCAGTTTTCTTGGGTATCTTTCATGTACACAGAAGGTACACATGTTATTAAACACATGTTTACTTTTCTCCTGGTAATCTGTCTGAATTACAGGCATGTCTCAGCCAAGAACCTAGAAGAGGAAAGGGCAAGTCATTTTTCTGACCCCATGCCATGCATGAGGCAGATTATTTGGTTTTGAATCTCCTTCCATCCATACTAGCTGTCAAATACAAATCTCCTGTGTACAGTATATTTTTGAATAGTAGAAAAAAGTTTCTCCAAAATCTCTATAGTGTCAAGCGATGGCCAAAGATTAAATGTCATAGCATGACCATAAATAGTCTGTATACAATCCTTATAAGAGTTATACCTGTTTTGATATAAGATTATATTTTACAATCTGTTGACTTGGGCAACTCCCTCCTGTGTGATGTCAGATGACCCTCAAATTCTACCTCAAAATGTCCCTCAGTTATTTCTGGAATGTGTAAGAAATGGTCCCATGTATTATAAATTTTGACTGCCATCTTGTTCCCAAGTCATTTCAGGTATCAACAGTAAAACTGCTTTTTAATCATTCTCTGCCCTTTTTGGTTGTTAATTGGTACTATCCATTTGTCACAGATGAAAATCCTTCCATTGTATAAATTCAAGGAGGTTAAATTGTTGACTTTCTGTCCAAAATAAAGAAATCCCATCTGGCTGAGTATAAAAAAAAAAAAAATCAAGACGGTATTACAGAATACTGGAGGAAAGATTGCTTATGGGCTTCTGTTTTGCAACTTGTACGTTGAGGGATTTGAAAGAAGAGTGTAAACGGAAAATTATCTGGGCTAACAAGTCTAAGTGGGGCTAGCTACAAATCCTGAACGTTTTCTTACAAAGAAAATGGAGCTTGATGTTTAGAAAGCTTTGTTTTTCTATGGAAAAATCAATAAAAATCATTTTATTATATCCTGCTTTGGTGAAAGGGGCTAAAATCTAGGGGAAGTTAAAAGTGAATTGGTTTTCTTTAACAAAATTGTGGATGACACTAAGTAGCAAAGTTCATCCTATTCTTTAGTCAGGAGGTGTGGCAGAAGTCTGGAATGTAAAATTGCTCCAAAACATCTGCAATTGGCAGCAGTTAACTTATGGGAATAAAACCTTTTTTGTATAAGTGATTAGATTCTTGGGGCTTCAAAGAGAGTTGCGGCATCTTAATTACTTGGAACATAACTACTCCAGTTTAAAAAAAAATATTCAAGGTGAAAACACACAGTAGAATTAAGCAGTATTATTTCAACCTTGAAATTGAAGCTTTATCTTATCATTGTATTACCCTGTAATGGAAAACTGAACTTGTGTTAATCAGTATTCCTGATTACAAATAGGGAAATTGTGGGGATTTTTCAGTCTTCCTTTTATTTCAAATAAAATGTCATGACCATGATTTAGATAGAAATATCTTGCAGAGGATAAAAGGCTCTTAAAATTCTGATAAACACAGGCTAACTTCCGAGATTTATAACTTATTGAACTTTTTATGCATAAAACATTTAGGTTAATTCATTTAAATAAATGATTGGATTGTTTTGCTGTCACTGCCTCAGATGTGCCTGTTTGGGCTTTCTTTTCCATAAAGTACATTTAGTGATTAGCTGAGTACATTTAAATGCAATTTGTCTTGAATAAGAAAAATCTGAAGATAAAGTAACTGTAAACAACTAACTAAATAAATAAAGCTATAACCATGCAAAAGAGAGACACAGAGCTGAGAACTGAATAGATAGGAGTACTGAATATTGCAAGTACTGAATATTGATTTGCTACTCTAGTTCACAATAAGTGTGTTGGCTTATCCTGCTTATTGGTTGTTTCATATTTTTCACCAGGCCCCAAACAAAACTAAACAAAACAGACATGAATATAATTATTTTGTGTATAATTGCCTTTGTGTCATTCTAGCAACTCCTGTTGCATGATGATGACAACCCAGGCTCAGAGCAATGGAGGCACAGAGTTTCTAGACCATTTCAATACACACAAGACAAAATGAAGTCTGTATCTCTAAATCCCAGAGCAAGTTTATAACTGGTAAGATATTAATTCAAACCTCAGCTTTTTCATACTACTCTCCAGCAGAAGTCATTCACAATGTGGTACAGTTCCAGGACAGCTTAAGTGACACAGGTCTTAGGGATTCCATTTCAAGGTACCTCATGGTTCTGATTCAACTTAAAGAAGTAAAACAAGAAGTGAAATTTGCTCAGAATAAGACATATAGTTGTGTTTTCCAAAATTCATTCCCAGTAAGAATTGAACTAGATTTGTCACAGACTAGAAGTCATTTCCTCTCTGGATGCTCCAAGATCCCCATTTCCCGGGAGCTCTACCAACTAGAGGACCTGAGAATGGATCCTGAGAGTTTGTGCCAACGGCCATAAGAAATCCTGGGATATATATCTACCTATGTGGGATTTCTCCTCTCTCATAAGCTCTGTTGTTTGCATCCTGAGTGAACACTGTTGGGGAAGAAAAATTTTCCTGTACCAGTCAAGTTTCTTCTGCCTGGTCTAAGAATTAAATTGACATGAGATAGATTAACAGGAGAAAATAATATTTAATTATATGTGCACAGGGAATCCACATAAACATTAGATTCCAAAGACAGCCAGGCAAAATGGGGTATATATGTCATCTTGAACTAAACAGAAGAGATTAGGGGTCCAGGACTTCAGAGAAAAGGATATCAATTCACAGGAAGATGAAAAAGAGTACATATTTGGTAAACAAATATTTGCTGGGTCATTCAGAAACAATGGGATCTAGAGAGGAATTTTAAAAAACAGACTCTCAAATTTCTCCTTGTCTGCTACCCCTGCTTTACATTATAATGTAGCTATCTATGGGGATAGCTCCCTTCCTGGAGTAGATGCTTTAACCAAATCCTTTCAGGAAGTCAGGGGAAGGTCAGTTTCTTCCTGAGTCTTTTGACCTTTGTTTTTAGCTTGAAATTATTCAAGTTAAATTTAATTAAAAATTAATTAAATTTACTAATTAATTAATTAATTATTCAAGCCAAAGTGGCACATCTTGGAGCAACTTATTCTGAACTTCTACAACACTAAGCATTTATAAATATCAATATATTTCATTATTTTCAGACTAAAGAAAAACTAGAGCATGAGAATTACAAGAGTAATGCACCAGGGACCAAACTTCCTAAGGATTAAAAATAGAATTATTATATATCTAAGAATGCAGAAGACAAAGAAAATAGGTTTAACCAAATTATCTGCATTAGTGTTTTTTTTCATAATTTATCCAGTATTATTAATTGTTTCCCAAATAAAAAGAAGTAAAAATAATTCTTACATATTGGAATAGTGTTAGAAAAACATTAAAGTGTTCCATTCTCTCTTTGTTTATAGACAAAATAGATACAGTGCTAATGTGCTGACAAAGGGATTTTATGGAGCTCAATGCTTTGAATTAAATTTGACTCAAAAGCAGTCTCCTTTTTGGCAAGTGCCCTACTTCCAAAGACAAAAGGTCATATTTTTTTTTCTTGTGGAAATTCTTTATTCTTTTCTGACTTTACCCTGTTGCCCATCTCCCTTGCTAGCTATTTTGGGTTAGTTATGCAGCTTAATTTGATCAGGCTTAGCACAGTGAGAGATCAGACTAATCTGGCTTTCTCCTTTTGGATCATTTACTGCAAAATGTTCTAGATCCTACTAAATTGCAGGATTCCTCTGACAATTGCACCCACAAGGAGTATCTTTTGACATGTCTTTATCTTTAAACTTTCTTCTAAACATTGGAGACTGAAAATATATGGACTGAGAGATCAAATGTATTCCTAGAAATGTAATTAGCCCTCAGTCTTGTGGCATGTTGTTAAACATGCTTTGGATAATCACATAATAGTGTACACACACACACACACACATACACACACACACACACACACCAAATAACTTTTTCTTCTGGTTTAAAAAAAAAAAGTCTTAAGATTGCAAGTATAATAATGCTTTCAACATGTTACATTTTAACTGTTAGATGACTCAATTTGACCTGAAATTTTTTCTATATAATAGGTATGATATATTGATATATTAGTTTCTTTGGCAAGTGCCTGGGAATTTGAGTTTGTTGGATTTTGTTTTGTATGTTGGTGGTGTGTTTGATGTGTATGTGTGTGTGTGTGTGTGTGTGTGTGCGTGTGTGTTCTGTCTCCCCACTAAATATGCATCTTACAGTTCTTGAGAATTGTTCCTACTTGTATAACATCATTGTTTGTGCAGTTTTATGCCAATGTAACTCCTCAGAAACCCTCATTAACTCAACAGTGGCCAAAATAAACGTGAATTCTTAAGTTGAAATTTTTCAATAATTCTTGCTTATTTAAGTTGGGTAGAAAGGTCAATGTTACCAGATTTCTTACACATAAATCATTGTAATATACACTAATATCTACATTACAAAAGAAAACATGAAAAAAAGAAAATATTTAATAGTTAAAATCCCACCTCTATTACTTTTGACAATTTTGGAGTGTTTTCTTCCATCCATTGCATTCTAATACATTTTTTCTCTGACTTTATTTACAATTATTCTGAGCACATAACAAAAGAATAAAAATCCTCACCTATAAGAGAAGCTTTAAGTCTCCCCGCATAAGTTTTGGTGCCTCATAGCTAACCTGTTCCTTATTTCTATACCATCTTTAATCAAACCTGGTAAACATTATGGTCCCTGTTCACATATAATGATATACCTTTTCTAGTCTTGTCCTGTTAAGGGTACAGATGGAAAAAAATCAAAACAAAAACAATCCTTGATGTTATCATGAAATTTGCTATATTAAACCACCCCTGAAATTTGAGTCTCCTATTTTTTTTTTCTAGTTACAAGTGAACCGATAACTGTTCTTTTGTTATTTAATTGTTGTTAATCTGATTTTCCATGCCCTTCCAATTTGCTTAAGCAATTGATCTGATAAACCACTTTGTGGTGTGATCTTTATGAGAGAAAGCTGATGAAGACGGCTAATGTGCTCCATCACCCTAGGTGAAGATATGCAGTTTCAAGGATGCCAGTCTAGTGCTCGTATCCTTTGTATTGCCAACTTGTAGTGAGGGTTCCCTGCAGGACATCTCTGAACACATTAACAGTAGACATTGAACTCCCACAGGGTGTCAAACCTTGTGTGAGGATCCTGTGGTACTTATGAAGAATACTCAAAGTCTGGCTTTCACTGAGATGACAATTTACTATCAAGAAAGCTGTATGTATATGCCAGTAAAAATACAAGTGTTGCAGGGGTAAGGGTTTGATACAAAGAGCTATGGCATCAAAGTCAAACACACCTGTAACTGAATCTAGCTTTATGACATTTCAACTCTGGAACTCTGATAGTGTTACTGAGATTTCCAGAGCCCCAGTTTTCCATATACGAAAAGAAGGAGCAGCAGCAGCGTTATCACAATAGATGATATTAATTGAATGCTTACCATGTTCCAGGCATGCTCTTTAATACTGTGCATATTCTAACTCGGTTATTCCTTTTAACAAACTTAAGAGGCAAACATTGTCTTCCCATTTACAGATGATGAAATTGAGGCATAGAGAATTAAATAAGACCCAAGGTCACAAAGCTAGCAGGTGAAGGAGCCAGGATTTGACCCCAGGCAGTGGGAAACTTTATATCTGGATTCTTAACCTCTTTCCTATACTGCCTGGTGAGACTTATGTGAGAATTAAATTAAATGATGTGCCTAAGCTATCTAGCAATGTGCAAAGACATAACTTCTAAATGCCCTCTGATTCCCTGATGAGCTGAGATATTTGCAAAAGAGGAGAGTTTCCTTGAAAGTGAAACTTGACTTAGAACTTCGAGGAAAAGGCAAGAAAAGTTGTCTATTTTTTTTTTAAATGCAAATAACATTTGCCTGAACTTTATTATACTTCTCTGGATGTGAAATTCTTCTTTCCTCTCAGAGAACCTTAATTCTATTCCAAACCAGATTCATGTTTTATCCTCCAAATTATTCTATTGAGAGTTTTAAAGGTAAAATCAGGTAAGATCATTCCTTAGAAATAATATAGCTGAGATATACGGGTTTCAACATGGATTTTAGAATAAAAAATTTCCTACAAAATATACAAAAGCAAAGATTATTATGTTTTGTCATGCATATTCCTAATCAGGTATGTTTATTCACTCAGTAAACATTTATTAAGTTGATCAACATAAGTACTTACTGTATACCAGACAGTACAAAGCCCTGAGGATGAAAAAGACAATTTATTTGTATTATATCACTGTGGGGACATTCTCATTTCTTACTTCCTGTCATCTTCTTCCTTCCTGGGGCAAGATTCCCTCAATATAGTTTGGGGAAACCGTGGCCTGCTCTTCACTCTTAGGTTATGAAGAAGCCAGAAGACTCTGGCTTCATTTCCTGGCTTCCATCAGATCGGCGTCTCTCTGACTAAAATAATTTGTTTGGAGATCAGTGGATGAATTAATCCTACCAATCACATTGAAGCTCAGAAGTTTACTGAGACTTCTGGGGCAAGAACATTGATGGTCTCATGCTAGGTGGCAGCGTGTGAATATAAAATCGTCAGAGCTCCCAGCAGACAAATTTCCATTTTGAGGACGGCTAACCTGAGGATGAAACCAACCCCATAGATGCCAGAGCATTCAGATGGAAAATAATTACAAGAAAAAAATCCTTGGTGTTACCACTAAATTTCTGTTATTAAGCCACCTCTGAAACTGGAATCCTCCAGTCCTTTCGGTTACAGGTGAACCAATAAATTTCCTTTTATTGTTTAAGCCAGTTGAATTTGGATTTTGTTTACTTAGGAAGAACAGATTTCTGATTGCTACAAGTTCCTAATGTGAATGTGACCTAAAGTTCTTACCTTTGAAACCATGAGAATGCACTAACAAAATGAGTTGCCCTCAGTCCCAGGTGTTCCTGGCAAATATTTTAAGATCCCTGGATCTCACTGGGACTCAGCTGCTTACCCACAAAGGATCCATTAGTTAGCTGTTTTGCCAATTTTTTTTTTCAGGTTTTTTATTATGTTGTTATGTTTTCTGGTGTGATTGCCAAGAAGAAATGCAAGCATTGGACAAATGTCTAAGCATTTTTATATCTTATTGGAATGTTTCACCCAGAAATAGCATTGCTGATAACCAAAGACTGAGCAATAAATCTCTGGACTGATGTCCTTGAAGGTTATATTTAAACACATTGTAGTATATCTGTTATTGTCAAAAGGTCCTATATAACACCGGGTATATTAGGAAGAACAGCAATCGTAGTGGGGAAAAATATTATCTCTGATTCTTCTGACTTATTCAGCTTTTCTCCCTCTCACTTCATCTATACCACCCTCAGTAAACCTCTTGTTCTTCCTCAAATATGCCAGGCATGTTCCCATCTATGAGCCTTTCCTTCCACCTTGTAGATAGCTGGATTGTTAATGCTCTTAGGTTTTGTTCCTCTAGATATCCACATGGTTCTCTTCCTAACTTTTTTAAAGCCTTCACTCAAATATCTCTTTTCTATGAGGTTTTCCCTGCCACTCTACCTAAAATTATTAACACTCCCTTACAAGCCAGCAATTTCCACCCCTTCCCTGCCTTATAGTCTCTAAAGTACTTACCAGCGGTTAACATAATTATGTGCCTAACTTCTTTGTTTAGTGTCTGTCTACACCCACTAAAATGTAACCTTCATGAGGGCAAAGGTTTTGTTTGTTTGTTTATTTGTTGGTTGGTTTTATGTGCAGCTGTATCCTCAATAGCTACAGGAGTTTCTGGCACTCATTAGCTGATAAATACATGTTTGCTAAATGGAGGAATCTGACCTTATACTAAGATGGAATCATTTGTATTCCTAGATATCACACTGCAAGAAAATCTCTAAGAAGAGGAAAACTTAAGATAAATGTGGTTACATCTGAGAAGAGATAAAAACCATAAGAGTGGGGCTACAACTGAAATATGAAATTAGAACAAGGGAGCACACCTTGAAGCTTGAAATAAAGGCAGCATGCATTATTTGGCATGGGTAAGGAATCAAGATTTTAGATAGTCCAATGTAACGTACTCTGAGAAAGTGTCTGAAAGGTGTAATTCTGTGTGAATAAAGACCATTTTAATGGGGGGAAAAGTCTAAAAACCAACAGCTGCCTCAAGCCTTCCCTATGGTGAGCAAAGAGCCTCATGGAGAAAAGATTGTGCATCACCTACTCCATGGATGGGTCAGGGGGGGAATGACATTGGATTATCCCTGCTCTTAGAAATAAAATCACAGGACAGAATTCAAAGGGAAGTTTTCAATTCCTGTCTTCAGAAGAGAGTCGAGAACTGTAACCAAGGGAATAAAACTGTAAGAACTTTGTAAGTGTCTGTAACCTTCATCACTTTCCCACGTTTGTTATTTTTATCTCTTCAATATTTTTCCCAGAGGAATTAGCAGGAAAATCCTTAGAACAAAAGAAGGCGGTGTGATTCTGTCAAAGTTAGGTAAATAAAGGGTCAAGCTGGCCGGACTTCACAGGCCTCTGCCTTCCTTTTTGGTGGATAACAAAACCCCAAAAGATAGAGTGGGGGGACAGAAGCTAATCAAAAAGAGGAAAACTGGCTGAATCTTGCCAGCTTGCAGCAAGAAAGAAAAGAAGAGCCCAGTATGACAAGGACTCAGCAGCTGTGCTCTAGAAACGTCTTGAAGCTCCCCAACATTTAAAATAACATTATCTCTAAAAGATATAGTTCATATATAAATGGGTTAGAAAAGTGTTTAAAATACATTTTGGGTATTTTAAGAAAATGGGAAATGCTTGGGATTCTTTTTTTGAGAGTGATGGTATGCCAAGCATGTCTGAAAGCCTCAAAATCTACCTTGATGAGCATCACAAGCCAAATCATAGACTGGCTAGATGATTAACTAGTTTGACCTTCTCTGATTATATTAACTAACTGCTTTTAAATGAATGTGCCCATGGAAACCTAGGATAGTAGGTCCCTTGGTAGAGGAAATATTTCTAAATAGGGCAAAATATCAAATGAATTTGATCACGAAGCAAAATGTGGTATCTTGCCTCTGAAAATGTTCAGAAAGATATGCCACACCAAAATGTCTTATGAAGGTTATCACCAAAGCTTGCCAAGTTTACCAAACACATCAGTAGTGACACATTGTTATGCCATTGTTGCCAAGCTGTGCCTTCATATTTAACAATTCACAGCATTTATGTGATAGTCTCCCCCAAAACCCCATTATTGCATTTTTATTTCTCTCCTATTAATAGACAAAAGGTTATGAGGCTCTTGATGGTACTTCACTCACTTGTGTTCTATTTCCTTGCATGTGCATCTCAATAATACGCTGTAGATTACTGGGTCAAAAATTTGTTCCCTTCTAAGCTTATCAGTAATAATTGTGTCTACTGACTTCTAAAATGAAAAATACCAAAGAAAACTGGGATAGCAAGAAGTGAAGTGAATCAACAAGATCTCACTCAGACGTGTTGTTTCATTTTAGAGTAAGTCTTCCATAAAGTGATGAGATGTCCCAGATGGCCAGCCAGAGACATTCTTTGAATGATGAGACAGGTCCCCAACAATAGTGAAGTGTTCTATCAATCCCTGAGTGCTGTAACAATATACATGTGCAAACATTCTGCCCCAAAGAGAGAATTCCTGGTAAAATAATTTGGCTCACTCTCCCAATTCAAACAACTGCAGATACATTCCAATGTGTCATTTTCAATAAAGATAGGTGGCCTGCTGCTGCTTCATACCGGAACTGTGCTGTGTGCTGTAAATAATAGGTAAGCGGCAGTTTAGTTATACGTGTGTGTGAAGTGCTTATGGCGATATAAATTGGAGGTTCTTCCACTGGCTCTACATCAAGCATTCCCATTCTTTGCACACTTCATAGGGTCATAGGGTACTCCCTCTCTCTTTTTTTATCCTAGAGTATTAAAATTTGAGGCAGCTAACAGCGTAAACGTTATGAACTTTCTCACTAGGAACTGAATTAAGTGGCAGCATTAACGCACAGATAAGCTGCGCTGTGTTCCCATTCCAAGCCTGAATGATTCACTGAACAACTCGTGTTTGCCGTTTCATGTGGCACCACGGGTACACCCATTTTCATGTTCTTGCAGTAACAATGCTATACTCTTGGAGAAAGCTTCTAGAAAGCCAAGCAGGAATAGTCAAAGTATAGAGTTGTGTCAGAAGCATTCAAAATGGATGGTTCTAAAGATGTGTGCCCTCACTTCTGGTTATTAATAAAGCTATAGGCACCCAGTTTCTTTTCTATGTGGTTAATGAGACATTAGCCTCGCCAGGAGGTAAAGATTAGATTACTAGCTGTCCCACACGAAAAGAATTATAATCTTGACCCCTTGGCTTGATATAGTTTATTGCTGGTACAGCCCCTGTGGAAAACATTATGGAAGTTCCTCAAGAAAGTAAAGATAAAAATGCTATATTATCCTATAATTCCTATACTGGATATTTAACCCTCAAAAACAAAACCACTAATTCAAAAAGATATATACATACCTGTGTTTATTGCAACATTATTTATGATAGCCAAGGTATGAAATCAGTCCAAGTGTCCACCAACAGATGAATGGACAAAGATAATGTGGTTATATATATGCAATGGAATATTACTCAGCTATAAAAAAGGATGAGGTCTTGCCATTTGCAACAACATGAATGGACCTTGAGGGTATTATGCTAAGTAAAATAAGTCAAAGAAAGAAAAATACCATATGATTTCACTTATATATGGAATCTGAAAAATTAATAAACAAACGAACAAAAAAGTACAGACAGACCTATAAGTACAGAGAACAAAGTGATGGTTGCCAGAAGAGAGGGAGTTTAGGGGAGAGGAAGAATGGGTGAAAGGAGTGGGAGATATAGGCTTCTAGTTAGGAACTGAATAAGTCATGTGAATAAAAGGTACAGAATAGGGAATATAGTCAATGGTACTGTAATAGTGTTGTTTGGTGACAGATGGTAGCTACACTTGGTCAGCTGACTATGGTCAGCATAGCATAAGGTATAGAGAAGTTGAATTACTATGTCGTATACCTGTAACTATTGTAACGTTGTGTGTGGACTATATTAAAATTAAAAAAGAAAAAAAGAGTTTATTGCTAGACTAAAAGAAGCAAGTGTGTCACAGAGAGGTTTTGGTTCCGGGACCCATTTCCTGAGGTGAATAATCATTAGCAAGCCTACATGTATGTAATGGATAACTAGCATCAAAATGATTGAATTTTTTTAAGTCCATAAATATTTGTTCCAATTTTGAAACGAAAGCATATCTTCAGATTCTCAATGCCACATTATGTTCCTACGTATGAGGGCATATGTACTTGATCTCTTTTCCCTGTATTCTAGTCCTTGGGAAATTTTGGGAGGTCCTTACAAGACCTTACTACGTTTAGTATAAACTGTCAGTACAAGTTTGGGTATCATGATCAAGAAATTCTACTTGAAATATGTAGTTTACATAAACAGCTTGTTGAGAAGCCTTAATTGAGGGGAGGGCAGTATAAATATGATTTTCCCTCAACCACTGCTATTAAATCAGTATTAAATTTTGATAACCCTTAAAGAGAATGGGAGATCCTTGAAATCTCAGGATGATTTTGACAATTAAAACTCGGTTCAAGTTGGCTTAAACTTCAGTCATGTGTCAGCATCATAAAGCTCTTCTTCTCCCAACAGAGACTGAGCTTTTGAGCATGTGGAACAAGAGTGGAGATAGAAGCATTCATTACACTGTACACATCTCCCTTCCATCTCCATTTTTGATGTTGGTTTAGGGAAGAGAGATGAGGGAAAGAAGACAAACATCTTGTGTTTGTAACAGGGCAAGAGTGTTGCTGGCTTTTTTGACTAGTACTGACGGGCAATGCCCTCTGTATCATCATGGTTGGAATACAGACCTCTGTGGGCTACAAGTATACAGTTTAGGCTGTCTATGGTGCTTCCTCAGTACTCTGCTAATACTCAGAATCAAGCTCAAGTCTTCAGCTTCTAAGCAAGAGTTATCTCCACATCCAGGATGGGGCAACCTCTGTTTTTAGGTGGAGGACCAGTAATGTCTCTTGGATCAGTTACCTTCTGCGATGTCCTAGACTCAAAAAATTTCAAGTACTAGTACCCTTGCCAATCAGACAGTGGTAACAGGCTCCGAGTTGGAATAAAGAGTTACCTGGAATTTTTCTTTTCAGCTTTTGCATTAGCCAAGGTAAAAATCAGATTTAACATCCTATAATATTTTTTGCTCTTTTATTTTTTTATTTATTTTTCAGTATATGAAATTTATTGTCAAATTGGTTTCCATACAACACCCAGTGCTCATCCCAACAGGTGCCCTCCTCAATACCCATCACCCACCCTCCCCTCCCTCCCACCCCCCATCAACCCTCAGTTTGTTCTCAGTTTTTAAGAGTCTCTTATGCTTTGGCTCTCTCCCAATCTAACCTCTTTTTTTTTTTCCTTCCCCTCCCCCATGGGTTTCTGTTAATTTTCTCAGGATCCACTTAAGAGTGAAAACATATGGTATCTGTCGTTCTCTGTATGGCTTATTTCACTTAGCATCACACTCTCCAGTTCCATCCACGTTGCTACAAAGGACCATATTTCATTCTTTCTCATTGCCACATAGTACTCCATTGTGTATATAAACCACAATTTCTTTATCCATTCATCAGTTGATGGACATTTAGGCTCTTTCCATAATTTGGCTATTGTTGAGAGTGCTGCTATAAACATTGGGGTACAAGTGCCCCTATGCATCAGTACTCCTGTATCCCTTGGGTAAATTCCTAGCAGTGCTATTGCTGGGTCTTAGGGTAGGTCTATTTTTAATTTTCTGAGGAACCTCCACACTGTTTTCCAGAGCGGCTGCACCAGTTTGCATTCTCACCAACAGTGCAAGAGGGTTCCCGTTTCTCCACATCCTCTCCAGCATCTATAGTCTCCTGATTTGTTCATTTTGGCCAATCTGACTGGCGTGAGGTGATATCTGAGTGTGGTTTTGATTTGTATTTCCCTGATAAGGAGCGACGTTGAGCATTTTTCATGTGCTTGTTGGCCATCCGGATAACATCCTATAATATTTAAATAGGAAAGGGGCACCTGGGTGGCTCAGTCGGTGAAGCGTCCGACTTTGGCTCGGGTCATGATCACACGGTTTGTGACTTTGAGCCCCCTGTCAGATTCTGTGCTGACAGCTCAGAGCCTGGAGCCTGCTTCGGATCCTGTGTCTCCCTCTCTCTGTCTGTCCCTCCCCCGCTCACGATCTGTCGCTCTCTGTCTCTCAAAAATGAATAAAAACGTTAATTTTTTTAAATAAAAAATTAAAAAAAAACTTTAAATAGGAAAAATGCTTGAGACACTATGTAAAGTAGCATTAAATTGCTCCACAATTTATGATTCATGTGACCTTGACTGAGTCACAATACCGCTGAGCTTAAGTTTCCTCAATTGCAAAAATGAATAATAATAGTCCCTACTTCATGGCTATCTTAACTATATGGATATGTTAGTTTAGCTATATGAATAAAAATCATTTTTTAAAATTCAGATATCTGTTACATGTTAAGATTAAAACTTGAACAATATAAACAAGGAGCAAAATTTATTTCTGCAATGATTTCACATGTAGATATTTTCTATCAAAGCTGTTTATTGCTGAATGGTTTCCAAATAGATTTTCTTTAATATTTCTCATTTTCTTGGAGAGATTATAGTTTTGAGGATGATTTAAGCATATCCACCTTTTCTAAAGCAGTGAATCTCCGACTTCACCTAATATTGCTCACAAGTGAATTCAAATGCATTTTGGTAGGCACAACCCTCAGACCTTCTGATTTAATAGAACTATAGTAGGGATGATAGATTTATGTTTTGCCAAACAGCCTCTGCTTTCCAAGGAATCTGAAGCAGATAATTCCCAGACCACACTTAGGAAAACATTGCTTTAAGATGAATGTGAAACTTCCTCATTAATGGATACCTGTGAATGTTTGCAGCTATGTTATACTTAGGAATGTAAGGAATGCCTTGCACTAACAGAAGACACATAGGGGCAACCTGCATGACATTGATTCTATAGTTACAGAAATAAAGTGATATTTTGAAATAATTATAGCTTTGCATACTTATTATGCACAGGCAACTCTATTACCAAAACAGTGTTTCTTAGAGTGGTAGAAAAGAAACTGACCTTGAAAGTAATACAGCACTGAATTATAACTACACTTAAGGGGAAAATGGCAAATCTCTATTTTTGTTATAGGAATAATGGATACTTCACAAAAGAAGCAAAGTGATGAAAGCAAATGATTTTTTTCCTAAGCATCTTTTCTAGAAAAAAAATTTTTGTTATGTTTTATCTCCATGTTAAATAAAATGGCATATTAAAAATCATGCAATAACAGGTGCTATGCTACATATTTGCCTGGGAAGTTTTTAGATTCTTGATTTAAATTTGTGATTTTCTCTTTCTGTCTCTGTCTATCCTTCTCTGATTCAGAGCATTTCTCTTATACCAAGAAATCATCTAGATCTCTTTAGCATTTTGATGCAACTGATTACTTTCTTTTTGATCTGTGCCCCCAACCTCCTCCTAACCCTCACTAACAATAGCTTTATTCCCCAGACTAAACTTAGGTACAGTGAGTGAAATATCTCTGTCTCTGAGTAAGAAATACATTGAAATGTTAAGTGGCAATAGACACACCAGTGATCACAATGTTGAAATTTTTAAATAAAATAATGGACTATCTTACCACTTTGTATGCAGCAAGATAGTGATGCCATAAATGAAGAGGTCTTTTTTTCTAAAGCAGACTTATCTTTGTCTCTGATTCGGGAGCACCCCATCATTCAGACTTCTCCCCAGGGAATAGATTTGTAAGTAAAATTTGTAGGGGAGGCTCATTGTTTATTCTGATATCTGTAACAGCCCATGATTTTGCAACTGGGCTTGTCCTCATTTAAAATAATTTTGGATCTGAACCAGAAAACTTGTGTTGTCTAGACTCAGTTTGATTTCCCATAGTACTTCAAATCAGTATTAGAGGCATTATATAAAAGACAAATTTGTTCTTGTGTCTCTTCATGAACAAAGCATAATTCAGTCCTACAGAGAGCTCATTGCATTCAGACAACCAAAGCATGTGTGAACCTTATGTTATTCTGCCCTTTCTCAATATTTAAAAACTGATACCTATCTCTTCAAGAGGATAAGCGTTTTCCTAAGTTAAAAAAAATTTTCAGGGCAGGCTTGGCCTGCATTAACTCTATTGAATTCTTCAAATACATACCAAGTTAATGAAGGCTAAACCACGGTGGGCTAAATTTTTTGATAAATATCGAAGTCTTCTTTGATCCTGATAACCCACAAATGTTCAGCATGAGTGAGTTTTCATGGTCAGCATGCAGTGATTTTGATATTTAACTTAAGCTCTTGCCCAATGTGGTTTATTTCACTTATGTGGATGGTATGCTTAGAACTAAGAAGCAGGAAAAATTGGAAACAGCAGAAGGGCGCAAGACATGACATATAAGGCACTTTTCCCCATTTGGCTAAGCGTCTGCATCATTTACTTGTGGCTTCAAGGGCTCTCTCTTTGCATGTGAGTCCTTTTGAAGTAAAACAAACAAAAGCTCAGAGAACACTTCTTCATTTTATTTTACAGACCAGCCCTTGTCTGCTTTCTTTTACGAATCTGGGTCTCTTTTTCCCTTCATGGTAAAGTGGTAGGAAGTGAGGTAGGGTGAAGGTGGGTAAACGGTATGCAGTGGAAATAACTGCCTTCTCTTTCAATGCTTCAGTGATAATAAATGGCAACCCTCAACTAATTCATTGTAAACTCAAAGTCCCCCAATTTCCCCCGGGGTCAGAAGAAGTCCAATCTCTAATTTGTAGGATTCAGTGGCCTTTAGGATTCAAATGGAAAGAGAGAAATGTGTCCATATAGTGTATACAATGTATATATGTAAGCTACACTGTGATTCCATTTAGATGCTCTTAGAAATCAGGACAGTGGTCATCCTTGTTGCGGGGTGGGGGGGGGGGGCTGTTGGAAGGAAGCATGAGGTGGCTTCTGACATGCTGATCATCTTGTTTTACTTGATCTTGTTGTTATTGACATAGTTATATTCAATTTTTGAAATTTGTGCATTTGTGATATATATACTTTCTCCATCCTTCTGTTTTTAAATGAAAAATAAATATATAAATATATATTTAACCAATGTGTTCTTAATCTCAGCAATGTTGACATTTTAGACCTCTTACGTCTTTGTTCTTGGGGTTGTCCTGTGCACTGTGGAATATTTAGAAGCATTCTTGACCTCTACCTGTTAGATGGTAGTAGAATCTTTCTTCTCCCGGTGGGACAATCAAAAGTGTCTCCAGAACTGTCAAGTGTCTCCTGGGAAACAAAATCTTGAGAATCTCTGATGAAACCTATCATTGTAAAAGACTGTATGTCAAATGTGTAGAAGAAATAATCCCTTGAGATAAGATGGTATCATGATGGCAATGAGTAATATCAGGCTTGGAGAAGATTATGTGAGTTGGCATTACTTGAAACTCATGCTGCCTTCCAAACCATTAAAGTTTATTATAGTTTTGATGCACCGTGTTTCCCGCTGCTTAATGTTCATGTGTAACTTCTATAAATCAAATACAGCCAATTCAGAAATGCTTTTGACAACTGATTGATTGATTAATCTCAGTTTTGAGCAGAATAATTGGCAAGAAAAGGGAACCCATTATAGGACTACATTATTTATAGAAACAAAAGGGCTCAAAATTACCTGCAAGACAAGTATACGAGGGTATTCTCAGTTCTAATAACAAAACCTTACTTTACAATTGGCTGTTGAGGCAGACAAGTAAGCAATTGAAAAGAATGAACGTTGCCCAATCTCTAGGCATGAAGAATTACTAATACAAGTTCAGATTGCTCACAACAACTGATAAAATTAGTAGTAACTGGGTTATTACAGAGACAAGGCAAACAAGAATTCTGAGATAAAGTACTGTGTATAAAGATTCAAACAAAAAGGTGTTTAAAAAATGAACATTAACATTCTAGGCAAACACTCTAAAAGGCTGTGGCACCAGACTCGCAAACACCAGCAAATCTTGATAACTCTTTTTATTAGGACAAAATGCTTTCTGTTTAAAGGGCATCCAACATGTTTTTGTTTGGCTTTTGTTTTGGTTTTGGGTTTTTGCTATGTGTATTTTCTTAAGACGACTTACGGCTTAAAAGGGAAAATAATGCCATCTGAATCCAATGTTTTACCAAGAACTGTTTATCAGTGTTTCATTCTGTGCACTCAGAGTATAAATGCTTTCTTTTTTCCTGAAGCCAGATTTGGATCACTCACTTGAGCTGGGCCTGGGGGAAAAGCACAGCGGGTCTGATGAGCTGATTAATTACCAGAAATCAAATGCCTTCCAGTCAGGAGCTCTGTGCTTGAAAGCAAGCACCAAGACTAGAGAAATGGCAAGATCCACATGCATGCATGGACAGACAGGAACACCTCAGGGATTAAGTTTCACTGTGGCCTGAAACAAAGGACTTAAGAATGATTGTTTATCCTTGGCAGTGTGACCTGTGCAATCTTTTTTCATATAAGGGCTTTCAGCATATGACTTTTAAAGTCAAAGAAACCCTGTTAAATCAACTTGAAGATTTTGTCATCTTAAAAAAAAAATCCACATGATTTTCTCATTGCTTTTCCACCCTTTTTCACACTCCTTGAAACTTAGGTAGTAATTCATAATTAAAGGTTAGGATATGTCTTATTTCAAGTCTTGTGTGCATAAATAGAACTCTTTGCAGCTGTATCGTAGGAAGAGCTTCTCATTTAAAGTGGAGTGTGTGTCTACCAGGGAGATATCAACAGAGACAGAATGATATGAAACGCCGGGAACAATATACTGCCAAGCTCTGAAAACTGGAACACCATTAATAATCATAGATGGGCAAGATCAGCCTATTGACCAACTTTTCTCGTCTTCAAAGACCACAGAAATATGCAACTTATTCCCTCAATTCACTGTGTAGGTTGGTTTCTTCATGCTTAATATCCATAAAACCTCCATTAGAAGCACAGATCCATTTTTAAAAAAGGACTAAGGTCAAAGTGTCCAGTACTGAATTCTCATGCAGGAGGTTTGCCTATTTTTAGTTGCTGTTTTTAAACTTCTGCTGTGGAGATAATTTGTTCCCCCAGAAATTGCTTTTGCAATTTACTCTCCACCCCCAGAGAAGCACCCAGAGGCAGAAGCCACAGTTGCTGTGCTGTTTCACAGGGAAGGTCAGAAAGTTGTGTGCTACCCTTAGTCTCTGTAGACCCCAGCTTTGCAACTTCAGATCACTGAAACACCTGAGCTGCTCTCTTAAACAGATTTTTTTTGTTGTTTTTAAAGAAAGGCTATGGATTAAAAAAGGCACTAGGGGCACCTGGGGGGCTCAACCCGTTGAGCCTCCAACTTTGGCTCAGTTCACGATATCACGGTTCGTGGGTTCGAGCCTCATGTCAGGCTCTGTGCTGACAGCTCAGAGCCTGGAGCTTGCTTCAGATTCTGTGTCTCCCTCTGTCTCTCTCTCTGCCCCTCTTCCATTAGCACTCCATCTCTCTTTATCTCTCAAAAGTAAATAAAGATTAAGAAAATTTTTTTAAAGAGGGCACTAGGCTGTGGAATAAATAGGTCATGGGGATAAAAAGCATGACATAAGGAACATCATCAATGAATTATAACAGTGGTGTTTCTAGACAGTGGCTACACTTGTAGTGAACACAGCATAATGTGTAAATGTGACAAATTACTATGTTGTAACCTGAAACTAATGTAAACTTGTGTATCAAATACTTAAACATAAATAAATAAATAAATAAATAAATAAATAAATAAATAAATAAACAGACAGACAGACACTAGGCCAAATTCCTTCTAAACTACCCAAGTTTGTGTGTCTCAGAAAACAGATTGTGAGCTCTGAAAGTAAAACATAAAATTGTTCTTTAGTGTTGACTCTCTTTTCTGGTTGCCTTAGAAAGCTCTTCGGTGCTAAGTCAGTGAAAGAAATGAGATAAAAGTTCCTCAAATTTGAAGGAAGGATCAAAGCTGTATCATAAATACTTTAAGATTAACCAGCGGCAGGAGTGGGATTCATGTTCAAAACTACTTACAAGAGAGCCAATACCAAGAAGAGAAAACACGAGATGGAAATGCTTTAAGATGTGTGTAGAATTTATCAACTCTTGTTGTGCTGTGAGCATTCTCTGTTTCAGAATTCCCATCTTTTGTCCTATGTTCCCCTCTGGCACAGAAGGGTGTTGGGCAAAAAAAAAAAAAACTTCTTCCTGGAAGCCATGAATCAAATCACCCTTGTTTGGCACGCTCTTGTTAAGAAACCAAACTGCCATCCAGGTTGGTCATCCTTCTATTGCTAACCGGAAAATTATTCCTCTCTCCTATGTGTAAATTTCAAGACTAAAAGCATATACTAGTATATGAATTGCAGAGGAAGACCCACAGATAGAAACTAGCTGAACTAGAAAACACTAGAAAATAGAAAAAAAAAAAAAGCAAACAACCTAAAGTAGAAAAAAAAACCGTGAAAATCACAATGACCCAAAAGTTTATCTATAGAAATGAAAAAAATCAAGTTTTTTTTTTAAGTTAAATAAATTTGTTTTCATTAGTTATGCTTTTTTTTTTTTTTTTTTTTTTTTTTTTTGCCAGCCCTTTACCTTTTTTTATTTTCTCCTGTACTGAACTCAGGCTTTAGTCCTTGCCTACTCTGACCTACCCTTCACTCTCCAATGATTTACTTAGACTTTCCTCTATTTGTTGGGGGAATACGATGATGAAAATGGGAATCCATTTCTGTCCCCAAATAGCTCATACCTACACTCTCAATACCCACTTTTCTATTCTTATTCATTAATCTACGCCACTGTTAAATGATAATTATTCTCCCTATTTATCTTTTCCCCACATTTCCTTTATTCTTTCTTATTTTTTAATTACTTGAAATGATTTGTATAGATATTAAATATTTATGGAGTTCTACATATTTACCTATGGTGCTGCTATTTATTGGTTAACTTGGAGGGGATTTGTTGAATATTTTGCAAGAAAATGAAGGTTTAGCGACATGTTAAAAATTATTTTCAAAGATAGTCTCCTCATTGGACAAGTGGTAATCATTTATGGATGATATCTAACCCTGGGCTTCTTTGATATGTATTTTGGAGAAGTAATTTTTACAAAAATTACATTTGAGTTTGAAATGCATTGCATGATACCCCCCCACCCCCACCCCCCAACCCCCGCCCTTTTGGAAGAGAATTTACCCTTCTAATTATGTTTACCTTAGGCTAATATTAAAATTGGTTTGCATTCCTTGACATAAAAACTGCCTCAGGGAGAGGTCACAGAAAGAGGGACTTGACCCAGAAACTTGCAGACAAGGGAGAAGTCTGCCCAGGGGTGCAGATGTAACCTAGATAATTCAGAAAGTGGATAAGCCACAAACATATAACCAAGAGGCACTTGTCTCTAAAAAGTGAACTAGAAATCTTATTAAAACTTTGCTTTCTTTCTAATTTTTTCTATTTTTTTTAATTCTTTATCCCTGTTCAGATAAAAATCATAAAAAAATATTTCTTACTCTCACTTTCTATTTTACCATTTCTTTTTGCCTCTTTAGAAGAAAATATTCTAATATGGGGGTAGTCCAGAGCAAAAATAATTCAGTTGGCTTTACTTTGGCAGAATTTTAGTTATGTTCTTTTTCCTGTTTTTCTTTTCCTACCCTAGATGCACTTATACATAACTTGGATGACATCTCTTCTTTCCCACATCATCATTAACTTCGTGTAGGAAATAATAACAATTGTAGTTAAACAGGGCTTTTCTCCAGTGAGCTCCAAGTGATGTACAGCCATTATCTCAGGTGTGGACATACTATTCCTGTGAAGTAGGTAGTAGTATTCTCATTTCACAGATGGGAAATCTGTGTCATAAAGAGGTTAAATGAATTGTCCAAGGTTATGCAGAAAATTACTGTATGTTCAAGCCACATGGTGTACCCTCTTTTAGAAACTACTACTTAGAGAAAAGCCATGTAATATCTTATTAGCAATACGTTTGTCACTAATGACTGGGATCAACATAAAGATGTCCACTGAAGACTTCCAAGTATGAGGTAGTCAATAGTCAGATGAAAAGATATACAAAGAGAAGAAATATATGCTCCCTAGAGCCTGAAGTATAAACTCCATCATTCAACAGCAAGAACAGCAAGGCTTTTATTGAACTCCTGTTAGGTGCCAGCTACTATACTAACACTGGGACTGTAATTATGAAGACTCAGTCTTTGCCTCAAGAAACTCAAAAGTTGTTGAACAGAATGGAAATTTGTTTTAATGTTTATTTTTGAGAGAGAGAGAGAGAGAGAGAGAGAGAGAGAGAAGTGGGGAAGGAACATTGAGAGGGGGTGGGAAGACACAGAATCTGACTGGGAACACAGAGCCCCTTGTGGGGCTCAAACTCATGAACCGCGAGATCATGACCTGAGCCGAAGTCGGACGCTTAACAGACTGAGCCACCCGGGTGTCCCTACAATGGAAATCTTTAAGAGATACTTCCATTTATTTTAAGGAAGTGTATAAAGCTGTGTGGTCACGTGCTAAATGGGTCCAAAATACGACTTAGAGCTCAAAGACCTCACAGAATTATTTGATACACATCTCAGATCGTTCTGATTTCCCCCATACTACCCAAGTCACAGTGTACATGGGGCATTGAGTTTACCTCTAAAAAGGGTTACTTTTAATCTTCTAAAGTATTATATTAAATAATAACAAATTACACATACATATATGTATAGGTATGTATATATACACATACTTTTATAGATTTCATAATCCTTTTGTCAGGACGTCAAGGAATTTTTTACATAGTAAATGAATAAGATTGAGTGTTCAGACTCTTAAGACATCTAATTTGGAGACTTAAATATATTTCAGTTTGACTGTGCTTCTCTCAACATCCAGATTGCAGACCGAGTGTCTTCTCAGCAAGTGTGTTTTTATTGTCATATTTGAATATCGATTATGTCACATATATTGGTTATCTTCATCAGTCTTCAAAATACTACTTTAAAGCTACTTTAGTCTTCTTCCTTCTTTTTCCCAGTCTGCACTCAACCACAGAGTAGCTTTCCCTAATCACTCACCTATCTCCACCTTGATGCTACAACTCACCATCTAGAAAACTGTCTCATAAGCTTCCTACACAAGACTAAGAATATAGCATGTGGAAGTCATTAAGGACATTTTAAGTAGCTTGCACATTCAGCACATGCCCCGAGCCTAAAGCATATTAACCACATTATCTATGTCAAGTTCACCATTCCTCTGCCTTATAGTCATACAATTGAGAAATAGTATTGGCTGGTAATTTGTACTTCCAACTTTTGTGTTGCCATGAAACCATCTCTCTAGGTGTGAGTTCTGATTCTTATGTAAAAATCCACACATTTACAGATATGTATAAAAAGATCTCCACACATGTTTTACGTATTCACTAAAAGTCTTTTCTTTAAAATGCAATGAGAGTTCCATTTTTTTTTTTCTAGCTCAACTGAGATATAATTGACAAAGAAAGTTGTGGAAGTCCTTCCATGTGAGACAACATGGATTAAACTGGAGGGCATTATGCTGTGTCTCACTCAGACAAAGACAAATACAGCATGGTATCACTTACGTGTGGAATCTTAAAAAAAAAAAAAAAAGTGTTAACAAATTAATCCATTGTCCACTTCCATTTTTTTCTTTTTTTTTATTGTAAGTTTTGTTCTATAAATCTTTTCATATGTCCTTGCTTTGTTAGCTCAAGGTCTTAAAGATTTGTGAAAATGTACTATCTTCCAAACAGATAATAAAATGTTTTTATTGGGGCGTCTGGGTGGCTCAGTCAGTTAAGCATCCGACTTCGGCTCAGGTCATGATCTCACACTCCTTGGGTTCGAGCCCCGCGTCGGGCTCTGTGCTGACAGCTCGGAGCCTGGAGCCTGCTTCAGATTCTGTGTCTCCCTCTCTCTGACCTTCCCCTGTTCATGCTCTCTCTTTCTCTGTCTCAAAAATAAATAAACATTAAAAAAAAAAGGAAAAAAATGTTTTTATTATCCAATTATTATTGCCATATTTTTTCTGGACACAAAGACAGAAACATAGGCAAAGATATTTGAAAAGTTTGCTTTTGAGGAAATCATATGTTCTAGGACAAACTGCAATGTCCTTATTGCCCACATTCATTAGTCAATATCAAGTTTCTGCTCTGTTTTGTCTACTCATATCTAATCTCTTATATTTACAAAAACTAAGTGTCATATTTGTATATACTCTTCAGGTTTTGTTTGTGATCAATACTGTCCTTGCTCCATAGCTATTCAAAATTGAATGTCAGAACCTTGGGAACAATATGTATTGATGTGAGTCTCTACTGTGCACCACTGTTCAAAGTTCCCCTACTGACTTATAGTATCTTTCTTCTTTATGGTGAATATACAAACATCTAATTACAGTAACATAGAACAGTTATGTGAATGACTTCCTTTTCTGGGGTATTGGGGTTGACGGGGGGGGGGGGGAATATACCTAAATAAGCTATGATAACCAAATAATCTTCCTTAATTAAGCACACAATGTAATTCATTTGAAATGCAAACCCTAAAGAGAGACAATGGAGATTAGAAGAAAACCCGTGAAGAAACTCCATGATTGTGTTCACTACCAGCATCTATTTTTAGTTTTCAAAAAATTATTAAATCTTCTTTAAGAGAAAGAAACATGCGTCATCGACACTTCTAAAAATAAAGGTATAAATGTTGAGGGAACTATTCTTGCCTTTTGTTTTTGTGGTGCTGCTTTTACTGTGCATTGTTGTTTTAAGTATGCAGATGGGTGTGGTGGAAAGAAAATGAAGTATGCCCTTACAGCTCTAGGTGCACCTTGAAAAGGTCAGGTCTACAGGACCTATTGTTTTTCTTTTGTGGTTCTTATTGTTGAAAAGGTAGCAAGGGTCTTTTGTAGAATAAACTCTTCTTTGTATGTTTTTCCCCCCACATTGTTTCTAGTACCAATTAGAAGAGCAAAGAAGTGCAAACTCCTGAATCTCATTCATTGGGTAAGATGTATCAAGTGTTTATTAAGGATCTACCATGTGCCTTCACTGTTCTATAGATTGGGGATACAATGGGGAATAGGGATTCTCAAGATTATAGAGTGAAAACCTGGAGAGAAATGAGGAGGCAAGATGGAATATAAAATTATTGCAGATAGGAACCATTGCTGTGGGGAAAAGAGACGCCTGGAGCAGGACAGAGTGGGACTGTGTTGTGGGGGAGCTCTACTTAAGAAAGGGCAGCAGACAAGACAACTCTGAAGAGATAATATTGAGGCTGATATCTGAATAATGAAATTGAGACAGTCAGCCAAAGACCTAGGGAAAGTGTGTTTCTGACATAGGAAACTACAAGTGCAAAGGCTCAGAGGTAATAACAAATTTGGCATGTGAGGAAAAGACATAGTAAGAAAATTGAGCCAGTGCAAGACATGGAGGAAATGAAGTCCAAGAGATAGTTGAAGGCAAGATTAGGAAGGTCTTGAAAACCATGGCAAAATGACTGCATTTTACTATAACCTAAAATCAAAAGCTTGTGTATGGTTTTAAGCAAAGGAGTGCTATGGTAGGGTTTATATCTTTAAAATATCCTTTTGTCACTGATGTGGAAAGGGGATCTGAGGGAAATGAGGCTAAAAGAAAGATCAGGTAGCTACTACAATGGTCCAGATAAGAGACGATAGTAATTTGAACTTGAGTGGTTAAGAGAAAAAATTATGAGAAGTAGTACAGTTCAGGAAAGCTTTGAGATTGAGCCCAAACTACCTGCTGATGGATTGTGTACAAGGAATGAGGGAAAGAGGAATTAAGCACACGTCCTGAGCAATTTGGGAAATGATAGCCCCATCAACTGGCATAAAAAACAAAAACAACAGGGAAGGGTAGGTTTAGGAAGATGGGAAAATTAAGAGTTCTGCCTCCTGACACAGGATGGCCTCTGCAATCTAAGGATGATATAGATGTGAACCACTGGCCGCTGCTTGATTGCTTCTAGGGGTAGAACTTTCACTACTTTGAAAGCAGTACTAAGCACATTCCGTGCCTAATCACAATTTCCACAATATTCCTATGAGAAAACTGCTACCTTTATAATCTCCATACAGATGACAAAATTAAGATTTAGAGAGGTTACATAATTTGTGCAATAAACCACCACATTTATACACTCTGATATGCTATCTATCAGGAAAAGAGCTCCTAGTGGAGGAAACGTTATCCCAGAGAAGATTCCAAGGCAGAAAGCAATCCTACATCTCTGTGAAATGGATCTAGATCAGGAGATTTGGTCAGAAGTTTCAAGACAGACCAATATTAAAGGAGGACTAGCTGCAAACTGCCTTTGCCATTAGACTGGAAAAGTTTGCCAAACTCCCTGTGCCATTAGACTAAATAACATAAATTCTCTCTCCCTGAGAAGAAGTTGTTCCAGAAACCAGAGATGGAACTCAACTTGCCAGTTGGCTGTTAAGTAATTCCAGTTACATGGATTGGAAGGCTGCTGGTTCAGGAATCATTCAGTCATTTTGAAGGCAGTTGAATCTCATATACGAGGCATTGCTGATGGGACAGAGCACAAAAAAGTTGTTCAAACATTTGTTTCTATCAGGCTCTGGTCAGGTCTAATGTTAGGTAGAATATTGAGAATTCGCTGCTCAGGCTGAAGAAACTGATGTTTAATGTTTGATGTTAGAAGTTGCTTGTTCATCTTTCTCACCAATGGATGGATTGTTTTCCCTTCAGATTCTCTTCAGAGAGAAATTTCTTTCCAAAAGAAGTTTAAAATATCCCCTTGCAGTTATGATCAAGTGGAGACTGCTGATCATTGTAGACCAGGCAAGACAGAGCACTGGGAGTTGAAAGATTAAAAACATCATTTTAGGGTTAACAAGTTAAGACCACAAAACATTTTTTTTTTTTAACACTGGGACAAAGAGTAATCCAATTTATCCCATAAAAATGTGTAAGGTCCTATTTTAATTCCTTAAGTGAAGAGACTTAAAAATTTATATCTGGGGCTCCCGGGTGGCTCAGTCAGTTAAACATCCGATTTTGGTTCAGGTCATGATCTCAAAGCCCATGAGTTCGAGCCCCGGATCTGGCTTTCTGCTATAAACGCAAAGCCTGATTGGGATCCTCTGTCTCCCTCTCTTTGCCTTTCCCCTACCCACTCTCCCTCTCTTAAAAATAAGTAAACATTTAAAAAAATTATGTTCAGACCATATGCTATAATTTATTGATGTGGCTTAATGAATTAATTCAGTTGTTTTTAAATATAACAGCTAATTAATGAATTAATTCAACAGATATTGTGTAAGTGCCCGCTGAGCTTCAGCAACCGTACTGGGTGTTGGATACAATGTTGGGACACAATCTTTGCCCTCTTGGAGTTCACAGTTTGAGAAGGCATGCAAACAAACAAACATGTGCAACTGCAAATTCTGAAAAGTGGAAGGAAGAAAAGAAAATTCAGTGGAGACAATAAAAAGGATGACTTACTTCAGATTGGGTGATCTAGGAAGATTTCTCTGGGAAGGGGAAATTAAACTGAGATCTGAAAAATAAGGACTCAGTCACATGAAGAATTGGGGGAGGAGGAAAGAAATGTAGGCCGTTGGTCCAGCCCCTGCAATGATTCAGGACTTGGTGAATTCAGGGAGTTGAAAATCACAGTTGTGTCAGGAGGGAGATGACAGGAGGAATGAGATGAGGTTGGAGAATAAGAGCCAGATCATGTCTGATTAAGACATGTGGGCATTTTCATATGCTTGCCTCCAAATGTAAGAGAAACCAAGGATGTGGCACCACCTGATAGAGGTTCTTCAAAGACCACACCAGCTGTTATGCCAGTAATGGATTAGGGGCACCTGGGTGGCTCAGTCGGTTAAGCGTCCAACTTCAACCAGGTCACGATCTCGCGGTCCGGGAGTTCGAGCCCCGCGTTGGGCTCTGGGCTGATGGCTCAGAGCCTGGAGCCTGTTTCCAATTCTGTGTCTCCCTCTCTCGCTGTCCCTCCCGCTTTCATGCTCTGTCTGTCTCTGTCCCAAAAATAAATAAATAAACGTTGAAAAAAATTAAAAAAAAAAAAAGTGGGCAAGAGTAGGGGCACCTGGGTGGCTTAGTTGGTTGAGCGTCAGACTTTGGCTCAGGTCATGATCTCACAGTCCATGAGTTCCAGCCCCGCATCGTGCTCTGTGCTGACAGCTCAGAGCCTGGAGCCTGCTTCAGATTCTGTGTCTCCCTCTCTCTCTGACCCTCCCCAGTTCATGCTGTGTCTCTCTCTGTCTCAAAAATAAACACATATTTTTAAAAAAAAAAATTTAATTAAAAAAAAAGCGGGCAAGAGTGGAAGTAGAAAGACATACTATTAGGCTATATTTCAAATACGGACTATTGATGGCTCAGCCTAGGACAGAAAATGGTCGTAGAAATGGAAAGCAAACTATAGATGTTCATTTTGAAGGTAAAAGCAGAGCTTACCGATGTACTGTAGCTACAAAGGAAGAAGTGGGTAAAAACAACAATTTCCAAGCTTGAAATCATGGGTAGATAGAATTAATATAAAGGACACCAACATTATTTTATTCTATTATTCTAATTTAATTTTTCATATTTAAATTTTTTGTTTTGCCAAATAAGCAATTATTTCTCTAGTTTTTTAAAGAATGAGAGGCACTTTCCCTTAAGAGCTCACATAAAGAGAGAAGCCAAGCCTTATTCTTAGAGACTTTCTCCTTTGCCCTCATGAAATATTGACAGGGTTCTCTCCCCATTTCCCAGCCCAGGCACAAAGAGCATAACTGCCCACAAGGGAAGATTCTGGGGGGATGGGATACAGAAGAATATGGGACATTTCTGGTATGGTATAAAGGTTATACTTTCAGTTAAAGGAAATAGAATGCTTTTTTTTTCTTTACTTTTTAAAATTTTAAATTTAGCAATGCTATCTGTCTTACAGCTACTTAATTACCAAAAGAAGCAGAAAAAAAGAGTTTTTAGCCTAGTTATTAGGCGAATGCCAAAGAATAAGTATGTTTTCTTATTTAACAATTTTTAAATTCCTCAGAAGGAGAATATGTTAGACACACACACACACACACACACACACACACACACACAGAGAGAGAGAGAGAGAGAGAGAGAGAGAGAGAGAGAGAGAGAGAAATAGAAAGAGAGAGATGGGGGCATTTTATTTTGGTTCCTTTAATATTAAGAAATTGAGATTATGTCCTATGACATAGAAGTTGGCCATTAAAATATTAAAATGTGTCCCTAAGCATAGCACTTAGACTGATCAGAGCATGGACATTTCTATGCCACACCTTCTGCTAATTTTAAACTAAATTTGAATCTGTTACTATCATCAGATCTAAGTTTTCTGTGCTTGTACTTATCAACGAGATATAGCTACTGAACCCAAATATTTGATATCAAAGTACAGTGGCTTTGACTGGTTGGCTTGCATAATGCCTTGAATGAGACTGCCTTCTACTCCTGAGTACCTGACTTGAATCAGAATTCAAGTTTGGGTTCATTGGAATGGTTTTAGAGCAAAGTTAACTTAATTTTGATCTTTTTGAACTCTACTAGGAAGAATCTAAATATTTCATGTACAAGAAGCTGGTCAGCATAGAAACAGTATTTATTGAGCATGGAACAAGTTTATGAATGGAACAGAGGCTGCAGATCATCACTAGGAAAGAAGTAGTAGATTTCATCTCTCTCCTTAGGAAACTTACTATGTAATGAAAAAGACACATACAGTATCTGTTGCCTTATGGTCTCTCACTTACACAACCATAACCAGAGGTGACCGTATGCACAAAATCAAATAATAATAAATTAAAAAGCCTAGAAATTTAAAAGATAGAAGAAGAAGACAAGGGAAAGTGCCCACAGCAGAGTAATAAGTATTGTTCATGGGTTGACTAAGCATGGCTTGTTGGTTCAGTGGATTTAAAATTGAAAGGACGTAATCATAGAGTATGAAATACCTTGGCTGGCCCCCCATTTTAACAGACATTCAAACACAGACACACCCACCCACAGCCACAGCCACAGCCACACCCACACCCACACACATACACACACTTCTCCTTAATTGGGAGTATAGCTGCTTAAGATTTCTAAGTAAAATGCAGAAGCTTTTTCATCAAGTCCAAGGTCTCAGGTCATTATGTTAAAAGCTATTCATAGTGGTACTCAGTTATAAGAGGCCAAAACAATTGTTTTCTGAATAACTGGGTTAAAACAAACAAACAAACACGTCCCTTACAAAAAGTATTCTCACACACTCTCACTCAGAGACACAAAGTTACCCACATCCTTCAGCTTTAGTAATTTATGTTCTTGGAGTTCATTTTAACCTTCTACTATAGTTCGATTATCTAATTTCCATATTCATTACTCAGTAAGGAGTCTGATCACATTAGATGTTATACAACTCTCATGAGCATGGAAAAAATAACTTCTGCGTATGATGACTATTTCAACTTGAAAACACTGTGGGACACACTCACAAAGCATACACTCATTTTACTGGAGAAAGGAAGAGACAAGAACTGTATCTGGAGGCAAAATTGCATTAAATTTGGATACACATATGAATGTCTCAGTGTTTAATTGTTCAATGAAGCCTTCAAGAATTCTGTGAGTCTAAGTGATAAAAAGAGAATTAAAGGGCCCCCTAAGAATATATGCTTTTCTCAGCTGGCTCTTTCACTTTTCCCCAAACTTACAGAAAAGCAGAAGTGCCAGGAAAATGCGAATGAATGTTATGGAGCAGCAGGCCCCCACTTTGTATAGTTTGACGTGTGCATATAAGCCATTTTCAGGCCAGCAACACCCTACAATAAAGTCACTCCTGTTTGTGACCGTTTAGTAGGTCTTGAGGTAAATTTAGTAGCTTCTGACTGGTCATTTAAGGAAAGGAAATCAAATATAAACTCACACTTCATTACTAATAAAATCATATTCAGAATTAACTGTGATTTTTGCTGCACCCTTACGTGTAAGTATTGTTGCAAAAAGCATTCGTTTGACATACACACAGGTTCTTATTAGGTCACAAGATAAAGTAGATTTCTTCCTTTGAGCGGAGGTATTTAAAGTCTTAAAAAACCTTACCAGGAGGAGGTATTACATCATTGACAATTCCTTGTGAAAAAATAAATGAGTTGTCTAACCAAGGAGAATGGTTCCAGCACTCTTCCAAAGAGGAGGAGGCCAAAGGGAGGTGCTGTGTATGGAGCTAGGTCCCTCAGGACGCAGCACTGGAGCCCTGAGTGGATTCATACCAAGAGGGAGGTGGTAAAATGAACAATGTCAAGCACCACTTACGTGACAATTTTGTTCTGAGCCAAACCTGGAAAGATGACCCAAAGCAGGTGCTGGGTCTTTGTTGAGTAACAGGATGGCTATAACCCTGGAAAATCCTATTTTGCCTAAAATCTCTAGGGTTACTTCAAATAGAACCCGGAACTAACTCAGCCCAAGTGACTACTAGAACAGGTTAAATCTAATCAGCAGGACTGACAGACATACTGCCTTGGGGTCTGCAGCTCTTCATCTCTAGTCTTGACTAGTTCTCAGACTGGAAAGGCAACAGCCACTGACAGAAAATAACTTCCAGGAACTGAGTTAGGGAAACAAGTTCAAATTATCTGAAATTGATTTTTTAAATAAGTCAATATATATTCTAACCCGGTGAAATAATGAAGGATTTCAAGCAGAAATGGAAATAACAAAGCAAATATTATATTGTAATGATTAATAATTTTTAAGATTTGGCCTAAGAGAGTCACAGATTAAAACATAATTCAAGTTTAAGATATAGAATTAATATATTTCCTGTTTTATATTATATTCTCAAATTAAAACGATTTTTTACTAGGTATATAGCTGGCATTGGAATATTCAAAAGAACTTAACACAACTTATTCACCAGTTAGTCAGACACTGAAATATCAACCAATAGCCAACATTTACCTGAAACTAGATGAGGCTTAAAGAGTAAAGGGAAAATCATTCGCCAGGAATTTAAATCCTGTTATCATTTCTGTAAAGGATTACAAAACTGAGGCAAAACGAAATGAAAACTCAGCTTTTAAATATCTTCAGATTCCCCTCAATCCAACAGCCTCCACCTTCTGTTCTAATTGTGCCTTTTGGATCCTTCCTTCCTTCCTTTCATCAATCAATAGGTACATCGATCAATGTACAACATTTCTACGGTTGTGGTTGGAATACAAATTTAAATACATAGGTTGTGATCTCAAGAAACTTCTGTCTTGATTAATTGGCATAGCTGGGGAGAAAAGGCATACTAATAAAACCATAAATGACAATGCAAGAGAGAATCTGATAAGGCTCCAAGTGTGTGATGAGACAAGGTCTGTGGGAGTTCAGAGGTGGGAAGTACTACATGGTTTGGGCCTTGAAGCACTGATAATAATCAGAGGGTTTGAGTCATAAGGACAGATTAAACTCCAAGTCAGAAAAATACAGTGAGCAAAAGCACCAATGTAGGAATGCTTTAGATGTCTTCAGAGACCATTGAATGTATCTGGCAGGCTATCGCAAAGGATTTGTAGAGTAGGGTTTAAAAAAAAGGATGGGAAGGTAGGTGGAGGAAGATGGTAGCCGTTGTATCTAAATTCTTGTACCCCTTCTGAGAATCTAGAATCTAAACAGATGTCTAGCATGTTTGCATAAGGTAACCCAAATATGCCTTTCTTCCTCCTTCTCTCTGTCTCTCCCTCACCTGATTGGATCACGGTTAGATACTTGGCACAGGCTGGATGAACCGGATTATCTATTCTGGAAATTTGGAAATTGTGACACTCTCTCTCTCTCTCTCTCTCTCTCTCTCTCTCAAAATGGGTAAAATAAAACTTTAAAAATGAGATAATATACACAAAGTGTTTAGAACAGCACTGGGCACACAGTAGGCAATGTCGACCATTATTATCATTTTTCAGTCCTGCCTATATTTCCCACACGTGGATCCCTCTGTTCTTAAAAATTCACCCCTCAAAAAACAAACAAACAAACAAAAAACCATCCTTGTTTGTTTGAGTTAGTTTCAACTGTCCTATTTTTCCTGCAGCCAAATACTTCCTGACCTGAATGACTTCAAAAATAAACTTGGGTCACACAAGAAACATCTCAAATACTAGGCTCAGAAATGTGAATTCAAAACACTGAGATTTCCTTCTTTTTTGATCTTCTTCCCTCAATCAACCCATTTCCCAGAATTCAATCATGTACACTGACTCTCCTACTTTCCCCAAATTTCCAATTTGATGAAATGTAGTGAAATAGAAAAACTTTAAAAAATTACAGCAAATATTTATTTCCATGTCTTTTGCTCTTTCCAAATGCAATTTGAATCTGGGAAATTTGTTTAGGATTTCCTATAATTTTCAAGATGCTTAGAATTAGGGGAACTTAAACCAAGACCACCACAGACTTTTTTTAATGTGATTATTGCCTAATCTGCATTATGCAAGAAATCCCATATAACTTTTGTTTCTAAACAAATATAAGAAACTCAAGTTTTATGAAGTATTGTGGGTTTTTTTTTGTTTTTTAACCCCCACCTCCCCACCCCCCTGAGGTTTTTGAGTTAAGTGCTCTATAGCAATGCATTATTCCTTGGATATTTTATTCATGTAGGCTCAAAGTTGGGACCTGGAGAGGATTTTAGAATTTTACCATGCTATTTAAAAAAAAAAAAAACAAAAAAACTATTAGGCAGTTTTCATTAGCTGTAAAAAGATATTCTACTTTAAGTAGGTATGTTTAATGTTAATTTGGGGGGAACTTTTCAAAATTCAATTAGTTTTCAATGTCTCCTTCAGATTTTTGTGTATTTTATATACAGAGAAGAAAACAGTGACCCTCACAAGATCATCTGTAACAGTTTGTGGGTAATATTGAAGTCTGCAAAGTAGATTATTCTCAAAGAATGAAAAATATATAGTAGCCATATTTCTATTATTACAGCTTGGTCTGAATATGATAATCCTAATTATGGCTTCTAATAAATACCTAAATTCAATAACAAAGTTTTTAGCAAGGCATTTTAAATTTATTCCGTAATACTTATAACAGTACAGAGATTTTTGTTTCAAAACAATAAATCGTATAAACAAAATTGTATTTATGTGTTACCCTCTGTTTCTAAATCTAAGTTAACTAATAAGTAAATAGATATTTTTCATGTAATTTTTTAGCTTTTAGTTAAAAATTAAATTTATATTTACAGAAAAGCTGTACAAACAGTAAAGAAAGTTCTTGTTTACCCTTTACCCAGTTTCCTCTAATGTTAACATCTTACCTTATCATGGAACATTTTTCAAGGCTAAGAAATTAACAATAATATGATACTGTTGGCAGAGCAGAGACTTTATTCAGACCTCACCAGGTTTTCCACTAATGGCCTGACATGTTCATGGGACTAGACTACCAGGAGTCAGTCCCAGCTATTCTTCTAAAAAGGGTGTTGATATTGGGAAAGGTACTAAACTTTCCTGTAGAGTAGGATGAAGTAGGACAAATCCCCTTTGTGCTGTTGTAAGATTTAAATGAGACTGGCGCTAATCTAGCATACCATGCTGTATTTAAGTCTTCTATGGTACCCCTGAGCTGTGACAATTCTCGATCCTTTTCCTGTGTTTCACTACCTTGACATTTCTAAAGATGCTGGTCAGGTATTTTGTAGAATGCCCTATTTGGGTTTGCCTGATGTCTTCTCATAAGTAAACTGAACTTACAGATTTGGAGAAGAACATCACAGCGGTAAAGTGTCCTTTTCACCTCACACCTTATGAGGATGTGTATATCAACGTGACTTACTGCTGGTGACGTTAATCTTTATCGCTTGTCTGCCTGCTTTCTCTGCTAGTTTTCCCTTTCCAAATTCTATTTTTTTGGAAGCAAGTTACTAAGTCCAGCCTATATTCAAGGGATGGGGAACTAAATACCATCCCTCCCTGACCCTAGAGGAGAAATGGTTTGTAACAATTAACAAATATTTAGGGAAAGCTACTTTGAGGCTACCCAAACATAGTGTTTCTCCTTAATGTTTCACCCAATTTTAGCATTCATCAGTCGATTTGCCTGCTGCAGTTGTTACTGCTGTATTCTAATTATGATTTTCTATTTCCCTCATTCCTTGTACATTTATTACTTGGAATTCTGTGAGGAAAATGTAGCCTTTCTCCAGCATTCATTTATTTATTAATCATTTAGATCAGTGTGGATCCATGAGTACTTAATTTTATCCTTGCCTTATAATCCAATATGATTATTACACATTTTATTGCTCAAAATGATGCAGATTTGGCCATAGGTGACTCTTCTAAGTTGACTCTAATGTCCTTTTAAAAATGATCCCATCCTTGGGGCGCCTGGGTGGCGCAGTCGGTTAAGCGTCCGACTTCAGCCAGGTCACGATCTCGCGGTCCGTGAGTTCGAGCCCCGCGGTCCGTGAGTTCGAGCCCCGCGTCGGGCTCTGGGCTGATGGCTCAGAGCCTGGAGCCTGTTTCCGATTCTGTGTCTCCCTCTCTCTCTGCCCCTTCCCCGTTCATGCTCTGTCTCTCTCTATCCCAAAAATAAATAAAAAACGTTGAAAAAAAAATTAAAAAAAAAATGATCCCATCCTTTTTTTCTTTATTTTCTTTTTCTTAAACACTCCCTTACTGCTCCAGGCTCATTTTTATTTCCTGGTCCAGTCCTAGAATCAGTCATTTCTCCAAGGAAACTTGCTTCCTTCCATTGGAAATGGTATTTAGAAACCAAGATCTGGGAGCTTATTGATAGTACGTGTCACTAGCACCTCAAATATAGTAAAATGTTTTGAGTACAACTTAGGGAACAGAGTTAGGAAAGATATGCACCAGCCCATGGATATAATTATTTCTGTATTTATCTGTCTGTGTCTATGGAAAATAAACATGAGGTCAACCTTATTTGACACTGACAAAATTTCCAAATGTAAATTTGAAGTCAGCACAGATTTCATTCAAGTATCTGCACATTTAGACCATGAGTTTTTTTAAGCACCTTCTGAGTCATCAGAGATTTCATCAAGTTCACTCTTCTCTAATGTTTTAATATTCCATTACACTGAATTTATCTGAAATATGATAAACACATTACATAGTAACCAGAGATTTATATTATTATACTTTCATTCCATAAGCATTTATTAAGCATTGAGAGAAAAAGCAACAGTAAGACTTACAAGGCTGCTTCCCTCATACAGTTTTTATTTAGAGACTAATATGCATTATTTGTACTGATTTAATTGCCTATAATATACTGAGCATTGTTTGTTTTGTCACAAACATACCCTGAAAATGTTTCCTGCCCTCAAAATACTTGCTGTCTAAGGGGGCAATATGAAGTTGTCATGAGGTTTAGCTTCATCACATGAAAATATAGCGTATCAGTACATACCTCAAGTTTTATAAACTTAAATTTCTTTTAAAAATGCCTTTTAAAATGCCTTTCTCAGAAAAAAAATGCCTTGTCTTAATAAGTTTTAATAATCAAAGTAAAAGTGTTGAAATGTTTATTATAAGAAGTATTTAATGTCACGTGTGACTTAAAACAACTGATCAAACCCATCGCAGCAGCTTATAGGATATCAGAACAGAGAGACATCTCAGTAATCTCAGTTGGAAATGAAGCCTTGATACCTACGTTCACTGCACATACTTGGCCTCTTGGCTGCCAGACCAATGCCCATCTGTTTAAATGGCAGGTTGCCTACTCATAAGCTGGCTGGCCTCTTGTACTATGACACGAGTTCCAGCCAATGACAGCTAACAAAATGCTTCAGGAGGCAGCTCTTCTTACAGGAGGTCCTTCCTCATGCCAGAGTTAGAGGGGCAGTTGGCATCATGCATCCATTTAAACTTTGTCACACCTGTTGACACTTTTGTGCCAAAAGCAGACAATACTACAAACGAACACGAGAAAGCACAAAGAATTTAACGAAGCTTAAAAATAACCCTTTTCACCCTCTTAGAAATAGATGCTCAATTTCACTGCTGATTACTTACTTGCACGGTTGACATTTAATTAACAGTAATTGAGGATAGCCTTCTAAGTGGCCAGAAAAGAGTTTGCATTCAGGTGTCCTATATCTCCAGGATTTGGGTCCTTAATGCCCCATATTGTGTCATGCAGTGTAAGTCAATAATTACATTAAATATCTCTTTTGTCTATCTCTTTTCTAACAAACAGACCCATCTCAATGAAAGAAGATCCCTTTTAAGATAGCTTTCTTTTACTGGAGATTTGAAGTAATTATTCCAATTATCTAGGCTCCTATATGCACCAAAAAACTTGCATTGTCTCTTTCCTGGAATAGGTTAAAGCTACTAGATGGGGATGTGAGGGAAATACATTGCAACGTTGTCCCAGATTTTAACTTTAACAAACATCAGGTTATATATATATATATATATATATATATATATACACGCACACACACACACACATATATATGTATATATACATATGTGTATATATGTGTATATATAATTTATTATATATAATATATTATATATTATATAATTTGTATATATAAATTATTATATATATAAAATTTATTATATATAAATATTTAACCTGATGTTTATATATAAATATAAAAATAAATATATATTTATATATTTATATATACTTATATATATAATTTAAATATAATAGTAAAATATGACTATTTATGATTATATTCATTATTTGTAGTATTTCAATTGCCTGTGATTTGTTGAGTTTTGTTGTGTGTTTTGTCACAAGCACACTCTTAAAATACAACTCTATGGGGAGGAGCCAAGATGGCAGAACAGCATGGAAGTTTTTTGTGTGTCTCCCGTCCATGAAATACAGCCAGACCAACACTACACGCCTAGAAAACCGACAGGAGGATTAACACAACAATCGGCACAACCAGAACTACAGAATTCAGCAGGTACGCAATGTGGAGAAGTGAACCTGGGGAGCGACAAGGCGCAGGAAGGGAGGTGCTTTTGCGAGCGGAGAGACGACGGAGACTGGGGGGGAAGGGAAAATACGGGAAACCAGCTGGAGAGAAAGTGGAAAATTGGAAACAGCCGCAGGGACTAAACTAAAAAGGGAGAAAGGAGAAAGGACAAGGTTTAAATTCCATTAAGACTGCAAACAAGGGGAGCGCAAAGGCTGCAACTCCGCAGCTTGATACCTGGTGATGCTCTGGTGGGAAGGGAAAATCCCCAGGAACAGAGTTGGGTCCGGGAGGTTCTCTGGCCACATGAGGAAAAGTGGTTCCACTGCTGGAAGGACATTTGGTAGAGACTGTTGAAGCCACCTGGTCCCAGCAGACCCCAGAAAACGGCACATGCACTGGTGCTGGAACAAAGTCGTTAAGGGTGAAGCCTGGTGCCAGATGTGTGTTGCGATTTTCCATAATCCCTGAAACGCTGCTGCTACACTATCTCGTGAACTTTTTCTGGGGCGGGCTGTCACCTGGCCATAGTCTCGGGGCACCGGCAGCAGCAGGGTCCAGCAAGCATTCCTGGGTACAGCCAACATTCGGCCATTGCTCACTCGGCCATTTCTCGGTGAGACCCTCCTGCAGAGGAGTGGGACGGGTCAAAGCCGCAGTCCTTCCAAAGTAAGGGGCCAGGGGAAACAGCCACATCTGAGACAAAACTTGAGAGAGGTACTGACTGAGGCCTGATCACGGAGAGTGAAAAAGCGGGGAATGGATGAAAGCTGAGGACGGGTGCGCCATCTGGGAGAACAGACTGGTTAGCTGGGGGGCGCCATTTCACCACTCCTGTGCATGCGTATAGGCAACTATGAGCCCCGCAACAATCCACCCCAGTAGCCTAGCAGCGCCATCTAGTGGTGAGCAGAGCTGTTACACTGAGTCCCATCCAACTGGGCCAAATTCACTCTCCAAGAGTACAAGTCTCACCGCCGGCTTAGTTTACGGACTATAAAGCGCTGCATAGACTGACTTCTAGGAAAAAAACGAAGCAATTTCAGCTCTACTTCAATCTGTTAGCACGTTCATCTATACAATTTTCTTTCTTTTTTTTTCTCTTTTACGCTTCTTTTTTTTGAATACAGAGAGAAAAAATTCATTTTCATTTTCAATTTTTAATACAAATGTTTTTCTTTAATTTTTATTACTATATTTTTTACTTTTGTGTAATTTTTTTCAAATTCTATTTTACTTCCATCATTTTATTTTAGTCTACTTCAGGGTATTCACCTTTTCAAATTTTCAAGCGATCTCCTTTTTTTTCTTTTTCTTTTTTTCCTCTTTTTCATTTCTTTTTCTTGAATGCAGAAAGAGAAAAACTTCATTTTTACTTTCAATTTCTATTAAGAATATTTTCTTTAATTTTTTTACTATACTTTTTGCTTTTATGTAAATTTTTTTCAAATTCTATTTTACTTCCATCATTTTATTTTAGTCTGCTACAGTGTATTAACTTCCTCAAATTTTCAAATGATTTCCTTTTTTTCTTTTTCTTTTTTCTTTTTTCTCTTTTTTGTTTCTTTTTCTTGAATAAAGAAAAATAAAAATTAATTTTTATTAATTTTTATTAAAAATCTTTTTCTTTAATATATTCTACTATAGTCTTTACTTTTGTGTATATTTTTTCAAATTCTATTTTACTTCCATCATCTCATTTTAGTCTACTTCAGTGTATCCATTTTTTCAAATTCTCAAACGATTTCCTTTTTTTTCTCCCCCCCCCCTTTTATTTTCTTTAATCTGTCAAACCACTTTCAACACCCAGATCATAAACACACCTAGGATCTAGCATTATTTATTTGATTTGTGTGTGTGTGTGTGTGTTTAATTTTTAAAATTTTAATTTTTAAAAATTTTTATTTTAATTTTTCTACCTCATAATTCCTTTTCTCCTTTCAAAATGGTAAAATGAAGGAATTCACCTAAAAGAAAGAGCACAAAGAAGCGACAGCCAGGGATGTAACCAATACAGATACAAGCAGAATTTAGAATCTGAGCCAGAATTTAGAATCACGATAATAAGAATACTAGCTGGAGCCAAAAGTAGATTAGAATCCCTTTCTGCAGAGATAAAAGAAATAAAAAATAGAAAGAATGAAATTAAAAATGTTATAACTGAACTGCAATCACAGATGGATGCAGCGGCAGCAAGGATGGACGAGGCAGAACAGAGAATCAGCGACATAGAGGACAAACTTATAGAGAATAATGAAGCAGAAAAAAAGAGGGAGATTAAGGCAAAAGAGCACGATTTAAGAATTAGAGAAATCAGTGACTCATTAAAAAAGAATATCAGAATCATAGGGGTCCCAGAAGAGGAAAAGAGAGAAATAGGGGTAGAAGGGTTATGTGAGTAAATCATAGCAGAAAAATTTCCTAACCTGGGGAAAGACACAGACATCAAAATCCAGGAAGCACAGAGGACGCCCATTAGATTCAACAAAAACCGACCATCAACAAGGCATATCATAGTCAAATTCACAAAATACTCAGGCAAGGAGAGAATCATGAAAGCAGCAAGGAAAAAAGTCCCTAACCTACAAAGGAAGACAGATCCGCAGCAGACCCTATCCACAGAAACTTGGCAGGCCAGAAAGGAATGGCAGGATATATTCAGTGTGCTGAATCAGAAAGATATGCAGCCAAGAATTTTTTATCCAGCAAGGCTGTCATTCAAAATGCAAGGAGAGATAAAAAGTTTCCCAGACAAACAAAAACTAAAGGAGTTTGTGACCACTGAACCAGCCCTGTAAGAAATTTTAAGGGGGACTCTCTGAAGGGAGAAAAGATGAATGAATGAATGAGTGAATAAATAAATTAATTAATTAATAAATACCAAAAGCACCAAAGATGACAAAGGACCAGAAAATACCACCAGAAACCCCAACTCTACAAGCATCATAATGGCAATAAATTCCTATCTTTCAGTACTTACTCTAAATGTCAATGGACTCAATGCTCCAATCAAAAGACATAGGGTAACACAATGGATAAGAAAACAAGATCCATCTATATGCTATTTACAAGAGACCCACTTTAGACCTAAAGACACCTTCAGATCGAAAATAAGGGGATGGAAAACCACCTCTCATGCTAATAGTCAACAAAAGAAAGCCGGGGTAGCCATATTTATATCAGATAATCTACACTTTAAAATAAAGACTGTATCAAGAGATGCAGAAGGGCATTATATCATAATCAAAGGGTCTATCCACCAAGAAGACCTAATAATTGTAAACATTTATGCGCCAAAAGTAGAAGCACCCAAATATATACATCAGTTAATCACAAACATAAAGAAACTCATCGATAGTAATACCATAATAGTAGGAGACTTCAACACTCCACTCACAGCAATGGACAGGTCATCTAATCAAAAAATCAACAAGGAAACAATGGCTTTGAATGACACACTGGGCCAGATGGACTTAACAGATATATTCAGAGCATTTCATCCTAAAGCAGCAGAATATACATTCTTCTCTAGAGCACATGGAATGTTCTCCAGAATAGACCATATACTGGGACACAAATCAGCCCTAAGTAAGTACAAAAAGATTGAGATCATACCGTGCATATTTTCAGACCACAACGCTATGAAACTTGAAATCAACCACAAGAAAAATTTTGGAAAGGTAACAAATACTTGGAGACTAAAGACCATCCTACTAAAGAATGAATGGGCTAACCAAGAAGTTAAAGAGGAAATTAAAAAGTATATGGAAGCCAATGAAAATGATAACACCACAACCCAAAACCTCTGGAACGCAGCAAAGGCTGTCATAAGAGGAAAGTATATAGCAATCCAGGCCTTCCTAAAGAAAGAAGAAAGATCTCAGATACACAACCTAACCTTACGCCTTAAGGAGCTGGAAAAAGAACAGCAAATTAAACCCAAAACCAGCAGAAGACAGGAAATAAAAAAGATTAGAGCAGAAATTAATGCTATTGAAACCAAAAAAAAACAACAAACAAACAAAACAAAACAGTAGAACAGATCAATGAAACCAGAAGCTGGTTCTTTGAAAGAATTAATAAAATTGATAAACCACTAGCCAGTTTGATCAGAAAGAAAAAGGAAAGACCCAAATAAATAAAATCAAGAATGAAAGAGTAGAGATCACACCAACACAGCAGAAATAAAAACAATGATAAAAGAATATTATGAACAATTTTATGACAATAAAATGGGCAATCTGGAAGAAATGGACAAATTCCTAGAAACATATACACTACCAAAACTGAAACACAAGAAATAGACACAAAAAACACAACAAATAGAAAATTTGAACAGACCCATAACCAGTAAGGAAATCGAATTAGTAATAAAAAATCTGCCGAAAAACAGGAATCCAGGGCCAGAAGGCTTTCCAGGGGAATTCTACCAAACATTTAAGGAAGAGTTAACACCTATTCTCCGAAAGGTGTTCCAAAAAATAGACATGGAAGGAAAACCTCCAAACTCTTTCTATGAAGCTGGCATTACCTTGATTTTAAAACCAGACAGAGACCCCACTAAAAAAGGAGAACTATAGACCAATTTCCCTGATGAACATGGACGCAAAAATCCTCTACAAGATATTAGCTAACTGCCTCCAACAATACATTAAAAAAATTATTCACCATGACCAAGTGGGATTTATGCCTGGGATGCAGGGCTGGTTTAATATCTGCAAAACAATTAATGTGATTCATCACATCAGTAAAAGAAAGGACAAGAACCATATGATCCTCTCAATAGATGAAGAGAAAGCAATTGACAAAATACAGCATCCTTTCTTGATAAAAACCCTGAAGAAAGTAGGGATAGAAGGAGCATACCTTGAGATCATAAAATCTATATATGAACGACCCAACGCTAATATCATCCTCAATGGGGAAAAACTGACAGCTTTCCCCCAAAGGTCAGGAACAAGACAGGGATGTCCACTCTTGCCACTGTTATTCAACATAGTATTGGAAGTCTTAGCCTCTGCAATCAGACAACACAAAGAAATAAAATGCATCCAAATCGGCCAGGAGGAGGTCAAACTTTCACTCTTTACAGATGACATGATACTCTATATGGAAAACCCAAAAGATTCCACCAAAAAACTGCTAGATCTGATTCATGAATTCAGCAAAGTTGCAGAATATAAAATCAATGCACAGAAATCAGTTGCATTCCTATACACCAACAATGAAGCGACAGAAAGAGAAATCAAGGAATCGATGCCATTTACAGTTGCACAAAAAACCATAAAATACCTAGGAATAAATCTAACCAAAGAGGTGAAAAATCTATATGCTGAGAACTATAGAAAGCTTATGAAAGAAATTGAAAAAGACACAAAAAAAAAATGGAAAAAGATTCCATGCTCCTGGATAGGAAGAACAAATATTGTTAAAATGTGGATACTACCCAAAGCAATCTACATATTCAATACAATCCCTATCAAAATAACACCATCATTCTTCACAGAGCTAGAACAAATAATGCTAAAATTTGTATGGAACCAGAAAAGACCCCGAATAGCCAAAGCAGTCTTGGAAAAGAAAAACAAAGCAGGAGGCATCACAATCCCGGACTTCAAGCTATACTACAAAGCTGTAACCATCAAGACAGTATGGTACTGGCAGAAGAACAGACACTCAGATCAATGGCACAGAATAGAGAATCCAGAAATTGACCCACAAACGTATGGCCAACTAATCTTTGACAAAGCAGGAAAGGATATGCAATGGAATAAAGGCAGTCTCTTCAGCAAGTGGTGCTGGGAAAACTGGACAGCGATATGCAGAAGAATGAACCTGGACCACTTTCTTAAACCATCCACAAAAATAAACTCAAAATGGACGAAAGACCTAAATGTAAGGCAGGAAGCTGTCAAAATCCTCGAGGAGAAAGCAGGCAAAAACCTCTTTGATCTTGGCTGCAGCAACTTCTTACTCAACACATCTCAGGAGGCAAGGGAAACAAAAGCAAAAATGAACTACTGCTTTTGTTCAAAATAAACCTCATCAAAATAAAAAGCTTCTGCACAGCAAAGGTAACAATCAGCAAAACTAAAAGGCAACCAACAGAATGGGAGAGGGATTTGCAAATAGCATATCAGATAAAGGGTTAATATCCAAAATGTATAAAGAACTTATCAAACTCAACACCCAAAAAACAAATAACATCCAGTAAAGAAATGGGCAAAAGGCAGAAATAGACCCTTCTCCAAAGAACACATCTAGATGGCCAACAAACACATGAAAAACTGCTCAATATCACTTATCATCAAACACAAATCAAAACCACAATTAGATACAACCGAATACCTGTCAGAATTGCTAACATGAACAACTCAGGCAACAACAGATATTGGCGAGGATGTGGAGAAAGAGGATCTCTTTTGCATTGTCGGTGAGAATGCAAGCTGGTGCAGCCACTCTGGAAAACAGTATGGAGGTTCCTCAAAAAATTAAAAATGAACTACCCTATGACCCAGCAATTGCACGACTAGGCATTTCTCCACGGGATACGGGTGTGCTGTTTCGAAGGGGCACATGCACCTCCATGTTTATAGCAGCACTATCAACAATAGCCAAAGTATGGGAAGAGCCCAAATGTCCATTGATGGATGAACGGATAAAGAAGATGTGGTATATATATACAATGGAGTATTACTCGGCAATCAAAAAGAATGAAATCTTGCCATTTGCAACTACATGGATGGAACTGGAGGGTATTATGCGAAGCGAAATTAGTCAGTCAGAGAAAGACAAAAATCATATGACTTCACTCATATGAGGACCTTAAGAGACAAAACAGATGAACATAAGGGAGAGAAACAAAAATAATATAAAAACAGGGAGGGATACAAAACAGAAGAGACTCATAAATATGGAGAACAAACTGAAGGTTACTGGAGGGGTTTTGGGAGGGGGGATGGGCTAAATGGGTAAGGGGCACTAAGGAATCTCCTCCGGAAATCATTGTTGCACTATATGCTAACCAATTTGGATATAAATTTTAAAAAAATAATAAAATAAAATAAAATACAACTCTATGGATAAAATGAACTATGTTTTACAAGAACTTTAATTAGGATAGTGCACAATTCCCTGCCCCCAGTCCACCCCCACTTCTCCTTGAGCTAACATGAAGCCAGCACATCAATCTTCTATTTAATGCCATGGAAATGATTTAGAATGTAGGAAAAGTATTTATTCATAATAATAATGATAACGGGCCGCCTTGGTGGCTCAGTCAGTTGGGTGTCTGACTTCGGCTCAAGTCATGATCTTGCCGTTCATGAGTTTGAGTCCCACATTGAGCTCTGTGCTGACAGCTCAGAGCCTGGAGCCTGCTTTGGATTCTGTGTCTCCCTCTCTCTCTGCCCCTCCCCTGCTCGTGTTTTCTTTTTCTCTCTCTCTCTCTCTCAAAAATAAATGAACATTAAAAAAAATAATAATGATAAAATCACAAAATGATTAAACTAGCAATATTCAATGTCTCAAAGGTTGTTGGAAGTGGATGGGTTATCTAGCTCCTGGACATGACCTTCAAGAACCATAGTGATCACTTCCCTGATTACAAGTTGAACAACCACAATAACAAGCAGCATTTTCTAAGGACTTATTATTTACAGAACTCTATGCTATATTCTTTAAATTTATACATCACTTAATAATCAGAACACCAAGTGAGATACCATTTTTCCATTTCACAGGTAAGTAAACTGAAGCACAGAGAGATTAAATAACTTGCCTTTACATGATAATGTGTAAGTGGAACAGTGAAGCTTCAAATTCAAGCACTTGGTTTTTTTGCACTTTAAACTTACTTTCTATTAATGCTACTTCTTCCCTTCTATTTTTTTTTTAATTTTTTTTCAACGTTTTTTATTTATTTTTGGGACAGAGAGAGACAGAGCATGAACGGGGGAGGGGCAGAGAGAGAGGGAGACACAGAATCGGAAATAGGCTCCAGGCTCTGAGCCATCAGCCCAGAGCCTGACGCGGGGCTCGAACTCCTGGACCGCGAGATCGTGACCTGGCTGAAGTCGGACGCTTAACCGACTGCGCCACCCAGGCGCCCCACTTCCCTTCTATTTTATACTCTTTGTCCCTTCTGCCTAGATTTATACCCTCCCTGCCACCCTCCTTCTCCTGCCATTCATTTCTCAGGGATGACTTCTACTGGTCTTTAAGGTTCTAAAGTTCCCTTTCTTCATTGGTTTGATAATACTGCCCTCTTGATGCCTTCATTTTAGGTTCTGTAGTTCTTCTGCATGTTTCCATTATACTCTAGCAGTATTTTTCATGTAGTATAGAAATTGAATTAAATAATATCTCTATTCCAATCTAGATCATAGGAATTTTTAATTTTTGTTAACATTTATTCATTTTTGAGAGATGGAAAGACAGAGCGTTAACGGGGGAGGGGCAGGGAGAGAGGGAGACACAGAATCTGAAGTAGGCTCTAGGCTCTGAGCTGTCATCACAGAGCCTGGCATGGGGCTTGAACTCATGAACTGTGAGATCATGACCTGAGCTGAAGTCAGAGGCCCAACTGACTGAGCCACCCCAGTGCCCCGATCATAGGGATATTTAAAGAGGAGACCATATCTGTCATGTTCACATTGTCATTGCAGTACTTAGCAAGATGAATGACACCTAATAAATACTCAATAAGTATCTGTTCATTCATTCATTTGTTCAACACATACTAAATGGCAGGTAGTGTTCTAGGCTTAGGGATACAATAGCAAACATGAAAGATAAAATGTTGTCTTAGTGGAGGTTAGGTTGTGGGTTGGGCTGAGTAATAAATAAAATAAATATGGATACCATACTATAGATGGTAGCAAATGCTATAGACAAAAATAAGTCAATAAAGTGGTGTGGAGTTTGTAGCTGATTGAGGACTTTAAATAAGGCAGTTAAAGAAAGCTTCACAGGGAAGGTGACATTGGAGAAAACACTGAATGGAGTGATATCTGGAGGAGAACTGTTCAAAGAAAGGAGAAAAATTAAAAGCAAATGTCCTCAAGCAGAAGCATAAGTTGAATCTTGGATTTAGCAATATGGCAGTCACTGGAAACCTTGATAAGAGCAATTTTGGTGGATTGATAGGAGTATCCTGACTGGCATGGAAACATGCAGTAGAGATAAAAAGAGTTTATCTATAAAGGACAGGAGAGAAATGACAGTTGAAGGAAGAAGGAGGTTCATGAAAAGATTTCTTTCTAAAGGTAGTAGGACTAACAGTATGTTTGTATAATGACAGGGAAATTCCAGGAGAGAGTTAAAACTTGATCATATAGGAAGGAGAAAAGGATTGCTAGAGCTATGTGCTTGAGCAGGTGGGGTAAAAGGGTGACTTTATGTAGAAGATCCCAATTAAGTTACTTCTAAAAGAAGTTTATTTCTCTTCCATGTAATTGTCAAAGTGAAAGCAGATCAGACCTATGATGTTGGTACCACAGAGTCAGGATCATAGGTTCTGCTGATTTTTCTCTCAACTACCTTTAAGCTCTGGTCCACATTGTACAAAATGGCTCATAACCACATTCTCACAAGCAGGAGAGGAAAAGGTGTGTGTGTGTGTGTGTGTGTGTGTGTGTGTGTGTGTGTGTGCACGCGCGCGCGTGGCAGGGGTAGGGGTGTAATTGCATGTTCTTTCTCTCTAAGGTCAAGACCCAGAAGTGGCATACTAATTACACACACAGCAAATCTGTGGCAGAGCTTAAACACAAGCCCACATCTAATTTCAAAGGCTATTGGAAAATGTAATCTATTTTGGCCTATGAAACTATTTAAAATTAGTGAATTTGTTTTTTGTAGTAGAAGGGGAGTAGAGATTTGACCTATTTTCAACTCTGTAATCTTTCCAATCAGGATAGTTAGAGTATATATAAGTTGTCCTGTCTTCCATGCTGTCTCCAGTCCCCAATATATCCTAGTACTGGTGGCCAGTAGCTGGAGTGGGGACAGGGTGGGGGGTAACTCCTAGTCTCTACTATATAAAAGAAAAAGATAATTTGTTTGCCCAGTGGGAAAAGATTTTTCAGATCTTGGGGAAAGAAAATCTAACATGTAAGGCCATCAAGTCTGCATCTATCCAATCTACCCAAAACCAATAAATTTGTAGTTTTAGTTAAAATATTTTTAGTTCTCATCCATGTCATAAATGAAATTGCTTACATTTGATTATGAGGCAGTAGAAAGGGGTAAGTAATGCATAATATAGCTAAAGTATGAGTAAAGAGATCCAGGTTGGTACCCCAGCTTCTGTGCTTAAACAAGTTACCTTACTTATTTAAGCTTTAGTTAACTTATATGTGGAAAATGGTTAATAATAATAACAGATTCATTTGGTTGATAGAAGGACTGAATGTTAAGTAGCTAGGGTAGTGCTTTGACATGGTAAGTGCACAGAAATAATTGCTATTATTGTCCTAACCTGACAAAACTCCATATGCAAAACTAGGATAGTTTCTTTTTATTTTTTTATTTTTTTTTTAATGTTTATTTATTCTTGAGACAGAGAGAGACACAGCATGAGCAGGGAAGGGGCAGAGAGAGAGGGAGACACAGAATGTGAAGCAGGCTCCAGGCTCTGAGCAGTCAGCACAGAGCCCGATGCAGGGCTCGAACTCATGAACTGTGAGATCATGACCTGAGCCGAAGTTGGACACTTAACCGACTGAGCCACCCAGGTGCCCCAAAACTAGAATAGTTTCAATTTTGTTTGAGCATGTAAATAACAATGAAAATGTTGAATTTATCATATGCTCTTGATTTCAAAATCAATATGAAGGTAGTATAAGTTATGAGTAAGTTCTAAGAGGTGACAATAATAAGAATTTCCCATTGATCTATGTGTCTATTATTGTGCCAGTACCATACTGTTTTGATTGCTGTAGCACAGATCAATTGAACAGGATGAAGATTCCAGAAATAAACCCACCCTTATATAGTCAATTAATCTATAAAGTCAATGGAGAAAAGACAGTTTCTTCAATAAATGGTGTTGGGGAAACCTGACAGTTACATGCAAAGGAATAACACTGAACCACTTTCTTTTTATTTTTAATTTTTTTAACATTTATTCATTTTTTGAGAGACTGAGAGAGAGCATTAGTGGGGGGGGGAGGGGCAGAGAGAGAGGGAGACACAGAATCCAAAGCAAGCTCCAGGACCTGAACTGACAGCACAGAGCCCGACGTAGGCCTCAAACTCACAAACTGTGAGATCATGACCTGAGCCAAAGTCGGACGCTTAACCGACTGAGCCACCCAGGCGCCCCTGAACCACTTTCTTATGTCATACACAAAAATAAACTCAAAATGAGTTAAAGACCTAAATGTGAGACCTGAAACCATAAAACTCTTAGAAGAAAACATTGGCAGTAATGTCTTGGACACTGGCCTTAGCAACGTTTTTCTAGATATGTCTCTTCAGGCAACTGAAACAAAAGCAAAAATACACTATTGGGACTATACCAAAATAAAAAGGTTTTGCACAGCAAAAAAGAAACCCATGAACAACACAAAAAGACAATCTACTGAATGGGAGAAGATACTTGAAAATCATATATTAGGTAAGCAATTAATATCCAAAATATATTTACACAACTCAACACCAAAACAAAATAAAACACCCACAAAAATAAATAATAATAATAATTATAATAATAATAATAATAATTAAATTTTAAAAAGGCAGAGGACCTGGATAGATACTTTTCAAAGAAGATATACAGGTAGCCAACAGACACATGAAAAGATGCTCAATATCACTCATCACCAAGGAATTGCAATTCCAAACCACAATGAGATATCACCTCATACCTGTCAAAATGGATGAACTCGAAAACAAAAAAATAACAAGTGTTGTTGAGGATGTAGAGGAAAGGAAACCTTTGAGCACTGTTGAAGGGAATATAAATTGGTACAGCCACTGTGGAAAGCAGTATGCAGTTTCCTCAAATAACTAAAAATAGAAATACCATATGACTCGTATTCCCACAGCAGCCTGAAAAAAGAGCCAAGGAATGAATTAAAGACCTAGAAGACGAAATAATAGAAAATAATGAAGCTGAACAAAAGAGAGAAAGAATAATTATGCAACATGAGAATAGACTCAAAGAGCTCAGTAAGTCCATCAAATGTAACAACATTCTTATTATAAAAATTCCAGAAGAAGAGAGAGAAAAGGGGGCAGAAAATTTATTGTGATAAATAATAGCAGAAAATCTCCCTAGTCTGGAGAAGGAAACAGACATCTAGATCTGGGAGGAACAGAAAATTCCCATCAAAATCAACAAAAGCAAACCAACACCAAAACATATTGTAATTAAATTTGCAAAATATAGTGATAAAGAAAAAAATCTTAAAAAGAGCAAGACAAAAAAGTCCTTAACTTACAAGGGAAAACCCACAAAGATAGCTGGAGATTTCACAACAGAAACTTGACAAGCCAGAAGGGAGTGGCATGATGTACTTGAAGTTATGAATGGGAAAAATCTGCAACCAAGATTCCTCTATCCAGCAAGGCTACCATTCAGAATAGAAGGAGAGACAAAGAGTTTCCCAGACAAACAAAAACTAAAGAAGTTTGTGACCAAAAACCAGCCCTACAAGAAATATTAAAAAGGATTCTTGGAGTGCAGAGGAGAGACCAAAAGTGACAAAGACAAGAAAGGATCAGAAAAAATCTCCAGAAACAACAAGAAAATAAAATGGCAATAAATACACATCTATTGATAATTACTTTGAATGTAAATGGACCAAATGCTCCAATCAAAAGACATAGGATGTCAGAATGGATAAAGAAATAAGACCCATCTATATGCTGCCTACAAGAGACTTATTTTAGATCTAAAGACAATTGCAGATTGAAAGAGAGAGGGTGGAGAATGCAAATGGACATCAAAAGAAAACCAGAGTAGCCATACTTATATCGGACAAACTAGACTTAAAAAGAAAGACTGTAACAAGACACAAAGAAGGGCACTATATAATCATAAAGGGTACTACCCAACAAGAACATATAACAACTGTAAATATTTATGCACCCAAGATTGGAGCACTCAAATGTATGAAACAATAACAAGCATAAAAGAGCTCATTGATAATAATACAATAATAGTAGGGGACTGTAATACCCCACTTATATCAATAGAAAGATTGTCTATGCAGAAAATTAACAAGGAAACAATGGTTTTGATTGACACACTGGAACAGATGGACTTAGAGATACTCAGAACATTCCATCCTAAAACTGCAGAATACACATTCTTCTCAAAGGCACGTGAAACATTCTCCCGAACAGATCACATATTGGGTCACAAAACAGTCCTCAACAAAAAGATTGAAATCATACCATATACCTTTTCTGACTACAACACTATGAAACTAGAAGTTAAGCACAAGAAAGAATTTGGAAAGACCACAGATACATAAAGATTAAATGACATGCTACTAAATAATGAATGGGTCAACCAGGACATCAAAGAAGAAATTTTTAAAAATACATGGAAATAAATGAAAATGAAAACAGAAAGGTCAGAAACCTGTGGGATGCAGTAAAAGTGGTCCTATGAGGGAAGTGGATAGCAATACTGGTTTACCTCAAGAAGCAAGAAAAATCTCAAACAAACCACCTAACCTTACACCTAAAAGAAACTACAAACAAGCCTAAAGCCAGAAGTAAGGAAATAATAAAGATAAGAGCAAAAATAAATGATATAGAAACAGAAAGAAAGAAAGAAAGAAAGAAAGAAAGAAAGAAAGAAAGAAAGAAAGAAGGAAAGAAAGAAAGAACCACAATAGAACAGATCAATGAAACCAGGAGCTGATTCTTTAAAAAAATTAATAAAATTGGTAAACCTCTGGCCAGACTTATCAAAAAGAAAAGAGAAAAGACCCAAACAAATAAAATCACAAGTGAAACAGGATAGATAGCAGCCAACATCACGGAAATATAATTATAAGATAATATGAATATAAGATAATATGAAAAACTGTAAGTCAACAAATTAGAAAATTTGGGAGAAATGCATAAATGCCTATAAATATATAAACTACCAAAACTGAAACAAGAAGAAATAGAAAACTTGAACAGACCACTAACCAGCAAGAAATTGATTCAGTAATCAAAAAATTCCCAACAAACAAAAGTCTAGGATCAGATGGCTTCCCAGGCTAATTCTACCAAACACCTGATACTAATATAACATTGTAAGTTAACTAACTGGAATTTAAATAAAACTTTAAAAAAAGATGTGGTGTATATATATAATGGAATATTACTTAACCATAAAAAGAATGAGATCTTGACATTTGTTACAACATGGATGGACCTAGATGGACAACATGGATGGACCATTTGTTACAACATGGATGGACCTACGTAGGGTATTGTGCTAAGTGAAATAATTTAGACAGAGAAAGACAAACACCATGTGATTTCAGTTATATATGGAATATGAAAAACAAAACAAGGAGAAACAGGCCCATAAAAACAGAGAACAAACTGGTGGTTGCCAGAGGGGGGGGGGTCAAATAGGTGAAGGGGATTAAGAAGTACAGACTTCCAGTTATAAAATAGACAAGTATTGGAGATGAAAATTACAGCATGAAGAATGTAATCAATAATATTGTGATAATGTTGTATGGTGACATGAAAATTTCTGAGCATAGGATTATGGTCAGCATAGCTTGATGTACAGAATTGTCAAATCTCCATGTTGTACATCTGAAATTAATACAACATCGTATGTCAACTATGCCTCAAGAAAAAAAAGGTACTCAATCATCTCTCCATGAAACCTTTTCTGACTTGTCCAGTCCCCCTTGGATCATTCCTGAATATTTTTTATAGCTGAAGTATAACAACTTATACTTGAAGTTGTTAACATAGCCATTAGTAATCACATGGTTTCTGTTTATATGTTTTCTCATTAGAGGCAAAGAAATATTCTTGAAAAATACTGGCAAAAATGTTAGACAGATAGATGATAGATAGATAGATGGATAGATAGATAGAAAGATAGTATACTCTATAGAGTTTGGTGGTTTTATGGTGTTATATAAAATAAGTTCTAATTCTAACTCTGTTTTACACAGACTTCTAACTGTTCAAATGGTAATATTGATGGTATCTTTGTTATGGACTGAATGTCTTTATGTCCCCTAAATTCATATATTGAAAGCCTACTCCCCAATGTGATGGTATTAGGAGGTGGGGGTTTTGAGAGGTAATTAGGATCAGATTTGGTTATGACAGGAGCTGTCATAGTAGCTTTAGTGCTTTTGTAAGAGGAGCGAGCTCGCGGCTCTTGTAGCCACGTGAGGATCCAAGAAGTTGTCGTTCCGCAAACTGTTACGGAAACTGGTCTGGATCACCAGGCAGAAGAACCAAGCGGCACTCAGAGATCTTGGAAGGCAGGAGCCTTCCACCCTTACACCCTTACACCCTTACACCAATGGGCTCAGAGGAGATCATTCTCCAGAGGTCTGAGCCCAGAACATCAACAGAGGGGACAATTTATAGTCTGTTACTTCCACATTCCTCATTAGTAGTAATTTGGTGTGAGCGGCAAGCAGGGTGAGAAGAAGAACCTGGAAGGGGAGTCTTCAGGCAGGCACTAGAGTTCTCTTATCAGTCCTGTCAGCCATCTTATAACAGATTTTTTCCTATCAAAACCAGAAGAGGTCCCTCAGCAGAACATGCCAGGGACCATGCTGGCACCCTGATCTTAGACTTCCAGCCTCTGCACTACAAGAAATCAATTTCTGTTGTTTATACTAGACAGTCTATGGTACTTTCTTATAGCAGCCTGAACAGATAAATACAATATTGTGAATTGTTATGATTAAATGACAAAGTACGTAATAATTTCTTTATTCAATTCCTAACATATGAAGTGAATAATTTTTTTTCACTTAATGGGATTTTCTCTCAGAAACTGTATACCCCCTGAAGGCAGGAACTTTGTATTATTCATCATTGCATCTCCAATGGATAGAAACTGGTGCTTAAAAAATATGTGTGAATGAATGTGATGTCATGGATTCTAGCATTTTTTTCCCAAGCAGTATGAAGACGAAGCACACAGCCTGAGGTATTTTTCCTTTCTATAATTTTCTTATTACATAGCCTCTGCCACTATACAGGCCCTTTGCTTCATTATTTTTGACTAAAAATGAGTAATCCCATCACTTTGTGTATTGTACTTCAGACTGAAGTCACTGGTATCATTTTCAGGCAGTTTGTACCAATGTCACAACTTGGGCTTGAAGATAGGCTATCAATATCCTTGTGTTTCCTCTGCCCGTTGTGCTTGGAAAACCCAGTGATTAATCACACTCTGTGAGAGCCATCCCAATGGATCATTTTAATCTGAATTATACTGCATGTTGCTCTAAATAGCCTGGTCAAGCATCACCTGCTTGGTGCTAGGAAACTTTTACAGCAAAGCAGAAAAATACTTGGTTGCTGATGAAAATGTCTGAGAGACTAAATGTTGATGTCTGCGAACTCACCAATGGATGGGAACTGCTACAGCTCAGTAGACTCTGATGAAGGAGCACAAGGCAAGCTGAGGGCCAAGCACAAGCTAGCATTACCACCCCCCTACCCCCTTCCCCTCCCCCCCACCCCCCCCCCCACCTCTGCCAGATGGGATATGTTTGACATTCCTCAGGCACTCCTGGCTGTCTAAAGACAAAGGAAAGGACAGAAAACAAATGGTTAAACTGATAGTCTCCATCAGTTGCAATCCTATCAATAGCCTAATATTCAGAAACCTGTAGACTCAGTTTCCTGGAGTCCCAACATCACCCCTCCATAATGATGTGGGGAACAAAGGTAAGAAGGAAAGGCAGGTAAAATTAAATTTCCTTATAACCTGCAGCCCATTGACAAATACTTGAGGCAAATACAGAGTATAACTTTCTCCAGGAACTCCCTATGGTCTCAATGTTAATAATTTGCTAGAGGGTAAAAGAACCTTAGCTTGACAATAGCTAGGCCTGGAGTAAGTCTTTAGCATATGAAAGTCGCTTTGGAAACTCCCTTTTGACTTATCTCTCCCGACTCCAAAAAAAGATCACCTCCCCCCCCCCCCCCACTTGGCAATGCAGCTCTTCCTGCCCATGGGTAGGTCTTGTGCTTTAATAAGATCACCTTTTTGCACCAAAGACTTCAAGAATTCTTTCTTGGTCCTCAGCTCCAAACCCCATGAATCCCACCATCACTCCAAAACCTCATCATCCTCAAGTAATTTTTTAGAAATAGTCTATTGATGAATCAGAACTGAATTATCTTGTATTTAGCCTTTATTCCCTTTACTTTACTCAGAATATTATTTTCCATTTTGTGAAACAATATTTGATTAGTCATATTTCTCAAGAGATAGGAGCTATGAATTCAGTGGACTGAGGTTCAAAAACATTTTTTTTGAAAACTATAAAATTTGCCTTCCAGGGCAAATCCTCATCTATACTCCTTCTATAGCTAGTTTGAAAATTAACACTAATTTTAAATGGCATCATAATGTTAGGAACCAAGCTCCTAGGCCCTATGAAATGAGAGTTGGCGCAAAGAACCACACGGCACTCCGACGTCGGCAGAGAGTCTTTACTGGTGCACCAGGGCTCCCCAGTGTTGGAAAGCGGGAGAGCCTCGAAAAGCGGGGTTACAGGTCTTTTATAGCATTTGGGCTACATTTGCATACAGGTTGGCGATAGGCTCTCTTTTCGGTGGTGGCTAGGGGTGGGGGTAATTTTGTCCTGGGGACACTTGGGAAATGCAGTTTCTTTCGGCTGATGCAACTCGGCTGATGCAACTTGGGGCCCGGGTTGCGAAGCGGCTGGGGACCCTCCGGCTAGGGTGGGGTGCGCAAGCAGTTTTACAGAAGCGGAATGGAGGCGGTTATTTTTGTAGCAACCTGTCTTGTGGTGGGAAAGGTGGGGGCTGCGACTTCTCAATAAATAAAATATATTTTACCTCCAAAAGTAAAAAAAATAAAAAAATTAAAAAAAATAATTTTCAGAAAACTTAAAAAAAAAAGAACTACAGAAGATTTTTTTTTTTTCTGAGCAGCTATAAATTACCAATACTGCATTATAGCCTTGTCTGCTTTAAAAGAAAGGAGGGAACAATAGGACATGCTTATAAACTATGATTTATGCTGAGGTTAAGAAGAAAACTATATTTTAAAAGTGTGTGCATTCCACAAATTTCACTTTTGCTAAACCCTTTCCTCCCTTTATGCAGCAGGATAAATCTTTACCCTGAAGGGAAGCTTTACATTCCACAAAAAAAGAAGGAACCAGCTGAAAACAAGTGCTCTCTACACAACAAAGGACTCTATATGTCTGAGGGCTTTTACTTTTTTCAATGACTTCTTTACTAAGCAGGGAAAATTTACTGTCTGGGTGGGGTTTTGTAGGTATTTTTTTTAGTCCATATTTGTTACACTTTTATTAGCCTCAAAAATAGTTACCATGGTAATAGCTCCATTTATATCTAATCTTAGTGCTGAATTATAGAAAACCTTCCCACTGGGTAGCATACAATGCCATTTGACGGCTTCATCTAGCCTATTATTTAAAGTAGGAATTATTTCAAATACTATCAAGTTGTTACATTCTATTCATGACTTCTCTTTTGTAACTCTCAAGTTAGTGAAATCCTTTGGTGTGTAATTTTGGAAGAACTGTGTTTAATTTCAGTACGTATTTTTTAATACTTTTTATTATGCCTCCTTTTATGGATGCTTTATAAGCTTAGACACAGATGATAGTTTATTTTCCTTTATAACTGAAAGCTCAAAAGGAATTATCAAAAAACAATTATTTTAACATAAAATCTGTATTAAATCATAATATTAACAACTTCTAAGAAATCTCCAATGTAAGGGAATCACTTTCTCTAAAAGGTACTTATAGCTTAAGAACAGGAGTCATTAAAAAATGAAGCATGACCATAGACATTAAAGGAACTTTGAGAGGCCATCATGTTTATTCTTCCAACTTTATTCTGAACAGAAATTAAATCACCCAATATGACTCTTCTCTAGAGAACATTCTGTAAAGGTGACACTTCTCCATCCATGATAACATACTTTAATGTTTACAACCCTTATTTTTCAGAAATCCTTCTCAGCGTTTAACTGAGGTGCAGTCTGCGTTAGCTTAACAATAACTCACCTGGCTTTGTGCCGTATTTGCTTCCTGACATCTGTAAGACAATCCTCAGGAAATCTCTAATATGCTTTAAATTGAAATTTTGTTAACAATAGCAACCTGAAAGTGAAGAAATGTAAAGATATCATGCATTGGTAATATGGGATTACTAAGAAAACAGGGATAAATCTACCTACTGGATAGCCATTAAATATACTGTTTTTTTTTTTTTAAAAAGACTAGAAGTGTTCAAAAGCCTTATGATCCATTGTAAAAGAAAAGGAGGCTGCACATTGTAGCATAGTATGATGATAACTAGAGTTTTTAAAGTGTGAATATAAAATTAGAATGAAACAGATAAAATGATAATCACAACGCTGATATTGAAATGTGTGACTTTTTAATATTCCATTGCCATTTTGGCAGTGTTTTATTATTTTATTATTTTGTTCTACAGAGGAGAGAATAAAATCAACAGGGCAAGCCCCATGTCAAGTTAACCCAACATTCGTTGCCAACTTTTCCTCTCGTTTGCCTTCACTTTAAAGGCTAAAGGATCCAATCGCAAAACCCCTCCTTCTCTAGCCGCCTCGACAGAGAACAATGACCAAGCAGCAAAGCTTGGATAATAAGATATAAGCAGACATCTGCTGGTATATCTGAGAAAACACAGGCCTTCCTGCTAAAAATGACAGATGATTATTGGTAGTCTCTTAACCCCTACTTGGTTATACTGTTTTTCCAGCTTTGAGTGGAAACTTCATGTCTGAATTGGAACCCCTATCTAAGAACCATGACAGAAAGTCTAATGCAGGCCTTGCTATTGAGAGGCTAAGAGAAAAATTACCAGGTGTACTCACAACTGCAAAGAAAAGATCTTTCCCCTCCCCCGCCGTTCCCGAAACCAGCCAGGGCCGCCCGGTGGTAGTCTAACAGAAAGGCGGGAACCAATCAAGTTCTGCTGAATGGTTTGAAATAAAGGCGGGAACCAATCAAGATCTGCTGAGCGTTCAAATTTAAATGTCAACCTATAACAACTCTGTAACCTCAAAAAAATCCCTAACTTGTTTGTGCCTGTCTATAAAAGAAGCTGTAAGATCCTTGCTCGGGGCCTCTTGCGTCACCGGCAACGAGTGCGCGGAGGACCAGGTTCGAACCTGCAATAAACGACCCTTGCCGCTTGGCTTTAGCTCTGGACTCTGGTGGTTTGTTTTTGGGGGGTCTCTCGAATCGGGGCATATCACTATCCCTTAGCCACTCCACCAGTTCCAGTAGTTTTGGTGTTCTTGACATGGGAGAAAAATAAACCTCAGTTTGTTTCAGCCACTATTGCCCCAAATTTCTTTCAGACAAAATATTTTTGTTTGATTCAAAGTGGCACATGCAATCGATATCACAATGGGTTTGATATCTTTGTGTCACTCCATAAAAAAACCTCTTAAGAAATTTAATTCTGTTCCTTAAACTCTTGGATTACAGAATAATTGAACACTTTTGTGTTTAAATTTATTAAGGACATGCTATTTGCTAGTTGTTGAAAAAATACTTAAAGGAAAGGAAAGATTTCCAATAGAAAAGATTAGTGTTGTCATTACATATGAATTGGCTCTCATAAAGATTTTGATGATAAAAGAATACATGGATCTCGAGTCAATGACTGTGTTTCCCCAATGTACTACACAGTTTTACATATTCAAAGAAACAGGCCTGCCCAAATGCAGTTGTGATTTATCAAAACAGTGACTTGTATCTGAGTTTTTCCAGCTTTCGATTAATCTTTAATGTTTCCAAGTCTGAAATTATTAGGAAGATTGCTTTCTAAAAGAAATTTTAGGAACTACTTAACTGTTATTATCGGCATGTACGTTGAAAAAATTTCCTCTAGAATACACATGTGTCTTATGGATTGCTGGGTCAGTTAGTTAATACTAACTTTGAGAATAATATAACTAAGAGATTTCATGATTTCATAGATGGATCTAAAGCAGAAAAAAAAGCATAAACCAAGGAGATAGCTTCATTTTGACACAGTCCCTTTGAACTATATTAAAATGGGGGAATGGCTATTTTTATTTTAACAAGTAAAATGAGATGCTGTCAGAATGGAGATAAGACTAGGATCCTATAACAAGTGAAATATTTTTGACTCCTACTCTCTGTTCCATTCTTTCTGCCAGATAAGTGGCAAAGATACCACCCACATTGCTTGCCCACATTTTTCTGAAGGTCACTCAAGCACAAGAGTTTTAATAGAATTCTAATATGAATTCATATACGATGATATTGTTTTTCTTGATGAAATCCAATGGTGTGTTTCTTCATAAGGGACATTAATGTTCACTCTTCTACTGTTGTGTGTCACAAAAGCAACTGCTTGCTCTCCTTTTGCTTCTATCACCCATGACAATGCTAAAATCCACAACCTCTGGAAATGTTCAGAAGTTAGATCCAAATGCTTCAAAGAAAAGAATCTGAGTTAAAGGGCTATTGGTAAAGAGCATGTTTCCACTGGCACTTTTTGAAAACCACTTTAATACCCCTTTTATGATATCTCTTTTCTCTACAAAGGAACACATTTTTCTTCTCACTATATATTTAATTTTCACTATACAAATGTTTCCGGAAAACCACCTGTCTTTCTGGTGAGAGTTTACTGCTAAACAGTGTTGTTGTTTTTTGTTTGTTTGTTTGTTTTTGCCTGGATTAAGAAAGTTTATCACAAGAGAAGAAAATGGAAATATTGGGTGGACTTGGAATTTATACTTAAGGATTACACTAACCAGTATTTAAAATATTTTTGTCATTAAGAATCTAGCACTTAAAAATATTTTTTATAATTGCATATATATAACTTTATTGTTATTAGAAAATTTTTGTTGGCTGCCAATGTCTATGAAAATCATAGACTCTATTGACTATTACTATCACCTTTGACTGTATTACTATTTTCAACATTTCTCATACACAAAGTAAAACTAACCAAAGAAAGCAGCACCATCAAGGAAGGTACCCAAGAGGAAAATGCTTCGCATTTTAATATGACCTATTTAAGGAACTTTTCTTTCACCAACTACAACAGATTTTACCAACAGCATCTTCAAAGATATTTAATTGTTTAGTAGTTCACACGTGATTTGAAACTCTCCTTTGTTCTTCAGTCTTTGTTACAAAAAGTACCTACAATAGTATTTAACCTATGGTGTGAAAAAGTACAAATAGGCTCACTTATTTACGTTTGCGTTCCAGTAGACATTAATAAACTAAACCAATTCTCACTGTCAATAAAAGGAAGTATTCTTTCAGGGCACGTGGGTGACTCAGTTGGTTAAGCATCTGATTGGCTCAGGACATGATCTCACTGTTCATGGGTTTGAGCCCCACATCAGGCTCTGTGCTAACAGCTCAGAGCCTGCTTCAGATTCAGTGTCTCCCTCTCTCTCTGCCCCTCCCCCATTCGTGCTCTGACTCTCTGTCTTTCAAAAATAAATATTTTAAAAAATTTATTTTAAAGTAGATATTATTTTTAGGAACAATTGAACAAGAAAATATTTCATAAATTTGGCACGGGTAATTCTAAACCAATAAGAAAATAATCTTATATGTTCTTATGAACAGGTAGTTGGTGATATTTTCAACAAACCAGTTTTAATCAGCAGTATAACTATTTCTATTAGATAATCCTTCGTCTCATCCATGTAATGGAAAGATCCAGCCTCTTATAACATATAGAGTGAGAATAAAAGACCTAAAAACTGAGATGACCTTCAGAAAGAAAAATATGATTAACACCTAAATCATCTATGGCATTTTTGTCATACTATCCATTGAGTTAAATTGAGGAATAGGGGTAGAACAGAGGGAAAAAAACATAAGTATATTCTAAATTCTAATTATACCCATTGTTTTTCTTCTTTCCTTCCTTCCTTCCTTCCTTCCTTCCTTCCTTCCTTCCTTCCTTCCTTCCTATTTACTCCACATCTACACCTACAAAGTCAAAGAGAGTTAATACACATTTAGTTATTCCTGGTTGTTGTCATGATTTTATTGCATTTTGCTCTCCTATGTTTTCAGATTTTTTGCAATGTTACATAGCTTTATCATCAGAAAAAGCAATAAAGCTAAGTTAAACAACTGTTAGACAATTCCAAAACGAAAGATCTAGAGAAAACACATATGCTTTTTACCTAGAATAAATGTTGTTTATACGGGCTGAAAATTTTAAAAAGAAAAAAAAATTTTAAAGAAAAAAAAATGCAAATTTCATAGGGGTGCCCTGAGTTTCAAATTAAATAAATGCACTTAACAGTATGATTGATGGGATTAAGCATCTGAAAAGAAGAGGAGGAGGAGGAAGAAGAGAGGGAGGAGGCAAAGGAGGAGGAGGAGAGGGAAAAGGAAAGGAAAGGGGATGATGAGGAAATGCGGAGGAGGGGGAGGAGGAAGAAGGGAAGGGCGAGACAGGGAAAGAGGAGGAGATGGAAAAGGAGAGGAAGAATCATGTACTATTTTGTATATTGCTGCTTTTCTTTTCCTTTGCAGTTGTAAGCTATGTCCGAATTATCTTCGTAATTTTCTGTTCTTTACTTTCCATAGACTACTACTGCTACTATTTGTAGAGGTCTCACATACCCAATTAGGCCTTGTACATAAAAAGAATCCCATTTAATCACTACAAGTGTCTTGTGAGATGGATACTTTCTCTATCTTGAAGATGAAGAAAATGAGATTCAGAGTTTACCTATTTTGCCTAAATTCACAAAAAGCTAGAAGAGGCTGAGACAGCATTTAAATTCCAGTCTGTTTATGGATATATGACCTTTAAAATCTTAAAACAATTTGTATTTTTACTTAAATTCCATTTTTTGCTGTTCTAAGTAATAAAGTGCTGTTTGAAAAAAATACATTTAAAGCTGTAATATGAACAGCAGAATAAAATTTAATTTCAAATTAGTACCTTTTAGGTTACAGTACAGATGATTGCTTCAATTCAAAAGAGGCAATGAATCTCTTTTATAATGACTTCAGCTAAAATAAGAAACAATATTGTTTTAGCTTTATTCACTTCAAATATGGAAACTCTCCTTCATTAAAAATACTCCTTTTAATTCTTGCCAAAAAGCATATTCTAGATTATTCCACTTTTGTTGATTTTGAAATGTAAACAAAATTCAGAAAATAATGAGCAAAATATTCTACATGTTGAAAGTCAGAGTTTCATTTCATTAAATCCATATCAGATATCTCCTTTTTCATTATATTGAAAACATAGTTCTTATTTTCTCTACTCTCCTTGTTTTATATCCAAAATAATTTTTTTTTGGTTATCTAGTTTATCACCTCCTGATGGATGGCAAAGATAAATTTTAATTTGCTGTTTAACAAAGTCATGAGTTAAATACCATTTGACCAATGATAAATTTTAAATTATTGGACAATTCTCCCAGACCTTAAAAATCATTTTCATTCAATTTTAGTCATCTTTTTTTTTGGGGGGGGGGGACAGAGAGAAACAGAGCATGAACGGGGGAGGGGCAGAGAGAGAGGGAGACACAGCATCGGAAACAGGCTCCAGGCTCTGAGCCATCAGCCCAGAGCCTGACGCGGGGCTCGAACTCACGGACCGTGAGATCGTGACCTGGCTGAAGTCGGACGCTTAACCGACTGCGCCACCCAGGCGCCCCTCAATTTTAGTCATCTTTAAATTAATGTAAAGTATCTTCCCGATAAGAATAAAATTTTGTACTCTTCTATCATCTCCCATGGTCATGTAACTGTCTGCTACATGGTTGGTCACTTGTAAAATTGCCATTTTCTCTGGGTTCTTCTCTGTTTTCAAACAAACAAATGCAAGTGACTGATATATTTTCTTGGCTTAGTCCGGTTTGAGGCTTGAAATAACTGGGAGGTAAACAACTGACCTCACTAGGTACACAGTGGAGGTATTTATCAAACGATATATGAAATCTGCCTTGCTTGACTATAAAGTAGAAGTGCTCAGCTGTGTCCTGGTGCTCCTGTAGAAGTCTTAGTGACAGTGCGTTACATTAACTATCTGGCTAACACTAATAGATCTTTACAACACAGACAATCTAATTTGGTGATAGATGTAATGCAATGTAGGAAGAAAATTAAAGCATTCAGAAGCTCTCCTTCAATTTGCATTTCTGGTTTTGTTTTTGGTTTTAAATCGATAGCTTTCAGCTTCCTGGGTTTGCTTTATTTTGTTTTGCTTTGTTTTGTGTGTATGTATTTCAGGGTATATAAAATTTCTCCGCGAGGTGGGAGAGAGTCTCTGGGCAGAAAGCAGAGGAGGGGATACATTTACATTAAGAACAAAAAGAAAACAGATAATCTTTTCTTTCAAAACTATATTACAGAAATAGATATATATCAGTGACTTGAGGTGCCCCATCTGAATGACCACAAATAAAAGTTGCCTGTATCTTTGGGCTGCCAGGCTATGATAAACTATAAAGGGTTTCTGTTCAAAGATGATTTAATACTGTTAACAGGGAAAGAAGTCAGCAGGGCATATCCTTTGGAGACTAATATTCTTCATATCTGAAATTCAGCTTTGGTTAAGGACTCCAAAAGAGACTTTAGGGATTGGGAACCTGCATGTTTTTCCAGCAGAATTTGACAAGCATGGCATTTCTTGCATATCAAGTATGCCAGGTAACATTCATGAGAGAATCCTAGTTGCTTGTGGCTTTTGCTAAATTAGAAGTTATTTTATAATACACAGTTGTCTTCAGATTTTTATTTGGAGTATGCTTTCAAGTATGCATGTATATGTCAGGAAGGGGAGTTGGATTACTACTAACTGAACACTGTGAAAACAGAAAGCAGTAAAGTGTTCCTCCTTTTTTCCCCAAACTAGGTTTTAAAAGTTAACATGAATGTTGGTTTTTAAACTCGATCGAGGAATAACTGACAAATATAATTGCATGTATTTCAATTGTACTATGTGATGATTTGTTGTACATAACATTGTGGAATGATAACCAGGTCCAAGATAATTAATACATTACCACACATAGTAAACTTTTGTGAGTGTGGTCAGAATGCTTAAGATCTGCTTTTAGCAACTTTCAAATATACAATACTACATTACTAACCATAGTCACCAACCTGTGCATGAGATCCTCAAACTTATTCATCATATAACAGAAAATTTGTACTCTTTGACCTATATCACCCCGTGTCCCCCTGCCCCTGTCCCCCCACACTTCTACTCCATGCTTCTATGAAATCAGCTTTTTTTTAAAGACTTCACATATAAGTGATGTCATACAGTATTTGTCTTTCTTTGTCTGCCTTATTTCACTCAGTATCATGCTCTCCAGTTGCATCCCTGTTGTAAAAGCAAGATTTCTTTCTTTTTGATTGGCTGAATAATATTCCAAAGCGTAAATGTATGCCACATTTTCTTTATCATTCATCTGCTAAAGGACATTTAGGTTGTTTCCATATCTTGCCTTGGAAATAATGCTGCAACAAGCATGGGTGTGCAGATATCTCTCTGAGATACTGATTTTAGTTTCTTCAGATATATACCAGGAGAGGGATTCTGGATCCTATGGTAGTTCAAGTTTTAATTTTTTTCTATTATTTAAAAAAATTTTTTTAATTAGTCTATTTATTTTTTGAGAGAGAGAGAGCAGGGGAGGGACAGAGAGAGGGAGAGAGGGAATCCCAGGCAGGCCCCATGTTGTTAGCACAGAGCCCAACGTGGGGCTCAAACTGACAAACGTGAGATAATAACCTGAGCCAAAATCAAGAGTAGGACCCTTAACTGACTGAACCACCCAGGCACCCCTCAATTTTTAATTTTTTGAGGAACCACCATACTGTTTTCCACAATGGCTGTACCAATTTGTATTCCCACCAACAGTGTATTAGGGTTCCCTTTTCTCAACCTTACCAACCTTTATCTTTTGTCTATTTTTAATTATGGCTTTTCTAACAGGTGTGAGGTGAAATCTCATTGCGTTGTTTTTTTTTTTTAAGTTTATTTATTTTTAACAGAGAGAGAGATAGAGACAATGCGAGCGCGAGCTAGGGAGCGGCAGAGAGGGAGACACAGAATCCGAAGCAGGCTCCAGGCTCCGAGCTGTCAGCACAGAGCCTGACGCAAGGCTCCAACTCAACTCACGAACCCAACCGTGAGATCGTGACATGGGCCGAAGTTGGCCGCTTAACCGACTGAGCCACCCAGGCGCCCCTCACTGTGGTTTTGATTTTCATTTCCCTGATTGTTAGTAATGTTGTGTACATTCCCATGTACCTGTTGGCCATTGGTATTGTTTTCTTTTTTTAATTTTTTTTTCCAACGTTTTTATTTATTTTTGGGACAGAGAGAGACAGAGCATGAACGGGGGAGGGGCAGAGAGAGAGGGAGACACAGCATCGGAAACAGGCTCCAGGCTCCGAGCCATCAGCCCAGAGCCTGATGCGGGGCTCGAACTCACGGACCGCGAGATCGTGACCTGGCTGAAGTCGGACGCTTAACCGACTGCGCCACCCAGGCGCCCCAGGTATTGTTTTCTTTAGAAAAACATCTATTCAGATCCTTCTCCCATTATTTAATTGGATTATTTGGGGGATTTGTTTGTTTGTTTTTTGCCGTTAAGTTGTATGAGTTCTTTATATATTTTGGATATTAACCCCTTATCAGTTATATAGTTTGCACATATTTTCCTTTCATTCTCATTTTATATTTATATTATATCTCATTATAATTTAATATAAATATAAATATAATTATAAATATATATTATATAATTATATAAATTATATAAATTATATAAATTATATAAATATATAATTATAATTATATTTAAATTATATCTCATTTTATATTCTTTGATGTGCAGTAGCTCCTTAGGTTGATGTAGTCCTACTTGTTTATTTTATTAGATTTTATTGCCATGCTTCTGCTTGTCTTCTCCAAGAAATTACAGCTAAGACCAATGTCAAGAATTTTTTTCACTATTTTTTTGAGTTTTACAGTTTCTGGTCTTACATTTAAGTGTTTGATCCATTTCAAGGTCATTTTTGTGATGTGTAAGATAGGGGTCCAAATTTCTTTTATATGTGGATATCCAGTTTTTTCCAATGCCACTGATTAAAGAGACTACCATTTTCAATTGTGTGTTCTTGAGGTCTTTATCAAAAATTCATAGATCATATATGCAGGAGTTTATGTCTGGGTTCTCTACTCTGTTCCACTGGTTTATGTGTCTATTTTTAGGCCAGTCCCATGCTGTTTGGACTACTGAAGCTTTGTAATATAGCTTGAAATCAGTCAGTGTGATGTCTACAGCTTTGTTCTTCTTTCTCAGGATTGTTTTGGCTATTCAGGGTTTTTTTTGTGGTTTCATACAAATTTTAGGATAGTATTTTCTTATCTGTGAAAACTGCCATTGGAATTTTGATACAGATTGAATTAAATCTGTAGATTGCTTTGATAATATGGACATTTTCACAATATTAATTCTTCCACTCCAAGAACACGGGATATCTTTCCATTTATTTGTGTCTTCTTTAACCTTTTTTCCTCAGCATTATATAGTTTTCAGCATACGGGTCTTTCACCTCTTTGGTTAAATTATTCGTAAGTATGTTATTGTTTTTAATAATATTATATATGAGATTTCTTTCTTCATTTCTCTTTCTGATAATTCATTATTAGTGTATAGAAATGCAACTGATTTCTGTATGTTGATTTTGTACTGGAAACTACTAAATTCATTTATTAGTGCTAACAATGTTTTGGAGTATTCTTTAGGGTTTTCTATATAATTTTACTATTTTTTTTCCAACTCAGATGTCTTTTATTTCTTTCTCTTGCATAAATTCTGGCTAAGACTTCCAATGCTATGTTGAACAGAAATGGCAAGAGTAGGCGTCGTTGTCTTGTTCCTGATCTTAGAGGAAAGGCTTTAACTATTCATCATTGAGTATGATATGTTAGCTGTGGACTAGTCAAATACGGCCTTCACTATGTTTGAGGAACATTTTTCCACACCTGATTTGTTGATAATTTTTATCATGAAACAGTATTGAAATTTGTCAAATGCTTTTTCTGCATCTATTGAAATGATTGTATGATTTTTATTCTTCATTGTGTTAATGTGGTGTACCGCATTTTTTTATTTGTATATGTTGGTCCATCCTTGCATACCAGGGATGAATCCCACTTGATTGTGGTGTATGACTCTTTTAATGTGCCCTTGAAATTCATTTGAAAGTATTTTATTGAGGTTTTTTGCATTTACGTTCCTCAGAGATATTGGCTTGTAATTTTCTTTCCCTGTAATATCCTTGTCTGGTTTGGGTAACAGGGTAATGCTGGTCCCATAAGATAAATTTGGAAGGGTTCCTTCCTCTTCAATTTTTTGGAAAATTTTGAGAAGAATACGTCTTAATTTTTTAAATGTTTGGTAGAATTCACCTGTGAAACCATCTGATCCTGACTTTTACTTGCTAAGAGATTTTGGATTACCTATTCAATCTCCTTGCTCATTATTTTCTATTATTTCATGAGTCAGTCTTTGTAAACTATGCTTTTCTAGAAACCTATCCAGTTCTTCTAAGTTACTTTTGTTGGTATACAGTTGTTTGCAGTAGTCTCTTATGATCCTTTATTTTTCTGTGGTATCAGTTGTAATAGCTCTTCTTATGTTTATCATTTAATTAACTTGCATCTTATCTATTTTTTTCTTAGTTTACCTAAAGATTTGTCCATTTTTTTCTTTGTTTTTCCTTTCAAAAACACAACTTGAAGCTTTGTTGATCTTTTCTGTTGTCTTTCTAGTCTCCTGTTTATTTCGGCTCCTGTCTAATTATTTCCTTCCTTTTGCTACCTTTGGGCTTAGTTTGTTCTTCCTTTTCTAGTTTCTCGAAGTAATTAAAATATTCCTAAATCTTTACAGTAGCACTAATAAATAAGATCTGTGTATAAATCATATAAACAAAACTTTCTTTCTCTTGGGATAAATTTCCAAAATTCTCCCTTAGAATAAATTCCTTTCACTTGGATAGGAAATTTGAACTCAGGAAAGTTCAATTTTAGTAGTCAGTATCTACTGACATCTGTTTTAATCTAAATTTATAATATTACAATCTTGTATGTAATGTATGTATGTGTATATTCAATTCCAATTTTAATTCTTTTTCTTAAGAACAACTTTTGCTAGTGATATAGAAAAAGACAATAATACACATTAAAATATCAGTTTGCAAAACATAATCTGACATTTTAAGAATAAAAAAATTGAGACTGAATTATATCAAAAGGTCATTTCCTAAATAAGTCTTTTCAGTAGAATAAAAACATTACTTAATTTTGCCCCAATCACCCACATGTGAAGAAAAAAAATTCTCACTGAGCTAGTACAAATGCAGATATATCTATATTTTAAAACACGAAATCACAAAATAATTATTGCATAACCTCACGGTATAAGAATACAGTGTACTGGGGGAATACATAAAGATGAATGTAAAAAAAAATCTCGCTTCTTTTAAATTGACAATCTAGAAGGAAACCTTTTTCAAATGCACATATGAATGGGCAAATGAATACATTGGAATTAAGGGCAATTTTTAGAAAAGTATTTCTTAGTGAAATATGTAAGCCTTTGCCTTATTTTTCAGAGATGAAATAAATGTTGTTGGACATACATGAGACAAAATTCTCCGTTGAAATGTCTACTAACAGACTATACAAAATATATTTATTCTGTAAGTTGTCTGCATGCCAGCAAGGAAATATCTTGTATTAAAACCTCTCTTGGACATGGGAAAAAATCTGATTCAGAAACAATTTAACAAACATTCTATTCAGCTAATTATGTTCTAACATAAAGTGATGCCCTTCAAATCAGAAGTTATGTTGTCTTTTTGCAAAGTAAGTCTTCCTGTTCATGCCCACTTTTTTAGGTCTTTGGGCATAAACGGCTTGGAACGTTGGTTCTGGAGGCATCAAATGATCACCGTCCATAGCTGGACTCTTCTCCTTCTAAACAGAATAAACTCAGTCAAGTTCTTTATCCTATTATAAAGGTCTGGGGACCCCTTGGTAGGTTCAGTCAGTTAAGCATCTAACTGCAGCTCAGGTCATGATCTTGCAGTTTGTGAGTTCAAGCCGTGTATCCGGCTCTTTGCTGTCAGTGTGGAGCCTGCTTTGGAATCTCTGCCCCTCCCCCGTGCTCTCTCTCTCTCTCTCAAAAATAAACATTAAAAATAATTAAAAATAAAATAAAATAAAATAAAATAAAATAAAATAAAATAAAAAATGTTTAAAAAATTAAAATGAAAACAAAATAAAGGTCTCTAACCTCCTTGAACTTCAGTATCTTCTTCAAGTTTTGGGGATTTTTTTTTCTGGTATAAATGAAATAAGTTAATCTATGTAAAATTTGTTAGTTTTCCCAGGACATAGTAAACACTGTATAAATATTACCAATTTTATCAGGAGGCATAGATCTTCAGAAGTGGTAAATAGTGACATCGAATTCATTTACTTTTAATACTAACATCTTATTAAGTGACCATTTATGCTTAGTTGAAATGATCTATTTAATAATGTTAGTGTTATTTAATACATTTATTCCACATAATAAAAGAAACATTTCTTGGCTGTTATCTACGATATGTGGATTAATGAATTGTAAGGAAAGGCTCAAGGGTTAAAGGTTTGGCCAATTTTATTCCTTTCCCTGTTCATCTTTCCTGCTCATTTTTCACTCTTTTTTTAAACTATGGAAGAAAATAGTTAATAACTTTTACCGTCGCTCTGTCTTTCCATCTATTATTTATCAGGCTGTTTCTGGGGTGCTGATTGTTGTCCTACTGATGTTCTATCTAGTGCATATTGCACACTTCAGAAAAGCAGGCATGAAGGGAGAATGTGCAGAGGCCTTGATTTGGCAGATCCAAAGGGAAAGAGTTTTCAGGTACGAGGGGCTTTGTTGTCTGGTAAGACAAGACAAAGAAAGCATATAAAGTATGAGCCAAGAGAGTTCTGAGACGTGGGGAAACAGAAGATATTTAAGTAGTGTTGTCAAATTTCTGAGAGTGAGAAGAAAATTAGTGTCACCTCTGCAACCAGGTAGTATCCCAAAGAAGTTGCCTCTAAGCAAATCTTTACTGGCTTCAAAGTTTTCTTTCGAAGCAATATTTTTTCTTTGATGGAAGCATTTTATAACATGTATTTGTAAAATAAAGCTTTTGAAAATCTCACATTTGGGGTACTTTATAGGAATCCTTTTTATCTGAACTTTGTTGATAGGAAGATATAGGTTTATTGGATTACTAGAAGTATCTTAAAGCAAAGATGCGACTCTCATAAAATTAGCTTAACCAATATTTTACCTACTTACTGATCATTGACAAAAAATTGTAAGAATTATAATGTATTAATGGACACAGTCAGCTGAGGCTCATGGAGTTTAGATAACTGGGCTCAGTCAGGGTCACAGCTAATCTATGTTTCAGAGGTAAAATCCAAGTGCAGCTCTGGGGAGATAAACAAAGAACAAGTTACAAGGTACATGTAACAAGTCAAGGAGACACTACAAGGTGTGTGTGTGAGTGTGTGTCTGTGTGTGTGTCTGTGTGTGCATCTGTGTGTGTGTGTCTGTGTGTAGGGTAAGGGGAGAGGGAGGTTGAAGGAAAATCCAAACATGCAGACCTAACCCTGGGTGAAAAGAGGGTGGGTGAACTTTTGAACTGTGCTAGTATACAAAGCATACAATAATACCCACCCGCCCAATTCTGCAGGTAATACAATCACAGTTCTCAAAGCAAATAGGGTCTAATCCCACCAATGTGTACTTCAAATAAGAACCTAGTTTCACTGGCATTAGTTCCTTATTTTTTCAGTTGTTTCCAAGTCCTTTAGATATTTGTATGATCAGTATTGCTCTAGGCTTCTACACTTTAAAAGATAAGGACCAGTAGTTTAATTTTGCAATGAAAAACACATAGTAATATACCAAGAATATAGAATTGCTTAATATATGCTTTTTAATTATAATGGCATTTTCTCCTTTTATTTCCCAAATGTAAATTAAATGTTTAATAATTTAATTTAATGTTAATTAAATTATTTTGGTATGACATAAAAATTGAATAAAACAATTCTTTTTAGAGATTAAAAAATTACTTTGTTATACCCCCTCAGTTCATAGGGCACAGTTAAGAGAAAAACAAACTTGCTGACTTGTCCTTCTAATGTTTTGGTCTGTGTAGTATAATTTGCATGTTCATTAGATTTTGTCATGTTTTAAATCTTTAGTACCATTCAGTTTTGGCAACTTGTACCAAAAAGTAAGATAATAATTTTCAGAGAAACTGTGGGCTAAAGAACATTTATTGTTCATCCACTTGTCTTTCTCCAAAATATTGCCAAGTTGAGAATAAAATCACATGTATGAAATCATGATGATGAAAAACATGTGCACATACTCAAAATGCATAACACCAACTAATAACGCTAAATGTTTACCAATTGTTTCTACCAGCATTTGCTGTGGATTAATTTTTTTCTTTGTATCCTTTGGTGTGGGTTGTATTATAAACCTCCCACTTTACAAATGATACCAAAAGAGGCAAAGAGAAGTCGTTTGTCCAAGATGACAAGACTAGTCATTGTTAGAGCTAAGAACCTATAACAAGCCCATTGACTCGACATTGCCTTCCTCTGAAGAAGGAATTTTTTGATACTTAAACAAATAAAAATTGGGGCACCTGGGTGGCTTAGTTTCGGACTTTGGCGTAAGTAATGATCTCATGGTTCATGAGTTGGAGCCCCACGTCCAGCTCTGCGCAGACAGATCAGAGCCTGGAGCCTGCTTTGGATTCTGTGTCTTCTTCTCTCTCTTTGCCCCTCCCCATGCTTGTGCTTTCTCTCTCTCCCTCTCTCTCTCTCTTAAAAATAAATAAATAAATAAATATTTTTTAAACAAATAAAAATTCGATTCCTTATTCAGTTGTTCTTGGCTTTCTCCTTAACTTATTTGAAAATCAAAAATAATAGTAAGCAAAAGTACTAAACTGTTATAAAGCAAATTGAAGGATTTCTCTATAATGCATGCCATTTGCTTTGTGCACACAATGTGGCCACAATGTCAGATTTATATATATTTATAAAACTTATGTGAAAGCAAATACATATTGCAAAGTTAAAAATTGTTCTTTAGAGGTGAAACAGACACAGATAAATTATGGTAGAAGAAATTATGATCTAAGTTGCTCAAACATATTAGCATCCATATTGAACAAATTTTATATTTAAGGTTATTAAGTAAAATTTGAAGAAACACATGAAACATGTTCATTATTCTGGATTACTTGTGTAAATTAGTTGTTATGCATATCAGTAAATTGGGAGCAATTTGTGAAAGCATTTAAGTTGTATTTCTGTAAAGCATTTGGCTGTTTTGACACACACACATACACACACACACACACAGCCCTAACATTTCGTCTTACATAATACATATTATTTATTTATGAATGTATAAATATGCATTTTCTAATTACATTTTTATAATACACAATATACATTTTGTAATATACATTTTGTAAATATATTATCACTGTGTCATTTCATTTATATATTTAGTTCTATAATAAATGCATATAACAAAACGATTGGCCTTTTTGTTTAATTTTGTGAGTTGCGCTGTTACTTTTCTCATGTGTATGACACGTGTCATAATTCAAAAAGATTTATATACAATGATCATAATTAAATAGACTTTATCACTTACGATTTTTTAAATCACAACCAACAATTGGTCATTTGACACCTTCACTGGCAATATTTGTCACCTCCACGTGTCAGAGGAAGATTTTTTAAATATTCTAAAAACCAATCAAAATGCATTTCAGCTTATCTTCGGTTTGGTGGGGAAAGAAAAAGACTTTATTCATACCACTGCAAACTTAATCCTTGTCCGATTACTTTTGCTACCTCTTATGTCACTATTTCAGTGTGCAGAATTAACCTGAGTTTGTTCACCTAATACCCACCGTCACGAGTTATGGCAGCTTCTTTCAACTTCCATTTAACTTCTTAATTTAGTGAACTTCATTAGTGAATTCTAAAGATCAGGCTGTCTTATAAATGAAACTTTTGCTTCTTATGTCTAAGCACTGTATGCGCTTTTGCCATAGTGAGAAATAAAAAATAAGTAAAATAAAAAAGTTGAATTTTCATTCGTTAATTGCAGATGTGATACAGAAAAATCTTCCAGTATACATCTTTATCCTTGTAGCCTCGCACCCAGTGCACTGCCTCACATATAGTAAATAATCAGTATGCATTGAGTATATGTGACTATTAATTTCATTGGAACCTAGAAAAATAGAAAAGTCTGTAGGTAGACAGTCACTTTTGATTCTAATGTAATCTTAAATGTGGTTTGAAAATGAAAAAGCAACATTTTAGAAGTGAAGCAAGCAACTAACGTTTCTCAATAAGCTTCTCATTTAAAAACTTCTAAAATAATAAATCAGTTAGAAACAGTTCAAGTTCATACCCTTTGCAGGTAAGTTCAAATCAAAGTACTTCCCATGAAAAATGGTTCTGAAGCAAATCACTATCTGTGAAAGGTGAAAGCAAAATTCTAATACATTCCATTACACACATATTTTCTCCTTTCTTAAATCTATGAAATGTTATTCACTATTACTTCATTGTGTATAATATTTTCTCAAGAAATGCCAAGAGTCAATTCTACATCTCCATAAACTCTCCTTTAATGCCACTATAAAAATCCATATATATTTAGAATCAATATAATCCTTTAGAGTCAAATTTCTTCAAACGTTAGGCATTTGTAACCTAAGTGTCTATAATCATCTATGTGCCATTGCTGAATAGAACATTCTTTTTTTATTGCCAAAGACATGAAAGTCAGAGGTAACTATCTAGATTTCATGTTAAGTCTTCAACTTAATCCAAATATTATGTACTATTGGTAAAAATCAAAAAGGGGCTGGTGTTTTGAGTAAGGAAAAATTAATACATGTAACTGGAATCCTGTTTGTATTGCAAACTATTCATCTTTTTTTCCCTTTACTGTGAGCAAACATATTCTCTTCATATAACTGTGAATATGTTTTAATAGTTTCTATATACCAAAACTCTATTTAAATTTTATGCATCTCATATTTGGATGGAACTCAAATTCCACTCGTAAACTTCTAATTACAAGCCCACAAATTACTTCACAAAAATAGGATGCTAATTAATGTGTGAGTTAAAAGATGTTCCTTTTATAGCCAGTAGTCACTGGTTTTTCTTCAAATCTCCTTTTTAAATACTATTTATCAAAGATAATATCATTTATATTCTTTCTCAGAGTGTCTTAGAGCATACTATCTTTTATCCAGATACTTTATCATGTTTTAAATGTTTTGATAAAGACACTTTATTGAACTTTTAAGTATTTAGTAAAATAACACAATACATTCAAAACTGAACATAATGATAATTGGCACAATGTTATGATTATTAAATTCATGCTACTTCTTCCCAGAGAAATAAAACGCTAAAGGTTCTTTAACAATTTATTTTAAATGACCCACCAAACTACAGCAGTGATATATTGTCCTTGACATGATGGGTAATTTATATTTTCAGATGAAGGAGATCTACAATCAATGTAAATAAAGAGCATTAATTTTCAGAGGAAAAACTAAATCAGGGTGATCCTTTTAGAGTCACATTTCTGCAATCATCTGGTATTTATGAATGTAAATATCTATACTTGTCTCTGTCCCATTATTGAATAGGATGTCATTTTCTTATTGCAAAGGACAGGAAAGTCAGAACTGATTACCAACTTTTCATGTTGAGTCTTTGACTTAATCCAGACATGAGATTTGTCTTTTTTTTCTCTCTCACCGTCCTTACAAATTTAAAAATCAATATTTTTCCAGGTATAGCATTACTTTCTACAAGTTGTAATGTTATTTTCTGAAGTATTCTGTGCTAATAGTAAAAATCTTAGAGAAAGAAAAAAGGCGTTGCATGCAAATTTACTTTTCTAAATGTCTGGACACTTTTCATAACTTTTGGGAATGAGGCTATAAAGTTACAATTGTAAAGTTAGTGCTTTTAACAGACGCCATTGGATTTTCATTACCATTGTCTAGATTAACCATTTTAAGAGATTTGAGATGGTAGAATGTTACTACAAATGAAGGGAAATGTGAGAATCAATAAAATGCAGCAATGACTGGTGTAAACAACAATAAAAAAAATTCTGAAAAGTTGAAGGACTCCACAAACTGTTAGTCACTTAATAAGTTAACACTTCTTTTGTCCTGTTTTTCATGACTCTTTTAGTTTACGTTTAGTATAGACTCAAGCAAATAAGTCCTATTGAATAGTTCATTGTCTCTGGCTACCGTTGTCTTTACAGAAGAGTGTTCCAACATAGACAACTTCCACACCATTTACATGGCCTTTCACATATGGGACAAACTGACTACCTCAATCGGCATTCATTCTGCCTCAAGACACCTTTCTGAGATGTGACTCTTTTTATGTCATACTATGACTGTCTCCACTAAATTAAAGATTAAAATGTTGGCTTTAAAAGTATGCATTTAAGGAAACCAGTTTAAACTCTTTGTCCAGCCTTCTTATAAAGTATCAACTCATTGTATTCTTGTATCATGTTTTGAAAGCCTCTGATTGTATTTCACATAGAAAAAAAATATCCCAAGGTATTGATTTAACTCCTTGAAAAAGTGACGTTATTCTTAAAATACATTGCTACCTATATAGGGCTTTAGAAACTTCGGTCTTAGACAATAAATTATTTTCAGAATAAAATCTAAAAAACATGATTTGGAAATGCTTAGTGATTTGGATTTTGTTTTCCTTGTTAGGCTCATCTCTCATGACTTCATCTTGAACTACATTCTGCTCATTGCCCAGAAGGTATGATGTGTCTCCTCACTTCCAATGGTTGAGAATACCATCTTCTGTGAATGAGACAGTACAGACTTAGCCAACCCCGCTGATCCCCTCACACGCCTTCTCTTGGCTGATTCCACTACACTCCATCTAAGATGATAAGGAATTTCCTCCACAAAAGGACACTGACCTTTAAAGAATGGATTTAATTTCTTTCAAAAATATCAAAGAGGCAGGAATGGTATAATGAACCCTCATGTAGCTGTCAACTAGATAAACAGTTATCATTCTGCCATTCTTCATATCATGGTTTTTATCACTATGTTGGAACTGATGAGGTATATGTCTGTATTACCCTGGACTCTAACTTCAATGGTGAGTAGGACCACGTCTATCTAATTTACTACTTATGCTTACTGCCTGGCCAGCCCAGTGTCTGGCACAGGGTACCTTCACTAAACACTACATGGATTCAGATCCTTACATTCGCACTAGGAAGAGCCTAGGAAATATACCATTGATATAACTGATATTCAAAACAATTTTTGGTGACTAACTAGCTTTTAATTGGTGACTGATTTATATTTTTTATCCCCTTACAATGATTTAAGTGTATATGCCTATATGTGTGCATGTGTCTGTGTATATGTATGCTCAAATGTAAACATACATATATTTAGGACAAGAAGTAAACTGTATCAAAAGTACATATAAATATTAAATGTAAAATATTTAATTATTCAATATATAATATATAATGTATTAGACTATTAATATATAATACATTATGAAATATATGTATTGAGATCACTTACCTAAAAGATATCTAAAATAATCGAAGTCCATGGATCATGAAAGTGAACCATATGCTAAGTATGTGGCTAATGTGAATACCTTAAATGAATGCCGTAATAAGCTCCAAGTTTTTTGATAACCACAGCACAAAGGAGTTCCATATGATGTAGAATTCTAACTATCGGAAAGAAAGATTGCAATTTTTCAAGAAAAACAGCTTTGGAAGGGGGTGGGGGAGTCCTTAAACTATAAATGTGATTTCACCCACAAACATTATACAGAAAATATTTAAAATTATTTTGATGACATTTTTGAAATCGTATGATTTATTATATTTCCTATTAATGGAAATCAAACATATATCTATTAAAACACCACATATACCCCTATGTCCATGGTATATAAACATTTTCTTTGGTAGTGAGAATAAAGGAGATAAGCATAAATATATAGATTTTAAGTAAATTAAGAGTTAAATATTTATTTAAATTCATAGATTATCCTTTATGATTTTTAATAGTATTGGACAGTTCCATAAGCCTCTTACCTTAGGTTTTGATCTGATTAACTTGTCTATGAGTCACTCTAATTATCCAAGACTGATAATTGGCATTCAAAAAGGTAGCAGAATGCACCTGTCACTCTGACCACTGCTGACCTTCACCATGAATTAACTGCAAAATCCATGTCAGGCAGCTAATTGAATGAAGCTGCAGACTTGTAAGTGGTAATGGTTATGATTAGTGTGTAACATACCACATAACGGTAATGATGTAATCTGGTCTCAATAGACCTCAAGTTGAAGTCTAAGGAGTCATATTCTAATGAAAGGGAGACTAAATGACAATAAGAAAACTTCAAATGGACAGACAGAGCTCCCTCGCTCCTGTCTCCAAAAAGAGAAATGTTCAATCAGATTTGAAAGGTTAGTGGGTTTTATGCTGCACCCTTGTACTTGACAGCCCTTTAAGGTAGATAGGCCTGTCAGCACTCCTTTCATTTAGGTCTGAGTAGTTATTCTTCATTTGCCGCAGGGAGTGAGGAGTCAAATTGGCACTGCTGACTGCTGCCTTTCTTAGCAGCCGGTGAATTGCATGTTTCAATGAGGGGCATGCTGAGCATGGCATGTGTATGTGCAGTGGCTTACCGGTTACTTTTTGTCACATGTTTTCAGAGCTATTACAGTAATGAGATTAGTGATGCCCAAGCTGATCATGCTTTCTTTAGACATTACACGTTGTATACAAGTGACAAATATGAAGTGAGCAGCCAGAAAATGTCATTTGGTAAGAAAGCACAAAGTGTGGGTGTTCTGGCTAAGCACACACTGTGTGCAGGGTGAAGAGCTTTTGTGGACTAGATGAATCCTGCTGGGCTCTCAGCCCCAGTGCTCTCGGATAAAAAAGAAAGCCTGTCCTGTGTGAAATTTGCTCCTGACTCCAGAGTCTATCCGATGCTTGTGAGAATATGACATCTTGTAAATATCCTCAGCAAGACATGTTGCTGAACCTCTAAATGAGAAAAATGAAGCCTTTCATAGCAAATGTATCAGCCCAGTGACCAGCTTACTCATGAGCAGAAATTGAACATGTGTCCAGAAATGCAAAGTGACGCTTCAGAATGTGCTGTCAGTCCAGAATATTCTAAATGTGGTTGGTGCTTCTGTAATTCAACAGTATCCTGTGGTGTGTAAATGGGTTGCACTTCTGGTATTCCTTTCCATAGAATCATATATTTACTGCGTAAATGATACTTGAAGTTAATGGTGACTGGGAAACTGCTTAATGGAACTCAAGAGCAGATCTGAGAAATGGCATCGGTCTACCAATAGAGCTATTAGAATGGTCACAGATTTGCATCACAGATGCTACATTAACCTTGCAAGTGCATCGACTAATTCCATAAAGCCTGGTGTGTTTATACTGTATCCTGTCAGTAGGTTTGCAAGCTGTCTGCCATAAAACCGAAGTCATGGTATGGGACTATTAGGGGTGTAGCATATGTCTACGTTGTGTAACCAGTGTGAAAGGTAGATGGAATGTTCTTTTCCTTCTATCGGTACAAAAGTTAGGCTAAGAAATATCTTTTCAGTTTGAGTAGAGATACTGATAAACAAGGAAATTCAAAATCCTGAATTGGAAGATTAGAAATATTGATAATAAAGAAAAATGCTGTGAGGTCAATGGTGATCTCAGCTCACAATGCTGAATTTCATCTTTGTCTTCCAGGATATTGTTTTCACAGTATGAGCTTGAATTCATATTAAATGTTTTCGAATTTAATAACTGGCAGCCCATTGAAACAAGACATTTAGCCAGGCTCTGGAATTAAGAAAAGGAAGGAAGAAAAGAAGGAAGGAAGGAAGAAAGGAAGGAAGGAAGGAAGGAAGGAAGGAAGGAAGGAAGGAAGGAAGGAAGGAAGGGAGGGAGGGAAGGAGGGAAAGAAAAAAAGGTCATAGCCTGAAAATCATTTTAAAATAATGCTTGAGAATAAATTACTAGAATTTGTGCTTAGTATTTCAATTATTGATTTTAACCCAATGAATGGAACAGATTTTTTAAATGAGAGGCTTTTCTACTTCTTTAGTTAAGGTATTAAGGGATATTTACATGGAAAATTGTGTATTTACAAAATTTATCTTCTAGCAGAGTGTTATCTATTGCTCATTTAATATAAAACACTGAAAAATAAGATATTTTCCACTAAAAAAGGAAAATATCTTAAATCAATATTTTACTTTCTAAATTTTGAAATCAGAATTTATAGGAGTATCTTCAAGTATTATTTACACTGATTTTACCTCATTATACTTTTTCTCTTTTCAAATTGTACAACACATCTTTATATCTGGCATATACATACATACATACATACATATATATGTATATATATTTAATGTTATATGTATAATATTTAATGTTACTGGCATTTAGGATTAAATTGTAGGCAATAAAGACAAATCAAAACTGAATACATATTGCAAACTAATATTTTTAAAAATGTTAACTTTGTCCTTATAGATATAGACATTTGATATAGACATATATATATAAAGATACAGATATTTGTCAATATTGCTAAACAAATCATAAGAGAGCCAATCGGCTCTCTAATGCATAGGAAGATATTCAAAGCTTTATGGTGGTTTGCGATATTATAGATCAGTATGATGTCTACTGACCCAGATGTTTGGTAAGAAGTTATATTAATTGTACATGGATTTAGGTTTTTTTCCCCCAATCATCTGTCCAATTAACAGAAACCATAAATGTAGTTTTAAAAGTTGCCAAAATATATTCACTACATATAAAATTTACTATCGCATTTAACACATAACACATTCTTTTAAGCTCCAACTATTAAAACACACTTAAAAAGATTAAGTGTATATTTAAGCTTGATTAATTTAATTATTAACTTTGCTTTATCTAAGAACTTCAGAAACCTACATATGCATCCCTAAAAACATTCACACTAGTTGAGCTACAATATATCTTATATAGACTAATGCATTAAAATTAAAGGTTTGTCAGCTTTATATTCTAACTTGCTTGTCAGTATATTGTTACATCATTACATTCTTAACAGTTTTGAGAGAGGGGAAGAATGTACATATAAAGGATCATAAGAATGCAGTTTTAAACAGGCAGGTGGGGGTGAGAAGTATTAAAAATTCAAAAGAAGTTTTAAAATAAAGCAAGGTATTATAAAGTTTGTATAACTTTATTTTTTTAAGTTTATTTATTTATTTTGAGAGAGAGAGAGAGAGAGAGAGCATGAGCAGGGGAGGGACAGAGAGAGAGAGAGAGAGAGAGAGAGAGAGAGAGAGAGAGAGAGAATCCTAAGCAGCCTCCATGCTATCAGTGCAGCCTGAAGTGAAGCTCAGTCTCACAAACCATGAGCTAATGACCTTAGCTGAGATTAACAGTCAGATGCCCAACAGACTGAGCCCCAAGTTTGTAAAACTTGAGATAATCTAAGTTAAAGCAAAAATAAAACCAGTGTTTTAAAGGTATGGCTACAATCAGTAGGATCTCTTTGGGGTAAGAAAACAGTAAATACCACAAAATTTGAAAATTTTCCTATCCAAATATGTTTATCTTCATATACTCCACTTTCCAGGTTAGATTAATTCAAATTTAAGGTTTGCCATGAATTTAATAACTTTTATATTAAAGTCTGAAGATGAAAAGCAAAACCTTCTCTTTTATAAAGATTGCTTCGAGTAAAACATTTCTGAAAAAATTGATAAAATCAACTGGTATAAAGTAATATTCCAAAGGTGTAAATGACTTCCATGCCAGGAATGATTTTAAAAGTCATATCAGGACTTTAGGAATATACTTCTATAGCTTGGACAGAAATCTTTTTAAAGATATGTTCCATAATTTTTAAGTTTGAAAGATTTTTAAAAAGTTGGGTGGGTAAGAATAATTTAGTTCTTCCTCAACAAAGTTTTCATATATTCATAGGTGCTTATATTATTAATTGTGTTAGCATGTTATGGCATTAAAGAATGAACACATCAGATATTCTTCAGAATACATGAATGTAAAACATTAGGAAACATAAGGGATTCATAGAAAAGGATCCAGTGAAATTATCACCATATCTATATGACTATAGAACCATAGTCATATCCTCCAGCGTGCTTGTTCACAAGTATGTCTGTGTGGGGGAGAGAGCTGCACTGAAGACTTCAGTGACCATACTCTTGGATGAGACATACATGGCCTCTGACAAATTTGGTTCCATTTTAGATCATTCAAGACAAAGGGAGTGGTATTAGTAAGAGACTGTCTACTGACAGGCTCCGTGTCTACAACATTACTCCAATACTGTTACAAGCCATTTAAATCAAATTACATGCGTCAATCTAACGAGCTACTTTATTTTTTACAGAAACATATGTTTAGAGCCAAAACAACGAAAGAGCAAAGTTTGATCGTAGTTTTCAGGTGGGTAGGTATCAGCCTGAAAAACCAAGATGGTCACATGTTCCACTTTATATTTTTAATTTGGAGAAACTGGAAACTTCGTGGTGAATAGGTGGAACATAATTTACATTTCGTAAGTTATCTTTTTAATTTTGGCTATCAGTCTGTATCTGCTCAATATGAGTGGATCTATTTATTTGGTGAAAAACCAATGCCAAACTGATCATCTGCCAAACGGGTAAAAAGTAAATGTTTCATTTCATTATCTCAAACTAGAGAAACAATGTGGCTATACCTATTTGCTGCTGGCCATAGATGAAAATAGGAAAAATATTCAAACAATTGCCTACCTTTTGAAAATACCTAAATATCTGACAGGAGTAACTAGTTCTTATTTCTAAATACAAAGGTATAACAAAAAGATACGCTAAAAATTATTTTTTCATATTTTATTAAAATTAAAATCTGTTAATCTACATTAAACAAATTGAAAAAAAAACCTCACATTTTTAATCCATTTGATGATAACTTACTATTTTTAAAATTTCTCTTTCTTATTTTTCCCCTTATTTTTATGTACTGGATTGCATTTTAGACTCCTTAAAAACTTTGATTTCTTGTTGATTAAGCTAATTTCAATTAAGCTAATTTTAAACTATTTTAAGCCGAAGCCGATGTACTTCCTGTATTTTCATTTAATATCACCCATATTTATATCTACATATTTTTCCCTATTTTCTGGGAATGTACAACTATACCATAGATAACAAGTTCAAAGAAAATTCACAATTACAACTAGAGTATACATATTTAAATTTCGACATGTGCCTACAAAAAAAAGAATCATTTTGATTTTATTTCTACCAAAGTGTGGGTGTATCAAGTTATTATATATGCTTGGTCTAAGTCATTGAAATAAAATACATTTATCTAACTTGCTGTACTAGTTTTTATCTTTTGTTTCTGTTTTGCAGTATTTTTTGTTTTTATTGTTGTTAATAGGTAGCCTCTAAAAGCTACCTAGTTTTGTTTTGTTTTTCAAACTTTTGAGCAACTTCTACTCGTTACATATATAAGGGGATTTTTAGTAAAGCTGACAAATCTTTTCATGTTGGTTTTCTAAATGCAGATATATGAGCTATCATTCAATTCACAAATTCAGAAAAAAAAATCTATTTCCTAGATTTAATCAAGATGCCTAAAACTGAAAGTTACATTTCGTTTATCTTATTTCTTTGGGTTTGGGCAATATCTTGCAAATTAGTTTGTGATAGCAGAACTCTAAAATAGGTATCCCTTCATGCCTATCTACTGACTTCCTGACTTGTGTCTACAGTCAGCCATGGGGGTAAACACAACATATTATTCTTAAATACTTTTGTGAATGTTAACAAAATGAAATAGGGCATTGCTCCAAAGGAAGGGAGGAGAAAGAAAGAAAAAGACCTTCTCTATAATGCTGCTAGCAAGGCTTTATCTTTATGACACTAACGATAATCCCTTGTGTAATTAACTGTAGAGTGGTTATGCATGCCGCACGCAGCCCATGACAAGCCTCATAGAAAATACATCAGTATTAGCCACAGGTGAATTCGTTTAGAAAGATTAATGCCTGCACCTGAATTTTAATGTCTGAAAAGGGATGGAACACTGAATCCTTAATTAAAAAGTTGAATGACTGGTATGGTTTGTTTAACATCACAAATTTCAACGGGAGGGTTTTGTATTCAAATGAAGTATGCAAAAGGAAACTTTCCTTAGAAAGTGGTGAAGTAAGGGTGAAAAGCAAAAATGTTTTATGTGCTTTACTTTATGTAAATCGATACATGGATCAGTTGCTTTGATATGGATCAAATGTGGTGTAATTATGGCTCTTTTCTGTTTACAGTGAATGTGAAGCAAAGAATTCTTACAGAACATGAGCTGGCATTACCCTCAAACCAAGAGAAAGTTTGAGTAGGGGAGAAGTAAAACCGACAAGTAATCTTATTCTTTCCTTAATGGGAAGCCGTTTCTTCTTCATTATTATTTTACAAAGTTTTTTTAATGAAGAGAAAGTAACCTTGAAAAACAACTTGGCAATGCCATTCCCAGTAGAGTTTTAACTCAGCTTTGCGAACTCGTTTACGGAGTATGTTAAAGCTTGTCACAGACAGAAGATTTTTCAATGACAATTTTAATCTTCCTTTTAAGGATTTAGGAGGGGGCCAGAGGAAGGATGACGTGGGCATGCTTCTATCTAGAAGAGAAGGAAACGACTCCGACTAATCATTTGTCCTTCGGGTAATAGTCAAAAGCAGATGTCTTAAGCAAGAGTGACCCAAAATAGTAATTATTTTGGCCACTGTGCTTACAATTTTAAAGTTATTATTTTCCAATTAATCACAGAAACAGTTAACATTTGGAAGTGTCAACAAAATCCAATATAGAAAAAAAAGAGAGAAGAAGAAAGTACACAAGGAAAAGAATTACATAATATCCTTGATCTATCCAGAGTCGAGAATTGACATATTTAATGTAAATGCAAAACCAGACCACTTTTTCTTTAAAACAAACAAAAAACAAAAAACAAAAAACAAAGCAAAAAACTTAGTTTTATGGTCAGAATGTAGAGTTTTAAAAAAAGAAACCAAGAATATATCTGGTAGCTTTGTACTAACACAGTTTATACAATTGTCTGCATTTTCTGTTTGTTCTCTTCTTGAGATGGGAATTCTATTGAATTTTTACTCTAACACATATCAAAGCACATGTAAAATTCCTTTGCCTTTTTATTTTCTAGGTCAGAATGCTGCTCACATCCATGGCAAAGTAGATTTTGATGCTCCTTAGCTTCACACATTGCCTGCTGCACTACTTTTTTTCTGCCAAGTAAAAGCATGGCTTTTAGTTCTGTCCGCTTTCCAAGGGAACACATTTTTAATGAAATGTCATTTAGGAGTATTTGTTACTTCCTGTAAAAGCTTCTTTCATGGTTTTGTGTGTGTGTGTGAAGAAGAAAAAAAAAACAGCCTCTTAAAATGTTGTAGTTGTAACTGTTCCCAGTATTCAGAACACTAGAGAGGGAAAAAGAGAAACTCCAGTTCTCACAGATGTATCAGATGTTTTTAATAATGGATTGAAAAAGCATGTGTTCCGTATATGGCTAGCGCCTCTGAGATGATTATAAAGCAAGTTTATCACTGCCGATTTCCATTAGTTATAATTACCTGTGCCATAGGGTGAGACAATGTTATTGGCACAAAAAGTATAAATATTTTTCAGAGACTGGATTTAGTTTTAAAGTAAACATTGACATCTTAGCATAAAGCCAAAACTGAAATGTAAAGAAATGCTAATGCTTTGGCAGCTCTTGTCTGTTGAATTCAGTTAATCCATTAGGAGTCAATCTGTGGGATAAGGTTTGAGGAGGCTTAAGGATCAGTATTGTTAATACCAGTTAAAATAATTTACAAAGGTGTCCATTAAATCTGTCAGCAAAGTGTTGACGGACAAAAATAGGTTGAGTCTGGATCCGCCCAGAGCTATTCACATTAAATGCCAGTTAATAATGTCTGTTATAATTTTAGTAAGTAAATGTCTGAAAGTTCAGTATTAGAGCTTTCTCTCTGTTATGTACCTAAATCTCTTTCCAAACTTATTTAAATCCTCGTCAGTAAAAGTTAAGCATAGTCTCAATGGGTTCATAAGCATTGCTGGGAGAGTCCTTGTAATTTTCTCAAACTCCAGGGGGTTATGTTCACTCCTAAACCAATTAAATAAGAAAGAATAAGCAAATTTCAAATGTAACAAAAATTAAAGGATTAAAACAAAAAAAAAATTTAAGTCACATAAAACAATCATTGAGAGAGATTGTTAAAGAGGAAAAAGTGCTGTGATTCTCTGAGATATTGGACCAAAATGTCAAATTGGACTAAAACTCATATTCATAAGTAAGCATACTATATATATATATATATATATATATACACACATGTATATACATATACATGTATAAATACACATATATATGTATATATGTATATATACATATATATGTATATACATGTATATACATATATGTATATATGTATATATATGTATATATGTGTATATATATGTATATATGTATATATATAAATACATATATAAATACATATATATATGTATTTTCTTCTAAAGATTCTAAATTTACTAGGTCCTGCTAACTCTGAAAGGTAGAATACAACTCTCATGATGTGTGATAAACCCTCACCTCTGAGGCATCTTACCCTGTTCATAAACCTGCCACATGTAATGCCTTAGTAGACAGAATATGAACCACTTTCCTTGCTGAATGAAGGGATAATATGTTTATATGTGAGTCTCCCTCCCTCTCTCTCTTCCTCAAGAGCAACACAAATTTTTGACATTGAATCCCAGTATATACTCTACTAGTAAACATAGTTTAGAGCTCTTGAAATATATTGTAGTTTAACTGGAAGGAATACTTATATATTTTGATGAAATGATTTTAACATACATTTATATATATATATAGTTTACATTTACATACATTTATATATATTTATATATATTTATATACATACATTTATATATATATAGTATAACCTATATGGCTAGTTAGTTATTAATAATATAGTATAATTACAGCAAAATTGTTACTATCTGAGAAATGAGAATGACACTAGGATGCCAATACTAATATGTATTGATTATTTATTATATGACAGTCACTATATTACAGGCTTTAAATGTTATCTCATTTTGACCTGAAAATATGTTTGTGAGAATTATCATATTTTTAAAAAAAATTTTAATGTTTATTTATTTTTGAGACAATGCGAGAGACAGAGTGCAAGCAGCGGAGGGGCAGACAGAGGGAGACACAGAATCTGAGGCGGGCTCCAGGCTCTGAGCTGTCAGCCCAGAGCCCGATGCAAGGCTCGAACTCACGAACCGTGAGTTCATGACCTGAGCCGAAGTCGGACGCTTAACCGACTGAGCCACTCAGGTGCCCCGAGAAGTGTCATATGAAGTACATTTTGTAGATAGAAAACTGAGGGGACGGCTACTGTAGGCTCAACGCACTACGTTGTGCTAAAAACACAAAGACTTTTTCTTTTAATTTGCCATTTCTCTGCCCACTCTATTTAACTCTCTATCATTGCTAAATTAAGAGCTACCCAGTTTTCATTCTACAATTCTAGAATGTTTGTCCTGGAGTTTGTTTAAAGATTTGTTACCCAACTTGTAGACAGTCCTATGACAGCAAATGCATAAATGAACAATTGCAGAAAACTGTAACTGCTTTCTGGTCCTGACTGGGATAGAATTGGATGTATCACATACTTATAAACCATCCTGAGAGGGCTGCACCTAGGGGATAGCAGTAGATATAGGCAACATTTATGGAAATGCAAGCACTGAGTAAGGCAATCCACTAATACCTATTTTATTTAAGAGCACATATAAAGTTTTCTGTTCCTTTGGTTTGGGTTGGAGGTTTCATTAAGTAGACAGGATACACATTTCATTTTCTGTCAAGCTTTCTTTAGGTTCCATTCACTACAAGGCTGAAGTCTTCAGAGAACCAGGAAAACATACAAATGACACTTTTCTTCTTGTGGGGGGATTCCTTTGCATTACATACTTTTCTGTAATTACATACATATCCTTTGCATTACATACATATCTGTAAAATAAAAAGCATTTACTGGTTAAGAAATAAAACACATGGGGCGCCTGGGTGGCGCAGTCGGTTAAGCGTCCGACTTCAGCCAGGTCACGATCTCGCGGTCCATGAGTTCGAGCCCCGCATCGGGCTCTGGGCTGATGGCTCGGAGCCTGGAGCCTGCTTCCGATTCTGTGTCTCCCTCTCTCTCTTCCCCTCCCCCATTCATGCTCTGTCTCTCTCTGTCCCAAAAATAAATAAAAACGTTGAAAAAAAATTTTTAAAAAAAGAAATAAAACACATAATATTTTTTACACATTAAAAGCTTAAGATACGACAGTAAAATTCACTTGCAGAATCCAAGTAGTGGGTATATGGGTGTTTACAATACTTTCTACTTTTCTGGATGTTTAAAAACTTTCATAATAAAATGTTGAGTGGGGGAAGCTTTAGATATAATTAAATACAGTCTAAAATCATACATCAAACTACTAACAGTAGTTATTGCTATGAGACTTTCCGTTCCTCTGAATTTTTCTATTTTGTGCAAAAGCTTGTGCTATCTATTAGGGGAGGTTATTTCTATTTTATATGTAAAATAAAATTTGTAGAAAAAAGTTATCAGTGAAACAGAAACTGGATCACTGAACCGCTTTAAAATTCTGTTTCCCTTTGATGGAGAGTGAAAAGAAAAATAATGTCACTGATGTTGGAAAGGTTCTTTCTTCCCATGTGTTGTGCCAGAGGAATTACCTTTTAAATTTCATTAGGATCCACACAATAGAAAAGTCAAAGAGCAACCACAAATAGAGTATGTTGACACTCTATTATGTGCAGTATCTTGTTGGATATTTTATATATTTATGTATAAGTATTTTATATTATGTATGCTTATGATGTTTCCCTATCTTCAAATCGCATATGAATTAGTTGAGGAGACAAAACTAACATATTAAAGAAAAGAAATTTGTAAATGAAACTCTCAAACAGAAATTCAGAGAAAGGGATTTGAATGGAGTAGTTAGACAAAATTAATGTATTGGAAGAAACTACAGGGAAGAGTCTGGGAACTCAAAAATCTTTCCAAACATGTAGATTAGTCATTTACACACACACACACACACACACACACACACACACACACACACACACGCATCAGGATCATGCTGCATAAGCAATTTTAACCGAGTTTTTCTATAAATATATAACATGAAAACTTGCGCTTATTAACTATTCTTAAAGCTATGACTTTTAATTGTCGCCTGAAGTTCAGTCATGTGGGCATATCATATCCAATTTCATTAATGTTTATTTTGTGGATGGCTGTGTTTGGTCAGCAATTAGCTAGTATTCTAAATAATGTTGTAAAATATTCTTGGATTGAATATTTTGATATTTTTGCATAGATAAATCTACTGCTCTTTTCATTTATTTTTGTTTCTTCCTTTTCTTTTATCTTTGGGGTCTGGGATAATGGATGATTTTTATGCCAAAGATGAGATCTAGCAACAGGTGCTCTGAGTTGGGGAAAAGTCACATATGAAAATCAATTTCTATAAAAGATCAAACGGTGAACAAATTCCTCATTTTATATGAATGGTTTCCCCTAAGTTCTCTAACTACAGATGTGCTTAAAGTGTATTTGTATTCATAGCATTTTAATGTATACGTCATAGTACCCACAATTTTGTTAAGATGTATGTTGAGTTTATTTCGTTATAATTTAGACAAACTTTTCTAAAAGTGAAATTAATTGGTACAAATACCATAAACTTTCCTTTTAAGTACTTTTTAAGCTGATTTTGTTAAGAATGAGCTTCAGTATATTTTATATCAACATCATGCTGAAATTATTTTAATTCCATCCACAAGCTAAACTATTTGTCTCCAGCATATCAGAAATTCCGGTGTTAAGATTTTATTGAAAAATAAGTTATTCTTACAACGCAGAGATGAAGTATTTCCAGGGTGAAAATGTGGTACTGCTGCTTTCTCCGGCAGTGTGCGTATTCCATTTTCTTTAAAGATTTAATATTTTTCCAAACGTAGCTGTATGAAAAAGCTAAAGTACAGCATTTCCTGTGGAACCATTTGTCATTTACCTACATTCACTGTGTTTACTGTCCTCCGAGTATTGCTAAACTTCACTTTTAATAGGAGAAAATAGGCCTTAAAAGGGAAGCAGTATTTTACTGCTGAGCAAGAAACTATTTGTATTCCTCTTTCCAAGCCTGCCCAGGAGCATGTAGAATGCCTCTTGACCAAAGGAGATGGTATGAATATTCATGTGCTTTATGAATCACAGAGCTGAGGCCGTATGGTTTTCCCATTTATCAATTACTGGTTTAGGATTACCCAGGCGAAGAGTTGAACTGATTAACAACGCTCTTTTTGTTTGCTCCGTGTTGAGGTGAAACAGCCCGGTGACGACTGTATTATTTCTTGCCTCTTCAGCTGTCCACACTTGTGCAGGAAGCTTAACATCCTGTCAGGTTTCATCATGCAGCCTCTTTATTACCACGTTGCGAGAATTTGTGTAGTTGTAAATCAGAATAACTTTTTAAAGTTTCATTTCTCATTGCGGGAAAGACGCCATGGTTGCTATGGCTAAGGAGCATGGCTAATCGTGCCCATCATAAGGGAGCTCAGGTATGCTTGGCATCTGACTGGAAAATTAAAGTTGTAAAAGTTAATGCCACAAGCAGTTGAGAAAAGCAGCTGCAGTGAGAACCTGACTGTCATAGAGAAGTTGGAATCATGCAGACAAGCTCACCTTGGTTGATTAAGATAGCATGTTTGTGTTGGTCTTGATTTACGTCCGTTGGTGTTTTTTCCCTCTGACCTTCTATCTTAGTTCCTATTTAAACTCCCACTCCGAGACTTCTGCTAGGACTACTGATACTGTTAGTAAAATTAGAAAAAAAAATAAATAAAACTGAATCCTTTAGTGGTTTGAGAATGCTGTTCAGAAACTTTAAATCCTAAACTCTTCAAAAAAGAAATGAGTCATTGGTAACCTAGAGGCTTGATCCTCCTCTCCTCTCTACCCACCCCCCAACCCTCATTGCCCCCACCTCGCCTTCCCCCCACCCGCCTTCATGTTTACTTTCATTAGTATGCATTGGTTTGGTTTAATTGGGTAGTGTGAAAATAGTCAAAGCCTGAAGGGGCTTTCTTGATGCTGAAGTAGCGATTTCTTTTCCAAGAGAACAATGAACCTGCTCATCCAGTATTTAGCAGCTTAGATTTAAATTCAAACTTTTCTTTTTTGCCCTGTTCCGTATCGATTCCCACTTTATCCCTCTTTTTCTGTTTCTTTGTGGTTTCATGTGCTATCTCTGACTAGGGTCATCTGTTTCCATCTGTGTGTATATAAACATCCCAAGCTTTCTTCTCTTCTTCAGTGACAGGCAGCCAGTCTTAAATCTGTCGAAGACTGTTTTTTAGACCATCTGAATTATTTCTCAGATTCCTTTAGTATTGTAAATATGAAGGAAATCAGGCAGTCGCTCCAATCCACTGAAGAGTCCAGTGCAGTCTGAATTTGCTGTCATCTGTTCTTTTTTCATGTACACAACCTTTACTGCTAACCTATTTGAAAAGGAGCCAGGGAGAAGAGAGAAACTGCCCTACACTTTAGTTGTGTAGAGCTAATACCTTTGCTCTAGTGTGAGAGAATTTAATTTTCTCTGTGAATCTGGAACTGCACAAGAGGCAAGTTATCACCTTCCAGCACTTAAGAATACCCCATGCTGACCTAGAGTCTCTGAGTGATTGAATCACTTTCCCCTACAAAAACAAACCTGATACCAAAATCAAACAAACAAACAAGCAAACAAACCTTCATATTTTAAGTAGATTTAAAAGAAGTCTATAGTGTAGGAAAACAAAACTCTTTTTTTTTTCCCTCTTTGGAAAACAAATCCATTTGCCACGTAGGACTGTATAGCATCAAGACAGAGTCAGGGCTGTTGAATTTCTTCTCTCAGATCCAAGCATATCATTCTACATAGAATAGGAGACTTTGGCTGTCTGGGATTCTGAAAATTCCGTTTGTGAAGCAAGGAACAGTGTCAAGTTCTTTGTTCAACATTCTGAACACCAAGTCTCACACTGTGAATTCCGTTTTCTGGTTTCTAAATCCTGAGTGGTTGAATGCAATATGTATGTGGAATGAAGATTAGAAAGATTGTCTGTATAAGTTCTTACTCCTTCTAAGGTGTTTATTTTTTGAGTGTGACTTAAGTATATCCATGCTCATTTTTTTTCTGACGAGTGAGTTCAATTCTTTGGTTTGCGTTTTATCAAATATACTTTTGACATTATGTACAGTCTAAGGTTCTAACACTGCATATCATTTCTGATTTAAATTTAGTGTCTTCTAGATCATGATATGACTGAAGGAAGATTATGGATTTATTAACAAAATAGTGAATAAAACACAGGCATAGATCAATGAACATGCAAGAAAGAGAAAACCGACAGTCTTCAATGTCGAGTTTGTTTTTCGATAAGGTTGATCTCTCACTTATTCCAGTGCTCTCCTTCCTCATACACTTTTCTCTTCAAGTCATTTCTCATCCATATTATACTATGCGCATAAAAAATATCAAAGGCAGAATTTTATATTTCTACTTTGCCATTTTTATTTATTTAAATTTTTTTCACCATTTTATTTATTTTTGAGAGACTGAGAGAGAGAGAGCATGAGTAGGGGAAGGGCAGAGAGAGAGAGAGACAAAGAATCCCAAGCAGGCTCCAGGTTCTGAGTTGTCAGTGCAGAGCCTGACATGGGGCTTGAACCCATGAACCGGGAGATCATGACTTGAGCCAAAGTCAGACTCTTAACCGACTGAGCCACCAAGGTGCCCCAATATTTTCAAATGTTTATTTAATTACTTTGAGAGAAAGAGCACAAGCAGGGGAGGTGCAGAGAGAGGGAGAGAGAGAATCCCAAACAGGTTCCGCACTGTCAGCACAGAGCCCCCACGCAGGGCTTGAACTCACAAATTGTGAGATCATGACCTGAGCCGAAATCAAGAGTCGGACACTTAACTGACTGAGCCACATAGTGCCCCTACACTGCCAGTTTTATAATTCAAAATCTTACCAATTAAAGTTATTCATGCTGTTGTTCCGGCTGAAAAATAATGTATAAGGTGCTTACAATTTTCTGCATGGTGATTACAACTTCAGAGAAAGTTGCATTCGGCAAACAACGATGAAAAAAGTTGTCTTAAGACTTTTAAATTCACTAATAAGTGCACCTTACAGAGTAAACCATGGCAAATATAAAATCGACCTGAATCACAAAACCAAATATCTCTTTAAAAACGCAAATATATCATCTCTGTTTATATAAATGGATTATTAATCCCCCCTCCATTTTAAGTAGACTTTATTTTTTAAAGTAGTTTTAGGTTAAGAGCAAAACTGAGCAGAAAGTACACAGAGTTCCCATAGCCCCCTTCCCCCTACCCACTCACAGCCTCCCCCACTATCAACATTATACACTAGAGTGGTACATTTCTTGCAATTTACTTTTCTATTTGTTAGTGAAAAGAGACAACTCTTGGGTATTACATCCACTGATAATCTGGGTTAAAAAAATCCCATTTTAGCTCAGTTTCAAGCCTTGCTGAGGTGCATTATTCCAAGAGATGAATAATTCTTTGAGTGCTGCTAAATTTGTGACATTAAATGAGTTACTGAGGGTATACTGTGTTCAGTGCATGATACAGAGAGGATGCTAAAAGCAACAACTTGGAAAAGGTGCCAGGAAACACACTAGTTGGTTTTTAGATAGAAACTGAGTGCCTGGCCAGAGATGTGGCTGCAATACAGCCATGTGGATTGTGGATGCAATACAGCCATGTTGAGCCTTCTCCTCCTTCTGCTATCGGCAATTGCTTCTACCTGTGGGTGGACAAAATCCAGATGTAATCGGTCAACGCTCAATCCTGCTTTGTCAATCTGCTTCCAAGTGGGACTATTAAATGGAACCTGCACAGAGAAATTAAAATGAAATTGTATCATCTTAGGAAAAAATAAACCAGTTTTTAAGCCATATACAGATCTCAATATATGACAGCAACAAAATAAAGAGCATACGTAAGAGTGGAATGAAGCATGTGAAAGAGATGGTATTAGAGGTAATACATTCTTGGATAGCCTGGGTGTTTTCAGACTATCATGAGACTATAAACATGCTTTTTTGTTTGGGGGATCTAACAGCAATTCCAGTACGGATACCGATTCGGAACATTAAATACAGTGTGTTGCAAGAGCTTGCTAATGAATCTGCAGAATACCATCTATCTTGTTTGTTCATCCAGGTCTTGAATATTAAATAGGATAGCCTTAAAAACTTGGGTTCCATAAGCTTTCATTATATCGGAGACAGATATATATTTGAGTGAATCAAGACTATGAGCATTGATTCTATCAAAGAGTTCTGGGAACATTAACAGAAAAGATATTCTCATGACATCATGTCCCTCAACATAATGTGTGCATATACTCCATGTAGGCCATGTATATTTTATAAAATTATTGATGGGAAAAGAGATTCCTTTAAGGCTTTCCTCTTTAAATGGAGTCTCTCCACAATTGTCTTATCTTGTTGCTTTGAGGCTTTTCTAAGTGCTTGCTGGTTCATGGATCTAGTAAGCTTATCCACGAGCATCTTCATCAAGGATTGTCCTAAATCTTCAGCTAGTCCTCATTGTGATTGCTTCCAGTGGTCTTGCCTCTGTACACTTTCCCATCTTACCCTAGTCCCACAAACCATTTACAAATAATTGTTATTTAAGAGTTAATTAAGCACTCATAATATTCCTGCCTTGGAGGAAAATTGGCCGCACATTAGAAAAGCTGAAGCCGTCATTATTCTATTATAACATTTCTGATGGAGCTTTCAATTTCAAGGCCAACAGGGGCACCTGGGTGGCTCAGTCAGTTAAGCAACTGACTTTGGCTCATGTCATGATCTCACGGTTCATGGGTTCGAGCCCCGCATAAGGCTTTGTGCTGATAGCTCAGAGCCTGGAGCCTGCTTCGAATCTGTGTCCCTCTCCCTCTCTGTCTCTCCCCTTCCCTTGCTCACTCTCTGTCTCTCTTTGGCTTTCAAAAATAAATAAATGTTAATTTTTGTTTAATTGAAGGCCAATGGTAAAAAAAGCCCAAAATAAATTGTTGTTATTTTTTTTTACTTCCCAATACTACTTTCTTATCCATTGGGTGCCAGTGGTATTTAAGTCATTTCTTATAACAATCACTTACTTCTACCCATTTTTATCTTCATCATTTTTAACATTTTGGATAAAGAAGATCAACCTTATGTATCAACCCTAATACACAAAAGATGCTCTATGGTCATTTATTGTATGAATGAACAAGGAAAACTTTTCCATTTGGCTTTGGGGGTTTTCTTTTCACAAGTAAAGTATTTAATGAAATAAGTATGGAAAAGCATTACCAAATCCACATGTATACATACCACAAAATACTTGGACGTTAGTATTTATTTAAGCATTAGGGGTACTTTTTTTTCCTCCAGTGTTTACAAGACAGTAACAGGTCTTCTATATTGGCATAATGTTGTCAAAAACTACAAGACTGTAGATAAGAAAAGGGTGCCTTTTCTTCATAGCTGTGCTCTGACAGAAAGAAGGGATTGGTGGTTTCAATCTGTGCTACATAACTGAAGGCAGACAGTTACTTAGGGCTCATTACATGCGGTTTGAACGGCTAAGAATAGATATGTTCAAAGCATAGATATCAATGTCTTAAAAGCCATTCGTGGGATAGACAACAGCTTCTTCTTCAAGCCACTTAATTTTTTGTCTCAAAATTAATATTTCATTATTCCTTGGAGCACTTGACATGGTCTCTATGGTTTGAAGATGTACAGCAACCACCATACAAACTAATATTAAACTGTGTCTTTAAAACCCATCGAGAAGGTTTTGCAACTAAATGCTTTCGCACATAACTGCAGTAATTAACTGTGGGAGACAGATTTAATGCTGCGATGGTTTATTTTAACCAAGGACAAAGGTAGGCAGAGACAGGGCAGGAGAAGAAATGGCTACTGGGGGAAAGTAAAAAATTAAATAAATGTCAATGTTGCCCATGTCAGGAACAGTGGCTCCCTGCTACTTTCTGAACTATCATGTTCAAAGCTGTTGATTTAGGCTCCTGCTGGTAAACATGTTTTTTTATAACCTCAACTCATCCATATTTCACACAAGAGACTTCATAAAAGAGACAGATTTATAATTTTCTGTCACTGAATTCAAGATTACCAATTATTTCTTTATTGAAATTTTTTGCATCCTTTACTAGAATAGGTATTCATAGCTTTATAGACCTTTTCTTTTTTCTCAGTCACTCAATTTAGATTTATGAAGCTTAAGAGTTTTCTCCTGCAGCAACTCACAAAAACATTCTACTTCAAATTCACAGCGCCTCAATCAATGTAATTATTTCCAGGAACAAGCCACAGGTTTTAGAATTTATATGCTTTAATAATTCTATATTCTTGGATTATGACATGATTTTACATGAATGGAAAATAAGGATTTTTGAGGACAGAATATATGAGAATATTTAAAGATCGCTTTGTAGATTAATTGGACATTTATATTGAAAACTTTAACTTTTCTCTGTGTACGGTCCAAGATTTAAAACTTTCCAAACCATATCAATAGCATACTTTCAGAACACTAATTATGTTGATGTTTGCAGAAATGGCACAGAATTTCAACCCAAATAGCATACAGAGAAACTGTAATAATGGCGAGAGAAAAGTTTATGAAATGGGTGTAATCTTTTGACCCTGAGGGCTTAAGGGCATTGTCCACAAAAAGATGAACAACATGTTGGATCATCTTCTACCGGCACTACGTTCTGTCTTGTTGATAGAGTTTTGTCCCTGTTGCAGTTCTAAGAAGGGGTGGAATTTGTGGGGGTGTTACAACAACACGATCAGGCACAGGTCCTGTAGGATAGACTGAGAAATGGTGAGGACCTAGAGGAAAACTATCTAAAATATGTCTTGAGGACCCTGGCATTTCTTTTTTTTTTTTATTTTTTAAAATTAATTTTCTTTATTTTTCGAGAGGCAGAGAGAGACAGAGCGCATGTGGGGAAGGGGCAGAGAGAGAGGGAGACGGAGAATCTGAAGCAGGCCCCAGGCTCTGAGCTGTCAGCACAGAGCCTGATGTGGGACTCAGACTCATGAACTGTGAGATCATGACCTGAGTCGAAGTCGGACGCTCAACCGACTGAGCCACCCAGGCACCCCAACCCTGGCATTTCTTAGTCGGCCAAGAATGATGTTCTATTCAGCCTGAAGAGATGAGTGGTGATCCCAAAGGGAGAGAGTCGCAGACTTAGCCCATTCTTTGGCTTTTGAAGACTGGAAAAAAGAGCCCCCAACTCCAGCCAGACTCAGCAGCTCCCTCTCTAGGGGATATTTTCTTCTTTTCTTTCTTTCTTTCTTTCTTTTTCTTTCTTTCTTTCTTTTCTTTCTTTTTTCTTTCTTTCTTTCTTTCTTTCTTTCTTTCTTTCTTTCTTTCTTTCTTTCTTTCTTTCGACTTATTTATTTATCTCCAAGTTTTTATTTAAATTCCAGCTAGTTAACATACAGTGCAATATTAGTTTCTGGTGTCTATGTAGTGATTCATCACTTACATACAACACTCGGTGCTCATCCCAACAAGTGCCCTCCTTAATCCCCATTACCTGTTTAGCCCATTTCCCCCACCCACCTCCTCTCCAGCAACCTTCAGTTTGTTCTCTATAGTTGAGAGTCTGTTTCTCAGTTTGCCTCTCTTTACCACCCCCCACCCTATATTCATTTGTTTCTTAAATTCCACATGTGAGTGAAATCACATAGTATTTGTCTTTCTCTGACTGACCTATTTTGCTTAGCATAATATTCTCTAGCTCCATCCACATCATCGTAAATGACAAGATTTCTTTCTTTTTATGGCTGAGTAGTGTTCCATCAGATAAACCACATCTTCTTTACCCCATTTGTCAGTTGGTGGACATTTGGGCTTGTTCCATAGTTTGGCTATTGTTGATAATGCTGCCGTAAACATCAGGGTGTATGCACCCTTTCAAATTAGTATTTTTGTATCCTTTGGATAAATACTTAGTAGTGTAATTGCTGGATTGTAGGAGAGTTCTATTTTTAGCTTTTTGAGAACCTTCATACTCTTCTCCAGAGTGGCCACACCAGTTTGCATTCCCACCAATAGTGTAAGAAGGTTCCTCTTTCTCTAGGGCATACTTCCTAAGGAGCAGAGAGGAACCTGGATTTCATCCCTCCCGCCACCAGGCACCTGGAGCCAGCGTCCCTTGAACAGCCACATGTTACAGCCATTGATTAGGCTCCAGGCAATTCAACAGCAAGGGCATCTATAGAAAGTACGACCCCAAAACCTATTCTTTCCAGACGTCGCACCTGAAACACTCCCTTATGGACACCTTGGCTGGGTGCTCAATGCTCAGAATGGGAATGTTCAACAAAGGTTTGCAGAATAAATACATTAAATCTGCGGCTGAAAAGCCACAGATTACTACTACGAATTAAAATTATTTGGATCTAATATGTGTCTAGGTTAACACTGCTTATCTAAACTATGTATACATGTTTATAGTTGATGTAATCTTCATGTTGATCTTCACAGCAATCCTCTGAATAGACAGTGTCCGATATTTTAGTCCAAATTTTCATATTAAGAAGCAGTATAGTTCAGAGAGGTTAAGTGGCTTTCCTCAAGCTACACAGAAAGTTAGGTAGCACCACAAATGGAACTCATGTTCTGAATGTAGAAACAAGAGAGTGAAGACTGGAGATTCACATATGAGAAACAGAATAATTTGGATTTTGAGATTTTATGAAATGATGATTTTCAGCTAACGCTGAATACGGATAGATAGGAGAGTCCATGGAAACTATGGGAAGGTCTGTCACAGCTGTGTGAGTCATTCTTTTTCTAGTTTCCTTTATCTTTCAGACATTTTCCACATGTACAGTCACTTATACTACTCTTGTCACGTTTCCCAGTTTGTTTTGTTTGTCTGTGACTGTGCATGTTTGTCTGTGAGGGTGTGCGTATACTTTGATGCTGGATGCAGGAATAACCACCACCCCCTGAAGGGGGTCCAAAATAGGACCCAAGAATAAAGATTTAAAAAGAGATTTGGGGGGGGGAATTGCAAATAAAGATTATTATAAGAAAGTTCATAAATAATATTATAGAATCATTTCTGGGCCTCCTGGGTGGCTCAGTTGGTTGGGCATTAGACTTTGGTCATGATCTTGTGGTTTGTGAGTTTGAGCCCTGTGTTGGGCTCTGTGCTGACAGTTCAGAGCCTGGAGCCTGCTTGGGATTCTGTGTCTCCTCTGTCTGCCCCTCCCCTGTATGTACTCTGTCTCTGTCTCTCTCTCGAAAATAAATAAATGTTAAAAAAAAAAGAAAAAGAATCATTTCTGATTATTTTTACAGATAAGTATGTTTTCATGGAGCACTCTTCAAAAAAAAAAAGCAATGAGAGTCTCACATGTTAAGTCACTTCTCAAGTCAATTCGTTCACTTGTCTTTGTCCAGAATTTTTTAAATTACATGAAAATCCCAGGTTCAGTTAGGTAGCCATTAAGGCTACATGTTTTATTAAGATGTCAGGAAATGAAAGTCCTAAAACTTTTGAGATTCTAGAAGCAGTATAAGAGTTGGAAATACTCTATTTTATGAGTGATGTAAGCGCACTATATGTAATGTTGAACGAGCCACATTGCAAATGAGTTGAAATTGTGCAATTCTGAGTTTTTGTTTATCCTCAAGGGTATATTGTTTTTATATTTTAAAAACATAAATATAACAAAGTACAGTATCAGAGGCCCTTTATGGAGTCACATTTAGTGGTGCAAACTCTGAGTTGCTATAATATAAAGAACGGTATAACTTGAAGGTAACAAAGCAGAAAAACAAGGCAAGAAAAAAAACCATGCATTTTATGTAAAGTATTTTGGCTTACAGTATTCTAAAGAGGGCAAAAAATTGTTGGACTGTAACATTCACATATTGTTTATGAACATACTAACAGCAAGATCTGGGATTCACAAACCCGTCTCGGTCCATTTATTCTTCATCAGTACTTCTGTCCTTTCCTCTATCCTCTAAACAATACGTTGAAAACAGGAGACGTATAATCAGTGGTTTTCAAGATTCATTTTGATAGAAATAAAGTCAAGTAAACTTGCTTATATTTTCCAGTGGTGAACCACACTGTATTTTATTCTAGCTTCTCTTAATGCATCGATTTTATCCCCTGTCAGTGTGGGATCACTTTAAAGAAATAATTTTGTAACTACTTTTAAAGTACAAAAATTTACATCTCAATTTTCATCTGTTTTTGTGACTTAAGAATATGCAGCAATTTTCAAGTACTGTAAAAATGAGACACATAATAATGTAAAGTGAACAATGAGAGAGAAATCTGGGTAGTAAGTTTGATATGTCAATAGATTAAGAACTCTTTGGTTTCTCATGCTGCATTTTCAGATTTCTTTTTAAGGAGAAATCTTCTTTTACTTTCTTCCTATTTTTTTTTTATAAGATTTAAGAAATCCTCCCAAGATTCTGCAAGCTCCTTTTGGGGGCTTTCCATAATAAGGGCTGCAGGCTGTTACTTCAGGTGACTGTGAAATCTTCTTCATAGAAGTCAGTTGAAATTATGCTCATAGTAATCATACTGAATTTACTCTGAGAATAGATAGAGCAAATAAATATGTATAGGATCAATTTTTACATTCAATTAAATATTTGCATTTTGCTCAAATAATTAACATGAGGATGAAAATGATCCTGCGAAGCACATTATCCACATTTATATAGCATGCAATACTTTACCAGGGTTCAAATATTATCATTATGCCTGATGTGCACATGTGAAAGCAGATCTTAGGAATGAAGCATTTATAGTAAACATCCATATGTTTTAGTAAACACAATTGCATGCTTTCCAGAGTAAACAAATGTGTGAATTCCTTAAATGGTACTGAGAATTAAAATAGTCACTCTTTTTATATCCCTAAAAGAAAAGAAAAAAAAAAAACTAAGTAGCATGCTTTGAGATTGCAATGAAATAACAGTGATGAAAACAGTGACAAGAACCTATTTGGATTTAAGCCCCTTCCTCCCCCCCACCCCAACCCCACCCCCCACACACTCACACAGGACTATCATACTAAGCCTACAGCTTGGGTCCTATTATCTTCATATTTTACAGAAGTCTTACCTCAGAGAGAAGCAATTTAGTAATTTTCAGGTCATAACTGACCCAGTAGAACATAAGCTCTAGTCTTAAAGAACTATACTATATTAAAGAATTCTACTAAAGCTAATGCTTTCATACTATTTACGAAGTTGAGACATTGGGCGCTTTCCTAAGTGTTTTCCACATATTGAGTCATGTAATCTACCCTATTTGGTTGATTCCATTATGGTCTTCATCCTCCTGATGAGGAAACTTTAGTCAATGAGAAATTGTAAGCGGAATTTGGGCTGAAGTCGTAGATTAGTAAAAAAAAAGGTAACAGTTGATTTTTACAGCTTTCTTGACTCTGAAGTCTCTGTCTCTGGTAATAAGGATGTCTTTTTACTTTTTAGGCCAGACAGGGTATTTTTCACATGGAAGATTTGTTTCCTGCTTTCAGGGTGGACAGGGGAGGCTTGGAGTCTCCTTGGACTGGTTGCTTCCCAAGCTTTAATTCAAAGTAGTCGATATGCCATTATGGTACGTTTGGGGACAGCCTGCCCTGGGGCCCTTCACTTCACTCTCGGTGGTGGTATACCGGGATTCCCAGTGGTAATAAAACATGGTGGCATTTCTCCCCTCTTTCAATTAGGGACTTCACTGTCATGAGACCCTTCACATTTTTAGGACTTCACGATCTCATGAATTAGGGGTGAAATTTTGCCTTTTATTAAAAGTTTACTTTTGGGGTAGCTGCCCCTAGGAAAGTACCCTAGTAAGGTAAGTACTTTTAGACCATCTGTTAGGCTGTCTCTTCAAGAAAGAAATCACAGGAAACAAGAGGTATACAAAAACATTACTGTGGAGAATAATGAAAACACTTTGCATGAAAAAGTCATGGGAACTGAACTATGGTTAAAGCAAGAAAAAAGGAACTATATAAACTCAATTGCTTCATAAGTGTCCTCCCAGTGTCCTTCTGGACTTGCTGCATCCCTAGACTAGGAATCAGGGGGATCAGGACTCAGGCAGAAGTTCAGGAATATACTGTCAGGGTTGTAGCAGTGCTCTTTCCTCCCTCATATGAGCAGCATTGTCAGGATCCCAGCCATTTTCTAAACCTTCCCCGGATAAGACAGGTTCTGGGAGCATCACGAAACCAACCATTTTAGGTGTTGCTGGGACTCATTTTCCACAATTGTGACTACATTTATTACAGCTGTGGGAACAAACTTTCTTAAATCTCTTTCATGTTTTCTTTTCTTTCTTTTTTTTAATGTTTATTTATTTTTGAGAGAGAGACAGGGTGCAAGCAAGGGAGGGGCAGAGAGAGAGGGAGACACAGAATTTGAAGCAGGCTCTAGGCTCTGAACTCCAAGCTATCAGCACAGAGCCCATCATGGGGCTCGAACTCATGGACTGCAATTCGGATGCTTAACTGACTGAGCCACCCAGGTCCCTTTTTAATGTTTCCTTATGCTAAACGAAATTCTTAAAGAAAGAAAATGGCTTTTTTACACTGGTGGCTAAATGTCTTTAAGCTTACCCTCAGAGCCTAACCTCCTAGTCCCTGGGCCAAGTTTCACCAACAACTTCCAGCTTATGATTTTTGAATCGAATTTATAACTAGCCTCCTTAGAAGGCCTCACCTTGGTTCCTGATATAATAATTTCTCCCAAACTCAAAACCCTGAAAGCTCTTTTTTTTTAACTGAATTCTATAATACCTTGAGCACCTTTGAAACTTATTAAAGTAGGATACTAACTTATTCAATAGCTGCCCAATTTTCCCCTTCAAAGAGTGATGTTTCCCCCATATGTGAATCCCCCCATAAGGAAAACACTCCATGGCATGTTGACAACTATTGACTCTGAGGCTCTTTCACTCTTTTGCAGATTTTACATTTATTTTTTTTAATGTTTATTTATTTTTGAGAGAGAGAGACAGAGAGAGAGAATGAGCAGGAGGAGGAGCAGAGAGAGAGGGAGAGAGGATCCGAAGCAGGCTCTGAGCTCACAGCTCAGTGTGGGGCTCAAACTCATCATCTGTGAGATCATGACCTGAGCCAAATTCAAACACTTGGACACTTAACTGACTGAGCCACCCAGGCACCACTCTTTTACAAATCTTAAAATCCTGGCCAAATCTAAACATCTCTGGTTCACTTACAACAAATTATCTTCCCCTTAAATGGAGGGAATATTGTCAAGCATTGCCAACCCTTATGAGTAAAAAACTAAATACGTCTTCAGGACACTCTAGCAACTTGGTATTTCGGGTATATAAATACCAAGTATTAGTATCATAGGTTACTAGTAAAACAAAACAAAAATTTCTTATAAGTAAAGGTAAGATAGGTCTATGGAATGAAGCTTTATTTTTCATTACTGACGAGAATGACCACCTGTACATTTTGATCAGTTCCAGGCATTTTGGGAAGTCCCTTAAAGCTGACTAACGGGCCACAGAACATTCTTCAAGAATCATTGCAATAGACTATATTTATGCTTATCTCAAGGAAGTAAAGTTGAACAGCCCACCTCCTTTTCATCTCAAGTTATACTATTTTTTTAAAAAAACAATAGACATTGCTTTTTATGTTTCAAAAGCACTGTGGGCTTTATGGGGAGCACCAGAAGATAACATATCTTCCAATTTTGAAAAATGTCCCATTGCACTGCAACTGTTTTCTCCCAACTTTGCATTCTTCATTTGGTGAAATATCACCATTTACTACAGATATTCATGCACCAAATCTCTCTTCTTTCTTTCTCTCATATAAGCAAATGCTGTCACCTCTACCTATAGATGTATCTCAGATTTATTCACTACCACATTATCTAAGCCCTGGTCTCCCCTGGGTGCTTTCAACAGCTGCCTGATTAGACCTCCTATTTTTCTTTTTTTGTTTTTAAGTTTTACTTATTTTGAAAGAGAAAGAGAGAGCGAGAGCAAGCTTGAGCAGAGGACAGGTAGAGAGAGAGGGAGAGAGAGAACCCCAAGCAGGCCCCCACGCTCTCAACACAGCCCCACTCAGGGCTCAGTCTCACAAACCATGAGATCATGACCTGATCCAAAATCAAGCGTTGGAGGCTTAACTGAACCACCCAGACCCCTTGACCTTCTATTTTTTTTTCATATTTATTTATTTTTGAGAGAGAGAGAGAGGCAGAGCACAAGCAGAGGAGGGGCAGAGAGAGAGGGAGACACAGCATCTGAAGCAGGCTCCAGGCTCTGAGCTGTCAGCATAGAACACGATGAGGGGCTGGAACTCACAAACCATGAGATCATGACCTGAGTGGAAGTCAGACGCTTAACTGACTGAGCCACCCAGAGCCTCCTTGACCTTCTATTTCTGTGCTTCCTTATTCTCTCTGCCCCATAGAGCGATCTTTCCAAAATGAAAATCAGATCATAACACTTTGATGGTCTCAGTGACCCATGACACAGAAACCCACATCCTTCCCCAACAGCCTCATCTCCTACCCTTGCTCTCCCCACTCCCTCATTCGAGGGGGTCAAATGGCCTCCTTGCTGTTCTAGAACACACCAGAAATGCTCCCACCTCGAGCCTTTACACTTGGACTTTTCTCTGCCTGGAATGCTTTCCCCAGGACTGCAGCGTACATCTTCGCTGCATTTGTGTCTCATTCTTATGACACTTCCTCAGAGATCTCTTTCCTAAACAGCCTATCGCAAATGCACATTCTATCACACTTCATTCCTTTACCCCACATCACGTTTTTCTGCCTAGCCCTTGTCACTACGTAACATTATATTGTATATTCAATTCCTTTAAAGTTTATCAGCTGTCTCCCCCAACTACAATGTAAATTCTATGAGGCAGGGACTTTTTAATTTATCTCTGTAGCCCTAGTTCCTAAAAGAGTTTCTTGGATACAGGACATGTCCAGTGAATATTTTTTTATGTTTTTTTTTTGGAGAGAGGAGGACAGAGGATGTGAAGGTGGATCTGTGCTGACAGCAGAGAGCCCGATGCAGGACTCGAACTCATGAACCGTGAGATCATGACCTGAGTCGAGGTCGGGTGCTCAACCAACTGAGCTACCCAGGTGCCCCTCAGCAAATATTTCTTAAGTGAATGATGGCTATATTTACACCTTCACTTAGGTCATTGTTGGGATTGATTTAGATAACTGCCTAATGCCACATTCAGGTAGCAAATTACTGGAGAGTTTCTCTAGAATTCTTACTCATTTGTAATACACTTGATTTTCCTAGGCTCCAGAGACCCAGTGACCATATTCGAATCTAGCATGAAACCAGGAAGACAGGAGGTCTGATTTCAATTTCCCTCATCCCCAGCTAGCTGGACAATTAGGTTTCCTGATTTAATCATTTATTTAAAAAAAAAAAAAAAAAAAAAAAAGCTATCTCCTCACAATCTACCCACCCCAGACCACTCTAAGAGATTTGAATCTCCAACCAAGGACCCCTATTCATAATTTTGAATGACAACTATTGTAGCCACACTCCATCCCTTAATTTTGCTGTTCCTGGGGAAGAAAAAAACCCGATGTTTAGGAACCAAAAACTTTAACAAGCCTCTGTCTTTATTTCATATGACACTTTGACTTGGTAGATAGAAGGATTGCAGATTGGAACTGAATTATATCTCAAATGAGCTAAATATATTCTAATAGGTGAAAAATATTTAAAAGACATATCCTAGCAATATCATGCAACTCTAATCCAATAAGAACTTTTTCAACTTTTCTAAGTAAAAGAGTTTGGATTTTTTTAAAGAACTATAAGCACTGTTATAAATAATTTTACTGAAAACAGTTGAATAATTAACATCAGAATATGTCCTAATAATTGGAAACATGGTGTAGGAAATATGGATATTTTATATTTTTATATTCGTGATGGAAATTAATAAAGAAGGTAACACTAACTATAATACCATGTGACAGGGAATGTTACAAGCATTTTATAATCACTCTCTTCAAATTTGACTCCAGCAGCACTGTCTCTTATGTGGATATTTGTGAGAGCTTCACCACCTTGTCTATCGGCTACTGCCCTTGACTCCTACAACCTATTTTCAGTATAGCTGCCCAAAGATGCTTTAAAGAATAAGCCATACCATATTGCTTTCCTGCTCAAAACTTTGCTGCTTTGATGACTTTCTACCTCTCTTAGAGTAACATGAAAAACCCTATCATGTCCTACCAGATCCTATGTAAGGCAGCCCCCAGGACCTCCCTGATATCATCTCCTTGCTCAGGCTGGCTTCTGTGCTCCTTCTAAACTTTCCTGGCATCCTCCTTCCCCTGGGTCTTGCTACTTGGTATTCTCTCTGCCCAGAACACTTCCTCCAGATGTTTGCATGACGACTTATTTTTTCTTCCTTCAGTGCTTTGCTAAAATGTCATCCTCTCACGGACACCTTTTCTGACCACACAGTTTACAAATGGCAGTCCCCACCCCAATATTTTTTTCTGCCCTCAAGTTCCTTCCATGCTAGAACTTATCACCAACCTCCATATACATTTACCACTAATTTCTTTGTTTCCATCCTCTACCGACTAGAATAGAGACTCCATGGGGAGCTTTTTTGTCTGTTTTATTCACTCTTATAACCCCAGTCCTTAGAACAGGGGCTGGTACAAAATAGCTAATAAATATTTGTTAAATATATATATATATATATATATATATATATATATATATATATTAAACAATAAGATTCATTACCTATATACTTAATGGATAAAATCCAAAACACTGACATAACATAAGGATGGCAAGGATGTGAAGCAAAATATCACTCATTCATAGCTAGTGGGAATGCAAAATGGCACCGCCACTTTGGAAGACAGTTTGGCATTTTCTTACAAGGCTAAACATACTCTTACTGTCTGATCCAGCAATGGTGCTTTTATCCAAGGCAGTTGAAAACATGTCCGCACAAAACCTACACAAGACTGTTTATAGTGGCTTTACTCATAATCACTAAAACAACCAAGATGTTGTTCAATAAGTGAATGAATAAACAAACTATAGCACATCAACGTGATGGAATATTAGTGATAGAAATACATGCGTTGTCAGGTCACAAAAAGTCATGGAAAAAAAATCTTAAATATATGTTGCTAAGTGAAATAAGCAAGTCTGAAAAGGCTACATACTATATGATTCCAACTATGTAACATTCTGGAAAAGGTAAAACTATGGAGAAAATAAAAATACCAATAGTTGCCAGGGCTTTTGTGGAGGGAGGTGAGGATGAAAGGGTAGAGCACAGGAAAATTTTAGGGCAATGAAACTATTCTGTACCATATTGTATTGGTGAATACTTGGCATTAGATATTTGTAACAATCCATAAAATGGTATTAACCCAAAGAATGAATCCTTATGTGAATTATGGGCTTCAGTTAATAATGTGCCAATATTGGCTTGTCAGTCATAACAAATGTACCACACTAATGCAAGATGTTATTAAGAGGGGATTGGGAGTAGCAAGTACATGGGAACTTTCTGTATGTCCTGCACAATTTTTTGGTAAACCTAAACTTGCTAAAAAAAAAAAAAGTTTATAAAGTTAAATAAATACCTTTATTTTGGGGCTCCTGGGTGGCACAGTGGGTTAAGTGTCCAACTTTGGCTCAGGTCATGATCTCACCATTCCGAGTTTGAGCCCCGTGTTAGGGTTCTGTGCTGACAGCTCAGAGCCTGGAGCCTGTTTCAGATTCAGTGTCTCCCTCTCTCTCTCTGCCCCTTCCCTGCTCACGCTCTGTCTCTCTCTCAGAAAAATAAATAAACATTTAAAAAAAAAGAAATAACTTTATTTTTAGTCAATACTTTTAGTTCTCAATTTGGTAATAGACAAGTAGATTAACTTGGACTCTTGTCCAAGCTCATGTGGCTAGTTCTTGGGAGCCATACGTGTGGAATCCAGAATGGATCATCTCCAGAAGCAGCACTCCCGATTTTACTCTCACCAAAGGCACTAAATATACAAGAGAAATATAGTGGTAAAGGAAGGGTGGAGTCAGACATGGACACTGAGGTATATTTCCACCACATGTGCAGAGATGGTCTGTTCCTTGTGGTCAGAGAATGAAGGCATCCGTACGTAGTAGCTGTGCTGAGAAGGACATTGCCATTCAGGAAGGAAGTCTGATGGTTTGTTGTCATTGCTTATTATCTCTGCTGTTGCTTTTGAAAACAATTTGATCACTGTTGACGCACACAGTCTTTTGATGATAAATGTGAACATTTTCTATATTACTGCATAGATCTCAATACAAACAGATTCAGAGATAAATCTTTTCTAGTTTGCTTTTTAATTCATCAGTGGACCTAACATGTGTCTGCTGTAGAGGGAAGGATGGGTTATCTAATTTTTGTAAAGGATTTTTTTAATATACCTGAGGGGACATTTATGTAAAATTAAAAATATGGCAGGATGAGTCATTGAGTGTGAAACAGAATTCCAGTTGGCTGATGGGCCCTGCAGGCACATCGCTGAGGGCTTTATGTTATTCTTCTTTAAAGCAGTTTCTAGATATCCTGTTATCATGACAATCGTTCTCAAAGTCTGGATCTTCAAAGTGACCTTTTCCCTGCACTGCCCAAAATAGAAATTTCACTCCATCTCTGCCTGTGGCAGTAATAAAACAACCCTGATATTCAGCCTCTTTCCAGATTACACAGTTTATAATAGGATATCATCATAACTTCTTTCCAAAGTATAATATCCATCCAATTAACCTTGAATATTTTTAAAGAAGCTCACAATAGAAAAGATAATTGCATAGTTGTCAAAAATTATGACTAACCAGGTACAATAGAACCAGTAAAATAATTCCTATCAAAAGATTAACATTTACCATGTTGTACTAATGAAACGTATTGTAAGAGATTCTAAAATAAATAATTGGAAAAATGGTAAATAGTCATTGCATGCAAAATATACAACCCAAATGAACTAAAATGGTAGAAAAATACATTAAATATAAAGAAATACAGTCTCTGTATTTAACATAGGAATATGTCCTGTCATCTAGAAATTAGTTTCCCTAAATACTTGTTAAAGAAAGAACATATGAAAGAAAATGCTTTCCTTGCCCCTTTGTGGTGTCACAAGGTTATTCTAAGAACAACTTTCTCCTGGATCTCCTTACCAAAAGTCAAAGACGTTAAGGTACAGTCCTTGGTGAGAAATAGCAAGGAAAACCTTTCACACGTATAGAAATGGAGAAAATTGCTAAAGAAAGAGAAAAAAAGCCCCCTTGACAGATAAGCAATAGCTCTGCTTACACAGTAATTTATGGTAATATCAGAAAGCTTTTGATAAAATTTCACACATATTGCAGGGTAGGACATTGAAGAAGATAAAGGACTCAAAGAGATAGGGGAAAATTAAACCATTTATAAGAGGGGGAAGTATTTTGTAAAAAAATTTTGGCAAGTGGTTTTGATAGTCATAACAATTTATGTAATTTCTGTGTGCATTAGGCGCTTGCTGTCTGAGAAGTGGCAGCCTAACATTTCCCCCATTGCTACAAAAAGTAATTTTTAGAATAATAAATATGGAAAGCTTTGAAAATACGCACACACACGCGTGCACGCACGAAACTATTGTAACACATTCGGTAACGTTTGTGAGCAAAATTTCTATCATTTGACTAGTTTGGACCTTTTAAACTCTTATCTTTATTTTATTTGATAGCAAATCAATTTTCCAATAAAATAATTTTGCCTTTGGGGTAACATAATGAAAAAGCAATTTAAAATATATTCCTATAAATACCAAAAAGTATTTTCACACCAGGTGAAATATTTACTCAAGTTGCTACTTCCTTTCTTTTTATCGGAAAAATAATAAGCCTTAATTTACGCATGTCTCCATCAACCCCTGAAGCCTTTATGAAGGTCAAACCTTGAATATAACATATTTGCCATTCTATAGAATTTTATGTTTTGAATTTTAAAGTTCTATTTGAGGCTCTGACTTCACCTTCTATACTAAAATATATAAGTGGCAACATTAAGGAGTTTTTAAATGTTTAAAAAATATTCTTCAATGACCATGTTCAGTAAGGTGGCTCTGTCTTCTTCTGAACTACAGTGTATTTTTGACTGGTGATTATCATTGTTACTCAGTGATTTCTCTCAACTCAGTTTCTGACCACAGCCACTACAGAAAGCTTCAGTTTAGGAAACAAAAGATTCTGTCGTTCCAAAAGCATATTATGAGAACTCTTATTTGTTTTTAAAGACAACTAAGAGGAAAATTGGGAAAAAGTAATGCCAGTTTGTCTCCGTTCTCCCTAACAAATTTCTCCTGAGGCAGAGCTTTAATGAGTAGTTCTAGAAACTTCTTAGACAATGTATGTCACTGACCAGAATGGCTGACCCTTTCAAGCTGGCTGATTCTGTTCAATAAAGATACTATCAGAATCTGAAGTAACTGGTTTGAGTTTTTAAGGTATTTCAAGGAAATATTTTGTAAGAGTGGGAAGCATATTTTAATGCCATTCCCATGTTTCCCTGAGAACAAAAGCTGATCTGCAAGGGCGTTGAAAGCATTACAGGCTAATTTCATTGCAATTTTGGGAGCTGGGAGGGAGGCTGGGAGACCAGGAGGTGGGTGAGGGTTCAAGAACATCGAGGTGAACACTGTTGACCCTCTGGAAAATCGCTAAGTGCTGGAACCCACTCTAGAAGGCTCATGTTTTGAACCTTTACAACAATCGTGCAGCTCTCTTGAAAATTTACACTGTCATTTTATTTATAGCAGATGTCTCTTAAAGCAAACATTTTTACTTTATACTATACAAATCTTACGGAAAATTGCAAACATAATGTGAGTTTTGGTCATGCTGTAGAAATCTACAGTATTTTCTATAATGGATTGTGAGCAAGGGGAAAAACTGATACTGATCTAAGGCTGAAGGATAAAGGGTAATCAAAACAAGGCTTCTGTGGATGCTTTTATGGAACTTATTTTAAAAGAAAAGGCAAAAGTTGAAACTGTGGATTAAACCAACTAAATCAAATCATCTTGTATTCAAAATACATTCTGCACTTCAGAATAAACTGACCAGAAGTCAGTGTGAGTCTTAAGAAAGGAACTCAGTTGCTTAGATAAATCCACTGTCTGAGTTTAAAAAGAAGAAGAAGGAGAAGAAGAAGGAGAAGAAAATGAGGTTTACTTGGATTTTTCTAAATTAAAACTTCTGTTTCTTGTGTACATTCAGTGAAAAAGTAAAATAAAAGAATGCATTTTATTTTTCTAGCTAGTTCTGAATTGTGGTTATGTTGTAACTCAATTTCGGCTGTAGGGACGTAAATACAGTCCTGTGGCTGCTTAGCAATTGTTCAACTGATGATAAAGAAGTTGTGACATCTGAAATTCAGCTTTTAATATAAAAATATAATGTGCAATTAAAAGAGAAAGTAAATTCTGTTTGGAAAGTCACACTAGGAAATATAAATAGGAAGAAAACAAGAGATATTACAATTTCACAGAAGCAAATGTCAGCAACTTTAATTTTCTAAGGAGTAAGTTGATCCATGTACAAATATTTACTCCTATATTTCTTTTCCTAATTAGCAGAAGTTAAAATAGACAATCATATAAATTTTTGAAATTGAAATCCAGATAAGCAAAACTTGTATTTCTGAGAATATTCTGTTCATTATTCAGGGTTTGTAACAAGACACATTTCAAAAAGTAAAGTCATTAAAGTAATGTGGCTGTTATGTTTTCACAGGCCTTTGTGGGAATTTGAACCAACACAACAGCATAATCTCTCTGGACTTTAATAACACAAATCCATGACAAGGACATAAGATTGATAAAATTAGTAATTATGTATTTTTTATTTATGTAATAAATGTATCATTTCAAGGACATTATTTGAAATGACCCCACTGCGTGTGGATTTCTATGCTGTTTTCATTAATATGTGCAGAAAATTTTTACACTCTTAACAATCAGCTATGGGTGTTTCAGTGGGTTACTTACAATTATTATTCTGGTCACAGATGAGGGTTAAAATATCTCTAACCTTTACAAATGTATTATGTGGCACCATTGACATAGCTTTTATTGCAGATAAAACCTATGACAAATTTTCTGTATTTCTTCTTCAGAAGAAATTTTCTTCTTCAGAAGAAGAACATGATTTCATATTAAATTCTGATGATAGAGACATAGTTCTCTGCTTGTACTTCTGGAATGTTTTGGGTATAGTAACAATGGGCAATACTTCCTCTTCCATTACATCAATAAAATCTCAAAATCAACTTCATTTTTATGGGTCCACTGCTTCAGTAAATATTTCTTAAACAGAACTGAAAACAGGGTAAAAAATATTCAGAATCTGGTTCACTTCTAACCTTACTGATCAAAAGAGACAAAACATTCTGCTGGTTAGACATAATGAGAAGCAGAAAGAGGAAGCCACAAAAGAGCCTAGACTCTGAGCGTTGCCATGAAGGTGTATAAGAACTTGAGCAAGAGTTTCTCAAATATAAGTGTCAAGGTAATGGCAGGTCCCTCTGACAGTCATTTAAAAGAAATAATAAAGCCTATTATAGTAACTTTATGGAGTTATAAAAGCATTTGAGTTTTCAGGGAGCCACAGACTTGTAAAATGTTTCTGACATCCCATCAAAAAGTTGGTATTATGACATTGTCATAATACATAATCATATAGTCAAGGAATGATTAGAAGTAAATCCATAATAGCAGATTTTTTAAACAAATCTCACGTTGCATTCCAGACATCTCCTTTCTCCATTCTTTCCTAGTTTTAATGATCAAGAGAAAGGTAGAGAAGTTCATTGTTTCTCCTGATCCCTTTTTCAGACAATCTCTTGAGAAAGATGAGAATTCTAGTTGGTCTTTTTTTTTTTTTCAGGTATTGGGTTGTGAAGAAGTTCAAGTAAGTCCACGTCTGATGATCTAAACTATCCAATATTGTATTGAACACCTCTTCAAAGTTACCTAGTTAGGAGAATGTGTCTCTTTAAATTGCCCAGATGCCTCACAGTTATATCAAAGACTGCATGAATTGTGTTTAAGATTCTTGAGGATGTGCTGAACTTGAGTCTAGATCCATTGCTTTCTCTGCATGTCACTAGAAACTGCCCTAGACTATTTAGGGAATAGGCCTTTAATCATAAGATTACCTGAAACCAGACTCAAGCTTAACATATGGAGTAGCCAACAGTCACATGAATATTACCCCCCCCCCAAAAAAATGTGACATGTGGCTTTAATTTCATTTAATTTATTTATTCTTTCAATTTATTTAAAAAAAAATCTTTGCCCATTGCCTAAGCCTTTGGGCACATGTGTCTAATAAAAAACACTGCTGAGCATAAATAATGTATATTAACTGTGTCTATTAGGATTCTCCAGAAAAGTCCATCAAAGTGACTTATTTTATAGTCAGGAGTCTCAATTGAAAATCTATTAGCAAAATAGTTCTATTAAATTGTATGATATTTCTAACATCAATTAATTACATTTATATCCAGCTCTATAGTGTAATGACTTTGTAATATTAATTTTGATTTTAATTTAGGAAGAGAATTTGTAAGTTTGCCTCATGTTTTAGTGTTTAATGGTTTTTCCACATTTAGACTGTCCAGAAATTAAGATTTTTTTTTCCATTTTTCTATTTGAACAACTGGTCATTTCAAACTTTTTTTAAGGGTTTTTTTAAGGGTTTTTAAAGGTTTTTTTAAAGGTTCTTTTAAGGTTTTTTTTTTCTGACTTGAACAACTTAACTTGCTTTGGGGTGGTAAAGAAACTCAGTAAATAGACAAACTAAAAGTTACTACATAATAATGCTTCTCTTTTGCTATGTACTTACCATTCACTTTTAGCTATATGACCAGTAACTTCTTCACAAATATTGGAATTGGAGTTTCCTATGATTGAAGATAGACAAATGCAATAACCTGATTTTAAAATAAAATATGTCATATCTGACATTAGTTAATAACACCAACTAACATGTCTATACCAGGTCAGCACTAAGTTGATTCTTTCCCACAATAAACAAGTTTTACATCTGGTCATTTCAACCAATTAAACCGGCTGCTGAGATGACCTGCATCTTGACCTCAGCTCCTCCCTTTGGAAGTCACACACTTGTCTGTGAATCTTGTTTCTTTGTTTATAAGCAAAAAGAGTGACGATGAAGTAAAGTAGCAGATGAAAGTGCTTAGAACAGAGACTCCCACAAGCAATCAGTAAATGTTTTTTGCTATTACTAATATTATCATTCAACCTAATATTGTTATTTAAGCTTTTCACTTTTAGCATGTTACGCTCCGTGCCTGACATGATCTCCTCTTCCTGCCTTGTCTTTGTAAATTAAATATTTTCTTCATGCCTCAGCCAAGCACTGGTCCAATGATCTCTCTCTTCTCAGAACTCATGTTGACCCTCTCTCCCAAATCACAGTTTAAGCTATGTGTTACTCTCTAAACACTTCTTACGTTCACAAAAGAAGTGCAAACTGATTTAAGAAGGGAACACTTGCTATGTTTCTTGTGCCTAAATTTGACATATAACACATGCTCTGTAACCATGTCACAATTAATACCATCAGGATTCAAAGAATTAACTAGCCACCGTTTATGACATCGGTAATTTTTCCTGGTCAAGTTAGAGAACCACATTGTATTAACAGAGATCTAGCTTGTTTCTTGTTTTTGTTTTTTGTTTTTTTGTTTTTTGTGGGTTTTTTTTTTGTTTTTTGTTTTTTGTTTTTCTTTTTTCACAATAACTCATATTCCTTTAATGGCAACTCCATATCAGCCTTTGGACTACAAAACACATTCTTATACACTAAAATTCTTTGGATTGAGTCCAACAAAGCCCAAGATTATACAGTTTCCCTCTATAATGAAGAATTTCCACAACAGTTTATACGTCTTTTGTTGCATTACAGAATATAAATAGAGATTCTTGGATATGTCTATCAGGCTCCTTCAATTCCCTGAAGCCAAAACAGATATGTGCACTATTACTGACACAGTTCAGGGTTACAACTATTGGGCATAGTGTCTAATACATGCAATGCTTGTTACCAACAATGGGGATTTCAAGTATTTAAGATTTACATACGGATTTCATTTGAGCCCATTAAATGGCTTGGGTGAAAGGAAGGTAGTTGTTTCAACGATTAGATGCCTAGAAGATGATTTTTTAAATATTTTAATTGTCTTCATGTTAGTATAAAATCTGCAGATTAAAATGAAACCACCAAAATGTCTGATGTCATTGTTTCTTTTGTTTTGTAACTTTGCTGAAAACATAGCTCTTATCTAGTTGTCAATCTTTTCTACTCATCATAAACTGAGTTCTTTATTTCTTCTACTGTGTCATGAAAGATTCAATAAATTCTTATTTGCATTTCAAATTCAGGTCTTTTTTTAGAAGGACATCAGATTCAATGACAATTACATCACTAATCTCTTTAGCACTGACAGTGGGAAGCCACTTTCAAGCTCCTGCTGACTGAAGTCCTAAAGATAGAAGATCACATAATGTCCTTCTTCAGCAGTAGTAGTGATTTTTTGTGTTTGAATTCTTCATTTCATTTTTATTAACCAATATGTGCTCATTTAAGCCATTCGCTTTGGGTAGATATTTCAAACTATTTGTCTCGTTCTCATTTTATTAAGAGATGTGTATCTTATTATTTTTGCTACAGAGGAAACTTTCCAAAATTATTTGCCACAGTAACTTTTTCATCATTATTTTATTCTTCTAAAAATATTATTTGAGGAAATTATTTCTATGTAATTTTAGAAAAGTGTTTTTCCGTTTTGGTTCTGTTACTGCTTACATAATGAAAATGACCAAAAGTTTCAAGTACTCGTATATGAATGTTTATGTGTTTGTTAATGTGTGTGTATGCACACTATATATAAATATTTTGACATTCGGCACCAAAGAGAGAGCTAAATTTAGGCCTTGAATAAATGTTCTGTGAATCAATCATTGCTATTCTAGATTCCAGTTTTAAACTTTACTTTCAAAGGTTTGTCACAGTTACAGACAATTTTATCACAATAACTATACACAGTTACAGAAATTATATTTCTGATAATAAATTTTGCTGCTTCTGTAAAGAAATAGACAATATAAATTCACATGGAAGTCATTACAATAATTTAGTATAAATTAATAAAGTGACTATCAAATATTATGATATGCACATAATATGGGACTTGGATAGAAATGAGAGAAGAATTATTAACAGGACAGAGGAATTATTATTATTAAATAAATTTCCAAATTGCTTAGTGAAGTCACAATTTTAAGATGTTTGTTTGTGTTATCCACAGAACTACTAACTAATTATTATTTTTAAATTTTAAATTTTCAACAAATAAGAACTTGCATAATAGTTTATTTTAGACAGTATAGGGGTAAGGTTGAGTGGAGAAGTACAACCAGATTACAAAAACAAAAAGTATAAATGTGATTTCTGTATTTTTAAATCAATATATTTACTTTGACTGCACTGAAACTTGTAGCTAACCCAAATAGCTATTATGTATGCATTTAATTTCAAGTATAAAATGGATGCTTAATAAACACTTGTTAAATTACATTAAAGGAAAACAAATCAATAAATTATTTAATTTATTCTGACCAAGAAATTCCATTATTATGTCAGAAAAATCTGGTTAATACCTCAAAGAATTGGCTGATTTCATCATTGGTTTTATTCCATATAATAGTGTATGTGTGTGTGTGTGTGTGTGTGTGTGTGTGTAGACCCAAGTTCAGAAAATTTTAGAAACAATGAAATCCAAATAAGAAAACCAAATCCACACTGCAATATGGAAATATTTCCAGGTAAATTAAGTGTAAAATGCCTACTAAAGATAAGAACTGTGTGAATACTTAAGAAATTAAAAAAGGAAAGAAGGAAATTTAAAGATTGATTAAACAAAGAAATAAATATTCATTTACTGAAAATAGTGTGTTGATACCAATGATGTAATAAACAGTAACGTTTCTTGATAAAGAATACTTATATTCACACCAATATAAGACTAAGTAACTTTTTTATGGTCTCCCCCTTCTTGTCTAAATCCTTTATTTTGCACATTTTATTTATTATTTTTTTAAATGTTTATTTATTTTTGAGAGAGAGAGAGAGAGAGAGCGTGCAGGGGAGGGGCAGGGAGAGACAGAGACACACAGAATCCGAAGTAGGCTCCAGGCTCCGAGCTGTCAGCTCAGAGCCCTACTCGGGGCTCAAACTCACGGACCACGAGATCATGACCTGAGCCGAATCAGACGCTTAGCCGACTCAGCCACCCAGGAACCCCTATTTTGCACATTTTATAAGGGAATAAAAAAATGAATTTTGCAGTTGCTACTTTTATACATTACTGCGTGATAAAATAAAATAATGCTTCATTTGTTAAAAGTTTTATGAATGTCTCTATTATTTTGTATACATAAAGACATAAGTACATATATAAATATATATGTAAAGACTTCTTATGTGACTTTTAGAATAAAAATAAATCTGTGTGAAAAAGAATCTGTGTGATTAACTGAAATGAATTTTTTTTTTCTTAGAATGGGTCTGATTATTAAAAAATATCAGCGGGGCGCCTGGGTGACTCAGTCAGTTAGGCGGCCGACTTTGGCTCAGGTCATGATTTTGCCATTCATGGGTTCGAGCCCCGCCTCGGGCTCTGTGCTGACAGCTCAGAGCCTGGAGCCTGTTTCAGATTCTGTGTCTCCCTCTCCCTGACCCTCCCCTGTTCATGCTTTGTCTCTCTCTGTCTCGAAAATAAATGAACATTAAAAAAATATATTTAAAAAAATATATATTAGCAATGTGGTCACAGCAAATAAATTTCTCTCTCTAGGTATTAATAGCAAATTGTGACTACTGAAACCAGAATAGTTAACTGAAAAAAAATATATATATATGTATACACACACACACACACATATATCATGATTTAAACAATACCCATTCATCCAGACATTAAGAAATAGTTGCTGGATATATTCTGATTAAACATATTCAAATATATGGTGTCTTATCAACCAAACAACTGAATGATTTGACTGAATTTTTCAGCAGGATGTTTGGGCATTATATAGACATAAGTCCTTAAAAAATTTTTTTAATGTTTATTTATTTTTTAGACAGAGAGACAGACAGACCGAGCGTAAGTAGGGGAGGGGCAGAGAGAGGGAGATAAAGAATCCCAAGCAGGCTCCAGGCTCTGAGCTGTCAGCACAGCTGACACCACAAGATCACGACCTGAGCCGAAGTCAAACACTTCACCGACCCAGCCACTCAGGTTCTCTGACATAGTCCTTTGTAAAGGCCTGGATGAGTTCAAGAAAGTTGTTTACACACACAAAGATAATGCAGTTGTATATGACTTTATTACTATGTACAATGTGAAGAAATTTAAGTACGGGGGAGATAAAAGTTTTCTAATTTTTAGGAGGAAATACGTAAGTATATCCTTGTTCAATATTGTCTCCTTTCCTTCAATCTGTGCAGCCACAGAAAGAACAAAATAGCTCCTTGTGGAAAAAGAGACCAATGGGAGGACATATTTGGCAAGCTATGGAAGAGGTGGTTGACAGGGCATAAACAGAAAAGACCCCAGAGGCAAAAAGTGTGTGGGAACAGTTTTGCATGGATGAAGGAGTACGTGGGGATTATACAAACTGGGAGAAGACAGAACTGTTCTGAAACCAGAGAACCCCTAGTTCTAAGAAATCTGTGCATCATTCATCCTGGTTTTCTGGAATTTCAATATTCCAGATGTAGCTGTTACCATGCAGCTTTGGAAAAGTGCAGAGATTAAAGCAGAGTATGAGTTTCATTCACCGAATTTATTAGAAAGCTTTTGCCTAAATAAGTACCCTTACACTACAAGTTTAAGGAAACATCATTTAAGATGTATATTCTTAGGCAGAGGCAAAAATCAAGAAGCAGAGGTTTGGTCAAGATGCCAGGGAATCAAAAAACTATTTAATGCAACTCCAGATATTCACTTTGAGATTTTTATGCACATGTAGACTTCGACAGAAAAATAAGTAACTTGAGAAACAGAAACCCCCCAGTTGTGTCTTCAAGAGAATTTGAGAAATTAGATGCAGAAATAGGTTTGTATAGACAGACCACCTTGGTAATTTTGGTAACTGTTTTTTCAAGGAAGAGTGTTGGATTTACATGCGTCCTTGTCCACGTCATCTGTTTCACTTCGTAGAAAGAGCTAAGCAATAAAAACCATCTTTTAAATTCCAGAGCTTCTGCAAATCCCGCCACCGCCAACTAACCACGAAGCTTTCTTCCAAAAGTGCTGCCATTGATTGTGTTTACCCAAGCCTTTATATCTCATGGGAAGGAGCTTTAATTGTATGTAAATAATAAAGAAATGCAATGAAAATACAAAATGAAATACAACATAGCAAAGTTCTGTTTGGGCTACCCATAAGCCTCAGCAACTTTCTTTTAATTAAAATGTAGGCCTTTCCCTTATTGTCTTAAATTCATATTTTTGTACTTAAGATACCTAGGGAAATTAGTAGACAACTGAATGCTTTAAATAACCCAGAGAACAGAAAATGTGTGAGGCTCTATTGTAGAAAGGTGCCAGAAAAAATTCGGAGAAGTGTGGTTTATTACAGTGCTCAACAGTATAAAAATAAATAAATTAGTTATAAAAATAATAATAATACTGAACATATTGAACTGATTTGAGTATAACAGTTTCAAATGTTTTCAGCCAGGCACTTGTCTGACGTTCAAGTAAATTTCATAGACTTTGCTTTTTGTTTCCTTTGCCTTTCATACCCCAAGGCCAATGCTTAAAATAACTCCAGATTCAGGTTCCCTATATCATCTTCATCTGTGTTCCCCAAGACATTTCTTCTATCCCCTGTTCTACCTACATTTCTCATCCATCAAAAGAGCTATCCATCTCGTTTTCATTTGCACTACATTCTCACTATGCTATCTTTGAAATCCATTCTATGGGAGGACCATGTTCGATGTAAAAGTGTTATAATGAGATCCTTCTGGTTCATTTGGTAATAAAGCCATCTGGATTTGATCCAGCATGTACAAGTTTTATACCAAATCTGACCTATTAGGGCTAGAATTACACTAAGGGTCCATTCCACATTGTTTCTTATTTAAATTATGATCCAATCATCAAGGATTTTAAGCAGCAAATTATGAAAAATAAGTTTACACAAAGATAACTTACAGAACACGTTACTAAGTGTGATTCTGCTAGAGGAGAGCCAGAGACAAAGACAAATAACCTAGTTTGAGGTGTCCTGCTAATTAGAATAGTAGCTCTCAAACTGTTTTGACCTACGCTCATTTCAACAAGGCAAATGGCCCTGAAACTCACTTAATCTTCCTGTTCTTTATTTTCATTGAAAATATGGCTCCATGATGGCAGTGAAATATCGCTCACTGTACAATTAAATTTGGAAGAGGAGGTTAGGATTAAGTGATATAGATGATTCATAGATGATTCACAGTACATACCTTAGAGTCAAGTTATTATAAGATTAGAGGACAGAAAATTAGTGGTAAAATTATACTTTGCTACCACTATAGAGTACAATTAAATAAATACACAACAAGGTAGATTATGATGAGCCTAAACCCAAAGGAACTTACACAGAAAAGCCAAGAATGGTAATTGAAAATCATCACCAACACAAGACAGGCTTCACAACATTTATACAAGCAGCCTTCCCGCGGATGATAGAAGGCCACTCATCTCTAGGAGCTTCTCAGAATCTCCAAGCTGGTGTGGCAACCAAACTACTTAGCAAAGAAATTACTTCAGCAAATCTAGGATTATACAAATTTTGGCCTATAAACACTAAATCATGGTCACCCTGAAGAATTTGCATAGTATTTTACTGGTAACTAGGCTTCAACTATACATTAAGATGAAATTCTATAGAATTGCTTGTCATAGCCCCAAAAGAACAAAAGAAAGAATTCAGAATGCTTGTAGCAGCTCACAGACCAGTGGTGGACCAAGAAACTTCATTTTTTTTTTTTAATAGGCTGAATTCCTGATCTCCTCAAGATTTAGATCTATGTTTGGTATGGTAACCTAAAAATTTGTCAGTAATCATATTGTGAATCATTTGGATGAAAACTATAATTTGCTTTTGGCTTCCAAATACACATTTGTGTTCAGGGTATCACGGGATCAAGTTGCACCCCTTTAATTGTCTAAGGCTAATGAGAACTGCACATCGTAGATAAATGAAGAATATTGCCCAGAAAAGGCCAACCAATTTCATTTGAAATCCTCACAAAGATTTTTCTGTAGTTTGACTATGGAAAATGGTGAGCAAATGAAGTCGGAATAAGTGATAAGATAGCACTGGCATTCCAAACTCAGAAGAGCCTGATTGTCATTTAGGTTGTGAGCAGCAATTTAAGTTCCACGAAACAACTTCATCTCTCCATTAAATTAATGATCTTAATTTAAATTTTATTGGTTTTGTAGTTTTTATTGACTTGAACTTATAAAATGGTTTTTCTTATGCATAGTTATATAAAGCCGATAAGCATGCAGGGTTTATACCTATTTTTATGTTTAAACGTATTTAAGTAATACTATAATAAGAATAATTAAGTCAAGGCTTAGGGTCATTAAAAAACTTTGCTCTTAAAAGGGGCTTGTACAATAGTGTCCTAGTTTGTGGTACAGAGAAGCAGCTATGTGGCCTAGTCACAGTTTGTCTCGGCTAATCCCCAAAAGAACAAAGACATAAAATGAATGGAGGAGGCTGGACCTAGGGAGAAAATGGGCACAGAGATTAGGAAACATTTCTGTAATCAGCTGGGAGGATTTTAGTTGGGAACTGCTGAACAAAAAACTTCCCCACGCCCTTTGAAGATTTCTACAATATTATCTCCAAAGAAACCCAGCGAAATGGCACTTCCTGGTTCTTCTAAAGAGTTTGAAAGGCCCCAAAACATCTTTCTCAAACTTCCAGAAATATCACATTTTGCCAGCTCTCACTTGTCCTCACATCAAATCAAAGCCCAAGCCCTGTTTACCTCGAAACTCTTGCCTGGGAACTCTCCTCACCATTTCCACTGTCACTAACCATGGCCAAAAAAAAAAAAAAAAAAAAAAAAAGAAAGAAAAAGAAAAAGATTTCTCCCTCAGGAACTGAAGATAATCCCTCCAATGGTTCTTTAATGTGAACCCTTCCTGGATTATAAAGCAATTTACATACCTTGCAATATTACCACAACAAAGTGCAGTTTAGTTGCCTGCTCTGAGAGCCATGAATGTTCCAGATTGCCAATTAAATTAGGTATTCAAGACAACCATCCTGACATTCAAAGTCTTTTATGATCTGGCTTCAATCTCTCTTCCCAAGCATGTTCCCCAATACATCTAAACTCCAACAGTAAATTACTAAGGGTTCATACTTATCACTTTTCCACCTCTGTGAATTTGTACAAGCTATTTCCTTCAAAGGAAATAGTCTCTCCTCCTACCCAAGTGTCATAGGACAGATTCTCTCAGAAACAGGCTTTGAGATTCTGAAACGTATAGATAGAGGTCTGATTGGAAAGTGCTCTCTGGAACGGTAACTGTAAAAGATCGAGGGAAATTAGGGCCGTTTGGGTAGAGGTTGAAGTTAAAGTTGAATAATATTACAACAGGGGACTCAGCAAATCTTACTGAGAACTAAGATTCTGGGGATACTTTACAGACATGTCCCCAATCTAGGTAGAGGAACCAGGCAGGCATTTGTAACACTGTATTCACCAATCATTGGATGCAGGCAGCCCTGGACATGGGACATAGACTTTAGCAAGGCAGCTTCCTTCAGCTGAGAGGAAGAGAGTGGGATGGAGCTACGTGTAAATAGTCAGTGGCCAGTAATCAGGTAGATCCTAAAAGCAGATGTGCACAAGACAACACACCCACTTCAGGCGACCTGTTCCTTGTGCCACTCAGATCTACTTGCTTCATGGAGCCGTTCGTACTACTTAGGAAAAACTCTAGAATTCTGGTTGGTCTTTTTTCCTGGGGCAACTCAGGAGATGCAGGTTAGTAGGAAAAAGTAGAGCCCAAGATTGCATCTAATATTCATTGTCCTTCCTCCAATATCTGCTGTGGATTCCCCAACATCTAGTCCAGCACCTCTGCTGGTTTAAGTAGGTTACCATGTAGGGTGAACTCCCTGAAGAGTCTGGTTCCCTGGTCACAATAAATTTCTCAGACCAGGGCTGATTCACCTTTTCCTTTTACCATTAAGTTGTATATGGGGAGTTCCAAGAAATGCCCCAGTGGGTCCCCTGGGTGCCTAATCTATTTTTCCTTGCTCCCATTGTGCAATAGCAGCCCTACCTCCTCCTGGTTATAAGGATCAATTAACCTACAACATTCTTGTTCTCCCTTGTCCGTGTTCTCTTGGCAAAAAGAATCTGATGTGACTGGGCAGGAGCCATCACATAAAAACTTAATGGAATTCATGAGATGTCCCCTGAGGTAACTGTTCCCATTCTAAGAACTAGCATTTCTAGACATACAGAGCCTGAAGTTATAGATGTGTGGCTCACAAACTCCCCAAATAGGTCCCTGGGAACAATGGGAAGTAAGACCACTTACATTTCTGCCTCTTGATATTTCTACAGACTTATGTATTCCACATACTGGTGTTAAAGCACCCTTTAACGATCATTTATTTAATTGAATATTACATCCTATGGGATGTACTTATCCACACCAAGTATCATCAGCAAATTGGCACCTCTGTTGTGCCTTCAAGAGACTGTTCAACTGGCAATGACTGGTTGATGCAGAATGTGACAGGACCAGTGTATCCCATGACCATGTGCCCACTATCATACCTCCATTGCTTTAAAGAAGCTTCTTTGATCCAAGAAAATGTTAGGCAGGATTCTATGGTCATGGATCATATACTCTCAGGTAGTGGTGTTTGCTGAGCTTCTGCAAGCTGGACATAGAAACCCATACTTGGAATAGCTTATGATTTTAGACGTATCAATCATAGCTTCTTCTGGAGTAAAAGTAATCCTGTGAAATCAACTTGCCATCAAGTTGGTGGTCGGTTCCCTGAAGAAATGGTACCATATCTGGGGCTCATTATTGACTTGTTGTCAACATGTTAGACTCTAAGTAGCAATAGTAGTTAGATTAGTCTTGGTGAGTAGGTACTCACCATGTTAGAGCACCACCCATTCTACCATGGCTATTCTGTTCATAAGCCGTTTTGGCAGCTTTTGGGTAGCTGGTAACAAAAGACTGACAGATGTGAGCTGGCTGAGTGCTGCAGTCTACTTAGTTATTTAGTAACGTTTCCATAGTGGGTGGTCTTTGGTAGAAATTAACATGTAATGCAAAGATTGCCACATTTTGTGCCCATGCACATAGGTCTAGTCACATACTAGACTTCCTTATTTGAATATTCCTTTCTTTCTCTTTTCAAGCCACCTACCCAGTGATCTAAGCCATTTGACACTGTCCCCAAGTCCATATATATCCTTAGCCAGGGCCACTTCCCCTTCCACATAACTAGGTACACTGCTTAACTAGGTAAACTGACCAAAGCTGTGCTTAATTGGAGAATTTCCCTTAACACACTCTGTTGGGAGCATCCTGAGTGGACATCTAGTGTACTAGTAATCGCATTCCAAGTCAATCCAACTGTGAAACATACTAAGCCCTTTTTTCTCTTCCATCACCTGGTCATAATGGATACCCCTTCTTGTAGACATAGGTGTAAGTAAGGTAAGGAAAAGGTGACAGTGCAACTATAATAGATGATATGGGGTCCTGGGCAACCTGTTCAAGCCTCTTGTACCCCATGGCTCTCCTCATGCCTCATTCTGGATGAACCACTTCCATCTTAGGATGATTTCTGTTTGGCCTGCCCAAACTTACGACTCAGTGGATCTGCCAGAACCCAGCTCACAATGGGCATCTCTGGACCCATGAACATTTGATGATTCATAGTCAGATTCTCCACATCTAACAGAATTCAGCAGCCCATAGGAGTTGTTTATGTGAATAGTGTTTAATACTGTGCTATAGATGGCATGATGCAACAGATAACTGCATGCCTGTATTGTGATTCTCTTTGGAACTTTACCCACCGCAGACACCAGAGGATGGAACAGATTGTATAGTCTAAGTGGCAAGGCTGCTTGAATTGCAGCTTGGATTGCACAGAGTGTATTCTTTAAAGGTGGCAGCCTTCCATGTCACTCGGTAACTGGGTTGGATGTTCCTTCATGTGAATATGCTGCCTCCAGAACCTGAAGAAGCTTAGCAGATACCATATTTACTTCTAGTGTTGGGAGTATGAGATGCAATCATTTCTCTTTATTTTCGAAGAGATGCCCTGGCATACATTAGTCCCTGAAAACATTCACTAAGGTAGTTCTCTGACTCTTTGTTGGATTTACCTCCAATCTTTCAGAGTTTACATATTTACTAAGGCCTTCAATGTACTTGCCACTCCTTGCTCAGCTGATCTGATTAACACGGTATCGTCAATACAGTAGTCCAATGTGCTATCATGTGGCATGTATCAGTGGCATAGATAAATCTAGATCCCTTCTGAATATATTTTCATAGAAAGTACAAGATTTGGAGCAAGACAGTAAATAAATACTCTTGTCCACCTTATGAGAATTCACCTTGCTTCTGGTCCGCTCTCCTGATGGATATGGAAAAGAATACATGATCTAATTCAGTGGTAATAAACCACATGCCTGAGGCCATGTTAATCTTTCAGTCAAAGACAGCACATTTGACATAACAGTTTCAGTTGGTGTCACTATTTGGTTGAATCTGCAGAAGTCTTTTTTCATTTTCTAGGCTTCATCTGTTTCCCTAGAAATTAGGCTGATGAATTAAAAGGAGGGTATTGTGAAGGCCATCATCCTATATCCCCGAAGACTTTAATGGTGGCACAAATATCTGCCATTCTTTTCAAGATGCAGTATTGTTTTTGATCAACTATCTTAATTAGGGTTTTGAGGGAATAGTTTGAGAAGCTTCTGCTTGGCCTTCCCTGTAATAGTTCTTATTTCATAGAGTAAAGGAATCAATGTGAGAGTTTTGCCAACCATCAAGTATGTCTCTTTTTGGACCTCATAAATTCCACTCTGACAGGTACCCTGGATGTCAAGATCAGCTGAGACCTTGTATCCAACAGTCCTCAAAATGTCTGATAATCCTCTTTTCCCAGTGTGGCATAGATGCTTCAGTTAAAAGAACTAGGGTATTAGTTATTGCATTTACTTGTTATAGTATTGCAGGGTCTTTTTTCTTGTGACCTCTTTTTTAGTCATTGATAATTCCAGATCTGAAAACAGACTGTCATAGAAATAGAGCAAGAAATATGATTTATTTATGGAAGCTGCCCTTGTCCTCCTAGTTATCAATTCTTTTTAAAAAAAAATTGCACAAATAGATAACACCCTTCATGGCTGCCCACATACCTAGAAATAACATTATCTATTAATGAGTTCCATTGCTTTCAGCAAGTCGACATCTCCCCACATCCTGGTTACAACTCCAACCTTATTTGCATCACATTTTATCTTGCTTTCAAAATGTCTAATATTTGGGGATCTTTCCATGTCCTTTGTTGTCACCATATAGTTCTTTTTGCTAATTAGCAGGCTCAGCACTTATCTACTGGATTTATTATTGTGATTTGACCTGATTTATCATTCTGGTGACCAAGAGGGAAGGTAGGGTTAGATCCAAAGGGTATACATACTGTCTTGCAAAGCAGAGATCTCTGATTCATGTTTAAGTAATTGCCTTTAACTGGGAGCAGTGAACCACTTTTGTACTCCCAAAGAATTGAGAGAATCTAAAGACTCAAGAATTGTAGAAGAGAAACTTAGATGTTCTTAACCCATTTCTCACCGTGGCATAGCAAGTTTGCTAATATGGAGAATTCAACTTCTTCTGGAGATCTGTTATTCATAATTAAGCCCTAGACTGACTCACAGCTTATTCAGCCTTCCAACAACAGGAGATAAGTCTTTTTTATGCTGTTGAAGCAGGGCCTCTGATTTTTACACTTAACTGGTGATTATTCTTAGCCTTCCATTGGCTTACTCCAATATATAGATTCCCCCAAGCAACAGCCATCAAATGCCATGGTACTTATACTTACAATTTCCCTTAAGCCTCTAAAACACCTGAAATATTGCACCACTATTGCATTCCTTTCCATCAATATCTTGTTCCAAATCCAATTCACTGTTAGATTGTTGAAAGAATTAACGATTGCCCTGCTAGAGCATGTCAAGAGCTATCCATATTCCAATCCCCACCGGTGATGGAATCCTCATGGCTAAGCTAGTCTGTCCAGCTCCCAAATTCCATTTTATGGTCTACTTTCTAGGACTACTTCCCAAACCAACTGATTCAAGTTGGGTTGCCTGGGAAACAGACACTGAGATTCTAAGATTTGTGTGCTGAGGTTTATTGGGCAGTGTTTTTGAGAACACCTATAAACGAAGAGAAAGGATGGGGTGCCTGGGTGGCTCAGTTGGTTGAGCGACCGACTTCAGCTCAGGTCATGATCTCACGGTTTGTGAGTTCGAGCCCTGCATCGGGTTCTGTGCTGACAGTTCAGGGCCTGGAGCCTGCTTCGGATTCTGTGTCTCCCTCTCTCTCTGCTCCTCCCCTGCTCACACTCTGTATCTCTCTCAAAAATAAATAAAACTTTTAAAAAATGAAAAAAAATATTTATGAAAAAAAGAAGGAGAAAGGTAAGTAGAATTGGGCAGAAAGGGGACGTAGAAATGTGATATAATTATAAATATGATATAATTGCAAATAATTATCCTCTTAGAAGCTCTGAAACTGAAATGATGGTTTAGAGATTATCTCAATCCAGGTAAGGGGACCAGATCTTTGTAATGCCACAGTAACCAGTCCCTGGTTGAGAACTCCTCTTTATCCTGGGAGGTGGTATAAACCTGGGAGTGATGGGTTCCTTTCAATCAAAAGCAATTATTGGAGAAGGACAAGGCTATGAGCTCTTAGCACATAATACTCACAGGATTTTGAGGAACGAACATCTTGATCATGAGAGGTTTGGATGGTACAACACAGCATTCACTACACTACCTCTGACAGTCTCCATCAAATTCCATCTTTGTTCTCCTAAGATGGAAATATCCTTATTTTTCTTCTGAACTCTCACTGAACTTTGCTATATATTTCTTATGACACTTTCTATCTTCTACTATATTTATAGATAAATCTAATCTAATCTTTTTATATTTAAAATTCCTTGGGTGAAGAATTTGAGTCTGATTTATCTTTGAGTTCTTTACTAAGTCTATTTCTGTACTTTCTCATTGTGTAATCAATATTTGTTTCATCTTGCAAACTTCTATTCATCTTCAGATCTCACCTTACAAATCATTTCCTCAAGAAACCTTCTCTAACTTCCCAGACTCAAAAAGGTTATCAGTGTTCATAACATCTTGTACATGTCTATCATTGCATTAATTACAATTACACTTAATTTGTCACAGAAGCAGTTGCTGGTAGAAAAAAAATCACGAAGGCAAGATCTATGTCTCCTTTGTTCGCCATTTTATCTCCAGAAATTAGCACAGTACTGACTGCATTGCTAGTTGCCAAATAAATAGTTATTGATTAAGTGAAAGGTTGGATGAATTAATAAGTAAAGAGAATTCCCTTCAGGGTGAAAGTCACTTGGTAAAGAATAGAAATTAACAGTCATTACTGAATTGGGTTCCTGAGCTTTCTTTCCTCCTAAGACCATGCCAGGATCAACAGCACCAAGGAGCTGCTTTAAAGAGGAAAGGAAAAGATCAAAGTAGTTCAGGCATTTCGATTGCAGGGCAGAGCTGAGTGAAAGACTACAGAGAGGTTGGTCATCTGGAAAGCATGAGGACCTTGAGTCTCTGAGGTTACAGATAAGATAAAGGGCACTTCGCCATGAGTCAGAGATGTAGGAAGGAAAATAATACTGTTGAAGCAAAACTTTGTCTTCTGTGCTACTTGATCACATCCCTCTACCAACAGTCAAAGGACTGCATTTTAGTATTGTTTTATTTTAGTATTCTTTCATTATTATTCTAGAGGATGGACTTTAGCATCAGAATATCTAGGTTCAACTCCTGTGTAAACCACTTGTGAAATGAGCTCTTTTAAAAACTCACTTGGGCTAATTTATAAAATAAAATTAATAGAAAAAGCTACCTCAGACTATTGTAAGGAATACATTGAAACATGAACAGAGAGAGAGGGAGACACGGAATCTGAAGCAGGCTCCAAGCTCTGAGCTGTCAGCACAGAGCCCAGCTCGAACTCACAAACTCTAGCCAAGCTGTGAGATCCTGACCTGAGCCCAAATCTGACGCTTAACCAACTGAGCCCCTCCCCCCACGCCCTTGTAAGAAACACATTTAAAAATCCATACAAAAGCACTTTGTAAGTGATAAGTCGTCACCCCTATGATTAACTCAGGTAGTGACAGGCCAGGCTCAATAAAGAACGGAGCCTGGGCAGCTCAGTAAGTGGAGGGTCTAACTCTTGATTTCGGATTTCAGCTCAGGTCATAATTCCCAGGGTTGTGGGATTGAGCCCAGAGTTGGGCTTCACACTGAGTGTGGAGCCTGCTGAAAATTCTCTCTCTTCCCTCTCTCTCTCTCTCTCTCTCTCTCTCTCTCTCATTCTCTCTCTCTCCCCCCCCCCTACAAAAAAAAAGAAAAACCATCATGGCATTTACCCATAAGGTTATGGGCCATCTTTTTGTGAATACCTTATTTGGGGCAAGTTAAAAGTCTAAACGATTATTTTAAGTAATATAAGTGCTTTAGAAGGAAGCACCTGGTATTAGCAGGATACTAGCACAGGGATTCACTCAATGACTGCCTGCCAACTGATTGGTTGATATTCATGCCAATTAGGCCATAAATTTGGGGGCATTTGCAGTTGTTGTCAAGCCAGGTCATTACCAAATACCAATTATAATGTCTTTTTTTTTTCATTGCATATTGATATTTAGGAAAATAATTGGCTTACTTCTGCAGATCAAACTATATTCAGACCTTGTATTAGGTTTCTCATAGCCAAATACAATCTTCACTTCTTATGTCATTTTATTTATGAAGAAATGCTTAAGGTCCACAGGTCTGATGAAGATTCTGCTTAAAAATATGAACACATTTGTGATCACACGTGGCCCCTTGCCTTTTTGCCAGATGACTGTGAATATAGAGCACAGGCTGAGCATCAGTAAAGCTCTCTTTAGCCCTACCTTTTCTAGGTGGCACTGTGAACATGGGCATACCCAGGCATGCCTGTGTTCTCCTCTGTAAAATTAGGCTTCTCTTTCAAGTAACATTTACCAAGCACCTACTACAATCAAGAAACTGTGCAGGGAAGAGATGGTGACTTAGGATGCCTTTGATGGCAGCATAGAACCTCATACCAGTGGTCTATTTTTTGAATCTTGAGGTTGCTTCCTTCTACTTTCAACCCATTTCTTCACATTTATCCTCCTCCCATTCATTCCTTTGTAATATATGTGTATATACATGTGTAATATATGTGTCCATATCTGGTCCCCCACTGAAGTAAGTTCCTTTGAGTGAAAGGACTCTATGATAATATACTTATACACACACACACACACACACACACACACACACACATATTTACTTCCCATTCTCACCCATAGCATTGGCAAAGCAGTTAGACATAGCAGACACTAGATGAAATTATAAGGATAAAAAAATTAATAGCTATTATCAAAGGGGATTGGGTAAATGTCATAATAGAAGTTTAAGAAATTTACTCTGAATAACTGGAGCTTATTAAACTTCTAATGTGTTACCTCACAAGACAACTGTAACCAAACCAACATGAGTTGGTTCCTTGGTGAGTCAGAAACTAAACCAAGTTGAGTTGTCGCACAAAGAAAACTTTATTTGGAGCATATAAGGAGATCACAGGGAATGGCTGCCAAAGCTGTATCTCCCTGAGCAAGGGTGGATGGGATCTTTTTATTTAGTGTTAGGATGAATATTTAAATAAGAAAGCCTGGTCATCAGATGCAGAAGTGGGCATATGTTCACATGTGAGTCTTAAGGAAACATGCCTAGACATACATTGTGTGCTATGCAAATGAGGCTTGAGCTCCTCCTCAGCTGGAGATTTTAGTAGTATAATGAAGTAAAGGTCATCATTAGTCATTCTAGAGGTTAGTCAGGGGTTAAGCTCAAACTGGTCTGGGTGGTCTAGGCAGCTGGAGGTCTTGTCAAGGCAGTCCCTATTGCTCAAGGGGCAGTTTTGTTTTCCATTTGCCTGAGATAAGAGATAAGCTGGAAAGAAGAGCTCAAGGGAAAGTGTAGGACAAAAGTGGGTGAGTACAAGCAGGTGGGTAGTAAAGGTCCAGTCTTGGCATCTAGTTGGTGACACAAACATATAAGACAGTGAAATATCTTTATTTTGTATAAAAAGAGTTCAAATTCAGTTAACCTAATAATCTGTAGATCAATCCTGGATTCAAACAAGAACTTGTCCAATTTTAAGTCTTATGATATTTCTACACAATCATGTTTCCCAGGGTAATTACACATGAGAAAGAACATATCCTAGAGGGAAGGATTGGAAATAGTTTTCTGAAAGTGGTGATATTTGAGATAGATCTTGAGATCAGATAGGATTCTGAAAGAGAGATAAGACAGAAACACGGTTAGCAAAGGGAAGAATACAGGCCAGCAATTGGGGAGTTTGGAGGATGATTGGACTAATAGTAATCCATGTGACCTATAGTTTTGGTATACGACTAGTAATCAAAAAATATTATCATATGAACATGATGCAAAATTATTTATATACTTTTGCTATTTTAAAAACATATGTGTCAGGGTGCCTGGACAACTCAGTCAGTTGAGTGTCTGACTCTTGATTTCACCTCAGGTCATGGTCCCTTGGAGCCTACTTAAGAGTCTCTCCCTCCCTCTGCCCCTCTTCCCCACTCGCATGCTCTCTCTCTCAAAATAAATAAATAAATAAAAACAAAAAATAAAATCATATGTATCAAGTTATGTTAGCCCCCTGCTCAGAATGCTTCAAGGTCTTTCCATTTCACTCAGAATAAATCCAAGATCCTTTCCACACGATCCCCAATGCTGCCGCAATGAATTCAGTAACTACTTTTTCTCTCTCACCCACTTAATATCATTTATACTTCAGGGTAACTGGCATTTTCTGGGTCTAGAATTTTTTTTTTCCTGTAGACAGTTCTATTGCTTAATGTCTTGATACAGTCTAGTTTCTGTTCAACTGTCATCTCCTAAAAAGGTGGCTTGCCTAAACATGCTATCTGAAATAACAACCCTCTTTACTCTACTCTGTAACCATTTATCCAGCCTATTGTTCTTCCTATTAATTGTCTCAACCCAATATTAAAATAACTGTCAAGGTCATCAGAAATAAGAAACATCTGAAAAAATGTCACAGCCAAGAGGACCCTAAGGAGACCTGACACCTGAATATAATGTGGTATCTTGGATGGAATTCTGGGACACTAGGTAAAAACTAAAGAAATCTCAATAAACTATGAATTTAAGGTTTATAATATATTAATATGTAAGATGTCAGTAATAGGGAAAGTTAGGTATAAAAAAGCTCTCTGTAGTTAATAATTTTTCTATAAATCTAAAATAATCTAAAATAAAAATTTATTTTTAAAAAAAGTTGTGTGTGTACTGTTTGATTATTGTCCATTTTCCTAGAAATTCTTGTTCACTGCTTTATCACTAGTGTTAGAACAATGTCTGGCACATAACAGACATTTCATAAGTATTTGTCTGATCAATCAATCAATTAATTAATTATGTAATTTATACCTCACATGAACCTTCTGATGGGCTCAAAGATCTTAAATAATATTTGCAAGGTTATACAAAGAGCAAGGGTTAGAATCAAGATTTAAACTCAATTCAAGCCGATCCCAAAGTGTGTCTCTTTAACCAGAATTTGGGACTGAAAAGGGAAATCCGAGTACAGAATTTGTATTTAGTGTAGGTGCAGTAGGGAATCATGGAAGGTTATGAGCAGAGATAGTAGCAAAGCAGATTTTCAAAGTGAAGAATGCATTAAGAAGGGTAAAGCCAGGGATGGGAGGACCAATTTGAAGATTGTGACACTGATACAGACGAAAAGATATGATACCTAAGCCAGGTGGCAATGACAGTGCAAGAGATAGTTTGGTATAGGAATATATAAGACTGACAAGTGACTCAAGGTCGTGAGCAAAGAGAAAAAATAGAGATTAAACTGAAGTTATGAGTCTGGATCACTAGAAAAATCATCATCAACTGGAATGAAGAATTGTAATTCCTTTCTGACCTTCCTACATATCCACATTCTCATATGCAGCAAATGAACATAAATATACAAAAATAGGAAATTCTTTGAAAAAGTTAAAAACACTACACAAAATATAAATTATTTTCAAAATGATTTTATTTAGTAGATTCCTAAGCAAAAAGCTAGAACAACAGAGTTTATTGTCATCTTAGTATATGTTTTGCTTTATCTGACAAAGTGTGAAAGGTTTTAATTTATTCATGTCTCAGGTATACAACTTTGGTAATAAAAAAAATCCTTGTAGAAAGAATATTGAGACCTCTGGCCTTCACATCAGTCTTGGGGTTATTAAATGATAATTATAACTATTACTTACTATCTATCTAAGACTAACACACGTACAACCCACAGAACAAAAGAAAAAGAAAGGTGTTACCCTGGAGCAGAGTAATTTTTTTATGATCAATAGTCTATCATTAGCATAATGTTTATTTTATGCATCTGCAGACTTTTTGTCACCTGAATTGTGGTTTATAAGTATTAACCTATTGATCTTTGCTACTCTTCCATCCGCTATAAGAGTTGCAGATAAACATCATCGCATCTTTTTTTGTAGGTGAAGGACAAAACAATAGCAAACCTTTAGATATCTGATGACTGGACATGGCTAAAGAAAGATTCAGAATCCAAGGCTGTCTAACTACATAAATTCCTCAAGCTATCCTGAAGGCTTACGTTTTAGCTTATTTGCAACATTCATGCTGATAATATGTTCTTTTCAATGCAAATCTAGAATGAGTACAATAACATAATACACATTATTTTACCCAGCATATGACATGTGATTTAACATGCTTTATAAATTATCGAATAACATACTGAAAGTATACTTGGCCTGTTTCACAAAGATCTACAGCCATTTATTTTCTTTTTGTATTTTTTCCAAGTTTTAGCAGTAATTTATTAAGCAAGATATCCTGATTTCTCCCCTGGAAAAGTGTCTTTCCATTCTTTAGGGAATTCATTACACTGGATAGCAATCTGATTTCATCTAGGTCGTGAAGATCAGCTCTTTGAATGACCAAAACAATACACCCTTAAAAAAAATAAAAGAATACATTTACAGGAATCTAAGAAATTCATTACAAATCCATTACTTTTCCTAAACATTTTTTTTTTAATTCAGTTTGTGTGGATTTTTTAATAGAAAGCTTTATCTGGTCCATTTTTTTCTTTAATTTATTTTGCTAAAGTAAACCTGACACAAGACTGAGTCCTGGGACCAACATCCGAGTTATATTTAATGAAAATTTAGAGCACAAAGCACTTCAATTATTCATATTTCCTGATTTATACTGAAAAATGGGTGCACATATGTGTGTTCTTTTGATAGGGTTCAAATTAGCAGTGAGCTTTTGAAAATTGGTCCTTAGTAACTTCAACAAATGTCTTTTTACCAGCTTATCTTGAGCAAAACAGAGACTTTTAAATCAAACTTCTATTTCATCTATTTCTTTCTTTATTACTGAAATGAATAAAGTAATTTTGTATGGAAACTTAAATGCTTATCAAAATTGGGAAGCAATAAGTACAACAATAAAGCCATTTGTTAGAAGCTTCATATATTATTATATTATATTATTATGACTAGAGTGATACATTTGTCTTTTCACAGGGAGTTACATGGATTTTTTTAAGCGGTGAACCCAGACATGTCATGTCTGTGCAAGCCACAGAACCAAAAATTATGTCCAGTTGAACCCGCTGTAATTTGTTTATGCAAAGGGACTTTAGAAGTGGGAACCAACAGCCCCCATTTCATCAGATGCAGCACAGAAAAAGACTCAGTCACAGGTCTGACAAATCCACATTCAGGTCCATATGGTCATTTATCCTCCCTATGTCTTTGAAAGTAAAATACTGTGAAGGCGGCATTTGAGTTTTTGGTGACAAATTACTTTTCTCAATGGAATCAAAGGCTGTGGCCATCTGCAGTGAAATAGATGAGCCACAGCTGGCTTTCATAATAATCAATCCTGATTGCGGCAGGACCGTGGCACTTCTGGACTGATTGTGAGGACCCGCTGTGACAAACAATACTGACCAATTCAGCTACATAGACAACCAGTTATTTCTCATGTTCAGATGCAGACTCTACCTCATGTCATCGGAGGGAAGGGAAGAGATGAAAATCGTCCAATATCCTTGGTCAGTGGTGGAAACCTGAAAATTCAGAAAATTCTTCAATCAGATTTGGAGACCTAAACGAGCTACGTGACATGCCAATAGTGTGATGAGGTGTATATTATATCAGCAAAATGGGGAACCATGGTTTACCAGGAATTTCTGTCATGCCTCCTCAACCTGCACATGCATCTTAGAGAATACATCTTTATGAATAACTCCTGCTATATGAAGGGTAGTCCACTTGATTTCAGTTTTTCTCTTATGTCCCCCTGGCACAGCTGATTCGGCCAGGGATGGACATCCATGAAAAGGCAGGCAGTTCATAAGCATGGTGGTGACTTTGTGGTCCAAGCTAATCAAATTCCTCTTTTGGGAATTTGGAATGGGACATCAAAGACCCTGAGGTAGTTAGCTCTGAAGAATTACGCTCAAAAACTACATAATCTCTAAATTTCGGTAAACTGCCATAGGACAAACATTAGTGGCAGGAAAGGAAGAGTAACAACGGCTAACAAATGTCGAATACTTACCCTATGTCAGACACTCTGATGAATGTTTGTCACCCACTATCTGTTCTAAACCTTGACCTCACATCCCTATTAAACCTGTTGATAGGTGCTGTTTATATCCTTGTATAACTGATGAAAATTCTGAAATTTGGAGACATTAATTAAATTCCCCCGTCATGTAGATGTAAAATAAAGACAGATCCAAAGCTTAATTCTACTAGACTTCTCTTGATTATTCAGCTATAGAACTGGGAATCTGTAGGGTGGGGGTGGAAAGAGAGAGAGAGAGAAAAAAAAAAACACCATAAGGAGAAATAACCTTACTATATAGCCTTGAGATAGTGGTCTTCTTTTTGTATAGCTTCTGAGCTGCAGTTCTCATAGATGTAAATATTCATTGATCTCTGTCCTCAGAGACATGTTCCCATGTCCCCCACTGTGTCTCTAGATTCATGTACAGTACACAATACTTTGGGTAGAGCTATTGAGATAATTAAAGCAAAGGTCATAGTTTGTCTTCATTTCTTCAGATATTCATTTCAATGTTTGGTAATTCACGTTGATTTCAGAGATTTGACCTTAGTATTGTGTGTTTGCCTGAAATGAAAGATAACCACCTAGTGACTGTGAGGAAATGTGAAATTTGTGTTTTTTCAGCAATTTCCTACTTTTCAATTTATAAGGAAAGCCCAAGACTGAGCCAGAAAAAAGTTTATTTATTATTAATAATGTATATGATCTAAATATACATGTGCTTCTCCTTCCCTCTAGAATCACTTTCATATTGTGATATATTAAATCTGTTCCAAATGAACAGGTCACTAATAGTTTTAGCCTGTTACAGTGTTTTGATCCTGGAAAGAAAATCTCAATGCAGGAAGAGCAGAACCCCTCCCTTTCTCCACTTTTTACCAACTGGTTAAACCGTTACTCTTCCCCCAGATGAGTCACTGGGGGATTTATACCCAATGTTTTGTTTTTGTTTTTGTTTTTGTTTTTGTTTTTGTTTTTGTTTTTGTTTTTTTCTCAATGTCTGGAAAAGAAGAAGGCCTCGATAATTCAGATAGCCTGAACTTTCTGAAGAAGCCTGCTTTTTAATGTAGGAGCGACATTCAAAGGAGAACAAAAATCCTGTACTATTTTATAGCTTGCACTGTTTGTGCATTTCGGTTCCCTTGATTTTACTATCCTCCACTTCGTTTGAAGATGGGAGTTTTCACTTCACTGCCAAGTTGGGTTAATTCACATTTCGACTGTTCAAAGGCAAGATTCCGCAAGCGCTCCAACACCAGCCATGTGGCTCAGTCTGGGCCAGGCCTCCATACTGTCTGCAAGCCCATCGGCATCGGTGTGTTCCATGTTCCACAGGCAGACAGTACAATCACGGTCTCTTTTCCAGAGAGTCGACTACTGCTATGTTTGGCAGTAGTTAACTGTTTAAGCAAATGTAGGATACTGGAATAGCAATTCAAGCTGTATAATGAGACACAGAAATAGTTCCTTAGCATTTTCCATTACTTTCATAATGCTTCACCATCATTCTCCCTAAAAGTGTTTCTCTTTGTTTTATAAGGGGGAGGGAATAAAAGGTTATTTATTGCAAAAACGTAAAGATTCCTTTATTCTCTTTGATATTGTTCACAAATCCTGTGTCATTACAGACAAATTGTTGAGAAGATTTGCAGATAATCTTGTCTCAATTTTCTTAAACTCATTCCGCTGTATTTTTCTCTTAGAGTAATGTCCTCACTATAATGGAATTTCAAATATATTAGCAGATATTGCCATCGATCTTCCTCCACAATAAATAACTATTAAATGTATATGTTGCATTCATATAAATAAAAAATACAAAAATCGCTCAAATATACACATCAATATTTTACATGATTCCACTCATCTCTATAGCATATTTTTTGAGGATTAATGGCTCATTTTGCATTTCTTTGAGGTGTAGGGCTTTTGCTACACTGGCAAGTTCATATTGGGGCAGGAAAAAATAATTCAACAGAGTATATTGAAAGAGAAATTGAGAAAAATAATAAAACTGTATGCTACTTCAAACCCAACTAAATCCAGCCCCTTCAATACACACATACATTGAGATGTCTAATCAGGATTAAACCACGATATGCTGGTAAATATATATATTATGTATACATACATATATACATATACATAAACACATATATATACACACATGCATATATATATATATATATATATATGTGAAAAGAGCCTACTGAAGTGACATTGTATGTTCACATCGAATGTTTTAAGAAATATTAAAAGGTCTGCTTGTGATAAATATTATAAAGATATGACAGAATAAGAGTGCTAGACAGTGACAGAGGCATCATGCTATCACATGATCATCTATACCAAGGCACCATTTGAATAGAGAACTGCCAAATTGATGGACTGCATTTTCAGTTTGGGGGAAGGTCAATGCAGGCAGAGGATGCAACAAAGGCCTGAGACCTGGGCATGCTGGTTGTGTTCCAGGATCAGTGAGGGGGCCGAGGGGCTGGAATAGCTGGAAAGAGCAGAGGGTGGTAAGACTTGTTGTCAGAGAGGTAGGTACAGGAGAAGTAGTGTCTCACAGAGGCAATGGAAGGGCCTTGCGTTCTACTCAGGGAGAGAAGGAAGAGGATAATAGGAGAGTTCTAAACAGAAGAGTAGCATGATCTGACACATATTTTTCATGTTGACTCTCTCACACTTGGTGTTTTTTTTTCTTTTTTAAATGTTTATTTATTTATTTTTAAGGGAGGGAGGGTCAGAGAGAGGGAGAGAGAGAATCCCAAGCAGGCTCTGCAGTCAGCACAGAGACCCATGCAGTGCTCGAACTCATGAACTGTGAGATCATGACCTGAGCCAAAATCAAGAGTCAGACGGTTAACCGACTGAGCCACCCAGGTGCCACTCACATTTGTTTTTTTGTTCGTGTTTTTTAATTACTATGTGTGTTGTGAGATTGGGCAGGGCATGCACTGTCCAATTGGCTATGGTATATGATGATCCTTGTGGTATATGATGATGTGGTATATGATGATGTCTAGGCATGCTTCACTCATTCACTTTCCTTCTTTTTTTATTTTATTGAGGTAAAATTGGTATACAAGTTTATATTAGTTTCAGGTGTACAACATAATAATTCAATATTTGTATCCACTACAAAGTGATCACCACAATAAGTCTAGTTACCATCCAACACCATATAATTGATCCCCTTCCCTCATTTCTCCCACTCCCACTCCTCTGAAAACTACCAATCGGTTCTCTGTATCAGAGCTTTGTTTTGTTTGTTTAGGTTTTTATATTTCACATATAAGTGAAATCATATGGTATTTGTCTTTCTCTGTCTGATTTATTTCACTCAGCATAAGGTCCATCTGTGTTGTCACAAATGGCAAGATTTTCTTCTTTTTTATGGCGGAATAGTATTCCATTGTATATTATATTCTTCTTTACCTATTCATCCATCAATGTACACTTAAGTTGTTTTAATATCTTGGCTACTGTAAATAATGTTTCAATTAACATAAGGGTGCATTTCTCTTCTTGAATTAATATTTTCATTTTCTTTAGATAAATATCTAAAACTGGAATTGATGAACCAAACGGTAGTTCTATTTCAATTTTTTGAGAAACTTCCATATTGTTTCCCATAGTGGTTGTACCAATTTTTATTTCCACCAACGGTGTATAAGGGTTCCCTTTTCTCCAAATCCTCTCCAATACTTGTTACTTCTGGTCCTTTTGCTAATATCCATTCTAACAGGTGTGAGGTGATATTTCATTGTGGTTTTGATTTGCATTTCCCTGATAATTACTGCTATTGAACATCTTTTCATGTGCCTGTTGCCTCTCTGTATGCTTTCTTTGGAAAAATGACCATTTAGATCCCCCGCCCATTCCTTAATCACAGTGTTTGTTTGTTTGTTGTTGCTGTTGAATTGTTTGAGTTCTTTATATAATTTGTATATTTACTCCTTATTAGATGTGTGATTTGCAAATATTTTCTCCCATGAAGTAGGTTGTCTTTTCATTTTGTTGATGGTTTCCTTAATTGCGCAGAAACTTTCTAGTTTGACACAGTCCCTCTTGTTGATTTTCGCTTTTGTTGCCTTTGGTTTTGGTCAGATCCAAAAATTCAATGCCAAGACTGATATCAGGGAGCTTACTGCCATGCTTTCTTCTAGGAGCTTTATGGTTTCAGGTTCCACATTCAAGTCTTTAATCCATTCTGAGTTAATTTTTATGTATAGTGTAAGATAGAGGTCCAGTTTCATTCTTTTGCCTGTGGCTGTCCAGTTTTCTCAACACCATTTATCGAAGAACTGTCCTTCTCCCCATTGTATATTCTTGGCTTTTTTTGGTCATAAATTAATTGCCTGTATATGTGTGGGTTTATTTCTGAGATCTCTATTCTGTTCTATTCATCTATGTGTCTGTTTTTATGCCAATACCATACTATTTTGATTACTATACCTTTGTTGTACAGTTTGAAGGCTGAGAGTTTAATAACTCCAGTTTGTTCTTTCTCAAGATTACTCTGGCAACTTGGGCTCTTTCGTGGTTCTGTACAAATTTTATAATTCTTTGTTCTAGTTCTGTGAAAAATGTCATTGGAATTTTGATAGGGGTTGAATCTGTAGATTGCTTTGGGTAATATGGACATTTTAATAATTTAGTTCTTCCAATCCATGAACATAGAAAGCTTGTTCATTTATTTGTGTCTTCTTCAAATTTTTTATCAGTGTTTTATAATTTTCAGTGTATAGGTCTTTCAACTCCTTGGTTAATTTTACTCCTAGGTATCTTATTCTTTTTTATGTAATTGTAAATGGGACTGCTTTCTGAATTTTTCTTTCTTTAGTTTGTTATTAGTGTGTAGAAATGCAAGCAACTTCTTTGTATTAATTTTGAATACTGTAACTTTCCTAAACTCATTTATTAATGCTAACGGTTTTTTGGCAAAGTCTGCAAGGTTTTCTATATGTAATATCATGTCATCTGTAAATATTTCTTCCTTTTCAATTTGGATGACTTTTATTTCTTTGTCTTGCCTAATTGCTGCAGCTAGGACTTTTTAATACAATGTTGGATAAAAGTGGTGAGAGTGAGCATCTTTGTCTTGTTCGTGATCTTAAAGGGAAAGCTTTCAGGTTTTCATCATGCAGTAATGATGCTCGTGTGGTTTTGTCATATATGGTTTTTATTATATTGAGGTACATTCTTCTAGACCCACTTTTTTGAGAGTTTTTTAATCACAAATTGATGTTGAACTTTCAGTAAATTCATTTTCTGCATCTATTGAGATGATTCTATGATTTTTATCCTTTATTTTATTAATGTGGCATATCATGTACATTGATGTGTGATGCTGAACCATCCTTGCATCTCTGGAATACATTCCACTTGATCATGGTGTATGATCCTTTTAACGTATCATTTAATTTCATTTGCTATTATTTTTGTTGAGTATTTTTGTATCTATGTTCCTCAGAGATACTGGCCTATAATTTTCTTTTTTGGGGGTGTCCTTGTCTGGTTTTGGTGTCAGGGTAAGGATGGTCTTATAAAATAAGTTGGGAAGCATTTTCTCCTCTTCAATGTTTTGTAGGAGTTTGGGAAGGCTAGCTATTAAATCTCCTTTGAATGTTTGGTAGAGTTCACCAGAGAAGCCATTTGCTTCTGTACTTTTGTTTTTTGGAGGTTTTTGAATATTGAAACTTCTTACTCATAAATGATCTGTTCAGATTTTCTATTTCTTCGTAATTTAGTATTGGAAGATGGTATGTTTCTAGAAATTTATCCATTTTTTGTACGTTGTCCAATTTTTTGACATATAATTGTTCGTAGTGGTCCTTTATGATCCTTTGTATTTCTGTGGTATTCGTTTTAACTTCCCTTTCATTTCTAATTGTATTCATCTGAGACTTTCCTCTTTTGTTTTTGCAGTATCCCGTAGATTTTAGATAAGTTGCATTTCCATTTTAATTTGTTTGTAACTTTTTTTTAAATTTCCCTTTTGATTTCTTCATTGACTCATCGTGTATCCCGTAGCATGCGGTTTAGTCTCCACATATTTGCGTTTTTTTCCAGTTGCCTTCTTAATTGATTTCTAACTTCATACCATTGTGATTAGAGAAGATGATTGATATGATTTCAATCCTCTTAAATTTATTGAGACTTATTTTGTGTCGTAATGTGTGATCTACCTTAGATAATTCCATGTGCTCTTGAGGAGAATGTGTATTCTGCTGCTTTTGGATGGAATGCTCTGTGTGTATCTATCAAGTCAGTCTAGTTCATGTGTCATTTAAAGTCTATGTTTCCTTATTGATTTTTTTTAAATGTTTATTTAATTATTTTTGAGAGAGAGAGAAAGGGAGAGATGAGCAGCGGCAGAGAGAGAGAGAGAGTCTCAAGCAGGCTTCAAGCTCTGTGTGGAGCCTAACTTAGGATTCAATCTCATGATTGTGAGAATATGACCTGAGCTGAAATCAAGAGTCAGATGCTCAACCAACTGAGCCATTCAGGCATTCCTCCTTATTGATTTTCTGCCTGATCATTCACTCTACCTATCTGGCCCCTGCTGGCATTTGAAATTGTGTCCCTTATTCCAGACAGTTTCTGTCTTTAATCACATAATAGGAAACCATTCTTAAAACCCAAGCTCAAGGTGCCTGGGTGGCTCAGTTGGTTAAGTGTCCGGCTTCAGTTCAGGTCATGATCTCATAGTCCGTGGGTTCAAGCCCTGCATCCAGCTCTCTGCTATCACCACAGAGCCTGCTTTAGATCGTCTGTCCCCCTCTCTCTCTCTGCCTCTCTCTCTCTCACTGTCTAAAATAAATAAACATTAATAATTAAAAAAAAATACACAAGCTCAAGTTGCTACCCTTTATGTTTCATTTTTTTTTCTTTCAATGCATCAGTTTTTCTCAGACATTGTCATGCTCACATTCTGAATTGTAAAATAGTTCTAAAACTTCCAAGTCTTCTGGGATTTGTTGTGTCACTCAGAATAGTTTAGGCCTAAAAACTAGACATACCAGAAGATCTTGAGCTTATTGCCAACTAGAGACCAGAATGATTCTAAAGATCTTTTAAATTCCTTTTTTTTTAAAGCATATTTATTTATTTTGAGGCAGAACACAAGCAGGGGAGGGTCAGAGAGAGAGAGAGAGAGAGAGAGGGAGAGAGAGAGAAACCCAAACAGGTTCTGTGCTGTCAGCACGGAGTCAACATGGGGCTCAATCCCATGTGAGATCATGACCTGAGCCAAAATTAAGAGTCAGATGCTTAACTGATTGAGCCACCCAGGTGCCCCAGACCTTTTAAATTTCTCTTGAAGAAGATCTGGGCAAAACTGGAAAAGGACTCATAAGTAGACAAAGTCATCCCCAGGGAATGAGGAGGTCAGCCATAGTGTATCCTAAAATTTACTCCACAACATACTGCTATAGAAAAAACAGCCGAAAATTCACCTCCAATATAGACTTGAAGAAGGAAAGAAATATCCCAGAAGCAGACCAGGCATGTTTAGAAGTGGAAAGAAAACTATACACTCTTTGTTCTGATAATGACATCTGTAAGAGCCAAGTTGGTGGGGAAAAGAACCTCAGGTTTCTTTTTCTTACAAGTTTCCCTCCATTCAGCTTCCTTCTTGAGTACCAAGCATGTCAGTGGAGTTCAGAACTTTCACTACCATGCACAGAATCCACTATACACCCCAATTTAACATTTCATGGAAGATCAAAATGTCACTTATTAACATTTGGTTTGTCCTCATGAGATTCCTTGCACTGGCTCAATAATACTCTAGAATTGAGCTCAGAGGGTCTATAAAATCTTCCAGGCAAATTTAATTTTTATTTGCCCCGTTTAATATGCATTACCAGTTAGATTTATTAAGCATGTACTATGTGTCAAGCACTCTGGGCTCTGGATATTAGGCCTTGGTTATAACAAGATTCATAAAAACTATTCTTTCCTTGATGAATGCATGTTCTAGTAGAGTAGACAGAACTATAAATAGGCATATAGTGATGTAGTCTATTAGGTGTTATTACTGAGGTAAAAATAAACTGTGAATACACAGAGGACACTATCTTTCTGAAGGAAGATCCCATGCAGAATTGAGCACCTCACTTTTCACTTGTCACTTTACATTTTAACTCATACTAGCATCCAGGAAAAAATAATTTCATGTATCACAAATCCTATAAGGTTGTAAAGGTAAGATAGTAGATGGGCTTCGATGACATCTTAAAGACATTGAATTGCATGCTATATAGCAATGGGAATACCCTGAGGATGTTTAAGCAGAAGAGATACTTGATTGTAATTATATTCCCTCATTTGTATCCCTAGACCAGGACTTTCCTCTGAGCATCTGATTCATATATCCAACAGACTATATTATTTACTTCTCTCCTTAGAGGTATCACAAATCTTGCAAATAAAAAATATTCAATATTGATTTCTTTCTAATCTAGCCCCTCCCCTAATCTTTGCCATTTCTGACAGTGAGTGACGTGACCACCTACCCACTGCTAACTCCAGACACTTGGAAGCCATTCTCAAGTCTTCCATTTTCCTTATCCCCCATCAGCAAGTCCTTTAATTTTTCCACCTCTAGGTTGCATTTGGGATCTGTCCATTCCTATTTCCTTTACTCCCACCTTAGTCAAAGCCACCTTCATGGTACAGACTCACTATGACAATGATTTCCTCCTGGGTTTTTCCACCTCCACTATGTCTTGCTCCAGGCCCTTCTCTATAGCAGCCAAAGAGTCCTCCACTTATTTATAGCATAGTGCCTAATTTGCATCCTTCATAAAACATATTGCAGCCTGTAATTAAATAAATGATGATGATACATGATAGATAGGTAGGTAGGGAAATAGACAAAAATGTAGACAGATAAGTTGCTGTTATTTAGTTGTTTATTCTTTGTCTCCCCTATTAGACCATTACACTGCAACCTCCATGGGGTCTCTTACATCCACTGTAACCTCTACATCAAAGTGCTCAATGAATTTTTGTTGAAAGAATGAAATACACTTGGGGCATCTGGGTGGCTCAATCGGTTAAGCGTCAGCGATTATGGCTCAGGTCATGATTTCACAATTCATGAGTTCGAGCCCCACATCCAGCTCTGTGCTGACAGCATGTAGCGGCTTAGGATTCTCTCTCCCTCTCTCTCTGCCCCTCCCCCACTTGCATGCATTCTGTCTCTCAAAATAAATAAATAAACATGAAAAATTGTTTAAAAGAATGAGATACACTTTCCTTTTTTTGGTCATTTTTCTTGGAATTTATATAACTAATTTCCATATATTTCCAACTTATTTAACTTAGGAGTCTAAAAATTCCTTCCTCTGACCACTTTTTACTAGGTGCAAAAGATTTGGAAAAGATAACATCTCATCCACCCCTTTTCACTGCAAAGCACTAGAAAACAATATTGCAGGGCATTTTCAAATGCTATAATTCCCATATATGGCCAATTTCTAGATTTGCTGGAATTTTTATTTAAATAGATATCCATTTAGTCTGTCATCAAAGTGAAGCAGATAGTTAAGTCTGCTTCTCTATTGTTGATGTCTTGAGCGAAATAAAAATAAATAAAACAATTCCACTCAAACATTGTTTATATATATAAGCAACATAGGTAACTTTGCATTGCAAGTACATATAAACATTTTTCTTGTGTTATTTCACTCCCAGATTCTAGCCAAAACATTAAAAAAAAAGACTATTCTTGCAATCCTTGCAGAATTTCAAGCCTTAGTCAAAGAAGAAAATCCCAAAAATCTTTTCAGAAATCCTATTTGGGCGCTATTCCCAGCCTAATTTTGCAGACCAAGATGTTTGGGCAGTCCTGGTATGCCAGGGATAAGCAGTTGAGGATTTTTATCTGAACCAAACCCAAATTCCAGCCCTAATTAAAATACCACAACATTGTTAACTCCTTGACTATGTTAGACATTGGTTTAGTTGAACTAATTCCACTTCTGGAATACAGCCTCTCATTTACGTTCCTGCTGATTGCTTATATTTTCATTTCAGCTCCCCATTGTTTTTCAAAGGATAGAAGTATTGTCCCAGTTTTTGTTGCTATGCAAACATCTCTAGAGTTACATAAAGAAAGCAAAATTACTAAAGAAAGATAATACAGGTATGGTAACAGAAACTTCTGGAACCTTCTGTCTTCTCCATTTTTCTTCCTCTGATGACAAGATGGTGCAAAAGATGTGACATTTTATTTATATTTTCCTATACATTTTGAAGAAAGGAATACTGAATATATATGTGTGTGTATATATATACACACATATATACATATATACACACATATATACACACACACATATGTATATACACACACATATATATATACACACACACATATATACATATTTATATATATAACAATTCAAATGTTGGCATTTAAGTTCATAGTCCCCTATATAGGAAGCATGAACAGGCAAGATTAGTGCAAACTCTTTCTGTGTTTATACAACCAAGTATATATGTAATTGATGCATAGAAACTACCGTTCTGTAAGAATATGTCCTAAATTCTTTGAAATCCCATCAAAGAAAATCAGCAAAGGATACATGTTCTCTGTCCCTCGTCCCAAGACTGCTTCACATAAGTATTCACCTTTTGATCCTGTTCCCTTCAAACCTTCTTTAAGCCCCTCAATTTTAACTTGCATTACCTGTTGTTAGCACCGCTGCTATACCCTCATTACTATTTCGCTGGGAGTTCTGGAACCTGGTATGAAGTCAAATATAAAGTGACAAGTGAAAACCAAAGGGTTTCAAAGTACAAATTGTATATGATCGTCTTGCCATAACAGAATAGTGTCATTGTCCTGCAAAATTAGAGATTCTATGCTCTTCTACTTCAGAGAATTAGCAGTATGAATGCTATTCGACAGCTAATGGGACTTCTGGAGAGATTTGGAAATGTTCCCCAGAAGTAGCAGAAGTAGGGTGTTCTTGGATTCCCCATATACTTTTCTCAACACATAAACATATCATTTGTTAAGCTGAGAAATTATTCACTGGCCATTTCCCCTAAGTGCTGGGCAAAAAGCAATGAGAGAAGTTCAAAAAATGTCTCTCTTGTGGAGCTCACATTCTAGTTGGGAAGATAGTTAACAAACAAATGAGTAAGTACAATGTATATTAGCTCAGAGGATGGCAAGAGCTGTAGGGAGAAGTAAGGCAGGAAAGGAGGACAGGACTGAGCTGGGAGTGGGAACGTTAGGCAGTAAATGGAATTTTAATAGAGTGACCAGGGAAGCCCTCACTACATAAAAGACATTTCATAAAAATCTTGAGTCATGCAGGCAAGGTATCTGGGGAAGGGCATGCTAGATAGAGGGGACAATGAATCAAAGGACTTGAAAAGGGTGCCTGCTCTGTGTGTTGGAGGCACAGCAAGAAGGCCAAAGGTCCAAGTGAAGAAGGTAGGGAGAAAGTGTAGGATATGATGCCAGAAAGGTCAGAAGGAGGGGGAAAGAGTCCAGGCATGGGCTTGTTGGTCAGTGCAAGAACTTTGGCAGTTATGTTTTAACCTGAATGACACATGAAGCCTTTGGAGGTGTGTCAGTTTCCTAGGACTACCTTAGCAAATGACCACAAACCAAGTGGCTTAAAACAAGAGATATTTATTCTTTCTTAGTTATGGAGGTCAAAAGTCCAAAATCAAGGTATTGGCAGGACCATGCCACTTCCAGAAATTCTATAGGAGACTCCTTCCTTGCCTCTTCCTGACTTTGGTGGCTCTAGGTGTTCCTTAGCTTGGGACTATATTAACAGGATCTCTGCCTCACTGTTCATGTGATCATCTCTGAGCCACTATTTCTGAAAGAGACAGAGAGAGCAAGCAGAGAAACAGGGGAGGGACAGAGAGAGAGGGAAAGATGATCGGAAGCAGGCTGTGCACTGACAGTAGAGGGCCCAATGAGGGGCTCAAACTCACGAACTGTGAGATCATGACCTGAGCCCAAACTGGATGCTTAACTGACTGAGCCAGCCAGGCACCCCACATCTCAATATCTTTAACTTAATTATATCTAGACAACTTTTGTTTGTTTGTTTGTTTTTTCCAGTAAAGTCACATTCACAGGCTCTGGACATTAGCGTGTGATCACATCTTCTTTGAGTCCACATTCAATCTGTTACATGGAGTTCTGAGGAGAGAAGCAGCAAGATCTGACTTGTGTTTGAGCAGGTTCATTCCAGTTCCTGTGGTGGAAATGGACTATAGGGAAGCAGGACAACTGTCCAAGGGACTCCAACAGACCGTAGAACACAAAGCAATAATTTGGGTGAGTACGTGACCTGTACCCGAGCAGTAGTAATGGAGGTGGTGAAAAGGGGTTGGATTCTAGACACATTTTAGAAGTAGAGGACAGAATTACAAAAGATTTTAGGTGAAATGTAAGAGAAAAGGTAGAGTCAAGGGTGAATCCAAGGTTTAGGGGCTTAAATATTTGTGAGTTACTTTTGATGTATATGGTAGGAATGCCTCCTTTTCTATAAAGCTCGTATATTTGGGGTATTAAGGTCATTAGCTTGCCGCTAGTTTTCGCCCAGCGGGTCTCACGATGGATGTCATTTCCCTCCAACAGCTTTCTCTGACTTCAGTAGATTAGATCAATATGTCTCTATGCTCTGCACCCTAAGGTCAAGGTCATCCCTATTATAACCTTTTGGGTTGTTTTTTTGTTTTTGGTTTTGTTTTTGGTTTTGGTTTTTTTGGTCATTTGTTTTAGTTTGCTTTTGCAAACTACCCCAGAAATTAGTGTCTTAAAACAAACAAAAACATGTCTCTAGCTCATGGTTTTGCAGATTGACAATTGGCTTCTCTTGACTGTGCTGCTGGTCTGGTCTGGGCCATGGACTTCTTGCTCTGGTCTGGACTTGATCAGGCATCTGCAATTATCTAGTGGGTCAGCAGCAGCTGCCTGACTCACAATGGCCTCAGGTGAGATGGCTATGATGGCTGGGGTCTCTCTATGGTCTCTGATCCCCCACAGGATGGCCTGAGTTTGTTTAGAGCAGTCAAAGTGTTCCAAGAGTGTAAGAGCAGAAGCTTCAAGACCTCTGGAAGCCTATGTTCAGAACTGGCACAATTTCTCCTCTGTTATTAGTCAAAGCAAGTCACAAAACCAGTCCAGAATCAAAGGATGAAGAGCTGGAATCCATCTATCTATAGGAGAAGTTACCAAGTATTGTTGTGATTTTGCAATCTAGAGCATCATTTAATATAATTGCTTATTTTCGTGTCTGTCTTCTCTGCTAACCACCCCATAAGCAGGGACAAAGGTTCTCCTGTTCACTACTGTATCCTGAAACAATAGACATTGAATACACATTTGTTTTTTAAAGAAATGAATGAGTGAAAGAATCAGGCAGTAGATGAACTGAAATGCAAGCCAGTCTGCAAATGTCATGATCACTTGATCTATCTCCATTCTCTTGAATCTGCATCAGAATCTTCATGTTTGGGGTACCTGGGTGGCTCAGTTGGTAAGCTCAGGTCATGATCTCATGGTCCGTGGATTCAAGTCCACATTGGCTCTGTGTGACAGCTCAGAGCCTGGAGCCTGTTTCAGATTCTGTGTTTCCCTCTCTCTCTGCCCCTTCCATGCTCATGCTCTGTCTATCACTCAAAAATAAAAACATTAAAAATTTTTTGAAAAGAAGAATCTTCATATACTCAATATCTGTAACCTGTATTTGCAGGTAAGGTAAATTATTGCTTCAAATAAAAAATCTGAATGAATGTGGACATTTGCAAGAAATGGTCAAAATAAGTATTTCTAAGAATTGTTTAAACATAAATATTTGGAATAACTTCTTAAGGCAGCTAGATATTCATTGTTTTATGTTAACCTAGAATAATAAATTATTTTAGATTTTTTTTTGGAATAGTTGTATTTGTATATGCAAGTTAACAATATACTTACATCTTGAGTTTGTAGCAGGTGTTATACAGACCCATTTTTCTTCAAGGTTTAGAGGTCAGGTAACTCTCTTTTTTGCATGAATCACATGGGTCTCCTTTGGAATGCCTTGCAGAAACTAAAGTCTTTTGAAAGTATTCTTTTGTTTTTCACTGATGTTCATCTTAAAATCTAAAATTCAAAGGATTCATTAATGGTGATATGCCTTCCTTGTTAAACAATGCTATTGTCTGGGAAACTCCAAGTGTTTTACAAATGGAATACAGAGGCAAGTTGTTATCCTTTTTGCAGAGGAAACTTATAAGTGCCTTGGTGACAGAGATAAGAACCAAAATTAAAATCTCAGTGCTCAATCATTTTCACTAATGACGTCATTTCCAAAGCCCCATCTATTTTTCTGTTGTTACACCATGCATCAGGAAGAATTATTGAAGGAGAGCAGATTATGCCACCCCCAAATATTTCTTGGCATGAGGATTACTTTGGGCTAAAGGCAATCAAACCCAGAAAGAGCTCTTTACTCCAACTGCCTAAATTTACACTGGAGAAGGGCCTGTGCCAGTAAAGAGCCATCACCAGAGACACCTTTTTACCTAAGAAACTTGTCATTGTAACAGGGCAACCTTTGCTCTCCAAATGTCTCCTCTTCCTTCCTCTGGCCTTCCTTCTCTTTGTAGTCCCAAGCCCATACCCCTTATATCAGGGGGTTGTATAAGCTTCAATCGCCTGACTGCCTTTAGGACTCACATTTTTATGGGGCTCTCATATGTAGGAAATTAAATTTGGTTAATCTGCTTTGTAACAATTTAATTATTGGACCATCCAAAGAACCTAGAAGAGAAAAAGGGAAAGATTTTCCTCTCCTCCCCTACCTACCGGTTAACTCCTTTTAGACTCTCTTTCATGGTTCAAACCATCATTGATACGAACTTCTTTCGGCACTAAACCTGAATGTCTTCCAGAGCCTTATTGATCTAAGGACATCAACATGTTGTTTGTGCTGATTGTCTGTCTGCTGCAGTTAGTCTAATGAGTCTATTGGACTGTTCAATTCTGTGCTTGGTAGTGTGCTTGTGTTTTGCACCCCCTACATCAGAGATGTGGAAACACGGTAGTAATCTGAGAAGCCATTCAGTGAGAGCAGCTCCCAGAGAACCTTTAGCTCTCCAAAGACTCTTCCTTTTTTTTTTTTTTTTCAAGAACAAAAACTTTTGGGAAGTAAAAACATGGTGAGGAGCTTTCTAGGAGCCCTATCGATAAATGAAGACTAAGAGTTCGGTTCCTTAGAAATTGGAGGGAAGGCATCAGAAAAAAGAAAGAAAAGTGGGCTCTGCATCGAGTAAATAGATTATTGACCATTAGGAACTTGTGTCTGCTTGGAAGCAAGTGCTGAGAGGAGTTAGGGGTCTAAGACTACTGTGAGGAGTCCAAGCCTGTGAAAGTCAAATGCTGGGAGAGGCAGGGTTGGGCAGGGAAAGCATCCAAGGTGTCCTGCCCTGGGCAACACAGACAGGCCTTAAGAGCTCCCATTATGCTTAGTCATTGTCTAAGAGGAGGCTGAAGAGGGCAATTGTGACAGTGCTGCTGGCTGGTGGCTGTCACTTCCCTTCAACTCTTCGTGCTGAACCCCAAGGTTTTCCTAGAAGGGAGATCCATATGGTGCACCTTCTTGGCTGCCAAAGAACTGGAAGTGTTCTTAAAATATTTGGGACTAAATGCTGGGCTAACCCGAACCCTGTCACCCCCACTGGGCAGGAGGCAGGCAGTGGGAAGACGGCAATCGAAAGATAATTTAAAAGAATCCTAATGTATTCAGTCATTCTGTTAATCAGCATAATTTTTTAATCATTGCGGTTTGCGTGCCCTTTTTGGAGGTTTTACTTGTCATTGTGTTTATGGGAAATTGACAGTTATTAATTGTTTTCAAGCTTGAACCAGTCCTTATTAGAATTCAAATATATTTCCCACTACTGGGTCCAATATCTATGTAATCATTTATCTTACAGTGAATTTTACTGTAAGTGTAATATTTACAAGAAGCAATTTGTCATTCTTGGGTTAAGTATAGAAACTTCGATATTTTCTTGGATAAATGTGTCAAAATAACTAAGATTCAAGCAACAGAAGAGAACAGGAAGCTTATAATACAGCATTTTATATTAGAGCTGGGAGGTTTGCTATCTGGTTTGAGTCCGTTATCGTTATTGTTTTTATAAATATGATTTTCCAATTATTAACCATCATTAGTATTAATGGCATTAATGCTGGTAATCTGTCTCGCTAAGGATTTCAAAGTGCTGTATTTTTTTATATGCTAAATGAGTTCCAGGGCTCCAGCAGTGATTCCCACCCTGATTTGCTACATCCCAAAGTCTCCAAACACAATTAATTTTAATTCATAGATGAATATGCCATTCAGCACTTTCGGTTAGGGAATGGGGTGGCAGAAACTCACAAACAATTTTGGAATATTTCAGCCCCCTGAAGACTTAAATCTCCAATCCAATCTTTGGCAACTACATCCTTCTTTTCTCACTGGGGATAGCACTCCTTGTCATTTAAACATTGCCCTATGTTTGTGTCCCCAGGGCTGGGAAGCCTAGACGAATGCTAGCGTGAGGCGTGCAGAGGCAGAGGGGGATGAAGATCTGAGGCTGACGCCCAGAGGTACACAGGATCTGTCGAGCTTGTGCCCCACGTCTTCCTTCCGTGAGCTGCTCCTCAGTTCTTTCTAACATTCTAGTCGCATCTTTCCCCATTTCCCACTCCTCCTGTGCTCTGAACATACTCAACTGATGGTCTCAGCCGGTTGTCTCTCTCATGCCGCCCCGCCTCTGTACCCATGTTCACTCCACCTGGCGCACCCCCGCAGCCTCGCCAGCTTCCCTTACGTGTCCATCAGGGCCCACTCTGCCTTCAAGAGTCGCATCCGGCATCGCCTCATTCATAAAGGCCTTCTCAATTACTCCAGCTGTGCTTTGCCTTCCTTGCCCTCTTTCCTCTGTACCCTTTTCCTTTGGACAGATGTCCAATACCAGACTCAATCTGTTTACACACGTGTGTCCATCATCCCCAACAGAAACGAGAACAAGCATCATCTATTTTGAAATGGGTAGCCCTAGGTTCTTGCCGACAAAGCGCTTGGTGAGTGTCTGTTGAATGAATGAATGAAGCCTTGTTCCTTGTTCCAGTGCACCAGGGGCAAGCACCTGCGCATTGCTCTCTGAGTGCCTGCCACAAGATGTCTCACATACTGGAAGATCCAAGTGCACGCAAGTGCTGTATATATGCATCTCCACACGCTGTCTGGTGTATCCCTAACGAGCTTTCTCTCCACCGTCATTGAAATCTGGCTTTCCCTTGGCATTGCTGGCCTTCCTCTAGTTACAGGAAGAAAGTATTTCAGATAGAATAATTAAAACAACTATGAATTCCTGTGTTACTCTAAGTGTAAACTTGTTAATGTGTGAATGCTGCCAATAGTATGTGCATTGAAAGAAAGAATGGGAAGCCAGTAAAACATAGAAATAAACTTCTAATGGTGGCATTTCAGGAAATAGGAGAGGACAGATGGGAAGATATTTCTGGACAAGGAGCTTCTGGATGCCCTTCACTTTGTACCACACAAGCCATTTCCTGTTCCTGTGCAGAAGGTTGGATCTGCTTGCTACAACATTCTCTAGCTCTCCTGAGAATAGTACTTCTATTTCTGTCTTTTATAAAAAGGTAGAAGCACTAGCCCTTCTGGTTGTCAGAGACCAGGAAGGAGCCTTCCTCATGTAATGGCAAGAAAAACCAAGAACAAAGAAGTCATCTTTTTTTTTTTTCCCTGCATCCAATAGAAACCATAATAACACTTCCCAGTTCAGAGAGAGACAATCAAGTTCAATGGAAACAGGTTTATAATAATTAAACAAGAAAAGCTTATACTGATTAGGTATTTACCCAGTTGCTCTGCTGAGCCCTTTCTTCTATTCCTTACATCAACTGTATAATAAAAGTCATTTTTTATCTCCATTTTGCACACAAGTTCAGCAATTTGTCCATGGACACAAAGCTGAAAATCGCCTGAGTCAGCACTGGTGCCTAGAAAGTTGTGACTCAAATCCTCTGGAAGCTATCCCCTGGTATGAGGAAGGGGACACCTAATTAAACTTACATGTCAATATACAACCTGAACTGTCATTATAGTCCCATATATGACAAGACATTTACATTATGTTTATTTCACCTCCTTTTATTTCATGAAGGTACGGAAGACGTTACAGTTCATGGGTCCATTTTTTACTTCAAACAACAGATATAGAGAATATAAGTTCTTTACTATTATTTCCAATATATTTTCACACACATTTATGAAAGATCTAAAATATGTAAAGGACGCTTTCAAAATATTTGGGGAGAGATTTTAAAAGAGAGTATTTGGTCCCTGACTCCAAAGAGTTTTACAATCTGAAAGTCACATTAAGACCTCAGTAACATTCCAACTCCAGCCTGTGTGCAAACTGTGTCCAAATTGATATCAGAAACCTGAGAACTCACCCGTCCCCTCAGAGAGCAATCAGACCATTGGATGTCAGAGACATAAAATAACTATTGTCTTCACCCTGTTACTTTCAAGCAATTGTTTCCTAAACACTGTTATAGTCACTAAATCTGCACACTTCAGAAATTCCAGATCTTCACTAGATCTCATGAAAATGTGTGTTGGCATTTTCCTTTAGATTTCCTTTAAAGTATAACTTCTGTCCATCAAGTCAGAGTTCCTGTAAGTGTAGTGTGTTGAAATTCTTTCTCTTTCCTGACAGGATGCGGATTCCCAAAAGCAGCAAACATCTGACCGGTCTCCTTACTACTCTCTGCAAATATCCCACACATGTGTATGTTGAGAGTTTTAATGTCATTTGTTGAAATATATTTAACCAATGTCCTTTGGTTCACACCAAGTTAATAATGGCTTCCCCAAGGCTATGATCAATTCAGTCAACCAGCTGGTTTGACTGATTTTTCCTTTGAATTGACCTAATTGCCTGGCTGTTTGGGCATCCGCAGACAATTTTACACAAAGAGAAGGCAGGCTTCCCGTTAACTTGCTAAATGAGGGTTATTCTTTTCTCCTGAGATCTGCCACGACTTACTGAGTGACTGTTGGCAAGAGTTACAATCGTATTGTGCTCCCTCCTTCTCATTTTAAAAATGGGAATAAGAATATATAAAGCTCTGATGATACTAAAGGGAAAGGCAAGTAATCACTGTATGTTTAAAGACACATCTGCATTGTAGTGAAAGAAGGATTTCTTCTCTTCTGAAATGCCAGCAAAAGACAACACGAAGTGGGGAAAGAACCCAATTAGCAGCCTAAGGAGATTACAAAACAACACATTTCCTTTCAGTTGTATATTTGGGTCCTTTCGAGGAATTAATTAATTAATTAATGCTGTTTTCTTTTTGCACTGCAATATACACCACTACCTCTTTAAAAGTTAACAGGGATTAATTCTCTTTCAAAATAAATATTCTACTTAACAAATTGTCCACGTTCCTTCACTGGCACGTTCGTCAATCAAGTCACAGCTCTGCTCTCATTCAAAACTCCGAGTTTTATCCAAATGTGTTTACCTGGCAACTAATAAGAGATTTTCTGCCTACCCTCTAAAATCCTGATGACAAAACAGAAGGACTCATAACACGTTCACAAAAATCGGATCAGCCGGAGCATCAGCTAATCTGGGTATATTTTTCCCTCTGATTAACCAGTTCTTAATGACAACATTTCTTATCTTACAACTGTGACATGAAGAGGGAGCTGTAGCTCTTCTGAGACACAGTTCTGCAAGAACCAGCTTATACACGCTCTCCGATCTCGTGTCTGTTTCTCTTTCTCTCTCTCCCTCTCTTGCGCTGTCCCTCATTCATTCACTCTTCCATCTTTTTGCCATTGTGCCAGCTCAATTTAAATGTATCTGCTCTGTATCTGTTCAAGTGGAGATAATCCATGCAAATCAGGAGCAGTGGTTCTCAGTGCTTGGTTCACAGAGAGGACTCAGCTTGAGGAGGTCACTCGCTCCCAGCCGCTCCTCCCATTATATTTTTCCCCTTATTGCAGAACTGCTGTATGTATACAGTGACTGAAAGGACTCAATTTACTGCAACTGCTGCCTGGCTTTACTCACAACTTTTTTTTATAAAGGAACTTACCTCCATCTGTCTTTTCAAGGTAGGAAGTCTGATTCTTCTAAAGACGTGTGTAATGCCTCCACTGTCTGCTCATTATCAAATGTCACTTGAATGCTTTATATTGTTGCTGGCATTAGGCACAAATGCTGCTGATTCCAGGTGCCTCACGCTTTTGTTACTTAACCGAATAGGTACAATTGTTTAAGTGTCGGGTGTTGTAATGTTTATTTTCCCTGCAGCCAGCTTCAGGTTTACAATGTCAGAAAGATTACAGTGCCCACTCTCTAATCTAGAAATACAATCCTCTATCAAGTTTTCCCTCTTAAAAAAAAAATAGTCTCTCAGTATGCTTTAACTTATCATGCATCCTGGCCAAAGCATAGTCAAGTGTAAAATTCAATCGTGGTAATTTTTGCTTTTTAACCTGGAACCAACCTGCAGCGTTTTCTGGGAAAAAGAACTAACTGTTGAAATGTTTTTAACAACAGCAAGAGAAGGATAGATCTTACCTCATTCTGCTGCAAAGCAAGAAGCTGAGGGCCTTATTGCTAACAGGCCTGTCAAATAGATTTATTCTTCACAATTTACAAATTGTTACTAGGCTATGCAGAAGTATTATAATTAGTTAGGATTCAGTTACTGTGATTGTACAGGCGATTATTTATTGTTTTGAGGTTGAAATTAGATTATAAAAAAGTTTAATGTTGCAAGCCTAACAAAAAAGCTTATGTTTGTATAACACTGTTTGATGTCATTTTTTAAGACTGATTTTGATAGCCAAATGGTTACGTTTAGATTAAAAATGCACGTAAGAGGCTAACAGATTTGACAATATACATGCTGATTTATGAAGGCAATTTCTGGGCTTACATTACTTCATATGTGATTCCTTGAAGTTACTCGTAATAATACTTTAATCATTCCTTCGTCATTTCAATCTTAAAACATACTACATGTCATAAAATCATAGACTCAAAAATCTCTTTTTGATTAGTACAAATATAATTATAACATTCCAGTTACAATTTAGTTTTCAATAATGTAATATGTCTTTGAACGCCCTCCTTATTAATATAATTTTACATTTATTACCTTATTTTTCTACGAAGCTTTGACTTGTAGCTACGACAAGACTATTTAATCTCTTGTATGGCATAGAATTGAACATAAACAGTAAACAAAGTTGACAGTCCTGAAAAGAAGAAAAAATGATCCTCTGGTATACTGAATAGTTCTGATGACATAAATCTTAGATTTCATCTTCCAGGTAGATACTTGTAGTTAGTGGAGTTCAAGGGAAAAAATTTATTATCCACATAAAATATCTCAGTGCCAGAAATGTGCAGTTCTTTTTCTTTTTGATACAGACTCCTCTACTGAAAAAAAAAAAATGCACTCTGATTTTTGAGTACAGTACAAGGCATGAAGCCCTGTCATTGTTAGCATAAAGAAGACATCTACACAAGTATTACTGTGCAGAGGGCAATCTTTCTGTCTCTGGCATTTGTTAGGTTACTGTACATAGAATTTAACAGATGAATATGTTCTGCTTCGTGGCATTTTAGTGTTCCTATTGGTATGCAGGCTAGTCTGCTAGGATAGCAACAGAAAAAAAAAAGGATATATGTTTTATAGCAGTGGGTAATAAAAGCCCTACGCAGTGAGAGAGGAAGAATTGGACTTCTTTTTTATGCAGTAATTAGAATTTCCTTAAAACTCTTTGAAATACTGAGTGGTAAAGTAAACTGAGGCTTCCCAGGAAGGGCTAATTGAATGTATCTATTCGAATCATGTAGTTGCCCATGAATATCTTCTTCCCAGACACTGTCTCACTGGAGGATTCCATTCACATCTTCAGTATTGCAGGGAAAGAAATGGATTCCTCACTAATGGTAGAGGGTGATTCTTTCATATTCAAAACGAGTTTGAGAAGGGCACCCGACACAGGAAAACCTTAACAGATGGAAAGGTGTGTGAGATCGCCTGGTTGTGGGAACTTCACACTAGTGCGAAACCGAAGGATGCCCTTTCAGAACAAAGGAACGCCATGCAGTACTCTGTCAGCAGTCAAGCTGAGGATAGATATAAAAAGTGGCCAGGGAGATCTTTTGGGGAGAGGGAAAATGCAAACTACTAGGCATTCCCTTTTCAGCCAAATTACCAGCAGCTGATAGGTATGACGGCATTTCCCCCACGGAATATCAACCCATCATTTCACAGTTATTTCAAAATCACATATCTTATAGACTTTCCCATTTGTTTGTCAACCTCCTAGGAAACTCTCCGAAGACCCAATAACCTGTATGCCTTGAGTTAGCTTTTACTGTGCATCCTAAATAAAATGGTCACAGCCTTTAACTCTGGGTTTCTTTTGCTTCATCTGTAAACTTGCCATTCCTCTAGTAACTCATTCAAGCAACTGTTCAAGATAAGTTACATTTTACTCCATTTTAGTGTGCCTTGCAGCAGAATCTATAGAACTGGTAAACCTTGTAGCTGTATATAATACCATGTTGTTATTCCCACCTGGCTCTTTTCTGCTGGTTTTACTGAGCGCAGTTAAAAAGATAAATTATCATCTTAAAGGGATGCCATGGAGGGTGTTAATAAGTTCTCTAACTTCAGGAGTGTTCAGAGGTGCCAGAGAAACTTGCGTCCCTGCTTGAGGGAAAATGATGTGCTTCATCAGCAGACATTCAATGCCTATATCATCTGTAGACATGCAAAATTTCTCAAGAAGGCGTGTAGCATGCCATACATATTTTCTAAATCTTGAAACTTATTGCTGTGTGTGGCGTGATCATAATTTTAAGTGAAAACTCAGCAGATACTAATTGGTTTATCTGTATTAATTTAATCTGCACGACACTGTGAGGTCTAGAGAACCATCATCTTCATTTCGCAGATCAAGACATCAAGGTATAGGGAGGTCCGGTAAGTTAGTCAAGGCTGCACAGTTGTCGTAGGACTGGGATTTGCATCCCTTTATTCGGATACTGGCTTCAAAACATCACACAACAATGCCTCCCTGGCCAACAAGCTCAGATAACTGTATGTAATAAGGATACTCCCCACCAGTAGCCAAAGTGTTTGTATTTACCCATTTGTGGTCTTGATTGACACGTCCGATTCTGATTTTTCAACTCTCATCATAGCTCTTTACTTTAACTGTAGTACCATTGTAGCAGAGGGTTTTTTTCTTTTGTTTTGTTTTTGTTCCTTAGTTGTTTCATTTAATGCATGCCAAGAACCCTACAGAACATTTGCCACTTACCTCAAGGAGTTAAGAACTAAATCAGGTCTGTAATTGACTGACTTGTCTACTGACAGCCTTAGAAGCGCTGCCCCCACCTTTACTTCTTATTTTATTTATTTTTTTCTGTCTAAAGAACAAGATTGACGTCTCTTTATACGTTTGGAATTCTTCAGTGGTGTAAAGTGCTTGGTAACGATGGAAATTAACCTGAGGCTTTATCTAACTACCTTTCCTTGCAACTCCATTGAAGTTCTGGTAACAATTAAAATTTTCATGCAAACAACTGTTCCCATCAGAAAAAAAATACATTCTTCTGTCTTGTCATATCATTCTTCAAAATCTCCTGGGTAGTGAAAGGAAGCCTTCTCCCTTGCCTTTCTTTCTATTGGGTGCATGTGAATGAAAATTTCCCAAGTTGAAATGTACCAGCACATTAGAAAAGCAGAGAAAGAAAACAAATGGAAAAAATACTGAAGTGAAAATGCATCTTTAAACGGTCGGACTCTGAAACGCTGAAATAGTTATCTGTCCTTGTGTTAGAAGGTGTCACCTCCTTAAGGAGAAATGAACAAGAACAGGCCCATACAGGGGAGCATTTGTGGCTTTACTTCTGTCTGTTTATTTGGGATAGCTTGAACTGTCTCCCACTGTTTTTCTGTGCGGTGTGAAAAGATGAACTATTATACATGTAACTCACAGGAATCCGATTCAAAGACTGTGTTCATTTGACCTTCGAATATCCAGTATGTAATGTAAACAAAAGTCTGAACAGCACCAACACATAATCAAGTGGCAGAAATGTGGGGAACATGGGTCAGTAGCAATTGAGCAAACTACACATTTCTCTAGTAACGAATGAAAAACAATTTTGATGCCATTCTGTGATACCAGCATTCTTTTTAGATCTTATTTGAAGTATCAGGCAGATGGACTGCCCTATATATCCAGAACCCCTATCTGCTGGCAGGCAGAAAGGCTGAGAACCTATCTTTAAAGTTATTTTAATATATCAGTTTTGCCCGGATTAGCTAAATTCAACATCGACCATTGGTACGGGAAAGGTTGGGAATTAATTTAAATTTGAGCTTACCCTCCCATCATCTCTTGCTGAGTGAGTTCCTTAGCCTGCGAGACATTCCTTTCAGATTCGATTTCTCCATTACTTGGATGATATTCCTACTTTGAAAGAAAAAGAGGGGGCAGGAGGAGAACAGAGCTTGGTGGCTATGAGCTACGTGTTGATATAAACAGTCCAAGAAGTTAAAACTGACCTAAAACCATTTGAAGAATGTGTCCCTTGTTGCTAAATTCTTCAGCGTCATAATTCAATTTCCTATCTAAAAAGATGTCACTTTTCTGAAATTAAAAATAAAATCCAAAGATTTTGCTCACTGTGGAAAGCTTGTGATGTGAGCAAAAAATACCCAGATAAATTAATCCTCAAATGTGTTAACTGGACAGTTAGCCACATATCCAAGCTCAAAAACAAAACTTCATGGGCGAATAAGATCTATAGTTTGGAAAACAAAGCCAATACCTGTAAAAAGCCTTAAACTAGGATTGGAAAGTCTGTTTGCTTACAGCTGCTGTTACATACATTACTTTTCTATCAATCTTCTTCCAGAAATATTAATTAAGTGCCCTACCCACAGTCCTGAGACCTCCTCTTTGTATCGTCACAGCACCTACTGTATACATTACACAAGTCAGCCTCTGCGTTCTTTCTCACATTTCCCTGGTTGTTTATGGGTCATACTCTTATATGCTGAGTAGCTTATAAACTACTTAAGGGTAAAAATCATATGTATTCTGTGTCCTTTGTAGAACTTGGCTCAGTGTGAGGGCCAGAGAGTAGTCTTGATTAATATTTGAATGATGGATTGAATTTTTTAATATCTAGTTAGCTTAGGATATATACATCTATACATCTATATATATATATATATATATATTAATTTGTCTCAAGGGCAAGACAAGGAACATGTATCCATTCAAAACATTTCTTAAGACTTTGCTATATTCCAGACACCGGACCCATGCTGTGACTGCATATGACAGTTTACATGTGCTCAGGTTTAAAGAATAGCTACTGGAAAAGAGATTATTTCAGTAGGTAAAAATTATACCTATGTCTATACATACATGATATATGGCATATATATGATATATATATATATATATATATGTATATATATATATATATATGATTTCTAAATTTGGAACTTAAAGGTGAAAGCAAATGATGGGAGAAGGTGAAAGGTGAAAGCAGGAGACAAATGAAAAAGACAAAGAGAAATAGGGCAAAAGATGGTGAAAGAATGAGGAAGGGAGACACGTCTTGATCCATGAGGAGGGAAGGGTTCTGAAGATTTTAAAGAATTCAGACCTTGACGTTTCTCATGGACGACAGTTTACAGCTTTGTAACTCCTATCGCTAAATCTCCATACACTATAAGAGGACTAGAAAAAGTAATTAATCTCGAAGAGAAATTATTCACTGACCTGAAGTTTTGTCTCCCTCCGAATGATATACTAAGCGGCGTTGGGGTCCTAAGTAAGTATGAAAGCAAAGAAGATATAAGGTGGGTTTTAAGGCAAACTGCAAAACAGTCAATCCAATAAGAAATCCCACACAGAGAGTTTACAACCATAAATCAAATTCTGGAAGGAATTTGGCAAAATCCGGTATTACTCAGGCAGACAGATATCAACACCTAAGCAGGGTGAGGACGGAGCCTGTCAGAGGAGTGGGCAGCTTCAAAGGTGCGATTGTCAGCCAGCATGCTCCTGGAAAAAGGCTAGAATATGTGGATTTAGACACAGGTTTCAGGAAGCAGTGCTGCTAGAAGTGAAACAGGAGAAGCAGTTTGGGGTTCACCAACCTGCGGAGAAAGCAGGTTGCCCATCTACCCGCTTCTGGGTCCCAGAACGCAGGGGAAATAAAAATCTCCCAGTTCTTCAGAAGATTCTCTGTGACGGCTCTAACCACATGGCCGCCCCTCCTCACTGACCCGGGTACTCTGGACTCATGCTACGGGCATGTGGTGGTCTCAGCACTTGGTCATTTCATTTTTCTGCTCTTAGCCATGGAGATGGTAAAGACTATTTGTGAGCTTCTTCTGTTAGCAAATGAAAAGCCATTGCATGCTGGCCGCCGGGATTTTGTTGGACTCGGTGAAGGTGAATGTACATGCGTTTTTCTAATTAATGAAGAAGATAGAGGACCACACTTTAGAGTCAACATCCTTATTGGAAGACAAAAAACAAAAGCATTTAAAATCTTGTGAACTGAATTTAGAGAGGAAGTGTAATGAAACAGAAAGAGCACTAGCTTCAGACAGACAGTCCTAGGTTGGAACCCCAGCGATCGGCAATAGTATTTAATTTCTCTAAGTTACAGCTTCCTTATCTGTAAACTAGAAATTAAAAAAAAAATGCACTTTCATGTTTCTCAGTTTTATAGTAAAAAAACTAAATAATATCTGCTATATACCCCCAAACAATGCTGAGCTTATGGAAGACTTTTGACAAGACTTCCCCATATTCAGTTTGTTTTCTGCCCAAAATCAAACTTACATTACCCTGGATCCCTTGCATGGACATAAGCATTTGGATGTTTAATGGCTTAATTTTAATCTGTAGCTGAAAAAAAAGAAAAGAGATTCATGGGACAGCAAAGCACTGATACTGTTACTAACATAGTATCTGAAGATCATGATACGTAAAATTCTCAGGTCTTGTCTTATGGCAGTGAGACCAGTCATAACCATGAATAGCAAATGCTCAAAGAAAGATGCTGCTTATGCTAGGGGTTATATCTGTAATTTTGATTAAAATTACTATTTTCGCCTACTTCTGCTTCTCGGGTCCTGACAATATCCTTAAGGCCTGATGCCTAATGACCAACATGTGTTAATTTCTACAGCTTTTTAAGTGGCCGGCAGGTCAGTGCTCCCAGGCATTTCTGTAATTGGCACTCGCAGCAAAGTTTGCTGAATTCCTTCTGAGTAGGTTCTGTGCGTCACTCTGAATTTCCAGTACCAACATTCAAAAGCCAGATTGAGAACTTTTGGAAGGATTGACTAGGGATTAGTCTAATATAAAATCCCTCCTAAGAGGACTCCGATTTTTAGCTCTTTGTGCGAGCGTGTGAGATGAGCAGAGAGCCCACGTCAGAAAAAAAAGAAAAGAAAAAGCACGGGGACATGAGAAAATCAGGAGGACGTTTCACAGCTTTGTAGAATTTTCCGATTTCTTTGGAAACTATGTAAATGAATTCCTTAAACACAGACTGTCATTGATTTTTCCTGATGTTCATTGATCCCCTCGTCATTGCTTCATGTATGTGTTCTCCCAAAACATCTAGTATCGATATTTCTCTCCCTCAACTCTGTCCCAATCCATTATAAGTATATCATTAAAACCTGTTTAATTTCCTATGAAAGATTATATTAAGTGCACTTTTAGTGTAATTATGTCAATAGTGGAAGATAAACACGTATTAGGCAGTGCAAAATGCTGATTATCTGTCAAGGTAAATCTGTTTATTTGAGATATAGCAATCTGACAACCCCCTGGTGTTATCCGGGAAAGTACATTCTCGTTCCAGGTACAGTTTGGTGGGGTTTGACAGCAAAATGCTCTCCATGGCCTCCTGCTGTGGCATAAGCTTCATTGTATGTAAACCCATATACATGTGTATCTGTGTAATAAAATGCAGACATGTGGATCATGTGTTTTAGGCCTATGCGATATGCTTACATTCTGGTGTTTTTGTACATGTAGAAAACAAAAATGTAAATTGACAAGTTCAAGAGAGGGGAGAGTGGGTTACAGGATTAGCCTGCGTTTTAGTTTGTGCCCAGGACGGGGTTTGCCCTCATTCGTGTCGGCTCGGAACCGTTTGCATTAATCCCCAGAAAAAAAGAAAGAGCTGGTGCGAAGAAGGGGAATCAAGGAAATAGGTCTGGTATAGGATGTTGACCAATTCTCGATGCATACATGCTTCTTTTATTCTTTTCACTTTTATCCTTGAGGTAGTAGTTTCTAAATATATCCTACAAATGCCACTGACTGCCAGCTGCTATTGGGCACAAAGTTTTTGTTTAATGAGATGAAACAGTATGAGGAAGTCAACGTGCCTCACATGCCACGTCTGAATTTCACCAGGTTTTTGTGCAGCAGAAAATGAATCGAAATGAAAATGGATTGAATATTCAGGCACAGTGTGCCGACCCCTCTGAAAAATAATTCTGTCTGACTTTATTACATGTGATCATTTCCTGAATGCCATAGAATGCTGAGTAGAATAATAAAAATTGATATGTATATTGACATTTTAGTTTTCTAAATAGAAGCTGAGAAAATATAAACAGCATTTTGGTCTTTGCAACTCTTCTGACCAATCATTCATATGCTGACTAATTCACTTAACTCTCAAATACCTCATTCGTCCTTAATATAAATGTCTTCTGAAATAATTTCTCCCCTGTAGATTATGCACACCTTCAGTTTGATTCAGAATTTACATGTGTAGTTTGCATATTTTTGCATCAGAGTGTCTGTTTTAAATTAGATAAAGGTCACTGTCATTCATAATCAAGAAGAAGGTGGATTAAAGGTCACAATTCAATAAAAAAAATCTGATTAGATGTAGAGGTTTGTTCATGTGATTCAATATCATTGGCTAAGTGGAAATCATGAGTCAACAAATTAACCTCAGTATAATGGGCGACTTGCTTCACTGTGATCGAAAATATTCACAGATTTTTTTCCCCCAATGTCTAACTTGTTTGTCTCTGCGTAGCAGTGACAGTTCCTTCTGTTACTACTTTTACCATTAGGTGTCTTTTATAATGTCATTTGGTTTTAGGAGTGACATAAATGACAATTTTATCTCCAAAATAAAGGAGTACATTATAATGAATTAATAATAGACAGCTGTGGATTAGGAAGTCCCTGAGGACCTATGGTTACTCTACCATTTTTCCCCGAGCTAGTTCCTCGTTCTTCCACCCTTTTTAAAAGATGGAGCTGTCACAGCACATTTCTTCTCTTACATAACTATTTTATACCTCTCACAGAACACTTAAGAGTCCCTCTAAACCCTTCCACATCTTGACATCTACTCGGTGTTTCTGTCTGTGATTAGAATGGATATGTATAAAATGTAGCCAGGGGCAGACAATTAGGCTTTGTCAATTTGGTGAACCTTTTAAGGTAGTTTGACAATGACTTGAATAAATGGAAAGTAGTTGAGAACAAACAAATGCTAAGATGCAGGTAGATATTTGTTTGGCCCATAAATCAATCTGAACACCTGAAGGAGGAAAAATTGGTAGACTTTTCATATATGTTTGGAAATTTGACGTTGAGTACTGAGGTGTTAACATCAACGCTTAGTGTAACAGAACTTACTACCAAAAAGTGAAGAGTCTGAATTGATCATCTTAAAATATTTCTTTCTCTTTTTGCCTGTGCTCTTGACTTAAGAGGAAATCTTAATCCCCCTCCCTTATTTGTCTACTCCATTTGCTATATTGGCCTCTTAACAGAAGATCATACATCAAAAAAAAAAAAAAAAGGAAGAAGAAGAAGAAGAAAGAAAGATAGACAAGGAGACACCACCTCTTTAAAGCACGTTGTTTATTTTTCCAAGGAAAATCAAACATTTTTATAGGAACTATAAAGGTTAAATGGCTTAAGCAGATTATAATTAGTTAATTTTGTTAAACATATATTGGATCAATTTTACATTATTTTAATTACCTTTTGGAACAAATGGTTTGGTGAACAAATTCACTTGATGTTCAGGATCAAACAAAATTACCTTTCCTCTGGGTAGGCTTAAGTTTCACAAAATGATTTGGAAATGACCTCCTTTGCTTTCATCTAAAAATATCTTTGGATTTAGAAAATGATTAAAGTTGGATATATTGTGTTTTAAGCCAATCAAATTTTATCATTTTCATGGCTTATTCTTTCTTTAAAGAGGAGTGTAATCAAACTTCACTAAACAGATGTTCAACCTTTAAGGAGACTCTTGTAATTCATGTAGTATCATGGTATCTGTAGAGTTGATTCAACTCTTATTTATGCCAGAATACATATAATGTATTCTGGTAAGTATATTCAGTTGTTTCTTTTTTCTGATAAGATATAAGAATGAAAGCTAGATAGTCATTAAAAATCAGGGCCAAATCAGAAATGCTCCAATTTATGTCTCTGTAGTGTACGTATGTGTATATACCGACACTCATACCTAGAAATAGTCCCTAAATTGTAAATACTAGGTCCCAGGTTGTTGAGTAGTAAATAAGAAAACCAGATAACTCTCTCTCACCCACCCTAATTTAGGGCATCTAGAGAGCAAATTGGGAAAATGCAAATAGGATTTGCCTTTTTTCTGTCAGTGTGGATTAGCAAGTTCATCTAGTGCCCAAAGATAGTTATCTCTCTTTTTGCTTACAGAAGGAGTTCTCCATGAGGGATGATTTTACTTCCCAAGAGACATCTGGTACTGTCTGGAGACATGTTTCTTCGGGGTTGGTGGAGAGAGGTGGATGTTGGTATTACTAACATCTAGCTGGTAGAGGTCAGGCATGCTGCTAAATGCACAGGATAGCCTTCCACAACAAAAGATTATCCTGTCCCAAATTTCAATAGCCTTGAGGATGAAAAGCCCTCTCTTGTAAGGAAGAGGGAGATGTTTCTTCATTATGTTTCTCAACTCTATAGTATCTCATTTCCCATACCCCAACACTACATCATCCTGACCTGCATCTGGCTAACTTCTCTTCATCCCTCAGAACCCTCGGGTCAGTCACTGCATTCTGATAAGCTCTGCTGGTTTGTCATCACACTGCTATATCCCTCTAAACTTGATTAATATGCTTTTCTGTATCCCACCCTCGACTATAAATCTCTTGAAAATTATACTGTTTTTTATTGCTAACATCCAGCATGGTTTGTGGAAGGAACATAACTGTCCTATTAAGACTTGTTGTGTGAAATTAAGCTTATCTCTAGAAACAATACTGTACAGGGCCTTTGGGTTTAGCTTAAATAGCACCAAAGATACTATTTCAGGAGTTGTGGATTAAATATATAAATTGTAGTTGTTGGCTTAAAAGCATAACTCTTTTTTAAAAATATCTTGCCTGTGTAATTATTCATATTATATCCAGCTATATATAGCTGGATGTGTTTTAAAACACAATCATGTATGTATGAAACATGGCATGGTTGCAAGTATAAATATTTTTTTCAATAAGGGATACATTTTAATGAAGGCACTCCAATACACTATCATATATATACACATATGTAAGTGAAGCACACTTGTAAATTCCCTTTAGTAAATTTCCCAAGCTCTAATGGCTATTTGTACTTAATATGCCAAATACTATACTTGCAATAAAATAGGGAAGACCACTGTCCACATCTAAATAACATGGATGCTTTTGCTTCACCGTTCTGTCTTATGTTTTTGTCTTGATCTCTGCGTTTTGCGTTATAAACATGGTCAATAACAGTATCAAATTATAAAGATACATCTGTACAAGTGAATATTAAGTGATCAGTTAACATTGATTAACATTAATCAATGAGAATCCAGAACTGCCTTTACATCAATTGTTACATCTTTCAAAAGTAATATTGATAACTCTGCATTTGGCAATCCTGTGCACTTTTATTATTTCACAAAGAGAAAAAGAGTGAAGTCAAAATCTAGTAATTCTCTGATTAATAAATGTCAGCCCAAGCAGCTAATTTGGATACGTTACAAAAAATCTACTTTCATAGAGCTTAAAGATTAAGAGCCTTTAGACCCAGAAAGATTTATGTTCCATTTCTGGCTCTGCCATGTAGAAACTTAAGACCTTCAGCAAGTTTTGTTCATCTGTAGAATGAGAACAATACTAACACCTACTAACACCTCACATGATTGTTGTGTAGATAAGTGAAATATTTAAAAAAAGAATTTTTATGTGCCCTTAGACACAAGAAGTCAGCTCAATAAATGATGTCTATTACCAACAAAAGTAGTAGTTATAGAAGTAACCACACTCCTAATAACAGAAATGGTAGGGCACTATAAATCCAGGATTTCTTTTATAATCTGGGAAATATACCTAATAACACTTCTGCAACTTAAAAATGGATTTATATTAGAAAAATTTTATAAAAGAGATTCTCTTAGTGTTTTTCTTTGCTGCGGTCATAATTCATTCTCCAATGTTATCTTTCTGCTCTCTCCTACTTCCATCCTTCTGTTGCATCGAACATTCATTTTATCCCCTATCAATGTTAAGTTGTTGTTTGCAAGTATGTTTGAAAGAATTTTTAAGAGTGAGTTCCAGACTTGCACTTCTCTAGTAAATCCAACGGCATTTTGTTCTACACCTCCGTGTCTTCACATGGCACACCAGAAGAACTTAATTGTAAATAAAAAACCCAGCTTTTTGTTTGTTTGTTTGTTTGTTTGTTTGTTTTCTAATGAGGGGCATCACATTTAAGAGAGGCTGTAAAGGGGCACCTGGGTGGCTCAGTCAGTTGAGCTTCTGACTTTGGCTCAGGTCATGATCTTGCGGTTCTTGAGCTCCAGCCCCATTCCCATCAGGCAGAGGACTGTCAGCATTGAGCCCACTTCAGATCCTCTGTTCTCCTTGTCTCTGCCCCTCCCCCACTGTCCCTCTCTTCCTCAAAAATGAAAAATAAACATTAAAAGAGAGAGAGAGAGAGAGAGGCTGTGAAATATGCAAGTTACTCGTCAAACTAGGAGAATGTCATCTATTTCCCCTCCTCTGACCCCGACAGGCCAGAGTATCTGAGAATAGCATTTCTACAAGGCTGATCATAGAGTTTGAGCTCAGCAAATGTTTTTGAATGGAACTGGAATAATGAATGTTTCTAGGGAGTGGTTCTATAGAAGTTAAAATAATCATGAGTCCAATTATCACGAGTTTTTATTGAAATCATTAATTTTATTTCTTGGAATAAGGTAATAGTTAAAGAGGAAAATAAGACCTGTGTACCATTTTGTCTTCTGGGCCTTCTAGGTCAAATTTTTCTTGGAATTATTCTTTTAACTTTATATAAACATACATAGCTGAACTTATTCATAGGATGCAGTTATGGTTAGCCTTTAACAATTTTAACTTTTTGTTTTTAATTAATTTTAAAATAATTGAGGCATAACACTTGTTTCAAAACTTAAAGAAATAAAATGATTTTGCCTATATATTTGAATGGACTACTACCCTTTCACCATTGTATTTTAAAAAGCAAATGCTAAAATTTTTTTAAAACTTAAAATAAGTTTATTAAAATTTATATGAATTGGGGAGCCTGGATAGCTCAGTCGGTTGGGCATCTGACTCTTGATCTCAGCTCAGGTCTCGATCTTGGGGTCATGAATTCAAGCCCCACATTAGGCTCTACACTGTGCATGGAGCCTACTTAAAGACATGAAAAAATATGAATTATGTTACATATGTCCATGATACATATTACATAATGTTTTTATTTTTTTTAATGTTTATTTATTTTTGAGAGAGGGAGAGAGAGAGAAAGAGAGCGCGTGTGCGTGCTTGCGCGCAAGAGAGAGCGAGGGAGGGGCAAAGAGAGAGGGAGACACAGAATCCCAAGCAGGCTCCAGGCTCTGAGCTGTCAGCACAGAGCCCGATGCAGGGCTCGGACTCACAAAACGCGAGATCATGACCTGAGCCGAAGTCAGACACTTAACCGACTGAGCCACCCAGGTGCCCCTATATTACATAATTTTATGTACATATATTATATATATTTTAATAGATTTTATTTAATGAACTAATATATATATAATTTTAATATATAATAAATCAAATAGTGACATCCTTGACCCCCACATGGGATGAGGAAGGGCTAAAACACAAAGCTTGCTTTTTCTACATTGACCGTGAAAAATAAAATATGCTTATCCAGACTACACATGAGACTAACCTGAAAAGGCTAATCAGCACCCTATGTGACAATAAACATAACTTAGCACAAGATAAATAAATGATCATTCTGAACATCAGTTAAAAACATTAAATGAACAACTTAAAATGAAGCTCTCTAGCTAGGAAACTTAGGGAGAAAAAGATTTATGGATTTTAGTTAATCACAAGTTTAATATGCACCAATGGTGAGATCCGGCTGCTAAAAAAGCATACCACCACCTTAGGCTAAATTAATGGGCATTGTAAGAAGGACATTGGAAAGAATAGTTCCATTAAATTCTCTAATTATTAGATCACATCTAACATATTGCAATTAGTCCTCCATATTTAAAGCAGAAAATTGAAGAACACAATGTGTCAAAAAATGTGTCCAAGATGAAAAGCAGTTTGAAAACTATGTCATATGAGAAATTGTAAGGACCCAAAATGTTTGGCCAGAAAAGAGAAGACCAAGGAAAATGTAAGAAATAGTTGATAAAGATATCTTTCAACAAATATTTATTGACACCCTGTTACAAATACTGTGCTTAAGTGTAAGGTAAATAGAGAAAATTAACAAGGAACTGATCTTTTATTTTTATCCCTTAATTAATGGACTTAAAAATCAAGAGGAGGTGACAAGACTTTAAATAGTCATACAAATGAACATTAGATAGCAAATAGTGATAAGAAAGGAAAGGAAAAGCAACAATGAAAAAAATAAATAAACTGATCTACTTGGGAAGACTCTCTTGAAGACGTGACATTTAAATCACATAAATAAAGGTGGGGGAGGAGGGAGGGAAGGCTTCCTTCCAAACAATGATAATGGTGTAGGCAAAGTCTCATAATCAAAGCCCCAGGGAGGAAAAGAACTTAGCAAAATTGAGGAATGGAAAGAGGAAAGGGTGATTAGAATATATGAATAAAGAAGGAAGAACAGTGTAAGAAAGAGGGGCCAGCTTGTAGCCCTTTGAAGACACATTAAGTCTTCTATTCCATGTGCCAGGGGTAGTTATGGAAAGATTGCCACAAAGACTAAGGTAAGGAGATTTGTCTTTCATAAAGATCACTCTGGCTTTGTGTGGATAATGTACTGGGGAGGGGCTAAAGGTGGTAAAGGATCTACTTCAGAGGCTATTGCAGTGGAAGAGGCAAGAGATCAAGGTCATTTGACTTTCACCGGAAAAGAAGACTGAATAACAAAGAGAGATTCAGAGACATTTTGGAGGTAATATCAAGTGAATTTGATGATGGATTGAATGTGGGCACGGAAAACAAAATGTGGTACTGAGGAAGATCCCTACTGTCCGATATGAGTAAGTAGATTAATTATTGAGAAGTGAAGAAACTTTAAAGCTGAAGTTCAAGTGCCTTGGCTTGGGAACAGTAAGTTTGAGAAGCAGGATCAATTGTTAAACAACAACATCAACAAAACCATCAAGACAATTTTCATATTAATTGGGTGAATCTCTGGTGAATTGTCGGGCAGAAGAGAGAGCAGAATTATTTTGTTTTCTTCAAAAAAACAGATCTGCAACCACAATGTCAGATTTGCCAGAAGGTCAGTTTCAACTCAGTCCATGAAAGAACAATTTTTAAGAACTAGACTATCTAAAAAAGTGAAGACTGTCTTGGAATGGGATAAGTTGCCCTTCACAGTAGCTATACTGGCAGAGACCAAACTCTACAGGAAATGTCTACAGGACTTTGGTCTCTTTCAATACTGTTGTGTTCAATTCCAGGAATCAGGTTTTAAAACCTTGAGAAGAAAACAAAGAGGATTCTCACTTAGGTCACTGCATGTGTTTAGTAAACCATTTCATTGCTGATTGCTATTGGGCATGTACCTGGCACCTTTCTACCAGAAGGGTTATTGATTGCATCGAGCAGCCATTGGCTGTTAACTGAAGTGCACACACTTTCCCTTTTGGGTAAGTGAAGGTCAGCGCCATGCCAGAAGTGTACTGCAAAGGTTAGAATCTGAGACTTCTCTTCTGTGATGATCCTAAATCCTCCTTATGCAAATGTCACTAATTTATTATGGCTTGCTTTCTTGCTGTACTTACTCTTAGCCTCAAGCGTCCTTTTCCACCCAGCCCTCCCAAACAATCAATACCTTCTGACTGGCATTGTCATTTGAGATGGTATCCACCCAGTTGTCATGAGTACTCAACCCGATGACTCACAGTTCCTATGGGCATCTACCCTTACAGACTCCCCAGGGAATGAGAAGCTATGATGATTTCTTCTAGGGCTCTCACCTAGAAAATTAATGCCATTTGGCAGCCAGAACAATCTCTTCTCCCCCTGCCCCCATTGGTATGCTTCATTTATTCTCCCTTCTGAAAAAGCTTTGTAAACTTAAGACCATTCCTGTATATATACAGGTAGAAAGATCACACTGTCAATAGGTTTGTCAGAATAACTTGCTGTGTGATCCTGCATTATGTGGAGAGTGAGGGAACGAATTGGCCACATAGCCAGAATCCCATGATAGACACTGTACCTAAGCAGAGCCAGAGATTGCAAAACATCTCAGTCCTCGGGGCGGGGGGGGGGGGGGGTGGGGAAGGTGGGGTAGGGGGCACAAATGCTTATTTTTCTTTTTCATAGACTTTAGCCTTCAGTAATAATTGTGTACTTTGTGATTGTGGTTCAGGGATAGTACCTATCACATTAGAGTTCAATTTTAATATATCTAGAGCTCTTTAATAAGACAGTCTGTTAAGACTAGGGCACTGACTGATTAATAAGTTGGTTCAAGTAGACTTTCGTTCGGTTCTCAGGAATAAGTGCTCTGTCTAGTTGATAAATTTCCACACTAAACACAAACGTTGTTATTTGTCATATACTAACTGTTTTAATGGGCCATTCTTCATGATCTTTAACAACTATCAATTGATCTCTAGAACTCAGATGTCACACTGCAGTCCAGCTACGTTCAAAGAATCTAAGTTTAAATGAACTATAATATAAAAGAAGTAAAAAAAAATTAATTTGCTCTAAGGACAGAAATGTATTAAGCGCATTAATGAAGATGTGAACAACAAGCAGTGACTCAGGGCTGTTATTTTTCTCCACAGCAGAAATATAGTAATCAATCCAGACAGTTATATCTTCAGATCCTCAGGTTTTAATAAAGGTGAGTCTAAGAATTCTACTTAGACTTTCAGACCATTACACCTTGAACCATCAGAAATAATCAGATATGTTTAAATCATCTGGGAGATAAACTGAGTGATTTCATACTTGTAAAACATAAACTCTCGAGGCAGCCTAATTTTCACGTTTATCGTTTGTGATTATTCTTCCGGTTCCTCCTTGCCTAAAAAAACTTATCAAACTCCAACTTCCCTTCAGCAGACTGGCAGGTCTAGGCCACTTGATATAAATAAAACCTAAAATGCTTAGAAATGAAATGAGCTGTTTTTGAAAAAGGTTGAGGGCAAACACTTATGTCCAGGAGTACAAAGGGATATGCCTATTTCTTCATCTGATAGTCTCCGGTGGCGACATTAGCACATCGATGTTTTATGCATTTCATACATAATACTCCACGTGATTATCAAATCCAGACTGTAGAGGTGAATTAAGTTTTCTGAGAATGGAATAGGGCGGGAGGAAGAACATGCGCTACTGAGAAAAATCATCCCGTTGCTTTATCTTCTAGGAGATCTGTGGAAGCCTTTCTTTTGGAAAGTGCTCAAAGACAGATCAAATGTGATAATAAAGGTTCACTATCTGAACAGGTCTGCCCTAGAAATAGTGCTTTAGAAATCTGAGGTGGGAAAGAAAAGCAGCCTGTGCCAGAAACTGATTAAATTTCAGTCATCTATCCAAAGAAGTCCCTGGTTGCTTGTAAAATGCTCCATATAATTACAGTAACTACGGGTTTTAAAGGAATTTACACATTAGCCTTTATCATGGGACTTTCTTTGTGGGTGCATTTCTACTTTAAAATCAATATCTCTAAAATAAACTTTAATAAGATTTATTAATTTTATCTATGTGGACCTTTTAAAAGTCAATATCAAATATCTTTCTCCAGATTCTTCTTGGCATTTGAAGAAGCTTAGATATAATCAAATGTCATGCCCTCTGTATGTTAAACGATCATTGTTCTATGACTTTGCTCTTGTATACAACGTAGCCCGGTTTTAAACTTTGAAAGAGTTGTGAATCAATACAAAGGCTGCTTAAAATGTATGGGTCATCCTGATACACGATCTCAGTACTGTGGACAAGGCTCATTAGTTGCTTCTTGAGCTATTATCTTGCTTGGTGTTAGATTTGAATAACCCAGGGAAGTAGTTTGACAGTCCCCAGTTGACCCTGCACCACGGTGGCTAAAATCACTTTTTTGCAGGGTGCCTGGGTGGCTCAGTCAGTTGAGCGTCCGACTTTGGCTCAGGTCATGATCTCAGAGCTCAGCTCATGAGTTCGGGCCCCGCGTCGGGCTCTGTGCTGACAGCTCAGAGCCTGGAGCCTGTTTCTGATCCTGTGTCCCTCTCTTGCTCTGCCCTTCCCTCACTCATGCTCTGTCTCTCTTTCTCTCAAGAATAAATAAAACATTTAAAAAATAAATAAATAAAATAAAAGCCCTTTTTTGCAACATCTACACACTTCACAAAAAACAAAAAGGCTTTCATAAAGTTGTGTCCCAGAGAACAAGCTTACTATCTTGCATTGAGCATAGAGAGCATTTGTAGGATATCACAGCTTTCAAGTCTTCATTTTCAAAAGAGACTTAGCACCAACATTTCTTCCCAGTAAACGTCAAAGGAGAAGACTCCCTGTCACCCACATGCTCCATGGCCTCATGTTAAGTGGCTATAATCTTAATCCAAAGAAAAGTGAACTCATATTTTTCATTGGATGGAAGACTTCTGAGAAACTCAAATGTTAAGATCTTCATTGATGCCAGAAGAATTCTACCATTAAAGCATAAAGGAAATATTTTGTTACCCCCCTGAAAAGGAAACCTGATTTAATCTTAAATCTCAGAGGTTTGTAAACACGAAAGTCAACTTCTCACCCCCCCACCCTCCCACCCCCCAAAAAAGGTAACAATGAAGCCTTAGTGTGAGATTGGAAGCTGAATGACGTTTCCTTTTTTTGGTCTACTCTACCCTGATAATGTCTAGTTTCATGAACTACAGTTTCTATTTAATAAATCTGTATACTATCTTGGAAAACTTACTATGGAGTGAATTCATGGTATTCAAACTGTATTGGTTAGGCATACCATAAAAACATAATTTAGTAATCAGCCAAGGTAAACATCACATCTTTCCACTCAGATAACAGAAGAGAACAAAACTTCAATACTTTGCATGGCTAGCTACCTGGGGATAAAGATCACCGCAATTTCAATACCTATATCTACCAAATTCAACAATAAGCTATCTCTGGCCGCCCTCTGTGCTTTTCACACACAGAAAAGATGCTATTTGACAGCATTGACTCAAAACATCAAAGGGTACAGACGTACTTAATTATCATTTTATAGTCTGCCCTTTACTTGGACTATTTAAATAAGGTTTTTATTTCCTTTCTTATTTGCTAGTAAATGACATTTTACGTGATCTATAGAGGATCTATCAATCTATATTAGGATTGGGTCTAGTTGCTTATAATGTAAAACCAAATTAATAGTGGCTTTAGCCAGCTAATATATATTTTTTCATGCAAAAAGAGTCTGGAGTTAGTCTGCGCATGAGTAGTTTGGTGGCTCCATTTATAAGTCACCCATGTTCCTGTTGTTTCTGCACTGCCAGGCTGCATGCTGGCTTTCTTTCTTTAAGTTTCTCTCCTGTTTGCAATGGAGCACTAATGCTCTCGCCATTATATTCTTTTTTCCAAACACCAAAAGGGCAAGGGGAAAAGGACCTGTAGGATCATCCAAGTGCATTCCTCTCAGATCACCCCTACCATCACATGCCTAAAACTCATATTTATATCTCATTATCCACCCTTATTTTGAAAAGAGGCTGGAAGGTAGTTTTGTGGACATAGACATTGCTGTTCCCAACAATATAGGGATTCTCTTACTTAAGAAGAGAAGGATGATATGTATAAGGCGGGCAGGTAATTGTTTGACTGTTGCCACACAGTCTTGAAATTTGCTCCTTTAAATATGCTTTCGAGGTGACTTATTTGGGGACCTGTAACCCCAAATCTAAAGCAAAATATTTCCCCCCAAAGCAGGTGGAAATTCTGTTAGCTAAGATCTTTTAGCTTTATCTGCCTGCTTGAGCAGCATTGGATTTTAGAAGTAAAAGCTCTAGATATAAACTGCAATCTTAAAATAATTTGATTTCATCTAAACAGTTCAAACCACCAACTATTTTTTTTTAGGTGTCATCTTAGTTTTTACTTGTGAAACTTTGAGGTGATAGGCATCTGTGGTTTAGGTAACTTTTATTTTCAAAGCTTAAGAGAGTCAGATAGAAAAACTGTTGGTTTCACATTATGTTTTTATTCCGTTTCACCTGAAATATGATGGTTACCAGCACATTATTTTATTGCTCTTCACAGATTGTCATCTGAGAAGTCTACTAGCACAGATTTCCTTCTTTTGTTTTTCACTTTTCTGATGGTTAGTTTTTAATTTGAGTTAAGGTGAAATAGAAACAAAACTCATTTTGATTAAATTGCTCCTAAGTAAACGGCAATGTTTTTGGTCATCCAAAAAGCTTTCTAGCCAGTATTTGCCATAAGCTAATAAACTAGAGCATCACAAGATTAAAGACTATTAAAATATGGATTTTCCTGACCATGTTTAGCATCCATCATTATGATGAGGATGACCAAAAATATTTGAAATATGCTGATGTTTTACAGAAAAATAGGGTCAGAAGATAATCTCAAATACTGACCCAATAAGGATTAATTCAAAGAGATTTCTAAAACTGTCACATGCCATTGAATGAAGCACATGTGATACGCTGCCTGGTCTATGGCATCCGTTGGTTGTAGGCGATTAAAAATAGAGAGGTCACACGCTTTTATGTTAACATATTTGCACACTTCCTTGGAGAACATTCCCCTGCTGAGGAACATACAAAGAATGCAACTCTAATTTATCGAAACGTAATCCAAAAACATCTGAGGTATCTTACTTGATCAGAGCCAGGGAATACTGCCGGGGTTAGTCATCTGGAGAGTTTGGATGTACTTCGGTCAAATGTTATTTTAAGCTGGGATATCTTTAAAATTCAGTCAAATTAATGGATCTTTCCTAGTATACCACGCCATTATCATTAAAGTACACAGAAGCTGTTAACACATGGCATACCTGATCATCATCGCTACCCGCTGCCAACAGATGTATCAGTCAACAACAAATGTATTCTAATCGTGTCCTGGAAAGAACGGTTTCACACCTTTGAAGGCTGACATCTGCACCATGTAGCAGTGTGTAAAGTCTGCATTTATTACTACTTGCTATGTGCATCTGAGAAAACATGTAAGGGTTGCTCAAAGGGTGTTCTTACGGAACTGAGAACACATGTTCCTAACTGTTATTGGTAACGTTTTAAAGTTTCACAACATAGGGGCGCTTGGGTGGCTCAGTCGGTTAAAGCGTCCAACTTCGGCTCAGGTCATGGTCTCGCGGTTTGTGAGTTCGAGCCCCGCGTCAGGCTCTGTGCTGACAGCTCAGAGCCTGGAGCCCGTTTCAGGTTCTGTATCTCCCTCTCTCTCTGCCCCTCCCCTGTTCATGCTCTGTCTCTCTCTGTCTCAAAAATAAATAAAACATTAAAAAAAATTTTTAAGTTTCACAACATAGATTAATTTTGTTGATAAGTAAGTACATGACTAAATCCTACATTTCATGAATGCTGGAACCATGTCTTAAACTTATTTGCATGTCCCATAGTGCCTGGCACAGGGCCTGGTAAACTGTATGCTCTCAATTAATATTTGATGACAATGAGTATTTTACCTTACATCTACACCAAACCAAAACATCAGTTAAAAAAGATTTTTGACATTTAGATCCCTTAATGTCCCCATACTCATTTCTCATTTAATTTCTTTTAAAAAATCAAGTAGTATGGAACTGCCCTGAATAATAAGAAATCTCCAAGAATGCTAATGACAATAAATAAGTTAGAGTTTTTACATTTGTAAGTAAAGGGGATGGTTTTGGAATTAACTCATGTTACTAATTCAGCTCTGAAATAATAATTGGGTAAATTTTGACCATTTGTGGGTATATCTTTTCTTTATATTTTGAGACCTTGGTATCCAGGCTGTAAAAATATAGGCGAGAATATATCAAGTCACAGGCATAATAGAGCAGTGAATAAGTGCTCATCTTTTTCACCATTATTGCCTCTATGTTATATTTATTTTCCCCAAATAATTATTAGCTTTATATAAATAATATACTTTATTCCCTTGCTAGTGGAAAATGATGTTTGACATTAAGGAAAGGTCAGGTATCATGAATAGGAAACCACAATGAGCATTGCCTTTAAGGATTATTGAATTAAGAGGTACATATATTTGACAAAGTATAGAAATCAAATAGCTGCCATGTTAGCAGTGCCCTTTTACGTGCCATAGATTTATTGACATTTACTAAATATAAAAAAAAGTTGAAACAGTGAGTGCTTAGTATGCAGTATGATGAAAAACCTAATATCACTTCCCTGAAGATTATATGACAGCATTTTAACCAGGGTAAATTCACCAATTGATTGGACATCAGATTGGAATATAAATTAAACTGGCCATTTAATTTTAGAAAATACACACACAAACAAAATTAGCTAAGTCGCTTATGTCCAGTTAAGTTGTAGCCGTTGACCTAGGTACAAGTGAAATCCTTATTACACCCACATGCGCACGTAATTTCCATGGGCCCAAGTTAGGCTGGATATTTCAATGTGACAAATGGATTCTGCAGTTCACAGGGGTGCCTACTGCAATAGATGTCATGGTAGTAGCTTTCCAGCTGAAAGGAAAAAAAATTGTCCAACTCCACACCTTTCGTTTAAGCGCAAAATCACAACGTAGAATTTGTATCAGAACTATTATGGGAGAGGTCAAAATAAATATATACATCCAAGGTTCTAGAATCATTCCTCTGACAAACTCCTTTCTTTTTCCTGATAGATAATATAATTTTTGCCCCAATTCTGAGGTCTCTTGTGTAAAAAAAAAAATGTTTTTTTTTTTACATTTACTTATTTTTGAGAGACAGAGAGAGCAGATCACAAGCGGAGGAGGGGCAGAGAGATAATGAGACACAGAATCCTGAAGCAGGCTCCAGCCTCTGAGCTGTCAGCGCAGAGCTGACCTGGGGCTCCTACTCACAAACCATGAGATCATGACCTGAGCTGAAGTCGGATGCTCAACCGACTGAGCCACCCAGGCACCCCTGAAGTCTCCTCTTTAATTATCAGTATATTTGATCAGTAAAATAAAGAGTTTTGCAGAGATTAGGGAGTAAAAAACATAAAAATCCTGATAAGAGTTTTCATAGTCTTTCATATGCCAGTCAAGTGGTCATAAGTACTCATGGGGCCAAATTGATTTATATTCATCAGATTTAGTGATATCCATATTCCAAGAACTTAAAAAAAACATTAAATTCAAACCTACTTATGAAAATACAGTTTAACCCCAGGTGAATGTTTTTGTTTGCCATTACCTGAATGGCTACACGGACTTTGAAACTTATACAAGCTTGAAACGTACCCAAAATGTTAAACTCCTCTAAGGAATGATATTTAAAAAAATTTTTTTAACTTTTATTTATTTTTGAGAGACAGAGTGAGACAGAGCATGAGCAGGGGAGGGGCAGAGAGAGAAGGAGACACAGAAGCCGAAGCAGGCTCCAGGCTCTGAGCAAGAGTTTAGTACAGAGCCCGATGGGGGCTCAAACCCACAAACCGTGAAATCGTGACCTGAGCTGAAGTCAGACGCTCAACCAACTGAGCCACTCAGGGACCCCTGAGGAATGATATTTTTAAATGCATAACAATAATACTTCATACGCAATTGAACCAAAAACCCATAACATAAGTGCCTTTTGCCTTATTTTCTCTAGTAAAACATCAAAGCAAGAAAGTTTGCTTTAAAAAGAGAGAGGGAGGTGGACTTATATATGACATTTGAAAACACTGAATTCAGAAGGCCTTGTTTTGTTGTTTTATTTCATAAAACTGTATGTCTCTAGTTTTGTTTTGTTTTTTTCCTCAGAGAAAAATGAACCATCATGAGATTGTAATATTTCACAATGAAGTGACCTCAGAGTCCAACACTAGAAAGAACAGTGGACTGAGAATTAAGAAACTAGTTTCTAAAATGAATTCTACCATCATCCAGGTGTATAGTTTGGGGCAAGTTGGGAAACCTCTCTAGACCCTGTAGACATTGTTTATGATGTTGTAAAGGAGGGATATTGGAATAAATTATTTAGTGGTATTTATTATGTTAGGGTTTTGCTTAACATCTCCCAGCTACATAGAGGACTCAAAGAGAAATAACCTAAATGCATAGTTTTTATTACCAACTGGGGCTCCTGTCATGAATCCCACTCTCCTATTTGGAGAAGGCAGCCTGAAAAAGTGGAGAAATACTAACAAGGAGCCCTTTTTTGTTTCATTCTTGGAGCCTAAGCCAGCATCAGACCAGAAGACCCAGCTTTTTAGCTGCCTTTACCCCCAGGCACTTCCCTTACTTTCCTAACCTTCCAGAGCTAAGTGTTCCCCTTGCCAGCCCCCTCCACGGCAAAAAGATGTCATTTCCAATCTGAATGGAAAGTGATAGGATATTGTTCTGTGATAGTCCATACCTTGGTACATTTTACCTCTGAAATCTATCAGGAATTTTCCTATCTACTTTCTGTTCCAGGGATCCATTTGAGTAATATAAGTTGGGATAGACGTTTCTCAATATTTTCAATTCTAATGGCATCGTGAGGCATGTCAAAATTACAGCAGAATGATTAGATACACGGCTCTAGAATCAGTCTGTGTCCTTGTCTCAGCTTTGCCATTTATCACCTGTCTAACTGAGCGAGTTACTTGATTTCACTAAACCTCACTTTCCCCATCTGTGAATTGCAGATCATAGGAGACTTTCCTCACAGGATCTCCTATAGCATATTTGGTCTTTGACCTGATGCAGCCTTGACTCCATAATCCATACTCTTTAATACTACACAGCCTCCTACCCTACACATTGTGTTTCTCCAATTTCCATAAAAATGATTATCTCCTTGACTTATTTGACACCAGAACAGAGCATAAGGGCCAGATGGAATATGACTTTTTTTTTCTTTAAGTAGATGAAAACATAATCTAGGTTTGGCATTTTTTTGGCACTCAATAAATATTGGCAAATTTCCTGCCTTTGACAGCACCTCTCCCAATAAAGAAATTGAATTTATCTATGGGCATTGAATAAGGCTCCACTTCCCCTCAAAAGTCACATGCAGAGGATGGCTAAATGCTGGCCTTACCATTTTCCTTAAACACAATGGTTTTCAAGGATCACTGTGGTGTGAGGTAGGTTGGCCAGTAATATGGTCAGGAATGCAGACAGACAGACCTGGAAAAGATGTGAGCTTCTAACCCTCATTTATCCACTGTCCCTTCATTCAGGCAATAAATGCTTCCTGTGATATTATGGGATATCAACAATTCTTTGCCCTTACAAACATTCTAAATGGTGGAGACATTCAATAATCAGGGAAACTCACAAATAAACCAGTTAATATTAGATAGTAAGTGCCTAGAGGACAGTTTTTGGAGGTAACGTGAGGGAGAGCGACTCAGGTGGAGTGAGGCGCCTCCCTCAGGTGATTGGGAAGGCCTCTCTGAAGAGATGACCTTGAGCCGAGATGTCAGTGACGAGGAGGAGCAAACACAGGAAGGGCTCATTCAGAGGATCAGCCACAGAAACAGCCCTTGGAGAACAGAAAGAAGATCCACATGCCTGGTGCTCAGTGATCAATGAAGGACATGTATTACCACATGAGTTCAGAGAGTGGTGTAGCACAAGACCTGCTCAACAAGAAGTGATAGGTGGAGAAATCAGTGTAGGAAAGTAGCCTAAGCCAGATGTGACCACATTTTGCTTCACATCTCTGCTCTACTTCTTTCTAATGGAGAGACCCTGGGCAAGTCGCTAAACCTCTCCGAGCTTCGATTTCCCTCAGTAGAACAGAAGCCATCGTAACCACTCCTCACAAATCTCCTGCGTGTCGAATGACCTAGTGAATGTAAAGAGCCTAACCCGTCACCTCACTCACAATAAGCACTCGACAATCATAGTAATACATCATTATAATTCTGACCGTGATCATGCGGTTGTGATGCCACCATGGCGGTGGCGGTGATCTCCAATTTTCTTTTTTTCAAGATATCTTTCACCGAAAAAAGTTCAGCAAAATCTGTATGGTAATTTAACCAAACTACAAAATGATTTCACTATCTCTATTTATACAGTAAAATATGAAAACATGAATCCCTTATACTAGATTCTGGTCACGAGAAGAATACGCAATGCATTATTAGTAACCCCCATCCAATTTTGCTTGGATATGAGTTTGCTTGCAATCCCAGCCTCCAGATCTAACTTTCACGACAGGATTTAAGGAGCAGCAGATGTGGATCCTTTCCCAATATCTCAGAATAGCATACGGTTAAAAGCACAGGTTCTGGAGCCAGCCAGCCTAGGTTTCAATCTGGTTCCACCACCTGCCGGCTGTGAGACTGTGCACATTGCTCATCTCCCCTCTGTCTTGGTTTCTTCCTCTCTAAAAACAATACCTACATTTTAGCAATCACGTGAGCTTTCGTTAATAGTGCATATAAGTATAGGTTATAGTTTTTTTACATAAAATAAATTCTCAACAATGTTAGCTATTATTATGACCCATGATCCAGTCTTTCCACCATACTAATTTCATTCCTTTTAAACACTGCTAATTTTAGGATGGAAGGGCTAGAAATTGATTTACATGTTGCAACCTCCCCAATTTTATCCAGATATTACCATGGTTTTAAAAAATGCCGGTTTTACAGTTATGGTTTTCTGGCCAGTACATTGATAAGTTACATGAATATATTTTCCTCTAAAGTCTTTTTTTTTAATTTTTTTTTAATGTTTTTTATTTATTTTTGAGACAGAGACAGAGCATGAACAGGGGAGGAGGGTCAGAGAGAGAGGGAGACACAGAATCTGAAGCAGGCTCCAGGCTCCGAGCTGTCAGCACAGAGCCCGACACAGGGCTCGAACTCATGGACCATGAGATCATGACCTGAGCCGAAGTCGGATGCTTAACCGACTTAGCCACCCAGGCGCCCCTAAAGTCTTTTTTTTTTTATTTTTTTTTTCAACGTTTATTTATTTTTGGGACAGAGACAGAGCATGAACGGGGAAGGGGCAGAGAGAGAGGGAGACACAGAATCGAAACAGGCTCCAGGCTCTGAGCCATCAGCCCAGAGCCCGACGCGGGGCTCGAACTCACGGACCGCGAGATCATGACCTGGCTGAAGTCAGACGCTTAACCTACTGCGCCACCCAGGCGCCCCCCTAAAGTCTTAATAAAACAAACAAACAAACAAACAAACAAACAAACAAAAAACAAAGTACTTTGCTAACATTTAAATGGAGCCATCAGTGAGTACTAGGATTTCAGATGACTTTTATTGTATTCTTTTTGTTTTTATATGGCCTATTAACACATTTATTTTCCTAGAATTGGCATTTGTAAAAAATGGTTGTTCACCTCTGCTTGAAGTCATTATCACACATTGATTATCAGTCAACACCTTAGAAGGATTAGTTGCCAGTCAGAGATGGTAAGAATTCTTGCAGGATGGATATGAGGAGGATAGTACAGGCTGAGGAGCAGGGAAAAGCATCCCAGGAAAAGGAAAAGAAAAATGTCAAGGGTGGGAATTAAAGGAAGTAGGGTATGTCAAGGACTGCCAAGGAAGAGGCAAAATGTGAAGCCAAATGAGTTTGAATCCAAAGCCTTATGAATGCAGTAATAGCAAGACAAAGCTACATTAAAAATAATTTTTAATGTTTATTTATATTTGAGAGAGAGAGAGAGAGAGAGAGAGAGAGCAGGGAAGGGACAGAGACAGAGGGAGATACAGGTTCCAGGCTCCAAGTCGGCAGCACAGAGCCCGACATGGGGGCTCGAACCGTCAGATCATGGCCTGAGCCGAAGTCGGACGCTTAACCACCCAGGCACCCCTAAAGCCTGAGCCACCCAGGCACCCCTAAAGACACATTAAAAATACTTTTAGGGTGCGTGGGTGGCTCAGTCGGTTAAGCGTCCGACTTCGGCTCAGGTCATGATCTCAAGGTTTGTGGGTTAGAGCCCCGCGTGGGGCTGTGTGCTGACAGCTCGGAGCCTGGAGCCTGCTTAGGATTCTGTGTCTCCCTTTGTCTCTGCCCCTCCCCCACTCTTGCTCTGCGTCTCTGTCTCAAAAATAAATAAGCATTAAAAAAATTACTTTCATGTGGGGCACCTGGGTGGCTCCATCAGTTAAGCATCCAACTTCAGCTCAGATCATGATCTCGTGGTTTGTGAGTTCGAACTCCACTTCCAGCTCTGTGCTGCTGACAGCTCAGAGTCTGGAGGCTGTTTCAGATTCTGTCTCCCAATCTCTCTGCCCCTTGCCCGCTTTCTCTCTCTCTCTCTCTCTCTCTCTCTCTCTCTCTCTCTCTCTAAAAAATAAAGAAACATTTTAAAAAAAATTTTTTAATACTTGCATGTGATTTTATATTAAAAAAAAACTTTCTGGAAATCATTTTACCTGATCCCTATAAAAAAAGAAGACGAAAAGTAAAAGAAAAAGAAAACCTGTCAAATATCATTATTCCAATTTACAGATGAAATTGCAAAGCTCAGAGTGTGGAAGTAATTTAATATCACATAGAGCTGCATCTTGAACCCACAATTTCTGACTTAGTCCAGTATCTTTCCAGTACACCAACCTGTTTTCATTCATTAATTGATTGCACACTCAAAATACAAAATGAAGTCCACATAAACCAACCCTTCACCCCCAAACCAAGAACTATAATTCTTGTTTACAAAAACATACAATTTAGTGTAAGAAATAAAATGTGCGTGTACAAAAGAACTTAAGATTCCTTCCATAGAGAAGATGAGCAAATACAAGATTAAATATAATTTACATGCATAATTCCAACTGCCCCTCCACAGTCCCTCCACCTCTATTTTCCCCCTAATATTGGTGATTCAAAATCAATTTTAGAAGAAGGAATATAATGCATGCATTTTTTCCCACCATCTGTCTCGGTTTTCACTGATTTTTGAGATTCCTTCCTTCCTCCATTCTACATTTATTATATTCTACTAATAGCCACACTCCTGAACCAAGCCCTGGGGCTACAATGTTAAGATAGACACCACCTTTCTCACTCAGGGAGTCTGCCAATTCTTAACAATGTTTAATGGAAAACTTTTAGTTCAGTAAATAGTACAATTGGAGTCTACATATCAAAATTTCCTAACACTTCCTTCTCTTCAGCAAGTCCCTGTTTTAAGTGCAAGGCTGCTTTAAGTGTGGCTGTTTGCAAGACAAGAGCGATTACTATCCTTGTCCCATTGTGATGACCTTCACTTTATCACTCCTTTCATTCCTGGTTAACGTTCAGTGGCCTTGTCAGACTTTCTCCTCTCCTATGCCAATCTGTGGCTTCCAGACCTGTTTCACCTCCCTTTCTTGACTGTAACATTCAGAACTGGATTTCTGAGAATTGTTGGTGCAAGCTGTAATAATGCTACTTTTTTAAAAAATAAATATACTGATAAAAATAGGAATGTGACTCTGATACTAACCAAGGATTGGAAAAAGGAATAGTTATACAGTGAGTTATTGCAACCTCTTATTTATTTCACTCTTAATGCTCAGTAGAAATCATTTTCTACCTTCAAATATTAGTCAGACACACAGCCAGGTGAGACTGTGAATCTTCATTGGAGCCAGTTAATTTTATCCATCCCCTTGATGTTCTGTCTGAGTTGGGAATACATGTTCATTGCCTTGGTAATTTTCTTGTGCTCATTGCCCAGGTCCCTGAGGATTGTTAATATGAAGTGCAGCTGGGCCTATATATCTATGGCTGTCAATGCACAAGGTTATTCTGTAAATACCATAATCCTCGTGAGTGGGGAGATGACATTCTCATTTGAGGTGTCTTGATCTGATCCTTCTGGAAAGAGTTCATAAACTTTTGCATGTGTCATCCTAGCATTACAAGATCTCTCAGACAAATATCATTTGCTTTAGACCAGAGGAGACTGAGCCATCCCTGTGCTTGTGTAGCTGCTAATATACAGTCTTCTTTCAAGTTCATCAGTAAGTTAGTCCACTGTCCAGATCTACTATTTTTTTTTTTAAGATCGCTATTGGTCTATTGGATTTTGGTTGAAAACAAACAAAAAAATGCTAGCAACAGTTACCATACATTTTATATGCTGGCATATTCCTTTGTTCAGAGTAATTTTTAGAACATTGGACTGTCATTTCCAATCATTGGAGGCTCCATCATGTGCATTATAATTCTGTGCATCTGTTCAAGTCTTCAGTCAGATAATTTGCAAATGGAGATCAAAATATGGCCAGAGTTCTTAAGTCTGTGAAATCTGACTCAAATTTCCATTCCTATTTTTTTTCAATAACCTTCTCTAAGTAAGAAAAATAATGTACATATTTAGTTACATAATCATCTTAGAAGTTGTCTACCCTGAAGGAGTGTTGATTTACTACAATTAACACTCCTCTTAGTGTACAGTCAATAAACTTTTTTTGGCACCTAGTCTATACCAAACACTAATATACTGATAGTACAATGGTTAATGACTACATAGTGGCTAACTGAGTTCAGAGTGATAGAACTTAAATGACTTACCTAATAACAGGCAAAGAGTTTTCAGGGCACACACTTGCAGACGTTACTTGGGGCTAGCTCCACCACAAACCCAGGAATTTAATAACAATACTTAATAATTCCATAACATTCAGCACGCACCACAACAATGTTCTGTATAATTCCTACTCCATGCGTAGGAAATATTGGTATCTCTGTTTTGCAGATGAGGAAATTGAGCCACAGAATGATATGTCACTTGACTAAATTCAGATAACTTCCAAATGGCAGAGCTAGAAATTGAACCCCGGAAGTCTGACTCCCATGTCAAGCTTCTAACATGCACACAGTATAGCCCCTCATTGAACTCTGCTCTTGATCTCGAGGTCTTTAAATGCCCCCTTCTTTCTCTTGTTTTGGGAATTTCACTCTTTTTTTATTCTGTCATCTCATTACACTACATTAGTATCTGGGATGTTTTTCTCCCCATCTTCTTTGTGGCACTAAACTTGCTCATCCTACAAAACTCAACTCATAGTTTACTCTCTTCCTTGAATCTTTAGTCTAATATAGATGTAGTCTCCTCTGTGTTCCTATTATATCTTGTGAATGTGTGTGTATAATAACTAATGTTTATTGAGCATTAATATGTGCCAAGCATGAATGCCTTTCCATGGATTATTTGGCCCCATCTTTGCAACATCCCTGTAGGGAAGGCACTCCATTTCACAGAAAGAATATTGAAGTACACCGATAAGTAAGGGATTTGCTTAAGATTGTAATTAATCAATTAATCATAACTGAAACTATAATGATTCAAACTCAGATAACCTGATTCTAAATGCCTTCACCATATTTCCATATATGTGCTACACACACACACACACACACACAATTATAATCATATTTGCTCCATTGTGTTTTTCACCTTTACTGAAAGCACCCTGAGAGTCAGAGCCGTGACTTATTTGATTTTGTATCCCTAATTCCTCCCACAGTGCATAGCAAATAAATATAGCTTGAAATTCTATCTGCTGTAAACTTCTCTGGTTCTTCCTCATTGGTTCCCTCCTTTTTCCCCTTAGTCCTCCCCCCCCCCCCGATACTTATTTCATGGTGTTTGCCAGGGCTTCAGTTCTCATAAGGTCTTTTCACCCTAAGTGAAATTCACTGTTGTGGCCTTAGCTCCCACCTACATACTTATGATTCCTTCACTCACAGTGGTAATACTGATGTCTGCCTTTCTTTCCTTTCTCTGACTTGCAAACTCCAAGTTATTCTGGATTCAGCTTACCCTGGAGCTTTGTTGGGTTCATGCATCCTTTCCTCTGTATTTTGGACTCATGTTTCTATGATAGCAGGACACATGATTTGTGTCATGTTATAATTATATGTTTACCTGTATCTCTTCCCCCTGGGAGATGATGGAAAGGAACTGTGCTTGTTTATGTCAGTATCTCAGTGCCTGGAAGAATGTGTCACGTAAAGTATGTTCAAAAATATCATTTAGTCAATGGATACGTGAGAAATCTGAAGAATCTATTTTGAATAACATTGTCTTTATAAGAGGATGCTTTTTTTTCAGAAAGTTACAGGTTAGTGTTTTGTCATTTTACAATAAAAGTAATTTCAAGATGCAGTTACAAACAAATAATATGTTATTAACCCTTACTTTAAAATATAGATTTAATGTAAGAAGATTGATATTTTATTCTTTTTCACGCTTTTTCAATATATAATTAACAATAGGAGGACACATTAACCTTATCACTAGTATCCAAGCCTCTGCTCTTTGAAGAGTCAAAATCCTTTTGCCCAACTTGTACTTGCCCTGGGTCACGAGTCCACATCAATGCTTCTGGTACAGAAGCAATCTTTTCTCTCTTCTAAGGTAGCAGGGTCATCTGATTGGACTTCCCATGGTCCTGGCTGAATAGGAAGGGAATTAAATTGCAGTGTCAAAGGAAATTACTCATTCTAAGAAGCATTCACGCATTATCTATGGCCAAAACCATCTCTGACACTCATTTATGATTAAAATTAAAAGAAAGAAAGAAAGAAAGAAGAGGCAGTTTGGCAGCATTTCTATGACAATAAAAATGTGAAGACCGAATTAAATCGATGGTACAAGTCTGTGGCACACCAGATAAGAAAGTGGCTTTCTCGGTGGCGTTTTAGAATTTAGAGGCATACCCAGGGAGAAAAGGAGAGGAAATGTGTGCTCCAGTATGAGATGGTCTATACAGAACTTCATTCTGGAACAAACCTTATTTAGCTTGGTGCCTGATAAGTTCAAATCACCCAGGCATTCTCTCGTGGGAAGTTTTTAAGGAGCAAAGGTCTTTCTAAATGAAATCCTGAAGGTCTTAAAGGAGAAACCTTCTCCAAAACAAGCCCATTCTTCACCTTGCCAATAAGCATGTACAGTTCTGCTTAATTTTATTTTCATCATTGTCCTAAGCATCTATTTGAAACCTGTTTACATTTTTGAGGTAACAGGTGGTTACAATGATTGGTGCAAAAGATAATTTCTTGATAATGTATCCCTGAAATAACATGGAGCTGAGGTAGAATGCAGGCTTTAAGATATTCCAAAAGTACACAGCCTGACTTAAAAATTGTGCTCAACCCTATGCCTGTAGAAGAAATAAAATTAAAATGTTAGATTTAACAGGAAACTCAAATTGATTCTTTTAAGAGTAAAAATGTTTTTTTGAAAGGTCACGGGACTATTTTCGTTGCTGGAATAAATATAGCAGCACAGATAGTTTAAATGAGAGAGGCGCCTAGATTTATGTGAAAGACTTATCATCTCTTTGGCCTATTCACACAAGGCAGACAGAACAAAAATGATTTATCAGCTGGGCGATACTCCTTTTAGAGAACTGTGATTTGTTTCTTATATGGGCCTATTTTTATACTTTTATTTTATTGCCTGGCATTTAAACACTTAAGCATCTTTTTCCTTCAGACGTCAGTTTTCTCTACCAAGTGAGCATTTATGTTCTCCTTGTAAAAGCAGGTTCTTGTCAGGTTTGAAGTAACAGTTTACTATTTATTTTATTCTGATGCTTAAGCATTTTAATGCAAGTGATTCTTGTGTTACTTTCATGTGATCGCGTTGCTAGATGATTCTGTATTTCCATAAAAACATGTGTGTGGAGCTCACTGGGAGTTATATACATTTATGCATCCATTATGTAACTATCTGCTAAAACCCATCACAACTAATGGAGAATTTGGTACCAATTACTTATAGTAAACGTTAGTAATTGTATGTGTTTTGGATCAGAATTTAACCTAAAACAAATGCAGATTCAAATTTTAATTTTCTACAGTTTCCTGGAGAAAAGTGTGAATCACATGAAAATTAGTTCATTAGTTACTTCCTGGGGGGGGGGGGGGGGGGAAGAAGCTAAGTAGCGGTTAGTGGGGTTTAGGCAAATGTGTTCCACTCAAACAGTGCTGCTGACTGTCTCTGTGAGTGCAACAGGCCTTTCTGAGTTAGTGACAGTTAGTTTCCTGGACACAGCACTTGCAAAACAAGGATTGTTTTATACCCCATTACAAGGCTGGAACTTTAAGATACCAAGTGCAAGTACTTAAGAATAGACAATTCTAAGAACAACTAAAATTTCCTGCAGTTTTCTCCCTAATAAAAATCTCATTATAAATGCCCAAGTTAATCCACTAAAAAAAAAACACTTAAATATCCATATGTTATAGTTCCTTATGTTAAGAGTCTGCAGAAATTACAACCAATATTGAGAAATATGGAGTTACACTGGGATTGATCAAGCCAAATTAGATCTGTATTCTAATTTATCACATGGCTTTCAACAATTTTCTGTTCATTTTATAATGATTTTGAAAGAAATTGATTGGCCTTGTCTGAATTTGGCTATTCTACTAAATGATATCAAGCTATGCCTTCACTATGATTCATGGGTCAATTCACCATTTTACAACGAATGATAGGTGGAAAAAGTTTCCATCTGGCAATTTGGATATACTTTTAGATAGAATGTCAGTAGAATTCAAATTTCCTTTAAGACTTAAAAAAAAAGTCGAAATAATCAGTAATTCTAATTTTCCATTAAGTAACTTTATTTTTCTTAATTGAGTTCTTAATGCATGTGTTAAGTATGCATTTACTATCTTATTTTATCTTTGTAACAGCCTAACGAAGTCAGTATTATTGTCCCCCACATTATAGATGAAAAAATCTATAGGTCCACAATGTTAGCCAACTTTTCCTCTGACATACAGCTTACTAAAGTTGTGGAATTTTGATTTGAGCTTAGCTCTTTCTGTTTGCAGAGTCTGGCTTTTTAGCACATCAGTGCTTTACAAATTGTACTCTCTTTTTCTAAAAATGTTAACAGGCACTGTGTGTGTTCTGAGAAAAAAAATGCAAGTGATATTTTTTCCTAAAATAAAAAATGAGGTATATGTAAAGACAATAATAACTACATGTATTTGATTGTTACTGTACAACAATCTTCCTTTCACAAGAAGTTATTTGTTACAGTTGTAAGCATATAAAATAATATTGTTTTAAAAGCCAGTAAAGAATTAACAAAATTCAGAACTATAGTTTCTTCCTGTCTTAGTCAGCTCAGGCTTCTATAATAAAATAGCATAGACTGGGTATCGTAAACAACAAACATTGATCTCTTATAGTTCTGGAAGCTAAGAAGTCCAAGATGAAGAGGTGCCGGAAAATTCTGTTCTTGGCAAGGGCATTCTTCCTGGTTTGCATATGGCTACCTTCTCACTGTATCTTCAATGTGGTGGAGACAGTAAGCTTAGATAGCTCTTCATTTCTTTTTTTTACAAGGGGGCACTAATCCCTTCATGGGGGCTCCACCCTCATGACCGCTTCTAATCCTAATTACCTGTCAGAGACTTCACTTCCTAATATCTTCACATGGAGGGTTAGGGCTTCAACATATGAATTGGGGGAGTTCACCACCATTCATTCCATAATGCCTCAGTGGAAAATAATTATGTGATAGTTTAGGGGAGTAAAACACAAGAAAATGCAAATTATTGTCAATAGTCTAGTTTTGGAGTTTAGTGACAGATTGACCTGGGGTCATTATATTACAAAGAAAAGTAAAATAATAATAATAATAGTAATAAATAAAGGACATTCATGGATTAATGATGAGGGTGAGTCAAGAGTTACAACTGGTGTGATTTATGATTGATCCAATCTTGTGTGCCTAAGGTAAGGAAAGTTGTAGGGAAGGGTGGGGGGAGAGGAGAAAAAAAAAAAAAAAAACCTTTTTGCCATACCAGGAAACCCAAAATTCAAAGGGGACATCATCTGATTCACAAAAGGATGGTCTTCAATGTTCATACTGAAGCCTAAACAGCCTTAATCAACTAATCCCCATGTTCATTTATGGAGTGTATTATATACTTTGTCTTATAACTTCAATAAGTATTTTTGAGTTAATTTTTATCCTAGGTTAATTGTAGAACATAAATGTTTCCCATGGATTTGTGATTGGTAGAATAATTTAAATGAAAAGAATATTGTGTCTGAATCAAATAATGAAAATTGGAACAAGTCAAAATAAAAATCAGCAAATTTAGCTTTTAAACTCTTAAAAATCATAAAGCAATTTTTCTACACGAAACAATTATTTTTGCATCATCCAAATTCACTGTGCAGATCATGTAATTAGTGATTTTCTTTCCCTTAACACTCAGTACTCATATCAAACAGCTAAATGATGTTTTTGTAATCACTTTCTCATTTAAAAAGATCATTTTTTCTTGCGTGTGAAATTTTCCCCCCAAATGCAACATTAATTAGGCTTTCTTTTTTATCTTATCGGGATAAGATTTGTTGTTTTATCTCTAAGAAGATAAGATGATTTTTTAATGTTTTACTGAGAGCTTGTGGCCAATATAACGTTTATATGTATATGAGTTATCTTTTGCTGCATAACAAATTATCTCAAGACAGAGCGGCTTGTAGCAACAGTAAGCATTTCTGTCTCTCCCGGGGTTTATGGGTCAGGAGTCTGGGAGTGGCTTAGCTAGGTGATTCTGACTCAGGCTCCCTCAGAGGGTTGCTGTCAAAGTGTCCAGTAGGGTCTTAGTCATCCAAAGCCCGGAGTGGGCCAGCAACAGTGGTGGGCTGGAACCTGCTCACATGACTTACAAAAGAGGGTTCTCACATTCTCTGAAATTCTGCAAGCTAAATGTTAAGTAGCCATTATTAACAATTAAATTATATTAAAGTTATATTAAAGTTATTGAAGTTATGTTACGTTATGTATGTACTAAGTTAAAATTTATAATGAAATTCACCATTACAGTATTTTTAAGTACATAGAAATAAATTATACCCAAATCAAAGGTAGTATATAATCAAAACTAATCACTTTCTAAAAGTTTTACTGTTTTACTACAATCAATGCTTTTGAAGTTTATTCGTTCTTTTAAAAAAAGATGTAATGTTTATTTATTTGGGAGAGAGAGACTGGGAGAAAGAGAGCGTGTGTGAGTGGCAGAGAGGGAAGGGGACAGAGTTTCCTGAAGCGGGCTCTGTGCTGACAGCAGAGAGCCCATGCGCGAGGACAGAACTCATGAACTATGAGGTCATGACCCTACCTGAAGTTGGATGCTTAACCGACTGAGCCACCCAGGTGCCCCAGAGGTTTATTAGTTCTTTTATATCTATATGATGGAAATACTATAGAGTTTTGTGCTACTGTGCACCTCTTCCTAGTCCACATTTTGTGACATAAATTGGTAGGTTGAAGTTGGCCGCTGTGTATTTATACAGCAGAAATGGGTAGACCTTATAAATTGGGACTTGATTTATCGTTCTATTCATTGGCCAGACTTAAGAAAGTGGTGCACAAGCTGTTCATAATGCAGATTGTATTTTAATGTGTGTTGTGTCCATAGCTGTCGCATCATCAATCGCATAAAAAAAAAAATTGAGGAAGTATTTTTCCAGTCTCCAAAAACTATTTTCTAATTCAACAGAGAAGTCATTCAAGCCATTGATGAACAAGTGAAGTTCCAGCTTATGTGTTTATTCTTCAACTTTTGCTTTATTCATTAATGTAAACAAAAATATCAACCAGCATTCACTTCAAAACTACCCTTGTTCATCAATGACATGAACGTTTTCTTTGCTGAATTGACTAGTGATCAATTTATCCAAAATCTGATCTTGTGACTCTTGTTGGAGATAAATTAAAAAAAACTGGTAATAAAATTTTCGAGAAATAAGACTGATCACCTGAAGTATAGGTATATGGAGTTTATAATAAAGAATATTGTATATTTTATTATTGTCGGTAAACTCTATCCTATAGAACCTTTATAATAAACTAATGTGGGGATATTCATGTGTTGAAATAAAGATACACGCATGCTTTTTCAGAGAACAGAAAACCATTTACCAGCATACCATTGAACTGATTGAACTTCCTATGTGGCTCACTCACTAAGCTGGGAAGCTGATGCTGGTTGTGGACATGAGGCCTCAGTTTGTCTCCGTGTGGCCTCTCCACGGGGTTGCTCAACATGCATCTGGCTTCCACCAGAGGGAGTAAAACAGGAGAGGAAGAGCCAGATGGAAACTAAACCCTTTTCACCACCTAGCCTTAGAACTCACATGGCATCCTCTCTCTTGAAACAAATCTAAATCTAGGACTGTTGTCAAAGAATGGTTGATTAGATGAGAGTCACTGCTATTGATGGATTGGATGTCTGTGTCCCACTCCCCCCCTCCTTCATATATTGAAGACTTCACCTACAGTGTGAAGGCATTAGGAGGTGAGGCCTTTGAGGCACTTAGGTTATGAGAGTGGAGCTTTGTAAAAAGTCTGGAACCTTATTAAAGAGGTTCCTTAGCCACTTCCATCACATAAGGTTACAGTGAGGAGATGGCTGGCTATGAGCCAGACTCCAAATCACCCTGTGCTTTGGTCTCAGACTTCTCAGCCACCAGAACGGCGGGGAGTAAATTTCTGTTGTTTATAAGTCACCCACTTTGTGGTATTTTTGCTATAGCAGCCCAAACAGACTAAGTCAGTCACTAAGCCAAGGCCTCATCCAAGGGAAGGAGAAAAATCTCTCTTTTACTCTTATCCAAGAATAGCTATCAGCATTACATCAATGCATAATCGTTTATATATATATATATATATATTTTAAGGTTTATTTATTTATTTTGAGAGAGAGAGGGAGAGGGTGTGCATGAGCGGGGCATGGGCAGGGACAGGGAGGGACAGAGAGAGAATCTCAAGCTGGTTCTACACCCAGTGGGGAGCCAGATGTGAGATCATCACTTTAGCCCAAAGATTCAAAGATTCGGCGCTTAACTGGCCGAGCCCCTCGGGCGCCCCAGTGCATAATTGTTTTTAAGGAACCACTTTAGCCCAATAAGTTTGAAAGCCATGTATCCGACTACATTGTCCCATCTATTCCTATCCTCGCAAAACCCTTTTCCGGAACTAATGAGAAGACTAATAGTATTTTGCTAAAATATCAGAAAGAGAAATGATAAGTAAATTATCCATTAATGCCAAAATGAAAAATACATATATAGGACACTTTTCTTTTTATAAATATTAATGCCAGAGAATCTATACAGCACCTGGAAAATTTAGGTGAACTGCTTTTGGCCTACTAGCCATAACTGTCCTAGATTCAGAATTATTTAATTAAAAAATGAGAAAGAGAGGGAAAGGCAAAAAAGAAGATAGGAAGAAAGAAACTGTATAATGATGTAAAATTTAATGCTTAAGGAATTTTTTAATCCTATTCTAAAATTTGTTAGTAAAAATCTAGATATTCAATTGAGATTATGAAGTTTGGAATATTCATTATATATTCTATTCACTTACCTCAGTACCATTTCAAAGGATTTGAGCTTTTGTTGGATCTGCTCTCGGATTCTGAATTTTATGAATAAATAATTTTTTATAGTTCTAGCCTCTATTGTTTCACATTTGATTTTCTGTGACAAGATATAATACAGCAACAGTAATACTTTGCTTTTCCATAACAGTTTCTGCAGCAAGTTTATAAAAGTATTGTCTGTTAACCCAAAGCTAAATTGCACACTGAGAAATGTGACAGGTATTTGGGGGATGGGGAGATAAAGGGGATGGAGTGGGGGATACTCACCTGGGAATATAATGCTTCTTACTCAGGCTTGCAAAATACCTGCAAAATGAAAGTTATCCATCATATTTATGTAGAAATAGGTCACACATTTCTGCAGTTGTTCTAATCCTTTGGACATCTGTAAACACCCATACCACATTTGCGGCATTATAATCTCGTAATCAGAAGGAACAATTTGGCAAACCATCTTTACTCCAAGGATATGATCTTTATTCAAACTACATGTTGCACATTCCAGATTCCATTACAACAGCATCTGAGACTGCTGTGGACTGAATTTTGTCCCCCTAAAATTCACATGTTGGAGCTGTACTACTCAATGTGACCATATCTGGAGACAGAATCTTTAGGAAGTAATTACGGTTAAACGAAGTCATAAGGATCTCTAATCCAATTGGAAAGGCTGTGGCCAATAAGAAAAGAAAGAACCCTCTCCCCGTCTCCGGACTCCCCTCTTTCTCTTCCTGCTATGTGAGGCACATAGCTCAAAAGCAGCCATCTATAAACCAAAGAGGTCTTACCATAAACCGAATTGGCCAGCACCTTGCTATCAGACCTTAGAGCCTCTAGAACCGCAAGAAATTTCTGTTGTTTAAGCCACCCAGTGTGTGGTATTCTGTTATGACTGCCTGAGGTGACAAAGACAGATGTTGTTATTGGGAAGTGAGGTGTCGCTATAACATACCTAAAAATGTGGAAGTGGCTTTGGAATAGGGTAGTGGGTGGATGCTGGAAAAGTTTTGAGGTGCACACCAGAAAAAGTTGAGATGTCTGTGAAGGGATTATTGGCAGGAAAATGGACATTAAAGGTGAGGTGAAGGCCCAAAAAGGAAAAGAGAGCTGGAGGAAAAGCCTCCATATTCTTAGAGAATGCAGACATAATCAGAAACAGAATGTTGGTAGAGACATGCACCTTCGTGGCCATTCTGGTGAGGTTTCAGATGGAAATGAGGAACAGGTGATTGGAAACTGGATGATTGGTTACTGGAGCGATCCTCATTATAGGATGTTCTAGTATTTCACGGGAGGTAGAACATGAGAGTGGTGAAGTTGAATATTTAGCAGAGGAGATTTCTAGGGAACGTATTGAAGATAAGGCCTGGATTCTCCTTATGCTTATAGAAAAATGCGAGAGGAAAAAGATGAATCAAAGAAGGAATTGTTAAGCAAGAGGAACCGAACTGGGAAGATTTGGAAAATTCTCAACTCATCCATATTGCAGGGGAAAAAAAAGAAAGAAAGAAACAAGAAAGCTTGTTCTCACTTTTCTCATTTGTTCTCATTTTTCTCACTTCATGCTGAAAAAAAACACTGAGTGTGTGGCTGAACAACCACTAGATACAGAGATCATGGGTGCAAATCGTGACTTTCAGCCATCTCGGCAGATGCCAGGCATAGAGATTACACCAACAGAGACACTGCAAGTTGGAAATAAAGGGACCTGAGAAAGCAGGACAGGAGGCAGGAAGGCTGTTGGACTTCTTGGATTCTACAGGACCAGACTATAGAGCTATTTGGCTGCAGAATGTGCTATTTTTCGAGACAAAGTAGAAACAGCCCTGAAGCATTCAGAGATCATTCATGCCACCACACCCACTGCAGAACCAAACAGGTAGGGTTACCCTGCAGAGCCGGGGGCGGGGGAACACTGCTCCCACCTTGGGTCTGGAGAGCATAGCATAGCACCAAAGAGGATTATAGCCTTCAAATCTAACAGATTTTAGCTTCTTCTGTAGCTAAGATTCTAAAACACACACCCGCTGCCTCTGCTACCAAACACATAGTCATCACTGACTTAATTCACCTGCTCCTGGTGTTTTAGAAGAGGATCATGGCAGAAGCATCCTCTGTGACTACAATGTTTCTAAGTGTTGTGCAGAATCTAACTTCATACAAGTTGCCTGTCCTTTACATCTGCTCCACTTCTCTGACCACAAAAAGTACAATTAGTACATGAGGTCTCCAGCAAGGACACCTTTATTAAAAACTTGGGATGATTTCCCTGAACCTGGCTAAAAGGATTATGAACTGAGAAGCAAATTCTTGAGTTTGAGAGCCAGATTTTAGAAGCATCAAAGAAGAAAAGAAAGCCCAAGAGTAACAACAGAAACAGTAACAACAGAAAGGGTTCACGGTGAATAGCTTTCAAAGACTGTGCTTCCTTGCTGTCATTGAAAATAAAAAAGTTTTTAAATGAGGACAGTATGACATATGAGGTGGCCCAACCAAGCCTTTCCAGTGTAATACTGGGAAACAGTAAACAATTACATTATATAAACCAACCATCTGAGCAGAAATGATAATTAAAGTAATGCATCTGTATGCTCCATTGATTTATGAATTTGTTTAATGATTCTCGTTCAGAGTAGCAAAAACTATTATGCATTCACTGATTTTTAAAGGCAATATATAACTGCCTGACCTTTTGTTGCACCAATGGAAGTAATATGCAGTAATACTCAGAGAGATTCAAACGGTCACAGTGATTTTTGATTACATTTTAAACCATATCTATTTTTTTTCTTCATTGAAAAAGTTTTATGATTGTGTATTCATAACTATTGATTGTTTGGGAAAGAATCATGGCACCCGAGCAAAATTGCCTCCCAACAGCTAGGGTTAGTCTTAAATCAATGCAATCAAAGCCATTAACCATGGCAGAAAGCTTGGCTCCAGGCCCCTCCACAGACTTCAGTCCACAGCCACTAAAGGGGCGTCTGCTTGTAACCAGGTACTGCTGGACAAATGCTGTGATGGGTGGTTGTTCTTATCAGGGAATTTCTTTGTTTATATGGTACTCAGTCACACACTGATCTTTCTATTCATGTCTTGTGGTGTCAACTTCCTTGTTTGTTTTCATTTCTTTTTGACCTGGGAGCCAGAGAATCTTAGGACGCCGGGAAACCCAGGAACTAAGTGACGACAAGAATGGCAGAGAAGGAGGGATATTAGCGCTCTGAATTTTGAACTCTTCACAAGCTTCCATCTCTCGCATTTTCTTTCTCTCCCTTACACACACACACACACACACACACACACACACACACACACTCCTCGTACCAGTCTGTCCAAAAATGCAAGAAAGAGATGCTAAACAGGGACATGCTTTGCAAGCTGCATACACACACCGGCGTTCATTCACTCAGTAAATCCAAGCATTCTTTCCTCAGCATGCCCATGCTTGACTGGAAGCAGATACAAAGAAACTATAGGAACAACCAATTTGCCAAATCAGATAAGACCACACTTTTATCTATTTCTGTACCATGCCTGTGGGGGTGACCAGTTTCTGATGCTTCATATGGAGGTAGCAGGCTAGGGGGGGTGTGGTCAAACAAAATAAATAAATACTTTCTTCTTTTTTTAATTTTTTTTTCAACGTTTATTTATTTTTGGGACAGAGAGAGACAGAGCATGAATGGGGGAGAGGCAGAGGGAGAGGGAGAGGGAGACACAGAATCGGAAACAGGCTCCAGGCTCTGAGCCATCAGCCCAGAGCCTGACGCGGGGCTCGAACTCCCGACCGCGAGATCGTGACCTGGCTGAAGTCGGACGCTTAACCGACTGCGCCACCCAGGAGCCCCAATAAATACTTTCTTTAAACACACTTTAGATACTCCTTCCCTAGTCAGGGTAATACTTTACAATCTTCTATTTTCATGTTCTTCCCCCCTGCCCCATACCTTCCTGTCCCATATCAAATTTAAAATAATAACAATAATTATTGCAAATATCATTTGAGTATTCCATGAAATATTTTGGCAACCTTACAATTTATTACATGCCTTTCTTTCATTTACTTTGTGTTAAGATTTACCTCTGTTGAAAATTTGATTGTATTTTTAGGAATTAATTTCTGAGAAAAAATACTAAGCGACAAATAACTCTCTTTGATTTTCTTGGTGCATAGGTATAATTTTACCACTCGCCATGTCTCATAGGATGTGCTGTATTAAATGATGTAGTATTTACCCTGCCTGAGGATATTCTGACAAGAATCCATGTGCTTGTCGCTATCAGAAATTTGCATGAAACAATGTGCAAAGATGTCTGACATCGATTCAAGTGAATTTTTGTAAAACATTTTTGTCTTGTAAACCAAGATTAAACCGGATCTTCAAGGATTTCAGTAAAAACTACTGAAAATTACTTTGGAGGCAATTTAAAAAGAATTGCCAAGATTTGAATCTAAAGAATAATCAGTAAAGAAGCCAATGTAACAACATCAAATATTGAAGAAAGCTGTTGAAAACACTTGAATATAGAATTTCTTTCATAACTGTAACATAGTTTGGACTTCATTAACAAAATTTGGGGGACAGACTGCATGGAAATACAAAGAAAGCACAGAAGCATAGTCGACCTAAATAAGATCTTTCAGGAGCAAAATTTAATGACGATAAAACAGGATGATGGTATCTGACAATGCTGTGATTTAAAAAGTTTAGGTTTTTTACATGTCAGCGTTTGTTCACACGCACACATGTATATCTTGATTGTGATGGAGCATTCGAGGACGACTTATGTGTCGTTTTTGTAGCAATAGCATGAATTTTCTATCAGCATATCTCTGATCATGGAAAGGAAAAATATGCTCATTTTTTTCTGACTTATGACTCAAAAGGATGGTTCTAAATAAAAATGTCCACTGTGTTTTCATTGATTTTATGATTAAATGCAAAATTACAAAAATAAAATATTTAAAATCTGGGACAGATTTCCCACTAGATTATGACAATTTAAAACTTGGTCAGAATTGACCCTAAATTATTTGACAGTGTCCCTTTAAGCCTTTTAAGGGTCACTTAGCATTTCCATTACAAATCTCAACTTTCAGAGGCTTAATGCTTGGCAGTTTAAAGTTGCAGGAGTCTGGAACTTATACAAGTTGTCAGACCAGATGTTTTTTATTTACTAGAGATTTTTTTTCCTTTTTACCCTTTCTTTTCTTTCCTGTTTCACTAAAAGTGTTGCTAAAACTGCTGGTAACTTGCAAAGTACACAAAAACTAAAAACTTAAAGCTTTTTTATTTTTCTGCGCCAGAGCCATAAATATTTTTATTTAAAAATATGATAATATGTAGGGATCTGCTCCCTACCCCATGATGAAAGTAAACCCACCGATTCCAGTATTATTTTATGTATTACAATAAAAATGAGAAATAAAAATGAATGTTTCAGACCAATGATAAGCAGCAACCTGATAATATTAAACCGAATGAAATTCTACCGAATAGACAGGTATTTGACAAATGCACAAAGGAAAAGAAATTGAGTTCAGATTAATTGTAGAAAACTCTTTGATGTCCTTATCCAGCATATACAACCTTCAAGTTGGTGGAAGGAAGTTTGGATCCTCTACCTAGAGGAAAGGTGCTGAATGTTCAGAATCAAGTACACGTTAAGTAGTGTTTTTAGTGCTTCCATTTTCTGCCAAAAAAAAAAAAAAGTATTCCTCTTATCAACTGTACTCACTTTTTAAGAACCTGAATGACTACATAGGTGACAAAGTTATAAGCCCCTTCAAATAACTGACAAGTGTCTAAGTCAGTTTAAAAAGATTAAGAGTGGCTCCCTTGTTGTGAAATTATACAAAAGTGCCATTTCACTTTTGAAGCAATTTGAAAGCCATTCATTTCAGTGGCAGGTAGCCAAAATACAAAAGTCAGAGAATGGCAGCAGAGATGTCAAACAGGCATACACACATATTTTCCAAAGGCTTGTGCTGCTTCTAACCTGACAGGCACAGCCTCAATAGGTTGCATAGACAAAAGAGTCGCAGCAAAGATCTGCACTAGGTGCATGTATGTGGACCGGGTTCTGGCTTGCCCTGATTCAGTCTCGCTGATCGCCATTTCTTAACTAAACTCTTGGACCTGGGTGCCACATTGTGGGTGCCTGGATGCCAGTGTGAAGTTGCTGGCCACGGAGCAGTATTTGTATCATCCCAAATATATGATGGACAATATGTCAGTACACCAGTGAACATTCTGATAGACCATAGCTGAGTTTCAGTTTCTGAAATCTTCTTGCAGTTTAGTTGCCTCCAACATATCCATTGGAAAGACACAAGAGCTAGCAAAATGCATGCAGGTAAGACTCTATTTCTCCTTGTCACCTAATACAGTTGAAATCTGACTTTGCACAGCAAGCTTGAGCCCTAGCAGTAAAAACTGAGATTGAACAACCAAAACACTATGAAGAATAGTTTGAGTTGTAAGTCAGGCAGTGTGCTAGTTCTGGAGGGTCCAGGGAATACTAGAGCACCCAGTGGGGGTAGACCAAACAAGAGAATCTTGGAAAACTTGAAAACTTCTGTTGCACTTTATATCTTTAACTTAAATTCTTAAAGTCAACGGTGGTTAAATACCGTTGTATGTTACTGCTGTATGCTCTTCCTCCCGATTTAAGATTGCCATGTGAGAAAGTGTTTTTTTTTTAAAGCTCCTTTGGTGAAGCTTATGTACCTGTCTAGTTCACAGCCATTTCTATTAGTCATCTAGACATTTTCCATGTAGGAAAAAAAAAAAAAGAGAAATACATAAAATTTAGTGGCCTTAAAGCAGCGGCAATAGAAATGAAAGGAAAGAGTGTTTACATTTGACTGGGTAAGTCAAGAAAGGTTTCAAAAATGAGATGACATTTAAATTAGTGTTTAATAGGAATAGAAGGATTTAGCCAGGTAAACAAATCAGGTTAGGGAGTGGGTTAGGGATAGAAAGATAAACAAATGCTTTCAGAATATTCAGAGATAGTAGTGGGTGAACATAAATTGAGCATTGGGGGTTGCAAGGAGGGTTGGAAGAAGTATTGATAGCCAACATGTAATGAATGCTTGCTACAAAGGGCAATATTGTGTGTGTGTGTGCGTGTGTGTGTGTGTGTGTGTGTGTGTGTGTGTGAATTAATCATCACAAGAACCTGATGGCTGGGTGTTATTATTAACCTCACTTTACTTGTCAGAATTTGTACCCAGGTGTTCCCTCCTCCAGACCCTGGCACTTAGGCATCACCCATCCTGTCAATAGCAATGCTTGGCACTGAACTTCAGGGGAACAAAGAGAGTCTCAAGAACTGGTTATTGGCATGCTGGAAAGTTTAAACTGGGCCCTTTAATTCTGTAAATATTAAGGAGACTTTGAAGATTTTTGAGCAGATGAATGTCATGATCAGATTTGTTATCCAAAACAAGGACAGACTGATGAGGGGCAAGTTTAGAAGGAGAGGGACCACAGTATAGGTTAGACATTCTAGTGGCTGGGCCACCGAACACACCTGAATTTAGAAAGGTGCAGATTCTTGGGCTTCACATCACACCTAGAAATCACAATTTCTGAGATGATCAGAGACTTAATAAGTGAAGTGGCAAGAACACGAAAGAAAGGGAAGTGAATTTGAAAAGAAATATGCAAAAAAAATAATTTAACAGGATATGATGATTGATTGGAGGTGGAAAGATGAGGAAGAAGAAAAAGTCTATGCTGACTCTAGGGTTGGTGCCTAAAAGCTCATTTGAAGAACGTCTTCAAACAATCAGAGAAACCAAGAGGGAGAAAAAGATGAATGTGGTGTATTTTAAGTGCTTTGGGATGACCGTGTGGACATGTCAAGGATGTTGTAGTTCTGGCGGTCACAAGGGAAGCTTTGGATAAAGTTACAGATGAGCAGTTGGTAATCACCAGTGAACTGATGGTAGTTAAAACCATTGTGAATGGAAGTGTGTGTCCTAGAATAAAATATGTGGAGTAAGAGAAGAGGGTCAAACATGAACCCATGTAGCATTTAATGCATGAGTATAAAATGAGTAATCTGAGGAGTGTTGGAAATGCTGTAGGGTTGAAAAAGGGAGAAATAGCACCAAAGAAAGATAGAATGAGAGTATGGGTGTAATATAACATGATGGCAAAGGGACTTTGGAGTCCAGCAGACTGGATTTGAACTTACTGGGCCACTACTTTAAGCCAGTACTTTATATACATTATTTCACTTAATCTTCACAAATAACCATACAAGGAAGCTACAATTACCAGTCTTATCTCACTGATAGGGGAAATAAATATTAGAATGAGGACCTTCCTCAAGGTCACTTAACTAGCTGACGATGAAGCTCTGGGATGCCACTTCTTCTCCCAGAGCCTAAACTCCTAATTATGTACTAAACTACCTCTATAAATTCATACTTCAGATGCCGGATGTGGATCTTGTTGAACATCGTATTTCCTTGCACCTAATACACCACCAGAAACAGAGTAGGTCCTAAATAAACATTGAGTGAGTGAAGGAAAGAATAAGGATTGGAGTGTAACTGGTGTCTTTCCTCTCCTCTCTTTGGCCCCTCTCAGAATACTTTCCCACTAACCTTTCTAGAAACCAGCATGTCACCAGTCTCACATTTATACCATAAAGCCCTCACATCAGCTTCATCCAAAGATAGGCCTCCTTCTCCTATACTCGTACAACATCTGTGTGTGCCACTCACCTAGAATGTATTCTATCTTGTCTTGTAATCAGTTCCCTTTCTGAATTCTTCCATCTTGTTTCAAAAGCAGGCTGCGAACTTTGCAAGGAACTTGGTGTACTTCTGCATCCTTCAGGTCAACCAGCCCCATGTCTTTTACCAGATAGGTCTTAGGAATTGCCTGCTTATTGATTTAACTGGTTAAAATTAGAATATAAAATAGCATTTATCCCATGGCTGTTTCACAAATACCACTACACTCCCTTTCTCTTTTTGAGAAAGATTCTAAAGATACAAAATACAGATTTTAGGAGAAGGAACTGTATGGGAAAAAAAATACGTGCCAGACATCCACAGTTACCCTCTATAATGTTCTTTGCTACTTGCTGTTAGAGCAGACAATCTTTTGCTCTGCCTTAATAAACCCCAATTTGCAGTTTTCGTGTCTTCTGCATTTCAAGTTATATTTAGTTGAAACTTGGCATACAATTTTTAGTTTCAAACATGCATGTATGCTTTCTCTTCATCTATAAACTTGTTTGGATGCGTAGTCCAAAAAGTAAATTATCAAGTTCTTCGGGTGCCTAGTTGACTATGATGAAAGTGAAGGGCTTTCGTTGTCCCTACGGGGGACATAACGTCTGTTGGCATTTGGGAAAGAATGCATTGCAGTCCCAGAAAGGGCACCACAGACAACTTGTAGAACATTTCATGGAAAACAAGATTAGAAGCACATTCCCTGGGTCCCTCAGCTTTGCCAGCTCTCACACACAGATTCTGAATTCTCACAGGTGTTTTGTGAAAAGTAAGGGCCTCTTTTTATCTGCCATTACCCAGTGAATGGTGACCCACTCCCTCTGGGCCTGACCTTGTCTCTGTCTTTGTAACCCCTGGATCAGACTATCGCTCTGCATTTATACAGATAACATTGACAACTGCCTAAGAGCCTCACTGTGTACAAAATTAGGAAAATGTTTTCTTACTGCCACCATTACGTATCTTTCTCTCCTGTTATTATCTTGGGTAGGATGTGAACATTGTTTGCTAGAGGAATGCTAACAGAAAACGCCTACCAATTGATATGAAATTATTCTATTAGGTAACAGCTTGCCAGTGGGTAGAAATAGAAGCACCTGAGATAGCCCTCCAGGACAATTCTCAAATGTTTTCCTCTCTCCCACCCCTAATATTTATACAATGGCTTTCCTCAATTAGATTTCAAATGAACTAAGGGAAATGGTGTCATCTCTAAAAGGAATGTTAAAAAAATTAAGCATGCTGAATTCAACCTAAAATTTCACTGAGGCTTAGGTTATACCTTGCAAAATGCTATCTGCTTTCAGGGGAAAGAAAATATTTTAGATCATATTTTTAAAAAAAAGTGTGGATCAATGAAAATAATATGGGATTTTTGCCAGGCATGGATTCAACTTCTCTCTCCTCTGCTTACTATATGACCTCAAACACATTTACTAAATTTAAAATTAATTTTTGTTGAAGGGGGAACTGAAGAAATTAGAAAGCAAAAAAGAGTAAGGAGAAAGAAGTGAGAGGGTCCCATCCAATTCTCTGTGAGGGAATCTCTGGTTATTTTCTCTGCATTATGGAATGAGGTACACAGCATTCTCTTCTGACAGAAGCCTCGTAAACGTCTCAGTGGGATACTTCAGTCTGTCTTCAAGGGAGCATTAAGAAGTTATCTTTTTGAAGCCCGTTAAGAGTCACAGATCTCCTTTCATCTCAGGTACCAGGTATTTAAAGCTCATCTGTCCAAGAGATGCCTACATAATAGTTACTGACATCCAAAAAGCTTCTGAGAAAGTGTAAACACAGCAAGGTTTGTCTTCCCAGGTTGACCCCTTTTTTAGCCAGAAGGAAGAACACTGGGCCTTTGGGCCTTGTTCTCGTTCTGCCTTATTGTTTGTCTTGTGCTTTATATTCATAGGCTAGGAAAGACTAATATTTGTGATCAGGCCCCCAGATTCCTTCTGTCTTCAGTTCTCAGGTTGTAAACATCCTACATCTGAAAATACAATGCCAGCGCCCCCCCCACCCCACCCCAACCCTGTAAGTTTTAATTCTATCTCCTTCACATTCATGTGATGGCTAGATCTACTAAAGCCATTCATCTTTACTCCTTTACTAGCTGTTTCCTTCAAAGTCTCCAGTATATTTGCCAGGATATAACTCCAACATTTGTTGTTGTTGATGTTGTTGTTGTTGTTTGTTGGTTTTACCTCTTGTTCCATAGCATGACGTTATGGAAAAAAATACTAGCACTTAACCCATGGGTAGTTGGTTAAAAAAAAAACAACAACTTCTTAGCACCACTTTAATACATATTTTTTTTATTTCAAACATGTCTTGTTATTTGTTCTGTACAACAATGATATGAAATGAATAACACTACCATTTTCCAGGTGAAATAAATGAAGCTTGGCAGGAGCGGGGAGTGACAGGGAGTTTATAAGTAAGTTGCCTAAGGTCCTAGAGCCAGTAACTAATAAAATCCATATACAAATTCAGCTCTCCTGACTCTAATGTGCATACCCTTTTCACTAAACTCTTATGCCTCTGGAGTTATTTAAACTCCTTAAGCCCTAATTCATTCATTTTCAAAATGAGGATATTAATCTCTGCATAGCTCAGAATGCTCTTGTGAAAATCAAAGAAGCGAAAGTGCTGGGTAAACATTAAAATGTTATAAAAATATGGAGTAATAATAAAGCAAATTAGCAAATGCAGAGTAACAATCATTTTCCTTTAAGTTATTATACGCATTAAACTAAAAGGTACTTATTAATTAGCCATTTTTACTTAGAAGAACGAAGCCCCCAAGTATGGAAATTAGACCTCTAATTCCCTTTTCAACATAATCTAAAAAAAATCACAAAAGCTAATTTATGGAAACAGGATAAATTTTATACCTTTAAGCCTGTGTGGCAGAGGGTGAATTTCCAAGGCAATGTGGGGAAAGACAGATTTTTCATAAGCAGGTATGAGAATATTTTTCCCACATCATGTGAATAAGGTGCAGTGAGAGAAAGCAGTGACCTCGCCTCTCTTGAAATGAATGTGCCTTGATGACTAACTCGAAGATGCCATTTTGTGCCCTCTGTGCTCAGGGTAAAATACACGCACTGAATCTAGATTTTTCAGAAACTGATGGTGTCCTAGATTTTTGTTGCATTAAATTCAGTTTGAATCTTTGAATAATCCAATTTAAAAACAGATATATGGAAATGTTGCTTTTGTGTTCTTTAATTTCTTCAAATATATGATATATATGAAATTTTCTCTCTGGTGAAAATCTCACGGATAGTTTTATTAATTTCTATTGGAATCGTAGGCTGTCAGCCTGAATAAAACAGCCTTGTTTTGGGGTTGCATTTTAGAGATTCCATGACACTTGTCACTTTGAAAATCGTGAAGGTATTTGATTTGTATTAACTGCCTACTGTTGTCCCCACCTAGATACAATGGTGAGCAAGACAGGACTGTTTCCGTTATAATGGAAAAGTAAGTATCAGTTAAACAGTTACCCGATGTATAACTGGAAATTTTAATAACTCCTCCAGAGGAGCATTATCAAGTGATAGAAGAGAGATATACTTAGTGAGATCGAGGGAAATCCACTGAAGAAGTGATGCTTGAGCTGAGGTCTAACAAATTGCCCAGCATTAATTAGAGAAAGAGGGGAGAGGAGCAGGAAGAAGGAAAGGATTCAGAAAAAGGGAAACCGATGGTAAAAGCCTGATGTGGAAAGGACTTTGGTTCCCCCAAAAAGATAAAATAAGTAAATCAATAAATAAAACTGTGTAGTTGAATGGAGATGAGATCATTATTTTTATAATTTTTAAATTTTAATTCCAGTATAGTTAGCATACAGTGTTATGTTAGTTTCAGTGTACAATATGGTGATCCTGTACATCACCCAGGGCTCATCACAACAAATGCACTCCTTAAACCCCATCACCTACTTCATCCATCCCCCCACCTCTCCTCTGGTAACCATCAGTTTGTTCAGTTAGTTAAGAGTCTGCTTCTTGGTTTCTCTCTCTCTCTCTCTCTCTCTCTCTCTCTCTCTCTGTGTGTGTTTTCCTTTGCTCATTTGTTTTGTTTCTTAAATTCCACATGTGAGTGAAATAATATGATATTTGTCTCTCTAACTTATTTCACTTAGCATTATACCCCAGTTCCATCTAGTTCCATAGTCATTGCAAATGGCACAATTTCATTCTTTTTATGGTTGAATTATATTCCGTCCCACATGTTCTTTATCTATTCATTTATCAATGGACACTTGGACTTCTTCCATAATTTGGCTATTGTAAAGAATGCTATAAACATAAGGGTACATGTATCCCTTTGAATTAGTGTTTCGTAGTTTTTGGATAAATACCCAGTCGTACAGTTCCTGGATCATAGGATAGTTCTATTTTTAACTTTTTGGTGGAACTCAATACTGTTTCCACAGTGGCTACATCAGTTTGCATTTGCACCAACAGTGCAAGAGGGTTCCTTTATCTCCACATTCTTGCCAACACTTGTTTCTGGTGTTTTTGATTTTGAGGCTATATAATCCTTTTTTTTAAAGAAATTAATGTTTATATGTATTTTGAGAAAGAAAGAGAGAGTGGGGGATGGACAGAGAAAGAGGGGAACAGAGGCTCCAAAGTGGGCTCCATGATGACAGCAGAGAGTCCCATGCAGAGCTTGAACCCAGGAACCCCAAGATCATGACCCTAGCTGAAGTGGGATGCTTAACTGACTAGGCTACCCAGATGCCCCGAGGCTAGATAATTCTTAAACACACTTTCTTGACTATGAACAACAAATATGCAGGCTTTTAAATGACTCTGTTAGCTTATTATTTACACTTGATTACTTCATGTCTGATCTATTTATTGAGCTCCATCCATTGTGAAGCATTATATTACAAAAGGCTGAGTAGACCTAAGGCACTAAACAATATAAAAATGGCTTCTGTCCGCATAAAGCTTACAGTTTATAGATCCAATCTGTCATTGGTTACCTATGTTTTTCAAAGAAGACGGAACTCCAGGTTTTGATTTAAATCCCAAATTTCAATAGTAGCTGTTTGGATGTTACATTTCATTCATTCATTCATTTATTCATTTATTTATTCATTTCATGTCCTCCATTCTGGAAAAACTAATGACTCTTTAAAAAATAAAATACATTTTTGGTTGCCCTTTCGAAAAGAAACTTCATAAACCATCTCTTTATAAACAGATTATTCCACTATATGGACCAATTCAAAAACAAAATTCTTGATTAATTGAGGTATAATTTTACAAGTCCAGATGTGTGTACATGGGAGAATGATTTACCAAGCTAGATATTTTAGTCTAAATTAGTTCATAGAACTCATTTAAACATATCTGAAGACTTGAGGTGCTTGAGTGGTTCAGTTGGTTGTGTCCGACTTTGGCTCATGTCATGATCTCACAGTTCATGGGTTTGAGCCCCATGTCGGGTTCTATGCTGACAGCTAGGAGCCTGGAGCCTGCTTCAGATTCTGTGCTTCCCTCTTTCTCTGCCCCTTCCCTGTTCGCACTCTGTGTCTCTCTCTCTCAAAAAAAAAAAAAAGACATTAAAAAGAACTTTAGAAAACATATCTGAAGACTTATCATTGCTTTGCCCATTTTCCCCCCACCAGATTACAGTTATCTACAGAGATCTGGGTGTAAGTTCCCAGAAACTGTGATAGGAACTCTTTGGGGAATTCACAAGTGACTTCTGCTGTGTGAATAGCTAAAGCAAGGCATTAATAATTAATATGGCACTCATCAAGTCATGGTCATTTGAAAGTATTGATTGCTTTGTTTGGTTATGAAATTTTAGGCTGCATTCTTAATGTTTTCTCTAATCCTCTTCCACTAATCATAAAAGGGATAGGATGAGGAGTATATACGTATGCCACTTCCCCCAAGTGGTAGATGAGAAGATGAGTCATGACCAGTCTCATGAACTTATGATAAAAGTTTCTGTTTTCAGCCTTGATCTTGCCCCTGAGCCCCAGCATTGTATGTCCACCTGCATCCTTGTCATCTTGACCTAAATATCTATTTGGCACCTCAAACTCAACATACCCACGAGCAGAAATTTTTGTGTGCCCTCACCAGCCCTTTTACTCCCGACCTGCTTCTCTCCTGGCTTTCCACACTCAGTGAGAGAAACTATCATCTACTTTTTCCAGCCCAAAACTTATGAGTCAATCTGACTTCTTCTCTACCCCCTCTTGCCTTCCAACATCCAATCCATTAGCAAGGTTTTTGAGCTCTATGTCCAAAATTTACCCAGAACCTATCTTCACAATCATTCCTCACCACTACAGTAAATAACAGTCCTTTCTCCACATGCCGTGCAGGGTGATCACACCTTAACTTAAAACTCTTTAATCACTTCCCATTTGAATAAAATCTGGACATTTGATGAGGTCTCCAAGACTCTCTATGATCTGCTTTTTGCCTAGTTCTCCCACTTCCTCTCATATGATGCTTTCCTTTTTTGTTATAATCTTCACTCGTGGGAGCTATTTTACTATTGCTTGAACAAATTAAACATGGTATTGAATTTGCTGTTTCCTCTGCTTGGAACTCTCTGCCCCCAGATCTTTGCTTCTTGCATGTTAGTCATTTGTCAGTTCTAGTATTAACTCATCAAGTGTATTTTTCCCAGTAGCAAATATGACATAGTATTTTGTTCATACAAATCATTCCCTATAATTATATGTAGTTTTATTCTCTATGTTGTTCTTACTATCTTTTTGTAAATGTGCTTACTTTCTGTCTATTCCAAGTAAATATAAATTTTACAAGGACAGGAATCATACCTATCTTTTTCGTGCTTATATTTCCCATTCCTGGAAAAGTGATTTGTAAATATTTGTGAAAAGGAAGGGAGAAAGAAAAGAAAGACAGAACAAATGACAAACGAATGAACAAATGATGGAAAAAAGAAAATACACAGCCAGTGCGCCCCATAAAACCACATTGACACCCCTTATCTTTCATTATCACTCTTCAGTCTAGATATAATATAAGCAAGGAAATATTTCTCCCAAAGCATTCCAAAAACATTTTAATGCACCCTGGGGAAAAAGTCTACTTATCTAATATCTACATTTTAAAAACTAAGTAGTAAATCTGTGGATACAACAGGAATGCAAATGACAAGAGAAACAGAAACAAAGAAAAAAGAACGACCTCATCTTGCACTGTCGAGCAATGTTAGTTGCATTATCTTTAGTTTTATTTTTTAAAAAGGAAAAAGAAAGACAACACACCACAATGACAATTCACATGCATGTTTATTCTGTTGGGTATCATTCAGTAGATGATACACAGGGCTACGTTCTCACAGTGTGATTATTCCCTGAGTAGAGCTCCATTGATTTAAAAGTCTCCAAGCTGCCATTTTGGAGTCCGCTGAATGCAAATATTATAATGCCATTTGAGATACTCTAATGTGCCTTTTAGAAAAGTAGTCTCTCAATAATACCCAAACTTACCATGATTGGGATTTGGGCTACATTCTTGCTAAGAGAAGATGGCTCTCCCTGCTCTTACCATTTACTTTCAGCCCTTTAAATTTGACAGTTCAGAGTTCTTCCCTAAGATTTCACTGATTCTACACAGGGTGGTGTGAACCTTTAACAAAGTCCTGGGGTGCCGGAGTGGCTCAGTGGGTAAAGCGTCTGACTTCAGCTCAGGTCATGATCTCATAGTTCCTGAGTTCAAGCCCCATGTTGGGCTTTGAGTTGACAGCTCAGAGCCAAAGACTGCTTTGGATTCTGTGTCTTCCTCTATCTCTGCCTCTGCCCTGCTCGTGCTCTGTTTCTATCTCTCAGAAATAAACATTAAAAAAAAATTTTTTTAAGTGATTCCTAAGGACAAAGACTCTATGTTATAAATCACGATATCACAATGGGGACTGGTACATTAGAGGCACTCAATAAATGTTTGTTGAATAAATAAGTGAATGAATAAATATATCAATATTAATTTCTACTTTCTTTGTAAGAAAAATGAGCAGTCCGCCCAGTCAATCTGGTTTTTCCACTTCTAGTACCCAAGAGTGAAATAGAAACTTCCTTTAGAAGTTTCAAAGGTATAAACACTTCCTTTTCCCTGATTTTTTAAAATACAGCACACACTTATTAACCACCTGTTAAACGCAAGGCATTGGAATAAACATGAAGCAATTAAGATGTCTTCTGCCCTCTAAGAAGACCTGTTCACAGACAACCCTGTAAGACCTCTACCTATCTTTAGAAATGTTTCCTGCCTTCCCTACAATAATTCCTTGCTCTCGCAAAGTTCACAATAATTTTTTCCAAAAACGAATTCCCTGTTAATGCTGCCCTCCCATTCTGGAAAGCCCTTTGTTTTCCTGTCTATGCCTAATGAAGGAGATAGTGTCCATTCTTCCTTCAAGCTTTAATAGACACTGTGTCTGGCTTATAGTATCCCAAGAAGCTGAACATTGAATGATACTTATTTGGCCCATTGCTTTCTCCAAGATACTTTGGTATGGTGTCCTAGGCTTTCATGAAGAGGTCGTATAGTAAAACGCTATAGGACTCTCACCTTGACATTTAATACAGGGAAGTTTTTTCAGCGTGATTTTTCTTTCATTATATTGCTCTGTGTCTCCTCTCTCTATGAAGTGTCACATGAGAAGATTTTTCAAAACTAAGACTGAGGTAAATCCCTACTTCTCCCAAAGAATTATTTTTATTGTGTCCAAAATGTTCATTATGTTCATTATATCAATCTTATAACTTTTGCAGCTGCTTTTTTAATTTTTTTGACTAACAAAAGCTTAGATTTGGAAATCCAACCAAACTTTAGTTATCGCATGGATTCCACTGTCCTTCTAATATTATGCTAATTTCTCCGCAAGATAAGACAATAGGGGTCACCAAATTTATATGTAAAAAATGTTTAGTCAGAGCTAATTAAAAAAAGATATATATATATATATACATATATATATGTATATATATATATATATATATATATATATATATATAGGCTTTTCGATTTTTGAGGGAATAGAGCGGTGATGAGTACAGATCAAAAAGTATCTGTCTTCATAGCATTTATTGTCTTTGTATTTTTCCTTTTTATTTTTTAACTGAAAGAAGTGGCACAAGAAAGCCCATGCTTTGATCATCAAATGATCCGATATGGCTAATATCTTGTTACATCTCCTTAAAATCTGTTGAGCTATGAAGCCTTTCTCATGTTATTACAGCCTCTTCTCAAATGATCAAGTGATATTCCATTCAGTGGATATGTCTACTTTACTTAACCGATCCTAACATCTTAATGATGCAGGCTATAGCCTGTTTTTTAATCATTGTAACCCTGTTATGTTTTGGTATTGTCAACCTGTAGGACTTTCTGACACTTTTCTTGTTAGATTATTCCAGATATACATACATTTTCTTATGTTCACTACATTGGATTCTTGTCTCATTTATCAGCATCTATGCCCTTGCTATATGTATTTACATAGTGGTAGAAATTTATTAAGCAGAATGAATATCCTGAGTCATTTAAGTATTTGGATGTAATTATGGACATGAAAAAAATATATTGCAATTAGAGGACAAAATTTAGTAATGTGTAGTATTCCTGACAGCTATAAGATCAAGAACAGGAAACTTTGATTTAATCTTGGAAAAAGAAGCTTTCTGTGATATTTTAATAATCTCCTTGCTACAGTCAAGCATGCTAAAGGGTAACCTAGTCATTATTCAAATTAAGCTATTAATGAGTCAATCCTATGGTAATCCAACTGAATAATTTTTTCTCTAGAGATGTCTATACATAACAAATTTTCCATAAAGTTTGACAACTAAAAAAAATGTGTTCTACAGAATTAGCCTTCCTCTGAGGGACTGCAGGCTACCAACTGGGTAGAATTCTCACATAGGAGTAGCCACCAGGGAGCTTAAAACTATGTTAACCCTAGGCATCAACAATTGGTTCGTTTGGTCAAATAAATAACAAAAGTCGTCCAGTATACAGCTAACGAATCAAGCCATTTAAATGTTATCTCTGTGTAGCAACAATGTTGTAAGAGACTTGTATTTTATTTGTTTATTTTTTTCTCAGTCCAGAGGGGTAGGTTTCTTACTTGCCAAGTTAAGCAATTTTCTGAAATACACATTGGAATATAAATTAATGCCTCCATATATTATACTGAGGCAACAATAGCCTAACAATGGAAACCTATAAATACTTACACCATGATATTTTCCTCTGAAAATGTCTACTCTATTAATACGTCCCTATTTCTAATGTGAAATGAACAAACACTTCAATTAAACTGTTGCAAATGACTTTTCTAAGAACGTTTAATGCTGTTGAAAGACCTCTGTTTCTTTGTGAGGGTGAATCGTTTTTACATTCAGTATCTGTAGAGGACTTAACTCATGCCTCAGTACTTGTTTCTGCTGTGTTTTATTCCAGCTGGAATCTATTATTCCAGCTCTCTTTTTCCTCTCACTCTGCCTCTACCTCCCATTACTCTAAAAACCAACAGAAAGCCAGACAGAAAAGAAAACACGGTGAGGGGAGAAAGTGAATATTTTACTAGAACAAAGAAAGGATGAGCCCTGAAATTTTTCTATTTTTATTGTTTTTATGGCTTTGCCTTGGTCCAGGAGCATGTTTTCTTTCATATATACATTGGACTAGAAATCCACCAATTGTATTTTGACCTATTTCCCTATTCCAAGTTCAGTTCTTCATGGGTCCTCTTTGCAACCAAAGATTTAACTTATGTATTTACTCCATGAGTAAAAACACAGGAAAATAAAGATACAAAAGGAGTTGAAAATTAATCATTTTTAATGTGATGGACCCAAGTGTAGGACAATTAGCTTGGCAGATATGGATGTTCAGCTCTGCTCTCTAGACCTAACCATTCTTAACATGAAATGTAATGAAATAATTGAGTACTTGAAAGGCTAAGACTACACCTTTTATTATCTGCATTACTGTGGTCAGGAAAGAGTGAAACAATTAGTAAAAACTACAAAATTCTAAGCAATACTCTGGTAATCAATCACTAGAATTCTTCATGTCAGGAACAATGAGACACTGGTAATGAACGTTTTGAATCTGTGACTTATACTTGGATTGTGATAACCATTGTTCATTTGATTTTATTTGCTTCTCCATCCTATCTGGCAGCTGATCTACCTGAGCCTGGAGCTCAGTTGGAGGTATATTGGACCAAGATTTACTGGGTTTCCCACTGGGACATCTACCTAAGATCAGTATAAAACTTTAACAAAAAGTCCATTTGTATGTGGTCAGTTTCAGGTCAGAAGCGAAGCAGCAGATCATGAATTAGAAGATGAAGTGGTGAGGGGCACTTGGGTGGCTCAGACAGTTGAGCGTCCAACTTTTGATTTTGACACAGGTCATGATCTCATGGTTCGTGAGTTTGAGCTCCATGTCAGGCTCTGCACTGACAGCATGGATCTTGCTTGGAATTCTCTCTCTCCCTCTCTCTCTGCCCCTCCCCTGTTTATGCTCTCTCTCTCTCTCTCTCTCTCTCTCTCAAATAAATAAATAAATAAATAAATAAATAAATAATTTTTAAAAAGAAGACAAAGTGGTGGTTTAGATAATAAGTCCCACTGAACTAAGGTGGAGACCAAAGCAAAGACTGGTGGCATAGAATGTAGACATGAAGTAAAAAGTTCTCAAAATATAGGGAAAGTAATGAATGGAATTTATCAACACTAAACTTTCACTTTCATTTCCATCCACAAATAATATCTTACACTCTCCTTCAAAATGAAAATAAACAAGGATTATATATGCTGCCCTCTTTGTTTATCTCACGGCTATCCCCACTTCCTTGATGTTTATTTCTATCAAGACTAAAGAAAATCAAATGTTTTCTGTCTTCTCTTATCAAAAGAAGTGAGACCCTCTACCTTTGTGCCATAAAAGACATCTCTTCATGGCACTGAATCATTGGTTGGGAATAATCATGGAAAATCTTCGTTTGATGACTACAATATCCATAAACATGATTGCAATGAAATCTACATTTTACTTCCCTGGTTCAACTTTTGCACTTATTCACCTTTATTTGAAATCTGTTGGATTTTAAACCATACCACTGACATTGGGTAGTTTGATTGCAAATGATAGCTCTATTACTGACTATATGATTTTCAACACAGTACCTGATTTTCCCATGGTCAGGTTTCTTCATTGGCAAATGGGGTAAATTATCTCAAAACTTTTTAAAAAAAAATTTAATGTTTATTTTTGAGAGAGAGAGAGAGAGAGAGAGAGCACAAGTGGGGGAGGGGCAGAGAGAGAGAGAGAGAGACAGACAGACAGACAGAAGCTGAAGCAGGCTTTAGGCTCCAAGTTATCAGCACAGAGCCCTACACAGGGCTCAAACTCATGAGCTGTGAGATCATGACCTGTGCTGCAGTCGGACGCTTAACAAACTGAGCCACCCAGGCACCCCACAAAACAATTTTTAAAAAGCCAAATGTGTCTATTAACATATATGGACACATTAGCACAGGGCCTGACTCCCCATAGGTTCTTAAAGAATACTGGTTTCTTTCTCTTCTCTGCTGCTCAAAGATTTTCCTCCTCTTCTGCTGAATAATGGAGACATGAAGGATTCTATGTTGATTTTCAACAAGTTTTGTCACTCATTCCTGTTGAAAATATTTATGAAAATATTTAACCTGGCTCTTTCAGTCATCATAAATGCCCTATGTTTTCCTACTTCTGAATAACAAGTGAACTGGTTACTACAGTAATGTTTAAGATAAGTCATGTAGGCAAAAGGAAACTCACGCATCTCCATCATCTTCATGGGCTCTTTACTAGGGAATATGCCTGGATATGATACATATGGCTCCAGAAAAAGAAATAGAAAATCCAATTTGGCATGGTGTGAGGTTTTTTTTTTTTTTATCACAGTTATTTAAAGAAGCAGGTTCAATGCTCAAATATTTATAGGAACATGCCAGGAATCCTACAAAACCACAGTAGTAAAACAAAAGATTGTAAGATGAAATGTAGAGCATATTTTATGCAGATTCTAGGTTTTCAAACTAGTTTTCTTGCTTCACTGTTGCTGTCTTTATGCTTTTCACTGGCCCAGGATCACGTATCCTTTTAATACATATCAAGAAGATATTTCTCTGCAATTTCTTAAACTCTCTGGCCTCCGATTTAACGCAGAAATACTTTGCAGTAACCTGAATTCCACAGTTGCACTATGGATTCAACCAAGATTCCTTTGAAATAAAACGATATGAAGTGCCTCAATCCTTCAAGTTTATGCTTATATATCTTTTCAGTCTCTCTAGTGAATTTTAGTTACTTCTTCAAATCTATGGTTCTTGAAAGCCTCGCATTCATTGGATTCTATAAGACTCTTTTTCTATTTCTTTGACCATTTCCATCCCTCCTCTTCTCCTATCTATCCTTAAGTGTTGTATCTCCAGTGATTTATCATAAGTTTTTTTCTCTTTTTTATTCTAGTTACTTTCCTGAGATGATTTTAATCACTTTCTGAATGCTTATGATTTATAAATTCTCCTACCATTAACTTCTTCTGAGTTCTAGACCCAGACAGCCAACTAACTATTTTATAGTCACAGAAATGCAAAATGTCAATAGACAAATGGATAAGGAAAATGTGGTATATGTGTACAGTGGAATATTACAGAGCCATAGAAAAGGATGAGATAATGACATTCGAGACAACATGGATGGACCTAGAAGATACCATGCTAAGTGAAATACGTCAGACTGAGAAAGACAAATACCATATTATTCCACTCATAAATTAAATCTAATAAAATGAATAAACAAATAAAAAGCAGAATCAGGGGCACATGGGTGGCTTAGTTGGTTAAGTGTCCAACTTCGGCTCTGGTCATGGTCTCGTGATTCATGAGTTTGAGCCCCGCGTCGGGCTCTGTGCTGACAGCTTGGAGTCTGGAGCCTGCCTCAGATTCTGTGCCTTCCTCTCTCTCTCTCTCCCTCCTTGATTCATTCTCTGTCTCTCTCTCTCAAAAAGAAACAAACATTAAAAAAAATTTTTGAAACCAGGATCAGAACTATAAACATAGAGAACAAACTGATGATCCAGAGTGGAGGAGCATGGAAGGTTGGGCCAAATGGGTGAAGGGAAGTGGGAGATACAGGCCTCCAGTAATGGAATGAGTAAGTCACAAGGATAAAAAGCACTGCATAGGGAATGCAGTCAATGATACTGTAAGAAAAATGTAATGGGACAGATGGTAGCTATACTTGTGGTGAACACAGCATAATGTACCAACTTGTCACATCACTAGGTTATAGACCTGAAACTAATGAAACATTGTATGTCAACTATACTCAAATAAAATAATTAATTAGTTAAGTTTTTTAAATGTCTAGCAACTTTCCTACCTGCCCTGCTTCTTCCTCATGTATCTCTTATCTTGGTGTCACAAATTTCCATATGCCTGAACAAACCTGTAACTAGGCAACACGTTTTTAACCCATTCTTCCTTCCCCCTTATCTAATTATTTCCCAAGTCTTATCAGTTTTGTCTCCTTAATGTCTCAAAAATTTCAGCTATCTCTACCTCCCTTGGCCACTTCTGTAGTTAGAGCCTTCATGTCTCCTTGCCCCATGCGTGTCCCCTCCATACCCCATTTTTGGCCCATCCCACTCACCACACATCTTCCAGAGTGATGAATGTAAACATACATCTTGATCTGTCAATTCAATATTTGAAATCTTTTAATAACTTTCACATAAGATAAAGCCAAAACCACATCAATGGCATGCAAAGACCTTTACTATTTGATCCTTAATGATTTCAACATGTGTCTTTATTTTTTTTAAGTTTATTTACTTATTTTGAGAGAGACAGAGACGGTATGAGTGGGGGGAGGGGCACAGAGAGAGGAAGACAGAGAACCCAAAGCAGGCTCTCCACAGTCAGCGCAGAGTCTGACACGGGCTTGAACTTAGGAAACAATGAGATCATGACCTAAGCTGAAACTAAGAGTCAGATGCTTGACTGACTGAGCTACCCAGGCGCCACTCAACATGCGTCTTTAATGTCTCTTCTTCAAACTTTACACTCCTATAATACTGAACTGCTAGCAGTCTGTCCCACTACATTTGTGCCCCCACTTTCCCACCATACCACTGTTTTGTATCCCTCTATCTCATTGAATGTACTTTACCGATGCACGAAATGTGTTCACCGACATCTCTACATGCCCATCCACTTGAGCTCATTCTTTTTTTTTTTTTTAATGTTTACTTATTTTTGAGAGAGACAGAGACAGAATGTGAGTGGATTGGGGCAGAGAAAGGGGGAGGCACAGAATGTGAAGCAGGCTCCAGGCTCCGAGCTGTCAGCACAGAGCCTGACATGGGGCTCGAACTCATAAGCTGTGAGATGATGACCCGAGTTGAAGTCGGATGCTCAACCGACTGAGCCACCCAGGTGCCCGAGTTCATTCTTATTATTCTAAGAATAATAAGGCATAACTTTTTGGGCATAACTCCCACATAAAACCATCTCTGTTGGGGCACCTGGGTGGCCCTTCAAAACAGCACACCTGTATCCCTTTGATAAATACCTAGTAGTGCAATTGCTGGGTTATAGGGTAGTTCTATTTTTAGTTTTTTGGGGAACCTCCGTACTGTTTTCCAGAGTGGCTGCACCAGCTTGCATTCCCACTATATATTTTCATTATTACATCTAATATATATATTATATTAATGTTTATATTAAATTAATGTTTCTAAGAGTGTGTGTGTGTGTGTGTGTGTGTATACGTGTGTGTGTATGTGTGTATTTCAGAGACAAAGAGAGATAACAAGTTAACAAAAGGTAACATAGACAGAACACAAGAAATGAGGACAGAAAGAGAAAATGCACAAATATATATTCCGGGATTCAATAACTATAGTATTTGGCAACAAGAATAAAATATCTGCAGTTTGGTAGCGCCTGGGTGGCTTAGTCAGTTGAGCATCCTACTCTTGGTTTCAGTTCAGGTCATAGTCTTGCAGTTGGTGAGTTTGAGCCCCACACTGGGCTCTGTGCTGACAGCATGGAGCCTCCTTGGAATTCTCTCTCTCCCTGTCTCTCTGCACCTCTCCCACTCATGTGTGCTCTCTCTCTCTCTCTCTCTCTCTCTCTCTCTTTCAAAATAAATAAATAAACATTTAAAAAACATTTGCAGTTAGGGCTATTGTTTACCTTTGAAATAATATATTCTAAGCATTCGCCAAAAGAAAATCCTTAAATATTTATAATCAGTAGCAGTATAAAGATATTAGTTCATATACTGATAGCTTAGGTGTGGTTTATGTTTTGCTAAGTAGATTTCTTAAATGTATTTTCCCTTCAGGAAAATGCTACAATATGTTTAACTGCAAGCATTTTTGATAAATGAGAGCTAATATATGGTGATATATAGGTATGCTTATTCTTCCATCAAGCTAGATATATCAGGGATAAAATAAAGAATGTATGCGTTTGTGTATATATATACATATATATATATATATACACATATACATTTAAATATACCTGTATACATATGTGTGTGTAAATATGTATGTATACACACACACACATACACATACATACATACATTGTCTGAGACTAGTAGCCACTTGGCACAATACAACATTTCCAGGGTTGTTTTTCATTTGAGTTAGGGTTAAAGGATTTAGCATAAAGCATTCAGATAGAGCCTACTTCTGGCAAAATGCATGCCTCCTTATACAAGGCTGTTGTTCTGTTTCTAATAGCAATCTTGCTTCAGTTGAATGGATGACCTTTTTCTGAAGTGACTGGCTCATTTGAAAGGCCATATATACTTTTTCTTTCCCATGAGCAAGGGAAAACTAGACTACATCAATTTATAGTTCCTATGAACATTAAAAACAAAAAACAAAGAAACAAAAAACAAACAAACCAACAGAAAAAAAAACCTTGAGCTCAGAAAAGCCATAGCAGAGAAACATGTTACGTAAAACAAGGCATCATTGAATTTGAACATTAATCTGCATGAAGCACTTGTAATCTTACAGGAAGAGCTAGACTGTTTTGGTACTGGGATTAGGTATTTTTCCTTCTTTATTTTTCATTGTTACTAAGCTTGTTGGTACTGCAAACTGGACAGCAGCTTTTACTGATTTCCAAAGCTAGTGGAATAGCCTTGAGAGTTTCTTCCTTACGGGCTGACGTCATCGGTTAGCCAGTTTCTGTCACGCCATATACTACCAAAGAAGTTCCTCTCTGGATTAGTTCTACCTTCACCTGCCAAGAAAAGAAAACACACAGCTTCCTTTATTCCACAGTGAAACAAAGTGGTTTGGACACAATTTGGAGGAGAACTGCCAGAAAAAACAACCAAAAAAAAAGGCTTTAACTTAATAACGTTTCCATACATTTAGATGCTCTTCCAGAATATATGACTTTAATTGATTTTTACCTTTTTTATGGAATACAACTGGTATAGTAGAAATTGAACATTGGCCTTGACCCAGAATTTTAAAGAAAAGATATAAAACTTAAAAAAAATCCAAAACTATTAAATAATTGCTGGGGGGCATTTTTTTATTTTCCCTTTCATAAAATAGCACACTTGTTGTTAACAAAAAACAATCCTAATTTTATCTGCTTTTGTCCGTTTTACCTGAGACAAAATTCTAAAGAGGGTGATTTATTAAAACCATATTGTGTACCAAAGAAACTGAAATAATTGCTCTTGTTTCTGCACGGAAATTACTACAGTCACAAAATTATTTGTACAACTAAATATAAGCATCCTAAAGATACTTGTGTGTCTCACTCTCGGAATGTTCTCTTTGCCAAAAAATAATAAATTTCAGATACTAAGCCCTGAAGACAGTTACCATCAGAATGCTTAGGGCAGAGTGCTTCAGAAATTTTGAACGATTCCAGTTCTTTTAGAAATACACTGCAGCACTTAAAATCTATCTCATCCCTCATTAAATACGATTTTACCCCCTGTGCTTAAAAAAAAAAAAAACACTTCACTTTATGTAATAAATTTTCATTTGGAAATACCCAAAGAATTAAGTTACACTAAGTATAATAGAATCATTGATATTAGAGATGAGAAAAATGCATTAGGTCTACCCTTTGAAGTCTCATGAAGGACAGTTTTCAATACAGTGTGTGACTTAGTGAGTCCTGTAGTCTAGCATTTAATGGGAAATTTCAGTATGCTAATAAAATACTTTTAAAAATCTATCTATTTAGGCCATGGGTACCCAAGTGACGCAGATGTTACTAAAAAGTGGAATAAGTTCTCATTTTCTGGAGTTCATTAATATTGGCCTTGAGTGGGAAAGCAGCATCTTTGGGGTCTCCACCACCCACACAACCATCACATGAACAAAGGCAACTAGAGGCAACCACTGCTCCCTTTTCTGCCTGTTTGGACCACAGCCATAGGGATGAAACCTTAGTGTTCTGCACAAATCGAGATAGTTATTTCTGCAAATTCTACTTTCACGTATCAAGTTGGGCTGAAATAACAGAAGGCAGAAAAGTTAACTGGAGTTGGAGAAAGGCAATTAAAAGATGGAGAACAGGATAAAGATGAAAGAAGAGTATAAATGGAAAGGATGAGTTGGCGGAATTAAACCTGGATCTTCAAGACTAATGCTTCCATTGAAATCATTAAGTATGTTTACTAAGATTCTCACTTCTAAATATTTGCTTGTTTTGAAGAGAAAGTAAGAAAAGACTTGTAAAACAGCACAACACAGGTTATGCATTCCATAATTAATCACTTTTGTTCTTTATACATGAAATGTTCTATCATATGCAAGATGCCACCTGAAACACAGGATAAAGGTACAGACTTACATCTCTGTGTCAGTTTCTACTGCAATTATTTATTAAGAAATGTAGAGGCCCTTTTTCAGAAAGTGTGCCATGATTTTGAAAAAGAAAAATCATGTACTTCGTCATCCAACCATTCACTCACATATCCAATAAATACTTATGGAACAAATCATCTCTCGAGCATAGTATTAATTACTGGGCACAGAAATGAACAGAAACCCTAGTATGTTCAAATTGCAACGGAGGTGACAGATATATAAACAGATAAACAAAGAACAAAGGAACAAGGGCTGACATGGAGGTCTGTGATAGGTACAGCTGAAGGGCAGTCATGTGAGAAGTGTCAGCATAGGAGATCTAGAACACTGGGGTCTCTGTCTCCCCCAGTAGTAAGCTGTGGCATAAAGATCTCAGATACGACACACGAGTGTGAAACAAACAACCTGTCTATTGTTCATGTGAAAAGGTAGGTCATCCTTGAATCTGCAATGTCAGTAAGACTTTGTGCACTGTGCATCAATCAAGAAAAAAAAAAACACCTAGAAAATATTACAGCAATACTTCAATTAATGAAAATTTGAGAATAAAGATGAATAAACTCAAACTATTTAGATAAAATTGAACAAAAATCTTCATAAATTATTCAAAGGATGCTAGTGCATCATAGAGCTAAGGAACCATGTCCCTCTAAGATATGATGGTGGCTGGTAAGGCTGAACACTCTCACCTTATGTAAGGCAATACATAAAGGGAAGGGAGAAATATCAGTGTGGTCAAATTTTCTTTTCTCATTTGTACCCTACGTGCCTTCATTTGCTATCTCCTGTACAACCTAGAAATCTTACCTGTTGCTAGACTGACTGATTATAATTTACTCCAAGTTTTAGTATGTTGCCACATCAGATTTTGGCTTCCAGTGCTTAGCACTCTGTAATTAATTAGTTGATGAAGTTGTTGTTTGTTACCCCCATGTCATTCCCAAAACGTTTTCGAGGTGATCTATTTTCTGATGGCTTAAAAATAGACTTTGTCCCATCTTGAGACAATGTACCTCATCAGTAGGTAGAGAGATGCTTTCTTTCCATCTTTCCATCTTTCCAAAGAAACCCTTGAAGTATAGGTGTCCACCTGTACATACAACTAAAACCCACAGCTTTATGATGCACAGTCATATCATTTTGATTAGTAACTCTTCTATCCTCCAGAAGCATGTTGACAACAGAAGTACAACACTATTTTCTTACCCATATGTCTCATTCTGTTAGTTCTTTTTTTAAATGTTTCTTTATTTATTTTGAGAGAGAAAGCATGAGCAGCAGAGGAAGGTGGGGGGGGGGTGGAGAATTGAGAGAGAGAGAGAGAGAGAGAGAGAGAGAGAGAGAGAGAGAATCCCAAGTAGGCTCCATGCTCAGTGCTGAGCCTGACACACACAGGACTCTATCTCACGACCTTGAGATCACCACCTAAGGTGATATGCTTAAGAGTTGGATGCTTAATAAAGCGACCCTTATTCTAGTAGTTCTAAAGAGTGATGTCTATCACCGTAATCACACAGGGGACAAGGTTTATTAAAACATGGCTTCCAGGGCTCCTGGGTGGCTCAGTCGGTTAAGCATCTGACTTCCACTCAGGTCACCATCTCATGGTTCATGAGTTTGAGCCCCACCTCAGGCTCTGTGCTGACGGCCCAGAGCCTGAAGCTTGCTTCAGATTCTTTGTGTCCTCTCTCTCTCTCTGCTCCTCCCCAACTCATTCTCTGTTCTGTCTCTTTCTCAGACATGAATAAACATTAAAAACATTAAAAACAAAAACATGGCTTCCCGGAGTTTCTGATTCAGCCTATCTGGTCTGGAGCTCCAAAGCATGCCTAAAAATCTTCATATGATGCTGATGCTACTAATTTGGGGATCATACTTTGAGAACCGCTGTCTTACCCAATACCTGGTAACTATCTAAATAGTGGTTGTAACCAAGTCTTACATCTGTACAGAGCTTTTTAGAAAGTGCTTAATCAATGTTGAAAACATTAAATAAATGAATGAATAATTGTACCTGGTTTAGTTTTCTAAGGTGGAAAGATCTCACCCAAAATGTTGGCATTTGAAAAACCCTAATTGGGATGAGCTTGAGGGCAAGACCATAGTGAAAGCCAAAAACCTACTAGTAGAAATGTCAAATAACACTTCAGTCTTCAGTTTCCTCAATAATAGACAAATGGGCTCCACATAAATCCTTGGCAAGATTCAAAACATGTTTCTGAAGGGATGGGTTGTGGAAACGTAGAAAGGGAAATAGCAATCAAAAGAATCCTTTTGAATTGTTATTTGTACTCATTTTGAGTTTCTCAATAACATACCAAAGCTGACCGGAAGCATTTTTTTTCCTTAGCAAAGTTACTTACAGGGTACAATAGGATGTACAATAGCCATAAGGTATCTGCTACAACAAAAAGGCCTTACTTGTCAAGTACAATGTGGAAAAGTAAGTTAGATGTCTAAAAAATTATAGAGATTAATTAATAAGGACCTGGATGAATATACAGCCTAGAAAATGATCTCTAGTGGTGTGGCATAGATGCAGCACATCATTCCTTAACCTTGATTTTGTCAAGCGTTTTGGTTATGACACGGTGCGCAAGTCATCAGAATTGCAGACAATTCAAAGTTGGAGGGAAAATCAGTGGTTTAGGAGACAGAATATGAATCTGGCAGTATCCAGACAAGCTGGGGCAATAAACTGAAGCAAAGATTGCACTTAATAAATTGGACTGTCTGGAAATGTAGTAGGTCCAAAGATCAAATACATAAACCTTAGATTCAATACACCATGTATGAGAAAGGCTGATAATTAGCAATATGTCAACAGGAGCCAACAGTATGTTGTGACCACCTTTAAATACATGAATATAAACATACATATAAATATACAGTTGCACATATAAGTAGACATCTATAATATATTATATTACATATATATATTTAGAAAGAGAGAGAGTAATATGAGAATGAGTAGGATAATGGGTACCTTTTTTAAAGTACTGAGATTAATCAGACTAATCCGATTACTTAATCCCATCATTTTATCCAGTTATTGATTCAAAACCACTTATTAGAACACACAACATACCCCAACATAACACAGTGAGGGGGATAAAAATGTTGAATTCCATCAAAGATGGAGCTAGAGGGTATGATGCTAAGCTATGTAAGTTAGAGAAAGATAAATACGATACAATTTCACTCATATGTGGAATTTAAGAAACAAAACAAAAAAGCAAAGGAAAAGGATAAGAGAAAGAGGGAGAGAGATAAACCAAGAAACAGATTCTTCACTACACAGAACAAACTGATGGTTACCAGAGGGCAGGCAGGTGGGAGATGGGTGAAATAGATGATGGGGGGTTAGAAGTGCACTTGTGATGAGCTCTCAGTGATGTATGGATGTATTTGATTACTATATCGTACACCTGAAACTAATATAACACCATACGTTAACAAACTGGAACTAAAACAAAAAATTTTTTTAAATGTTGAATTCCATAAAATGCAAAATTGCCTTGTTAGGAGACTAAAGAAATAAGTAGGACAAAGCTGCCAGCGAACCCACTGGCAATTCTGGGGATCTTGGCATGCAATTCAGACATGTGCAAGTCCCAGCCATGGTGGCAACTGCCCACTCCAGCTTACATACCCACTCTTGTCCACACTGGCTACCACATCCATCCAGGATCCTGGTATTTATTGGGAATTTCAGCGCAGCCACAGCTATCTGAGGCATTTCTTGATTATTTGGCACCCATTTCATTGGTCTCCATGCAGCTATGTAAGATGAGAGAGAACTGAGTCGTGAAGATCCGTTCTTTGTCTCCCACTTCCTGAGTAGAGCATATTCCTCCTTTTCCAGTCAGCCCTCATTTGAAAGCAGGGATGCATAGAAGACCATGCCTAGCACCAATCATGTTCTGTCCGCTTTAGGGCTTCCATGGAGGCCAGTGATCATAGAACTTTGTTCCAGACAACATGCTAGGTACCTAGCCCACCAAGATAAAAAGATATTGTCTCTGTCTTCAAGAGGTTATAGTCAAACGAGATGTGAGTAAGTGTAATGGCAGTAGGATTGACCACGTAAGTCCAGCTTAGGGAACCAAGGAAGTCTTCTTACGGAAGCTCAAAATGAAAAGATGAATAGGTATTTGCTAAAAGATGAGTGATCGGATTTCACCATTGAAAAGCCAGAAGATAAAGCTGGACAGTTAAGAAAGACAAGATTATGTAGGACCCTGATATGTATCAAAAGTATTCAAGACACCAAACAGCAGCAAGAAGAGAAATTTTATTCAGAAGCTATGAATGAACTCACTGGTGGTCAGAAACATTCGTACAAATAGAAAGAACATGTTACTGCTTACAAACCTATTGGAAACTCGGCCATTTTTAGATGCTTCTAACATTCCACTACTGGTTCTGAGATTCAGGAATGTTAAAGTGGAATGTTGAAAGGATGTTAGTGCTTGGATCGATTTCACATTATTTCCTCAGCATGCTGTCTCAGATGACTCCATGACTATGGTTAAAAGTAGTCCCTTAGTAGATGGAATTTCTGGAACCCCTTTCAGGGAGACTTGTGCTAGACTCATGCTATAATGTAGTGGTGGTCTCAGGGATAAATACAGCTCTGTTTCATCACTTGGACTTTTTTTCCCCAAAATGCTATCCTTGATGCTGTTTTTAAAAGCAAGAATACATCCTTTGACATTCTGTTAATTAGAATAAAGACACCGATGTTGGGTCCTATGCTTATCATGTTCAATAAAATTAATGAATTCGTTTTTTAAATTTTTTTTTCAACGTTTATTTATTTTTGGGACAGAGAGAGACAGAGCATGAACGGGGGAGGGGCAGAGAGAGAGGGAGACACAGAATCGGAAACAGGCTCCAGGCTCTGAGCCATCAGCCCAGAGCCTGATGCGGGGCTCGAACTCACGGACCGCGAGATCGTGACCTGGCTGAAGTCGGACGCTTAACCGACTGCGCCACCCAGGCGCCCCTGAATTCGTTTTTTAAATACCATAATAACAACACCATTACCAAGATAGCAGTAAATACCAGCTTCTACTTTCTGGGGGATTGGCCACTGCCACTGCTGGCATTGGCCTTGTTCTCTCTTCCTTTGGCTTGGCTGAGTAACATAGAAATCTTTAGCCTCTCTTCACAAGTCAGTTTACCATGTTTTTAAAAATCCATTTTGTTCAGCTCAAACCTGTGAAGTCCAAAGCTGGACGTACTGGTTTATTGCTAACCTATTCCAGAGAACCATTAGGCATTTACCCAGCTGCCTGTGGGATAACTTTCCCTTTTCACACTTTTCCATTGCTGAGAAGGGAACAGCAGAATACTGCCAACCAAGAACACATTGCCCAGTGGCTTGGTAATCTGGGAATTTTTCCAGCCTGCTTTATGGAAGCAGTGCAAACACCATAGCGTTCTCAAAATACCTGACTGGCTTGACGAAGCCTATAGTGATTTCACGCAATTGTATGTTATAACCTTGTTAATAAGAGTCTAGCCATTTCCCTTCTATCCTGCCTTCCTCCCGACTCCCTCTGATTCCCTTCTACCTTCCTCCCTTTCCTGTCTGCATTCCTGGGCTCCTCCCCTCATTTTTCCATGTCTCCTCTCAATTATCTACAGCCCAACATTTTGTGATCTGGCATGAGGTCCACTCTACTGATGTATGTTGGAAGAGGATGAGGACCCCAGGTGCTGTCCATCGAGAACCTCCCCCCCCCAGACCAAACACGGGCTGTGACTGTTGGCATTGTAGTGTGGTCAGGCAGTATTTGCCAACAATGAAAGCACAGGGCTTGGTCAAGAAAGTAAATGCATGACTTTTTCTATTTATCAAAAACAACCAAACTGGAACAAAGAGATCAATAGATTTTCAGAAAAAAAATCAGTCATTCACAAGTATATGAAATAAAGGTATTATTGTAAGGTTACTCTGAGAGCTGAATGCACAAGGAAAAACAGAAGAAAAATATTCAGTGCATTGTCTGGAATTTAATAAATGCTTGGTAAATGGTGTTATCGTCATCATTGTCGCATGCCTCATGCCTTACTTATTGTCCATATCGAAATTAGCAACATCTTAAGGTAGACACTGTTTTAGTTAAGATCGTATTCAGATATTAGCTGGGCATTGTTTGGTGTATACTCATTCTAAGACAGCAGGAGAGGTATTATTCCAAAAGCATTTTAGGTGGGAACAGATTGGTCAAGGTTTATACTACGTCGGAGATTCCTGAAGGGACCATGTTATACTCGTCAGCAGCTTAAGTGTAAGTTGGTCATTAGGCTTCCTGTTGGTGTGACACATTTGTGCTGGCAAAATATGTGTGAATATTTTTAATTGCCTGACAGTTGTTCTTCTTTTAAAAAATATCTTTAAGTGTTATGCCTTAATTTTTTTAAAAAAACCTCAAAAAAGAGAAAAATGATGTATTATCTAGCCCACCACTTTAAGACAACATCTCTCAGTAGCCTTGTGCATTTCATTTTGATTTGAATGCACTTTTTAGAGTCATAATAATGTGCATATATCATAGCATGGTGTTTCACATTCATAGATTGTGGTGATCGAGAGTGGATTTTGTCATCAGAATGTCTACGTTCAAAACTGCAACCCTGTTGTGTATTAGCAATGCAATCTTTACAAGTCTTCTGACCTCCGCAAGACTCCACTTCTCCTTAGGTAAAAATGAAGGAATAGTAGCAACAATGACAATGCATACCTCATTGTGAAAACTAAATTAGAGAATCCACGTAAGGTGCTTTCTGAAATGCCCGGAGCACAGAACTCGATAAACATTATGCATTCTAATGTTTGAGAGTCATCCCTAATCTTTTAGCCAGCTCTCAATGGTTGTTAATGTCTACTCATGGAATATTATAAATGACGTTATAGGTAGCAAAATTGTAGGTTCGCACCACCCTTCCTATCAGTGAATATATTTTTTCTTAGTTTGTTGCTGATGTGGTCATCAAAAGATAATGTCATATTTCACATTGGTTACTATTACTCTTAGCTGTTTATGAAAATTCTTACTGCAACTTAACTAAAGGAAATAATACCGTGCTTGCGTATTTCTTCTCCATTCAAGCTTCCCTCCTCTATACTTTCCCTACGGGCCAGCAACCTGTGCCCAGGACACCTTCAGGAAAGAACTGCAAGACGCGGGGGATTCTATGACATGGTTTTCTCCTGCTTGTTCACATCTCACACTGTCCCTGCCACACAGAAATCCCAAGACTCAAACTATTTCTACTCCCCTTCTTTTCTGCCGAAGCCCAAGTTACAAAAACAAACTGTAACTTTTCCCAATCTAAGTTGAATTTGCATTTCTTTGACTACTAATGAGGTGAGCATTTTCCCATATGTTTGTTTACTAGTTGTATTTCCTCTTTGGTGAATTGTCTGTTCCTGTCCTATGCCTGGTACTTATGAATTTGTATGGGTTTTTCTTTTTAATTGCAAAGTTATTAACCCTTTGTCAAATGGAGAGTGAAGTATTCTTTGTGAAATAAGGATTATTTTGTATTTACAAAATAATTTATTGATTTTTTATGGTTACTTTTTAATCATTTATAAATTCAGAAGCTTCTATCAAAAAATCTAATTATTTATCTTATTCACTTTTTTCCTACCTTAACAATCATTTGATTTTTTTTTTCATCTTAACATTTTAATCCATCTGGAATTTAGTTTGGAATAACATGTAAGGTAAGGAATATATGGCATCTTCTGAATTTCTATTTATCATCCACCACTTTTGATTAAGCCTTCTCTTCCCCATTGTACCGGTTTACAATGACTTTATTATACATGGCATTTTTACAAAAAGTAACAATTATTTCTGGGCTATTTATTCTTTTCCATTCAGCTGTCTATTTTTATACCAAAACCACAAATGTATTTATTATAAGTTTATAATGTGTTTGGCAGTGGCAGTGGTATTGGTTTCCAATTTACCTTGATAATCTCGCCCGTTTACTCTTTCTACATGAATGCTACATTAGAAAAAGAAATGTTTTAAGTTTCCCCAAGAACTCCTATTTCGCTTACATAAAACATAAAGAAATGTGGCAATTTTATTACACATATAAGTAAATGAGGGTCAATCATCTCTTCTAGAATCACGTTTTTTTAGCCTTAAAGATTTCAATAAAGTTTTTAGTATAAATTTTACTTATGGATAGATTACAGCTATATTTATAATTTTATTCACATATGATTTAGATATTTCTTTTGAAGATTATCCTAGATTACTAATATCTTTTACTGATGTTTTGATTGTGATTTCTTCTTTTAATCATATTCCTAGCTTTATATTAAACACAATTATATTTTAAGTTCATATAAATCTTTGGGGATTATAAGTATCCAATATTTATACTCCATATTTGGTTTCATGTTACACTGGTTAATCAGAAATCCCCAAATAGTAATAAAAATTCATGATGGTAATGGTGATTGTTATCTTATTTCCAGGTTTAACCATTAAATAAATACTGGCTGTTGGTTTTAAAGAGTGACTATCATGTTCAAGGAAAGTCTCCTACTCTTTTTAGTGTTTTCATGAAGAATGTCCACAGACATTCCTTTTCAGCACCTTTTCACATAAACATATCATTTCCTTATAATGCATTAATTTGGTATCTCTATGAATAGATTTTATAATACTGAATCAGGCTTCCCCTCCTGAGACTAAACCTCACGTGGCTGTGGTAAATTATTTTTCACAACACTCCAATGATGGGCTTATAACCCAAGAATTTAAACAAATAATAATTATTGTATCAAACATTTCCCTAAAGTCCTGCTCTTATAACCCCACTTGCCTTCCTTTATCCACCAATTCGATAATCCTATAAAAAAAAATGATTAAGCTTGTCTGGCCTGATTTGTGCTGAGGAAGGTCGTGACCTTCATTGGTCATGACTCTTTTGTCCAACGGCGGTTTAGTTTTTCTCCCTTGATATTTGTTTCTATGTTTCACTAATTTTCGACATAAAAGAATTTTGTAGGTATTCTTCTCAAGCAATGGTCCAACTGAACGCTTCTGCGCTTTAATCTTCTAAGTCAGGCTCAGCATAGCATGGCATCCATGACATAGTCAGCATTACATGGTACTTTCCCAGGGCGGTTATTCTGCTGTTCACCCTTCACTCTCAAACCAAATCACATCAACATTCATTGTTACAATGCAGGTTTTGTTCTCTGCCTGATTAAAATTTAAAAATCGCCCAGATTCAACATATGGGATTTTTCATTATCCTATTATTATCAAAACTACTATTGCTATTTGAGTTTAAAACAATGGCAATCTGAGTGCCCATGAAGGTCTAACACACAATAGGGGTGGCTGTTGTGAGTTAACCACGTGTTAGTCATAGTGTATACCTGATGACCCACGCACACCTAAGATAAAAAGGAACTGTTTTCAATCACAGGGCACTGGCTAGATTTTTCGCTTTTTAAAAAGCAACGTTAATGTCTATTCTCCTCCAGACAAGGGTTTGTCAAAGATGTACGACTTCGCTGATAGCAAAAGAAATGCAAATGATAGCTTTTATAAAAATCTAAAGGCTTTTATATTACTCAATCTTGATCAAGGCTTAGGAAAGCAGAGTGTGGACCGTTATGGGAGAGCAATGTGGCGTAGCATTTTCAAAGGGAAATTTAACAATGTCTATCAACACTAAAAATAAACCAAAAATTGTACAAACATTTTCAGTTACTCTTCTTCTGGGAATTTTTTTTCCATGAAAATTCTCATATAGATGTGCAAAGATATAAGCCACAATGTCTGCTATTGCTTTGTTTATCATAGAAAACAAGTAGAAACAATCTAAATACCCCTCAGTTGGGAACTGGTAAGATAAATTAGGGTATACTCATACCATGGCATGTTATAGAGCCTTTAGAAATGAAAAAATCTGGGGTGCTTGGGTGGTTCAGTCAGTTAAGCGACAGTCTTGATATCGGCTCTGTTCATGATCTCACAGTCATGGTATCGAGCCCAGTGGGATCTCAAAGTCATGGGATTTTCTCCCTCCTTCTCTCTCTACCTCTCCCCCACTCATGTACTCTCTCTCTCTCAAAATAAATAAATAAACATTTTTAAAAAATGAAACAGAGGGGTACCTGGGTGTTTCAGTTTGTGAAGCATCTGACTTCACCTCAGGTCATGATCTCACAGTTTGTGAGTTCAAGGCCCACATCAGGCTCTCAGCTGTCAGTGCAGAGCCCGCTTTGGATCCTCTGTCTCTCCCTCTCTCTGATCCTCCCCCCTTATTCTCTCTCTCTCTTTGTCTCAAAGATATAAACTTAAGTAAAATAAAATAAAATAAAATAAAATAAAATAAAATAAAATAAAACAATGATTTTTAAAAAATGAAAAAGATCTATATGTTGGGAAATATGTCTTTAAAAGTAATTAAAAGTAGTTGTTGAGGTATAGCACAATCTCATATTCACAGAAAAAAGATGGATGCGTGTATGTGTGTGTGTATGTACGTATGTATAAAAGAGTAGAAAGTTACCGTAAAAATATTTAAGAGATTCTTAAAACTGGTGACCTAGCAAAAGAGAGTGGGCAGTTCTGAGAAGGTGGAGATGATTCTTTTATTTTGTCCCTCTTCGTATTGTTTCTTTTTTTTTTTTTTAGCATTTTAAATTAATCTTTAAATAATGAATTATTTAGTTCACCTTTTGAGCTGTATAAAATAACAAGTTTATAACAGATGTGAAATCAGGAGGTACTATTTCCACCACTGTCACTATAATTCCATACGTGATGTATTTTTGAAGGTTTACTGACATGTGATCTGACACATTCAAATGTCTTCTGTATTATTCTGGTGGGGCTGTCATAACGAAATGCCACAGAGTAGGTGGCTTAGACAACTTTATTTTCTCACAGTCCTGGAAGGTGGAAGTCCAAGAGCAAGGTACCAGTGGGGTTCATTTCTGGTAAGACTTTTCCTGGCTCGCAGATGGTTGCCTTCTCACTGTGTCCTGAGTGTGGCAGGAAAAGAGAGATCTCTGGCGTCTTCTCGTTCTGATAAAAGCACCAGTCCTGCTGGAGTAAGGTCCTACCCAAATCACCTTATTTCAACTTAATTACCTCCTTTAAGGTCTTATCTCTGAATTCAGTTACATTGAGGGTTAGGGCTTCAACGTATGAATTTGAGGGGGACATAATTCCATCCATACACCTTCTGAATTTTTAAAACACTGTAAGTGACAATGTATCAATGACAACTAATATATTTGAAAATGTGGCTTAGGGGCACCTGGGTGGCTCAGTCAGTTAAGCCTCTGACTTCAGCTCAGGTCATGATCTCAGTTGGTGAGTTGGTGAGTTCGAGCCCCACTTTGGACTTTGTGCTGACAACTCAGAGCTTGGAGCCTGCTTTGGATTCTGTGTCTCCCTCTCTCTTTGCCCCTCTCCCACGCATGTTCTCTCTCTCTCTCTCTCTCTCTCTCTCTCTCTCTCAAAAAATAAACATTAAAAACATATTTAAAAAAAGAAAATGTGGTTTAAAAAGGCTATTTCATAATATACCTGGCAATAGATTAGGGTAAAAGAAATAGCCATGTTACCAATTTGACCCATTCACTTGAAGTGCAGGAGGTTTCACAAATAGTTTTCAGATGCGTATTGTCTTCTCTACTGATTGCTAATGCTTATGAAATAATGACTTTATCTTCTTCCTATTTACGTTAAGCACCATAACCCCATTGCTACCCTAAGCTCCACAGTTGTCCAACAAGATATCAAGTTGTGGTTAGTTCCACACATGCTGCCTGCAGTCAGGTAGTCTTTGATAAATATATAAAAAGGGGACATAGTATTCCATTCCTTTGTTCTTCTGCTATACCTGAAGAGAATACTTAAATTTTATCAATACTATTTCCACATATTCTTTTATTATATGGCCATATAAAAGTGATGGTCCTATAAATTTATTTAAAACCCACTATTTTTCTTTAGTCAGATACAGCTTTGGGGGTTTGGGTGAGTACTGGAAAATCATAAAGCCATGTGAATATAAGCCTGGCATGAAAATACAGTTTTCAAACTGGCTTTATTTCCCCAAGTTGAAATATGTTCCAAAGACTGCCTGAAATGAGAGCTAGAAAGATGTCATATGACTACATTTGTGAAATGTGAAAATTTATGAAAATCTGATCTATTCACAATAACTGGTTGATGTCAAGTACATTAAATCCAAGGGGAAAGGCAGATGAAGTGTCATACCAATGAGAAAGAATAAACACAAGACTGATTTAGGCAAGACATATAGAAATATTCCCTGATACGTAGAGCTATTAAACATTGTTTGGAGAGAATGACAAGGAAAAAGTCCTGAGATATTACTCAGTGAGTCTGGAATACCTGCCCCTAGAAATAGAGAAAGTTATGGCGACCGTTTAAGACAAGTGGAAAATAAGTTAAGAATGGTGTTGATGCTGAAATATGGGCTTTGTGTAATTAATAACTGAAATAAAAACTAAAAAGTATCTGCAATATGTATATCAAGACAGTTCCCTGGGCGGGGGGGGGGGGGGACCTAAGGATATAATTCTGCTTGTCTAATCTAAAATTGCCACTAAGTTAGTATAAAGATTTGCTCAGAAGCAAAAGGGAATGATCTCCAAAATAAGTGCTAAAGAAAATGAAAGGTCTTCAGAAACCAGAAAAATAAGTGTTAACTTGAAGTCTGAGACCACATAGCTCAGTGTGTTTCTATAATTGTCTGGTGTCCTTTAGGAACTTGTGGCTAATTACAAAAAAAAAAAAAAAAAAAGGCTCCAGAGCAATCCTAATTTGTTTTCTGTTTAAATAGCACAATCTATTAGATTTCAATGTCTCTAACTTGAAAGAATTTTATTTCTTTTTCCTGAAAAAAGTCCTATTCTTTACCATAAAAAATGACAAGTACAAGGTCAAATTCAAAGGTAATCTAATGGCATGTCTGCCTATTCTTCTACCTAAATGAAATAAAACAGACACAGGCTCTTTTATAAAGGACCTAATAGAATAAAGCTAGTAAGCAGGAAACCATTTCATTTAGTTTAGTTGATTTGGCCTTGGTTTTAAAGGTGACTAGCAGTCCTTGGTGTGTGGGAAAGTGGTAATTGAACTGGGTTTTTTGCTGGCCTCCATCATGCCTTCTCTCACAGTATTTTCCATAATTGTAGAATATTTTGTTCCCCAATATTTTTCTAAAATAATTCAAAATCATAGATGAGCAGATTATACTCAAACATGTCTATTGTAAAGCTAAACTTTAAAAAAAATAGGGAAAATAAATTAAGAAAATTTTCAGGGCCAGCTGAGTGGCTCAGTCAGTTAATAATCCGACATCCGACTTCAGGTCATGATCTCATGGTTGTGAGTTCAAGCCCCTCACAGGGCTCTGTGCTGACAGCGTGGAGCCCACTTCAGATCCTCTGTCTCCCTGTCTCTGCCCTTTCTCCACTCACGTATGTTCCCTCCCTCTCAAAAATAAATATTTAAAATAACAATGATAATAATAATTAAATAAATTTTTTCACACATAAATGCTTCATCATACAAAGTCTTTTTATTTTTCTATGATAACAACAAAGGTAATTTGCATTTATTTTGTGTTCTCCAAATAAGGTGCTATTTCACATGCTTTAAATACTTCTTTAATTCCTTATACAATCATATGAGCCACTACTAGCATTATTCTCTTTCAATGACAGAAGAGGAACCTAAGCTTGGAGAGGCTGAGTGACTTGGCCTAAGTCATATGACGGAAAAGGCAGTCTAGCCTGAAAGCCTTCAGTCTTAAGGATAAATCAGTTCATTTATCTAAAGTTACTTGTTCACTAACTGCTATATTCCAGGCACTGCGCTTTTGGAGTCTGCAGTTTCACGATGCTGTAGGTAGTATGCCCTTCTTTCTATGTATCCTGTCTGGGAATAGAGCCTGTTTCAAGCCTGTGGATTAGTATCTTTCTTTCTTCAAGTGAGAAAAAGTTCTCAGCCCCTTTTGTCTCCAAATAAGGCCTGTGCTATCCGTTCAGCTGCCCTCTCGGAGTCTAACGTATCCTGGAACCCTTCAGCCCATACCCCCCATCGTTGCCTTTTCCTCTGTATTTCCCATCTTTTGATTTCTCGATGCTTTGTTCGGAATAATTTTCTGGATCTACATCATCGGGGTTTTATGTCTTGTTAAATCTGTCCATTGTATTTTGGTCTTGGTTTTTGAAGTTTTCTCTTCTACAAAAATTTAAGGTGACACTCTTTTCAAATCTTTTATGTCACTTTCCATATTTCCTATTCCCTTCAGCTGTCTTCCGACTTGCCTTTAACTTCCTCAATTGTGGCAATTGTTGAGTCTCTCTGACTTATAATTCCAGTGTCTGAAGTCTATAGACCTGTCCCTTCCGATTGATGTTTCTCCTGGTATCTACTCAGAGTGCCTTGTTTCCTGGTGTATTTAGTCATGGGGATTCTCTGAGGTCTAGCGTGGAGGTGCCTTCCTCCAGACAAATATGTTGATTTCTTCCAGATATAGAGAGGCACTAATTGTTTGGAACTATCTCAAATCAAAGACTCATAGATTGAAGATTTCCGGACCACCCAAGCCATGCATAGTGCAGGCTGCAAATCTATAAAAATAATCACAACAGGTTCTCTAGGACAGGTTATTTTTCTCTTTCCATTTCTTGCTTGCTCAGTGATATGCCAAATCAATCCTCACTGCAATCCTTTAGGAGCAGAAGATGGAAATGTAGCGACATTGCTATTGCAGGATTCCTTGTCCTTTGTGGACTGGGACCCTTTGGGGCCTCAGCTCAGCATAAGTAGAATATCCTTTTGCACTCCCTTACTGGGAGACCCTCAAAGAGTCTGCCAAAACTATAGCTCTTATTTGACACAATATAAAAATATCCTTGGAGCACAGGCAACTTAAACACTCCATGTTTTACTTGCTTTTCTATATCCCCATGTTCTCTTCAATTCTGTTCTATAGACCTTATCTTTTCACCTCTTAGACGCTTTTGGGCAAATCTTCCTTTTTTGTGTGTGTGTTTATTTTGAGAGAGAGAGAGAGAGCACAAGCTGGGGAGGGACAGACAGAGGGAGACAGAATCCCAAGCAGGCTCCACACTGTGGGCACAGTGCCCTACACAGGGCCCGATCTCACGAACTGTGAGATCATGACCTGAGCTGAAACCAAGTGTCAGACGCTTAACTGACTGAGTCACCCAGGCGCTCCTCAGCAAACCTTTTTTAATACAGATTGTTTTCAGCAAGATTTCTCTGAATAATGTCACCATTCAACATTCAACAACATAGACATTATTGAAAAGAGAAGCCCTATAAATAACGGGACAAGGTCTTTTTCCTAATAGAGGTTGTACTCTAGTCAAAGAACTGTACCAAGAAGACATAAAAAGGCAAATCAAGTGATTCTGAGTTATGATAAGAAGTATGAAGACAATACACAATGAATTGATATAGATAATAATGGAGAGGTGCAGAGGAGGGGATATTGTATACATGCTTATGGCTTTTCTTAAATTCAAGGGAACTTGGAAAACCAACGATAATCTAGAAAGGAATTTAAGATTTTATGGAAGTTGCAATTAAATTAAATGCCTTGTCGGGGCGTCCCGGTGACTCAGTTGGTTAAGTGTCCAACTCTTGATGTCAGCTCAGGTCTTGACCTCAGGATTGTAAGTCCAAGCACACCCAGCATGGAATCTACTTTTTCATTAAAAAAAAATAAAAAATATATATAAATTAAAAGTAATTAATTACCCAATTAAATGCCTTGTAATGAATGACTTAGGCAAAGTATGATTTAGGGTATAATAGTAAGAGGCCTGGATTGGCAATGAGGCTTCAGGGATTGAGCCATGCGTCATTTACCTCCTTAATAATGATCTTGAAGAAGTCACCTAACCTATCAGTATAATTCAACCCCTAATTAACTGCACAGTGTTTGGTTGCTATAAATGCAAGGCACTCTGCTTGGCGCTGGATGGAGATGGCCATAGAAAGTGAATGTGAAGGTGGGCAAAGCATGGTTCCTGTACCTTCTGCAATATGAAGCTAATATAAACCTTAAAAATAAAACAGCCTGTTATGTATACAATTTCACGTCTGCTAATCTGATTTCAAATCTCAACTCAGTAGTTTGACCTTGAGACAACCAGACGATCTGGTCGTGTGGATTGAGGTGGTGGTTTTCACACTGGGCTTCCTGGAACCTTAAGTGTTCTGTGGATTCTCTCTCCCACCTGTGCACCTCTCACTCGCACCTGAGGCTGCCCACAAGGTGGGAGGAGGGAAGTTCCGAAGCTTCGCTCTGAAATCCACACAAGAGTCTGCTTTATCCATTCTAATACTGGGCTTTTCTGTACTATTTCCTGAGCATGAACAAAGAACGGTGCGGCTAGCAAACATTTGAAAACCTGCTGGTTTGTTTGTTTATTGATTTTTTTGTTGTTGAAAAAGGTAAAAGAGTTATAAGAACTGTGTAAGGCCAGTTTTCATTTTGGTGATGAAAGAACTAAGGGGGAACTGCAGAATTATCACAAAGGGTTTCCACATGCAGGCATGTCCCAAACATCAGCCATTGGCAGAACATATAGGTCTAAAGCTAAAGGGGAATAAATCTATACATCTATACATGTAAGTCAACAGATAGATAGATAAATACAATAGAGAAATACTACATACATAGATATGCTATTTTAAGTTTTAAAAATACAAATAATTCATGCTCATGAGGAGAAAATTCAAATAGTATAAGTTGAAATGTGAAAAGTAAACGCCCCTTTCCTATCACACTCATTTCAACATATCCTCTATGCTTCCAGAAACTGTCCATACTCTTCCCCACAGACTTGTGCAGTTTTTCATACACAAAGGAAATTATACTGTACATTCCAGGCTGCAATTTGATGTTCTCTCTTAATATACCTTAGACATTTTTCTGTATCAGGACATATTGATCTACCATCTTCTTTTTTAGTATGTGAAGTATTTCACTGCGTGAGTGTCGCATAATTTATTTAACCAGTCCGCTATGGACGGACGTTTATTATGTTTTTATAACCTGTCTTCAGTTGCCTTGCTATTACAAAGATACTGCGGCAAACACCCCTTATGCCACCAGCTCTGGATACATGTGGGAGCTGCTTTGGATGCTAGGTCATGTATTCTCTCAATCAAGAGATAATTCAAGTACAAATACTCATGAAAATTTTTGGCGCTTAAAGGAAATCTTCATGCGCAAATCATTTGCTAACTACTGAGTTAGAAATTCATTTTGAGCTTTGGGTTAGCATATGCTGTTCTGAAGTATAACAGGCAATCAAGTTTGTTAACAAATGAGATAAATGAATGCCCTTATCTGGGACTGGCCAAAATCGATTCATTGATGCAGCAAACTCATTTTTTGAGCACTTATTCTGTGCCCGGAATTGGTGATACACGAATCAGAGATGGCCCCGTGCTTGTAGCACTTGTGGGACAGACGGTGGTGTTAACATAAATTGTGGGACAAGGTAGCAAGTGTTGTCCGAAGAGCTGCCCTGTGATTTTGCTCTTTTAATGTGAATGCTGAAAATGATGAACTAGAGCCACTGCTCTCTCTACCCATGTATGCGGTCACTCTTCAGGCATTTTCAGTAGCTGCTCAATGTTCTCTGTAGAAGAGAGCAACAAAACAAACCGGGAATCTGGCAAACACGCTTCAGTTTTCGTGTACTTCGCAATCACTTCCTGTCTGTGGCTGCCATATTTTCTCCTCTGAAATAAAGGAGGGATTTATCTATCTACTCTTACCTCTCTAGCAAGTCCTCTGCTCCTGTATGTATCTTTATATGCCCTTTGAATGCTGCAGAACTTTATCCTTGCAGAAGTCTGTCTATGGTAAATTCAGCCTAATGCTTGACAATGTAGCCTTCACCCTCTATCCAAACCTATGACACAGCATATGCTACGTAGCGTCTTTGATCAGAAGATGCCTGTTTGGATTCCTTTTGTAGAAAGAAGAAATAGATACCTCCTAGGAATAAGTATTTTACTGTGGTCAGCGAGGCTTTGGCATGCATCTCAGATAACAACAATAATAATATAAACAGTAACAGCTACCGTTTATTAAATCCTTACCACTGCGATACTGCTTTACATACTGTCCTAAGCACTCTGTCATCTTACTTGATTTTCATAGCATCATTTCCTCTAATGTACTCATGAGAAGCATGAGGCAAGGAAAACCAGGTGACTCATGAAGTCACGTAACACACAAACAGCAGAGCCAAGATTTAAAGCCAGGTCTGTCTAATTCCGTGTGCATACTTTCAACTGCTACACAATACCTCCACAATGAAAGGTTTTTTTCAAATCTGGATGGTATTGATATTTCTAAGTCATGTGTAAAAGCACTAAATGCAGACTTCTCACCCTTCACCCCAACCCACCTCCATCCAAAAAAAGCAACATTTCCTGGGTTTAAGCAGACACCTCTTGCCTGGATGCAATGAATAGAAATAAAGTTTATGTTAGGAGCAAAGTTTTGAATATACTTGAGATATTTAAGTTTTATACCTACCTTCCCATGTTACTTTGTTGCCCAAAGGTCTTTATGGATACTAAAGTCTCATCGATTTTTACCAGTTTCTACTAAATTATGCTGGAAGAGCAAGCTAATGCTAACAAAGAAGCTAGCTTGACAGATAAAGCCCCAAGGAAGCAAAAAAAAAAAAAATATCTATATTAGAGTAGTATTAGCCTAATCCCACATCCCAAAATACCATACTTGGATTAACCAATCTCTCTTAGATAAGCAGGATATAAATTAGCAATGGAAGACTTGGCCCAACCTCTCTGCTGGAAGCATATTATTAAGAGACCATGCCCAATAGCATTAGGGAGAAACGTGTTTGACTACAATCTTGAAATCCAGTGGGAAAGAGTGCCAACTGGCACAGTTTCCTTTATTAGTTCAGCCTCTCTTGCTTATATAACATAGTGAGGCTAAAACTTTATGTTTCATAAAGTCAGTCATCTAGTATAGACCATACCTATCACAGACTTAGAAAATATTTTGCAAAATGTTGCTCTAGTATAATCTATCTCATCTTATTGATTCACGTTTTTCTGAAAAGGGACAAGTGTAACTTTTTGTGCCCCATCCAACCAAATCACGCTTCAATAAAATTGCTTTCCTCTTTCATTGTTTGTACACATTTTTTTGATTGTCTGATAACATCTGCACATGGGAGTGTAAATTTCAACATTGTTGATGTTTCCAAATAGTTATAAGTTCCAGCTGTTAGTCCTTTTCTCTCCAGCCGAGATCTAACATTACAAAGGAAAAGGGGAAGAAAAAAATATATATATAACTAGTTCCCTAGCCTCTCATTACAGAAGAGATAAACTGTATGGTAAAAATTTTATTAGCAATTATATTTTTAACAAATCAGAAATTCTCAGCAAGCAGTATGTAAATATTCCCAGTTGTCTCTATCATTTTGAGGTGGGGAGATCAGTGATTACAACCTGGGGATGCAGAAAGTTCAGATAAACCACAGAATTGCGTGCCCCAGAAAAATCATTGCACATATGTAGAATTTCATAAAAGGTATTCCCTTGAAGTTCAAGAACATTGATAAAGTAAGCACGGATCATTTTATAGGTGAGGGCCTTGATAATTAACCAGTTCCTGTCCCTATTGCTCTCCAAGTGACATCTATTCCAACTTAACTTTGGCAAGAAAAAAAGACTCTACAAGTTGCTACTCCCTGTTTTAATGTAGCAGGGGAGATGAAACACCAATGAGAGGCCTATGTGATTTCAAAGGTAGGGAGGCAATGTATTACCACCTCCATCATGTAAAATCCCTTACACGATCACCTGACCAAAGCTTCCTATTGAGGAGGACTGTGCCGAATGGATACATGAGGATAACAGACAATCCACTTCATAAAATAGATATGCGTCAACCAACCAATTAATAATTGAATACCTTTTATGCTATGCCACTATCTGCTCATTTGAGAGTGTTTATAGAAAGGGAGTGCTTGATTTTCCAGAATTTTTTTTTTTAATCAACTTCAGGAAACTTGTAGTCATCCATGAAGTAATTAAGGGGCATCATTTTCAGCTACCTGCTTGAACTCACTGTGCCTTAGTGGATTGCCTATTTAGGGAAATAAAACCCACATAATTATGTCCCATTTTTAACTTTTAAATTTAAAATAAAGTAAGTACAAATATACATTATGCTTAAATCCCTAGAAACATCCTCCCCTTAAAGGTAATCGCTCACCCAACCATAGAGAAGAAATAATGTGATAACCAGGCTTTCTCTCTAAAGGATTAGAAGCAGATTTTTTTTTCCTCACAATTCCAAGAGTAGTAAACTGAACGGATATGAATTGGCAACAAAAGACTTGATAGATGACATGGTTTCTTTGAAAACATGGTTCCTCTGTAACCAAATTAGTTTATCTTTCTTCATTCTCAAATACCAGTGAAATCTGGCCTCTTTTCTTGACTAAACGAGAAGATAATTATCTCCCTATCCCATAAGGTTATGATAGGATTCTCACTGTTTTCTTAGCCTGGTGCTTTTCCCATTGAGTATGTCATCCACAAACAGACTACACAGTGTCTTTGGGAAATTGAGGTCAGGAGGGAATATGCCACTCTGCCTGCCAGGCTCCCTAGTATGTTATTTCACCTGCTGGGTACAGAAACTTCTCTCCAGAGTTCAACAAAGAAAGTGCTTCCTTGATTAATCACATACGGGTTCCTGCACCCAGGGGTCACTGGGTGATGATTCCTTGATACATAGCAAGAGAATCCACCATATAAAGCTGATATTACTGCTGCCATCAACCCTTCTGGTATACACTGTTCCAACCTGTAGGTTCTAGCCACAGCCAGCTTGTGTTAATAAGATTACAGAAAGGGACTCCGCTCGAAACGGCAAAAAATCCTGGGAAAACTTTAAAAATTCCCTATCCTCCTCTGGAACAAAAGAACTCATGTTTTTCCTCTTGGCAGATCTTGTTTTCTCGATTTTCTTCATTTTCTTTAGTACTCTCTTTCCATATATACTGCCTAAAACAACCATGAAATGGTTTTGTTCACAGAGCGTTCTTATTCACACGGTTTCCACCAGCTCACGGATATGCAACCAGTCTTTATCTGAACTACTCACCACCACCACTGCCCCAAACAGCCTTGTCAGAGGCCAGTGACTTCTGTTTATTCATTTGGCGAATGGTTACTGAACACTTATCCCATTCTACACTGGATATTATTCTTGGTACCAGAGATAAAAGAATAAGCAAACCAGAAATAATTCTTGTGCTCATGGGACTCTCAATGGAGTGGAGAAGACATTCATTTCTCAATCATTTTTTTTTTTTTAAATGTGTGACAAAGTGGTGCCTGGGTGTCTCAGTCAGTTGAGCATCCACTCAGGTCATGATCTCAAGGTGCGTGAGTTTGAGCCCTCCCTTGGGCTCTGCGCTGCCAGCATACACCCTGCTCAGGATTCTTCCTCTCTCCCTGCCCCTCCCCTGCTCGCACTCTCTCTGTCTCTCTCAAAATAAATAAATAAAAACTTCTTAAAAAATCATAAAAATGTGTGATAAAAATGGGAGGGAGGAGAGGGTGGGTGATGGGTATTGAGGAGGGCACCTTTTGGGATGAGCACTGGGTGTTGTATGGAAACCAATTTGTCAATAAATTTCATATATAAAAAAAAAGAAAAGAAAAAAAATAAAATAAAACTTGTATAAAAATGAAAGGTTCATGCAGTTGAGAGACCCTCTAACCAACAGGTATAATCTACTGAGGAATCTGGGAAGATGTTCTTGATGAGACAACCTTGGTAACAAGCAATTAATTCCAGAATAGCAACAATAAAACAATAAAACAGCTACTGGAATTTGCATGACACTTTTCTTTAAGATAATACCTCCAGTTCCCATATCAAAAATAGTGTTTTGTCAGAGAATTCAGTAAGCCTATACTCTTAGAAAGGAAAAATAATAGTTACCAGGAGAAGAAAACACATTTACATGCATATTTGCAGTTTATGTGTTTCTATATTTTGGTCATTATCTACCTCTCCTTCGTAAAATGTCAGAGATTGTACACAGAGAAAGTCAGTGTCTTGGTTTTTATCAAAAGATCTGATGGTTATATCTTATTTGTAGTTAAAAGTTCATGGATAGACCTCATGCCCTATTAGCTTGCCCTACAGCACAGGGAAGCTCCTGGCCCCTGGAATCAAAGGTACAGAATACCGACCCCTTCTCCACCACCTACTAGTTTTCGGGCAAATTACATCAGTTTGAGGGACCTCAGCTGTCAATGCTTTAAAAGGAAACTAATGTGGTTTTTTCATCAAAGAGTTTATGTGAGAATTAAATGAGAATACGTTTTAATAAACATTTGGATAGTGGGTTAGTATGCCTCAAACACAGTTCCAAGAACTTTCCCAGTATTTATTCAATTCCTTCTCATAGCATACCAATAAGGAAGGTCCTATTAGGACATGTTATCACATTTACCTGTGACCTGGCCAAGGTCATACAACTAGCAAAAGGCAAGGCTCACCATCAAACCCAGAACTTACTCTCTTCACCATTCACTCAGAGGCTCTGAATACACTAAAACACTGAGTGAAAGTGCTTTATGTGTATTCACATGAAAAATGTGAATTACGGTTGTTTTTTTTTTTTTTTTTTTTTTTTTTTTTTTTTTGCTGGCGGTCTACATATCCATGTTCTCATGAGTAATCATTCCAACTTTGCCCAGACTACTCCTATGCTCTAAATGCAGATTTAGACTTTCTCTTCCTTTTCTTTCACTTCCCACCCTTATTCTTCCAACAAAATTATCATTCTCTTTCTCTCTTCTTCCCTCTCATGTGCACTCTCATGAATCCCTTTAATGCACAGATATGTGACCTCTCCTTATTTTTAATCATATTATAATAGACTAATAAACAAGCCAAGAGGACTATAAAATATTTGCCGACGTGTATAATACCTGAATTGAATGTAAACAAGGCTTATTTAGCAAAGATTCTAAAAGCCCATGATTACATTCTAAGACAACTTTTCAGATGCTCAGTGGTGTTGAGATTTCAAAACCTGCTCTCATAGCCCATTGTCTTCTCAACATAGAAATTCTTAGGTTAGTTTATGCCACGGAGCACAAAAATTTCACTGAAATTTGTGATGGTTCAGTAACAAGCCTACCGGTGTTACGAGTATTTTCTGAGGAATGCCCCGTCAGGGGGAAGCAGGGGAGGCATGCTCAAAATTAGATTTCATTGCCATATTATCACTTATGCAACACCACAAGAAAATTGGAAGAATGAAGTCTTCTTTCAGTGTTTGCCGATGACTGTGTGTGAACTTAAAGTTGGATGAACTATTCTGGACAGGACAAAACCCAGACTTAAGTCTCCTTCCATGCATTCGGGGAACTATTTGGAATATTGAAATATACTATTTCATACCTTAAACAAAATACATCACATGGTCAAAATAATAATAGAGACTATTTTCCTAAGGCGTTTTGCAACTTTCCAATATGTTAAAAATCAGTTGGGCAATCTCCTCACCTCCCCCCAAAATGTCATTGTGGAATCACGACTATGGCATGTAAGGGGATTGTTCTTATATATAACACTTTTATTTCATTTCCTTTTAAAATCCAATAAAATGTTATCTCCTCATGAAAAGTTATAAAATTTTAGTCCTCTTGAAAAAGATTATAATTAATCTGAGGTTTCAGACACATATTTAATCTATTAGTAGAAAAATGTTCTACCTCTACTGTAATTATGTTGAAAAAGTTTGAGAGGAGCCTTTAAAAAATCTTTACCCATGCATTAAACAATTTTGAATATTGCTCTTTTAGTGAGAACAGACCAAGAGGAAGTACACTCTTAGCTGCAGTATAAAAGATTGGGGCTAGTGAGAGAAATGGCCTCTGGTAGTTTTTACATCACGGAATTTTTTTATCGGTGGAAATCACAGACCCTCTGTGTTAAGGGCTTCACAATAGAATTTTCACCTTTCAAATACAATTTAGCTTTCACACTGTTTCAAGATAAGGCGTGAACTGAGTGACATCTTAGCATCTTTTGATCCCTCACCTTGAAGAACTGCTCGGGACCATAATAGCACCAATCTTGAGTAGAGAAGTGGAACCGATTTTGCTAAAACATCTGAAACACACTCTTCCTAAATAGTAACACCTGGTCATGCAGAAAGTCCCAAGGAGTCTTTGTTCCCAGGAGATTCCCCAACCCAGTTTTCTGCTACTGGAGAGGTTTCAGTAACACGGCTCCGGTCAGAGAAGAGCAGCCATGGGTCCAGTCTCTGGGCTGTTCTTTAAATAGCACTGCTTCTCTGACTCTCCTCACGCTCAAGTTTTGGCTACAATGCAATTCCAACTATTCCTATCGATATTTTTCTGTTAATTAAAAATAACAAACGGCATTGTTGTCTGAGAGGAGTTATGCTCTCCATGGTAGATGCCACCAGAGCCTGAAAATCACTGACTTTGGGGAAAGCAGAACTCTGTGCCCCAATCAGCAACATCTGCGATATGAAAGGGGACTCCAGAGGTTAAAACCAATTTAAGCTTGTCAGTCTCTAGGCAAATGCCGCAGAATCTTCAGAAACAGCTTGTGACGAGGGCATGTTGAATGGAAATAAGCTCAATCAACCTTCCGGTTTGGATCATTGAGAACGCTGGGATTTTTTTTAAATTGTATTTATTTATTATTGTTTTGTCGTGTTTGGGGTTTGGTTACATTTGGCTTAAGCTCTTTATTCCTCGTCTGGTGTTACTTGAAGAAATGTGCGTTTCTGTGAGACATAGTTCCCCCCCGTTTCCAGAAATCTTCATGGAAGAGAAGTTCATTGCTACCATCTGCACTTGGTTTAGGAGAGCTTTGATTAATAAGGACCACCCTATTGTTCATTTGTTTGACATGTGGAAATATTTGTAATCTGTTCCCGGTGAGAGAGATTTCAGCAAGGACCTGGCTTGACTTTCAAACCCACGTTGCCAATGAAAACCAGCCTCCTGAATCCAGAGGTCAGTGGGGAACAAGCAAAGGTGTTTTATCCTCCCATCACCCCCTCCCGCAAACACCAACACCTGTTAGAAGTGAGGTTGAAACGATCCTGTTGGAACTCCGGGACAGAGACCCAATTCCAACCTGAAAGAGGCTCTGATGTGTGGTGTATAATGAGAGCTGGAGACTGCCCACTGCTACACATCATTATCATTCAGATCATGAAAGAGAATGAAATGGTTCAAGCAGATAACAGCTGTTTTTATTCTGCTTTTCAAAGATTCTCTTAAACAACCTGATCTCATTGCTTTTATTTAAGGGTGAACACCCAATTGTAAACATAGGAGAGATGCATTCTCATGATGTCAGTAATAAAAGCATGTATAAAGCAGCATGTGTATTCTGGAAAGCTAACTAACCATTAAAGCCAAGAAACATAGTCTGGCACAAATCTTATTATGTGTCCAAGAGGACTTGATGGTATGCACATAAGAAAATGTAATGAAACAGCGGGAAGGAGAAAAGAAGGGAGGGGTTAGGAGCCAGAGGGTTGGGGGTGCGCACTTTTGTATCTGTGAGATGTTAGCAAAATTAGAGAAAGGCAAAGCTGCCAAGATCATCTGAGAAAAGGGTTAGCATAGCAAGTAGAAATGCAAGCAATTCGGTTTCTATTTCACTGTATATTGTATTACAGAATCACCTCTTTGCATTTTTTATCTATTAGTTATAGACAATGAGGCAGTTACACAAGCACGCACAGGAAAAAGGAAGAGGCCCGGTTTTCCTTTTATCAGGAGCTCAGATCTCATTTGGGGCAACGTACGTCTATTGTGCTTATAATTGTTCTGATGATTATGATAAGGATTCAGAGCAACTTGCTTGAGGAATTCAGCATCACACATCTTTCATCAGAATTTCATGAAAATAAAAGTGTGTGCAAGGGAATTTTGAAGGGGTAAACTTATAAAAGGGTTTATGAAAACCTTTCTTTTAGAAACCTTATAAAATTGATATTCGTGATAATTTTTCATTTTTGTAAAAATATAGCAAGAAAATAGGCAATCTCTCCTAGATGCACTGTAGGATGACAATGCTTATTTTTAAATGTTTTCTTCTCATTTCAGTATAATAGGTAGCGTCCTTTGTGAAATGGGTCGTATGTGTTAATTACAGTAGAAATAGATCATCCCTTTACTATACTTGGTAATAAAAATGTTTGTGTCTGAGAGAAGCATGTGTATGTATACACACACAAAGTTTACACCTAAGGTTGGTTTATGACCCACATAAATTATAACATTAGACCAAAAGATGAGTTCGACAAGCAGTTTAAAATTGGGAATCTGCTATTCATATGCTTAGACTTGTGCTTTAAAAAAAAAGAAAGTAGAAAGCATTAAAAGTGTCAGCTGGGTAGATTTGCTGCTAAAAAATTCTTGTTCACCTGTGCATAAAATACAACCGCCCCCAAGGGTGTGCAGTTTTACAAAGGCAAATTAATCTTTTATCTGCCCAATGTTCAAACTACAATATATTTCAAAATTGAACAATATAAACTACTAAATGTGAGTGTTTTAGATAGTTCTGCCAAAGAAAAACCACAATGCATAGTTTGGGATCCTAAATTATAGCTGGATTTTCTGCTCTCAGATGTTGATTAGTTTATGTGGGAAGGGGCCAATGAAATAAAGTAGCAATATCTGGAACCACCGTATGACTTTCTGTTTCTTTGTATCAAATAGGAAATAATGTGGCAAACACTGTTTTGAAAAGGCTTTTCCAGCTCAGTTAGGAACAGTGTTCAGATTTAACTGCAAAATTTTTTCATCAGGGTGAAAAATGCTGATTCCACGGGCTTGTGTTAAAACAGTAGTGCACACATACACACACAGAAGCACAAATACACACAAGTGATCATTCCTAATGACTTAAACTGATATGAAAATATTCTATTTATTATTGACTGTGGCATGTTAGTTTTCCAGGTTGTGAGTTATCTGCGTTCCAAACTCCTTTTCTTTTTCTTTCCTCGGAAGCACCTGGGTAGGGTCATTCTGCTCACTGGTGTATCCACTACCAAAATGCAAGTGCAAATCAAAGGACACTATAAAGAAGACACCCATCACCCTGGAGAGGAACACAAAAAGCATGCAGATTTATATTGATTAGCAGCTCTAGATCTCTGATAAATAAATGTTTTTCAACAATAACACCAAAGTAAGGATTTTGAATCTGCAAATATATCCTGAAACACAGAAGCTGCGTAGGTTAGGCAGCGAGGGAAGGCCAAGGGTAGAGCTCTGGAATTCAGAGGAGTGTTTCTATTTATGGCACGTTAGATAGTCACATGGCTATGAAACATGAATTTGGATGCCAAATGAATAACAAGTTTGAAGGCTGAGTGCCAAGTGACTTTAAACATCTGTGAAGTGAAAATATCCCTGAACCAAGGCATGCTACTGTATCGCAAACAATTACTGTTACTGATCATTTTTCTGCTTTAGATAAAGTGCATCTCTTTTGGTGGGAGCAGGTACTAAAGGCTTTGTGAACTGTAATTAATCAAATCGCAAATGGACCCAACACCCTCGACCCCCTCCCCTCCCCCCCCCCCCCCCCCCCCCCCGCGCGGACACGTGTACACACACACACACACACACACACACTTTTTTGGTAAATCCATACAAACAAACTCACAACTTCTTAATATCTCAAAGAAAAAAACTGGTGATTTGTTACCAAGGAAGATACATTTCACCTTCTCACTTCTCCAAGATTCATTGTAACGCAGAATCAGGTGGAGCAGGGAGATACCTTGAAAATCTGCCCCTTTACCCCTGCTTTTGGTATATTAATGACTACAAGATGTTGAATGCTTATTTGAGCAGTTAGAAGAACCGCTTCCCAAAAGGAAAAAGAAGTGGGAACAGACCCAGAGGAGCAATAAGTTAGTGGACAGGTCTCAAGAGCTCTCAACATCAGCACGTTCCAGAGCTTAGTAACAAAGCTGAGACTATTCCATGATCTCTCCATCAACGTCAGCTCTAACATTTTCTTTCATTATGACTTTTAGAACATAACTTCTCTTTCATAAACTTCAAGTATTTTTCTGACATCGTAATTTATTGCACGATGCTAAAAAATTAGCATTCCGCCATTGCCTTTTTTGTCCTAGTCGTGAAACGCTTTAGAGAACTAGAAAGAGGGGGAAATGCGTATGTGAAGCCATGCATTAAATGTAGGTTCCTCTTTAAAGGATGGGGTAGAACAGAAATGTCCTGCTTCCAAAATGCTTATTTTGATTTTGAAGAGCCCTCTTGCCTAGGTGCTGTTCTTTTCTTCGTTTACTTTTCTTTCAATTGTCTCGCTTTTCTCCACACATCCCTGATGCAGATTAGCACAGGCCTCCAAGCCCCAGGCATCAAAGGAATTAGGTCAGACCCAGAAGAAATCAGGTTGCAGGCAAGAAAAAAAAAATTTAATAAAATAGAAGCTATGCCAGCCTGGTACTTCTGTATTCCTTCAGGCAGACTAAGGAGCCCTGGCCTTAGATGTGACAGTATTCAGTAATAGGGATGCGGGGAGAAAAGCAGAAAAGATGTTTGAGAGACCAAAGATTTTAACAGTATTAGCAACATGATGATATGCTGAATTTATTTAAAGCTAGTCTGTCTATGCTGCTTGGGCAGGGTGGGTTCTCAGCCTAAAAACAATATTAGCAACTAAAGATAATTCCAGGGAAAATCTAGTGTGATATCTGCTTGCCTAGCACTTAGATTTTGAAAGAAAAAAAAAAAACTGTTTTGTACTTGTATTATACCTGAGATTAGTGGTCTCCTAAAGCATATGTATCTGTCTCCAAGAAAAGTCAGTTTATGTTAGCATGTTTAATGCTTCTTTATACTATCGGGTTTTGGGTTATGCTAAGGACAAAAGAAGAGAGAGAGAGATTTTATTAGATGTCCACGCTCAGTTCATTCTCCAGATGACCATTTTAGGTGCCATTATTACTGCCTCTGAAGTGATTGGAGGAGTAATTCGAATTCAACCTATCACATTATCCAAGGGCATTCTATGAATAGCTGCAACCCAGAGCAAGTTCTGGCAAAGCTGCAAGGCAGCCTATCAAAGTCAGCAATAGCATTCAAGAGTGTTTTCCAGAGTTAGCGAATGCAGATGAGAATATTTATATGTGATCTCTCAAACTATAGAAAGTATTTTGGGAAAGATATTTTTCACAATCCTTAGATTAGCCATTATGTATTTTCTAAGCATTTTAAAGGGGGTTTGGGAACCATGAAAGAAATCTTTGGGTGATGCTAGCCACATTTGCACGTTATCCCATTTAATCCTCCCAGGAGCCCCCTGAGGAAGATCTTAGTGTCTTTAGCGTCTCCTCCTATGATAAGAAATTGAGACACAAGCATTAAGCAACTTGCCCAAGACCTTAGAAGGTAGCAGGGACAAAATTTGAACTCAGGGCATCTGAATGAAGCTCTACTGGTTTCTCCACCTTGCTGCAAGCAGTTTTAAGTTTAAAAAAAGGCAAGATCTCTTTGAGTTTCTGAATGTAGTAAATCTCAGCTTGGAGAGCTTGTGAGAGCCCTCAGACGTACGTTAAAGAGATAAAAAAACGGTTATTATCAGTACTCTTATTATCAGTAAGATAATTTTAAGAAAGGAAAAATATTATCCTAACTAGCATATCCTGAGATATTATTTAAAGACAGATATATGGGGCGCCTGGGTGGTTCAGTCGGTTAAGCGGCCGACTTCAGCTCAGGTCACGATCTCGCGGTCCGTGAGTTCGAGCCCCGCGTCGGGCTCTGGGCTGACAGCTCAGAGCCTGGAGCCTGCTTCCGATTCTGTGTCTCCCTTTCTCTCTGCCCCTCCCCCGTTCATGCTCTGTCTCTCTCTGTCTCAAAGATAAATAAAACGTTAAAAAAATTTTAAAAAATACAGACAGATATATGTGTTTTTCTTGCATAAAATAATATAATACTCACTATAAGGGATATCGTATTATTCCCAATTTGAAGAAAGAGAAATTGAGTCAGAGAGATGTTGAGCAATTTCCCCCAGGTTATCAGCTAGAAAGGAGAAGTGCCAGGATTTAGGCCAGGGAAGCCTGGTTCTAGAGACAGTATATTTAACCTCCAGCTCCCCAGGTCATTGTTAACTGATTCATTATATCACATCGTATGTAAAGGAGTGGAGTTTTGTTAAATGATTATGTTGTGAATATAAATGAATACCAATCATTAAGGACATGTTTTACATATGCACGGCTTTTGTCTAGAACTACCTTTTCTCTTCATTATCTACCTAATTCTTCTTACTTATCTTTTAAAATCCATTTTAAACATTTTAACATTAGCCTTCTGGGATTCATCAGTGTGCTTTACAAGCCCTTCTGTCCTCACAGGAGGGCTGTAATGGCATCTTTTACATCGTGCAGTATTGCTGTACTTAACTTTTTCTCCAGCTGGACTCTAAGCCTCTTGAGGGAAGAAGGAACTCCATCTTGTATGACTTTATATCACTAGTAATAGTGCTTGTCATGTGGCAGGTGCCCCAAATAACTTGGGTTGATGAATGAATAAAAAAATAAAATGATGTGTAAATACTTCGTTGGAGTAGATGATTGGATGCAAGAAGGATGATGGATGGAGATATGAAAGAATAACTGCCATATACATACAGGAAATACGTGCATCAGTCCAATGTATGTGCCAACCTTATGTTTTTTTAATTTTCATTTACTTTTGAGATAGAGAGAGAGAGAGATAGACAGAGTGTGAGTGGGGGAGGGGCAGAGAGAGAGGGAGACGCAGAATCTGAAGCAGGCTCCAGGCTCTGAGCTGTCAGCACAGAGCCTGATACGGGGCTCGAACTCACAAGCTGCAAGATCATGACCTGAGCTGAAGTCGGATGCTTAACCGACTGAGCCACCCAGGAACCCCCCAACTTTAGATGAACAGAAATTCTTGGACATATTTCTTTAAAAAGAAACAATATTTAATGGACTCATTTTCCTACCTTATCTTTAAATACCATTCTTTCTTCCATTGCTGCCTTTCAATAGCCATTAATTATGATTCATCAAATTAGTGGTAAATTTGCTCTCGGAAAATTTCTCTACTTGTTTGCAATATGTGTATCTAAGCTTTTAAGCTTGATCTCATTCCTCTTAAGTCAGACATCCTAGATGCCTTTGGATGGAGATACTGCATCATATTCTCTGGCTCCCTAGCTGAAGCCCTCCATTTCTTTCCACCATTTGCCTGGCAGGTGCTACTTGGAGATTTGGCCTCTGTTACACCCTCCTAGATGTTAGCCATGAAAATAGCAAGAAATCCTAAACCTACTGCCAAGTGTGAATCTTCTACTTCAGAACAGATTTTTCATCCTGGTCCTAACAAGGAATAAACCACATAATATTTCCAATATTTTAATATGATGCCATTCCAAATGGCAGATTATATTTACCTACCTGTCAGAGCAAGAATAAAAAGAATGTTTTCTTCATTAATAACCATACATTGTAAGAAAACATTAATTTCACCTAAAAAAAAACCCACAGAAATTTCAGGCTACCATCATGGGTGCCTCTATGATACCATTTATGAATATAATACTCTGTTAAGAATGCAATTACCAGAGGCGCCTGGGTGGCGCAGTCAGTTAAGCGTCCGACTTCAGCCAGGTCACGATCTCGCGGTCCGGGAGTTCGAGCCCCGCGTCAGGCTCTGGGCTGATGGCTCGGAGTCTGGAGCCTGTTTCCGATTCTGTGTCTCCCTCTCTCTCTGCCCCTCCCCCGTTCATTCTCTGTCTCTCTCGGTCCCAAAAATAAATAAAAAGCGTTGAAAAAATTTAAAAAAAAAATAATGCAATTACCAGAGAAACATTTCTCCATGAAGGATTTGGGGTTTATAACCAGAGAGATATTATCCACCGCTTTGAGAGTTGCTTTGGACAATTACTAGTCAAAGCTTAAAGATATAAAGGAATGTAAAGATTGGCCTTTTACTTGAAGTCAATAGTTCACTGATTTTTGTCAAGAAAAAGAGTTCACTGGATTTCCTTTTACACTATCAAACAGCTTCTCATTTTTGATCTGATAGACTAATTATTTTCCACAGTGGTATAATTTATCCCTTTAATTATTTCTTCAGATATTGATAGAGAGCCCACCCTTTGTCAGGCACTACAGTGTAATGTATTTTCTGACTAGTGGTTAAATATCTTGTTTCTCTCTCACTGTGTTTTTGCCCTCAATGACCCAGCGTTTATGACTACACAAACCAGCCGGTCAAAATCTACAAACGAAATAACATGGGGGGCAAAATATACATGTGTGCCAGTTTATTTTAATTAATAGTAATAGCAGCCTCCCGGCTTACATAATGTTAAACTCTTAGAGATTTAAGTCAGCTAAAGAATAGATGAATTCAAATTGTTGTCGGTTGCTACTGAAAGGCAAAAAGGGAAACTGGAATCTTGCCATTTTCTGGTTATGTAAATTAGAAAGTATGCAAAATCTCCATTCAATTCTTGTTTTAGCCAAATACTTGTGTGTAAAATTGAGGCACTACCACAGTATGGGAGTTGTGTGTGTGCGTGTGTGTGTGTGTGTGTATTATATATATATTTTTTTTTTTTAATTTTTTAACTATGATACTGTATTCATAGAAGTATACCTAAACCTATACGGGATGCAAACGACAAGGAAACTGAGCCACTAAGTGTAAGAAGTTTGTCCAAGTGGCCTGAAAAACCAATAGATTCATATACAAAAGTCATTGCAATTTTTAAAGTTCACCAACATAATCTCTTAAACCAAATTAAAAATTACAAGTTGGAAAATATTTGTGGGTTATCAAAACATTCTTTATGTCTGGCCTGCTCTGTGCTGACTCATAGTCTTGCAAGTCTCATGGGATGCTTCTTTAACACATTTCACCTTTCTTTCTTCGGTTTGTAGGGTAGAAAGAGTCCCTTTAACTCCTGAAGACAGTAAATCACAGATTGTGTGGTGGTTCTCAGAAGACACTTAAAGAACTGAATTGGATGCTCTCCATAGCACCCTTGCCAAAAGAGTTCGGAAATGACTTCCAGCTTCCCACAGTAATAAAATGGCACTGTTTGGCATCTTTAAGGTAATAAAAGTGAATTTTTTCCATTCTAGTAAATGAGAAGAGAGGCCTGGTTGTTTTAAAAACTGATTAAAATTCATGTGTTTTCCTCAAATTATAGAGCATGATATGAGCACACTTACACGTGAACTTCAGACCACCTCAGAGCATTATTATATCCAGCTCTCTGAGGGAAACAGGATGTGCTAGTGGGTCAGTGGAAGGGAGCCTGGGAAGGACCCATCAGGTGCTGTGAATACTGAGGCCATCATTCAATAGGTGGCACTCTTCCCTCTGAGTCAGTGAATGAATTCGAAGCGTGCTCTTTGGAGGATGTTATTTTGCTTGAAGGAAACATTGTGGAAGTTCGTAAGTGTTTCTGGCACTGTTAAACAGCTGCTGAGTCTAATCGCAGACTCTGGCTGTATTTTGGTGATGGGAAAAGCTCTAGAAAACAGGTTTCGTGTCTTTAAGAAAGCGGCTTATGCAAGGCATTATCGTCATTTGTATACAAGACGTTTTGAAATTCAGTTTCACTCTCTTCACCTTTCAAAGGAAAATCTTTTGTCATTCCTATTTGACTCATAGGGTCTAGGAGGAAGTTTGATCATCTTCCATTTCCCATCTGGTTATTCATAAGGCACCTGCATGTCTGTGATTTCTCCTAGACTACACAATGTTACCGACTGACAACAAACATTTTATAAAGGAAGGCCACCTTTCAGAAAAGGCACCTGAACATTAGAAGCTTGTCAGCCAAAGGCACGGGATATAGCTTTCTATCCTTCTTCCTTATTTCAACTGTACCAGAAACCGAAATTATAATTGCGCTAGCCAGAAAAGAGAAGATTGATACTTTTTACATGTAGTCCAACCCACATTTGTCTTTGTTTAATATGCTGCAATTAGAAGGCTATTACAAACAAATTAGTAGTATCATGGAAGAAATTTTAATGACTTACTGATTTCAATTATTGCCAAATACCTTCATCTAACCGTCCCATTCTTAATTGAGAGACGCCAGTGTGTGTATTTATATAATCTCTTTGTTAAAATTATGCAATAGTGGCCTCAGTAGTTAGGGGCTAGTCCATTAATCAGGTAGACAAAACTCTTACAGAGGTTAAACAGATTATTACAAAAGTAGCAGGATATAGACACACCCAGTTTAACAATAGTGGGGAAGGAGGTGTCCCCAACAAAGATATGATAAGAGGAAGGGGAAACATCACTGCAACTCTTAACGATGGTCTGTAAACACTTGAGTTCATGTTTATTAAGCCCGTGACAGCTCACTTCAACAAAGACAGAATTAGATGTACATGCTAATGCCTTTTGCTCACAAATACTCCCAGTGAGTCTGACCCAAATCAGAACATCCGACTTCAGTGGGTAGCCATCTGTGATGAAAAGGGGAATGTTTCCTTCTGGATCAGCCCTGAAATACCAGTGGAGACAGTGTTCCTGCAGCTAGTCCTTGATTTTCACCTTCAAGTACGTATTTACCTACTAAATGATGTGATCTCCAGACTCATCAAAGAGGTTTAAGAAAGAAAAGTGTAGTTAGTCCCTGATACATAGCTAATCATCCACAAAATATGACCCAACATGTTTATAGACCTATACTTGCCCTTATTCCTTTGTAATGTGATTTAGCCATTCCTCTCAATATTCGAGCAATGTGCTTTTCATGGCCATGGAACATATTTAACTATGAACAGAGAAGTCAATCAGTAAGTATTTACTGAATGAATAGGTAAATGAATAAACACATTAAACTGAATTTCTCATTTTTCTCATTGCTAAAATGGAGGTAATCTTACTTTTAGTAACTATGTAAGGGCAAGAACTTTCATGTTCTTGATTTTTTCAAGTGTAATAAATTTATCCCTAAATACAGAAACTGTACTGTGCTACCCTAAACAACCTTCCTGCTTAAAAGTATTAAAAGTTAAAAAAAAATAGCAAATTCAACATCTCTTACATTAGCAGAAACTTTCTAAAGAGTTTATAATTACACTTGAGTTTGTCCCCTTTTCTCTCCCTTGTTACCTTTTCTAGAACTTAAATTATTTATCTTCTACATTCCAAATATTATTATATATTTGTTGTAGATAAAACAATCACTTTCTTTCAAACATTTCTAATTGTGATTTTTAAATCTAACGTGTATAATTTGTACCCACTGTATAAAATTCCATTTATCCATTCATTTCACATATGTCAGTTGAGTGTCTACCATATATAAGATAACCTACCAAAATTCAAGGATGCAACAGAAAATATTCAACTTCTCTTTATTCCTTGTGTTTCAGATGTCACCTAATGCCACTGGTTTACTTTGATTTGGCCAGGGATCTTAAGTGATCATACAGGCTAAAGCTGGGCCTTTACGAGAGTGGTGCTGAAAGTTGTCCATACTTAGGAAGCATCTGTGACTATGTATGTAGTAAAACAGGTTCTGAATTTCATTCCCCTGGAATCAGGCTCAGTAGATTTGGCACAGAGCCCAGAAATCTGTGGCATTTCTAACAAGCTTCTCAGGTAATTCTCAGGCAAGTGGTCTTCAGAACATGCATTGAGAATCACTGTTTTACAAATTAAAGAGATTTTTTTTTTCTTTTCATGCCATGCTTCATTCTAGGTACAACACACATCTTCTTTTCCTTCCTCATTATATGCTCCCTATAAAACATGATTTAAATGTTCCTGAATTGTGCTTTATAATTACAGAAAAATCTGTTGTGACCCACAAGGACTACTACAGTATTTTTCATCCTTCTAAAATGGATAGGGGTTAATGAGGGGTATTAAATGCGATTTTTTTTACAAAGTCACATTTTGATATGAAAAACACTTTAACTACCATGGTTCAACTCTAAGTTAGTAATTCGTTATGATGAAAATTATGGATTTTTAATCATTAACTTTGACTATCATTTTACAAGATAATTTTCACAAGTTTCCACCAGGTGCTTTTCTTTTATGCTTTCTTTTGTAATCTTCCCTTAAAATATTCCATTGGGTCCTAATATGAATTTTTCCTCAGTCCCTTGGAAGCAAGAGAGAGAAGTAAGATCTATTCTGCTTCCTATGCCAAAAATACCTTACCTCAAACTCTTTGAATGGATTATTTCTCTCCATAAGCCCTTCAGTAATATGGCAATGTCATAGGTTGTGAACACAATGACATTATTTAAGGTCAGAATAGATAGAAAAATCTGTGACTAGCCTCTACTTCTTGTATTAGGGTCTACCATTCTCCCTTAGAAATGTTGGCTTCTTATTTCATAATTTGAGTTCCAGACATGGTTTTCTTGCTACTAAGGTTGATAGGTCATTTCTTTAAGAAAGTTGGATATGGGGCGCCTGGGTGGCGCAGTCGGTTAAGCGTCCGACTTCAGCCAGGTCACGATCTCGCGGTCCGTGAGTTTGAGCCCCGCGTCAGGCTCTGGGCTGATGGCTCGGAGCCTGGAGCCTGTTTCCGATTCTGTGTCTTCCTCTCTCTCTGCCCCTCCCCCGTTCATGCTCTGTCTCTCTCTGTCCCAAAAATAAATAAAAAACGTTGAAAAAAAATTTAAAAAAAAAAAAAGAAAGTTGGATATATTTCTAACCTTTTCTAATTTGAATATTGCCATTGCGTGATCTGGTGACATTTTTATTTTTTTCATTTAAATTTAATTAACTTACAGTGTTATATTAATTTCGGGTCTACAATAGTGATTCACTAATTCTGTACATCACTCAGGGCTCATCAGGACAAGTGCACTCCGTAATCCCCATCGCGTATTTCACTCATCCCCCCACACACCTCACCTCCAGTAACTATCAGTTTGTTCCCTACAGTTCAGAGTCTGTTCTTTTGTTTGTCTTCCTTGCGACTTTCTTTTTAGAGAAATCAATAATCCCCAAGCTGCCTTAGGAGATTTCAGTTGCTATTAGCCCTAAGGACAACCTCCAGTCAAATGTGGCACCATTTAGACACTTGCTTTGCATAACAGTACCACATTTACTTTTATTTTTCCTTCCCTTTAAAAAAAAATCTTTTTTAAGAGGCTCACTTGGAAACAGGTCATAGTAGACCATTTTCAAATGTTCAGTTTCTTTAAATGCTCTAAGCACATTCACTTGAATAATCCAGCTCACTAAAGACCGAAATCTATTCTAGCTATTTGTGAAAACATAGTGCCCAACACCTACCTGTCCAACAAAGACGTTAGGGCTAATCAAAACAAAATGAACCATAATAGCTCCCCCTCCAAAATGAAATAAAAAATGGATTTTTATTTTGAAAATTTAAAAGACTAAATAAATTTGAAACGCTGCTTTAAAATATATATTTCCACATGATAATATGCCCTTGGGCCTGGAAACAATTATAATAAAATTTTGTGGGGAAAACCCCCCACTGTTTTTGTGGTGGCATTTCTGCCATGGTTCCAATTAGAATTCCTATAAATCTTGGAATTGAGCAAATAGGGAAATAAAAATCTCATAAAATACCTGTCTGTATTCAAGCTGAAAAAAATGAATTTGGATAGGATTCCAAATCAAACTTTCTAACTTGTTGAAGTTGATGTTATACCTGTTTTTCAATCTGTGGCAATCTGTGGCAACTTACCTAAACAGTTCCAAGTTAAAATAGAATGTAGACTTTGATCTTTCCTTTTTAAATGAAATCATGATAATTTTGGCTCAATTACCTACACTAATGTAACCATTTCCCCACATGGGGTTCTGTTAGAAGCTACAAATAAAAAAACGACTGAAAGGTTTTCTCCACAAATAATAGCAAGGCTGAGAATCCAGGAATCCAATGCGCTGTGGACCAGTGACAGACCACGCAATGGAACTCAGCCTCAAAATGGGCAAAGGAGGGGCACCTGGGTGGCTCAGTCAGTTAAGTGTCTGACTCTTGGTTTCAGCTCAGGTCAGAATCTGATGGTTTTGAGTTCAAGCCCCACACCAGGCTCTGTGCACGGAGGCTGCTTGGGATTCTGTCTCTCTCTTTGCCCCTCCCCCGCTCACTCTGTCTCTCTCCCAAAATAAATAAATAAACTTAAAAAAAATGGACAAAGGAACTTTTTATCAACAACTTTACAACGATAAAATGTAAAGTAGAACACATTTACACTTTTGATTGTTTCCTTTTCAGCAACCTCGTACAGAAAGTTTTCTTTATCTTTTTAAATGTCATAACTGCATAATTGTAAATGTTATGCAAATTATCTATTACTAGCTGAATGAAAATTCCAAAATACTAAGCATCATCAAACTTTAGAAAATACACAAATATCTGTAGGACAGTATTTTCAAATGATGCATAGAGGTAAATACAAATGCCTTTTGAATCATGGGCAACGCTTTAAAAAAATCTTAAAGTAGGAAAATCCCTTGAGGAGAGGCCTGACTCCCTTTATGAATGAAAAATGTTGCCATGAGGTAGAGGGGATCCATCTGGGGTTTTAGTCCATCTTATCCCATCAGAGAGGACACCACTAAAGTATGTTTCTCACAGTGAAAATATCTCATGGTGAAGGTTGACCTACCTTCACTGTCTTTTAGAAATGTGTTATTGGAAAAGGATAAGTATTCTAGGTCTACCATAAGCAGTCAAGAAATTAGATGTAGTCATAAGTAGGTGACAGCTTTTGTCTGGTGGGCTTGTAATTGTAACGAAAGCTCAGAGCTCTTTTCTTTTCTTGTAAATCCTAATTTACAGATGCAGAATTATATAAAAACAAGGAAAGAAAAACAGAAAGGCAAAAAAAAAAGGGGGGGAGCAAACTAGCCTATAATCTACTTCTTATAATCACTTACCAATAATGCCAAAGTGAAAACAGATTATTAAATTAGATAATGCTTTGGATAGGAAAAATGTATTTAAAGCACTCTATTTGAAAACATTCGTACCATAATTCTCATCAACATATTGAGTATTATCCTTCCTCCAGAAGACTTCAATATCATTAGATGTCTATCTCTTACACTTTAGTGTTTATGAAGGCTTTGTTTGTTTGTTTGTATTTATCTATCTGTCATCTATCAACAATCCATCTGCCTTAGTGGAGGCCAGATGGGTCCAGTAGCTAAAACTACAGAAGAAGCTCTCCTAGGTTGTTGTTGGGAAGTTCAATATTATTGCATCCCTAATAGCAGCTGCTTCTGTTTGAACTCAGGGTTATGGAAGATGAACTACATTAAATGGTAAATCATTAAATATCAGCTGAGTAAAAGCACTGTGGTGCGGTCCCTGCTTCAATCACCAGCCTCTGCCTTCTTACGTGAAAAGTCGCTCTTCACAATCACACAGTGGAACACTGACAGAAGGCCAAGGCTGAAACCACACAAAAAAACGCAAATGGCATCTTTTGGGTTTTCAGTTGGCGAGGAAATGATCATGAGCAAATATTCAGCCATGGAGCTGAAGCACAACATTGCATTTCACACAGCTATAAAATATTTAGGAATGCATAATCCCTTTAGAGCCTCATTTTCTTCTCCTCTTACGTGTTTATTCTCCAGGAAAAGAAAAACAACTGTTTAAATTATGTCCACCTAATACCTTAGATTTACTGCAAAGCCTACAATTTGCTGGTTTCCTTTTACTATTGATCCTCTTTTTACTTATGGGGATGTGAACATCACAACCAGAGATACTCATACTTATTCGAAACTAACACTGTACAATAATGGATGCCATAAAGTAAGGTTTCGGGACTGTTACAAAAATTAGACCCTTCTCACCCACCTGAATGCGGTGGCAGAATAATCTCCAATGGCAATTACAGCTGTAACATCCCATTCCCTGCGTGGCTCAGCTTCCTAGCAGGACACTCACTACTACAAGCCGTGTCACAAGACAATGGTCTTTCTTTATCTTTATGCTGCATGTGCTTTCATGGCGCCTTGCTGCACCATGGGTTTGTCTTCTCCGCATAAATGTTGGGGCTATCACTCCAGTGTCAGACCAGATGCCAGTGTCGTGGCAAGATACTGGAGGTAACCACAGAGCATCCTCAGCTCCATATTCTTCTCACCTCCCCTGAATATACAGTCTGCCAATCAGTTTTACGATATGCTTATTTGGCAAAAGTATCCTGTCCTGTCGTTGCCACACTCATCTCTGCTGGAAACATATTACTTTCTATAGAAGGTAGAAAGAGGGTCTCTAAAATGCCCTTAGTAGTTACACGTACAGACGCATTTCACTCAACAGATGAAAGGAAGAATTTTCTCTTCATTTCTATAAAAAGATGTCATAAAATTATTTTTATACCAGTTATAAAACAAATGAAATGTTGAGGAAAAAATTGTTCACTAACACCCTACTTATTTTTAAAATACCTGAAACTTTAAAAGGATACACATTTTTATATCCATCGAACTTCTTTTTTTTTTTTTTTGGTAGGAACTGTATTATTTTATACATTAGAAAGGCGTATTTCATCGTAAAAAATCTATCTTTTCATTGCTGTATTAATGAGCACCTACCTCCAGTAAAAATATCATGGAATATCTTATATGCACAATGTCACATTTTGTTTAGGAAAGAAACGATCATACTCTTGTAACAAATTATAAGGCCTGGAAGGTCATCTTATTGTGTGACCTTAGGAAAATATTTATCAGCTGTTTGTCACCATTTTCTTGTTAGAATAGCGGCAATAATAATGCCAACCTCACGCATGTGTGAAAATAAAATAATGGAATAAGTGCTTGTCATAATACCTGGCACATATTAAACTCTTAGAATAAGTGAAATGTGTTTTTTGTTCCAAAGCATATGTAATGTGTCTCAAAACTTTACTAGGTAGTTTACCACGTTTCCTACAGTTTCTGCCCATTCCCTACTCTGCTGTGCATTTACTAAAAAGACTCCTTTTTATAGCTTCTCGTGCCACATGTTTTATCCACTGGAAATCTTTCAGAGACCAACCGGTGAGACCAACTTGCAAATATATTAACGGAAAACACACATGGCATGTGGCTGGCTACCTCTTCTGGGACATAAATAGACAAACAGAAAATGTCACTAATGTCACAGTGTCATGTTTTCGAAGAAATAGAAATCTTCATGAACCGCTAGACATCAGTTTGCTAACACGAAAAAGAAAAGACAACAATTTTGACAAAATTAAACTTAACCCTATGGGACCTGGTTATCCTCATGTTAGCTGCCTTTAAGATGTTATTGGCCTACACCCATATTCAGGTCAAACTCAAGATAACCGAGTATTATTTAGCAGCATTGGAGAGGGATTGAGGGGGAGGCAGGCATGTCCAGGACATCATCTAGAGGACAGAAGCAGGACATATACTTATTATTCAATACTGTCTTGTCATTGTGTTAAAATATATCCATCCAGACAACCCAGAATGTTCATTGGGCAGAAATGAGGCCCTAGAACCTGTAAGGGTTTGTGTACCTGAGAGCAAGGCACACGAGTGAGTCGCAATTTATAATGGAATTCGTAACTCAGATTCTGGATACTGAATAATCTAGCACAACTACAAGAATTGTTCAGTGCAGTGTTTCGAAATTTTGTCAATCAACTTCCTCTTATTTTCTCATCCCCGTAATAATGCTATGCACATATATGTGCTGTATGAATAACGAAGACAGAAGCGTAAGTATTTCATGACAAAATGCTACCTGAAATGTAAAAAGAAACCACTTAATTAATTCTTAAACCACTTAGACTAATTTCATCAGAGATTAAGTCATTCAACAAGTCACGTCATTACGGAAGCCAAGGTTAAATTGCTCTTTCTAAAAAAAAAGAAAGCCAATCTTTAAAGAGCTTTACAAAAATGAAAGAACTGATTGATCTCGCCTCCCTCTCCTCCTGAAAGAAAAGTGATCTATCTATCTACCAATGTATCCGGCTCTCTGTATAGTCACTCGCTCTTATCTGTACTGCTTACAAAGTTTCCAAGGACAGTACATTTTAGGATGCTAGTGCACATTTCATTTCCTAAGGACACCTCAATTTCTTTTCATTTTCGGAGAAGATGAATTTTGTCACTGAGCAGTCCAGACCCATGTTGCTTAAAAGGAGTCAGTTTCACACCAGCATTTACGGAAAGCCCAAGCTTGGGTGTCAGAGAGCATCCAAGAAGCGATGAAGCATCACTCGCAACTGCCATCTGTTGAGCGTTTTCCCGACAGCTGTATCTCTTGACCATCACAAATGTAGATAATCGCAAGAGGCATGAAGGAAGTGCCCAGCAGTCAGACACAGAGGAAAATTCCATGTTCATCTGTGAAACAACACTGCTTTTAATTGCCCCATAATGATTTTCTAACAGACACAATGGTATGTAGTGTAGTCTTAGAGTTGATTTAAAGCACACAATAAACCACAGTGCAGCTGAAAAACCAACTGAGACTTCTTAGTGCCAGGAAGGTTTTCGTCCTACGTGAACACTTAAGAGCATTTTCACCAGCTACTCTGTCCACAATCCACTTTTACCAAAAATAATTGCCTCTCTCGTGGTGCCGGGGCAGTTTTGAAAAGTAAATGAACATTTTTATTTCAAATATCGGCGAAGCAAAGTTCTGGTTTTAGTTTTAATCTTTGAGAGATATAATCCTAAAATAAGTTCACTGGCCGGGTGATGGCCCCAATCTTGCTTTCCTGATTTTTTTAAAAAAACTGTTTAATGTTTTTATTCTTATCCTTCAGTGTAAAAGTCCAATTATCTTCAGTCTTTGCTTCTTACAAGACATTCTCTGACACAGCGGTTGAGGTGGTATTGGCTGGTGAGACATTCAAATCCTTGACTTCTTAATGGGGGCAATTAATAACAACACTAGAAGCTACCATTATTTGAGGCCCCACTATGGGGCAGAATTCCTCTGAGGACTTCATAGGCTTGAACTTGAAAGATTCCAGTCAAAACGTCACGTTATGCGAAAGTCTAATACTCTGTTTCTGGGAATTCAGTTGTCAGAATATGATGGATTAATCAACAGAGGCTTTCTAAAATCCCCTGCTCCATCCCATTCCATAACATAGGAGAAAGAGAGACATGGAGAGAAAGACAGAGAGAATGAAGGGAACTCCAAAAGATCAACACGTTTCCACTTTCCATTAATCCCATCATTATTATAATAAGCAATATATGTTAACACTATCACATCTGTACACAACACCAACACACATGCACACACACACTCACGTTATGCACTCTGCACTCTCATCTCTTTCACCAATTGCCGGATCCCACTTACTTGTATATCATCATGTTACTACCTGTTACTGCTACTCAGGAGTGCGGCACCAAGAGCAGATATTGTACACAAATTAAAAAAAAAAAAAAAGAATCTGTGCAAAACTTGCATTAGGTGCATTTGGACTCGTTATCTATTTTTCGGGGTGGGGGGGGAATCTGCATGCCAAAATGAGCCCCACATGCCCTTAAATGATATTTTTCAAAAAAAAAAAATCTGAGCCACCTACCCAGGATCCCAGATAGCACAGAAACTTAGAAAATACACTTTTGAAGCCTCCTATCTATATTTGTGAATTCTCCATAATGCATTCCAAAAGCAGCTTTTTCTACAATGACCCACTATTCTTGGTAGTAAGGCCTGTCCCTGAACCTGACTTCCAGGTTCCACTACTTCATGGTGAATAATGGTGAGAGATAACAGCTAAATGCACTGTCACCTGGATGCTACTGTTGCTTCTTCTTCTTTTTTTTTTTTTTTAAATCCCACAGATATTTACACTCCAATAGTCTCTGGTTGTTGGTAAACATTCTCTTGTTTAAAAAAAAATTGCATGCATAATCCAAGAGGTGCTCAGGAGCCATGACTAAACAATATAATTTAGGGAAGAAGAGGGTATAGATACAGCCTAAATCTGCTTAAAGAATATTCCTTATCCCTAAATCAGTAGCAGAACATGGTCTCAGCCTACCATCAGTTTGTCGCCTGTCCTAAGAACAGCCCTCACTCCTACTTTTCCAATCATTTGCAGTAAAGAATGCATTCACCAAATGTGTAGTTCTTCAGCTGCGCCCTAGTCTATGCCTAAAGCACCCTTTGATCTCTTTCTTGAAACAACGGTTTCCACACACCAACTGATGCAAGCACTGCAGACATGTTTTCTCATATGAGAAATATAAGGGCTGTGAAATTATACCCACATGTAAATGGGACAAATAACTACTGAGTGCCTCACAGGTGCCAGGCAATGTTTGGGGAGGTGGAGAAAAAGAGGTGAACAAATGATTTGAAGCCTATGACCTGGGGTATTTTATATTGTTAACGGGAGAGATCGATAACAGGCAACCAGTATACGGCCAGGTAGTGACAAATGCTAGACAAAAATGAAAGCAAAGCGATGAAACAGAGAGGAATAGAAGTCGGGAGGAGGGCTTGTCTGCGCGGGGTCTGGGGAGAGGGGCTGTAAACAGTGTGGTTAGAGAAGCCCTCCTCTTGTGGTTCCATCTGAGTGGAGAGCTCTGTCAATGTCCCAGGGAATAGATTTCCAGGCAGAGGAAAGGCTGGTGCGAAGGCAAGAAGGTGGGAAGGGGCTTGGCATGTTTCAAGAGCTGGCTGTTTCTGAAGGCTTTTGTGGCATGTTGGTGTAAAAGCTGCCAAGGCTTCATTCTTGTCAAGGCGGCCTCGTATTTATTCTACGATGATGGCTTTCCTCCTTCCTCCCACCCCCCACTGATGTTAACGCGTCCTTTCTTTAAAGAAGTGATGTAAGATTTCAATGTTGGTTGGGCATTGTTGTTTTGTTTTCTTTTGTTTTTAATAGCCTAACTTGGCAATATAAAATGTTGGCAACCTTATGTTATTCTCTTTTTCTTGCCTTCCCCCAAACTGATTCACGAAATACAAAACTCTGTTAAGCTCTGGCTTAAGACGACATGGACTTAAAGCGCCAAATCCGCCCCCCGCCGCCCCCCCCCCCCCCACGCCGTGTCCATGGAAAACTCCATCTTAACGGGCTCCTTAGTGTTTGTTGTATTTAACTAATATTCGTACTTACTTCTTATTTCCCAGGCTTATTCTGAAAGAAAGAGAAACATTCAGAAATTCACAATGTGTATGTTTGGTTTATTTTAGTTTGTTTGTAACATGAAAAAGCGGTAGTAACATTTATGCCCGATTCTCTCATAAAACAGCATGTCAGCAGAACAGGTACGGGAGATGGGGCCCTCCCAAGATCTTTGATTGTCTGACATCAAAATTAAATGGGGGTGTTCAGAACATCTGGGCCTCTCCTCCTACTCCATCCCCCGGCCAGGATTTCCAAGGGATACCCCATGTTTGTTTTGTGTTTGTGTTTTGGGGGTAAGGTGGAGAGTTTGGAACCGCTTTTCCGGCCCCTCTTTTTTCTTTAAAGGGAAAAGAGAAAACCAGATATTTTCAAGGGAAATGACTAGTAGTGGCCAGTGTAACAAAGAAACCCCGCTAAGCCTAACCACAACCTGACAGAATGAAAAGTGATTCCACAGCTGCCACTCACCACAAATCCCCACGAAACATGCCAGGAAATCAGCTGAAAGCAGTAGAGAGACTGCTTCTCAGGGGCCACAAACATGACCCCCGGAGAATCTTCTGGTCCCATTCAAATTCAAAGTCGCAAAGGGCGGTGGGGGTGGAAGCGGGAGACAGAGACTTAGCAGCCCTGTGATCACTTTCAGGGTTATGATGGAACTGATTTAAAATGCAAAACCGAGTTCCATTGTAAGCACGGACACACACTGGAAGCTGAAGGGAAGTGGGATTTCATTTAGTGATTTTCAATTTTAGGGTTGAAATGGGGGTGGAAAGATCCACGCTATTTATTTTTCCAGAACTGAGATCGCCTCTTCTTTGTGCAGGATAAGTGAACATGGGCTGATCTATTACTTCTTTGGGTTTCCATGCTAATAAGGCATACTTCCCACAGAATCTGACAGAAAGGATGAATACCTTGCCCTGCCAATGGTTAATTTGTAGTGGCATGTGTCTTTCTTGAATGTTCATGAAGTTTTCTAATTCATCAGCACACAATTGGACTTTTTTTCCTCCCTTTGCACAGAATGAAATGCCGAGAGGGCAAGAGGTTGAGGGTGTTGCATTATCCCCCGGCCAATGTATTTACTGCCCCAAAAGTTATTGCTAATTTTTTTCTACCTCAGGAACAAAATTGTTCTTGGGCAAATAATTTAGTTCTGACCACACTTTAAAATGTTTATTACTGTCGAATCTGTCACAGATTGCATCAAGCCACAGAGATGCTAATCTATCTCATGTATTTGAAACTCCTCTGGGAAACATATATTCGGGCTTACTGCTGAGTGAACATGACTGTTGGGATTATAGAGACCATACAGAGTGAAGAAAAGCAGCATAGCTTTTCTGACTGGAAAGTAAACAATAGGGTGATTGTCGGCTTACACATTGGGGCCAATAGCCCTACTGCTGAGGAGCTCTATGTAAAAACCAAGATCAGCAAGCAGTCTTGATGTTTTCTTCTTGGAGTTGGATGTTGTCAAGGATTCAGATGCGCCACCCCAGTGAGTATGCAGGAAACAAAACAGGATATTCTTGTTTAAGGACTGCTTTCTGTAATTATGTTGATTTTTTATGCAACACTTGAACTTTTAAAAACTCAAGGATGCATGAGAAGTACTCCAGAGGAGAATAAATGATTGGGATTTTGTCTTGAGTGAAACGTTATCTTGTGTTCTTAACAAAATTAACTTGTTTGTATTTGTGAGTGGGTCTGTGAATTAAGTATACTTAGACTATGCCTGGTTTGCCTCCCCACCTCACGCACCCCCACCCCCACCATTTTCAAACAGGAGGTCAAGTTGTCTTTGGAACATCATATTTCCTGCTTGGAAAAGGCACTGGATTGTATAATAGTCTGACAGGAAAGTATCAAGAGCACCAGGAGTTTCCCCTGGAAGGCTCGAGGTAAATGTGCAGCACCTATGAAGTTCTTTCCTTTGAGCTATCATGAGCTGTTCTATTGTTGTGTATTCAAAGTCTTCAGAATGGAAACAGCTAAACTAAACTGTAAATGCTCTAAGGAAAAACATCTTTGGAAATATGTACAGTAGGCTTGCTTGGAAACATTGTACTTTTTTATCTGTCCTTCCTTGCTGAGGAAGGAACATCTGGCTCAGACACTCGCCAGTTAATGCTATCATGCTACAGACATCCGGTAACTTCTTTTCCATCCAAATATCAGTTCTGTGTATTAGACAAGGGATGTAACATATTTGTGTGCCAAGATACCTGATGTGGTGACAATTATTTGCCCTTTATTTTAACAAAATTGCTTCATGCTCCTTTTCTTTAATCAAAATGCCATGCAATTTCCTATTTCACTCGAATAATTCCCATAATTTTACAACACAATGAAAGGATTATAGATTAGCACAGGTCAATCTCCTCCATATTCTCCTTATTTTTCTTAAGATTCCAATCCACAAAAGGTCTTGGACCACATAATACTTCCGGGTCAAGGACACCACAAGGTCTCTTTGCAAAAGCACCCCGGCGGCTGTCCAGAGCAATCATATTCCAATGGCAGTGTGCTCTGAGTCTTAACCATTGTGATTCAATGGCGAAAATGAAACGTAAACTAGATGGTAACTACCGACTTGAGTCAGGGGCACGCTGAGAATGCTGATTTCCCTCCAGGGGTAGAGCGGTGCCTGGGGGTAAGCCTGAAAGGGTTTGAATCCAGATTCTACCATTTGGCAAGCAAATCACTCAGCCTTTCTTTCCCCTGCTTTTCTCCTGTATAAAAGGAAGATTATAATTGTTCCAATTATTCATTGCTGCATAACAAAATATCCCAAAACTTAATGGTTTAAACCAACTATTTATTATTATCTTTCACTTTTCTGTGAATGACTAGGCCCCATTGGGTGGTTCCCATTTGGGGGTTGTCATTCTGGTGGGGTCGGGTCCCAGCTGAATAGTAGCCTTGATGGGGCTGGCCGTCCAACATGCTTCGTTCACATTGTAGGCTGGTTCCCTTGAGGATCACTTTACACCTGACCCCTCAGGCTTTCTCACAGCATGGAGGCCCTAGTCTGACTTCTTCCATGGCAGCTCGAGGCTTCAAAGGAGCAAGGCAGAAGTCCAGACCTAGTCCGTGGTCTCTTCTGCCTCATTTTATTCATCAAGCAAGTCACTGAGCAAGTCAGCTCAGATTCAGAGGGAGAGAACTTAAACCCTGCCTCTCAGTTTGAAGAGTAGTTGATAATTTGCCTCCATCTTCAATCCACCGCAGATAAAATATCCACCACATAGAGTCTTGTGAGGATTAAATAATTGACCCGTGTAATGTGCCTAGACCAGTGTCTGACACTTGTAACATATTTTCAATAAAAGTCGTTTTTTATCATGTTCTAGGTCCTGACCTAGTTTTTATTATGCTCTGAATTCCTTTTATTCTTCTTCTTTGCATTTATTGCCATTTGAACTTACTTGTCATTATGTTTCTGTATATGTACACATGTGTTTATTTTCTCTCTCCTACCCAAAATATAAACTTTACAACCATAGGGACTTTTTTTTTTCTTCAGGGCTTGGAAAAATGTCTGGTATATAATGAGAGTACCACGAATATTTGTTGACTGAATAAGTGAATGAACCCCTAGTGAATATAGAACTTGGATGTTTGGCTGTGGAAAATGGGACTGTGATTGGGGTTGGGGGAATAGTGTGAACAGAGAGACCCAGAAAGAACTGACATTCTGATTTATTTACATGTTTTAAAAATTAGGATATCATCTGTTATCTGGAGAAGCTTTTAACTGTAACTCTCTTAAGAAGCACAACTATATGAACAAGTCCTACTTTACCTCCAGAATAGTTGACATTAGGCACAATTTGAAAACTGCCTTTTGCTATTCACAGGCCTTAGAATCTGACAGGTCTGGGTTTAAGGCCCTGCTTTGCTGTTTGCTTGCTTACTGACACGAAAAGTTTTTTTTTAAACTTCTCTGAGTTGCAAAATCTGTGAAGTCAGGCAACGAGGCATACCTCATGGGGTTCCTATGACAATTAAATTCAGTCCACAAAAGATTTCAACAAAAGGTCTGGACGCAGTTGATAAACATGTACCAATTCCCAAACATATTAAGGATAAAGAAGCTATCGATATGACTATTAATATACTCTACCTTGGAGTGGATGGCTTTTCAATTTCTTTGTTTCAAAAACTCCCCTTATGTTCTGGACACATTTTAAAATATTAAAATAATATTAAGTTCACTTCTTACTAATTCAGTATTTACTCTGTGGCCATATGGATCCATAAATTGACCTTTCTACTCCACCAGGATTTGACACAGGAATTGAAACAGGATATTGAATAAGTTTAACAACCATGTTACAAATAAATATTTAAATATTTACATTTATCAAGAAAAATTATGACCTCAAAGGAAGTAAATATCATGTCCAAAGAACAACTTCCTAGAATTCAAGGGGGATTCCCCACCCCAGACCCTTCGTGAGAATGTCCAAAAGTCGATTACTTTATCAACAGATGGGGTGGGTTTAGAGTTCAACAAATTCAAAGTGCTCAGAACTTTGGGGTATTTTTGAAAAGGAAACCACTTCCTGTTTTTTAGTGTACTTAGTATTTAAAAATAAATGTACTGACCAAGATAAACTGATGAATGTAACAATTTTCTTTCCTCAACACACACACACACACACACACACACACACACACACACGAAATCAACTCAAGATGGGCAGTTTATAGATATACACACATTTTTACGTAAACTCATAGTGAGTAAACTGGACACATTTTTTTTCTGTTTTATTGTTTTGGGAGAGCTCTCAAACATTTCTAACATTGCACAAACTGCTCTAGAATATGTGAAAGGTAGAAGCTAGAAAAAAAAAAGACTTGGCAGAGAATCATACGTATTTAAAAGGAAAATATTCAGCACTGCTGTTGTATATGGCTGGCAGCTAGACAGGACAGCATATATTCTGTTCTCCAAGCAACACAACAAGACATCAGAGCGTGCACATAGCAGGCACAGCGAGGTCCTCCAACGTGAAGGGGAAGGTACTTACAAATGTCACAGGATAGCACAGTAAAATTTAATCGATTTCTTTTTGTTTGGGCAGGGGAGGGATGTACAAATACAGGACTCACTGACAGGTTTGGTGCAACCAGAGAGTGGCAACGTTAAAATTACATGTATTTAACGTATCTGACAAATAACAGGTTTTAGTTTAGTTTTCTTTCCATCTTTCTTTAGAACTATATATCCGTTTTCATCTATTACAGTAATGTCTGTAACTAAGAGTATAGCCACATGGGCTGGTATCATCTTATGGTTCTTTGTTCTCAAGTAAATATACCTGACGGTGGTTAAGCATTAACCAATGGCAGGTCAAGGACCAATGGTTCTGTCAAACACCAATACGGGGAAAGTAGAAACCCAGATGAAAGAAACATAAATTAAATTCATCCTCGCGTTTCCATCCTTCCATATTTGGTTTCTTCATGACCCATATATTACAAAGATAAGTATGCCAGAACTTAATACAAAAGGGGGAACCCTAGTTATTCTCTATCAAGATCTGATTGGATCCGATTATATAAGGCTTCATATGGGCAAATATTGACATTCATACCACCACAATTTTTACTCTACAGATGTGCCGACGAAGGCAATTTTTGTATTTTGTTTTTATCTCCTTCCACATTTCACTCCTTCCGGAGAATGCCTAGAATTCTACTCTTTAAAACAGTAAATCCAAATGGTAAGAATTTTCCATAAAGGGCATTCATAAACATTTACCTCTTACTTCCATATTTATAGTAACGATAACTAATAACCTATACTTTGGATTACACCCTGTCCAATTTATCCAACCAAGACAAAAGCCCTTTAGGGAAATTTCAGTGTCTCGTCTATTATTTAACCTCATGAACACAGCACCATGCTGCCTCACTGAAAAAGATTCATTGCAAGAGTTCAGAGCAGATGAGATGGGTATCCTCACACAAATGTACAAACAAGGGAACTAATTTTTCTCTACTGTTTTTACAAAAAAAAAGGAAAGCTTTTTTTCACACTAGGCAAACAGCAACTGGTTTATTCTCATAAATTTACATCTCCTAAGTAGTGTCAGTATTCAGGCAGATTAGTTTAACAGGCCTTGTGTTATCATCCAAGGGAAAAAAAAAAAAAAAGGAAAATATATCCAAAGTCATCTGGTTAATTGGAGGAGGTGGGGAGATGAAGTTGCTTCCATTAAGTTCTTTTGGAACAGTTGCAAGATCCACAAAATCTGTTTTTAGCTCAGTCATTCATCCTGTTGGATGTGTGATGTGTTTTCAATTTAATGATAATTGCCCTTTCCATTTCTTTGATAATTGCCCTCTCTATTATCATTTATGGAGATTCAAATTATAAATCAAGACAAGACAGCCAGAAAAATATTATGATTGTCCCTTCTGAGGCCACAGCAACTCAAGTAACACTGCCAAAGTCTGAGAGTTTAAACCATTTTCATTTGCATGTTTCTGAACATTTTATTTTAGGGTCCAGTGGTTTTCCTAAAGAGGAGGTTGCATGACAATAATAGGACTGAATGATAATGGATACAGAGAATGTAAGTTTAGCTTCAATGCAACAGTTATAAATTTGTATTTGAAACCAGAGGCTTTCTCTCCTGGCTGTTGGAGAGTGAAAGTGAGAAGTCAGCCGGAAATGTGTGCTCTTAGTCACCTGGTGTCCTCACGGAGGACATTGCACAGCTCTGCCTCCCCTCAGTGCCCTTCTACTCTTTTTTGGGGACAAAAATGTCTTCTTCTCATTGAATATGCTCCATGATCCACACAATGAGATAAATGCAAAGACATGAGTGACATTTTTTCTAAGATTCCAGGAGCCATCTCCCAAAACAGAAGTAAGAAAATAAAAATTTGCACCCAAGACGTGGATCTTTGAGGGGCGGCCAGCTTGTACCTGCTCAGGAGATCCTATTATTAAAGCTTCAGGAATTTGGCAGGCTGTCTGTTCCCCCAGAAGGCCACTATTAAAAATTAATTGTATAAATTTTGATTTAAGTACATTGTACTAAAAACAAAGTCAATAAATACACAGAACTCATCACTTCCTAATTATTGTAGTACACTGTACTGTTTTCTGCGTTCTTGAGGGTATTTCTGCTTCTTGTATTTGAATGTTAAAAATATCATATCCTGGTGTGATAGGGAGCATCTCTTTCCAATTCTGCTGGTAACTTGGGACACATGAGTAGCTTAAAATCTGTGATGGTAATTACACCACTAATATCAAAAAATGCTGCAAATCATTGCTTTTCCCCCAGAGAGCTGGTTGTTAAGCATTTTGCTGTCCAGCCCTGGACAGTAATATAGTTTTGTGAGAAGGAGGACCTTGGAGCTGGGATGATCTGGGTTTCCTTTGGGCTCAATTAGCAGCTGGATGATCTCAGGCAGTTTACTTAAATTCTCTGAGCCTTAATTTGTCACTCTCCCGCTTAATATCCGTCAATAGCTTCCCATAACTCTTAGGATAAAGTCCAGAATCCTCAGGGCCTTCTTTCCCTTATCTTTGCCCCAGATTTCTTTACTCCTTAAATCCTAAACACTCCTCCTGTCTCAAGGCCCTCACATCTGGAATGCCCTTCTCTTTCCTCTCCTACCCATGATGTATGTCTCAGTTTAAATGTCACTTTCTCAAGGTAGACTTCCATGATAGCAATCCCCTGTACCTCCCACAAAATAAGTTAGGACCCCTTAGGATAAATTTTCATAGAAGCCTGAACTTGTCCTCACAGCACCTGTCAAAAGTGTAACAGAACTATTTTGCACATAGTCATTTATTTCATACCAAAGCCCCCTCTTTTGCCTGTGTTTGTCATGCATGTTGCTTTAACTCTCAGGCTCAGCTCTACACTTTGGTAACCTAACCACTTAAATTTTTATTTATTTATTTATTTTTTTACATTTATTTACTTTTGAGAGACAGAGCACAAGTGGGGGAGGGGCGGAGAGAGAGGGAGACACAGAATCCGAAGCAGGCTCCAGGCTCTGAGCCGTCAGCACAGAGCCCGACGCAGGGCTGGAACTCACGAACCGTGAGATCATGACTTGAGCTGAAGTCGGACACTCAACCGACTGAATCACCCAGGCGCCTCCTAACCACTTAAATTTAATCTGTAGGATACCTGTTTTAGTAAAGAGCAACCCTCTTTTCAAAATCACTTATTCCACCTAAGAAGCTCCAGCACAGTGTTAAGGACAGGGGCTCCAAAACTCTAACTCTTATGAGCTGTGTGGCCTCAGCAACCTCTCTGTAGCTCCCTTTCCTAATTTATGAAACAGCATTAATAACAAAATTTGCTCTCTAGGGGTTGTTGTGAAAATGAGGTGAATTGACCCCTGTAAAGTGCTCAGTGTTGATGGCGTGGGAATCGGTGTTTTAACTGTCTGATCTTATTTCTACTCACCTTACCTCTTTCCTTTCCCCCAATTGCATCATTTCCCAGAACTCCCAGTTCTACAGAGGCCCCACCCCACAGCTTTAACTGTCCATCAGAATGACACCCAACTCTCTCTTAGTTTCTCCCCTAATTTATAATCTTACAGTTCCAGCTACGTACTGTCACCTCCATGAGACTTTCTGACACAGAAAACACAATATACCACACCCGAATCCATCATTACCCCATCAGACTAGTTCGGCCTTTTGACATCTGTGTATCTGTTCATAGCAACCCGATTTCTTCAGTGAGGCTCCACGTTTCTAATTCATCTATGTCTCTCCTCTCTCCTGTACTGCACATCTCAGCAGTTGCCAGTTTCTATTGATTGTCTCTGAAATACCTCTTGCATCTTTTTTCTTCCTTTTAATTCCCTTTGCTCCCACCTAGTCTAGGTTCTCATTAATCTCTTTCTTGTCTGGACTATAACAATAGCCTACTATCCAATCTTCATAGCCTTAGACTCAGCTTAACATAACAAGAGCATTCTTCCAGAATTAGACACTCTCAAAACACATGTTCCTCTCCCTCCCTCCCCACTTCTCTCTCAATTATGTGATATTTTATGCCTGTCTTCCGTCTGTGAAAGCAGAGACCTTGGCCAACTAGTTCACGTCTGTATCCTCAGTACCTAATAACACCAGAAAGAACTATTTGCTTAGTGCTACTATTATTAAATATTATCACAGTATTAACATACCATATTATTAACATTGAAAGTTATTATTCAAATAGTACCATTAAATGTTAAATACCGCTAAAACTATTTGTTGGGTTAATTATTGAATAAATCTGTTTTCTGTCCTTGCTTTGATCTATAGTACACACACTTCATCTACTTAAATTGGATTTCTGGTTAATTCACTCTCTTGCTCAAACATCCTCAGCCCTTCCCAATTGATTGCCTACTGTCTAATGTCCCCATCCTGGAATATGAGGCTCCAATTAAGAGGCCAGGCTCGCCTCTGTGAAAGCTCCATTGCACTCAGACTCTTCCAAGTTGTTGTTGTTTTAATTAGGGAAATGATAATATTAGTTGTGACTTCAAAAGCCTCCTCAGCCTGTATCATGCAGGGCAACAGAGAAAGGAGAAAAGTTAATCTTTCCCTGATGATTACACTTGCTTCTGAAACAGAAGGTTCAGTGAAGAATTTATCATCGTCGTTCCAGCATGAACCGCGGAGAAGAGATGTACCTCTTTCAATAACAGAATATTAAGCCTGCGGAGTTCCCTCCAAACTTTTCAAAATAATTTTGTCTGTCTTAGATGTGAAAGATAATATAAGATGATACCGGAATTCTCCTCTGTTTTACTTAAATTCATTTCACTTTGCCTTTTTTCTCGAGATGACATATCACTGGATGCACTTTTTCTCTAAGCTGGCTTCTTTTCTTGAGCTTTTTTTTCCGTATTGAATTATGTACTCTTTTCTCAGTATATACTCATAATTATAGCTTCTTCATTTGCATCTTGATGATTAAAATGTTGCTTTCATATCACTTGGAATTTATTTTTTCTTGAATCTCATAGATTTTCCCCTAAGTTATGGTTTAAACAATACTCATTCTAAATTGATTGTTAAAGTCCTGGCCTTGCATTTTTAAATATTGATAGCACCAGCACATCAGGACTAAACGTTGCTCAGACATCTGAGTTCTTTAGATCCTATTGTTTTCATATCGGAAAATTTCCCCAAGAAACCGACTTCAAAGTTTGAAGAAACGACACAAGGAGTAACTCTTTTCAAGGAAGAGAGAAGTTTTTATTCAACAACGATAATAAAGGCTGTATTCAAAGGTGACCAGCAAGTCCCATTCTGATAAATAAGGCAATCTCAAAGTTTGGCAAAAATAGCTTATTTTGTACGTTTGACTACACTTGGTTAATGCTGTCCTCATTAGGTTTGTTCACAAAGTTAGTACGTACGTTCTGCATGTAAAAGACATATATAAAAATTAATTATATTCCTGTAATGTTCTAAATGATCTGATATGGCATGCATTGAATCTTTAAACCATGTGCCTAAACTGTCAAGAAATAATTGAAAATTTTTTGAACCTGCATTTTCAAATATAGATGCCTATTAAAAAAATTAGAGTCTTGGGGTGCCTGGGTGTCTCATTCGGTTAAGTGTCCGACTTTGGCTCAGGTCATGATCTCACAGCTCGTGGGTTCGAACCCCGCATTGGGCTCTGTGCTGACAGCTCAGGTCCTGGAGACTGCTTCAGATACTGTGTTTCCCTCTCTCTCTGCCCTTCCCCTGCTCTCGCTCTGTCACTCCCTCCCTCTAAAAAATAAATAAACATTAAAAAATATTTTTTTTTAAAGAGTCTGGCTATCAGTTCAAAAGCTATACTCATTATTACAAATGTCAACAATTACTCAGTTACCCTTGATCTCTTAAGGATAGCAGCGTAGTCTGATAGCCAATATTAATTCATCCTACAAAATGAGCTTCTTTTTTCTTTTAAAGATTTTATTTGTAAGTAATCTCCCACACCCAGTGTGAGGCTTGAACTCACAACCCTGAGATCAAGAGTCACATGCTCACTGACTGATCCAGCCAGGCGCCCCTAAAATGAGCTTCCTTATTATAGATGAAAATATTCCTTTTTTACAAAATTACATAATGAGATGCCCATTATTTCTGTGTTAATCTCATATCTATTAGTTAACCATGAGATGAAGAAATTGGCAAGAAAAAACCTCAAGTGCTACTTTATTCCCTTAGCTTTTTCAACTATAATCTAAGATATTATGTCCATCTGTAAGTGGACTTCACCAAGGGCAGTGTGAAACCTGGGATGAGTCTATCTGGCAAACTTTCCTTCGTCACTCATCATTGAACCCTTATAGTTATGTTGGACCCTCGTCATATAACATGGTGCTAAATTCAGTATTAGACCTGGTTGAACTGCATCCCAGGACTGTCATTTTGATGCAAGATCACATGGAAAAGGGACGTATGTCCATTTTTCATCAACCATTTTAAGGTCAAGTTTTGCAGCCTCACTCTAGCAGTCTGATCAAAGCCTCTGTATTCACAAACAAAAAAAAATCCTGCCCCATTTCACAACAAACTTAGAGTTTGCTGAAAAACTAAAAATTACTGGTCTCCAAAAACTTAGTTTCTTGCTCTCTTACTAGTAATTTGTACATGCAAAACCATAAAAGAGCCATATTCTTCGCAACATACTTCCATCAAGGATATGAGTGATATAATTATAAATCCTTTATATTCAGGCAACAAGTAATAACTCGTCTAGCCTCCAAAATGTATGACAGTCAGCCCATCTTGGAATTCTATTGTTTTAAAATTCACCAAATAATACTGTTTTAATAGGCAGTCATTTCTTAGTCCATTCCCTTGATTAAACTATGTCGGCTTTAGGCCAGAGACACTGCTTGATTGTCTCTTGTGGGTTTGACTCACTTGATGGAAAATCCATCCATCTACATACTGCTTGATTGGGAATGAATTTTAAGTATTCAGAACCTACATATAGTAAGCTTGACTGTTAGAGACTGAAGTGAGCATAAGAGAAAGTAGTGATTAACAGGCCACGAGTTGGCTTTACCATCTCAGTGCTTCGAGAAATTGTAGCTTACTGCTATTTCGCACCGTTTCTCTACTTGCAAAATGGTTTTGACTGGAATTGGAATGTCCAACAGAGAGAGAAAGCGATTACTGGTAGCAAAAGAAATACTAACTGCTTGAGTAGTAATAATCGATAAATAATAAACACGCATTCCATCAAATATATACAAGGTAAATTAAATCTACTCATTTTATGAAGAGAGAAATGACTACTGACGTATCTGCTACGAAGGTGGAAGTCTGGAGTCCGCCTATCATGCGAATGATGTCTGCTTAAGTGTAGCGTCAGGGGGTGAGAAAACAGGAGGCCCGTTTATGGCTGCTGTTTGCAGAAGCCGAGAGAGGTAGACACTGGCTTCTGATTACCAATATAAAAAATTAAAGTTTCTTGCCTGTCTACCAATGGTAAGTAGGCACTTTCTTTGCTTTAGGAATTGTATAATGTTTCTTTTGAAACTTGAATCCTTGTCAATGGATACAAAAGTGGGACAGGTAAATCTTTCCTTCTGCTTTTGGGAAAGAATCATTGACAGCTGAAAAAGAGGCAGCGATCCCTAAAGAACATTAAAGCAAACAAAAAGTTTGTGTAATCTGTGTGTTTTTAAGCTATGGCCACATCAGATCGGAGGGATACAATTACCCAAAGAAAGAAGAAAATTCCTCTGAGCCATTTTAGTTTTTACATTTAAAATGTTTCTTGCATTCACATTAATATTAACTTTATGACCTCCTCATACCGTGCTATAATCATTGAAGAGAGAAACCACACACCCTCCCTTCCCTGGGTAAAGACTTGCTTTCAGATTTGCCCTCACTCACATCTGTGCTTACCGAAGGAACAGATGCTCAGCTTCTAAGGGTCCGACTTTGGCCTTTTCCCTTCTATCGCCACAGCAGAAAGAAAGGGGGTTCCCAAGTGATGGTGGCAGCTTTCCAATGGCTGGCCCGTACTTTCACATTTAAAGTAAGCAGGTCGCATCAATGGGCTGTCTAATGACTAACAAGATAAGAGTGCAATTGATCTTTTTATTAACCCGTGTCCCCAGGTGGGGGGCAGCTTGCTCCTCCCTCCTGGGTTCCGATACACTGCTTCATTTCAGGAACATTTTAGACCCTTTCACTTTTTTTTGTCTGAGCTGGTTCTTTTTTTTGTTTGTTTAATGTTTATTTTTGAGAGACAGAGAGAGACAGAGCACGAGTGGGGAAAGAGCAGAGACAGGGGAGAGCAGAGAGAGAGGGAGAATCCGAAGCAGGCTCCAGGCTCTGAGCTGTCAGCACAGAGCCCGATGTGGGGGCTGGAACTCATGAACCTCGAGATCATGACCTGAGCCTAAGTGGCACTTAACCGAGGGAGCCACCCAGGTACCCCTAGTCTGAGCTGGTTCTTAAAGCACAGGGGTAACAAACACAGAAGATATTCCACGGCATCCAAATTCTATTTTCTCTGAAACTCCAAACTAGTAAATACCTTTGTAATTTGCATCTAACTCAAAACAATATTTAACGTACATTGAGAATTTATCTACAATCCTGTTGATATTCTTTTCATGCTGAATTTGAACTCTGGGTTTATTTGTCTTCCTTTTAGGACTCAGACAACTCACCCTAAACCACACAGCTCGTTCTGAAGACGATGGAGCCCACATAGATTCATAAGGTAAATGATTACTTTCAAAATATAACATAATGGATTCAATTACGGAATGAATTCCAGCACTGTGGAAACGTGTTGTTCTTCATTTGTCTGCTGGAGACTTGCTAAGTTAAGATGCTGGGTGGTCCTTTAGTAGAAGGCAGAATCATGATCCTGGGTGGCGCTGTGGGAACAATAAACTGCATCTGTGGGTTGACTGTCTTCAGCCATCAGATTATCTTCAGAATCAGATTATCTGTTGTATGTTGCATAAGGCTGGCTACCTACCTCGATTTTTTTCAAGTAAGTATTCTTGTGATCTTAGGAGGCTCCTGCCCTGGGGCATGCCAGCACATCACAAATCCCACTGTCAAGTGGAGTGATTAAAGCCTTTATTGTCACACACCAAGCCCAAAGTTACTAGGATGCATTCCGCTGTGGAGGTAGGAGGAGGTACAAAACATCCCATGAAGGCTACCTCTGCCGCAAGTGACGTCGGATGAGGAAGCATGCGGCACAGGAACTGAGAGACGATGGTCTCGTTTTTCTGTTTCTCTAAATCACAGTCATTCGCTTTCCTGCTTGTTAAAATAATTATTTATTTCTAGAGGCTGCCGATCTATGTGAAGGTACATACAGGATCTTTGATATCCCCTATAGCAAAATGGTGAAAAGCCTAGGCTTCAGAGCCTACCTAATTTCAAATTTGCCAGCAATGACACCGTGGCCTTCAATTTTCTCATCTATAAAGTGGGAGAAATAATAGTACTCACTTGCAAGGGCTGTGGCATAGTATATAAACAGACGGGCAGATGCAAAGCCCTTCAAGTATTGCCTAGTACCTAGAAAACACTAAATTCACTGATTAACTAAAGGGCTTTCATTCTACCTCCTCACTTTGTTTCAGGTTCTCAATTTACCTTTAATCCAGAAACTTGGTGGTTGTGGGAATTATTAAGGGAAGCAAACTCCCAATTCCCTCTTAGCAGCCTTCCTCCTAAAGGAGATATATTATACCTTTCATGTAAATGCCAGGAAGGGAAATAATTGGCATCCCATTGCCCTTTGAATGGGTCCCTGGCTAGCCCTAGGTGGTGTGACGTCTAAAGTGACCTGAAAGCGGGGTGCCTGCCAGCTCAGCAGCACAGTGTAGTGGGAGAATCAATTAGAAGACTCAGGGCCATTTCAGAAACATGCAAACATCAATTGGCATCGAGTTTCAGGAAGCAGAATAAAAAGGGATCTACAAAACAAAAAGCCTTTCAAAGGGATGGAGGGAAGCACGGTTCTTCCAAATCACGAAAGGATGATTATGATCACCATTAGAGCTTAATGAGCCTATATATGGCTAATGACTTCATCTCTCCAGTAGATTTGCCAGTAGTCTGTGTTTCCACTGGTATCCATCCTTCTCTTCTAATAAACATTACCATCCCGCTAGCTGGTCAGAACAAGTCATTGGATTTCTCCTTCCTCCATTAGCAAAAGCGTATTTCTCAAATCTCCCATCCCTCTGTTTCAGGACTGAAAGGAATGCAACAGAGAAAAGAAAATAAATGACACCACTCTATGGTTTATAGATCCTTGGAACGCCTAGGTTTAATTCTGGGTCATCAACTGCTCTCTGACCTAGTTTTCTCATCTCCAAAATGCAACTGATCACGATTTGATTTCTAACATTAACTTTAAAAGTAAAAATACATGAAACTGATCTTTTAAGACATGTATAGATATGGTTTATTTTTACCCAATTTAGATATTTCTTACAAATGACATCATTGATTATGGCTAGATTTTTATTTTAATAACCAACTGCAGAAAATGGCAATTATAAGTTTTAAACTAGTTATCTGCTGAGCCATTTAAAGACTATTAACTTGAGAAAGACGTAAGAAATAAACTGAAGTTAGATCTTTTTTTAATTAACCATACTGTTATAATATTTAGTTAACGGTGATACAGTGTTACAATCATTCAAGTGGACAATATTTGGCTAAGTGGAAATAATGCCGTATCTTTTAAATAACAGGTGTTAATAATAGGTTGTTTATTGGAAGATAAAATTTCTTATAAAAATAATAAATACCATTCCCCATCACAATCTTTACTCACATGTTTGTGTGAATATTTCTCTCATTTTCCTATTTTCAAAGTATATCCTTTAAATATAGTAGATCATAATATAGTCTTGAATAATAATCACACAAATACCATTGTCCTAAAATAATCTTGAATAGTATCATGCAAATATTGTCTCAATATAATCTTGAATAAGAGCACACCACTATAATATTGAAAATAAGCAAGCAATACTTATGGTGGAAGAGATAATATTAGCTATTAAGACAATACTTTAGTGTCATACTTCAAAAATTTTTAATTGTTTTATGTTAAAATATTCCAGCATAATTTTTCTGGGGTCTTTATGCTATAAATAAACTTTGATTGCTATGGTAATGTAAGAAATATGAATGGATAATGTCTGTTCCCTATAACCATCATCACAGGTAAGTGTCATTGTTAAAAAGACATGGTTGGGATAGCGTTTTTGAGTTCTAGTCCCAAAACTGCAACGGAATTTTCTGAGTGATCTTGAGCAATTAGCAACCATCTAACTAAAATTTTTGGTATAAAATTTGAAGAAATAAATAAAGGAGTCTCAAAAATGAAAGCTGATTTTTAAGAAAAACTTTCAAGCAACAAAAATATTTAGCGAATTCTAACATGAGCCAAATCCACATTCCGCTGTCAGTCTTTCCTGCAACTTACCTGCCTCTTCCTCTTCACTGATTCCATCATTTCACGAATGAAATGGTTGGTTAGTTTAAAATGCGTCCTGTTCATGGTCACTAGAAACTTTAAAATCACAGAAAAGTACAAGCTAAATGTGTGTATTTTTTAGGTTCACTGACTATTTAGAAACTTTTTTTAAGTTATTTAATTAATTTTATTGGGGGTCTCTAATATATCCAAAGCTGTTCCACCTCAGAAAGGATGTATTAAAAAAGAGTATAAAGTGTGACCCCTACTTTCCACAGTGTATATATGAAAGTAAAATCAGCATATACAAAATAAATATTATCATCACAAAAATATATGTATGTGTTCATCTCAATGTTATAAATTATAACTTCTATAAGAGTTCTGATGGAAGTGGTAGGATCCAAGATGGGATTTTAATAATGAATACAGCAGGATATGTAGTTCTTTTCTGGGCCAAATAACCAGTGGTCCTGGATTTATATTATCCACGGTCTATGTAATGAGCTATTTGACCACTAAACACAAAGCGAAGGAGTAGTCAGTTGAAGGGGCTGGTTAAGTAGTCAGTTGAAGGGGCTAGGTAGGTCCCACCAAACAGATCTTTCACTCTTCCATGCCCAGTGAAATCGAGAATAGACATCCCACCAAAATCCCAAGCTTACCTGGGATATGAGTCTGGCCCCTCACATTGCAACAGTGAAGATTCCATCATGAGTGGAGAGAATCATTCCTCTCAGAAAGAATTACAGCTCTTAATGGAGTTCAAGCCTGTAAGACCCAAATGCTGGGCTTGGGTACAAAGCTTATTTCGATTTGAGAATATAGAAGGTGAGTCCCTGAATTAGTTCTATGAATTAACCATTTGCCATCTAAGGAAAAAATGAGATCATTTATATTAATAATCCAAAACTCGACTCACACAAAATTAAAATCAGATACTATTCCTGAAAGTCTAAGTTGCACTGTGTTGTGAAAGTAAACTGTAAGTATGCTGATGACAGTGGAGATCGTAGCTACCATGGATTGAGAGCTGATTGCACACATGGCATTCTGTCATAGGCTTTAACTTATATATATATATCTCATTTAATCCTCACAACATTTATATAGAGGGAAAAGGTTTTGTTCCTGGTTTAAAGATAAAGAAATGAGGCTCAAAAAATTTAACTGGATCAAATTTAACAAGTAGCAAGTAGCAGAGCCAAGACTTGAACCAGTGTCTTTCTGAGGGCAAAGGGCATGCTGTTTCCATTATGTACACTACCTCTCAGACAGTGCTGCCTCACTGTCTAATGATGCTTTTCTTATATACTCAGGTATACCAGTAAGATGACTAAGTTGACAGTTTTATTGCATGTATGTACATTAACATCAACCAATACTTATTATTTAGTCCCATGAAGTCAATGAATGTTTTGCAGGCAGATGGGCTACAGATTCAGAAAAATCAATGAGTATTTGACTAAGCAAGTGAATTATGAAGAGTAAAAGCATCATATGTGCTTTTTCTTGGAAGTAAAGGGAAAGCCATGGTGTTAATAAAACAGACCCAATGCTAATGACTTCGAGCCCCCCACCCCCTCAAAGTAGAAATCAATCTGACTCTAAGGTTGATTTTGCTCATTCCATAAACTTATTTCCCAATGGAGTTCCTTAATTTTGACATTCAAAATACAGAGTACCGTCATGGCTCTTTGGCTCTTTACTTTCAGATTTAAGGTCAGTTTACTTTTTAATCTCTTCTCATTTATAATTCACTTTCATGTAAAACTTTCTTTGTCTTCTTTTCATACTCTTCATGTTCTTGCCCACTCTCTAACAGACTGTTCTCACCGTCTGGAAGGTCTTCCATTTATCTTGCCTTTTCTTCTTCGTGTCTATTAAGTCCTCACTGTATTCAGTTTCCAGGATCTGTAGTTCTGATTTTGCCTAAAGCTTTCCCAACTAATTAGATATAAAACATTGTAATCCTTCCATGGAAACCATCTTTCCTCTATAGCCAAAGGCATTACCAGTGGGAAAATGTATTCGTTTTGTATATAACAGTAATTTCAACCATTAGGTTGTACTTTTCATTGATCTATTTTTTCTGGTTAGAATAGAAATGCTATTGTTGAAAATTTGTAAATATCAAAACACACAAGGAAGAAAATAAAAGCCATTGTTGATGCCAACACCCTGAGAAAAACATTGTTAACATTATATTATATTTCTTTCTTTGGAGTTTTTTTTTAACACATTTGGTTGTATTTTAACATCAATTCTCCGTCTTAATATATTTTGATCCTGCTTTGTTTCTCCTGAAATCAGACCTTAAATTTGGATTCATCCAGTTCTCTGGATTAATAAAAGCCAAGTGACCAGTAAGAGGGTTGACCATTAAGAAAGAGGCCTAGCATTGATTCATAGAGGTCTAGAAATGTTCCTATTTCTGGGCTTGTTTACAAAGATAAGGTCTTGTGTGAAGCTCCTGGGTGATTCCCTTTGCTTCCGTCATGTGCTAATTTCTTGTTAATTGAAACTACTCTGTTTTTATTTCACAGAAGCTAGGAAAATATATTAATATTATATAAGACACGGTATTATAAAATAATACATCTGTCTTCTTGATTTCTAAATGAAATGAAAGATCAAAGAACTATTTTGTGTCCATATAACATTGTAAATGCCCTCTGTGGGTTTTATCTCCTGCCTGTAGGCCCATCTTAACTACATGGAAGATGAAATTTTCTTGTTCAGATACCTAACCTTTTTATCCCCCCCAAGCTCATTTTATCAAGCGTGATTCATCAGTTTTCATCTGGTGAACAGACATCATTTGAAAACTTAACTTTTCCCACATGCCTTACCTGCCCAAGTTTGGGGTTCAAATTTTTATCATTTAGCTCATTAGGAAGGACTTCGCTCTTAGGTAATTGCTAAGCATCTCATTTCTTCCACCTATGCAAAATAATGTTTGATTATTCTGCCCAGGTTTAGACACTTATCCGGTTTGGATTTGTTTGCTAACTAAACATCTAAAGACATTAACTAACATTTCCCCAAAAAAGCATTAAATGTGACCTCATAGGAGAAATAACTTTGCAGTCTCACTGAACATTTCTCCTCACAATTCCCCTGATATAATGTGTATCCTTAGCAATTAGCACATAGTATATACCACCATCAGCTATTTGTAAACAAATACATAATATCCTTCAAGGCATCAAAACTCATTCCCAAGCTAACAGGACAAAGGTAATGAAGGCTAAAGGTTTTCATAGCTTGGATGAGATGCAAAAACTTTTGTTCCAAAAAATCTATTTCCTTAATGTCAACTATAACCCTCTTGCCCATGAGAAAAGCATTTCTCACACCTTTTTTTTCCCCTTACACCACCTAAAAGTGGACTACTCAACTTAAACCCTGAGTCTAAAAGTATTGAGAAACTGCTAAATATATTCATGTCTCTGTAGTGAAGATTTTACAGACAAAGATAAAGAAGCCAACGTATTAACACCAACGATGAGTCTGAGAAGCGAACAGCTGTGGGTGTTGAGGTGCCCCAGGGCGTGGGGGTTCAAGGGGACAATTGTCAGTTGTCAGGACAATCAAGACACCATAATATTTTAATTTTCACGCATTCAGCATCAGGGCAGATACTGCCCACATGAGGTTGGTGTTTTACTAGAATCTAAACTAATTCCACTTGTTTCATGCTACTGAATGGTTTATTTGCTGTGGGACCCTCAGGGGGTAAAGGGGAGGGAAATACATTAAGTCAAAACTGCAAATACTTTTTAAGACTACACAAGGTGTATCTAGTCTCTTATTGTTACATGGTATGTTAGGAGAAAAAAAAAAAGTCTGTGGGACATCTACCCTGACTGATCAAGTCAACCTTTGAAACCTGCAATGAAAACACGGAGACAACCATACGTAATACACGGTAGCATTAACAAGTTAATTTTCTGGAAATTGTGTTGGCATTAGGATGAGAAGTGGATGAAAAGAGTTCGAGGAAAACAAAGACATCATTCTGTAAATCAATAAGTTTGCTGATTAATGAAGAGCCAGGCTTTGCTATGAAGGACTGGATGCTCAGTTGGTTATGAGCACATCTTTCCATAATGGCTGCCACTCCTATATGTGCCTGGAGAGAGAAGGAGATAGAAACATTTATGACTTTTGTACCACCCACATACACAAAAACACATCCTCACGAATCCCTGTCTATAAAGGTTTATTTATGTAGCTGTAAATTGGAAAATCCTAAGCATAAAACTCTATATCTATTAAATATACAACGGTTTAGTGGACTAGAGATGGGGCAGCCTTCCTTACTTGTGCTTTTTTCTGTCAGCGATGACACAAGATCATAGGGAATCCATATCTCTAAAGCCAAAGAATAGCTCCCAGTCATTTGTGGCTTCATTAGCAACGTTGTGATGTCCCTTAAGGACAAAACACATAAATGTTCTCTTGTCACTTACAATTGTGTCAAGGAGAAAACCAAAATGAACTTGCAAAGTCATGCACCAGCTCAATTTTGGAAGGAAAAAAAAATCTTCTTTGAAGGAAACGAAATCAATCCCCAGTTCAAATTAAATTTGGACTATTCTGTGAAGCTCCAATACACAGCTCCAATAACAATCAGTACTTATGGACTTAAAATGCAGGCAAATAATGTTTCATTTAAAAGAAATTGAAGGAGGATTACTGACAGAGAAAGTTTTAATGCTATTTTATCACTAGTTAAAGTTAAATCATGCCGTTATTGGCTCAGTCGTGAACATCTCAATCCCCACTCCTTTTTTTTTTTCTTTGCTTTTTCCAAATGTTACCAGGAGTCCTTTGCTAGGTTGGGCTTGTGTTTTCATCTTATTAAAACCCTGCCATGCAAATGTATCATAAGTGTAGCCTGAAGACTTCTGTCTCATGCAAAATTTAGCTTAAACTCTACTAGCATGAAACACTTTGTTATGCACAAACCTTCTGTTTGGTTTGCTGACATTCTTAGTCGGCTCTCATGGTGATTCATTATCTTGTGATATAGATTTCCAAGTATCATCTTTGTATTGATTTTTATATCTTTAATAACCACTCCACAGAAGATGGCTCCGCTGGTGTCATTGATCGCATCAAAAATTCAAGGCTTACAGAAATACTAGAGGGCTAATTGGTAGCAGAACATTTCAGACTTAATCTTAATGCAGTCTTAATCTTCTGCATTAAACCTACCTGAAGGTTTCCTTTTGGAGTCGACCAGGGGAAGTTTAGTGCTTCGTTGAAAAACACCTGGTGAGAGCATGCAAGAACATAGCAATAAGTGGACTACAAACTTGAAAATGTTACTTAACATTCAGAAATGAAGAGCAGTCCCTTCATCTGGGGTCCTAATCGTGGGCATGCTTCTTGCTTTCCCTTCCTCTCACCTCTGGCTCCACAGAGCCAGGTTGGCTTATACGTTTCTGGGAAAGAAAAGTCCTCATTAGTCTAAAGCTCCCACCACTCTGGGATTTGATAATTTCCCAGTTTAATAATAGAAGGGATTCTCTGCAGAAACTTAGAAGGAACATCCTGTTTGTGTAAATTCCCCTAGACAAGAAATTTAGGCTGCTGGTATCGGGCCTGTAAGTCTGGACACCAGCATATGACCAGGGATGTCGTTCTAGTGCTCCTTGTGTAGAGACCATGCAGATCAGCTTTAGGTCATCAGACACCTAACAGGAAGAAGCAGGTACTTTCTGCAAAGCTTAAGGGTAGCTTGATTATAAAGTTGGAACTGGAGTCACTGTATTCTTGCCAAAAAAAAATTTTGTGTGTGAACCTACTCCATGCCATTCAGTATATCAAAGCACAGACAAGTATAACCTGGTCCCTGCCCTAGAGAACCTTGCTTTCAGAAGTCTGTGAGTGGAAGGTGGAAGCAGACTGAGAGACATTTGGTAACTAACTAGAAGGCAAGATGCATAAGGACGTAGCTTTGGAATTGACCACACCTGAATTCTGTTACACCTCCAACATTGTGCTGTGTGACACTTGCTGCCTCCCTGAAAAAATGGCGACAGTTAAATGTTTCTTGAGGCACCTGGGTGGCTTAGTTGGTCAAGCTTCCAACTCTTGATTTCAGGTGAGGTCAAGAGCTCACAGTTCATGAGTTGGAGCCCCACGTCGGGCTCTGTGCCGACAGCGTGGAGCCTGCTTGGGATTTCCTCAATCTCTCTCTCTCTCAAAATAGATAAATATTAAAAAAACTTTCTTCTGCATGAGAATAAAAGGTGACAGTGCATACAAGGCTGAGTATGAGGCATATCATCCATGCACCTCAAAGGCATGCTACCTATTAGAAAACGACGAAAGAAGCAGCGAGTGTTTTTGCTTTCCTTTTGTGTGGGACTTGAAGTCCTTTTTTTTTTTTTAATTTTTTTTTCAACGTTTTTATTTATTTTTGGGACAGAGAGAGACAGAGCATGAACGGGGGAGGGGCAGAGAGAGAGGGAGACACAGAATCGGAAACAGGCTCCAGGCTCCGAGCCATCAGCCCAGAGCCTGACGCGGGGCTCGAACTCGCGAACTGCGAGATGGTGACCTGGCTGAAGTCGGATGCTTAACCGACTGCGCCACCCAGGCGCCCCGAAGTCCTTTAAGAGAAGGTAGAAAAGAGAGACCAACTTTAAAAATTGTATGCGTTCTTCTTTTCTGGCAAAGTTTAGAACAAAGAGTTAAACATATAAGTTATTTCAGCATTATAGATGTAGCATCAAACACTGAAGGGAATGTGGAATTTTTTTAAGACATTTGAGATTAGAGTCCAGGCTTTACAGAGACTGGGAAGATAAAGGGCTGAGTCAAGGACGGAAGCCATAGTGAGATTTTACAAAGGTCATGGTGGCTTTTTGATGTGTGGCATTTAGGTACTTGAACCTTGGGATTCACATAATGTTTAGGTAGGTCTCCAGAAATTAGAGTCACGCGTTTCAAAGTTTCTCATTTTCAAAATGCAGCCTAAAAATCTCACAAACAAAATAATAAATATGTAAGGGTCTATGCAACTGATTTCGGCATCAATGCACTGATAGAACTTAGCGCCCAGGTTATCTTCAAAGTGTTACATTTACAATATAAGGGTGGATTTACAATATAAGTAGGATAAGATACATAAAGAAAAAACAAATGCTTCTATAATACAAATCGTTTTTCTACTCAAGTTGTTATTCCTGCTGCATAGTGATTTGCTTCACAGAATTTAGTCCTGTCTCTAGTCCATAAATACTCATTTGTGGATGAAATTCAGTCTGCACTTTCATTGCACCTCTTTCCCAAACAAGCTACAACTTGCAACTTAGGAGAGTAAGACATTTTTAAGCAGTTTCCTTACAGATGTTTTATTTCATTGTTGTCCAACCGCCTTTAAAGTTCCCTTCCCACAAAACAGTTCCCAACTTTACAGTTTCCCAAAGAATTCATCCCATTTGCTGCCTCCTTCTTCTGCCTTTTATTTTCTTCCTTTCTGCTCCCTTCCCTGCCTTTTCTTTGCTATCTTTGACCTTTTCTCTGTCAGCACTGCTTTTATCCCATTTCATTTCTCTGTCTCTTCTGCCGTCCTCCCTTCCTCTTGCCCTTCTTAGGTTATTACATGAACTGAAACCCAATGCACAGAATTGAAAGTTTGATTCACATTTTATTTATCCTTTGGATACCTTGAACAACAATCCAAGGAGTCTCCCAGTATGCTGCTAAACTCTTTCCATCTGTCACAAGAAAGGATTAACGCATGAAAAGGAACAAGAATTCTACGAAATTCAGATGCTGCAAAATGCAGTAAGGATACCTTTCCAAGTACTGAGAAATTTCTTCTTTCCTTAACCTTTATCTTTTATTTTTTCCTGCAGTGTAACAAAAATTAAAGGTCTCTGTAGTCCTCAATACAGAAAAAAAAAAATGCTTTTGCTTAATAGTAAGTTAATATGGAACATGAATAAGTGATTTTCCATTTTTTTAATTTTTAAAAACATTAAACTATTACAAGAGGAAAGCATAGGTCACTACTTCTAACACACTAGAAAAAAAGGCATTCAATACTTACCAGCTTATTATTTCTGAAAATTTCTCATTCCTTTTTAAAAATAGTATTATCTATTCCTTACCATTGTTAGGGAATTAAGCTTGTGTTTATTAATACAATAATACTATTAACAGTATTTGATTCTTGACCAATAATCAAATAATTGGAATATAGTAAAAAGCCACTGACAAAAATACGTATTTCTAGTTTTTCCTTCTTATTGAGTTCCTTTGTAATAATTATAAAAACCACCCCCCCAAACAACCAATACAACAGAGTTGAGATTTCCAGCCAAGTGAATTTTTTTAAAAATATGGGGCCTGTATATAAAATGGCCCAGAGATGAAATAAGAAAGTTGGACACTTTCAAAGTGCTCCCTTTTAAGGACTTTCTTCATCTGATCACAGCTCAGTACTTGTTACACTCTAGAAATGGGAGCCACCTTTGTGATCATCATTGACCCTAGGCTTGAAAGCATATCACACATGCCTTTCAACTTGTCACTGTGGAATGTATGTAAATTCCAGTTACAAACCGAATGCCCAATGGACAAAACTGGCATCCTAACTTCCAGTCACATAGTAAGAATAACTGCCACGTTTTAAGGAACTGTGATGCTTTTACTCGTATTGTCTTGAATTCTAGCAAAGACCCGATATGAGGAATATTATCACCTTCATTTTACAGATGAGACAACTGAGAATTGGATAAATAAACCAATGTTGCCCAAATGCACAAAATCAATAATCATTCCACAAAAACTTTCCGTTCTGTTTGGCAAATAACAATGTCCTGCAAAATGGCAGTTTACAATGATTAGTAGATGGTTTTGTTTCATATTGTTTTATTTATTGTGCTAAAAACGTTTAACATGAGATCTCGCTTCTTAACATATTTTTAAGTGTACCATACAGCATGGTCAACTTACAGGCACAAGGCTGCACAGCAAATCTAGAACTTTCTCAACTTGCTTAATGGCATTTTAGCAGCAGGACTGGTGTATTTCACACGCCTCCCTCAGTGGGTTGGATTTGCCTCTAAGGAGTTGAAGAGTCACCCCTTTCACTTTCTAAATGATGGAACACACTGGCCCGAAACAGGGCTAGAAGCGTTTTATCCCCTGGCTCCTACCCACTTGCCTCTGGATGCCACTCTAACCAGGCAAAAGACATGTCAGGACACAAGCTATTTGACACATTTCCATGGCTTAAATCTCCCCTGCAAAACTGCTGGAGTTTTCGCTGCTTGAGGACCATCTATCTTGCACGCCTCGGTCAGGTGTACGTTTTATATCTAGTTCAAAAGGAAACAGCAGTACTTAGGCAGATGTATGACAGCATATGGTCAGGATTTAGATGAGTACATAGTTGCACCTGGAAATCAAATATCAGCACAGGCAGCCCCCTCTCGCTTGCCCAGGGCAGCAGCCGCCTAACGGGGCAGAGAGAGAGCTGGCAGGTCAAATGCAATCCAGATGTCTTTTCCATCTCCTCGTCCTCTTCCCATGCAACCTTCTGTTGTTTTCTTTGTCCTTTGGCAACATTTCTAAGTTTCTAAAGGAGTAAAAGAGCCCAGATAATCGAAACAAATATGTGTTGAAAGCCTAACAAACATACCACCCATTGAGCAGTTAAGGCTTTCTTGAAAAATTAGTTGTTTTCGCTTTTTAAAAGGTTTGTTTTCATTCTCTTTTTCAGAAGCATCAGATTTTTGTAGTAATCCTTGGTCAAAGATTTGGAAGAAGAGCATCCTTCATCGCTTAGTTTTCAGATTGCTAAGGCAACTTTTGTGAAAGTGCCATTTTGGATGTCACTGAATGTCAATAATGTCCCAGCCACCTGCTCAGGTTCTAATGTTTACATATTGTAACTATCCATTTATTGCATTTTACTCTGAAATCTAGTGTGTTGCTTGGGGTAGCTCACTAGTAAAGGATCTTGTTTTATCTTTTCAAAATACTTTTCCCCCCTTAGGGGTGTCATGGGACCTCTTTGTTCCTTAATATTTCTATAATATTTCAGAGAGATAAAAAGATAAAATATGGTAAATGTGTTGAGAGCTTCCGATCTCTCTGAAGAAGTAATTAATCATTCAAAATCTCTGATATGAAGATCGCTTTGTAAAACAGGCCAAAACAGGGTTGGGGGATGGACTTGCCCAGGAAAAGGAATAAATAAAAATAGCCAGTTAACATAAATTCTTCAAATTCTTCTCTGTCCTACAGAGAGAGAGAGAGAGAGAGAGAGAGAGAGAGAGAGAGAGAGAGGAAGAAGAAGAAGAAGAAAAAGAAGGAGGAAAAAAGAGAAAATTGAAGAAGAAAGGGAGGTAGGGAGGGGAGGAGGAAATGGGGAGAAGAGAAAGAAAGAAAGAAAGAAAGAAAGAAAGAAAGAAAGAAAGAAAGAGAGAAGAGAGAAGGAGGGAGGAAAGGAGGGAGGGAGGGAGAGAAGGAAGAAGGAAGGAACAGAAAGAAAAAGAAAGAAGGAAATAAGTGAAAGGAGAGAGAAAGAAAAAGGTAGCTTTATTAGTCCATGATTGCCCTTCACAGTATGTGGACAAAATGCACACTTAGAAGGAAACTTAAAGTAATGAGAGGTGGCAGCTTCTGGTGATTAATTTTTTCCCTATGTGATCTACAAATGTGGCATTTGACTTAAAGTTATCAGGTAGAGTAGTCTGTCTAATTCTTACTCAATTATTCTGTTACTAGAAATAGGCCTTGTTCATATTAGCACCTTGTTCCTGTATTAACTGTTTAAATATTTGATTTTTATGGCTTTCTGGTTAGTCACGATCTAAGAAAGCTATCTATATTCTGAAAATAAGGCTGTTATATTTATTTTGTAGAAAATGATTAATCAGTGGGAGGGCAAAGCATTAAACATAGAAAAACAAAACAAATTGTATCAACGTTGTATAAAAATATTAATAGCCATTGTCTTCTGATACGTATGTAGGAGCGGGGAGAGTTGGTGTCAGACAGGCATAGATTGAATTCTTACCCCCTCCTTTGCTAGCTGCATTCTTGCTCTCTCCGAGGCTTAATTTCGTCCTCCGTAAAACGGATATAATAATTTTTGTGAAGGTTAAGTCACACAGAACGCAGACAAAGCGCTTGGTAGTGGGTTGGCTCTTGTTAGATGTCATTTCTCCTTACTAAATTTTTGTGCTTCAAAATATTTCTGTTTGTTATAAACAGTGGTTCCCCAAACTGAGAACTTTCGTTACAAAGCTGTTCCAAAGACAGCCCTGGAAACCCGAACCGGCAGCTGTTGTGTGATCTCAAAATGAAGAGAGGTTCTCCTCTGGCCTCTTTCCCCACCTCGCTGAGCTCGAGGGGTATTGGGAACAACTGAGTCTTGTTTTTATTTGTCATGGATTCTCTTTTTGCGAGATCGTTACCTAAATTAGCCAGTAAAATATACAGACAGCAAATGAACCAGAAATGCCATAATCCCCTGCCCGATCAGCCCTGAACCACTTCATGAGGTGGCACTGAGACTGTATCAGGAGATTGATGTGTGTGAAAACAGTTCACATTCTTTGCAGGAAAGTATCCTTGGTGTCATTATTTATTACTCGCAGGAATGAGAATATCACCAGTGCTCTAATTAAAGAAATTCGTATTGAAGCCCGCTTTAAGCCTGTTTCTCAGATTTGTGCAAATAATATGGAATTGGAGAAAAAAAGTTTCTTCTTTTCTTCTTCTTCTTCTTCTTCTTCTTCTTCTTCTTCTAATGCAAGCATACCCAAAGAAACCCTATTAGTGCTCCTATATCCAAAGGAAAAGAGTTGCACACGCACGCACGCACACACACAATCCTATTAGTAGTATGCTCCATCAGGAAATCTTAAAATGATTGATATTTAAAGTATTATCAGCTCAGGTGGAAGTGGAAAAGCTCCCATCAAATACAAATTTATACAATTGCATTTTTCCCTTCTCTTTCTTTCCCGCAAACCTGCTAGCCAGCTTCCTTTCTCTCTCTCTCTCTCTCTCTCTCTCTCTCTATTCAGAGTCTTCCCCTTCTGTCTACCTCCCCTCATTACCCAGCCCCAATTTGTACACACACTCCATGGTCCCCCATCCCCACCCCCCATCTCTAGCGGTGTGAAAATAGAAAAGCATCTGAGGATCTGGGCAGCCTATCAGTTTGCTAAGGTTCATTTTAGCTAATCCAGACATCCCGCACAGCAGGGGGAAAACTGCTGTATCTAGTGAAACAAGAGCATGAATAATTAAAACTCTGTTATTAATGAACTTCCAGTCGTTATGTAAATGAAACTGATTTCAAGTCTAATTTGTCAGCCTGAATTCTTTTTCTGTTCTCCCTTTGTCTAGGACAAGAACTCATCATAATGGACTTGATAATAAAACACTAGTAGACATGCTGTGTGCAGTGCCCATCTGAGTTAGAGCTTTTAGCGTGGTTAATTGATACAGTTACTCCAGAACAAGTCTATAAGGCATTTTGTATGGCTCTAAGTTTTAAAAGCCGCTCTTTTTCCCTTTGACAGGCCTGCCTATTCTTCGCAATACCTCATTATCATTTACCTTTACACGAGGGGTGGCATATAATTACTGCCTAGTAAATAGTTTCTTTTGCAATATCCATGATGTTCAAAGACAGCAGAGTTCAAAAAGGTCCAGGGGAAGGGAAGTCTGTAGTCTTCTGAGAATAGCAAATAGCCACCAGGGAGAGAAAAGAGAAGAAAAGAAAAAGGAATACTTGACAAAGCGCAAGACCACTAAGTACCAGTCGCCCACTCTTCTACCCTCAAGTGTCACTCATGCTATTGGTGGCATTGTCCAAGTGATACCCTGATGTCTGTGGCCACATATTTCAGCTGCATTGTTTAGATCCACCGTATTGTTTGTGAAATCAGTCACTATTAAGGTGACAGCTTCAAATTCTACAATCTGATGTCCTGGAGTTGCAAATATTTCACACAGCGTAAGAGCAATAATTCCTTAAACAGAGAGCTACTTGGTGGTGTCATAGAGAACTTACTGAGCTTAAATCTTTACATTTGAATTTGGAAAATACTTCTGTGTTATTTTTAGGGAAACGAATAAATTAGATATCAGAATTAGTACTTTGGATATGTGGCACATGGTTTTATTTCTGTAAGGCAATGTATTAGTAGGATAATGGAAATTAACTCCTATCATGTATGCCTGTCACACTAAAATAATTAATTTTGCTCCACGTTTAGAAGGAGGGAAAAATTCAGAAAAAGTCATTCAAAACAACCTTCAATCTTTTAAGCTACCATGATGCTTGCTAATCTGGTAGATTTTTCAGTATGGAATCATAGTTCACAATTATATTAAGAACTAAAAAACTTCTTTAGACCCCGCCAATATTGATGCAGCAGCTCCTAGGGAGTTTGCATCCTTGTACCGGTTATCTGCAGTTCTTTTGCATCATTGAAATGAGAGAAGTGTCGCAGGCATCGTTTCCCTCTGCTGTCTTTTGTTATTTTGTAACATTGCTTTGTTTACAGTAGCAAAGAATAAATATTATCCTAATCACTTTTGTCCAAACAAAGAAAAATGGGCATCTCAGCGTCTGCCCAAGTGATATAATCCACCCTTCAGGAGTCAGTCATGGACTCCCAACACACGTTTCGGTCACCTAAAGTATGCTAGATACAGGGCTAAAGCAATGGAAACAAAAATATGAAATGAGAACAATCATTTTTAAAAAGGGGGACAGAGGTCAATTAACCATATTTACAACTTGTTGTGAAAGGTGCTATGTATATGGTATATATACACTATATGTATGTGTGTGTGTGTGTGTGTGAATATATAGTGTACAAAAATGTGTAAATTGTCAGAGAAGGCAAAAGTAATTTAATTTGCCAAGAAGCCAGGAGACACGATGTTTCAGAGCATACCGTCCTCTCTACTTCGTCTAATGGCAAAATTTTATCTAGCCCGAGCCACTGTCAGTGTTGTCAAATGCAAGGTCTGGTTATAATTTGATTCCTTTTCTCCTGGATGCATTATGTAGCAATCTATGCCTCAATTTCCCAGCCAGCAAAAGGCACACAGTTATTCCAAAACATGTCTGATTTTCACAATGTCAAAGTAGAAGTCGAAGGTGTAGTTTAAACAATTTCAGTTCCCTGCGATTTCAGAGGGACACGACCGGACCCGTGGTATCACCACAGGGACAGCACGATTTAATGTCTGGTGGTGCCCAGCTCGATCCTGCTCAAGGAACTGTCCCACAACATATGTCAGTTTCACCTTGAAGAGGTTTTGTTCCCATTGTGCCTATGCTGACGTTGCTAAAACCACCGCCCGCTCTCGAATTTTGATAAACCCTGGAATTCCTCTGAGCCAGTCTAGACCTAAACAAGTACCTACATGAAAAGACAAAGGCAGCCCAGTGATACGTGCAAGATATGTGATGACACATAACATACAACGTCACACACGCAAACACACATACACACACAAATACCACGTCTTCCTACTTCCGATGGATAACAGGCTCATGGGGCCAGGAACTCTATTCATTCCTAGCCAACTCCAGAAGAAGTCATAAAAATACATAATCTGAAATTAAAGTCAATTAAGCTACGTCGCTTCTTTGGAAAAGTTAAAAGGAAAACACACATAAGTAATAGAAATCAATTATTGTATATTCCCAGGTCTATTCTTATAAGCTGGAGAGGTAATCAATCACTCCAGAGATTTCTACAAGGTAATTACTGTTTATTCTTTAATGATAGTACCGTCTCCCTCTTCTTCCTTCACACCAGCCCCCTGCAGCTGCCACCTCACAGAAAGCAAATAAGTTACAGTTGGAAAAAAAAAAAAAAAGGCTGAAAGAAAGTTGGTGTTCTGCATAATGTGAACAATAAGCCTGCTGACCTTCATCCCCTTCTGTGACCCGAGGCTGCAATACTTTATGGCCCATGCTGTATGTACACATCATAACTGCTTTTCAGTAATAAATGTGGCCGTGGCTTTGAGAGGACACTGCTGCCTAGGGAGAATTAATGGGAAATATCTTTCTTGTGGATGTTTAGTCACTTAAAAGAACGAAGTTCGAAAATAATAAGCAGCTGAATAAGAACATGGGCCAATTAAGAATTTAAAACAACCAGCATCCAACTACGTCTCTTTCCCCTCTTTCAAAAGAAGGGGAGAGAAATAAAGAGTAAAAATAAATGCTGCTGCTATTACGGAGAGCCAAAAGCACTAACCAAGAGATTTCACAGCGCTTCAGTCAGAGCTAGGCTAATGAATATAAGTTACCTTAGCTGGTTTTAGCTGACTTTGAAATTAAAGTTCCAAACCCTTGCATGGAGGGAGAGCTGGATTTGAGCAAAATGGACTTAATAAACTCCATTGTGCGGTTAGATCCCTAGTGAGATTTCCTGCCCATCCATGACCAATCGGTATTATTTTTCAGTGACTGGTACTTTTGTGAGCAAGATTGGGGTTTCTGGGAGTGATTAGCACTTTTCACCATTGATTGACAGGTTCAAACAGAAATGAGACAATAGGAGGAGTCATTAGGAATTCAAATGTAAGGTTAGTGTTTGCAGGCTTTGCAACTGATTTTAATAGAAACAAAACTATATGTAAGGAAAGGGGTTAATGTTGCAAAAGTTAACTTATGAGGTATAAATTAATCTTTTCAATTTCGAAAAAGTTTTTCAGAATTGAAATTAATCAAAAACAATAAGGAGATAAAATAGCAATATTTTGGGCGTTCTTTCTAGAGATTTCTAATGCCGGCCAGGGATACATTCAGCTCTTTGCTTTAGATATTTAAGACCCAAAGATCTAAAATTTTAGAGAAATCCTCAGTTGCAAAGGTTTTGATTTGGTTTTCTCGTAGGTGAAAAATCTTGTCGACAAAAGAATAAGTATTGTTTTTCTAAGAAAAGAAATATGATGAAGCTGTCCAGTATATCCAGGGAAGATTCCTTAGGGAAATAATTACGGTGAATGATTCTAGCATTGACCAGTAATTGATAATTGGCCACAAATAATTAGGGTAGAATATATTTACTGGTGTAAATTATGCTAATAGCGCAGCCTCGTCCCTAGGTGCTGATGTTGGTTTCTTATAAGTAATTTTGTTTTAAATTCCCCTTATAAATGTAGCATACTATACTTGAAAATTTAATCTTGTTTGGCATCAAAGCAAAGGCAGATAATACAGAATTAAACAAGCCTAATCAAAGAAGAAAACTAAGATGAGCACCGTCATTTCTCAGGATGTTTTGGTAAGAGTGGACTTCTCGTGGGAAAAGAAGTTTCCCGGGACACTAATGCACACAAACTGTGTTTTGAAAAAAGCAGAACCAAATCAGAGCCAAATGCGTGACTCGGAGTCACCTCACAGATCTGACTAGAAGCATTTCCAATACCTCATAAGCTGTTAATATTTAAAGGACAATAGCATAAATCCAATACCCTGTGCACAAAATAATCATTGCATCAGATTTTTATGCATATCCAGTGTGCAGCTCAACATTCAAGCTGCATTTTTTGAATATGTTGTGACTAATTTATGCCAAGTTTTCATCAACCTAGCATTTTTCATTTTTCAATTGACATACAAAGTTCTGTAATTTGTGTGCTCAGTATGTTAATACACTGAGATGGTAAGAGAAGATCCAAGCGTCCCGATCACAGAAATAAACTGTCAGGGGGCCTCGACGGAAGTGAGGGGTGAAAAAAAGAAGCACAAGCCAGTAAGTGGCTGGTGTTAGGATTTGTGTGCGTCCTTAATAATGCACACTGCCACAGCACGAGATGATTTCGGCATTTCTTTCTTAACCAATTGTCCCACCATCTGCTCTACAGTTTCCCTCCCAAATTTTAAGGCATGCTCTATAAATAAGGGGTTTTCACACTTTGCTGCAAATCGGAATCACCTGCGCATCTTTAAAAAATGCAGAGGCGTGGCTCCTTCCGCACACGCTCTGATTTCTTGGTCTGGGGCACAACCTAGGCATCAAGAGATTTTTCTAAGCTCTGCAGGAGATTCTAACGTGCAGCAAAATTTGGGAAACGTGGCTGTGATGGTTTCTGCCTCGGTTTTTTCTAATTTGGTCGGAAGAGACGCGGATGTCCTCTCTTACACATAGTTAAAAGAAATGCTTCTCCGTCTTGCAGTTGATTTCAGACACACAGCTCCTTGATCTGCTGTCTTCTGAGAAGGATCACATCCCCGTACTCAGTGCTTCTGGCAAGCTCGCTTACTGCCTCTCATCTGCTCTCAACTTCTTCCTTATTTTCCTTTTTATACTCTTTCATCCCCTAAACTACTACAGACCAACCATTACCCCTTGGAGTTTTCAGTTCTTATCCAATTTCCTATCTTTAGCTCTCTTTGGTATCTTATCGCCAGTCTAAGCATGAAAAAGTTTCCTTTTCAGTGTTACCTATTTCTTTCTCGTTATCCGAAAACCCACAGGCAGGCTCTACTCCTTCCTTGAATCTTCATTCAAGAACTAAGTTACGACTCTTAGTGATTTTTTATCTCATTAGAGTGGACTTCTCTGTTTCAGACTCTGGTTTCTGTCTCCTCCCAAAAGGCTCATTGGGGTCTGTAGGAAATGCTACTGTCAGACTTCTTGTCATTTCCCCTGCTCATTATGAACACGTCGCCAGTGTGTTTCTTAAACGCATCCTATCCAATTTGTCTCCCTATTCTCTTTTCCCAGAACCTCCTTCAGTTCGAAGCTAACCCCAGAATTACAGGTGTGGCTGCGAGTATGCCTAGAGAATTGATAGCAACCCTTCCTACATGCTTGTATACCGAATGAATGTGCACAGAGGACGGTTCCACGATGACCAAGAGCCTCTCTCGATTTCCTAGAAGTCCTGTAAGCCTTAGAAATGCATTTGTTCCTCACCCCTGTTCTCCTTCCTTTCCTCAACTCATTTCATCCAGATTCCTACAGCTGACACTGAGCCAGGATCATCCAAAGGGTCAGGAAGGAGTACACAGAACTGATAGTTACATACATCTATGTCTGTGTTCTATTCTTTGTCAGATTATGCAAATTGTAGACTTGTTTGAAAAACCGTAAAAGGAATGAATGCCATTTTGCATTCCACCTAAAGGTCTGTTTCCCAAATAAACTGAGCTTTGTAAAATCCGTCATCATCCTGGTTCTAACCCCCAAGGCTCCGAACACACTACTGCCTGTCTCATCAGATTCTATACTCAAGCTTCTCCCTGGCCTCCCTCTTCCCTTTCTTGTCTCCATTATCCTGTTTCAAGTTCTACATTCTCATTTAGCAAAGTCACCGCCACCTTGTTTTTTGCTCAATTCCCTCTTACAAATTCACTTCTTGCCTTGACACTTTTCTATGATAGCTTTTCAAATAAGTCTTCTTTCAGAGGAAAAGAAACAAAAAGGTTTAAAAAAATTTTTAATGTTTACTTATTTTTGAGAAAGAGAGAGACAGAGCGTGAACAGGGGAAGGCAGAGAGAGAGGGAGACACAGAATCCAAAGCAGGCTCCAAGCTCTGAGCTGTCAGCACAAAGCCTGATGCGGGGCTCGAACTCTCGAACCCACGAGCCATGAGATCATGACCTGAGCTGAAGTCTGATGTTTAACTGACTGAGCCATCCAGGTGTCCCAAAAAAGTTTTTTGTTTTTTTTTTTAAGTCAAGGAACTATATACCAGTGAAGAGAACCTTACCTTCTTTCTGGATGCACTGCATTTCTAAGTTATTTAATGCATATCTGTCACATGATTATATACGTCAATCCCGGACGGAAAAACAAGCTCAAAGTAACACACAAGAATGATAACTGCTCAAGAATCAGTAAGCAAGATTCAGTTGTCACAAAATGAGTTAACAAGTATCATGGTGAGTTTTTTTAAAAAGTGACTTCAAAAACTAGTACGGTTATTTTTAATTTGTCAATTTTAAAGGAAGTCCTGAACATGCAGAGTTGTGTGTGTCTTAATAGAGAGAAGAGTGGTTTCTCTGAGTTCAGACTTGGGAATTGGGTAGATTTGTTTCAGTTCCTTACTGCAGCTATGTTAGGGGTATAAGCTTCAGCAAGCAATTTAACTTTTCATGGTCTGTTTCCTCATTGGTAACATAGAGGTGTAAATCTTATCTCATTTGGAGGATATTTTTGAGGTCTAAGAGAAGACCTGTTAAACACATTGCAGGGTTGAGACACAGGAGGAACTCTGTAATGGTTATTGACCCTGTTACTACCAATGTGCCTTAGTATATCTCTTACCAAATATGTAGGTATCTTTCCTATATTCCTTCAGCAGCTATGCTACGATTCTTTTTTCAGACCACTCCAGATCCGTCCTGGCTTTTAACATACCAACACAAAGAGATTTTATCATCTTTCTTAAATCAATACCTCAGCATTATTCAGCATTATGTATATTTTGCTCATTTTTCATATAAGAAAAATTTTAAATGGAAAACATTAATACTCCATGTGCTTTCAGTGTAGTATATCTGTTATCAGCCTCTATAGCCACTAGATGTCAATACAGTGTTTATCTGGGAAGTTTAATAAAGACTCATTAGTATCCTATTTAATGATTATGTATTCCTTTTGCAAGATATTGTAATATTGAAGGGTTTCAGAACATTTCACCATAATATTTATGGAATTGACTCCACTAACAACTGAAACGCTTCACCTCATCCAGTTGTAAACAGTTGTTGAATAGAAACAGTTTTAAGCCCAAATCAAATTAAAATTGCTAAGAAAAATGTACATAGGCAGAATATAATTGCCCTAATTGGATTTTCTCCAGGTACTTTACTTGTAGAAACACAATGAGATCCTTATTATTCATAAGTGGATAAGACCTACATTTTATATTTCACTTTAAAGGTAGCATCTTAACTTTTCATAGGTACAATAGTAATTCTGAGAGAGGAAATAATCTAAGGTATTTTTACACTCATTTCCTTCAGGATATTGGCTATTTTACTAATGATCTGGCTAAAGATAATTTAAATTCCTGTCAAAACTCAGCTTTGGAAGGCTTGAGTATTTACTCTTCAATCTTTAACCCTCAAATTATAGTCAATAACTTTTCCCTGAACATACTAAATAACTATTATTTTTGGAGCCTCTTACTGATGTAGAGAAATGTAATTCAAATCTCCTTTCCTTTGACATTAGAGTGTCATGACTTATATGTGAAATAGAAAAGGACCTCAAAACAAAATATAAAAAAAATCAAGCAGAGAAGAAAAGGAACCATATTGTCTTTATCTGGGAAAATTATTAAATGTATTTTTGCCTAGTTTTTGTAAAAAAAAACATTTTTATATGTTTTTTTCTCTCAATATGTGTCATATAACCTATCTGTTCATTTTAGCCAAAAAAAAAAAAAAAAAAAGCTACCAAGAAAAGTTGGAAAATCTACTACTCTAAAAGAAATTTTTAGTCTAATCTTTAATCAAAATATCTCTTGTTATGTGTTCTGGTAGTATCCTACATTGCTAACCCCCAACCCTAAACAAAACTGTATTGTAATAACATTTTAAGACAGAAACTGAAATTTTAGGACAATATCAGGAAGTTTCTATTTTTCATTGCCTGCCTTTCCCCATCTACACTGCAGGTTGGCAATATTTTACATAAGATTATAATTTAATACTAAATATTTTAGGGATAAAGAGAGGGTAAAAAATAGTGGAGAGGGAGGAAGGAAACTGAGGTCAAGAGGGTCTATCTGAGATCCACTCATTAATTTCCCAAACATTTTATGAAAATTCTCTTTACAATTAGGACCCCAGTGCCTGTTATGTGATGGGTTGGTGTAAGTAAATCAGACACGGAAAGGAGGAAGAAATGTTGATGTGGAAGGTGGAGGGAGTGACAGAGGGAATGGCATGTAGGCGAGAAAGATTTGTGTAGGTTCGGAATGTTGAACTGACCTGTCTAATTGCCCCCAGACTTTCAGCTGTGGTTCAAAAGGTGAGAATAAAAAGTGTCACCCCACTTTCAAGGGGAGACTAGCCCCTGGTTGCTCATGCGGTAGGTAGTAGGTGCATGAGCCTATGGAGCACTGGGAGTATGCCTAGTTGAGCTGAGATGTGCCGTGTATTAAATGCACACCAATGTTCAAAGATGTGGTCTGGAAAAAATATGAACGATCTCATCAATATTTTTGTATTGAGTATGCCTTGAAATAAAATTTTGGATTCATTTGGATAAATAAAAAATGTATTAGTAAAATTAATTTCACTTCCTTCTTTTGACTTTTTAAATGTGGCTAGCAGAAGATTTAAAATTACGTATGCGGCTTGCGTTGTATTTCCACTGGACAGCAGGGAACTACCCCACCCAGGAGGGCCTTGCTAACAGAGATCAAAAATGGTCCTGTGACCCTTACACTATCATTATCTCCATCTTAATATTGTAAGACTAATTAGAAAGTGAAAAATGGTTTGTAAAGGAGAAATTTAGGCCTGTCAAGAATAGCACTGTGGCATCTTCCTTCCATCGAGCAAGGGATGTGCTTTTTCCCGACATCAAGTCAAGCAAAGAGTTTCAAAAAAGAACCCTTTGTTCAGATAGAGACCAACACCTCATGCTAGGGTTGCTGAAACTCTTAGGCAACTGTCTCCCTGGTACATGGAGCTGACGGTGGTTTGAGGGCTCTCAGAAAAACCACCTGGGCTTCTCACAGTTGGAGGAAGTCAAAAGCAGAATTAGTGGTGGGGGGAGAAGGGATAGCAAGGAGGTAGAAGGAAGAGATTAGTTCTGCTGTCTCTCGTGGAGGTCCTCACATGCGCAGGCTTGAATTGGGGAAGAGAAAGGAACTTGAGTTGGATGTGAAAGGAACACTGTGGGGGTGTATGGGTGACTCAGTCCCTTAAGCTTCTGACTTGGGCTCAGATCATGATCTCAGGTTGGTAGGTTTGAGCCCCACGTCGGGGACTGTGCTGATGCTGCGGAGCCTGCTTGGGATTCTCTCTCCCTCTCTCTCTGCCCCTCCCCCACTCGTGCTCTGTCTCTCTCTGTCTCAAAAATAAACATTGAAAAAACATAAAAAAAGAAAGGAACATTTTGGTTTGCATCCAACTGTACTTTTTAATAGCTGAAAATGACACATCTAATACATGTAAAAGACCAAAAAAAAAAAAAAATCTATGGAATATGTCTGAGTTCAGAGGGAGGAAAAGATCTTTTACATTTCTTGTCTGTCTCCCCCCATTAGAATTTAAGCTCCAAGAAGGCAGAGTTGTTTTGTCTGTTTTATTTTCACCTGCATAATCTAAGTAGCGTAAAATAGTACTTGGCACATAGTAGGTATGCAATAAATATCGGTCGAATGGATGAATATATGAATCTGACATAATATGACTAAAGGCAGTAACTGGAGAGAAAATGCTTCCTTTTGTACCTTTATGGTCTAGCACATTCAATAAACTTGACACTTGTGTTAGGGAAAGCAATGCCTAAGTCATTTAATGAACATGAAGTGGCTGGTAGATAAGGTGAGGGATTGCTGGTCAGGTCAGCAAATGCAGTCCATCTTAGAAATTATAGAGTCAAATCACCGCATGATGCTCTACTATCAAGAACTCTTTTAAATTTTCCTTGCCAACAGTCTCATATTAAGGTTTGTGGTGCTTAAAAGATTTCCAGTGTTTTAGAGTTATTGAACTTCTTTCAGTCAGTAAGATCCTTAGTGAAATTTCTTCCATCATTCATGGCCAATTACCTTTGTTTTTCAATTACTGGTCATTTTGTTTGAGATTGAGTTTTGAATGTGATGAACACTTTTCATCATTATTTTATGTAGATTCAAGGAACAACGAGAAAGATTGTAACTTTGACAAAGGTATGCGCTCCCATCTGCACAGTTCCTAACCTTCTCTGACAAAAGACCTTAGTAGGTGGTATGAGACTGCTGCACCGAAGACCGAGGGCCCAAAAGCAATCTGAGTCAGCATGCTTGGTTCTTAGGTTTCTAAGTCTTTAGTGCTCTATCTCTTTAGTTTCCTAGAGCTCATCGACATCGCTTTTTGTATCTCAAAGTCAAACAGGGTGTGACAAAATGTTACACTTCCAGTTTAGAAAAGTTTGTGCCTGAACATTTTTCAAAAATGCACTCATGGCCATAACAATATACTCATGTCTGGGCACCTGAGTGGCTCAGCCGGTTGAGGGTCCGACTCTTGATCTCAGCTCAGGTCAGGATCTCATGGTTCGTGAGATCGAGCCCCGAGTTGGGCTCTGTGCTGACAGTGCAGAGTCTGCTTGAGATTCTCCCCCGCCCCCACGCCGCCACCCGTCCTCTGCTTGCTCTCTCTCTTTTGCTCTCAAAACAAACAAACAAACAAACATAATAAAAGTATATACTCATGTCATATTCGTGACTTCTCTATTTCAAAGTATGTTAGAAGATGGTGATGATTATTTTATCTGGGTGTGTGTACCTAGCTAAATCAGCTAAGATTATATGCACCATCGGTCCCTCACCTGAACACAGGTGGACCATCATGGTTTCCGTCACTTTGGTCCATGTCCTGACACCTCTTTCTCTTTCTTCATTGCCTGACATCTTTGTTAAAAGGTGACTACTCGCCTTTAAGTTCTATACGAGATCTTTCTCAAAAGATTTTTAAAGCATTTGTGCATATTTTAGAATGTTTTATGAAAGGGAATTAGGACTCTCTATTTTTCTATTCCTTAAAATAAAAATATGAACAATTGTTTCTAATTTCCATCATTTCATGGAAATGATGTTGGGAAAAGAATGGGAAAAGAATGGGAAAAGAATGGGAAAAGAATGTTGCAACCTGTAATAATTTTGGAAATGATTTCATCTTTCTTAAGGAGAAAAACAACAAGAATCTGTCATGCTAGAAAGGGTACTCTATGAGAAGAGATGGGCAGAGAAATGCAAAAGACAAGGAAAGCAGTAAGGGATGAAGACTGGGGCAAGTAGATTCAAATGGATAAAAGAGGAACAAAATGTACGGGTATCAGATTGTTGTCAACCTGGATTAATAGTGGCTTTCCTGAAGCAGATTGTTTAGAAAAATTTTAAGACTATTACAACCTATATAGGAAAGAGTGCTGTGATCATGGTGCATGGATACGCACAGAACCCACATAGTTTAATTTTATATATATATATATATATATATATATATATATATACACACATATATATACACACATATATATAATTATATATATAATTATATATGTATAGTATTTATATTTATATATATATATAATTATATATATATAATTTATTATCAAATTGGTTTCCATATAACACCCAGTACTCATCCCAACAGGTGCCCTCCTCATGCCCATCACCCACTTTCCCCTCTCCCCCACTCCCCATCAACCCTCAGTGTGTTCTCAGATTCACCACCAATGTCAGAGAATCCTAGCTATGTCAACACTGAAGAACTAGCTCAAAACTTATTTTTTTCCACTGAGAAAAGAAAACTCTTCCCCCTATGCAGTTAAGTTTAAAACAAATCTATAGTTTGGAAAGAACATAAGCCAGAAGGAGCGGGGGGGGGGGGGGGAGGAGAAGAAAGAGGAGGAAAAGGAGGATGAGGGGGAAGAGGGGAGCAGAGGGAAGAGAAGAAGAAAGGAGGAGAAGAAGATCATTTGACTATTTCAGATTCACTTACATCTTTGAGGTCTCCACTATTATTTTTTTTAATTTGTTAACGTTTATTTACTATTGAGAGATAGAGAGGGAGCATGAGCATGGGAGGGAAAGACAGAGAGAGGAGGAGACACAGAATCCGAAGCAGGCTCCAGGCTCTGAGTTGTCAGCACAGAGCCCGACGCGAGGCTCGAACTCACAAACCGTGAGATCATGACCTGAGCCGAAGTTGGACGCTCAACTGACTGAGGCACCCAGGCACCCCATTCATTATTATATCTTAAACTACTAAGAGAGCTTGTATAGATGATTGGTGGGCTACTCTAAGTTAAAAAAAAAGAATTATGGAGAGTACAAAAAGTGTTAGAAATCTAGGAATAAGGCAAATATTCTTCCAGCACTCAAAAAGAGGAGGAAAAGATGAATTGTATTTACCATGGAAGCAATGGCTTTTCTCCTCTCCAAAGTGAAAACTTCCACCTATGCTCCCTCTTGTCATGCATGCCAAGATCCTTCCTTCTTCTCTCACAAGACAGATTTACTGAAAGAATAGTATGACCATTTACCTTCCATTTTTCTTCTTCTATGCTTCTTAATTCCTTACAGTGATTGCATTTAATTCCACTGGAATCTTACAAAGTTCCTACTCAAAGAATTGCTAAATGTCCAGTTTGCAGTGTATCATTCAACATCTTTCATTACACTTTCTTTCAGGTAACATCATGTTACTTTAATGTATGAGACCATATACTTTCTGGTAGTTATCCTATATCTTCCTCAAGCTCCTCATCTGGCCTCTCCTGTTCTGACTATAAGTATTCTCCTAGATTCTGTCCTCATTCCAAATGTTTGACCTCAGAAACATTCATGACAACCATGAATTAAACTATATTTTTTAGTCACCAATACGCAAATCTACCTGCCTAGCCCGGACCACCTAAATGTTGACTTTGGGTTCCAGCTACCCACTAGAAATAACCATGGTTGTCTTACACATACTTCAATTTTTCCAAAATAAAATATATGTTCTGTGTTCACAGACATGATTTTCCTTTTGTTCTCTAGATTGGTCAGCCATTCCTGGTGACCTGCTCTTGAACCAATATTCTGTACCCACCATACATTTTACTAAGGTTTATGTGTGACATATAATGGGCACAACAACCCTATGAGATGGATTGTGATGCCCTTTCTGCATATGAGGAAATGGAGGCACTAAGAGGTTAAGTTTCTTGTTCCAAAAAAAACACTAGGCTATTAATTTGTAGGCAAACTAATGGCTTTAGATGCAGGACTGTTGCAGAAAACTCTTTTGGATAGAGAGGAAATTTAGATCACAAAAACTCCTAAAGTTCACAAAAAATAATATTCCCTGGAACTGCCTCATTTGGGTAATAAATTCAATAGTCTGCTTCTTAATCACATGAAAGACTAAACAGATACACACAGAACGTTTAATAAATATACTGCCTATTGGATTACCAACGGACTGTGTACTGAACAGTCTCAAGTCGTGAAAACGTAGGTAAAGCTACCATTTTAAATAGGAAAAAAAGGTGTGTTCTTTTCTTATTTCAGTGGTTCAGCTGCTTTAGGTCATGTCCTGCTCTCTGTCTTTGAAAAACAGCTACCACGACTGCTGCAAATATTTGTAAATGACCCATCCCTGTAATGTAGTTCTAGCGGTATAGCATCATGTGGTGTGGTTTCAACAGGAAGAGGGGTGAAAAGGGTCAGTGTAATAAATCTGACACTGTGATGTGAAATTGAAGAGAACATTTCTTGTATCTCTGAGTATGATTTTTGCTTCTTTCCCCACAGGTGCAGTACATCCGCATTTTACATAGTTTGGGTTTTCGTTTGTTTTTGTTGTTTAAGACAGACTTTCATCTAGTTTTTATTGTTTTAATCTCTGCTTTTGGAAGGGGTCTATGCTTAACACTTCGAATCATGTGGTAATTATTGCTCAGGAGAACTGGTAAATCGGGGCAAGGGGCAAGAGGAGTCGTCATGTCCAACTAAAACCACAGTGGGGAAAATAAGAAAAGTGAGGGACTAGATAAGAAATGCCAGAATTCCAGCCTGTGGCCAGGCAGGCTGGGCGATATGCCCAGGGCTCTAGCTGATTCTGCGGAGGCCACTGGCAGGTGCCTACAATAAGACTGTTCATCCCCTTTAATTAGCACCTCATCACTTGCAGCTTGGTGTCACCCAGCTGGCTAGAGCAAGATGACACCTCCAGCTTGAACTGGGCTCCATTCCATTTTCTTGGGGCTTTTGGAGACATGTGGTGCTTTCTTCAAGCGCAGCTGGTGCTGGCACTTTCACTGTAAATTTCAATCTCTGTTTGGAAAAAGGTGATAAGAACAGTTTGTTTCAAGTCCCTGGTGTTTAAGCCTTAAGCAATTCCCAGCAAATACATTCAAGGCTCCTTCTGGTTTGATCAACTACAATTTGTAGTCTTATTAATAGTAGCAGTGTTCAGATTCTCCTTAATGATACGCACCTCAAGGAAGTCTCTACATGGGCATCACTGTTTCTCTGTGGTTTAAAGTGTGTGCTGATTGCTTTTAGCATCTTTGGTGGTGCTTGTTGATCAGTGCAAGGTATGAGAAAAATGCTGGCATCTGCATGCATTTATTTGAGGTTGTTTTTTCCTCGTTTCAATGGGACAAAAATGGGAGACTTACTAGATGCATTCCATTTTATTGCAGTTCTTCTTCAATAACACAGGTGCTCATATCTAAGGCTGCACAATGAACATGCAAGAACTTCATGTCTGCTGTGTTTCTAACCAGTACCCACTATCAGTATTTAACTCATTTCTTTATAAATTATCTGGATGTGCATTGTGCTTGAAAGTTATTATATAAATAACATCTTTATCTATTTTATAACCAATTTGTATATCTCTTGGCCTTGGTCCCCACGGTTGGAATTGTTGATGAAAGTATTTGTCTTTTCTTTGATTTCTTCATAAATTTCTTTATATGGTCTTTAGGCATCTGGTAACTAAAATTGGGAGATTAGGAATCAAGTAGCTCAAATTAAAATTACTTCATTTTTCTATAATATTCTGGGCAACCTACCAGATATCTTTATTGATTCTCTCAACTTCAAGATTACCCTTTTAAAATTATCATTATGTGTCCTAATAATACCTTAAATTGTATGCATGGTATTTTCTGGACATTATCTTTATCTGGTTCTCATGACAATTCTAAACTTTATAGGTAAGGAAACTGAAATTCACACAAGCTAAGTTGTGGGCTGGGGTCACCCAGCTGAGGAAAGAGTAGTCAGATCCCAAGCCCAGTGCCTGTTCTACAACACGAGGCTGAAACCCCCTAAGCGGCTCTAGACTGACCTACTTACCTTCATCCAGAATTTCTTGCCTAGTAAACCACCAACAAAAGCAACTAGGAACCCTTAGGCATTAGCAAGGGCCCCAGACATTATCAACCATGACACCTTGGCCTAGTAATTGAACTTCTCCAACTCTAGTTTAGTATTTGTAAAACATACAAAGTCATACCGCACTCGCATAAGAGGGCAAATAATGTAGCTTGGTAACTGCTCATTAACTTCATTTCTCATTTATACTGGAAATCTAGATGCCTGACCTAATGTTACTAGGTGAGGCTGAAATAGTCTCAGTTGTTCAGTTAAGAACTATATGATGTTGAACTTGACAATTCGTCCTGAAGCAGAATACTATTTCAAATATGTTTTATTTTACAACATATAGTGTAAGACTACCCTACCTCTGTATAAAACAGATGAGAAATATTTTTCTAAAGAGAAGAAGGTCTAGGTAAACATATTGGGGAAAGGAAGTATGCAGTTTTTAAAACTTTACATAATTCATAATGAAAATGATAGGCTAGAAGTAATAGCTAACCCTTATTACATAACAACTAAGGGTTTTTTAATAAAATTATTTTATCTTCACAATAAAATTATCTGATGTATAGTTTTTATTAAACCAATTTTGCAGATGAGGAAACTGAGGCACAGAGTCAAGGCCATCCAGTGCAGAAATTTATACCAGTCTGTTGATAATGTTCACATGCAACCAGGGCAATATATTGCCTTAAAATAAATTAACTATCACTTCCAAGAGTAACTATTTGTCAACATACAGATTACAGTAATGAGGAGATGCTCTGAACTTCTGTATTTCCAGATTAGAACTTTTGTGTATTTCAGCATTTAGGTCCTGTCTTGTTAAAAATCAGTCATTGTCAATAAAACTACTCATTAAAGTTGAAAATAGATACAAATTGAAGACATTTAATTTGAACTTTGGGTAACACTAAAAATGTTTGTTCATTAAGTATTTTCCAGTTATTTCTATCAGTGTCTGGTGACAATTATTTTAAACATGTTAAAAATAACCGTAGATATTGGCAAATAATTTGTTAAGATAATAAAGGAGCTAACTGAGACTTCTAAACTAGGAAACCCAACAAACTGTCAGCAAGGAAATAATTTCACAAAAGTCAAGTTTTAGAAAACAAAACTTTCCAATTCAAACTCTGTGAGATGTAAAATCCCATGAGATTATTCCATGAGAAATATTTTCCCTATGAAGGTTATGCATTCATTCCATAAAGAGAGAGAAAGAAATTGGAAGAACACAATATTCAATATCACCTTTATTTTTTGTAATGTTTATGTTTGAGACAGAGAGACACACACACAATGTGAGGGGGAGGGGATGAGGGGCAGAATCTGTAGCAGGCTCCAGGCTCTGAGCTGTCAGCCCAGAGCCCGATGGGGGCTTGAACCCATGATCCATGAGATCATTACCTGAACTGAAATTGGACGCCTAACCAACTGAGCCACCCAGAAGCCCCTCAACATCATCTTTAATACTCTAGTCTTCCCTTTGACGTTGTTTCTACTGTCATTGGTTGAGGTGGCAGGGTGTGCCGCGGCTCTTAGCTCAGAAGTCCCTGGGCAAATGGGCAATTGCCTGGGGCTGCACCAACTCCGTCAGCCTGGAGCCTTCCTCCCCCTGAGTTGGAGGAGGACCAACAGTTGTGTTTTGTTAATCTGGGTAACCTCATTTTCTTCTCATTTAACTAGTGGGAGTTAATTGAACTGCCTGCTGAGATCTCTGGCACATAGCTAAATAAGGTGAAATGAGGTTACAGTGTTCCCTAACCCACTTTTGGCCCCATTTACAGTATGGACTGGTTTTCAGAGGGTCAGAAAACACTTTGAAAAAGGCAGATTGCATCCAAATACTTCATAGTTACGCCTATGTAGATTCTTGTTCTCCTCCTCCTTAACTCCACCCTCCACCTTAGATATTTAGTCCTTCCCTGTTTCTTCCTTCCGTCTCACCCATATCCACTTCCCATCTTTCCAAGCCAATTATCAGCACATTTTTAGGACCCTCCCACATCGATGTGTCCCGTGATGCTTCCAGACACACAGTGTCCACACTTCTGTTTTCTGCAGTTCTTTGCCTCCTAACAGTCCTTGCTAATCCCTCCTTTGGCCTGCAAAGACTGTATCCGCACAAGGTTACATGTTGCTTTGGGAAAAAAAAAAATCCAACCAACATACTGCTTGTATTATTTAAAAATATCAAGCTGTTTGATATTTTAGCAGTGCTATGAGTGCATTAATTATTTGGGCTTTGGTAGAAACAGGTACTGGTTATTTCTGACATAAAGAACAGAACACGGCTTGCGCTAAACAAACAAAAAGTTTGAATAAAGCATTGCATGTTTCTGCCTTGTCTTCCCTTGGAAAAATGCTAATGGAGGATTTGTTGCAGTATGTCCTTAAAAATGTATATTCTTCTTTCACTACCCAAGTAATACATGTTTATTAGACAGAAAAAAATAATTCAAAAATACATAATCACTATCTTTTTTTTTTCTTGTTTTGAACTTGCACATAGTAATTTTTAGAAAGAAATGAGGCAAATAGCTATTTATACCTTGTTTGGTGTGCTTGATTCTGAAGATGAACCCAAAGTGCCTGAATTAGCCAGAAATCTCCACTTCGCACTGTAAGAATTCACTGAGTATTTTCCCTTTACTTTTCAACAAATTTATTATTGAAGTATAGTTAACATGCAATGTTATATTAGTTTCTGCTCCTTTAAACTCATGTTTCTTTTTTTTATTTTTTTATTTTTATATATTTATTATTTTTTTTTTTTAGACAAAGAGAGACAGAGCATGAGTGGGTTAGGGGCAGAGAGAGAGCAAGACACAGAATGCAAAGCAGGCTGCAGGCTCTGAGCTGTCAGCACAGAACCTGACGTGGGGCTCGAACTCACGGACAGTGAGATCATGACCTGAGCTGAAGTCGGACACTCAATCGACTGAGCCACCCAGGCGCCCCTAAACTCATGTTTCTATCACTGTCAGTGCTTTATGCTAGTAGAATAATAGCAATTATAAAACTGTTAAAATATATCATAGCATGAATACATCTTTGCTTCATATTTATGAGCACAGCAGATATTAGCTAGTGTTTTCTTTCTAGATGTGATATAAGTAATTCCTTCTTATTAATTATCATTTTAAGCCTTATACCTACCACCTACATCATACACAAACTTGTCTTTTATATTAAGCACATGGAGACTTATTATATACCACTCTCTTTTTATCTAACTTAATCATTATATATATATATATGTATATATATATTTCTATTTCTGTTTCTATTTCTATTTCTATTTCTATTTCTATTTCTATTTCTATTTATTTCTATCTATGTTTGAATTTACCTAAGTTTGTGGGTTATTCCTATTTGGCTTGTCTCCAAACTTACTATAGAAAGTTGACTATCGTGTGACACCACAAGGAGGAACAGACTGTCCCCAGGACCTGGACTCACCAATAAAACAACTCTCGTCAGTTGTGTGTGTGTGTGTGTGTGTGTGTGTGTGTGTGTGTGTTTAATGCTTAAATTTATGTATTTTGAGAGAGAGAGAAAATGAGAGAGAGCAAGCAAGAGGGGCAGAGAGAGAGGAGAACAGAGGATCCAAAGCAGGCTCTGTGCTGACTGCAGAGAGCCAGATGTGGGACCGTAATTCACGAATGGAACCATGAGATCATGACCTGAGCTCAAGCAGAGGCTTACCTGAATGAGACACCCAGACGCCCCTCCATCAGGTGTTTTAAGAAACCTGAACACAAATCTAATGGGAATGGTATAGAGTTACTCCTAAAACTATGTCAACTTTCTGTTCTCCTGTGGAACATCCTTTAGACTTTTAAAAAAAAAAATTTTTTTTAACGTTTATTTATTTTTGAGACAGAGAGAGACAGAGCATGAATGGGGGAGGGGCAGAGAGAGAGGGAGACACAGAATCGGAAGCAGGCTCCAGGCTCTGAGCCATCAGCCCAGAGCCCGACGCGGGGCTCAAAGTCTGGGACCGCGAGATCGTGACCTGAGTTGAAGTCGGACGCTTAACTGACTGAGCCACCCAGGTGCCCCCAGACTTTTAAGTTCAAATTAGGAGTAATCAGTGCCTTTCATATTCAATCTTCTTTAACTCATTTTTTTTTAAATCATGGTTGTTACATCTTAACATGATAGAATAAATGAATCAGTCAGGAAGAGTAAAAAGCAGCCAAAAGAAATGCTCAAGCACCTTTGTGCATTTAGAAACATTGAAGTATATTGACAAATAACAGAATATTCCTGGGGTAAATTTAAAAGTGGGGAAAGAGCAGAAATATATATATATATATATATATATATATATGCCAACTGTTACCTGATATGTTAACTATTTCGATTTAAGGATAGTACATTCTTTTAGTGATAACCCTAAATAAAACCCAAACCTGCATAGGAATATATATTCTTTTCCAGAAGAAAAAAATAAGTTTTAGCAATGTATAAATGGAATCAAGAAGCCAAGCATGGTGAAGTCTTACCCACATTTCCACACACATACTCTCAATCACAGGATGATTAGAGTGCAAAAATACGCGAGATGTTGACCAGGTTATTTTTTACATTGGATGTAACTTGAAGTTTGAGTTTAAACAAGGTATTTTCAAGCATATTTCCTTTCATAAAACGTTTAAAAGACATATGGAAATGGAGACACATGTTTAACAATTATAAGATAAGTTCATTTGAAACTCTTTAGAATAAGACTGAAGTTTTCTAAATCGTGGTGTCTCTGATTTTCAAAAGACTAAATCAAATCCCCCAAAGAAAGCAATTGTGATGGAGTTAATTAAGACAACGTTGTGGCTATATTTGATCATTTTTAAGGAGTATAAGTTTCTAAAGGGTATAGGTTTTCATGTTTTAAATTGTGTGGGTCTTCACTATGAAAGGGCCAGTTCCCCATACCAGATGTTTTTGTATACCTGCCAGGGGCTACTTATACACGCATAATGTAGGGGAATAAATCCCCTGATGATCTGGCTGTTATAAATTTAAATTTAAAAATAAATTTGGGGGCGCCTGGGTGGCGCAGTCGGTTAAGCGTCCGACTTCAGCCAGGTCACGATCTCGCGGTCCTGGAGTTCGAGCCCCGCGTTAGGCTCTGGGCTGATGGCTCGGAGCCTGGAGCCTGTTTCCGATTCTGTGTCTCCCTCTCTCTCTGCCCCTCCCCCGTTCATGCTCTGTCTCTCTCTGTCCCAATAATAAAAAATAAAAAAAAAAAACGTTGAAAATATAAATTTGAAGACTAATTGATCTAAGTCACATAACAAAATTCAAAAAATACACCTGCATTTCCTTGTTAGCCTTGTGAAACCTAATTATTTAGAGAGCATTCTTTTTTTTTCTTTCTCTCTTTCTTTTCTTTCTTTCTTTCTTTCTTTTTTTTTTTTTTTTTTTAAATAGCACTTGCTTAAATCTTAATCTCTTTTCTAGTTCAAAAGACTGATTGGACCACAGAGGAGCAAAACAGCTTGCCCACGTCAACAGATCATTTTATTTGGGCTCCAGGTTTCTGAATGAACTTCCATACATGCCCTTGTAGACATCTGAACTCCATAAATCCACAGGTGTTTAAGGAGCCCTAAAGGCTGGGTCAGATAGCAGACTTGTTCCACTATGACTTTATAAGGATTTCATACTGTGTAAACAACACGTGCAGGGATTTCTCTTTACTGCTGGATAAAACCAGTAGCAGGAAGAGCCACTTTTAGTTTTCTTCCTTAAACAATGATGTGGTTCAGTTTTATTTCCATTATGAACTCTGTACAGTAGGTTATCTTGTCCACAGTGTAGGTAGCATTTTCTTTCTTTACTTCACAAACAGGATGATTTGGCACAAAGCCTCTTTAAAAGGAAAAGAAAAATAGCCACCTTAGAAAATGTATTCTGTTACAATGATATTTCCATCTTTCCATGTACTACACAAAGGAAGAAACTGTGAAATGCCCAAATATCATTTATTTGTTCTTCTTTAAAACTAGAAAGCTTGCTTATCTCAGATACCCTTTCCATAACAGAAATCTGAGTAAAGTTAGTATAAGTATATAACAGATTATACCCAGAAAATGCCTGAAAAATCCAGTTTTGTTTTACTTTAGAATAATGCCAGGGGTGCCTGGGTGGCTCAGTCGGCTGAGTGTCCGACTTCAGCTCAGGTCATGATCTCACAGTCTGTGAGTTCGAGCCCCGCGTCGGGCTCTGTGCTGACAGCTCGGAGCCTGGAGCCTGCTTTGGATTCTGTGTCTCTCTCTCTCCCTCTGTCCCTCCCCTGCTAACCCTCTGTCTCTCCGTCTCTCTCTTAAAAATAAATAAACATAAAAAAAATTTTTTTAAAGAAATTATGCCAGAAACCAGATTTAGACGACAAATTCAGAAAGAAAACAAAAAGCCTCACAGAACACTAAATATACAATATGCCTTGAATGATATGACAAACTATAATATTCAAATGTCTCTCTATAAAACAGTATTAGTTCAGCTTAGACTGGGAACTTGAGTCTAAGGAAGAAAAGCAAGGAATTGAAATGAGGGAAAATATACTTGAAGAGCGAAAATAAGGTTACCTACCTTTGTGGCGTACAGTAATTAGAAACCGGGGGAAAAATCAAAATCATTAGGGGATTTTCAATATCAGAAGAATTTAGAGGAAAAAGATAAAGGTCTACAAGAAACGGTTGTGTGAAAAGTCATAATTAACCCAAATAAAAAGCCTGGAGTCTCCATGTTGCTCCTGTTCTAAGATTTTAAGTGATTTTAGAAATGTGTTTATGATAAAAGTTTTCTGTCACCTATTAAAATGGTATACTTTGAAGTGTATTTGATATCAAAGCAGAATGAAAACATTGAAATGTTCCTTGATATGGTCTAAATGCTATGTCTGTGCCTTGCTTTAAATGCAATGTTTTAATTTTAAAAATAAGTTTCTAGGATGCCTCAAGATCAATGAACACAAGTCCCCTAGGGAAATGATAAGTTTTTAGATGACATTGCTACAGAGTACACACAGGTATCAACACGTACCAAAGAGTCTTGTGACCTTTCCGCATTAGAAGGTTGCTGAGGAACACTGCCCCTGCCTCCATGAAGAATAAACAAACATTTGGGAAAGAGAGAATCAGATCCACTCAAGGAAACATTGATTAGCAGTCCAGCCTGATTCACCTATCAATGAATCATGTATAAATGATGAATCAAGTGAGCGACTGAAGATCAAAGACCATCGGCACGTAAAAGTAAAGACTCAGAGTTAACCTCCACGTGAGATTAGACGTCTACTGAGCCAGCGCCTCTGCCCTCCCTACAACACCCCTCCTCGTGCTTTGTGTGCAGTACAGCATCAGTAGTTTTCTAATACCTTCTATATTTAAGCCACTGAGCTAGCTTTCTCATGAAAACGTGCCTAAATCTTTCCTTTGAACACCCTCAACAGGAAATTGTAATTTCTGAGAGGAGTTTGGTTTTGAAAACAGGCATGAGTTATTTGTAGCCTTGTTCAGTGACTCAGATGAGTAAACAAACCAAACAGTCCACATGTGATCAAAACCCATGTGTGCACTCCCTTGGCCTTCACCGCACTTTAGTGACATCATCTGTTTATAAGGCTGATCTTCCCACTAGACCACAAGCTTCTCAAGGTCAGGAATCAAGCTATTGCCATCATTCTATTTCAACTCCTAGCACATTGCTCATTGGTTGAAAAGAACTCATTTTTTTTTGTATGGTCCATAAATTGCTTTTGAAGGTATTATTCCAAAAGAGAATCATAAAACATGAATATCTTTGTGTTAAGCATTAACTATTTGGATGAAAAAAACATACATGTTCTGAAATTTAAAAGCTAAATCCCTTTATGTATAGGTCAATGCAGAATATCTACTATAAATTGACAAAATTTCAATACAGTGCTGATAGATGCAAATTCTTTAAAATGGATGTCATGTTATATATCCTTATTTCTTTTTTTTTCCTCCCCGAGTGGCGTGTATAACTCTGAACTCATCTCTCGCTTCCAGAGTTAAAGAAACCTTCCTTCATGCCTTTTGTTCATTTGGAGAACACATGAAAGTGTATTTCTCATGCTCTGCATATATGAGTTGGAAAATCTACCTCACATTTGGCAGATTTATGACTGAGGAATTTCTAATTCCATTTCTAATTCTCATTTAATTTCTAATTCTAGTTTGTGATTATTGATTCAACAGGGGAACAGTAACTGCACCAAAATGCACACCTGTTTGAAAATGTCTTAAGACTTTACAAAGGAGGCAGGAAGTGATAAGGCTACCAGATAGAAGGAACAGGCAGGCTAAAGGTTGTATCAGTTTAAAGTCAAGAAAAGAAAAGGGTCTAATCACACTGAAGTTCTAGCAGTAAAAGTCCATTTAAAGATATATTTGAAAATGGGGACGGGCGCCTGGGTGGCTCTGTCAGTTAAGCTTCTGACTCTTGATTTTCGCTCAGGTCATGATCTCACAGTTCCTGAGATCAAGCCCCCCCAGCAGGCTCTATGCTGACAGTGCTTAGGATTCTCTCTCTCCCTCCTCCATACTCTGTCTCTCTCTCTCTCTCAAAATAAATTTTTAAAAAACATAAAAAACTAAAATGGGGAATGTTGCTGAAGTACAAAGGAACTAAAGTTGTATACTCAATAACATTGCTAACTCCCACGAGCATTCAGTTATGTTCCAGAGTTTGAGGCAGAGGTTATCCAAATACACATTTACTGGAAGAATGGACAGGCTGAGGAGGAGATACAGAAAAATGTACACAAATCTCAGTCTAAAGTATGTTTCCACACAAATACTTAGAAACTGCTGGGGTTTTGTTGTTGTTGTTGTTGTTGTTTTAGCTACACATGGTAATATCTTTATTCAATGCAGTGCAATAGTTCAGTAAAGAGTACGTGTGTTTTGTTTGTTTCCAGGGGGAAAAAAAACTGCCAATCTCCAGTGATACTCCTTTCATCTTTTTTCTAATCTAATATTTTGATTATATTTATCTAATAGGTTGAAAACTCCCATGACTTTGCACAGGTGGTTTGCACTAATTAAAAAAAGAAAGAAAGAAAGAGAAAAGAAAAGAGAAAGGTAAATGTGGAACACACATAAAAGGCATTTTTACATAAATGTCTCTGTAAAATGACCAAAGAAGTGAAGAACACTTTAAATTCCATTCACTTTTTTCATATCAATTTTCAAGTAGATTTGTGTATGTTTCATAAGTTCAAAATTCAGTTAAATGTAAAGAACTTTATTCTGATAATGACAGTCTATTGACCGAGAGCGCATGAGAATGAGAAATATAATACAACCTAGAAATACTTAGATTGTTGCTAGAGAAAAATGGGCTATAAATGAGGGATTCTTGGGCCCAGACGTGCTATAGTATGAATGTGTTTCTAATCATTGAAAATCATCACCGTGCAATATTTAAACTAAGAATGCTGCATTTCTAAACTTGGAAAAACTGATCTCATGTGAACAAAATCGTCCTCAAAATTGGATATAATGTTCAATAATCTGAGTTCACAGAGACGTTTTAAACAGCAAGGCATTTAATGTTGCCATCCAGATACTGCTCTGATGTCTGAGTGCACGTAGATCCGAAATTTGCTGATGCGGGAGCCGGTGAGCACACTTCCTTTCTGGATTTCTTCCCCATCCAGAAACAGAACAGGAAGGTCATTTGTGGGGCTGGGGGCACCAAAGAGTATGTGTGCGAGTAGTACGAAATGACTTACTTGGATTATGATCTCTTTGGACATCGAGCATGTAATGCATATTTTTTAATCTAGAAAGAAACAGAAAATATATGTAAGTGATACAGCCTGCAAAAAAATAAAAATTCTTTTTAAACTATATATATATATATATGTGTGTGTGTGTGTGTGTGTGTGTGTGTCTGTGTATACACACACACACATATATATGACACTAATACTAGTGAGAAACACCCACATCTAATTGTTATATGCTCCTCTAACCATTACAAGAGGCAAAGCCATTGAACCTCAAGGAGATCTGCGAACTATATTTCAGGAGCAAGCAAACAAACAAAATCCTAAAAAAAAAATAAATGCGATAGCCAAGCAGATGAAGTATCAGGTTTCCCTGGATGTCACAACACAGGACAGTGTATTACTAAACCACTGGCTAAACTTCTAGTGAAAGAGTATTTGCTGTCTATCAAACGTAGGCCGATGGTTGCAATAAATACTTCTCTCCATATATCACTGGCTACCTGCCTATCTGTAATTTCAGGCCTTTTGAAATTTTATCTCATGAAATATTAAGATACGCTTGTTCTCTGCTATTTTTAGGCCTGTTTCTCAAAAGTGTTCTATTTGTATAATACATCAAAAAAGAAGACAGTGGCTGTGTGTTTCTTCCCTTTGTTGGGATATGTGGAAGGAAGGGAGTGGAAGTTATTTTGGGCGTGAGTTTGTCTCTGGTCAGCTGAAACACAGCAGTGAAGTAATTTCCATTTAAGTCTTGGCTTTGCCACTCAGTTTGTAATAAGCCAGCAGTATCCCACGGAAATCAGAACACAAATCCCTAATGGTTGCCAGAGAAGACACAGAACATCAGAAGAATTACATTTATAAGGTGGAGGGAGTGGTCAGTGGTCTTTCACAGCACAAGCCAGCAGCCTCATCAGAAGTTAGGGTCGGTAGATGCTATGTACTTGTTCAAAAGCCTCACAATTGTGTAAAAGATGGTGGCAGCTGGGTTGTTCTCAATCCGGTTCTTGATGTGAAGAAAATAGGAGGAATTACTGGGTGCGAAGGACAAGATGGAGGCACTTTCTGAAGCAATTTTACATTAATAGCTCTCTTCGCTTTTAAATGAGCTGAATAGCGAAAGGGAGTGTCAACATTCCCCAACTCACGTCTCCTTCGTGTTTTGACAATGTTCCCTGACCCAATAGCATCAAGTTTTGCAAACTCTCTTGCCTAAATGGCAGTTCTGCATATTAAGTTAGCTCTGTTTTGCTAGGGTGTCAGAATCTTGCTGATTTTCACTCACTGATGTGGAAGACTTGCTTCTATCAATCAGCAACATCCTTAGCAGTTTATCCATTCCATGTAAACTGAAGCAAGATGTGGTGTCCCATTTTTAAAATTTTGTGTATACTCATCGTTTTTTATTTTTTTTAGCGTTTTTTATTTATTTTTGAGACAGAGAGAGACAGAGCATGAACAGGGGAGGGTCAGCGAGAGGGAGATACGGAATCCGAAACAGGCTCCAGGCTCCGAGCTGTCAGCACAGAGCCCGATGCGGGGCTCAAACTCACGGACCGCGAGATCATGACCTGAGCCGAAGTTGGCCGATTAACCGACTGAGCCACCCAGGCGCCCCACTCATCGTTTTTAAAAGTGTAATCTGGAGGCTCTGAGCCCCTCTTCTAAAGGTGGATGATTTACTTTTGAAATGGCTTTTCCCTGGGCAAGATCAAATGCCCATGCGCAAACCAAATCCATAAAGTAACTTCCCCATCATCTGCAATGTGTTTCATGGGAATAAATAATATGGTCACACAATTTTCCTGGTGGAGAAAACCTTAAATATCACCTATGACATTTATTTCATGTCACCGCAGAGGAACATGACATTCATTTCTTGTCACCGCAGAGGAAACAGAAGCTCAGAGAAATTAAGTAACTTTCCTAAGAGAGAGTAAATCACACTTTGGTGGTGGGGTACGGGCTGGCACCCAGAAGTTTTCATCCTTAATCCAGAATTCTTATCTGAATATTTACAAACGTTACTCTAAAAAGTGTACATCACAACTTCTCTTTTACAAATTTCCTCTCCCTCTTCTCTCTCTCTCTAGTTCTCCAGTTTTAGTTTTTCTTCATCTTGAGAGTTAGAATTAACAATTCTGTTCCTGGAATACTTTGTTTTAATACATTAGTTACCTTTTTTTTTTTTTCAATGCCTGTGCTCAAGGCCATCAATAGCAAAAGTGTTCAGAACTACACATTCCATATAACGAAACTGCTAATCTACACTACCATTTTTTACTTAACAAAATTAGTCTGCCCATGTCAACCCTGGGTAGGCATGTTGGCACTTAGAACACAACAGAGAACCACATTTGTGACATAGAAAGATAACTATTAACTCCTTTTAAGCTTTCAAATGCCTCAGAAATGTTGGAGCAAAGGATCTAAAAACTGCAGATCGTATTCAAATGAATCAGGATAGAGCAGATGGTTGAAGAAGGCACACAAGCAAGAAGGAAATCTCCTGTTCTCCCTTTCTGATTGCTTTGCCCACAGAGGAATAACGATTCAAAGAAAATCAGTAATCATGGCGGATGTCATTAGCATATTCCCAATAAGGCAGCTTACATAAAAATTCCCAGAGAAAAGGAATGACTGCTTGAAGATCAATGTGCAAAGAGCACATTTCCAGCTGCTTGCCTTCTTCTAAAATGTGAGCTATTTAAGACTTTTAAAAATTAAAGTTTGTAAAAGATATGGGCAAACACTGAGTGTTGTTGAAATTAATAATGATGGTTGTTATAAGCAAAATAAAGCAAGTATATTTGCAAGTGGTCAATGATTAGAATGCTTTAGTATCTTATCCTTCACATTTCTTGATCAAATTCCACTTGGGCTGCAACAAAGTCCAAAGACTTATTAAAATATTGAATATCCCTTTTCTTCTCACCCCACTGTAACGGAAGATTAAATAAGTCACAGTGGGGCACCTTCATTGCTTTATCGTGAAACCATGTGGTAAAATGTGTTTTTCCCCCTCTTGATTGATGAGCAGAAATCACTGAAACAACCCGACTACTCTAAATAAAAACTTGCACGAAACAATTTCAAAAGGGGAAAAATTCCAATACAGGTAGCTATGAATTTAATGTGTCAATACTGAGAAAACATTTTGGAAGATGTGTTTTAAATTAAATGCTGAACGAGAAAATAATGACTTAGAGTCATATATTACACACCTGATGAGAGTTTGTCATCGGCATACATCTCTTGTTGCCCTCTTGTATGGTTCCTACACTTCTAGTTCCTGAAGGGACACAAACATCCATTTTGTCGAGGTTGAATATTTAACCCTCAACCATGAGACTAAAGTATTTCCCCTTTATAGGAAGAACAGCAGTCACCAAATATATAAACACCTTAATCAATAATAAATCTCCTCGTAAATTAACCATGAGACACAATATTGGCAGGTCTTCTTGTTAAAAAGAGAGGACCCAGGTAATGTTATCATTGATTGGACCAGTAGGAGGCAGATGGTTAAATAACACAATAGGAAATGTCACAATAGTTTTAATTTTATTATTGAGACCCAAATTTCACTGGCAGTAGACAGATTGCCTTCATTTTTCATCCATAAAACAACCATCTTGAACGTTTCATCAAAAAGAACTTTTCTTACACTGGCATTGCAACCAATAAAACCTTTTATGCATGGCAAGTTGGCAGAAACTATTAATAAAATGTCTGTCGACTGCACATCTCTCTTTTTTTTTTCTTTAGCAAAAAAGGGGGGAAATCATTAATTACAGTTTCTGTCACACACAAAAGAAACAGTGATTGTGCTGGTTTCTTAACAGCCTGAATTCACCTAGTGACCACCTCTTCTGTTGAATTTGAAAAGGGATAGGTCCTTATCCATCTAAACAAAAAGCTACAGAGCAATCAGAACACATTGCCTGTGTCTGCCTGGGCAACAAATGTGGTATTTTAGGTTGACTCTGAAAGAGGATTATGAATATGGATAGAATGCAAATACTTCATCTATCTTAATCAGAATACAGGAATTCAAGCTGTTGAGGAAAAAAAAGACCTTAGAATTCCCATACAAGGAAAGAAATTTTATAGTGCTTATTGAATTTAGAAGACAGAGATTAGAAATGAACTTAATGAATCCGTTCATCAGAAGGCAAGCAACAGACTTAGCAACAAGTGTAGCTCAATTACCCTGATGACAAATAAATATAATGAACTTTCAGAGAGGGAAACAACTGTTTAGCACAATTAAAAAAGAAAACGATTCTCCCCCCTTTGCCTTTCTACCTGACACAAAGGTTTTTTTTTCCTCTATTAACTGTCTTTAAAACCCTCTCCATCCCCCTAAAGTGATCTTTTCTCAAACGAGTTTTGCAGTATGTTGTGCACAGTGGAAAAGAGAAAGCACAACCACGCTATTTCTGTCACAAACACAGAGAACAAAAGGGCCAGGAATGATACGCATAGGTTCCTTCTGAATTTGCAACAAGGTTTTCAGCAATAACACAGTGTAGAAAGCTGCCAGTTTTCTTTATTATTTCAATTTATCTGCTCCAAGTAAGTCAACCAAAAGGTCTAGGTAGCCAGGTTCAACTTGTCTGGGTTCCCCATTTCTTTCACGTTTAATGCATGCATTTATTCCAGGCACTAGAGTGTTGAAATGCAAGAGCTTTTCTTTTGTTTTTTATTTAAAGAGACTTTCTGATTGAGCGTACTTTTTAATATGAATACTGACAATGATCAGTCCATGATGCTATAGGTTTTTAAAATATGCCCTACAATTATTTTATGAATTTAATGAATCAATCTACAGGTTTATCACAAGTTTATGTTGTAATATATCTGTATTCAATTTCCAGCTCTACTTGTGATTAGTTGTGTGACTTCAGGCAAGTTGTTTAACCTTTCTGTGCCTCAGTCTCCTCATCTAAAAAAGAGGAAAATACCAGTAGCTACATCATACAAAGATTAAATGATTTGAAGTCTATAAAGTCCTAGACCCCTAGTGGGACATAGTAAGTGCTATATAATTGTTAGTCATTATTATGAACTGGCCCATTTTCATTTGATCCAAAGCCAAAAATGTAAAGATGTGAACTAAGTTTTAGTGCATACACTAAATCTTATTCATTCTTGACTGCTAACAGAATAGGTATGGTAAAAATTCTAATGAGAATTTTACAGAATAAAAGTAGGGACCACTCAATTTGATGGTTAGAGGACAATAACACTGGTAATGTTCAAGTATGTGTTGTTTCTTTTCTGTTAGGAAAAAAAAAAAAAAGAAGGCTATAAAAATCTGCCCGGTATCAGAATTGATATCATCTTGTTTGTAAAGTCTGAATCCAGAGTAGGAGATGACTGTGCTGTTTCTTACTCTAACATATGCATATGTACGTATGATATATATATGGATGTATGTATATATGTCATCTTTACAATCTTTTTTCAAAAACCTCTGTTGAATAGAACTTTATTACCACTGGTTAAAAATGTCATATCCCAAGAATCTGGCAAGCATTCAGAACCATTTAATCTTTCATCAAGGTTTAATCAGAAGAGGTTTATATCTCTTTTGTGCATTGTCAAGTGCCCACCACAATTTGTCTTCCCCATACTGGACTGACAGATTGAGCGAATAAGCAAAGAGCCGGAACATTGGAGCATAATTGCAGTGTCAGCACTGTTAACTGTATTTATGAGAAGAGAGTTAACACTATGACATTAATAATTTCATCAGATTACACATGTTTGCTTGACAAACAAGCAAGCTATTCTCTTTAAATTATCTGTGACTAGTGCCGTTTTCAGCTGGAGAACAGCCACGAATTCCAGTTTAAAAAGAAAAATAAACTCACCAAAACACCATTCAACTTACATTGTTATGTTTGGGGAGAGGAAAAAAAAAATTAAGTCTTTAAATATTTGCATTGAGCCAGATTTCATAAATCGTGGTTTCCTGTCAATAAGAAAGAAAAAAAAATGGTTTGGAACGTACAATAAAAAAGAAGGGCCAGGAAGTATAATAATTGTGTCTAGCTTGTACTGGAGTGTTCAAAAATAGCTTCAGGCAGAGACATGAAGTCTTTTAGTTTGCCTTGACTTTTTAAACCACTCGATGCTCACCTGCAGTGGTTTCTGTGATTTGTGGCAGCTTACCAAAGGCACAGGATAATAAAGACAGTTTGTTACCCTCTAATTTTGGAGGGGCATAACACATGAAGCTTGTACAGCAATCTCTTACCTACATATTTCACTCCATAAGGGGAAACAATAAGAGAGAACATGACATGTATTAGAGAAGTAAATTACAATGTTATACTCTTTGGTCCAATAAACCATTGTGGGCTGTCATGCTCCTGACTACTGAAGTGTTGTTTTATGCTACAGCTTAATCAGCTGGGTCTAGGCTGCGCTTTCATACGCCAGTGCCTTAGGCGGCATAAATGCTATGATTCACACACGTGATCACAGGAGCCTATATGGTGAGGTCTGCACAACCTGCCATGAAATTATTGGCCCAGGTGATGAATCTCTTTGCACTTAATTTAGAAGAGGGAATGGACTTGAACCCGATTGTTAAAATTATCACAAAACGTCAAGCTACCTGTTTGTCTTATTTAATAGGAGCATCTTGCTGCTATTGGCTCTAACAAAAGTAATGTTTCATCATTGGAGCCTAGAATCTATGCCCTTGTGAGAACCTCTCAGGCAGAAAGCATCTGTATTTATGAAGCTTGTGTGAGGCAGCATAATGTTGACCTGAACGCAAAAAGTTAAAAAGAGATATATTAATGACATCAGTAGCAAGTCCCAAAACAAAAACCCACCACTTCTACAAATACATACAAAATCAACTGTCAAAGGAAAGTATTTGTACTATTGTTTTTATAATTCTGCTAGGAGTTTTGTATTCACTGTCATCATTCTAAAGCAGTAAGTATTGATGACAAACCAAAAACAAATAACATGATAGTAATAAATTATATGTTTATTATATATATGATATATATATCATATATATTCACACACGTATGTACATAATCTCCATTACAAATACATAGAGTATTACAACGCTGTCTTGAAAAAACCGGCGACACCTGGGTGGCTCAGTCAGTTAAGTATCCGACTTCAGCTCAGGTCATGATCTTGGGGTTTGTGAGTCCAAGCCCTGCGTCAGGCTCTATGCTGACAGCTCGGAGCTGGAGCCTGCTTCAGATTCTGTGTCTCCCTCTCTCTCTGTCCCTCCCCTTCTTATTCTCCCTCTCTCTCTCTCTCTCTCTCTCTCTCTCTCTCTCTCTCCTTTTCTCTATCAAAAATAAATAAACATTAAAAAAATTTTTTAAAAAGGAAAAACTAATAGATCTGGTGAGTAAGAAGGAATAATATATTTGTGGACTGAAAAAAAAATCTCAATTCAGTAACTTAGAAATCATATCACTAGAGCTTTAAAAAAAATGAAGAAAAAATATTAATGAAACATATAGGTAAAGCAAATTTTCCCTATTATCAAACAACAGAAAGCAAGTGGTGGCAGCAATGTGGAGAAATTGAAGCCCTGTACATTGCTGATGGGAACGTAAAATGACGTACCACAGTGGAAACAGTATAGCAGTCCTCAAAAATTAAATCTATATTACCATATGATCTAGCAATCCCACTTCTTAGTACATACCCAAGAGAATTGAAAACAGGAACTTGAATAGATATTTGTACACCATTGTTCATAGTAGTATTATTCACAATAACCAAAAGATGCAAATAACTCAAATGTTCATCTACAGAGAAATGTACAAAATGTGGTATACACATAAAGTGGAGTATTATTCAGCCTTCAAAAAGAATAAAATTCTGACACAAGCTGCAACACAGATAACCTTGAAGACATTATGCTCAGTGAAATAAACAAGACACAAAAGGACAAACATTGTATGCGTCCATTTATGTAAGGTGACTGGAATAATCAGTTCATAAAGACAGAGAGTAGAATAGTGGTTACCAGGGGCTGGGAAGAGTGGTGAATGAGGAATTATAGTTTAATGAGTGCAGAATTTCAGTTTGGGATGATGAAAAAAGTTCTTGAGATGGTTAGTGGCAATAGTTGCAAAACAGTGAATGTATTTAATGTCACTGAATTGCACACTTAAAAATGGCTAAAATGGTAAATCTTATGTTATGTGTGTATATATATATATATGTTTAATTTTTTTATGTTTTACTTTTTATATTTGAGAGAGAGACAGAGAGACAGCGAGCGAGTAGGGGAGGGGCAGAGAGACAGAGACAGAATGCGAGGCAGGCTCCAGGCTCCGAGCTGTCAGCACAGAGCCCAATGCAGGGCTCGAACTCACGAACTGTGAGATCATGACCTGAGCCGAAGTTTGACGCTTAACTGACTGAACCACCTAGGTGCCCCTGTTATATATATTTTACCATAATAAAAAAGTGTCTTAAAAAAATAAAGTCCTTATCCACGCCCCCCCCCCAAAGCTAGATGATATCCAGAACTAACAATTTAACTCTATCAGAAAGGACAAATATAAATGTACTAACTTCAGTTACAGTAAAACCTCAAAGTCGTGGGTTTTAAACTGATGTCACATGTTCAAGCTAGGTCAAAAATTCCTATGTATTATATAGATACCCTTTGGTATAGAGACCCGAGGTGCTCATCAGTACCCTTAGTTTCTGGGGCAAAGTTCGCTGCTGTTGCAAAGTTCGTTGTGTAACGATAGATTCGATGCCCGTATTAGAAAAATGCCGGTAAGAAAGTGTTTACATTTATAAAATTTACTCTGTTTGCTTCTTTATACAAACACAGCATTTTAGCGCTCAAATTATGAGTAAACTTTTATGAGCTTTACCAAGGACATCTGATGATTTGTCCAGAAGTACCTCCTGATAATGTATTGGTAGACTGTTCTGGAATATTTCTGCTCTGTAATTTTTTTTCTCTTTTGTTAAATGTTTATTTTTGAGAGAGAGAAACAGAGCGTGAGTGGCAGAGGGACAGAGAGAGAGGGAGACACAGAATCTGAAGCAGGCTCCAGGCTCTGAGCTGTCAGCACAGAGCCCAATGAGGGGCTTAAACTCACAAACTATGAGATCATGACCTGAGCCGAAGTCAGATGCTTAACTGAGCCACCCAGGTGCCCCTGCTCTGAGATTTTACTAGCTGTCTGGGCCAGCTTCTGTGTGTATTCGGGGTGCGGTACAACTTATTTCGGGTGCTGTAACTTGACATCCGGTTTAGTAATAGTCTACACCCGGTTTTGAAAGTGTGCTTTATGCCTGATCATGTGTGTATTCTGGTTCACTCATCTAGGTACAGAGCATGTCTCTGTTTCAACATTAGCATCAATTACAACAGCAGGATCCTGAAACCAGGAATTGAGAAACACCTGACTTTCTATTCTGTTGTGTTTTTACTTTCTTACATCTACCTCAGTTTTTGATGTGGGATCAATATCATTACACCATTTTCGTTAATATCATTTAGAAAGCACCACATTATACACAAGATGGGCCTGAATGTTGTGCTAAAGATCATGACCGGTGAATTGGTCCTTTCCTTCTGCCTGGAGGAATTTCTGTTCCTATTCTGAGAGACACAGACTGATGAGCATGCAGAATTAGAGGGAATGCAGAAACCAGTAGGGCAAAGTAACCAACACTGTGGCACTTGCATCAAATACAGGTTAAGAGCAAACTTCTTTTAGTGTGAAATCCAAGAATATGATGAGTCTGGAAAGAGCAGGACCCAAATGGCAGCACCTTTCTAATTAGCCCAAGAAAGGCTGTTTCATAAAATATTAAGAACTTGAAGGAAAGAGGTGGATTTACTCTGGTAAAAGGTTCATTTAAAATTCTGTGAGGTCAATAAATTACCACTTAAGATGACATTTCCCAAAATGTGTTCCAAAGAATACTTGTTCTAAGCAGGGGGGTGGGGGTGGGGGTGGGGGGAGGAGGGGGGGAGAGTCCCAAGGTCCAATTGACTGCTACCTTAGATCTCTGTTGGAGATTGACAAGCAACACTGAGCTATTATCAAAGGCCTGTTAAGTCCAGTGATAAAGAAGATAGTTGAGCTTCGTTTAATCCAGTCTTTCCCAAACTTGTTTGTGACCTTCAACCACTCCTTCTCTCTCCCCACCCCCATTCATCAATCTAACAAGTGTTCACAGAGGGCCCACTCCAGCCAGGCAGTGTTCTAGGCCCTGGGGACATGGCAGTGAAAAAAAAAAAAAAGACTTTCTTTGGCCAACTGTATGATTAAGAGAAGACAATGAGAAGACAGCGCTGTACATAATGTGTCAGAAAGAGTTAAGCGCAACTGAAGAAAACATTTCAAATAGCAAGGGGAGAGCGTTGCTGTTTTAGAGAAAATGGTCTGGGTTAAGATGACAGGAGGTACCGATGACATGTGCTGATTTGATCAGTTGCTGGCAGACCAATGGCAGCACCAGGGGAATGTGAGAGCTAACACTCCCCTTGAGAGGGAGCCCCTCAGCACTCTCTCTTCGACTGAAGAAGGCTGACGCTGATAGCAAAGTTCTGCATAGACACACTAGCATTAAGCAATTCTAATAAGGGATTGACTCTGCTCGTGTGGATGGGCAAATGGCTCATCTTCTAGTGGCAAATGAACTATTTGGGGCTTCTAGGGGATTGTTCATTTACTAATTAATTTATAAATTGTGTGCTCCTTGGGTTCTAATTAGTGGCATTCTCCTCCGTTGCCACGTATTATGGAAATGTGCTACTTTCAAGTCCTCCATTTCAAATTGTATGATGGCCATTTATCTTGCTCCTTGATGAGAAGGCAGCATGACCAGTAGGAACTGGTCATACACTATTTGTCATAACCAGAAAGGTAGCTACCAAGTTGCTGAGCTGTGATGAGTGGAGCAATGACAGGGGACTGACAGGTTTGCTGCCTGAGTTGATTCTCAATATCACAAGAAGGGGTTCCGTTTACTATCGTTGTGATCAATACTGAATGACTCCTTCAAAGGTAAAATCATTTAGAAAGCTGGAAAGTTTACCTTATGGTACTTGGGGACCCATCCCACTTTCTACTTCCTTGGTAGAAATATTTCCTAGTTGCACAGCCAGCTACGTAGTTTGTGGAGTTCAGTGCAGAATTAAAATATGGGTCATATTGTTCAAAAAGTGAGGGCGGGGGATGGTATTAAAGGTCCTAAAATACACAGATTTCTTTTCCTCTTGTACATAGTCTCATTCTCATGACTTATGTTGGTGTTTATTTGCTACTTCATGCCGTACTAAGTAAATTTTAAGCTCTCACTGTGAATTTTGCCAATTTTATATCATGCAATGCCCATTTTTATAAGAGCATTTAAGTCACACGGAATCACTGAAATCACACAACTCCTATTTTGTATCTTAGATATGTATATGCATTTTATTCTTACCAGAATAGTGGAAAGACGACACAGAGCTAACTCGGTTCGCTTTATTTCACTTCTTCATTTATGCACATTCTACCATCACTCTCCACCTCACAGAAGAGTAGGAAGGCTGAACAGGAAAGACCTAGGTGTCGCCCTACATTTTGCCTTCTATGTCATCATATCACCACCACCTCAGTAACAGACATAACCCATTTCCCTTGTGCTCACTTTGAAACTCAGTGAGCTTCCACACACACGTGATGGGCCCACTGGAATTCAGTGATCATTGGGTACCACAGATGCTCTCTGTTCATGGGAGATAAGGAACAAGAGACACATGTATTGCGTGTATCTCCTTGGTTTTTGTCCATGCTCCATCATTCTGTGAGACTTCATACAACACAAATCCAAAGATAAAAATATTAAGAATGTCATACATCAAACTAAAAAGTTTCTGCCCAGCAAAAGAAGTAATTCACAGAATGAAGAGACAACCTAGGGAATGAAAGAAAAAAATTTATAAACAATATGTCAGTAAAGGGTTAATATCCACAATATATATGGAACTCGTGTGACTCAATAGCAATCATGGTCATTATCATCATCATCTGAGTAAAAGATGGACAGGAAACCCGACTAGACATTTTTCCAAAGGAGACACACAAATGCCAAGAGGACAAGAAAAGATGTTCAACATTGTTAATGATCAAGGAAATGAAAATCAAAACCATCATGAAATATCACCTCACACCTGTTAGAATTCTAGGCAATTCTCAAAAAAACAAAACAAAACAAAGCCAGGAGACACCAAGTGTTCATGAGGATATAAGAAAAGCGAACCATTGTGCACTATTCATAGGAATCTGAATTGGTACATATATCATGTAAAACAGTATGGAGGTTCCTCAGAAAATTCAAAACAGAGCTGCCACATGATCTAGCAACTCCACTTCTGGAATACATAATGGAATATTATTCACCCATAAAAAAACATACAATCCTGCCATTTGCAACAACAGGGATGGACCTTGAAAGCATGATACTAAGTGAACTCTGTTAGGCAGAGAAAGACAAATACTGTATGATCTCACTTATATGTGGAATCTAAAAAAAAAAAAAAAAAAAAAGCCAAGCTGATAGAAATAGAGAATAAGGGGCGCCTAGGTGGCGCAGTCGGTTAAGCGTCCGACTTCAGCCAGGTCACGATCTCGCGGTCCGTGAGTTCGAGCCCCGCGTCAGGCTCTGGGCTGACGGCTCAGAGCCTGGAGCCTGTTTCCGATTCTGTGTCTCCCTCTCTCTCTGCCCCTCCCCCATTCATGCTCTGTCTCTCTCTGTCCCAAAAATAAATAAACTTTGAAAAAAAAATTAAAAAAAAAAAAAGAAATAGAGAATAAAATGGACTGAATGGGCTGGAAGGGTGGAAAAAATGGGGAGACGTTGGACAAGGGTACAAATTTCCATTTATAAGATGAATGAGTCCTAGGGATCTAATATTCAGCATGATGATTATAGTTAAGAGTACTCTATTCTGTACTTGAAAGTTGTGAAGAGAATGGGTTTTAAATGTTCTTACCACACACAAAAGTACAATTATGTGAGGTGATGGATGTGTTAACGAACCTTATTGTGATAATCATTCCACAATGTAGACAAATCAGATGATCACATTGTACATCGTAAACTCACACAGTGTTCTATGTCAATTATGTATCAGGAAAAACTGGGGGGGAGGAATGAAATTCACAGAAAGAGGCTAAAAAGAAGGCCTAATTAGTGGGAAACATAGTCTGATAAATCAAACTGATTCCAATCTTACTAGTCAATTTAAATAACGGAATTGGTTAACAGCATCAAATCTGGATTAAAGAAAGGGAGAAGAAAGAAGTTGTTTCAATACAAGACTTTCACTGGCTGGTGTCACATGATATCCATCTGATTATACGGCTCATAATAAAGCATACTCCACAATTATTGAAAAATAGGAATTTCAAGACTGTGGCAGCAGAGCATTAAATCCTGAGGCCCTGTGCCCGGGTTGTATGCGGGATATCACCTTTATACAGCACAAAGTGGGGACCATAGATGAGGTATTGCCATCTCCCAAGAAATGTTACAAACTCTGTTCCTTCATTTATTTTCCAGATCTACCTCTGACATAACCTTTAGAAGATGAAATATTCACCAAGAATATATATTAAATATTAGTTTGAAAATAGCTTCAGGACTTAGTTTGAACAACTAAGCTCAAACTGCTCCCAGCCCATGTGCCCTTTTTCTGTAGGCTCTATTCAAGAAGTGTGTGATCCACTAGAGGAACTGTTCTTCCATCTTTTAATGCAATATCGTAGCTCCTCTTTCCCTCTTCTCATGCTAAAATCGCATTTTGATTAAAGTCACCCTTTGCTTCCTCCTTTCTTTCAACCACTGCCACATTCCTCGCCCATCAAATCCCTGTCTTGCAGAATGATTAAAATCTAGAGTAATGGAGTAGCACAACTGCCAAAATGAATCGGAGATCAATGCACAACAACACACAAAGCCAACAGGCCCGCTCGTAACTCTGATACCCCATTAACTGCATCTTAGGGTCTAGTGGCCTTTGCTTCTCTTGGGGACAATACAGCTCTCGTTCAGCTCAAGGTGTACTGTCTTTTTTTCGTGGGAAATCACTTAGAAAAAAACACATCAGTGACATGCCAAAAACGATGCCGCCGATATTAGTAAGAAACAAAAAGCTGCTTCCCGGCTCATTCTTTAGCACTCTATCTGCCATCCTACACTGTTTTGACCTCCTGCCCTATTCACGTACGTGCTTTGTAACCCAAGTGGAATAGACAGGCTTTTGACAGACAGTTCGTATGAATTTACTGTAAACCTGGTGCCTGTCTGCATTGTGGAAGAAATCATATTACCAGATTCCTAACAAGAAGCATTATGATGTTGGAAACTGTTAAAAAAAAAAAAAAAAACCATGAATGAAAAAAGCCTCCTTTACACAGAGCCTGAAGAACTAGTTCAAGTAACAAAGCCCTATTTTTCCATCTTTTATGTAAAGCAAATGGATTAACAACTGGCACCAAGCTGAACTGACACCTGCCTCACTGTGCCAGGCAGGCTCTCTATTGAGTTGTTTGCACCAGCCATTTCTTGTGTGCAAACAGGAGGAACTTGTTCAGGCAGCAGCCGTGCTGAATGGGATGTGAGGATTTAGTGAAATACATGCTGGGGACAACTTTCTTAATCCTTGCAAGTCCGCCCGACAGAGGGAATTCCAGGGTGACAGATGAAGGAAGACCCCGAGGCTTTCTCTGCGCACGTTCAAGTCCAGAAAAGGAAGTTTGTGGAGCTTTGCTACATATTCGGCGTCTGTTCACTCAACAAACACCACCGTCAGGAGCAAAAGTTAAATGAATGATGGTAATAAACACACCGGTACCACCCACTGATTCAAGTGTCCTGATGCCTCTTTGGAAATCAAAGGAGTTATCCTGCTAATGAACTAAATTAGACTGAACTAACATTCATGTTAATAATTATTACTTACAGGGCTAGCTGTGTTGGGCGTGATAACGATAATGTGAAAGCTGAATATAATAATATTTCTCAGGTGTCTATCCTCCAGTTGAACGCACATTCGACAAGTCCTCATGCGGCCCGAGTTTGCAGTCTGGAGGGAATTTTTTCAGAGTATGGATGGCAGATTAGGTCCTAGGTGAGCAATGAAAAGAGGGCTGAAAAACAAAATTCCTTATTAAAACCAGAAGTGTTAACCTGACAAACACACTCATTCAAACTCTTTAATACTATATATGAAATACATATGGTACTCATTTTCCCTTAAAATGAGCCATGATAAAAAACAATTTTATATTCTCAAGGCTAGAACCAGAGAAGATATGCATTGGTGATAATATTGATTTTTTTTTTAAATTCTACTGAAAGGCCATTACTAGACATAGGTTATAGTTACAGTGAAAACCGAGAGCTGCTTTTAATCCGCTGGGGGGGGAAAAGTTATGTTGGCTCCTTTTTGTCACTGTCAAGGTGTAGAAAGAATGAAAAATACTTTGGTGGATTTCATTATTAGTACACATGAACAGTTTGAACTCTCCATTATTGGGTTGTCTTTTTTCATAGTCAGTGCCTTTTTCAGGCTCCTTTTAAAAAACTATTTGACAAGAAAAAAATAGCTTTCTGGGTGTGATATGTGAGTATATACAAGTTTTCACAAGTTTTCACAAGAAAGTAAATGAAGAGCATGCCCTGCAAGCTTAATCATATTAACAAGGGACACAATCAAAGCTTCACATTTTTAACTACCTCTTAGTGCTTAATGTGAACGTTAAACAAAGACTGTGTGGAAATAGTTCCTGATCTTGGACCAAAAAAAAAAAAAAAAAGTTTTAATAAACAAAATAGATCCCTACCCTTCAGAGTAAACATTATATTAAATCTAAAATAATATGAAATATCTCAGGTAGCGACAGCCAGATACAACTGTCACTCAACTGTTTTGAATGTGGGGTAACATCCTTCCCAAATAAATCATCTTTGGCAATCAATGGTACCTACTGGTACCTCGAGGGATGTTGTCGCCCTTTTAACTAAGACCACAACTAAAGAAGATCACAGACTCCTCGATACACAGATGACTAGGGACCTTTAGGATTGTTCCTTTAATATTTTAGTCCTCCAAAAGCATTGCTGTTAATAAGTATAGGTAACCTGCACCTCTTATTTTCTTTGTGTAGGGAAAAAGGGTGACCAAAAGAGTTTTTTTTTTAATTTTTTTTTAACGTTTTATTTATTTTTGAGACAGAGAGAGACAGCATGAATGGGGGAGGGGCAGAGAGAGAGGGGGACACAGAATCGGAAACAGGCTCCAGGCTCCGAGCCATCAGCCCAGAGCCTGACGCGGGGCTCGAACTCGCGTACCGCGAGATCGTGACCTGAGCTGAAGTCGGACGCTTAACCAACTGAGCCACCCAGGCGCCCCAAGAGTTTTTTTTTTTTTTAATTAGTAATTTCACTTTTCCCATCGAAGTTTAATTGTTTGATATGATTATACTTGCCACATGGTTCTTCTGTGCTGCTTCGTCTTTTAAGGCAGGCAAGGTGAGGCAAAAAGAAAAACACATTTCATGTGAAAATTTGACTTTGACGCTATTTGGACCAAATTACAGAGAAAACAATGTTCTGGAAATGATTATTTTTTGTTAAACTTATGAAGTGTCAGGATAGGCCTTAGTGAACCAAGCAAGCACATTTTTCAAATTATTTCAGTAAAGGATGGAGAGTTGTAAAAACAACTTTTTAAATCTCAACATTTGGTAATAGCTCTGTGCCTTTTTTCCGTAGAGGAATGCCATCTCTTTAATATGTAGGTGTTTGTCCGTGATGCACATCTGCGTGAACTTAGCGTGAGTTTTACCTCATCGTGCTAAATGAGCAAACCAAGTGATTTTAAACATGTGAGCCTCCTACGTCTTAATATGTGAGTCTCCAGCCTGCTGCGGGTAGCCTTCAACAGTTTATAGTGTGATGTTTCACATCAATTAAAAAAAGATGAGAGAACGGGTTAGTTGAAGACTTTGTTTCCTTGTAATCAACTGTAAAGAGACCAAGGTCATGTAACAGATTTCTTCTTCTTTCTGTCTTAGCCAGGAAGACTATGTGAATGCAAATTGCTTTATTGGTGAAGGGAATTAAGATTATAAAAAGCCAGGCTTAAAGAAGTGCAAAATCAGGGCTGTGTCGGAGCAGGGACAACATAATTGTGGTATGGATTCCCATATGGGACTAAATTATCTAGATTTTAGTAATGTCAGCAGTTCTGTGTAGTTGCTGGAACGCGGCCAATGTGCCATATTTGCTTCATTTTTTAAGACGGTTCTGATTCTACGCAATTTTAAATATGCAGAAAGCTAAAAGTGTTTGGGTGTTTTGGTGGCACTTCTCAGATACATGTCTATGCATGTCAGGAATTTTATTTGACTATTAAACAGGAAGTGACGCTGACGTGGCTCTATTTTTCTAAGCGAAATGCCATTTATTATCATTTCTCTCTCAGCTATAAAATCGTCCTAGTGGGGGGGAAAAATACCCACTTCTGTGAGTACACATCAAGGTTGTCTTCTTTTACAGTGTACCATGCAGTTATACTGTTTTGTAGCAACTCAATAAAGCTGATAGTTTTTCTGGGTAATTACCCACAGCCCCCTGCAGGACAAATTAGCATTCATGACCTGAATAATGCTTACTAGAAAGAGTTCAATGGAATTTACTTAATCAGAATCATTGCTTTCTCTTGGCTAATTTTTTTTTACCTACTCCCCAATGCCTGGTAACAGCAAATATCTCTCAAGCCAGTGTTTGATAACTGACAGAGGAAAAAAAAAAGCATGAATCTTTACATTTTGTAATGTAATTGTGGCCTTAGAAAAATGTATATTTTTGTGTGAAAAATTAAAATATCTATCTTCCTTAAATTTTTCTATTGGGTCATTTTCTCTTTTTAGTGCTTACCGATTTTAGAAAAAGAGAGACCTTCCATTTTGTAATTAATCCTGAACAGTCTCTCAGTTTGCTGAGGACAAACCTGCACAACTGGTCACGACTTCGGAGTGGAAATTTGGAGTATCTCTGTATCCCTGGGCATCAAAAAAAGCTGAGAACTTTGTTAACAGACTGTGGGTGTTGTTTTTGATGATTTGATTTCTATTTTGTTTGGCTTTGATTATTTATCTGATGATTTGAACCAAAATTCCAGGCAATATGGTTATTAGAATATTCAGGGAAATAAGAAGGAAGAAGTAACATTAATTGAACTTCTACTATGTGCAAAACTTCCTGAATCAAAAGCTTACTACACTGTTTCCTTGTGTGTTGGTTTTTGTGTTTATGTGTAACGTTCTTACATCTTTAGAAAGGCAAGCAAAAGGAAGTCTTAACCCAATTCCATTTACTGAATCTCTAATTTGCAAAAGATTTCTAACCTGGAAAAGGAGACATTTCTAAAATGCAGTTGCAAATCAATGTCTTTGCAGGACAACCCTCATCCTGATCCGGTAGAGCAGTCCGTGGCAGCGCAACCTTCTTGTAAACGTTATGTTAGCCGGCTTCTTCCCGGTACCTTTTGTGAATCCCCGTGACCCAGCAGAGTAACAGAATGGTGTGACCTACTGGGACATGGGCTCCTGGATGGAACTTTGCTGAGGGTTGGAGAGGAATGCAGTTAAGTCAAGCTAAAGGATTCAGGTCTGAGACAAGATCCGAAAAAGCCAAGCAAAATCAGGGTGGTCGTCAGTGTTTCTCCGTACTTCAGGCAGTGGAGACACAGGAATTTTCTGTAGGCTAGGGAAACTTGTCTGGAGGCTTAGTTTGTGTAACAACCTTGCAGTTTTTACTTAAGTGGTGTGGTTGTTTGGGTTTGCATCTTCTGTTTGTTTATTGTTTATTTATTGTATGTTTATTGGAGGTGACTTGAGGGGAAGCTGATGGAGATTATATGGGGTAGTTAGAGCCCCACAAGGAAACCTCTTGGCTCCTCCACTGATTAGATTCCATACTTCAAATGTACTTAAAACCGTTCAATACAACTGAAAAGAGGGATCACTCACTCAGGCCCCTGTGCCATGCAGTGCAGAACTGAATGTGGTACCTAATTAAGTTTCCTGGGGTGCAAAATGGTTATCCCATTTCTAAATCTAAATAAATCAAAATGTTTTTTCAACTTTGGGGGTTTCAGAAAACCCGCAACACATTTTTGCACAGATTTTCCTTCCAAACACTAGAATATTGCAAGGAAAATTCAATCCATATGTTTCAGATTTACGTACAGTCGTATCAAAATCTTGTGCTGCAATTGACATTTGATGTTCATGAAGTTTTCTGAATGCTTTTTATTTGCCTTTAACTCAAGAACAGAAAGTTGATTTGTCAAGCTTATATGTACCAAAACCTCCAAATATTAAATTCGGGTGGAGGAGAACAAACTTAGAATTCGGCATCAGGCATAACATTTAATAAAGCATTTGTCTTGCCATGTCTACAAAGTTGTGCCCTTGCAGATATTGCCAGATATTCCTGGGAATATGCAGCATATAGATAGACTTTTGATACTGGCGTGGTGAAAAGAAAGTGGGACAAGGAAAAGAAACAGGGTCGAATTTTTTTTTTATTCTGCTATTCCTTCCCGATTTAAGTATTAACAGCATATTGTTTCTCATCTGATGCAAACGGTATGCGTGGTGACAGCCTCTAACTAATTTTCTTCCATCCTTCCAACAAGCTTCCTTCGGTCTCTGATTGCCAGTGTGCAGAAGAGGCTCTATTTTCTGGTCAGTGGTGTCCCTCCCCATCACCAGACAGACAACAGCCGGAGGAGGAGAGGCAAGAATGAAAATAAATAATTTAAACTGCAGCATCAGTGTCTTAAGGAAGGGAGTCTAAAAGAATCTGCATTTGTGGCTGTTAGTGCTATTTTAAGGGCTTCTAAAATGATTGCTTCCCTTTATTCATGGCTAATAATGTGGTTCTGCCTCTGCTTAGAACATGACAGTGGTGTCTTCCGACCAGATTCTGTTTGGAGAGAGGCATTATGTTTCTGAGGAGCCAAGCACCTGGGGGTGGGGGGTGGGGGGTGTTTTCTGTTAGCAGAAAATAACAATCTCCTGGTGTTTCCTGATGGCAGTGTCTACAGACAGTGTAGGAGTGGACCATTCGCTTTGTTTGTTGTGTGATCTACATGGGCACCATCTTTCATAGTTTCACTATTTTTACGTTCAATGTTTCCTCTCTTAGAGCACAACTGGTAGGTAGAAAAAATAATTTTTCAATGTGGAAAAATAAAATGTATGCAACCAGAAGAAAATAAAAATTCCTGCAACTTCTCTTCCCCAAATAACTCATTTACATTTGCCATATATATGTCCCTCTATTGTATTTTCTGTGCATAAACATGCATGCACTCTATTTTTTACAAAAATGGTAGCACATAGTGCATACCGCCTTACTCACCGGCAGCACAGAGTAATAGAAGATTATGCTGTAGTTTAAATGACTCTGTGACGTTGCACTGTTGGAATGAACTATTTGATCATCCAAACATTCAAATGTAATCATTCAAATTTGATGATTCAAAATACTAGTTTTCAGGTTGTCCCGATATATTGGTTACATAAGCAAAACGACAAATCATCATCTTAACTTAAAATCTTTGCCCATCTCAGTAATTATTTCCTTAGGATAAATGTCCAGAACTGAAATGATTAGTCAAAATGGGAAGGCTTATGAAGCATATTTACAAAAATAGCACGCACATTAAATTCTTTTTCTTTTAAAATGACGATGGATGTGGGGCCCCGTCTTCATGACTTCATCTGATCCTTGTCAGGACCAGTCAGCCACCTTGGCAAGACAGCCGGAAGGTTGGGAAGTTAGCATGTGGTGGGTAGCCATTAAAAGAAAAGTAGGCTTGGGGCGCCTGGGTGGTGCAGTCGGTTAAGCGTCCGACTTCAGCCAGGTCACGATCTCGCAGTCCGTGAGTTCGAGCCCCGCGTCAGGCTCTGGGCTGATGGCTCAGAGCCTGGAGCCTGTTTCTGATTCTGTGTCTCCCTCTCTCTCTGCACCTCCCCCGTTCATGCTCTGTCTCTCTCTGTCCCAAAAATAAATAAACGGTGAAAAAAAAAAAAGAAAAGAAAAGTAGGGTGATAAGTCCAAAGGGGCTAAAATGGTGTTGTTCCAACACTCTTTCTTCATATTTAGATTCCGGTATTTCCTTCCTTTGAGCTTCCTGCATTATTATTTTCCTTTATCTTACTCAAGACCATTATCACTCCTTCAAAGTATTACCTGACCTTTAGGGTCTATTTTAAGCCTACCCATGAGCCCAATGTGTTTTCCATGAATAAAGATCATTTTTATAGCAAACCCTGATGGTTTGATAAAGTAAGTTAATTGTAAGGAACGTTTTCAGTGTTCATAAAAATTCTTATAAGGCCAGCATTGACCAGCTTCTATTTGGGGGCATAATCCTCTGTGACATCACTGTGGAAGAATAGGAATGAAGTGACTAGGGAATGCGGTCACTCTATCCCTGCTTAGGAGACAGGACAGGAGAGAGAAGTGGAAAGATACATATACCTTTCAGAAAAAGACCCAGTGTTTCCCATCTGCCCTCCATTTACTCACTATGTGACTTTGAGTTTCAGCATCCTCTGTCAGACGCTAATAATATCACCTTCATGCTGTCGTATAAGAAGTCAGTGGTGCTAGCAAACCACCTTGTGCGCTGTGAGTGCTTAATCAATAGTAGATACTTTAGATATAGTTAGGGAAGGTGCAAGGTAGTCATTGAAGGCCACTTTCAATGCCTTTAGCCCATTTCAGCCAGAGGTCATATTGATTAAGAATTGTGTTCTGCTACAAATAATAGAAAACGAGTAACTTAAATAAATAAGGGACTTATTCTTCCCCACATAATCCCACACTCAGGGGTAGGCCTTGTTGGTGTTGATTAGTGGCTTAAGGATGTCAGAACCAAGCTGTTTGGGATTAATTTAGCCTTTTCCTTCAGCCATCAACATATGGCTGCTGCTGCTTCTTTAATCCCATGTCCTCGTTTCTGAAAAGAAGGAGGAAGTGACCAGGAGGGAGGTGAAGCACCCACGTGAGAAATCCAGAGCAGACTGTGAATATTTCATTGGCCATTGTCACTCCTCACTGCAAGGGAGGTTTGAAGACCGGGCATTTGCTTTCCTAAAGAAAACCACAATAATTCTCTGCCTGCCAGAGATGTCTCTCCCCTCCACCTTCTGCTCCTTTTTTTTTACCCTAGCTTTCTTTTACTTGTTTCCTGTCTGAGACAGAGTAGGTCCAGTTGCATGAGTTGAAAGGTACTCCAAATCCCACCCAATAGTCCCTTCCTCACCCACCAGGTGCTGTTAATGCCCTAACTGTTATCATCTCCGAATTCAGCTATCACCCTTATATGTTCAAATGCATTTCTCTCCGGAAAGAAAGTCAGCACATTGCTTCATTTGTGTTATTAACACCTTAGTCCAGAAGTTCATTGATTAGACTCCTTTAAAGAAGAAATTAATTGAAACTGGGCTTTTAGCTGAAAGATGGAAAGCTTAGCTCTGAGCAACAGGCACTAGCCGGGCAGGCGTAGAACAGGTAAGAGAAAATGAAGAGCAGGGAGGGAGATGTGAAGACAACAGAGGGAGTCGTGCGGTTATAAAATATTAGAGAAGCACATCAGACACAAATGTCACCTTCTCCACCATTGGTTCTAGGGATAGATTGATTGCTCTTTTCTCTTTAGTCCTCAGCACCTGTGAATATGTCTGATCACACACAAGAGGAGAAGTAGCCCAACCTGAGTCAGATATCCTGTTAGCTCCTGCTTCAAGTTCGTATTACGCGTAACCTGACGTGGCTGTACTCAGGGCCATCTATCTAGCGGAAGGGGAAGTGTTGGCTACATAGGCTGTTAATCAGGCAGAAGTCTTCCAATCTGATGTTAAATATAGAGAGCGCAAGCAGGAGAGGGGCAGAGAGAGTAGGAGAGAGAGAATCCCAAGCAGGGAGAGCCTAATGCACAGAGCCTAATGCGGGGCTCCATCCTGCAAACTGTGAGGTCATGACCTGAGCAGAGATCAAGAGTCGGGAGCTTAACTGACTGAGCCACCCAAGTGCCCCCATCTTAGTGTTTTTTTTTAAAAACACGCAGAAACAGTGTAGCATTGTGGTTCAGCTTAGGCTTTCCAGCATCAAACTGCCTGGGTTCAAATCTAGAGTGACTTGGGAAAGGTATTTCACTTCTCTGCACCTCAGTTTCTTCATAAAAGTGCCCATAATAATGGTGTTTATCTCCTAAGGGTACGGTGATGATTAAATGGGGCAATATAATTTGAGTACTAAGAACTATGTCTGGAACACAAAAGTACTTGCTTTATTAAGTTGACAGCATTCTTTTTTTTTTAATCTTCAAACTTTTCCAAAGATACTAATAATCATATATATAGCTAGAGTCCTTCATAGTTTCCAAAGTGCTCCCTTATGTATTTACTCAGTTGCAGATAGGTAGGCTGTTTTTATTATCCCCATTTTACAGGTGAGTGAATGGAGTCACAGATATTATGCTCATGCCCAAGGTCACACAAAAAATGACAAGGTAGAAAGTTCAACCCAGAAATTTGAAGACAAGTTTAATGAATATTGATTTCTATTTGGAAAAAAAAAAAAGTGGGGGGGGTGGTGAGGAGGGTCGGAACCATAGCAAAATAAACATGTCTCAGGATTGATTCTGTTTGTGTGTATTAATGTGTTCCAAAAACTGAGTGTTCTTTATGTGTAGCCCAGTATCCTTGCCAAGGAAGGTATAAGGAGTGTGTGCCTTCCTGATTTCTATGCAATTTTTGTGGTATCCCAGAAGGGCCATAATTTATTCCACTAATATTGAATGACCCAGTAATTACACTTCTTGAATGTACCCAAGAAAAGAATCCTAAGCAGAGAGAGGGGGGAAAACCTTGTATAAAGGATATTAATTTTAAAGTTATATATAATAGCCAAAAAAAAGCAAAAACTAACCCGAAATGTCCTTGGCATAGGGTCAGATACATCAACTCAAGGGAATAGTAATAGTCATGGTACCTACCATATATGGAACAAACAGTATGAGCAATGCTAGCTCCTTTCAAATAGCATCCCTTCTGATTTCCTAAGAGTTGGGTATCGTTGTCACCCCATTGCACAGATAATGCCACAAAGTCAAGGTCATACGGCAAGTGTGACAGATACAGCTAATGACTCATGTTTCTGGCATTCTAGTTTCTTTATTGCTAATGGAGCTCTGATTTTGTTTGAGGAGAAAGGCAAACATGAATCAAGGGCAGTCTAAACTGATTAGGGTAGTTCAACCTCCCAACCTCCTTTGCAACTCGTAAGCCTAGGGATGGGAATATGATATAATTCAATGAGTTTTAAGAATAAATATGCTGGGGGTTTCTTGAAAATAGCTTCCTACAACCTTTCCTTTTCTCTTTTCCTGCTCCCTTTCTTCTCGCCTTTATACATTTTTATGTAAGAAGATGATGCTAGAGGCTGAAAGAGCCATTTGGGGATCATGAAGGGGTTAGAGAAAAAAGTGAGAATGACAAAGTAAACAAGGAAAATAATCTAGGTTCCCGACCATTGCAGTGAGCCGCCAAGCTACCCTCGTATTGCCTGCCTTTGAGGACTTTTTGTTTGTTTTATTTTGTTTTTATGGAAAAAGAATACACACCCTTTTGGCAGAAACCACCATTCATCTATATTTGGTACTAACAGAATTGTATTAGTTAGAATTAGATAAAGCTGTGAGTGACTTAGAATTTCCCCAACTTAACTGAGACTTAAACATGTATAAAAGTCTTGGGGCACCTGTATGGCTCAGTCAGTTAAGCATCTGACACTTGATTTTGGCTCAGGTCATGATCTCGGTGTTAGTGAATTTGAGCCCTGCATCGGGTTTTGCACTAACAGCGTGGATGGAGCCTGCTTGGGATTCTTTCTCTTCCTCCTCTCTCTGCCTTACCCTGCTCATGCTTTCTCTCTCTCAAAATAAATAGACTTTTAAAAAATCACATGTATAAAATTCTCTCTCCTAAAAACCCATGATAGTAGACAGTTTGGGGCGAATATGGCATTCCACAAAGTCCTTGGAGAACCAAGCTTTTCTAGCTTTCCATTGCTTCATCCCAGGAGTGTGCTTTTGCCATTGGGATCAAGATGACTGCTTGAGCTCCAGCCTTCATATCTGCATTCCATCCAGCAAAAAGGAGGAAGGGGCAAGGAAGAGCATATTCCCTTACTTTCAAGATAAAGCCAGGAAGTTTCATACACCATTTCGCTCACATCACATTGGATAGAACAACTAGCTGTAAGAAGCCAAGGACATGACATCTTCATCCTGGGAGGTCATACTCTCAGCCAAAAATCAGCAATTCAATCCTTGGGGGAAAAGTGAAGAATATAGAGAGGAAGACACATATGGTTGATGAACCCACATCTGTCTGACTCCGAAGCCATGCACTTACTGCTATATTCTACTGTCTCTTACAGCTAATTAGACTATATAACAATGGAAGAAGTCTGTCATATTACTGTCTTTAAAAAAATATTTTTATTGTTGATTTATTTTTGAGAGAGACAGAGAGAGAGTGAGCACGAGTGGGGGAGGGGCAGAGAGCGAGGGAGACACAGAATCACAAGCAGGCTCCAGGCTCTGAGCTGTCAGCACAGAGCCGGATGCGGGGCTGGAACCCACAAACCACGAGATCATGACCTGAGCTGAAGTCAGACAATTAACCAACTGAGCCACCCAGACACCCCCATATTACTTTATTTTAAAACTATTTTGCCATTCAAATACACTATAAAAAGAAAAATGCTTTTAATGTGTTATGCAGGATAAAGTTTTACATAGAATATATATGGGTAAAATCATGCTTTCAAAATATTTGAAGGAGAGGTTGTGTTTGAATTTAGGAACACGAATGAATCCGGGATTTGTTCCTACACTTCTCTGTTTTTAAGGCTCCTTTAATAAGCTAGTAATACTTTTATAATAAAAATATCTTACACTTATGTGTATATACCATATTAAAATCATATGAACCACACAGAGAACATTTTTATATATAACCACCAAGCAGAGTGTCTAAGTGGTGAATTTTATGAAGAAGAAAAATGATAAATAGCATGTCATTTGATGCTTCATAATTTTTGGTTTGTAACTTTCTGGGTCACTGATTTCTCAAAGAGTTTTCATTCTTTCCGCACATTAGTTAGGTGATTGAGGAAGGTGTCAGGCTACTGAGACATAAGAAAAGATGATGTGGAGGAATTAAATTCTTCTTTTCTTTTGGCTGAGTATACAAAATACGCAGTATGATTTAGTAGTCTTTCCCCTGAGTGTATTAACCTCTGTCTGCCGTGGGCAGTGTTGAGAAGACATTGTCATCGGCATCGAGATGAGATACAAACTTTTTTTTTTTAAATAAACTATGTGCTGATTTAATAAAATCAATGCTAGGAATTGGTGGAATGGTAAGGACCAAGAATCTCAAGGAAAGGGGGCAAAAAAAAATGGCTGGTTCGTTGTGATCAAGAAGCATGTTGAAATCGGGGAAGGAAGAATCATTATTGGAGGAGCACTATGTATATAATATGTCCATTCAAGAGAACTTCGTCTCCATACAGTGAGCACACACCCAAGCCTGCTTCAGTGGTAGCAGGAGTGGCCAACAGCACATATCAAGGAGGAATAGAATCCCCAGGCTGACCTATAATATAAGTGAGACGCACCTCAAAAATGAGAGGTATGCATAGTGTAAGCAGTAATTTTGTTATCTTTTGTGTTTGCTTGCTTGCTGAGTTTTTGAGGAAAAAAAGGAATCTCAAACCAAAAACTCTAAGGAAAACACTCAACGTTTAAAATGATGAAACCAGTGAGCTACCATGTAATTATGGGAAGACAGGTAAAATCAATATCTTACCTCTTAAATGGTAAGAGTGATAAAGCTAATTTGCGTGGGATTTGTCGCCATTTTCGAGTCCAATAAACTGAGTAGACAAACCTAACTCTTATTCAACACGAAGTCTTTGGCTCATTTCTGGTCGTTTTTTTTATATTCAAAGGTTCCATAGAAATTTTGTCTCTGAATATGTTCTGAGGAAGGCTTCTGACTTCTCAGTTTTCCAACTATGTCATTCAGAAGCTGTAAATTGTAGGACAATAGGGGTTTGGCTTCTCAACAGCAACAGAAAAAAAATATCTGGGGAAAATTTTAACCAAAAAAATGAGCAAACACTGTAGGATAAAACTTGAAAAGCTTCTGTGGAACAGAAGTGACTTGAATAGGTAGAGAAGCATAAAATCGAATGTTCATGGTAGGAAGACATACATCATAAATATGTCCATTATTCTAAGTTTACCTATAAATATTGATCCTAATATAAAACATCAATCTAAGTATCTCTGAAACAACATCAGCTGATGCCAGAGTTCCTACAAAAAATACACAAAAAACAGCTGTGAAAAGTCCTTAAAAAATATGTATGTATGTATGTATGTATGTAAGCTCTATGTCCAACTTGGGGCTAGAACTCACGAACTCATCACTCTACCAACTGAGCCAGCCAGGTGCCCCTACCATGAAAAGTCATAGAAAGAAAAATCATGATGGGGAACTACATTTTCCAGTTATGAAAATGTCTTGTAATGCTTTACTAACTAAAACAATATAATATTGACATGTACATATATACTACACAAATACATGAACATGCACAAACATAAATAGAATAGCTTATAAAGTCCATGAAGATACAAAATCATAGAAGAATTTAATACATAAAGATGCGCATTAGGCCAGTGGGGAAAAGAATGATTAGTTAATAAAGGACATTGAAAAAGTAGGATAGTCATATGAAGAAAAATAATTTGGATCCATAACTTATCCTTGCCATATATCAAGATTTAAAAATTGCTCAATAACGCACGGTAAAGGAAATATATAGAAACTTCATAGAAAAGCAAGCTCTTTTAAATAAAATAAAAGATGGTCAATCTCACTCATTATCTGGGAAATAAAAATCAAAGTCATCTGGAGATTTTTTTTCCCATGTATAACATTAGCAAAGATACAATTGTTTGGTAATACTGAAACTGAAATTCCACTTCTAGGAATTGACCTGAGGACGTATTTAAGACTATACATATGCATGTGGAAAACCACACATATAAAATGCCATAATGTGAACTTCGTATGTGTATAAAAGCAAAAAACAGGAAATAACTAAATAGATCCACATCAATCAGAGACAGTTCAAATGGATAATGGAACAATCCAGCAATGTAATATTTACACAGTTTTAAAAAGAATAAGGAAGATCTTCATATATAAATATAAAACATTTATCAATATGTATTAACAACAACAACAACAACAAAAGGTGAGAAATAGTATGTATAGTGTATTACCATTTATGTTTTAAAAATAGGGGATGGGATATATACACTGCATAGAATATTTTTGTATAGATACACAACACAGATACAGAAACCAACAACATTGTTTATTTTCAAGGAAGAAAAACTTGGTGGCTAGGATAGATGGATGATAGACTTCTCACACCCTTTGTATCTTTTGAATCAGAATCTTTTGTGGGTATTAGTATTCAAAATAAATTGAACTGTAACAAACTTTAAATACCTTAGTTTGTGACTAACAGTTGTGACTGGTTTCAAGCATGTATTTTCTAATTAAAGGGAGAATGGCTTAATGGTGTGTTGGAGTCAGCTCCTTTCAAATAGGTAGGCTTGGACTCTAAATACCAATTAGAGAAGCAACGTTTAAAAAGCACCCAGAGGAGTGCCTGGGTGGCTCAGTCAGGTAAGTATCCGACTCTCAATCTTGGCTCAGGTCATGATCTCACAGTTTCATGAGTTCGAGCTCAGCATCCGGCTCTGAGCTGACAGTGTGGCGACTGCTCAGGATTCTCCCTCTCTCTCTGCTCCTCCCCCGCTCATACTCTTTCTGTCTCTCTCAAAATAAATAAACTTTAAAAAAAAGCACCCAGAAAGAGCCTAATATTCTACATGTGGAAAAATGTCAAAATGGACACCCTAGGTATACTTTCTGACGTAATTTATAAAATGTCTTCCCAACTCTACATTTCAGTGGCATTGTGTTGATAGCTTGCAATTGACTGATGGAGACATTTACGCCAAGGAAATCAGTGAACACTACAAACCAGGGTTTTATTAGCACCGTGGAGCGGGGGGTGGGGTGGCGGGGGGGGGGGGGGGGGGAGCCAGTGATTAGACAGTTCCCAGCACAGCACTGACTCAAATATTCTAACTCTTGCCATGATTTCTTTTTGACTTTCAAGTTACTTGACATCCTTTCCTAATAAATGGGTTGATATTTACTTGACAGTGAAGCTAAGAAGAGATGAATGAGAAGGAAAGATAAGCATGGTGAGCTAATAATGAGCAGTATATCCTCACTTTGATGTACAACCAGTGGCACCCATTGAAAAGGATGAGACCATGGAGATACCTTTGACTGTATCTTCCCAGTTTAAATGTACAGAGAATTTTCTGTGTCTCATTTTTAAACAAGTATATAAAAGCTAAAGAGATAAAATTAAACAGATTTGCAAGCTTATTTTGTTTCCTTGTATCATATAGTGCATCTCATTTAATATTTGCTTGTTTTATTAATAATTGAAACCAACTTTGCAGCACATAGGCATGCAGAATAACTTTTGACCCTATGGGAATTAATGTCTAGTGACAGTGGTCCAGAAATGATACAAGTTATGATAATAAAAACCCTGGTCAGCTCTTTTGCACTTTATGTACTGTAGATATTTTCCTTACAAGAATGCCCCCCTTCACGTGGAAGTTGTACAAATTTATCTAGATAGAATAGCTTGATAAGTAGCAAACTACTTGCAAATAGATATGTGGCCATAAAATAAAATTAACCTTTTTAAAATAAACCTGATGAAAGAGAAAACAAAATGTCATATGCATCTTCAAAGGAAAATTACTTTGAATTGTAAAAAAAGAAATGTAATGTTTAATATTATTCTGTTAAACTTTTATAAGCCCCAGTTAGGACTCCTTTCTACTAAGGTTTTTCTCTGAAGTGAATATATGTTCAAGAGGGAAAAGATGTTGTCTGTCTTGGGGAAGTGTTTATATTTTTTTCTGCTTCAAAACCAGCTCCTGCTGATGTAAATGGCCTGCCTTACCATTACCTGCATCAGTACTGCCCCAAGGGAAGCTATTTCAAATATACAAATTCTCCATATTTGGGAAATAAAAATTAAATCAGACTGTTTTCCCCTATTTGTTTTTAAAACTCTTGAGTTTGCCTAGGGGCAAAGCAAATACAAGTCCACCTGTTTAGACAGCTTGATAAGCATATTTACCTTATTTGCAAGAGTTGTATTGACCATTTTGAGATGACCCCGATTGCGACATTTCTCTGGCTAACCAAGTTAATGGATATGTTTTAGGGGTATAAAAAATCAAAAGCCAATGGTCTTTAAATCACTTCTAGCTGTAAAAGTTGCTAAAGCAAAAACAAAAATCCATATATAAAAATCAAAATGTTTTTATTCAAGAAATGCAAATTGAGTGTTTGATCTGCCAGGTATGGTTAGCATCACCAAAAAATTGCCAACATGTATCTGCCTTTAGGAACATCAAAGATGAAGTTGATCATTTATCAGCTGTATGAACCTGAGCAAGCCATATAGCCTCCTTAAACCTCAGTTTCCTCATCTCAAAGCAGCGTTAGCGTGATAAAATAAGCCGTGGGCATACAAAAATGAATGACCCAGTGAGTACTATGGGGATTAGAAATTCTTTAGAATGAAGATTCTTTTCTAAGTTTTTTAATGTTTATTTACTTTTGAGAGAGAGGGAGAGACAGAGGCATGAGCACAGGAGAGGCAGAGAGAGGGAGACACAGAATCCCAAGCAGGCTCCAGGCTCTGAGCTGTCAGCACAGAGCCCCGACATGGGGCTTGAACTCACGGACTGCGAGATCATGGCCTGAGCCGAAGTCGGACGCTTAACCGACTGAGCCACCCAGGCACTCCTAGAATAGAAGATTCTTTAGAATCGAAACAGACTCTTGTTCTTATTGGTAATTTAAGCACTCAGCATAGTGCCTGGCATACAGTGAGCACTCAGCTGTTGCAGGATTCCAGTGACCAGCCGTTCATTATTGGTTGATGTAGAAAGAAAATCCATGGATAAAACAGAATTTTTACTCCATCTTGAAGGATGGCAGGATCTGTATTGACGAGGAGAATAGGAAAGGATATTACAAATGCGGAAAATATCAGGAGCCAAACTCTGGAGAGAAAACGAGAAGAGAGTGTTACGAGGACAATGAGTAAGATTTCCAGACTAGAACTGAGAGCACGTGGAGGTAAATGTAAACATTGCTAGGAAAGGTGAAAAAAGATTTATGAAGAGCGTTAAAAACCAAGCGGAGGAGTGTGGGCTTTATTGGGTAAGTAAGTGAGCAGTGGAGGAAAGACATGATGAAAAATGCTGTTTTAGGGAGTTAACCTGGCAGTGATGGGGGGACGGAATCCAGGAAGGAAGTTGGAGCTAAGCATCCACAGGGGGAGGTCTATGCAGCAAAACAGCTGGTGTAGAGGTGAAGGGCAGGGGAAGCAACAAGGGAGGAAGAGATTTGGGAGAGATGCTAAAGTATGAATCCAGAATGTTTAGTGACTTGTAACATGAGGCATGAGGATGAGGGGCCAGGAAGACAGGATAAAGTTGGTGCTAATAATGGACTGTAGCAAGAATAGACAGCGTGTTTCAGATGCCCGGTGGCACACTTCTGAGAATAACTGCATTATGTTTTAAAATGAACTACCCAATACATATTGGATACAATTAAGTATTTATTGGATGCTTACTCTTTGTCCAGTCTGTACGTGGTGCCATGGGGAATATAAAGGAAGTAAGTCAATGGCATAGCTGTCCTCAAGATACTGATAAAGATGAATATTAGGAATATTCAGAGGCACCTTACTGGCTCAGTTAGAAGAGCATGAGACTCTTGATGTCAGGGTTATGAGTTCAGGCCCCATGTTGGGTGTAGGAAATTATATATGCGTACATATATATATACATATATGTTTATATACATATATATGTATATATATGTATGTATATATATATTTAACTATGTCTTACAGTGGTGGGTTGACTTTCCCAGTGTAACAATGCCAGAAGATAATAGAGTCAGGAATAAAATCCCAGCAGTTGTGACCCCAAAGCCCGCAGTCTCACCATGTATGGAAGTCACTAATGGATGACAGAAGACTGGATACAATTGAGGAACACCTGCGGTATCATGCATTTTGTTTTAGGGCAGGAAGGAGAAAGACAGGGCTTACAAGAGAAGTTGAACAGGCACCTACACAGAAGGGAATGGAAGTGGGAAGATCAGCCTGATTGTTGCCTGAGGGTGAGTAATGAAGAGGAGACAGAAGGTGTAAATCGGGGCTGCGTGACTGCTGCAGGGCTAACGGAGTTGTGACTCAGCACACACTGCAATCAATCAATTAATAAATACTCACTGATCACCAGTCATCTTTCCAGTAGAGACAGGCCCAGGAGCTCAGAATGAAGGGGCCTCCCTCTCCCATCTCCTGGGCTTCAGCTTTTCATATCAGTGCGGGCCCAGGATGAGGTCCAGCACCTTATTTCAGATCCATTCAAGCTGCTCCTTTCTCTGGATGGTACCACCTCAAAAACATCCCTGCAATCTTCTTCACCACACTCAGCCTCACAGCGTTCAGTCTTATTATGCTGGGACAACACCTCTACAGGGGATCCAAGGGGAGTATATTTTCAATATACGGAATGGATCAGAGAGGAAAGGAACAGAGTGTGGAAGCATAAGTACCTAGCACTTTCCCTGGTGCAGACCTGGTACGCAATAAATATTTGTTGAAATAAGAAGGAAACTTAAAGAAGATGTTCTGATCATCAGAGTTTGAAGAAACAAAGACTTGTACTAGCAGAAAAGGAGAATTAGGGTGGAATCAAAAGACATTTCACAGCAAAAAGCCAACACAATAGACTAGATATGTGGAGAAGGAAAGAAAAGAGGCATGGGCCTCACTAAGGTTTTGAACCTGTATATTTGAGAGGAGGTGATATAATGAACAGAAATTCCAAGAATTAAATGTTTCTTTAGGGTAGGAGTTATCTCTGTGGTTCTCTGTTGTAATCTAGGAACTAGCAGCATACTTAGTAAATAGTGGACAGGCAATAAAGAATTAGGGTGTTGAACAAATAATACACAGTACTAGTTTTGAGAAGAAAAGCACTCTCATATCCTGTCGGTGTGAGTCTCACTTCAGAGCAATGACATTTCCTGCCAGGAATCCATGTCTTAATGAACCACTGTTATGGAAGGAACTTTGTTATATCCTTTAATAAGTTAGAGCAGAAAAAGTAAAAGAATAATTAATAATAATAATAATAAAATAATTTGAGTACCACTACCCTAAGGCTTAGCACAAATGCTTAGTGGTATCTTTGATTTAAGGTTAGAAGGAGAATCCTAACTGGAAAGAAAGGCCTGTGTTAGGTGTTGGCTGAATTCCTGAAATGAAACAACTGCAAGATGGATTTATCAGGAAGGTCAATGAACCCCTCACGTGCATGAGCCCCTACATCTAATTTCTTAAATTTTTATAAGCTTCATCTTTGAACCACAGCCACATATTAGGTTCAGCTGATGCAAAAAACTATTTGAATTTCTCTATTGCCATTTCCTCATCCCAGAGACCTGGAGTTTACACCCTAGACTTTTGAGTTGAGTTAGAACTGAGTTTGAATTCCAGTTATGCCATTTATAAACTCCATGGCTTTGGTCCACTCTTTCCAATTTCCTCATCTGCAAATGGGAATACTAGTGCTAATACTGTGACCCTTCAGGGTTATTATAAAGCCTAAATGTGCATAAGAGTTCAATAAATTGTACCTCTATTATTATTACTAATTAGTCCAGTGATTCTTAGCCTCATTTTTCCCATTTCCCATTTAAAATTTTATACATAATTGACATTTTGTTACAAATCCTCAGAAGCCTATTAAATAAGACTACTATAACTTTTCCTTTACTTTGTAAGTTCTCCTGCTCGGAGAGTTTCTGGATATGTTGATTTGCAAGAGCTATGTACCAAATTCAGAACATACATTTCCTTTTTTAAAATTCTTGCCATCTCCACCTCCACTGAGTGTAAGTCTAAGGTTAAGCATTAAACTGTTATGAATAATAATTTGGCCTGTGTATTGATCATCTCACCAAGTTATTCCAAGGAATTTTTCAGCCTGAACAAAAACTAAATTCAGATAATAATTTAGTGGTCCTTCTTACCATCTGGAAACCCCAAAAAGCCATGTGAAATCAATGACTAAAAGAGTATCATTTAGGGGCTCCTGGGTGGCTCAGTCATTTGAGTGTCCAACTCTTGATTTCAGCTCAGGTCATGATCCCAGGGTCATGGGATCGAGCCCCTCGTCTGCCTCCGTGCTCAGCGTGGAGCGTGCTTGAGATTCTCTCTCTTGCTTTCTCCCTCTGCCCCTCTACCCCTCTCTCACTCTCCCTCTAAAAATGAAAAATTTTTTTAAAGAGTATAATCGGTTTCACAATGACCAACTGAAGAGTGATTAGAATTATTTACATAATCATCTTCTAAAGAAAAGTGGACTCACACACTTTTTGTTGTTGTTGTTGTTGGAGGGAGCTCTCACATACATTTGCCCTTAAATATGTTCCCCTGAATTGGTTTTCCAACAAATACCTACTAATTACATTATTCTGGCATAGGAAGAAATGGATTAGGCCAAACTTTCCCAATTTTTTAAACTCTGGGCTGTCCTTTCTCGAGTAGTTGTATATATTTTAATTCTTTAATTAAAAAATATAAAATACCAGAAGCCACTCTGAATTCCATAATGCTTTCAGATGAATTTTATCTGAATAATCTTAATAGCAGCTACACACGTTGGAAGCATTGCAATAGAAATGTGTGTGAGCTGTATAATATATTCCATTACCAAGGCTGGTGTACATTCTTCTGGAAATAGCTCCGAGTCCAATCCCTCCTCCCACCTAACTTCACCCTAGGCGTCTAAGGAACACCAAGGAGGAGTCATTGTTTTAGAATCAGAGGGCAGAATGTCTTTGCTCCTTCTGCAGGCCTTGACTCCTTCCTAGTGTAAGAGATGGTCACATGAGCTCAGAAGAGAAGGGGAATACATGAGGCACTTTCAGGTCATGGGCTTTTCAGGCAAAGCCTCGCCATGAAAATGTGAGGAAAACCTCCTTTTACAGACCCAAACTTGGGTAAACCCAAGTTCTAATTCTGGTCCTGCCATGCATTGACATGTAGGTGTCACCTGAGCACAGTGGGTTTCACTTACCTTATCTGTTGACTGAAGCTGTATTAGAGGATAATAGTCTTCATCTACAGCATGCTTTAGCAGCATCAAAGCACTTTCACATATATTATCTCATTTGATCTCCACGACAACTCTGAGCTAAGACAAGACAAATAATACTATTCCCATTTTTCAGATAAGAGAAGTAAGGTTAGAGATTAAATAGCTCACCCAAGTTAGACTGAGTTAGTGTTTGAGGCAGATACCTAGCAAGGTCTTCTGATTCTTGAACTCGTGACTTTCTGGCTACATGCCACAGACCCTATTTGTATAAGTCTAGGATTCTAACGATCAGGTTCCATCTTGGAGACTCTTTACATGGTTTATGCCTGAGAATACTCGGTGTCTGGTAAGAATAGAAAAATGCCACTATTGTTTAAAATGTTTTCAAAGGTTAAAGAATCAACAGTAAGCTATCGTAAAGATTATTATTTCAGATACTGGGTGAAAATTGTGATTAAAAAAAATCAATGACAAAAGTATACTTTTGAGAAGTTTCCCTCTCTCTCTTTCCCCCTTTGTTTGTTTCTCAACCCACAATCAGGGCTTGCTGGTTCTAAGATTTTTGGCATTTCTGGATGAATCTCAGTAATTTGAAATAGCTGCTACGGAGCTGTTGTTTAGTACTTCAGTTCAAGTCAGCTCTAAATGTGTACTACGTAGAAAGAGTTCTTTTCTAAGGCCTGGGACTCTAAGCTTCAAGAATTATTGAAGGGTTTTGTTTTCCTAGAGCTGTCAAGTTTCTTTGAAAGAACTGAAAAGAAGCAACAAAGGAAGATGTGAGAGTGATTTTAAAATATTTTAAATATCTCTTTGGTTTTCCAATCTCTTTCAAATTAAAGCTCTGTTATTAACCATTCCATAGCTAAATGCCTCTATCTTTGGAATGTTGCTCTGTAATGAGATGACCCTTCTTTACTGTACATGTGTGTGAGTGTGTGAGTGTGGGGGTCTCTTTTCCTTTCCTTTCCTTTCCTTTCCTTTCCTTCCCTTCCCTTCCCTTCCCTTCCCTTCCCTTCCCTTTCTTTATATTTTCTTTCAGCCTTTTCTCTGAATGGCAAAAGGTTTATCAGAGACCAAAAATTTCTTATCTTTTCAAAGAATTGAATTTGTAGTAAAAATGCCTTGATCTCAACATAAAGATGGAGATGACATGAAAATATATGTAACATTGGAAGAATAATAATACGAAGAAACAGACAGCAGACCAAAATTGTACAGCAAACCATGTTTAAGTGATTTACTTGGGGTTATGTGTTTTTAAAAGCAACATATAAATGCATAGCAGGGTTTTGGCAGATGAAATTGTGTTGTGTTTACTTTAAGGCGCTCGAGGATGATAAACAGTTATTTAGTACAAGTAGTATGCCCATGGTGCAAAGAACACTGAATTAGATACAGTTCCTGCAAAGTAGGTTTGAAATCCAAATACAAATTGGAGAGGCAGAGTATAAAATACCCAGAAAAAGCCTAACACTCTACACATGTTAAAAACATCATCATAGGCATTCTAAGTGTACTTGCAGACATAATTTGTAAAATTCCTTAACTACACATACAAACACTGTAAATAGAGTCATACTTTCACAGATTTGATCTGTTCACAGATGTAAGCACATGGATCTTAGATATGCAATTTAAGGGTGATACGTTTAGCTGCTAAATACAGGCACCCACCTGATAATTGCTATCTTTACTGCTCATCTACCTTACATTTTAAAAGCCTTCCAAATTCCTTTCTAAATTACAAGTTTGCATAAACGTGCAAACATTTTTTTGTTCCTCAGTAATATATGTCAAACATAGTTGAATGAAATCTCCTCTAATTTTTAAATGTTGCATTGCATCTATGTGGTTGCTGCTGTGTGTTCACTTTATGAAAAAGTGGTACTTTTTTTTTAATTGGCAAAATGGACAGTTGAAGAGCTGTTGAAGAAACAAACCAAATTCTTCATGTGAACAATTGTTTCACATTGATGTCTTGAAACAAGAAAGATTTCTGCTATTTATTTACCAGAGATGAGTCCAGATAATTTCATTGTGCATCGATTTTCTCTACAGAGGGAGGAAGTGTGGTTTCAACGAAGCATTGAAATGGGGAATCAACAGCCACAACTTCTATTCTCATCTCTGTCTTCAGAATTGGCTCTCTTGGAAACTCATTTGATTACCAAGATTCCAGTTTTTTTCATTTCTTTCTTTGTTTCCTGTGGTGTTTTGTTGTTGTTGTTGTTCTTTTGTTTTGTTTTTTGTTTTTTGGTTTTTTCTAACGGACGAGATCAGACTTATAGATAGAATTCTTTGAGTTCTTTTGTTGGCATATTTTAATTGGTCTGCTCTATAATTGATATAGTGATAAAATGGGAGCCAATAGAATTGCACATCATTCAGGAATATTATCATTGAAGGTTCGTGGAGCCAAACATTCAGTGAGTGCTTACTGAATGCAAGTCACTGAACAAGGCACTGCGTAAATATATTTGGTCCTTAAATCACAACAAAATTATGAAACTGTCATTATGTGAAAATAGAAACTTCCCAGTAGGCCAAAACTATATGAATTAAGGATAATGATCCAAAAAAAGATCACCGTGCACTTTAAATACAAAAGAAGTTCATTTTTTTTAAATACTTGTTGGGGCGCCTGGGTGGCTCAGTCGGTTGAGCGTCCGACTTCGGCTCAGGTCATGATCTCGCAGTTCGTGGGTTCGAGCCCCACATCGGGCTCTGTGCCCACAGCTCAGAGCCTGGAGCCTGCTTCACATTCTGTCTCCCTCTCTCTGCCCCTTCCCTGCTCATGCTCTGCCTCTCTCTGTCTCAAAAATAAATAAACATTAAAAAAAAATTTTTTTTAAATAAAATAAAATAAAATACTTGTTAAACACATTAAAAATTCCAAATCTTTAACCTGCTTGTATTCTGTTTTCAAATTATTATTTTTAAATTTGTGAAATTTATCTACTGTATACATTTGGAAGCTTGGCATGATATCGTATATATTTGGAAATTTTTGATGCCTATTCATATATTTATATATGTATGTAAAAAGAACAAAAGTATCATGTTTATGCCTAAAACACATACGTCTACACCTTTTAAATTATGAATTGAATAAACCTGTTACTTTTTCTATTCTCAAGTGTTTTTTTATGCCAGTTCTGTAATCTTGGTTACAGTGAAAAGAAAATTAATTAATTTAATGTTTTTTTTTTTCAAGTTGCTGGCATTCTGTTTATGCTGGCTTTTTAATTTGTCATTGAAAGTATTTCTGGGATTGGTTATTTAACAAGAAGTTGTGTGATTTGTGCTCCATTTTGCTTATATTTTGTTCTTCACATCTATATTAGATAAAATCTACTCAGGCTGCTATAATGAAAAAAGAAAAAGAAAAAGACCAAAACACAGAGGCTCAAATAATATAAAACTTTGTTCTCTCTCACCTGACAATTTAGATGGGCAGGACTGTTGATGTATGGCAGCTGTATAGTATCAGGGACGCAGGCTGTCTCTAATTACTCTGTCATCCTCAACTGTGGCTCTGTCTCTTGACCCAATATGGCTGCTCCAGCTCCAGCTATCATATTTACCTTCAGCCAGAAGGAAAAGAGAAAAGGATAGAGGGAATTCATGCTTTCTTTGGAGGGCATAATCTGAAATTTTCACACATAACTTCTGAAATGATTCATAGCACATGTTCAGGCACAACCACCCTAGAAGACATTATGAAGTACTGAGATGCTCATACCTATACACAGAATCTCTGTACAATAGCTACAAATGCAGCCTCATGCCAAGATATTGAGTTATGTTGAGACAGCATTACAGTGGGTGATTTTTCGAAATGGTATGCAACTCTTGGTAAAGTTTGGAATAAGATAACATAAAAGCCTCCCTCAATTTACAGTGTCTTTGCATTTCTGGGAAAAAAAAAACCATCATGAGGGATGTCATGAGGGATGTAGATCAGTTCTTATTGTGTTAGCTTTCCTCTACATTGCAAGAAATTTACCATCCCTGACCACAAAATTCCCTCCTCTAATTATTGTGACAACAAAAACAGCTCCAAAAATTTTCCAAAATGTCTCCCAGGAACAGGACAACTCATGTAGACAATTCTAAAACTACAGGCTATGTTGGTGCCTGGTCTAATTTCCAACATATCACAGATAACAATTTTACCAAATATTTGCAATGGTCTAATGAAGGATCATTGAATTTCTAACCATTAATATCATTTCCACCCATCACCTCAATGCTGCACATTCAAGCCTTTTTTTTTTTAAGGGCAGCATGCCGCTTAAAGGTACCAAATCATATACTTGTTATGAGTTTAGGCTGCTAGACAAAGGAACCCTAAACTGGACGGATGTTTATTTCCCTCTCATGTAAAAGTTTTCCCAAGCATGCCAGGATGGCTAAATCATTGATTATTTGGGGATCCAGGATGCTGCTCTCTTTTTACTATGCCATTTTCAACGTAAGTGGATTTCATTTCATGGATCCAACATGGCTGCTGTAGCTCTAGCCATTACATCTGTATGCCAACAGTGAAAGGGAAAAGATAAAGGAAAAAAAGACATAAATAATCCTTCCCTTCAAAGGCAAATCCCCAAAGCTATACAGACAACTTCTGCTTTTCCCAAAACTTAATATTTTTACTTTTGAGATTCCAAAACTATGAATTGTTGGTAACTCTAAGCATCTAGTAGATATTGTTCTATCAGACAGGTGGCATGATGAAATGTACCCCAAACTAGACATTTTAATTCCGGTTGTGCTTCTAACCAGCTTCGAGATCCCAAGCAGATCATTTAACGTCTATGATTCTTTCTTCAGCTGCAAAATGAAAATAGAGGAGTTGAATAGACTATTTCAAATTTCCAAAATCTAGAGGATACTATAATGCTTAGAGGACATCTTATGACTCATCTCAGTCTTAAAACTTTATTTTCCTACCTAAATATTTTCTAGTCCATTCATTGCAGGGGATTGATTTGTATTTTCAAAAGTCGTTTTACGAAGTACATCAGGAACACAGAAGTTTTGAGCTTTTTAATGGCCACTGACCAAGAACATTTTGATCGGTCAGTGATATGCTGAAGGGGTTACTAAATACACTTTGATGTCATCACAGGTTTGTACCATACAATTGCCATTTGTCTCCAATAAGGGCATGTTTTTGTTTTTTTAGACCTGTTTCCAAACTCAATCTCTTGTCTCTTCGATTACAATCCTGGTTGGAATGGCCACTGTCTCTTTTCTATGTTGCTGCATTAATCTCCTATTTGATTTCCTGCTCCTACTCTTGGATCTTCTTAACACACACTGCCCAAAGTGTCCAAACGATATTTTTTTTTCGTTTTACCTCTTTTACCCATTTATCCCACCTCTCACCCCTGCCTCTGGCAACAAGCAATCCATTCTCCCTATCTAATGGCTTGTTTTGTTGGTGGTGTTGTTTTATTGAAGTATCCTTGACACACAATGTTACATTAGTTTCATGTGTACAACATAGCGATTCGACAAGTTTATACCTTATGCTGTGCTCACCACAAATGTAGCTGCCATCTGTCACCATACAACGCTATTACAATATTATGGACTGTATTCCCTATGCTGTAATTTTCGTCTCGGTGGCTTATTCATTCCATAACTGGAGGCTTGTATCTCCCACTCCGTTTCACCCATTTGACCCATTCCCCCACAGGTATTTTTTTTTTAGATTCCACATATAACAGAGAGCATACAGTATTTGTCTTTCTCTGTCTGACTTATTTCACTTTGCATAATACCCTTGAGGTCCATCCACATTGTCACAAATACTAAGATTTCATTCTTTTTTATGGCTGAATAATTTTCCATTGTATTTATATACCTTGTCTTCTTTATCCATTCAGCCATCAATGGAAACTTAGGTTGTTTCTGTATCTTGGCTATTGTAAATACTGCTGTAATGAACATGGGGGTGCATGTATCTTTCTGAATTCATGTTTTCGTTTTCTTTGGATAAATACCCAGAAGTAGAATTGTTGGATCATATGGTAGTTTGATTTTTCATTTTTTGAGGAAACTTCATACTGTTTTCTCCAGTGGCTGCACCAATTTACAATCCCACCAACAGTGCACAAGGGTTTCCTTTTCTCCACATCCTCATCAACACATCTTTTTGATAATAGCCATTCTAACAGCTGTGAGGTGATACGTCACTGTGGGTTTTGATTTGCATTTCCCTGAGGATTAATGATGCTAAGCATCTTTTCACGTACCTGTTGGCCATCTGTATGTCTTGCTGGGAAAATGTCCATTCAGATCTGCCCATTTTAAAAAATCAGATTGTATGTTTTTTTTTTTTTGCTTTTGAGTTTGTGAGTTCTTTACATATTTCAGATATTAACCCTTATCAGACATGTGGTTAGCAAATATTTTCTCCCATTCCATAGGTTGGCTTTTGATTGTGTTGATAGTTTCCTTTGCTGTGCAGAAGCTTTTTAGTTTAACGTAGTCCCACTTGTTTATTTTTGCTTTTGTTGTGTTTGCTTTTGGTATCAAATTAAAAAACTCATCGCCAAGACCTATATAACAAGCTTATCACCTATGTTTTCTTCTAGGAGTTTCATGGTTTCAGAACTTATGTTCAAGACCTTAATCCATTTTGAGTCCATTTTGTTTAGGGTGTAAGATAGGGCCCATTGCTACCCAGTTTTCCCAGCATCATCTATTGAAGAGACTGTCTTTTCCCTATTGTATTTTCTTTTTTTTTAATTGAAAAAAAATTTTTTTAACGTTTATTTATTTTTGAAACAGAGAGAGACAGAGCATGAACGGGGCAGGGGCAGGGGCAGAGAGAGAGGGAGACACAGAACCGGAAGCAGGCTCCAGGCTCTGAGCCATCAGCCCAGAGCCCGACTCGGGGCTCAAACTCACAGACTGTGAGACCGTGACCTGAGCTGAAGTCGGACGCTTAACCGACTGAGCCACCCAGGCGCCCCATTCCCTATTGCATTTTCTGCCTCCCTTGTAAATTAATTGACCACATATGCATGGGTTTATTTCTGGGAGTAACAGAATTTAGCGAAAAAATTCACTTTGTCTTTGTCACTTTTCTTTTAAATAAGTATGTACTGAACACTTACCATATGCCAGACACCAAGTTACACACAGGAGATACAATAGTGAGCAAGATCGGCACAACCTTTTCTTTATACAGATAAGTAGGTAGAAAATAATTAGAGTTTATAGGAAATGCAATGAAAGAAATGTTAAAAATGTCTAAACAAGAGACTAACAGAGGTCACCAGCTTTATATAGGGCAATCACAAAAGACCAAATAGAGACATTTTTTAATGTTTATTTATTATTGCGGGGAGGGGGCAGAAAGAGAGGGAGACACAGAATCCGAAGCAGACTCCAGGTTCTGAGCTGTCAGCACAGAGCCCGACACGGGGCTCGAACCCATGAACCATAAGATCATGACCCGAGCCAAAGTCGGATGCTTAACCGACTGCACCACCCAGGTGCCCCTAAACAGAGACATTTAGGTGAGAAGGAGCTGGCTATGCATATTGTGGGGATAAGGACCACATTCCAGGCAAAGAGAACAACCTGTGCTAAGGTCATAAGACTTAGGAGGAGGGAGTGAGACTGTAGAAAGAAGGACCAGTAGGGCCCAAGACTAGTGAGGGGTGAAGAAGAGGAAAAGTGACCCAAGAATGGAAAAATAAATAGGGAGCAGATCATACAGATACTAATAGGCCCTGGTAAGAAATTTGGATGTATTCCAGTTTATTTCCAAGGAAGGGTTGAGACATTGAAGGGATTCACACAACAGAATTATGTGAGTCAATTTTCAGTTTAGAATCATTTTTGCTTTTGGTGGAAAAGAAACAAAAGAGAAAGCAGAGAAACCAGTAATCTAGGCAGAAATGGACAGAGAGGTGGCAATAAGAGAGTGAAAAATCTTTACAAAGTGCAATTGTAATGTTTAATTATACCTAATACTACATACAATCAACCAACCAACAAATAATTATATTTTGAGGTCCCACCACATGTCCAGCATGGAAATGTAAAGATATATGATGCGTTGTTCTTGCCTTCTGGGAACTAATAATTTATTAGGAGGAAAAACTAACATATAAAAAACTATATTAATAGTCTCATAGAACCACCCTCTGACACCTAATAAATGGTTATTTCTTTAGGTTAACAGGGAAAATATGTAGAAATCTGAAGGTAATGTTTTTGTGTTAAATCATCGCTATTGTTTATTGTATTTACAGCCTGATTTTCCTGTGCCAATAACCAGAATGTGAATAATGACCAAATAGGTTATTTTGCTCCTTTCACATATCATATTTTTCCTCATTTATACCAGGTCTTGGACATGGGGTAGGTCCCAGATTGCAGCAGGTGGTGAGAAGATTAAAAGAACAATCTAGACTTTACCAGTATATTCCAAGCTCTCGCTCACACCTGTCTATAGAGATCCTGAACTCTGGCTTCTTCACAGGACCACTTTCGCAAATACTTTTGCCTAACTGGGAGACTGATGGCCAACATAAGCTATTTTCTTTCTAGAAATTATAAAACACTGACTTAACTAAAATACGCAAAGATGATCCAATGTACCAAATGGTCTCATTTAAAATAATCAGTGAGCTGTATTAGGAATGTCTTTCAGAGCAATATCTTGAAAGAAACTGAGAGTAACTTGGCTCAGACTCAAAGGTCGTAGATGGAAAAGGTCCTTTTGCTGCTTAAATTAATCTTTGAGGCAAATTTTCAAAAATTACTGACATCGGAGATGTTCTGGTAATAGCCTCATGCCAGTGGCCTGGATCCAGAAACTACCAGACTTTTGCCTTCCTCACGATAATTCCAGTTCTCATGGATGGCCCTCTGACTATGTCAGAAGCAACTGGAATAAGAGAAATAAAAAGAAGCCAGAAGTCTAACACTTGTGACCATTACCACTCCTGGAATGACTTTTGCAGGAGTAGGGAAGGGTAATTCTGATATCCTGGAAACATTTGAAACTGAGTAATAACACTTTGCCTACTTAAATGCCCCCTGTAGTTTCAATTAGCTGGGCACGCTTCTGAACATTCTTTTGCTGTTAGGCGAGGCATGGTTATAGCCAGCATGTATTGCTTCAGAAGTGGATAAAAGGGTGTTCTCCTCTAGAACCAACTTTTCAAACCTGTGCAAGGGCAAGGATATAATTTAAACATTTAGGTCCTAATTTGCAAGACATTTTCAGAACAGTAGGGTCAATAACACTTATATAACATTTCTACTCCTGGAAGAGGTATAAAATCCAAGAATATAGTGGCCTATTATTTTAATTATCAATTCAATAAATAGAATCATGCCATCATTGCTATTGAATGCCTAGTTAATAACCATACAGCAATACTCCAAAGCTCAAAAAAATATGAAGGGTGTTCAGATCAGCAATGGATTATTCACATTTTATAGTAGATATTTCTCAGAAAATAACACTGGTTAGAGAAACCATACTTTTCTAACTCAAAAACTGGTGTCCTTGGAGATCTTCCTAGATGTCTGTCACAACAGTTTAGGTTACTTAACAAGTTTGAGATATGCTGGGTTAAATAAAGTTAACATTTTGTTTTGTTTCACAATGCGTAAATAATGTGCTAATGCTTATTTTGGCCTCTAAGAAAGGAGATATGGTAGGCAGGACTATCTGTCCCCAGTTCACGTGACTACAGAACCCTGGGATATATGGTACCATAATTGGCATGTATTTGCACTGGTTATTCTCTCTGCTTGGAAGGGTCTTTCCTTGACGACCACTGGGTTTGTTCTCTCCCTTCCAGTCATGTGCTCAAATGGTACCCTCTCACTGGGACTATTCTCATCTATTTCTTTCATTTTATTTTTTTTAATTTTGACATTTATTTATTTTTGAGAGAGAAAGTATGTGAGCAGAAGGCGGCTAGAAAGAGGGAGACAGAAGATCTGAAGCAGGCTCCGCACAGTGAGCACAGAGCCTGATGGGGGGCTTGAACTCACGAACCGTGAGATCATGACCTAAGCCAAAACCAAGAGTTGGCCACTTAACCGACTGTGCCACCCAGGTGCCCCTCACTCACCTATTTAAAACGCCAATGTCCACCCTTACCCACTTGGTAATCCTAATTCCCCTTATCCAGCTTTTTTACCTATTGTATTTATCAGGTACATAATTACGTAATTTATTATATTTATTTTCTGACTCCTTCCATTAGACAGGAATTTTTACTTTTATTTTACTTTTAGTTCCTAGAATAGGGACTAACATATACTAGGTTTTCAGTAAATATTTGTTGAATGAAGAAAAAAAGAGAATTTTCTGTATTTTTAAAAAATCAAGATGTGTTCTATAAGTGATATGTTTTCTTTTTTCTGTTATAGGATTTACGATGTATGTTACAGTCAGTTATATCTTAGACTCTAGGGAATATAAATCAGGGGACAGTTGCATTTTTTGAACTCAATGCAGCCAGAGTTAATTTAATATCTGGTAAGAAACAGCTTACTGTCATTCATGACTTTTCTTTCTCTAATTTCAGCATGCCCCTTCCTCCACCTGAAATGAATTTTTCCAAGTTGTGAAGCCCTTCCAACTCTATTTCAATAATAACTTCCTCATTAATTTCCTGCCCTCCTTCCCTACTAGGAAGGGCACATGAAGGGGGACAGCTGGCAATAATCCTGAAGAGCAGGCTGAAACCTTATCATAGGTGGTCTTCGAGGCAATCAGACTCTCTATGGGAAGCGATAGAGACCCACTATTTGGAGGATTTTTAAAAACATCTGAATTTCTAGAAAGGTATCTTGACAGTGATGTATCAAATGGCCTGGAGGTCAGCGTGATTCTCATTTCTAATTCTGCACCAACTCTCTGTTTCCCTTCTTGTGATGCTCTTTCCCCGTTTCTCATCTGTTTTCTCTGAGGCCACCTACTCACGTCCCAGAACTACTAGTTCTCCAAAAGAGTCTGGATATGCAACAAAGACACAGGCTCAAAGACATCCCCGTTGCATCTCTGCTGGGGTCTTCTGGACTTCTTACCCCCACTGACCAGAAGCCACAGATCAAGGGAGGAAGGGGAAAGACATTAGCAAGACATGTGTTTCTTATCATAATCTCTGAATGCTCTCACATAATGCAAGTTAGTCCCACTTTACAAATGAGAGAAACTTTGTTCAAAAAACGTAAGTATTCTACAGAATTTCACTTAGGTAGTGAGTTTCATGCCTACAGCTGCCCCAGAGGATAAACAGATAAGACTGGCTGATGAACCCATTCTCAGTTCCAGGTAGTGTGATGTGCGCTTTACATAAATTGTCACAATTCAATTCCAATAGCCTCATGAGAAGCTTCAGTTCTTTTCCCCATTTTACAGGAGACTAAAGTTAGGAAGATTTCCTAATTTGTCTAAGTTCATGCAGCTAGGAGATGGCGATTCTAATCACTACAGCCCATTCCATCTAAATAGAGTCAGAAGTCCTACCTGCATATTACCAATAAACTCCAGTTCTTTCTGCTATGTCACCTTGCCTCCTGTGTTATGAAAAGCGGAGGCCGCAAGGACACATAGGGGCCTGGCTCTGACCTGAATGAGGGTCTGTTGGGCTTGGAAGTCAGTGAGCCCTTTACTCTCCCTGCCTGTCAAGGCTCCCGCCCAGCCATTGATGCTGACAGTTATGAGAGAGCAGGAGTAAGTAGCTCTGAAGAGATCAGTGCCCTGAACATAGAGAGTCCTTTTTACTGTATCCCCTCCATCTCCACCACCATCCTTCCCCTACAGATGTAGGGAAGACACTAAACTCTAAAGGTTAAGATACAAGAATTATAGTTGAATATCAATTGACTATCAAAGCAGAAAAGTCCTTTGTAAACTTAAAAACTCTTGCCATTATTTTCCTGTCCAGCACTGTGGATTATACTAGGGCTGGGCAGCATTTTCTACGGAAACCCAGAGACTGGCCTCCTCCTTTTTTCCTAATTTAATATTCATTTGTGGTTGTTTCTGTAGTGGCAGTTTGGAGTAGAGACATCCACATCAGATGTTAATTCATGTCAAAGGAGTTATTACTCAAAATACTCTATGATACAAAGAGCGGAGCAAATAAAGACTTGGAAAAATTCAATTCCCATAGATATAATGGCATAACACAATAGAGATGATATATCAGAAAAATCAGAAAGGTATACAGACTATGCTCAGATGTGCAAAGAAATGAGCATTCTTTATTTCTTTGTAAACGATTGGGTTCTCTTCACAATCCCACACCCACCAGGTAGTTTAGAAAAGTTGTTTTAATTAAATTGCCAATTCAGTCTAACTCGGTAATTCAACCCATCTCTTTATGTAACCCAGTTTCTGCTTAGATGAGTCAGGGAAACACTTGTCAGAGTTTTGCCCTCTCCACCTGGATATCTGTAGAATGACTGCGGTATGTGTAATCTTAGGGGAGGTGGAGTTCTGGAGTGCATGAGGTATCTTCAAAGTTCTCCTGGTTTGGCCTAGTCCCCGAGCTGGTAATATCTCAGGAGGGACTTGTCACACCCTGGGTACTCTGATGCACCATTGCTAAAAACTGCCTTTAGCGATAATCATTCATATTTTGGTCACTCGACTCTGACAACGCTAGGGGCCACCATTTCCTCTTGGAGATTGGGCCCCATGTCCACTTTCGCTGACAATATGCATTCCCTGACACAGGACTGTGACTTCCACTTGGACCTTGGTCTGTGGTGGATGGCTTCATTCTTCTTAGGCAACCACCTTTGACAAAGTTGCCAGGCAGGTCCTTCGACTACTTTGATCCAGATCCTTCTAGTTCATTCCACAGGATGCTCAGGAACATCTGGAAAGCTTCACACCATACAGGAGCTGAGGGAGACTCTAAGAGCCTTAAACTTAGACCTTTGTGTACAAAGCCATGTTAGGCCATTGAATTGAATTTGGTCTAACAGCCCCCATGTTTAAGCGGAAACCTATAAGGTAATAGCTTCCAATAGTCTCTTGGAGGGCAGCAGCCACTTTCTCCTTGTCACTCCCCTCAACCTCTGTAGAATATCTCTATACTTCCAATCTCCCACTCAACCCTCACCTCCAGGAATTTGTGAAGAGAAGAAAAATTGAAGCCATCCTTTTATCCCTGCCTCCATGCCTTCTTCTACCCAGAATCCGATGGTAACGGAGAAGCCAGGCATTCCCTACCTTCTTCCTAACCTAGCCTACCCTCTTCTCATTTAAGACACTCTACTATTGTTTGTCCAGCCAGCCCCTCAGTATGTTAAAGAAGACAGGAGGCAATTGCAAAAATTCTTTTCTTTCTTACAACCCAAATTTCATGACTGTTGTTTCAGAAGAGTCAGTTTATGAGATCTACAACTGATCAATGGCTTCTTTGTTCTAACCTTGGGAAAGCCCAGCTTCTTTCCTGGGGCTATATGCTCAGTAGGTAGAAGTTTGCAAGGGATCTTGATGTGAGGGAGAAGTGTTAAGTACTTTGATTTATTCTTTCAAATGATTCAAATATGATTTCAAATATGATAACTCCTACTAAAATAACAACAATATTTGGTTCTTACCATGTCAGTTACTGTGCACCAACATTATCTTTTAGTTAACTCTTACAACAACCCTGTTGTGACAGTTCTTTCACACATATTTTCAGAGAAGAAAACCAAAGCACAGAAGGATTCACGCAGTGGGTGAGGAGTTCTTGCCCTCATCCACTGTGGTCTAGAATAGTGTTTCTCAGTTTGACTACAACTCAGGTAAGAAACACAATTTATTTCACAATCAAAGTACACACATACCAAAAGCAGAGTTTCAGATAACAATCAATACTTACCATCCACTCTTTTCCTTGTATTCCATGCAATTCCCTCTCTCTGTCTCTCATTTTCTTTCTTTCTTTTTTTTTTTTTTTTTTTAATGCTGGTCACAACCAACAAAATTGATTTGATGACCCACTGAAGAGTCATAATTGACACTTGACAAATGCTGCTGCACCACCTGCAGTATCAATATTACCGAATTCTAATAGAAATAACATCAGACTACATTTAGCCATTTGGAAACAGGCGAAGGTAATTTTTTGTGTACATGTTGTAATTGGGAGAGCTTGAATATGAAAGACTTAAAGCAAGTAAAATAGTGAGTAAAATGTCAATTAAATGCTGTTAAGTAGCTTTAAAACTATTTAGTAAGAGGAAATCCGGAAGCTGAACAAACATAGATTTGTGGTTTAAACATTTACCATTTTCACCAAGTCTTCCTTAATTTGGCCTTCAGAACTTATATCTAGATATTTTCACCCTTCATTTTGATCTACAGGGCTTAATTATTATATCTCGGAATTTTACTTTTTCTTCTAAGGATTTAGATTAAAATGTAGCATTCGTTTTAATTCAGTATTGTAGAATTCAGTATTGTATTCAAAATCCCAAAATAGTTAAGTTTCAAAAGAGACAGACTTTCCTGAGCTCCAAATTCTTAGATGATAAATAATTTGAGTCAATGGACATTCTGCCCTTAGAAGAAGCAAGATAAACACAGAATTGATTATGCCAATTAATAATTTGGGGACAAATGAGTGACAGCTCAAGAAACAGAAGGTTCAGAAAATGTTCAAGAAGTTCAAGATCATAAAACCTAGAAAAAGCCAATAGATTTCTCTTTTCAGTAGAAGGATCGTTAAAAGGTTGTGTGTTGGAGTACTTTGCTTTAGGCAACTTTCAAGTAAATCAAGAAATGAGCCTTCCTCCATGTTTATTGCACTTTCTAGTTCTCACTAAATTATATCTTTGACCTCGGAGACATTTGCAATAGCACCAGGATGTGGTTCCAAATTGGATTAGCATTGCCACGAAGATCCTTTTGGCATACTGGAAGCCCTACTCCATCAGTTATCTACTGAAGTAAGATGGATGACATTAGTAGCTCTTAGGGTTAGGTTTTTGAGAAGGGTTAGGTTTTGGAAGACAAAACAGATGCTTTTTGCAAATACAGAAAAGGAACTATTCGAAACACAGTAAAGAAAAGAGTCAGTAAACTCTGGAAGACCTGAGCTCTCGCCCTGCAACCACCTTAAGCTAGTTTGAGGAGCCCTATGGAGTCACTTAGCCTTTTAAACCTCAGATTTCCCACCTGGAAATGCCTTCCATAACTTATCACCTGTCAATGGTCTCATAGCGACCAATGTTACACCCAATATTTGGGATCCATTATTACAGTCATATTGCACATGAGATCAAAACCACCACGGTTGGGTCATTTTTCTCAACACTTCAGAGGATACCATAAATGACATCCGTCCTAGATTCTAGCACATTGAAAAAAACGAAGCACCAGTCTGTTTCAGGAGAGGGTTAAAAAAACAAAAAGGATAAACAAGATTGTGGGAGGAGAAATTCATGTAACCTGCAGGGGGCACTAAGGTACTTTTAGAGAAGGAATCATGAATGGGAAGGAGAGGTACCTGTTACCCCAAATGTAAGGAGGCAAATGAGAAGAAAGGAACAGAGAGATATCATTTATCATTCCTCATATAGTTCTGTTACTCCCTGCCTTCTATCTCAAGTAGACTGCCTAGACAGCAATCTGCGATTATAAAAGATAAACTGCGAACTGATAGGAAAGGGAAAAATTCCAAAAAGAGTAGCTTCTTTCTAAGGATTTGATAAATGAGCCTTTGCTACCTAATAACTTGAGGATTTACCATTTAATCAGGATTAGGAAATCCAAGGAGAAAATGTTCAGTGCTCAGGACATATGATTATCGGCAGAGCAGTGGTAAATTGCAGAGAGAATTCTAAGAGTCTTGGTTCTTCCTTTACAGGGTAGGGTCAAAAGGATATCACACACGGAAGACTCAAGTCAAGGCCTTATATTGCAGGACTGCTTCTTCGGAAGGAATGAATCAGGTTGAGAATGATGTCCAGAAATACCCTTACGTTTGTGTAGTAGTTAACCATTTGTAAAGCCCTTTTATGTAGAAATTATCTCCCTTGATCCTCATGATGACCACTTTATATTTGAAGGTTTAGGGAGGTTAAGTGGTTTGCCCAAAGTCACACAGTAAATTTCAGAGAGGGAGTCTTTGATGGAAATATGGATTTCTGATGATTTTCAACAGATCAATGGGCTGCTCTGCCAACCAAGTGTGTTTTGAGGGACTTATTCACAAAGGGAAAATTCTGTTACAAACGCGAGAGATGTCAGTTTATGTTTTAGAGTGAAAATCAAATGGCAGATAGTCACAAAGCAAAATAAGAAAAATTTCTCATCACATGTTTTGTAGTTCCAAGAAGCTAACAGGAGTTTTCACAACATTGTCGAGCCAACACAAATGGCTAATCTTAACAGCACGCTAAATTGGCAGTCATGTCGTCTGCGTGATCAACAATATGCCATGCTGCTTTAAATTTATCCTGTTACAAGTCCTCTGGGTAAAGGTATCATTTCCAAAGGTCCCTGTCAGGAACTAAATAGAATTCTAGTAATAAAAGTTAATAGAAGTGGAGTCATTTCCCACCCTCCTCCACCACCAAAAAAAAAAAAAAAAAAAAAAAAAAAATCATTACTGTCTATATTCCAAAACCCCAAAGCCCGAAAGCCAAAGGGAATAAGGAGCTCAAAACAGGAAGAACAAGTTTGGGTGTGAACTCCACCTGGAAGTCTCAGGTCTCATGATGAGCCATAATGATGTCAGGAGCTTAAGGAGGGGCTTTGAAGTCGGACCTGGGGTTGAAATCCGGCTCTGCCCCTTGGAAGTGGTTAGATTTAATGAGCCTCATTTTCATATCCGTGAAATGGAAATAACATACTGATCCTGCAAGTTGATGTAAGCATCAGAAACAATAAATGAAAATGTATGGCACATAACACATCCTCCATAACTGACGAGTAGAATTTTGGAATCCCTGATGCTCGGTGGTAAATGTGGCAGAGAGCAGTGTTGAAAGGCCTGAAGACAAGTTTGAGCACCTCCGGAGCCTACCTAAAGCTAGTCCTGACCTCAGGTCTTGGGTGGGTCTGCAGGTGCTGTAGGCCAAGGACTCTGTCCGTGTCGTTTTACGTTCCCTAGTGTAAGAATTTATCGTACTTTGATTTGTACAAGTCCTCCAAGATCAAAGGTGGATTCTGAATGTTAGTTGTCAAATGAAACTTACGATTGTGGAAACATAAAAGCAAAGCAATTCACGTTGCCTTAGGAATAGCTCATTTGCAAAATCGAATATGCTATCACATTGACATAGTTCCTCACTTTATCTATTAAACCTTCCATTTTAGTAAAACTAGTTTGTCACAACCAAATGCTACAATGGTATACACTTATGGACACGTCATATGTCTATAGTCGGCCTGGTATATCTAACAAATGCAGGGGGTTGAAAAAAAAAAAGAAATAAAGATCCAAATTTGAAGAGCAACCTCCACGTTTCAAATACCTTTGAGTATAGTCATAGCTACCTTTTAAGACAATGCTTCCAAAATTCATAGCTTTCTAAATTTTAGTTTTCCTAGCACATCAATCCATTAAACTAGAAATTGTTCTTTAAAAAAAAAAAAAAGTCCAGTGGAAAAAGCTATGAATGTAGACATCATGAATTGAAACACCTCAGGTCAAATGCAGTTTATTAATGGGCACTGTTGTGGGATATGGTCCTGAGCAAGGGACTCGCTTTCCTGTTCCTGGAGCTTTTGTTCTAATCCTCCATCTAGACTTGGCCTATTTTTTTTTTTTTTTTTAATTTACTTGCCTGTGGCCTGGGAAAAATGTTTATGTAAAGACTGACCTCTCTCTGGGTGTCTCAGCAGCTAGTTTGTGGTATAGATGAGTGCTCATTCAAACTCCTCTGTTCACTGTTGACTAAGACCTTGAAGAGTTCTTCAGGCTCCACTAGGCCGAAGGAGAGCCTATTGAGACTTTCAGCCTTTTTCTTACTGCCAAGTTACTTTTTTATTAGGCTGATAAACTCCTGAATTGTTGAAAAGCAGCTGTTCAAGAAAGGACTTAGCTTATTCTCATGGGGTTTCTGGAGGTGGGGGAGATATATTTGTGAGTGGAACCCACTGGTCCCTAGCACGGTTAGACCTGTGCGACCTCTCTTTCTGACTCTAACGAGGTTTCTGGAATGTGATGGAAACACAGCACCACCTCTCAGAGAGTCATAGCCGCTCAATCAATTTTCTTTCTGTCTCCCATCTCAATGCAGATATTTTCGTATAAATCTCAGTCTTTAAAAGTAGGCTTTTAGTAATTTGATGTTCACCAGGAGAATGCCAACCTGATAGGGTAAATGCAGCTTTGCTAAGAGAAAGAAAGGAAAAGAGAAGGAAAGAGAAAAGAGAAGGCCAGGGGAAGGGAGAGCAGCGAGGGGAGGAGACGGAAAAAAAAAAAAAAATGAAAGTGCTCAGCTCAGCCACAGTAGCATGAGTTCTGACTAAAGCTAAGCCTGGTCAGATGACTGAAAGGGTTTAAACTGTTAATTTTCACATATTGCTCAAGTAAGCAAAACTCAAAGCATTTAATTTTTCTAATAATCTCAGACATGGTTTCCTCCTAATGTACTACACAATCTGTATTGATTACTCTGTCGGTGAGATACGCATTTAATAAACATGTATTCCAAAGTGAAGCGTAAAATCAAAGTTTAAATTACTCTTTTTGAAAGCTACTTTTTTTCCCCTGGTATGTCAAAACAAAATGTACACTGGGGGGAAATAAGACTTGCATTTCAATTGTTTCTTGAGAAGCTAATTCATAACAGGCATTGAGATGAACAGGGCAAAAACAAGTGGCAGAGGACCATAGGACTAAATTTTATTCTCTTTCAAAACAGGCTGGATGTAGGGATGTCATCCATGAGATCTTTTGAGGACAAAAAGGAGCTTAGCTGGAAGTTATACAGGAAGAATAAACTTTCATGCTTCTGAAAGACAAATGAAATTTTCCAGTACTGTTTTAAAATTGTTGAATTGATAAAGGTATTTAAATATTGATCTACTAAATATTCCATTTCTATGCATGTAATAAGGATTAGATTACAGGCTTTTAGCGTTATTTGCAAAGGGCAGTATTTACATATAAGAGCAATTACTTTGCCAAATTTGAGGAACCGGTCTCTGAACTTTTAGTATCCCACGAAGCAAGATATGCAACTATGCAAAAATTTTACACATTTTTAATGCTCTTCAGAAGAGGGCTATAAGAAAGGAAATTGTAAATGTGCAAAGTGGTACACAGGAGGGGGTGATTAAGAGGAAAAGCAAATTTATATTTGTAGTAGTAGAAGGTACTGTTGTTTTTGATTTGTTATATGCTTTAATCTGGCATGCTATTTCACCCTTCATGACACACATCAATACCTTCTTTATGTCTGGCTATTACCACTCATTTAAAAATCTATTTTACATGATTCTTTCAGCCAAAAATGGACCATAATGACACAGAATACAGCATGTGCTTCATAAATTCTGTAAGAATCAATACTTTGGCTGGAAATTTGTCAGTCTCTCAAAGTTATGCATCATTAAACTTTACTGTTATTACAGTGGACTCTTCTTCAAAGTTCAGTACCTAGCTCATATTGGAGAAACGCTTTCAGAGCCAGGAAAGGTTGAGAGAAGCAAAAGTTACTTGCGATGGAATATATCCCCTCAGATGATGCTTAATTTGCAAAATGCAGATAGAACAAAAGTATTTGGCTTATGCAGGCCTAGGTGGTTTATAAGATTCAGGTTACGTTTATCTAAAGGTCACAGACATGATAACCAGACAAGTTTGGAGAATCTGAAAGATATCCATCTACTGAGTAGATGTCACTTTTCTTCTAAAACTCAATTAGAGTATGCAGGTTAAGAAAGAGATGACGCCTTGGATTCTTCCCCCATTTCACACTGCTCTCTGACTCAACTGGTAATGAGAACACCTTTTGTTTTGTCCTCTGTGAGAGTGGCGCTTGGTCTTTGTCGTGATAACTGGCCTGTGTAGACACCTGCTTTTTAGGCACACCTGTAGGGATTGCAGCTGTTATTGTGTCACCTACCAAAGGCCTCAGGAGCACGGGAAACAAATATTGGTGGAATCCCCTTTGTGAGCTGTCTCCTGCTTGCCATGCCACTCCATCAAGCAAGAGCTCACCATTCTAACCATAAGGAGTTATTGAAAGGTCCCAGAGCAGACTGAGCTCTTGCTGGTGGGTTCAAGGCCTTGGCTCCTGTAGTGACCTTCACCTGTCCTGCCCTTGTGCGTCTTAGCTATTACTTTCTTTATGATCTCAGAATATTTGTCACCTTCTGTGGGAAGTCCTCCCTGACCAACTTAGATTGAGTTTAGTACCCCTCTATTTTGATGAGCACTATATTGCCCCATACTATATTTGTACCTAATGCAATTGCCAATTTATTGTGTGGCTTCTCTATAACAGTGACAATTTTGGTAAAAACTGTGTCTTATTTGCCATTGTTGTCCCTCACTCCATCCATTGCCTGGCACATAGTAGGTGCTCACAAAAATCATCAATGAGTAAATGAATGAAGCCTTCCGTGTGCAAAGTAGAAGGTAAATACTAAAAGTCTCAAAGAGGTATAAAACTTAGCCCTTGTTCTGTAGGGACTGACAACAAGATAGGGAAAACAGAGCATAGACACAGATTTTTCTACAAAGAAGAAAAGGAGCTGAGAAAAAAAATTAAGTGATTGTTATCAGTTTTGAGAAACTCTTGCTTTCTTTGTGATGATATCTCCAAAAGATTACTTCTCAAACAAGTCATTTAGAGACTACATGAATAAGTAAAAACCAAATGGCCATTTGAATGAAGGAATTCTATGAAGTCATAACAAATTTCATAAGCATGTTTTCACTGATTCCTGTGGCTGAAATGTTTCATCCACTGCTTTGTTGACAATGCCTCCAGGGCCATGTTGCTACATGGGAGAGTTTGAGGTACAAAAATTCCTTTCTATTCATTCCTTTACCCAAACTTTCAGCTCCAGATATATTTCCAAGTTGAGTTCAAGCTCTCAACATTTCTTCTTAGGAAAAAAAAAACCCACACCTGATTCTCACTTCTTTTGTTGTTGTTGTTGTTGTTTAATTTTTTTTTAATGTTTAATTTTTGAGAGAGAGAGAGAAAGAGAGAGAGAGAGAGAGCATGAGCAGGGAAGGGACAGAGAGAGACAGAGACACAGAATCGAAAGCAGACTCCAGGCTCTGAGCTGTTAGCACAGAGCCCAACACAAGTCTCGAACTCACAAACCGTGAGAACATGACCTGAGCCGAAGTCGGATGCCCAAATACTTGAGCCACCCAGGCACCCCTCATTCTCACTTCTTAAAAGAGAATATAACAAAGTACTCATAATAGTATTTGGCACCCGGTTAACTTTGAATGTGTGTTTGCTTTTCTTATTTCATACTCCCTGATATCTTCAAATTACTCTTTCGGAAGCACAGTATTAAGCCTAAAAACAAGACACATGGAGAAGAAAAGGGATGTAAGAAACATTGCAGCAAACTCTGGGACTATTTCATGCATTTGAAAGTACAGTTCAGGGTTTAGTCATCTGAATTGGCTGCTTAACAATAGGAGTTGTGCGTGGTCTGGGTAGGCGTAAGCAAGCTGGAAACTGGCACAGGTAAGATCTGTGTGCTCTCTCTTCCATCGTCTTCACTGGCGATTTTTCTCTCAACCTGCAAGAGCCTGGGAGCTGGTCAGCCTCCTACCATATGCTGACAGGCAGTCTGCGCGGTGGGCTTTGGAGTCAGAAATTCCTGACTGAACCTGGCCCTACTATTAGCCTCCCCAAACCTCCTTTTTTATTATTTGTGAAGATGCAATTAATAACCAGTCATACTTTAAAATCTTTTGAGGGTAAGTGCTAATTAATATAAAAGTAATGGCATAGGTATGCTCTGATCTCGATGAGAGAAAATCCTCTTCTAAGTAGCTAACTGATTAATGTCAGCTGTGATGGATATAAATACTACACAGAGTTGGCATCATGTGGAGTTCAATAGCCCTCTGGTGCATCACAGTATATGGTCTGTGCCCAACAGGCTATGGTCCATATTTTTAAAAATATGCCTACCACACAGTTTTGCACTTGTTCAGTTAAAGTGTTTCTTTAACTGAATATAATTGATGAAAATCAGAGATGATTTTAAAAGAACAGCCAGAATACACTCCTTAAAACTTTAGTGTCTTATTAGTGTTCAAATCATAGTTTGCAACTTTGCTGAGTTTTTGAGTTCCTATGGAAGATTTTGAGAGAGTCTATCAATAAGACCCCAGAAGGTCTTATAGAAAAGAAGTGAGTTTTCTGACCTACTATGAGTATTCTATTTTTCATCTCTGGGGAGCAATGTTTTCTTTTATTTGGCTCATATGGTGGTGTCATGTACAGCACTTCAAGTTGTGCACTTTACAAGGGCATCATATCTAAGGGATACTATTTACATCATAAACACCTCTAATATTTTGGCTTTCAGATATATTCTACCTTTAGACCTGAAAATAAATTTGTATGTTTATTATGACAATTTTCAAGCAATGATGGTTAGAGATCTTGCTCTTCAAAGATCAGAGTGTTACAGTAATTTTCTGCCAGAAGAAAGTAAAATGCCTTCAGGAATAGGCATGTTTGTTTCTAATTCACACAAAGCTACCACAGAGGCTTGTAGCTGCCCTATCTCCACAATGCCGAACAGCACTGAGAAGACAGTAGAATTGTAATAAATACTTGGTGAATGAACAAGTGGGTAAGGAAAACATTTCAAAGAGTACGAGTACTGTAAAGGATTATAACAATAGAAGGCAGTATTGTGAACGGTCAAGAACACACTGTGGAGTCAAAAATACCTGAGTTCAAGTTTTAGTTCTTTAGCTTGCAGTCTGCATATCTTGGATGAGTTATTTAATCTCTCCGTGCTTTATTTTTCTCATCTTTGAAATGAAAAATGTAATAGCACCCATTTTATAGGTTGCTGAGAGGACTGAATGAGTTAACACATATAAAACACTTAGTATTGTGTCGTGTGCAATAGTGGTCCAGAGGACCATATTCTATAGTCAGAGTATATAGATTATAGTCCTTTATTTATTTATTTATTTATTTATTTAGAGTGTGTGTGTGTGTGTGTGTGCTCACGTGCAAGCATGAGGTGGGGGGAAAGGGAGTGGGGAAGGGGGGAGCGGGAGCGGGCTCTGCATTGTGAGCACAGAGCTCACCTGGGGACTTGAACTCAAGAACCATGAGATCATGACCTGAGCCAAAACCAAGAGTTGGACACACAACCGACTGAGTCACCCAGGCAGCCCTACAGTCTATTTTTAAAATGTGCCTAATGCACAATTTTGCCCATATTAGGAATCCAACACATATATTTGGATTGAATAGAAATGATGAGAAGGAGAAAATTGTGGAAATAACACTCCTAAAAGTTTAGAATCTTATTATTGTTCAAATCAAGACAAGTATTCAGTAAATAAATGCCTTGGCAATAAAAGTGATCACGGTGGGGGCACCTGAGGGGCTCAGTCAGTTGAGCTCCAACTTTGGCTCAGGTCATGATCTCACGGTGCGTGAGTTCGAGCCCTGTATTGGGCTTGCTGCTCTCAGTGCGTAGCCCGCTTCAGATCCTCTACTCCCTTTCTCTCTCTACCACCCAACCAGCACTCTCTTTCTCTGTCAAAAATAAACATTAAAAAAAGAAAGAAAGAAAGTGATCATGGTGAAGGAGGAGGATAAGGAGGAGGGAAAAAAAGGCAAGGACAAAAAATTGATCAGTCAAGAGTCAAAGTCAGTCCTCACAATGGCTTACAAATTCCTCAAAGATGTGTACCACCACCCTATCTATAGTCTCCTAGGCACTTTATCCACAAACCTATCCTCCCTCTCTCCCTCTGTTCCAGCCACATTTACCTTCCTGCTGTTCCTTGAGTATGTCACACACGCTCCTGTCTTAAGACTTTTGTTGAAGTTATGTTCTCTGCTTCAGATGCTTTTTCTTCAGATATTGCTTGAGATAATTTCCTTCTTTCTTCAAGTCTTTGCTCAAATGTCACTTTTTCAGTAAGACCTATGTACCCTCACCCTCCTATATAATATCACCTATGTCAACCCTACCCTTACCTTGCCTCCGTACACACTTTCTTCCCTAACTCTACTTTTTCTTTTACTTTTGGCACATCTTTATTTATTATGTTTGTTACTTACTGTCTCTCTCCCTTCACCAAGCACCCCTCCCCCCATGAGAATGTAAGTCTAAAGAGGGAAGAGTTTTTTGTTGATTTTATTCACTGATATAACCCAAGGAACTGGTGTACCTGACCCATAATAGGTGCCAAATAAATATTAGTTGCAAGATTTCTCATTTTTTTAAATCCTCTTCTCTCTTGTCATTGTTTTTTCTTTCTGTTGAAACCCAATAAAAATCTTCATTTTGCACCTGATATTACTTTGGTTATAGGATTTCCATGAGACAATTAACATTCTGTATCCTGGCCTAGTTCTAATATGAGCAAAGACCATACAGAGCTTAGAAGAGCAAGATTTTCTTTTGCTTTGCTTTGTTACGTTCAAACTTCATGCCTTTCTGGGAAAATCACAAAAGACAAAAAGTTTGCACCTATATAAAAATACTCCTGATTCAAATCTTTCTTGAAGAAGCTAAAATATACATTTTTTTCAATGCATAGTTTTTCTTTTTAAAAAAAAATTTTTTTAACGTTTATTTATTTTTGAGACAGGGAGAGACAGAGCATGAATGGAGGAGGGTCAGAGAGAGGGAGACACAGAGTCTGAAACAGGCTCCGGGCTCTGAGCTGTCAGCACAGAGCCTGACGCGGGGCTTGAACTCACGGACCGCGAAATCATGACCTGAGCCGAAGTCGGCCGCTTAACCGACTGAGCCACCCAGGCGCCCCAAATGCATAGTTTTTCAAGGTACAAGAACAAGTGCATAAATGGCTTTCCGAAGAAACTAATCAACATTCACAATCATCAATATGTATTTCTGGTTGTAAAGTAAAGTACAATTTAACAAATAATGAGTAGAAGACAGGATAAACATGAGCAGAATACGGAAACTTTAGGAGGGGGTGTGTAAATAAAGATATACAGTAATTTAAAATTTTTGAAGCTCTTAGGTAGTTAAGAAATATAACATAATTAGAAATACCAGTAACTTTTTCTGTATATACATTCTCAAGTGTGGGTAATATATCCACTCCACCCACACATAGTTTCATTAAAAGACTAGAAACAATTACACCCAGACTGTGTATGTTTAACATACTAAATAACTAACAAAGATTGAGAAACTAACCCTTTTTTCCTAATGCAAATGTTTCTCTATATCCTACTCTTAAATTTTTCTCATGCCCAATAAATGTAAGTAAATTTTATCTGTTTCCACTTTGCCACAAATATTAAATTACACACTGTCAGCTGGAAAACATAATTTTATATGAGAATTTGTTTATTTTCCATTTCCAAGTAGATATTTCTATTTAAGATTTTAGCAAATTTCATTTTTAATTTTTTTTTTTTGTAAATTGTATGAGTTTGTCAGTTTTCTTGTTTATTTTTTAGATTTTATTTTTAGGTAATCTCTGCACCCAATGTGGGGCTCGAACTCACAATCCGAGTCATGTGCTCCACAAACTGAGCCAGGCAGGCACTCTGAGGTTTTCAGTTTAAAAAAAAATATTTCATACTAACATTCTGCAAATATTAGGAAATGTTTTTTTATGCTTACTGCCTGTCTAGTAGATTGCTTAGAGACTTGTTTTTCTTATTTTGGGTTAATTGTTGTTTAATTGCTAAATCCAAGGGGTTAATGCCTAGAAATTTAAGTATTATAAAAGAAAATTTTATTTTTTTATTAATATTATTTCTGTAATATTTCATACACACCTATAATTCTGGAAAGCATTTCATTCATTATTCATCTATTCGTATTCAACAAATAATTCTATATTCCTTTTTACCAAAGCAAAGCTTGACTTTTTGACTTTGATTTGTGGAAGTTCATTGTTAGGTAGATGCCACATTGTGTGGGGTGCTGTGATATGTTGTATTTAGCTGTCAATATCTATAAACATTTCTCAATATGACCTGTGAATGTTAAGCTGTTTACACTGTTGCCTGCAATTATCTCTTCAGAAATGTGACAGAAGAAATGGGTTCATGTCACCCATAGGATTTGAGAAGTATCTAGTGAAAATCATTGTAGCTTGGCTTCTATTTTAAGACATTACCTGCCAGTTATTATCATGCACTTACATTATTTCCGTGTCGTGCAAAATATTTTAGAATGGTTTTTATTGTTATTCCTTGACAGTTTCCTGATGTTTAGGACACTATGATTTCCATTTTTAGTGGGAGTTTTTTGATTACCTAGGTTCCTCCTATCCAAAGGAATGGCTTATGTTTGTTCATTGATATTTACAAAAATGGCATTGATGGTCCTTTCCATAGGAATAAGAATATTAGGAATGCAAAACCAAATGAGTAGATGCAGTTAATATATTTAAATTCAAATTAAGGAATAATTGTCATAAAATAGCTAATACTTTCTGGGTGCCTACTAGATGCTAAATATTTTTGTTTTGTTTTCATGATCTCGCTTAAAGAAGCACCTACGAAGTAGATAGTATAGATAGTTTTACAAATGAGGAAAAGGAGGATCAGAGATAGTAAATAACTTCCCTAGTGTCTTAGAGTAGTAAATGGCAAATCCAGACACAGCCCAGATGTTTCTAATCCCAAAGCAATGATTTTATCCACTATGCAGTTTTCACTTACTGACATCAAATCCGTTTCCAAAATTAATTCTCGATAGTGGGAAGGGCATTGTGTACCTAAAGGGTAGGAAAGCAATTCTGTTCATGTGTTAGTTATGTATTGCTGTGTAACAAATTACTTCCCAAACCTAGCAGTGTAAGGCAACAAATACTGTGGGCCAGGAATGGGACATAGCTTAACTGGATCCTCTGGATCAGGTCCTCAGAAGACTGCAGTCAAAGTGATCACCAGAGCTGCAGTCACCTCAAGATTCGACAAGAGGCTCCCTCAAATGGTTGGTGACAAGATTCAGTTCCTCATGTGTTGTTGGACTAGAAGCCTCAGTATCTCACTAGTTGTTTGCTGGTGCCTCCCTCAGTTCCTTGCCACATAGGCTCTCCCATAAGGCAGCCTGGAGAATGGCAGCTGGCTTCCATCAAGATGAGCAAGCAAAAAAGCAACAGAGAGTGGGCAAAACCAAAGTCACCTCTTTGTAAACTAATCTCAGAAGTGACACATAAGAAGCAAGTCACTAGGTACCTCCTCATACTCCAGGGGAGGGGATTTTACATGAATACTAGGAGGAGGGCATCACCGGGAGCCATCTTAGAAGTGGTCCACCATACTCAAGTGTTCTCAGAGGAGTACTAAGGGCTCAGTTCACTCTGGTCTACATCCCAGCTCTAGCAAAACCTCTGCAGTGAACTTCCTTTAGTAGCCTCCACCCTAATTCACACAGAACTTAACATTATGCAGATTGAAGCATAGTAACTCCAGCATAGTGTAGGAAAGAGTGTAGGTCTGCCCAGGAGTCCCCTAGACCAAAATTCTCTTTTTTTTTTCTTTCCAGAAGTAAATATTCATTTAAAATATCAGAAAAGTAGGGGCGGCTGGGTGGCTCAGTGGGTTGAGCATCTGACTTCGGCTCAGGTCATGATCTCATGGTTCATGGGTTTGAGCCCTGCACTGGATTCTGTGCTGACAGCTCAGAGCCTGGAGCCTGCTTCAGATTCTGTATCTCCTTCTCTCTCTCTCTCTCTGCCCCTCTCTCACTCACTCTGTCTCTCTCACTCTCAAAAATAAATAAACGTTAACCACAAAAAAAATAAGATATCAGAAAAGTAAAATCGTAAATATAAGTAACCATTTTTGTGGTACATTATAATGAGAAGAAGGCAGTTTCTGGGATCTTCTGTGCATGTTTAAAGATAGATCTCTAGAATGCCAGCTATTTGAACACAGGCTGTCTATGAGAGCCTCAGTTTCCTGACTGCAGTTCAAGGACATACTAACTCTCACAGTGCTGCTACAAAGATTAAATAAGATGATCTGTATGAGAGCATTTTGTTAACTGGAAAGCACAACATCTAAATACAAATTTTCTCAGTACTCCCCCTAGCTCTAGAACAGGACAGATTGTTAAGAACAGCTGCTTAGCATACTATTTAACTGTCTTATTAGAGCAATAAATATCTTTGGAATATGGATAATAAATGGACTGTGTTTTTATCACATTCAAAGTAGCATCAGTAGCTACATTTGCTGTTGATTTACTAAAATGAAAAAAAAAAAGATTTCCAGATTTTTTTTTTCACTTTAGAACTCACGTGCCTGACCACATTGCAGATTTCAAGGCAATGCATAAACTTTCCACAGTGTGGAAACAATCTAGCAGCAGGCACTTCCTTCAGCCCTTTTCTTCATTCTCCACTGCCCCCCAAGTTACAATGTTCCCGTTGTGTGTGTCTTTGACTTGAGAGAAAACATTTTCCCATTTCATGTAAGAACTACATGGAGTTTAGGGCCCTGATGGACCAGAAGAGTGCATTAGCCTTTCTTCTTTAGTGGCCCAGATTGAAATCTCATCTAATGTTTTCCCATTAGAAATGAGATGGCAAGATATTTTCTGGGAAGTGATTTAGGTATACTAAAACAATCTATAAGGATCTATTGATTAGAAGTAAACTTGACTCAAACTTGATTTGTGTGCAGTGAAGCACCTTGGGAGGTGATGTGATTGACAGTGCAGAATAGATTGGGGGCTGGAATAGTTAAGATACTGCAGCCCTTTGTGGGGTACACGGACAGAGCTTTTCTGTAGATAACAAAAATTGAGAAAGAAAAATAAGGAATTTAGAGTACTGAGATACAGCATACTCTGTGAATTTGGTTGCATATATAAATCCAAAGAAATAAACAAACGAAGAAAGGATTTTGCATACAGAGTTATACAAGAAAGGAAATTCCAGGGTATTTCAATGAACTTTAAAAAATATTCCTACTCCCACAAATATGTATTGGTTGCTATTAGGTTATTCCTAGCTAGTTTTGGTCAATCAGAGTTTTTAAATAACTTGCCAGCAGATCATAATGTCATTACCCATTTAAGTGAAATCAAATACACAAAAAACTTGAAGCTGAATGCCCTGCCCATAATCTTGCAATACATCACTGTAGAAACTAAAAACAAAAGATAAATGATGATTTAAAAATTTCACAACTAGAGTAATAAGGATAAGGGGCACCTGGGTGGCTCAGTCGGTTAAGTGTCTGACTTCAGCTCAGGTCATGATCTCACGGCTTGTGAGTTCGAGCCCTGCGTTGGGCTCTGTGCTGACAGCTCAGAGCCTGGAGCCTCTTCAGATTCTATGTCTTTCTCTCTCTATCTGCCTGTCCCCCGCTCACACTCTGTCTCTCTCACTCTCAAAAATAAATAAACGTTAATAAAAAAATAAAGTAATAAGGATCAAAGGTATATTAACATAAGTCAAACCCCAACCCATTATAAAAATGCAGGAGTCTGTTGAAACTTTCATATTTATTCTTTCCTTTCACTCAACAAATTTACTTGAACTCAAGACATCATGCAAATGACATTTTAAATAATTATGATATTAGGTATCTCCAGGCATATTTTGCCTGAGATAAACATTTTACCTCTTCATATAAGTAGGAAATTAAGATCTGATAGCATTGTATGTATTCTGAAGATAATTCTTGTAAATTGTTTGAAGAAATTTTATTTTTTTAATTTCTTTTTTTTAAATGTTTGTTTTTATTTTTGAAAGACAGAGCACAAGCGGGGGAGGGGCAGAGAGAGAGGGAGACACAAAATCCAAAGCAGGCTCCAAGCTCTGAGCTGTCATAACAGAGCCCAATGTGGGGCTTGAACCCATGACCTGTGAGATCATGACCCGAGCTGAAGTCGAACGCTTAACTGACTGAGCCACCCAGGGGCCCCTATTTGAGGAAATCTTAAACTAACGATAATATTGAACAAGAAAGAACCCCACTTGTATTAATAAATAATACATTGAAAACAATTAAATATAAATTTTATCTGAGCAGTGCAACTTTTCATAGAAAGCAGTTAAATCTCATGGTGTCTGTATATGCAAAATACTACAAAGAGCAGACATTCTCTAGCAAATTTAAGTCTATGGTATTTAAAAACAACCAAAGGTTCATCTTTTTAGACGTTATCAATGTAGGAATAAGAGTGGCCAAAGCTACAAACTAAGATCATCAATTGTTGTGGAGTCAGCTGTTCTTCTTGAAAATCTTACCAAAAGCCATCGAATCCTGCGCTGTCCAGGGTGGCAGCCACCAGTAACATGTGGCTGTTTAAATTTAAACAAATTAGTACAAGTAAAATTAAAAATCCAGCACCTCTGTTGTATTAATGGCATTTCAAGCATGCAACAGCCACGTGCGGCAGCTACATCGAAGACCCCACAGGTATAGTACATTTCCACCATCGCGCAAAGTTCGGTTGGACACACCGAATTCTATTTCCCATTTGCCATGTCCCTATATCTAGTCTGTGATGTGGGTAGAATCAGAAAAATATGAGGAGCACTTGATATTCTGTCCCAAATGCTAATAATCAGATAGCATATCTCTTCCTCTTTAAAAGTTAATGAACACAAAACACTTCATGGCCCAAGGTGTTCCATTAAACTATGAAAGTTGTAACAAAATGAGGGTTGGAAATACATATCGGGGTCAATGAAGCACTAAAATATGCTTATCAAGTCTCCATTTGTCCTCTGTGTTTGGCAAGAAGTTGATGGAAAAGGGAATATTTGTTAAGATACATTTTACACTAATGAAACAATATTATCAAAGGAAGTTCTTAATGTGTATAAAGATTAGAATATCACTGAAAAAAAATACCTGAAAGCGTGGAATGGACTTCGCTTTACTGGGGAAAACAGAAGATTTTTCCTCCTCATATTCCAATATTTTTGCTCTTGCAAGACATAAACTGAATGTTTTTAAATGTGCAAGTCATCAATAATGAGATGAAGTCATAGTATTTTTTTGTATTTGAGCAGTTGCTATCTGAGGATCTCAAAAGTAATACATTGCCTGGCTATAAACATTTAAAAATAAAGTCAGCACGCCCAATTTTTTCTTAGTTTTTGCTGTTGGTTGTGGTGTTACGTGAAATACAATAGTTTCACCAAGGAAATCAAGAATTCTGAAACCTCAGATTTAATCATTAATATGATGACTTATATAGAAGGCAGACTTTTTCTAAGAAAAATGTAGCAGTGTTTCTCACTGTCAGAAAAAAAGGAACAGCTGAAGCAATGACTTTTCTTCATGTAATGTATTTCTAGAAACGGGATCCTTGTCTCTGAACTTTCTTGACCTTAGCCTGTTTGGTTTTTTTTGTTTGTTTGTTTGTTTTGTTTTGTTTTTGTTTTTTTGCTAAAGTCATTAAAATGATTAGAACCTCAAGGAGGGTTACAGTGTTATATTCTTTTTCTCTTTTTAACTTACCCTGAACTGAATCAACCAGCTTTAAATCCTGCATACACCCCATTAATCCCATCTAACTCTTCTGTCTGTCTGGATGAGTTTCTTCAACAGATTCCTTGAACATGCGTTAAAAAACATAAATCACTGGATTAAACTTGTAGGGAATGATGAAAGCTGAATTCGTGTATATACATGTGGTGGGACAAATGGACCCTTTTATTATTTAACCTGAATGAAAGCAATAAATTTGAAACAGGTTTAACTGATGATATTGGTAATCCACAACAGATTTCATAAGTGTTTTTGAATGAACATCGGTTTTGTTCAATAATCCCTTGGATTAAAGAAGGGTTAGATAACTCAAGCAACCTGCAAAGCATCATAGTATTTGGCTATTTATCTTTTATTTTTTACCAAAAACCAATATGTGTAGTTTAGGCTTTAGCAAATCAGGCCAAAAATTACATTTGTCATTTTGTTTTTGAAAATGTGTGGCTGGGGTTAGGCTATATAGTTTTACCTGTTTTCTTGGGTAGCAGCGTGTTCTTCACCTTCTATTATTTTTATATGAAATATTATGCAGTACTAATATATGTCTTGTTTTCCAATATATTGACAATAGCCTTTTCTCTTAATTACTTGCTCTACTGACCCCCCACATTCAACTGAGGTATTCTAAGTTGTATGAATTCTAGTACATGGGATAAAAGTCCTTCAAACTTCTACTATGTATTCACTTAGTTGCCAAAAAACAAAAGAGGTTTGAAGAATCTTTAGGTGGATAGTTGGAGTCCATTCTGACAATAATGAAAAGAAAATAACTGCTAACATTTATGCAACAGTCACTAACATTTATGTAACAATCTTTTCACTCATTACTTCCTTGAATTCTTCACAACAATTCTGTGAAATGTGGGCAATAATATTCCCATTTTTCTAGACAAGAAGACTAAGTACTAGAGTTAATAATCTGCCCAAAGTCATGCATCTTAGCAAGTGGTAGATCCAGGTGTCAAACACAAGTTGTGTGACATCAGAGCCCACGTTCTCTTACATCATGTTAGTTATCTATTGCTGTATAATGAATTACCCAAAAATTAGTGGCTTTAAAACAGTAAACGTTTATTATCTCATAGTTCTGAGGGTCAGGAATTCAAGACTGACTCACCTGAGTGGTTCCAGCTCCAGGTCTCTTAGGAGGTTGTGATGGAGATGTCAGCAGGAGCTGCCATCATCAAAAGGTTTTACTGCAACTTGAGGGTATGCTTCTAAGGTGGCTCACTCACTGGATGTTCATGGATTGCCTCTGTTCCTCATCAGCTGTTGGCAGATAGCTTGGTTCCTTGTCACATGGACTTTCCTGGGAGCTACTCGAGTGTCCTCTAGACATAATAGCTGGTTCTTTCAGAACAAGACAGAAATCACAATGCCTTTTATGACCCAGACTCAGAAGTCACACTCCATAATTTCCACAATGTCCCATTGATTATACAAGTCAGCCCTATTCTGTGTAGGATGGGAACACAAGAAAATGGATATCAGGAAATAGATCAGCTTGGAGCCTGCCTACAATATATACTCATGTATAATACTTCCAGAGACAAGCCCTATAATCCCAGCATAGAATGTAAAAACTTAGACATAAAATTTAGACATTCCAGCTTTTCATGTCTATACTTAATACTGAACGAAAGAACAGCAGTCATAGACAATATGTAAGTAAGTGTAGCTGTGTTCCAATAAGACTTTACTTATAAACATGCTTGATAGGACATATTTGGCCCACAGGACATAGTTTACCAACCATTGGTCAACACCATTCTTGAAGTAGACTTTTGAACGGTTACTACTTTGATTGAAGGTAACTAAGAGGACTTTAAATTTTATGCGACAGAATCATATTAAGTGGTTTGTCCTGGCCCATAAAATATTGTACAATTTCAGGCAAGTTGGCATTGTCAAGATAGAAAAGGTGAACCGCTGTAAAAACAGAACAAAATAGATAAGACAAACAATTTGCACATGAAATCATTGCTCTAAAAATATCAAGTCATTCTAGAGTATAAACTGACTTGGGGGGGTGATGAAATTTTGAAAATTCTTAATTCTGGTGATATCTGTCTGATGAATATTTCATATTTTTGTCTGACTTTGAATTGTCTAGACTATACACTGTGCCCAGCATAGAATAGGCACTCAGTAAATATTTGTTGAATGAATTAAACATCTTATATCTTTTACCCCTTCTATACCACACACTCCTCACCCCCAGGCCTTCACTGCCTTTTCTTGTCTCTTCAGTAAGTTTCTGAGAGCACATTGTGATATGTGATGTTCAGTATTAGTTTGCTTTTAAGAATTCATTCAACAAAAAGTAAAGGGCAGGTAAGAAATGGTTATTGGAATATATAATTGAAGATATAAAGACTTAAAAACAAATTGGAAAATTATAGAACAGAATGAACATTGACTTCAAACAGACCGGCTAACAGGAGCAATGAAGCATCAGACAATAGAGTAATTGGTGAGGAATTTATTGGCCTCTGACAAAGCTATTAAAGACCAGGGAAATTTAGTTATTCTTTTACTTCTATTATTTTTACTTTGAGGCCCAAATTATTGTTTTAAAACCCACATTCTACTATGGTTATATCTATAACTTAAAAAGATGTCTACTACAGTGTTCATTTATTTATTCAAACAAATATGTATTGAATACGTACACTGTACCAAGCACTACGCAAGTTCTTAGAGATACAATGGAAAACAAAACATGGGTCCTGCCCTAATATGGTTAGAGGCTGAATACAGAAAAGTAAACAGGCATGGTAAGAACAATGACATAAGGTATAAGGTTCATATCCACCTTAATGAATTGCACATTAAACACATGTATTCAACTTTAATATTTTAGTCCCAAAGTCAATACTAACCCTATAATTCAGCTAGTTTTACTCTTCAAAACAAAAGCAACGACAACGAAGCAATACGATTCCTGGAATGCACTGCTTTATAATGGTGTTCCAGAAAGTGCAAACCATTAAGTGTTTTAAGGAGAAAAAAAGTTTCATAGCCAATTTGTTTTTGTAAAATGCTGGATTCAACATAAATGGGTCGCCCCCTGCCCCTGCACTGCAGGAATTCTCAGTGCCTATAATACAGCAATAAGCATTGTGACCCACTCAGAGAGCAAATATGGTTTAGTGTCTTGAAATGTATTTGATGAGGGCATGCTTTTTTTTAAGGAAGCATCACTTAGTATCCAGCATGGCATTAACGTTTCTTAGAACATAGTTTGAGAAACACTACCACATACCATTTCACATGTCTTAATCCAATCACATTTATTACATTCTGGGAGAGCTAATTCCTTAAGAGAAATATTAAACGAATACTTTTGTTAGGTAACCGAGTGTTTTTGCAAATCTCTCTAATTTTGCATCTTTCAGATCCAGAATTTGGGTGCTTGGCTCTTTTTAAAAGAAACATTTGCTCATGGTCCCATTAAAGACTATCAATTTTGCTAATCCTCAGCTAATTATGCAACAGTATTCAAGGGAGTCCCTGTAGGTAGGAGGCATTTGTGCTCTCAGCCTGCAGAGGACAGCCAAAAGATGAGCAGATTAAGCCAACCAATGGTAGCACTCAACTGTGTCCCCATCTTAAGTCCCCTTTTTCCTTCCTTTCTTCCAACTTTCTCTCTCCTTATTTTGTCTCTTTTCTTTCTTTTCCTACTCTGTTGTTTTTCTTCGTTTTGTTTTACTCACTTCCCTTACCAATGACAGGTCCATCTATGGCCACCAAAGGTTTAAATTTAACCCTATGATGGCCGTCACAGCAACAATAGTTCAACAGTAGTTTATAATTCATATGTGGCAAAGCAAGTAGTGACGTAGGCAGCTCATTCATAGCAACGGAAGGGATAAAAATGCTGACATTATCAGCACAAACTGGTATCTGGCTTCCCAATCTCCTCTCTACGGCTCTATTGGTACTACCTCTATCTTGCACAAAGTAGTTTTGGAAGATAAGACTGCCCCATCTTCATGTATGTGTGTGGAGGGTCGGGAACTTCTTCTTAGATAGGATTTGACTTATATAGCATTTGCCTCCAAATCTGGCACTGGATATTTGAGTTGTTCCTATTTTAAGGTGCTCTCTTAAGAATTTATTTTGAACAATAAATCATTGTTTGGAGAAGACACATAGTTGTAAAAATAACTCAAATAAAAATCATTTTTGAATTGTTAGGGAAGCCTTTAACTAAATTGGTAAAAATAGAAGACAAAGCTAATGCAGACAATACTTATTTCTGGGGAGTCTTGCTTCATAACTGCAAGCGTTAGACAATGTAAACAAACCTTTATTCAGATTACTTTAAAAGACAATATAACAAGTTATTATAAAATGGAGATCAAATGGATACCTACAAAATGAATTTTTGAAAAAGTCATAAACACTTTTAAAAGAAGCCTATGGGAATCCCTACAGGCTTAAGTAGGAAAATCATCTAACATGCAGTGAATACTTCTAGAAGGGGGGTCAGGGGGTATGAAAATCAAAATAGTTTGAGCTAAAGAATGAAGGAAAATCTGAGATTGGTAACTGACCAAAGGAAGCACCTGCTTTCCGGAAATTAAAATCATGTATTAGGCAGCTCTGACTTAATTGCCAAATGGGGTGAAGCCCAGTCTCTAATGTAAAAGGGTCCCAAATTATAATTGGGCATCATGGATTAAAATTCAATACCTGAAAATTTCCTCAGAAATGAATAGGCAACTGGGACAGACTGCAGAGCCCAGTACAATATGCTTCCCGCAGCTGACACTGGCAGGTCACTTTATCTGGCACCAAATAAAGTTCCCAAGTGGTCTTTAAGGGCATTCAGCTGCCGAGTGCTTATTTCATTCATCCCTTATTGTGCTGCCAGTAGCAGATCCAAAGAAGTAGCATGAATCAGCTCGGTGGATGGAATTTTCTCAGGCTGAGTGATGAGGATGCAACTGCACGAACCCCACTGCTTCTAGTGGGGCCTCTGCTAGCAGTGGTAGCCGAATGACAATGGCTTTCACACAACGCGGTTCCTTCAACAGGAAACTCGAGGGAAGGCAGGATAAACGAACGCTAGGATACTTCCAAACATGTACTTGGTGAGAATTCAAAAAAAAAGTTTTAATGAGAAACATGATTTTTTGTGTGTGATTATCGTATAACTTAGAAAACTGGGAAACAAGACGGTGATCCCCCTTCGCGTGTACCTCCAGACACACAGTAGGGGCTGGCCCTTAACAATTCCTGCATTAAGAATAAAACTATGGCATTATGTTCAAAGGTCTTTTTAGTTGCTTCTTTTTAAGGTGGCTGGAGGAATAAAAGTCAATCCATTCAATATCTTTATTTTTCTATGTGCTCATTTCAGAGCATATACTCAATATTGGAGTGTGTTTCCTTGTTTCTGTCAATTCTAGTAGAATTTTCTAATCATAAAATAATATTTCGTGTCTTCTCCCATGCCGGTTTAAGACCTGCAGGAGCTACAGCAATTCCTCTGAGGTCATGAACCTGTCTGATGAACTACAGATGAATGTAAAATATTCTTCCAACCTTAACAGGCCTTATTAATGTGCAATTCCAGCGCTCGTTTTTTATTTAAATTCATGGAAAGGTTAAAAGGCAGTAGTTTTTATTATTGTTTTGCCTTTGGTTTAGGACAAATTCTGCATGTATCTACAACAGAAACAGTGTGCTAATTATTTCATATAAATCACTGTTAGCAGCAGTATCTAATAGTGCTACCATTACTGAATATTAAGAGTCTTACATTTCCATTAGAATTAGGACCAAGGGCTAATTATTTTAGTTAAAGCTAAATTTGATCTAAACGGGAAGCATATTTGGCATTCAGTCTAGAAACCCAGGGCTGTTATAAAAAGATTGGTTGTGAATGCAGAGAGTAGAAAAATGTATACAGAGCTTTGGTTCTCCATTCTTAAGAGAATAGTAGAGTTACCGTGGGATCATTAACATAAGTATAGTAATATAATTAATATAAGATGTTCTGTTCTTCTGTTTACGCTCAAATTTCAGGGTATAAAGTGAATTAATTTTCCCAAATGAATGTGTGCAAGTATCTAAATGCCTCTCTAAGTTGAATTTCTTTTAAATTTTTATTATGGAAAATTCCAAAATTTACACGAAAGTGAGCAGAATAGTATAACAAACCCCCATGTACTCACTGTCCAAATTCTATGATTATCAGCATATTATGTCTCTTGTTTCATCTGTACCCCAACCCTTCCCTCACCACGTTTTCCTCCTGAGCAGACTAGGTGTACAAGACAAATGGTATGAGATGCTACAATTGGTAGAACTTATTTTTAAAACTGATGCCTTCTCAGTTCCGACCATTTTACTTAAAATGTACTTTTTTCCCCAATTTACCCAGGGAAAGAGCGGTGTACTATATCCACAACGTGAAATGATGGATGAGGTGGATATTTAGTGAAATCATGCCTCAAACATGAGAAATTCAGTGATCTGGGTTTTCATTTTCTATAAATTTTCAAGGGAGTTGATACGATGCTCTTTTTCACCAGTGGAATCTCTAGCCTTTTAAATTCTACCGCTTCTCGAAACCTCCCAGCCTTTCCTTATTTCTCTCCTTATTTATTTTTGCCTCTCTATAAATCATAGATAATAATAGTTCCCACATCATAGCTTGTTAGATTTTAATGACAGCCTCCAAGGACAGGTGTCAGCTAAATGAAACATATAATTAAAATTTGTGCTATTCTAAAATTGGGTTACTTGGCAATACTCCAATCAGAGACTAACCCCATTCAGATGATAGGCATGTAGTACTCATCCGGGTTACAGAATGTGTGCAGATACCATCCAGGCCGGTCTTTGCTAGGGGCCAAAAATATAATGGAATGCTTAGTCCGGCACACCCACGTTGCAGGTGTTTCTACCTGGTGCCCGAATAAGTGTTCTATACCTCGGGACTTTGGCAACCAGTACTCTTGTTCATGATTAACTCAAAAATTTGCGTGAAGCCTGTATGTTTTACCAGGCAGTTAATTTAGGTATAGGGATGTATGTAATATGGATACATAGGTGAACGTCATACTTACGCAATAAGTATGGTATTATAGAGTTCTTTAGCCTCCAGGTACTTCCTCACTAAGAGATAGAGAGGCATGGTCTCAGTGTCAGTCCTGCACATACACACCATCTTGTTGGATCCCGTCCTTGTCCTTTCAAGCATGGTTATCATTTCCCTACAAGGAATATCTTCTGAAGTATGCTACCTTGCAAAGCTCCTAGACACTTGTGGCATCAAGCTCTCTGACTTTATTACTGTCCCTGTTAATTTTGCTCAGGCAACTCTTCAGCCTTTCATTGATCTCTATATCTTTGGATTTGCTATTTTTGCCCTGTACCACGCTGCCAAGGGAGCAAACCATACTCTCTACTGAGTTGGAGAAGTCATAATCTTTTCACCTGCAGCCCTCAACTATTGACACCCTGCATGAATTTGTGCCATTCTCTTGGCCCCGCTAACCACTGAGATGCATTCCCTCCTCCTCTTGGATTCCTGGGTCTTCAATCTGTTTGCTACACACGGTCCTCTGACAAGGGTCTCCTCAGCCTATACAGCATCTCAGGCAGTATGACTTCACTGACAAGTCTCTGTAGTCTCACCATGCATGCTCCTTGGGAATACACTGGCTGGCAGACACATCAACCAGACTCAGCTCTGTTTTCTAGTTGAGTCTTGAGTCTCGAAGTCTCTGGCCTGCCTTAACTCTTAAGCCTGGGCCTCTGCAAATTAGCAGCCAGACTCGGAGAAGTTCTTTTCCCCAACCAGGTGTCACTTGCAGGATTATCCTGTTAGGAAATTAGTCCCTTCTCTATGCTTATGTATGCAGTTTCCCATTTCAAATCTTTCCCTTCTCCCATAGCTCCAGGCACAGGGGGAAAAAAATTCAAGTTTCTACCACTCAACCAGAAACACCTTTATTTTTGAATTATTTAAATGTTCAATCTTTCCTGCCTCCCTGTGTGTGGGTTTCATTCTAACAAATGCACTATAGAAAGATCTAGATGTATATTTTATTTGATTTTCTTTTGAATACATCTGGGTTTTTTTAAAAAATCAGTAAGAAAAGGCACAAACCATGAGGAAGGCATTCAGGGTAGATTAATTGCTTATCAAGTTTTCATTCTCTCCTCAAACTATATTGAACCACTTGTTTTACATGAATTCCAAAGGCTGGCACTAGCTTTTACTTCAGGAAATAAATGACACACGGTATTATATTTTAAGGACCATTAAAACCTTGAAATTGCACAGTGACTTAAAAAACAACAAGTTATTTAGCCTGGATAGCTTCGTAATGGTTATACAATGGGGAAATTCATTGTTAAATGACCCTCCCACTCTAACTTCACATATAATGCTTGGCAGGAAGAGGAAGGAGAAAGGCCACTAGCATCCGGGTACACAGGGTATAATGTAAAGGGTGCAGGAACATTATGGGTCTGCCTACTAAGTAGATCGGTGGGAATGCCCCAAAGTCTTCCTCGGAATCTGGTGCTTGTTGACCCATGGTTGGTGATCAGAAACTATTTTTGCCCAGATTAATGAGGCTAGGTCGTTGCTGTTGTTTGTCATAAATCCAAAGCTCTATATTCTGTTACAGAATGTGTTCTTATCTATATGTTAATATGTTTGAGATAAACAGCAGGAAGTAGCTATAATATTGTTAATGAAACTATTCTAATATATGATTTTGGAATTATAGTAAGTGCCATTTGAATCCGATGCTTCTATTGTCTAATTTATCACCTTTCTAACCTTTTATTTTACACCTTCATCCAGAACATCTATGAAAGCAGTGAAACCCAGCTACCATATTAAAGGCTGAATATGCCACGTTCTAAAATAACAAGAATGATAACATTCGAGCAAAATCACAAACCACCACCAACAATAAACAAAACCAACCCCCCCCCCCATTTTTATGATGAAAACCAAACTGCATTTGGGTCTATAAAGAAGCAATAATTGCTTAACTAACCAAAGTGATACAGTTCATTATTTTCTATTGAACGTTTATGTAGTTTTACCCCCTGAAGCACATACAATTCTGTTTTTTTTTTTTAATATGATTTACATATGGCACTTGAGGAGAGATGTTTTAGAAAACCATAAAGGGGGCGCCTGGGTGGCGCAGTCGGTTAAGCGTCCGACTTCAGCCAGGTCACGATATCGCGGTCCGGGAGTTCGAGCCCCGCGTCGGGCTCTGGGCTGATGGCTCGGAGCCTGGAGCCTGTTTCCGATTCTGTGTCTCCCTCTCTCTCTGCCCCTCCCCCGTTCATGCTCTGTCTCTCTCTGTCCCAAAAATAAATAAAAACGTTAAAAAAAAAAGAAAACCATAAAGTTTTCTTCCTTGTAAAAGCAATGTCCTTTCCTGTTAATGCCAAGGATGCTTTTCCCCAAGCTCAAGACAGTGTAGCCACTAATGAGGAAAACACAGCAAGTACCTCAGTTGAATGTTTTCCTTTGTGTACTTACAGGGAGTTCATTCTGCCATGGGAAGAATCCCTTAGTATCAATGAGTCTGAAAGTGCTCAAATACCGCCAAGAGGGAAGTTGCAAAGCTTTGTGTACCTGTGGTTTAAATTAATCCAAAGCGATGGAAAAGGAACGCTATCATCCCAGAGAACCTCCTTCACATCGTCTCCATTGTCTCCATTTATAAAATACCTTCCTATCTGTGCCGGTCCCGTTTGCGGTTCTAAAGTCACTGGTTGGCAGTATTAGGAGATGTGCTCCTAACTGACAAACTCTGTTACTGGCACTTGCCACTTATTAAAGGGATATGATGATTTTGGGCCTGTTTGGGGTTTCCAGAGTAGTTTCAGAGACTGGCAATCAGTCCTTGTAAAACATTCTATGCCCAATAATAATGAGCACCTTCAGATGGATTTTTTTAAAAGGTGGCATTAATTCAGAATATAAATTAAGAGAATACGTTTGATGGTGAAAAAGTACAAACCTACCCACACATTTTGGTTTCATGTATAAAATATAAATAGCAAATGAACTCTCTCTTGTGTCCTCAGAGAGAGCTGCAGCTTTTTTTTTCCTTCTGAAGGGTGTTCAAAATATGCTATTTTAAACATAATAATCCATAAATAAAATACAGAGCTTGCCAAAATAATTTTTTACCCATATATATAGGGCCTTTAGACACTGTTCTGAACCCTGATTTTCTCCTGAGATACAATTTAAGAGCTTAAAAATGTCTTTAAAAGACTTCCTATGAAATATGCAGGGTTTTTTTAAATTTGTGTTTCTATATGGCCAAATTGCTCTGTTGTGATAAATACTGTATGTAAAATTACCAGATTTCCTGGCATTCCATTTTTACAGGGGATACTGCATCATTAAGCATTGAAAGAATATAATATAACTATTGAAACTGCTTAACATATTTTGTAACCATAAATTATTATCCAAAAATATTTTTCAAGTAGATAAAAAGAGTTGTCAATTCTGCATAGTGAATGCCTCATAAGGGGCTCGTTTGTGGTTGAAAACTGAATAAAAGCAGTAAATTAAGACCAGACTTAACCATAGAGAAGCTGTAATCCATTGCAGATTTCCTTGGTGAATGAAGTATTGTTATGTGGATTTATCCTCCCTGCTTGTACAGTTAACCAGTCACATCTGGGGCCATAGTGCTGTCTGTGCTCACAGACAACTTGGGTTCACTAACCCCAAGGAGGGAAGCCCACTCTGGTTTGCCTCGTATCGATGGGTGCAAAAGAAACTTCACGATCATTTCACACGGGAGCCGCCTGTGAACAGGCGGATAGGATATTGAACTGCACCATTGTTAAGGATGAGAGGGGTATCACAAAATGAGCAGGCACTTGAGAAACAGCAAGTGACTCCCGGCGTCCAGGTTTCTAACGGAAGGGTGTTAGCAGAGGGGGCCGGGACAAAGCCAAGTGAAAAGGTGGGTGTGAAAAAAAAGACGGTGCGTCTGGGCTTTCTGAATGCAGTCAGAGCTGAGAACTGATGGAAATATGGTATACATTAAAGAAGCATCACTCATCATAAATATTCAATTTCAAGAATTTAAATAGTTTACAGACATAGAAGCCCTTGATGATTATTTTATCCAGCATTGTTGATTTTCCTCTGTTGTCTGTTGGCAGCCACCATAATTAATGAATAAGATCCTGGAAGCCCTGACAATGAGTCGGTTTAGTCTTCGGTCTGTGTATTTTTCTTTGTGATTACATGCCAATAACATAACTGATTTGCCTTCTCGTAAATTAAACTGGGGGGACCAAATAAGTCCTATTTCTGCTATTATTTTTTTTTCAGAGCCCAATGTTTCCAAAGGACATTAACTTTGATTTCTCTGATGAAGGCTTGTGGCTGTGCCCCTCATGCTTTACGAAATACTACCAAGTCAGAGCCGAAAAGAAAACCGTAAGTGAATGTTATTTCAAGAACAGTTCTTTTTCATTATTTAGGAAAAATTTTCTCATACTTCTCTGTAATTCATCCCAATATGCTCACTTTGTAGGAAATGTGGGGAAAGAGGAGGGAGAGAGAATACACTTGTGAAAATGCCTTTTTATTCCATGGAGGGCTGATATTTAAAAATCGTAAGACTCCAACATCTTTTTAAAACAGTATTTTTATAAATAAGGTCAGTTTTGCAAGAAAAAAAAAGAGCTTATTTGTGAACATAAGTTACTACCTGTGCCTTACTATTCAGGTAAAATATAGGTAAATAAAGTATGGATATACTAGCTTGTTCGAGGATTCGAATCCTTCAGATAAAAAAAAACTTTTTCTCAGATTTTTTTTTCAATATTGGAATATTGCTTTTCTTTTTAAGAGGGGAATATGTTTAGATTAATGAAACTGTTATCAGATTCAGCAGTTTTACAAAAGGATAAATAGGTGATTTGCTCAAGGAAAGACCATTGGGACTTAAAGTGACATGGAACTCCTTGCATTAGTAAAGCGATCCCAGAAAACATCAACTCTTCTGAATATGTGATCTCTATTTAAGTAAAGAAAACCACAACTTGATTACACCCATTACATCTTTACAAAAGTGCCTGTTTCTGAGGATAGCATGGCCTTAAAATCCCTAACACTGCAGGATATCTATCTATATCTATATCTATATCTATATCTATATCTATATCTATATCTATATCTATATCATCTGTACCATCCATAATACTTCCGAAGTTGCAAAGCTTTTCCTTCTAGTTAGTGAAAGGAGGTACTATGCTAGTTGTCTGTAAGTTTAGTTCAAATTGCCTGCAAAAATTGTAGAAGTGCCTGAACCTAAAGACAATGTTTTAATCAAATACAACTACTTAAATCGCCCATCCCCTCCCTTCCCCAAACCCACACCCCTCCTAAGCTGAACAGAGAAAGCGTCAGTAGAACCTGTTATCAGCAGCCAATTACTCTTTGGTGCTTTGGAGTTATCTTTTCCAAAATGGTTGCAGATTGATCAAAATAACGATTTATTGTTATACTTTTCCATGGCTTCTGTGTACTGCAACAATTTAATAAAGTAATAGGACTTCTCCTTGAAAGAAAAGGTGCTCATTAGCGTTTGTAATCCCATGTTGTGTGGCACGGTAAGTGTTGTGAAAAGGTTATGGATCTACTCACCGTAGCATCAAAAGTGTAAAGGTGATAGGCGAGATTCTCTTTGTTGCAAGTGCTGAGAAATAATCATTTAAAGGTCAGTTGCACTCAAAAAAAAAAAAAAAGAGAGAGAACATTTGTTTAATAAGTAACTCATTTTGGGATATGCTGCACTTTTAAAGGTTACAGAGTAGACCAATTTGCCAGTGATGTCAGCAAGAAGTACTATTAAAGTCATTGGTCCTGTTAAAACAATCCTTCGTAAAATTCAAATTGCATGCCTTCTCACAGAGCCCAGCACACATCAAAAAAGTGCCTAAGCTATTTATCATGTGGTTTCAAGGAAACATTGCCTTCTGCACTTTACCTTAAGTACTCATCTCCTATTAAAAGTAACAAAGAAGTATTAAGTGGGAAAATATGTTAGTACACACACACACACACACACACACACACACCCCATTCCACACCTGACTCATTCTATTTTGCTTCATTCTTTCAGTTTTATTAATTTCTAAGAACATGCCTATATGCCATGGATTATAAGATTTCTCACTGTGTCCTATACCAATAACTGTCTTGCTAGAAACTCTTACACGAATGCAAAACTATTTCTATCCTTTCCTATTCTAAGAGCAACCTCCCTCCCCTACCCTTCCTTTGAAAAGACAAAGAGAATGGGGTTTGGCAATGAAATGGAATATTAATCTCATAAGCAGACAAAAGAGAAGTAACAATAATTATAATATGGGTAAAATTTGTTTAATACCAGAGTTGTTTTTTTTTTTAACAGCTGAACAAAGGTAGTGGTTTATTTAATATAGCTTTTGTACTATTAAAATCTTTGCCTTCAGGGAACTGATGCACAAGAAATAAAAGTTATTTTGTTGTTTTTATAGTTAGCATTTTCGAAGCAGTGTTTTAAACTGGCAATACTTTTCTCTAGAAGATCAGCTCTTGCCCTGAGATGAGTATATGACTAAAAAAAACTTCAAGAAAAATCTCTGCAGAAAGCAATCCCTTTGAACACTTGATTGCTTTAGAATTACATTTACTTTTTTTACTCTTTACATAGGTTGCAAAGCTCTCTAGTTGTGACATTTTGTTGGTGGTAAACAATGAGCTCTTAGATTTTTATAAGAAGTTGATTTTTAACATATGCTAAATAAGAAATTTAATCACAGTTTAAAACAATATATTTTCATGCAAACTTCTAAGGTTCGTTATTCAGACTGAAGGAAACTAGAAAGCTTATAATGCTTGCCCTATTGTAGAGTAAGAACTGTCTTTATGTACATAAGACATTGGCAATTAGAAGAAAATACGACACTCTTATTTCCAGCAACTTAGCTAAGAATCAAGTTATTCTCTTCATTTGCCTTGCTTTTCATTTGAAAGAGAGCAAAATCTATTTCCTGGGCAATTTTGCAGAGCAAAGATATTAATACTTTGGGGTTTAATTGTATCCTGTGTTTAAATACACTGTGGGTGAAACCCCAGACCTCTGCTTAATTGCTGTGAGAAAATAGCCTGATTTCTCTGAGATTAGGCACACGCTTATGTATACTTTGACCCAAGAGTGCCTCCTTCAGAATTAATCTTCTAAGGTAGAGGGATTTGCTTTTATATGTGCAGCAGGCCCATTCGTGACAAACGGGGCCTAATAAACTAACTTCACCCCCCAGACCCTGCTTTTGCTGTCAACGTTTTTCTTCATCTATTCATTTCACACATCTCTTGTCCGGTGGTTTATTAGCAAAACCCTGAACTGGGCGGGAGGAATAATTTTAGTGGTGTTTTTTAATTAGAGCTCTTTCAAATTTAAATCAAATACTTCAGAACTAAAATTGTAAAAACAAAAACAAAAACCTTTCATTTTTACCAATAAAACATAAAAGGTTCTAAAATAACTCCATTTAGGTAAATACCATAGCCCTGTGAAAAGGCAAACAATTCATATTTACTTAAAATTTTGTTCTGCAGCTGTATTTTGTTGGATTCGTCTAATGCATGAAAGCACTTTTTCTTTCCCATCAGCAACATCAGAATTGTTTTTGCAAGATGTAGCAGAATGTTCTGGTTTTTAAATATTTATATTAATCAAAGTTAGGGCTGTTTATATTTTTTGGCAATAGGGCTTTTCTTTAAAAGTGATGCACTTCCATTTAACTAAACAAAAGTGTTGAAACAGCCTGTCATATAAACTTCAACATAGTACAGTTGGTAATAGAAATTTTGAAGACAGGAAGAAAGGGGTGCTAGTTTCTAGGCTTCAGGTTAAACATGGATTAATAAAATGTGCAACACTGGTAATTTCCAAGATTTTCCTGAGGAAATGTCATTCACTGCCACTTATAAACTATAGAGTCACCTGGTTGAAAGGTTTGCATTCAAGTTTTTGCTCTGCTTTCTTGGGGCATTGGTCAGTCAAACCTAAAAACTGGCTAAAAAAAATGACAAACCACTAAAGCTTGGGGCTTACTAAATCATTCAATTCCTTAAAAAGCCTCCTTTATATTTTATATATTTCTAAACTCTTTTAATAACGAACATTACTTCACATTACTTACCTGCAATCTTCTCTATTTGTGAGCAGAAATAGCTCAAATTGAAGCACTTTTTAGGTCAAATCCCCAACTATTGTTATTGCTATAAGGTTTGATTGGCTAATACAGAACCGTATGGTCTATCTAGACTCTTGTAAGGAAACAGAGTCTTTATTGAAGACATTTAAACAGCAAGCCAACCTTGATGAAACTCATTCATAATTATATATAACTCTCTTATAGTTTGGATGATCCCAAATATTCTGGAAGCTTAATAAGACAGCTTTTAGTCGATGGGGATATTGTTGTTGTTTGTTATTTTCATTTAGTAGTTCAAATTATATTAATTCACTTCTGTGGAAAGGAATCCTAAACAGGAAGAATAGGACCAGAGCACACACTTAGTTCCTAACATAAAAGTTATAAATGCTTTTGTTTTCAGGGAATGGTACGCACCTATCAAACAAACAGGAAGTATTATTATGCATTGCAGGCAGAGAGGCTAAAGGTCTCCTGTTCGAACTTTTGGCCTTTCCAGAATCTTGATCCTGCATTATTGTGTTTAACTTGTAAGTCTTGACCAGTAGCTGACTCTGAGAAAACATTTCCTGACATCATTTTCACAGGTGATATGGGATTATTATGCTTGCCGTTTCATTTTGAGTTGAGAATGGAAAGTCCAAGAGTGGCTTCTGGTTAATACTTCATACATGGTCTTTTAATTGCCAGCTCAGGCTAACTCACTCACTTGACCTCTAGCACTCCAACTTCATTTTCAAACATTGGTTAAAATAATCAGTACACACACATACACACACACACACACACACACACACACACACTCACAAACATACAAAGACATTTAAAGGGGCAAAAGATGTGCCATAATGGAACAAAAGAGAAGCAGTCTCTTTTTAATCACCTCATTCGTAATATAAAAGTGGTGAGAGAAGAGCAAAAAAGGTCAGGGTGTAATAAATATAAAATTTAAATCTCTAAACCAATTTACTTTTTTTATTGTCCCAGCTAAAGCCAATAAAAGTAAACATGTATTCCACTTTGTCACACTATTATGGATTATTATTAATATCTTGTTTCCAATTTTATGCAATTTTGGTATAATCCAAATCTGTGCATCATCTTGGGCAGGGGGTTTTGCTTGAGGTAATTGACATTACATAGTCTAAAGCACAGAAAGAAGAAAACATATCTATGATCTTTACTCATTTCCAAACAGAGGGGGATAATCAGACCACTTCTTCTATTGTGTGCCCTCCCTCTTCATTCAGAGTTTCTTTTGAAGTCGGAGGCAGCTGGAGCGGCTGAGGCTGAGAAATGTGGCTGGAGGAAAAGAATGAATATTATCGGGTCAGATTCTTATAACCAGGTTTTATGCCACATTAACCATCGAGTTTCCCATAAAGCAGAACCTTTTATTATCATTTTTACCTTCTGGTTTATTCCGAGATCACGAATGCAATTTCTAATAGTATACTGGGGATTTTCTTTTCTTTTCTTTTCTTTTTTATGAAATTTATTGACAAATTGGTTTCCATACAACACCCAGTGCTCATCCCAAAAGATGCCCTCTTCAATACCCATCACCCACCCTCTCCTCCCTCCCACCCCCCATCAACCCTCAGTTTGTTCTCAGTTTTTAACAGTCTCTTATGCTTTGGCTCTCTCTCACTCTAACCTCTTTTTTTTTTCCTTCCCCTCCCCCATGGGTTCCTGTTAAGTTTCTCAGGATTCTCAGAAAATTAAAAATAGACCTACCCTATGACCCAGCAATAGCACTGCTAGGAATTTACCCAAGGGATACAGGAGTGCTGATGCATAGGGCCACTTGTACCCCAATGTTCATAGCAGCACTCTCAACAATAACCAAATTATGGAAAGAGCCTAAATTTCCATCAACTGATGAATGGATAAAGAAATTGTGGTTTATATACACAATGGAATATTACGTGGCAATGAGAAAAAATGAAATATGGCCTTTTGTAGCAACGTGGATGGAACTGGAGAGTGTTATGCTAAGTGAAATAAGCCATACAGAGAAAGACAGATACCATATGGTTTCACTCTTATGTGGATACTGGGGATTTTCTTAAGTATACTTATTCGAACTTCCTAGGGCTGGATCCACAAGCCAGCCCCTCACAAACATAAATAAATGTTTTTAGAAAAATCTGAAAACTTAGAACACACCATTTCCTTCTTATATGGAAATCTAGATGAATCAGAAACACTAGCCCAACAAACTGGCCTCCAGAGTGACTACAATGTAGAGAAGTTATGAAGGAGGTAAGGGGTTACACTGGTAAAGCAGTTTTCTCTCAACTCTCCTTTGCTTGTTACCACCCTCAAGGAGAGATCAAACATAGGATTGCATTTATGTCACTGAGCTAAATTTCAGGCTTGCTATCGCCACTTGAAAGCTTATTTCTTAGCCCCTGTTTGCTGCAAATCACAGGGAATATGAACTGATGTGAATTCATAGCAGGTAAATTTACATAAACTCACGTGATACTGTACTAAAGGTTGGTCTGTCATTTGGCTTAAGTGAACAGACAGTTGTCCAAAGACTCTCTTCAGTGTTTAAGTCTCCAACAAGAGAAAAATGACTGAAGGCAAGAACTAGAATAGAACTGACCAGCCTGTCAGACTGAGGAGCTATCTAAGAACATGCCAAGTTCTTCATCAATTTATAGATAGATAGATAGATAGATAGATAGATAGACAGACATATATACATATCTAGAGAGAGAGAGAGAGAGGGAACTATGATAGGCAATGTGATCACTATTGCTGATACAAAAACAAATTATATGGCCCTTGAAAATTTTTAATTTATGTTTGGGGGAGAAGACATGTTAATAAACAATCACAAAAAATAAGACAAACATCATAGCACAGGTGAGTACTTAATGACATAAGAGCACAAAGAAAAGAGTTCTTAACTCTTCCTGGAGTTTGGAAAAAAGTTCAGAAGTTGGTCAATAACAGCTTCACAGAAAAGTTGATAAACAATCCGTGTCAAAGTAGAAGGAGGTATTCACAAGCAGAAGAGGTGAGAAGAGCCATCCCAGGCAGAAGGCATAGCATGGATTCAAACCAGAGCATGCCTAATTCAGGAAATAAAAAGTTGTTTGGTCTGACTGCAGCACATGGTGTATAGGCTGTAGAGTGGGGGAAGAGTCTACTGGAATTCAGTTCAAAATTGCAGCCCAATAAACAAAACTTGTATGCCATGCTAAAGGGTTGAGACTTTATCCAGGAAACAGTGGAGAGTCACCAAAATGTTTAATCGGGGGAGTAACATGATCAGAATTGTATCTGAAAAGATAGTCGACATCAATACTGAAGAAGTCTTGGAGAGTAACAAGAATAGAATAATGGTCATCAGTTATAGTAAAGTTGAGCATTGAAAATGAGTAAGAGCCTCTGCTATGGTAATAAATTAAGGAGAGATCTTAGGAGGTGGCAACCTCAATCTATACAACTTTCCAAGTGCATCCTATCAAATTTGGGTCACAATGATATGGGTGAATAAAAGATTTTTCCAGTATACTTAATAGTTGAAGATAGTATCCTAAGTCAGAATTCCTAGAAATAGGGCTTGAGATTGAAATTTTTCTGAAAATGATTTATTAGGGGAGTGTTTTCACAAGAGGAGCAGGAGAATAGTATAAAAGCACTTAGCCAAGAAGGATGTGGTCTCTGCTGAAAACTAGCTCGGTCTGGTCCCTTGGAGGACTCTGGAACATAAGTTGTACCACAGGGTTAATGCCTCTCATTCCCAGGAAGGGTAACTCTCGGCTGAGTTGGAAATGTTCCACTGAGAGCAAAGCTTTGTCAAGAGTACAGCCATGAGCTGTTAGCAGCCAAACACAGCCACTAGTGGATGGAAGAGACACCAACAACCACCCTGCACTCCTTCCCTCAGGCTGCACAGACCCACTTGTTTCTTATATCAAGTTTGCTGCTTCCAGGCACGGCTGCTTCAAGATTCTGGTTGGCCACATTTTCTGGGCTGATGCAGAAAAGAAGAGGTAGCAGAAGCTTCACTTCCCCTACTGCAGTTTGTTCTAAGGCTATGATGTAATCATCATCGTCCTCCTCCATCCCCTTTCTCAATACTCCTCCTTATGGGCTGGTGCTTCTGCAGGTCTACATAGATTGCCTTTAAAAGTAAACCAAGTCATCAGCTCTAGGTATCTGAGCTCCAGCTTACTGTGCTCTGATCAGGTTGTTGTTGCTGTACTTGCCTACTACAGTTAAACAAAGTATGGGAACACCAAAATACATCCCAACAGATCACCTGAGTGACAAACACATTGCTGTTTGCCTCTGATATGCAGCCTCATTGATGCCTCCTCATCATAATCAGGTCAGTTTCTCTGCCAACATAGTAACATTTTTTGTGGTGCCAGCTGGTCTACTGGCACAAAGAGCCCAAAGTAACATGGCAATAGCTTTATGTTTACTGAGACTCTTGCTCTATCCCCTGGTGGGAGTTTCCCTCCACTGGGACCTAAGACCTAAGAACAAAGTTGCAGAGATGGCTCACTGGAAGTGATAGTGAGTGGGTTCATTTTATATATACCCTTTGATTCCTGGACTTATACAGTACATACATATCGGGGATAGAGCACTGTATAATATCTATTGGTTTGAAGTGTATACAAAACCTAGGGCACCTGTGTGGCTCAGTCCATTGAGTATCTGACTCTTGATTTCAGCTCAGTTCATGATCCCAGTGTTGTGGGATTGAGACCCTCGTTGGGCTCCACGGTGAGCATGGAGCCTGCTTGGGATTCTCTTGCCCTCTCTCTCTCTCTCTCTCTCTGTGCTACTCTCGCTAGCTCATATTCTCTCTCTCTCTCTCTCTCTCTCTCTCTCTCTCTCTCCCCCCCCAAATAAAAAAAAAAATAAAGTGTATACAAAACCCTGAAAGATGGTACTCATCCTCAAAGGAGATCATCTCTATGTTGGTCCTTTAGTGTACCAGAGTAGAGTAGGGCCAATGAACCTTAGGCTCACATGTCCACTGCCATACTTCCTCTGCCATACCGTGAGTCCCTTGGTCCAATTAACATGATGCTATACATATAGTGCACACACATGATATTATGCAGAATGTCCAGATAGTTCCAGTCCCTGAAGACTATATATTTTTACTAAGCTGGAGAATTAAAAAACACTAAGACGAACCAAGACTGCTGTTGCTCATCCATATGAATGCAACTTCTGATCCTCCCTCCTGATGGGTATTGAAAATAACATATTTGCCAGAACAATAGCCACATACCTTATATCCAGTTGATTTACCCTAGTGCATATATCACATACCACAGGGCAGCTGCAATTGAAACTACAGCTTGGTTAACTTGGCTGTATTCCACTGTCATCTGCCATGATCCATCTAGTTTGTGTATCATCTAGACTGTTGAATAATATGGAGGAAGCATGGGGATCCTCATCCCTGCATTCTTTAAATCTATGAGAATGGCACTAATCTGTGCAATTTTCCTTAGGATGTAATCATTGATTTTGATTTACTAACTTGACAAGGAAGATAGTTTGAAGGACTTCCACATGGCTTTTGCTAATGCAATAGCTGACCGAGAAAACAATGGTACAATTCTACCACCTTCTAATAGATCCATTCAATTATACATTCAAGGACTAGGTAAATGACCACTGGTGAGCATGTAGATTCAGTAGACCCACCATGAAATGAACCTGGGTCAGGACTCTATTTATTTCCCAAAATTTATATATCCCCACTTTAACAGGGATCCATTAGGTGCTCATACCTGTATCTGATAGTCCCAGACAGATCTGGATATCCCTTTTCCCCTAGTGTACAGTGTCCTGAGTAAATAGCTCTTGTCCTTTGGGGGAAGGACTAGGGAGTCATACTTCCCATAATGTTGCAGTTCCTTTCACATGGGACCCAGACTTTACTTCAGTCAGTGGGTTCTAGGTCTGAGAATTGGCTCAGGTCTGAAGACAGAGCAAGAGATTAAGATTTTCATTCAGTGGCCTGATCTTCAGCCTTTTGCTCATCTATTTTTTTAACTCTCCTGATTATATATACAAATAATACCCTGATTGTCTGCTCATCTCTCTTTCATAAGGTAACCATTTGCACAGGTACTTTGGAACATCCTCCACCCTCACCCAGAGGACAGCCATTCCAGCCTTGCTTCCCTTTGTGGTGATTGCACCCATTTTGCTTCTGATAGTCAGTGTTGCCCTGTAATCTGGAACCTACCATCCCCATTGCTATTCAATGGACTCCAGTCCTATAACATCATCTCCAACTATCCCTGGTCTAAAAAGAACTATATTTTTCTAGTGTTGGAATCCCCTTCATCAGCAAATTCTTCACCATGTTAATAAACAGACTGTTCTGCAAGGCCTCCTGAGGAACATAGTCAAATATGGATTTTTCAGTCTTACTTAATGGACCCATTTTTCATCTCTATTTCTTATCTGTTTTTTCCTTCATCCACTATCTATTACTACTACAGTGCTGGGATCTCTAATTTGTTTCATGTGAACCATCACTTTTTCCAAAAAACCAAGAGCTATCCCAGTCTTATATTAGACATATCATCCAGGACCTTGCTATGGTGTTAAATTCTGTGTCACAACACAGTGACCCCATATCTGTGAACAGTTCATACGCTTATATTCTGCCCATGTTGATCCAGCTCCTTCTGAGTCCCCTCCCAGGCATACATGTCAGCCAATGCCTGGCACTTCCTTGGTATATAGCTCCTCTCCTCCCTTTGTAGGTCATTACTTTTCTAGTCGAGAGATGTTGACATGCAACCCTGCGATGGAAAGTACAGACAGATCCTGAAGATTGCTTGGTAAGGAGCCTGCCTCATCTGAGACTTCATTATAGCCTTCAACACAGAGGAGCTCTTTTCCAACAAGACAGAAAGAGCTTACTAGCCACTGAGACAGACCAAAAGTGTTCAGAAGAACATACAGATGTAGGGTTTTCAACAACCCAAATACCCTTATCTCAAACTTCAAGATGTTACTCCTTTTCTTTCAGGGCTCTGACTTTGGCCTAAAAGACTTGTATCTTTAAATGCTTCTAGTGAGTCTTTCTGATTCCCACAGTTTGCTTTAAAGTCTGAATAACAGATCTGAGCCCATGTGGCAGATAGACTCTTAGATGGCTCCCAATGAGCCCGGTCTCCTGGCATTTACATCATTGTATAATCTACTCCCTTGAGTATAGCCTGGCCTTCAGATTTGCTTTTAGCCAACAGAATATGGCAAAGGTGATGGGATGTCACTTCCTTGATTAGGCTGCATAAGATTGTCACTTTCTTCTTGCTAGCAGAATCCCTCTCTTGATGGCTTTGATGAATTAATAGGACATATTAGAGAGGCCCATGTGCAAGGAACTAAGGATGGCCTTTAGCCAACAGCTCACAAGGAAATGAATCTTGTCAATAATCACAGGAGCTTGCCAGTAGATGTTTTCCCAGTCAAGCCTTCAGGTGAGACTGTGCCCCAAATAACACATTGATCGTAGCCTTCTAAAAGACCCTATAGCAGAGGACCCAGTAAGCCATCCCTCAACTCCTGACCCATAGAAACAGGGAAATAATCAGGGTGTGTTGTTTTAAGCTGTTAACTTTGTGCTAATTTGTTACACAGTAGTAATAACAAATAGCATGTCTTTTTCTCTCTTCAGTGCATGAATGGTACTCACAGCCACCCAAATGCACAGTCCTTACAGTTTCAATTTCTTTACACCTCACAAAACAAAGACCTTAAACTAACTACAGCTTTCCCTTCTACCTATATCTCAATCCAACTTACCACCATGGATGAAAATTTTAGCCTGGAGTTAGCAAGATTTTTCTAAAAAGGAACTGTTAATAAATATTTTAGGTTTTACAGGCCACATAGTGTCTGTCTCAAAACTCAGCTCTATCTGACAATACATATACTAATGATACAATACAATACTAATGAATGTGTTCCAATAAAACTTTATTTACAAAAAGCAGTGAGCTGTGTTTAGCCCAAAGATTATAGTTCGCTGACCTCTGTTCTTAATCACACTGCTACAGAATGTCAGGGACTGACAATATTGTACCTACCACCAGTGACACAGAGGACTCACTGCCATCTTCCTCCGGGATTCCGTCTTAGACTCTGCCTCCTGGGACTGTTCTAATACAATCCATCTTGGCTTCAGTTCTCTAAAAGCAAAACTGAAGAAAAAGATTCTTATAAAAGGGATTTATTGAGGTAGTGCTCTTAGGAGAAGTCAACGGGAGGAGAAAAAGGAGGGCAAGGGAAAAAGCCAAGTAAGGATGTGTGCTCAGCTGAAAACTGTGAGAGCCTTGTCCTCTGGAGCACCAGAGTTCAATCCATCCTTCAATCCACCTTTTATACTCCACATATATCAGTTAATCATTGGCTGCTGGCTGCCCCCATGGGGGTACATTCCAAGCAAGGCAGCTTCCTTCTCAGAAGATAAAGGCAGCTGTGAGCCTTCAGTAACCATCCCTTACAACAGCTGGAGAATGGGTATTTCTCTATTCCTCCTGTGGGGCAACTTTTACCCCAATTAAACTCTTCTTAATAGCTGCGAAACATTTTCATTAATTTCTAAATGCAAACAGGGTGGTTGAAATGGAAAGAATATTAACGATGCTTAAAGGGATGCAAATCCTTTCTGTTAGTTTTTGTTATATATTCTATAGGTGTTGCTGATTATCACTTTCCTTGGCCTTCTGTCATACTGCAACCAACATAGTCAACGTGGATAAAATTGAAATGATGGTTTGGGGAGCAATTAAGGAAAACATGGGCAGTACCAAGATGCAAAACAAATTGCTCAAAGTTCTCATATCATCCTGTGTTTGCTTTCACGTAGCATAATGGCAATCACCATGGAGACCAGCTGCTTCAGTTTCTCTCCCACTCCATCCCATACTAGCTGTGTGAGCGTGAACAAGTTACCTAAATTTTCCTGCCTCCACTTGCGATCTGTAAAATGGTGCTAATACCACTACCTAGCACATATGGTCATTGTAGGGGAATAACTGAACTATTACATGCAGTGTTTACAACAGTACTTGGTACGTAGTACACACTCAGTAAATGTTAGCTTTATTATTATTATTGGTGGTGTTATATTGATTGTGATCACTAACTTACCTATTGTTATATTCACGTAACTTTTGCAGTGTATCCCTAATTTCACTGTGTGTTTTGGGCCCTATTTCTTTTCCCTGCACTTCAGAATGCTAGAAAATAGATTAGTCTGCTCTCAAGCAAAAATTCAAGTCTCTTTTTTTTTTTTTAACCCCCACGGGAATTCTGCAAAGAGCCATATTCTTGAGTCCCTTCTGTGGAGAGAGTCAGAAGTGTCCCTATGCTTCTAAACGAAAAGCAAGAAAAAAAATTTTTTTTTCTCTTTCCACATCTGAGATAATTATCCTTTAGTAATAAAACTTCAAGAGCCTCCAATTTGGGGAAGGTAAAATTATGCCTTCATTTCCCAGTCTTCATCGTCTGTCTGGCATTTCTACTTCTCTTCATCTTTATAAATCAGTACCTCTCTTCATCTTCATAAAGCACTGCTCAATAAACAAGAAAATAGGAACCAAGCAACAGGGAGATTTGGAAGAAAGATCACAATTATTTGACGAGTGAAACATCTGGAAAGGGATCATGGCCTCATTATCTTTCAAAAATAGTTAATGAAACTCTTCTTTTCATTCACTGATGAATTGTAAATGGAAGTACTTCATCAAACATTAACTAAGAAAATGTACGCCAATGCTGTGGATAAGTCGTCATTCTGCTCCATAAATATTTATTCTGAAGATAGTTTTTAAACCAACCAGCTTCCTTTTTATAAGGAAAATTTAAGTTGGTATATTTATTTTAGATTATATTACAGAACTTTTCAACAGTTGGGATTCTTAAAAACATTTGTTCAGTTCCTTTTCCGATTTAAAATTAGTGGCTTAAATAGAATGAATCATAATGTAGTAGGAATTCACTTATCAGGTGAAAGATTGGTCTCACCTATTACGGGGTCTTGCCGTTTCCTTGGCAATGTAAAAGTCTGTCTTAAAAAATTAGAAATCTTTTTGAAATCCTGCTCTTCAGAAGGAAAATATTTAAAATCAATAAGCTATTGGACGGCAAACAACTTTTGAAGGATAATTAAGCTAAAGAACTAAATTATTTCAACCCAAATGTGATTATGCCTTTCTGGTTTAAAAACTCCTTCTTTTCATGAGGACTTAAGTATAATATAATAAGGAACAACTGGTGTCATGTGAGCCAACAAATGCATTAAACATCAACACACTGCATTGTGTCTATTTGATTCAATCACCAAACACTTATTGAGCACCGCCTAAATGCCAGGGACTGTGACAGGTGCTAACGATGCAAAAATGAAACGGTGGTTACTGCCTTCAGGGAATTCATAGTCTAATGCAGGCGACAGCCACTGTGCCAACTACCTATAATCCAGTATGACAAGTGCTGTACTAGCAGCATCAGCTAAGTATTATGGGAGTAGGGGAAAAAAGTGACTGTCCAAATGTAGTTTAAAATTGGGAAATGCAACAAGAAGCTTTTAAGAACCAAAGATCACCAAAAAAAAAAAAAAGTGGCCAGTACATGAATGAAGATTAGCAAAAGCCTTCCTGGGAACAAACAGAGAGGAAAATACTTAACTGTAACCTCCCAGGAAAAGCAGGAGAGTAAAATCATTTAAAGAGCCACAAGATTGCGAGCACTGTCCCTATTTTAACATCTCAGGAATTTTTTGATGGGAACTCAATTGTGACTCTAATGACAGACCTCATTCTGTGCAATAGTATCCCTGTAACTCTGAATGTGCTAAATTTCACTGAAATCATTAGCAATTACAAAAGATCATTATTCCAACATGGCAGAGTCAACCACATGCTAAAACTAAACTTGCACTGTGGTCTATTCGGTTCTGGAGTAAATGTGGTCACAATCGATTAATATCTAAGAAAATTATGGTGTGACAAAAAGTGAAATGCTCAGCTCTTCATTCAGTTAATAAAACTCATTTAGTCGGCAAGATATAATTACACGAACCTGCAATGTGAATGTATTGCTTTGGCATTTGCTTTCATATCTTTTTAGGCTGTTAAATATATTGCCAACCACAGTTCTTTATCTGACTTATCTTTTCCCCCATTTTGCTCCCAGAATGCATAGGTTTTACTTTTTTCCTTCTAGACAGGTTTCTGAGTAAGGAGGTTAAAGTGTATGAAGCGAAAAAAAACATTTTTTTTTTTCCTGAAAAATTTCCCACACATTTTATTTGGGAGGTATCACACAAGGTTGAATAGTCTTTATCTGCTCAATGTTCAACTTGCTTTTTTGGTTGGTAAGCGGACACTACCATCTAAAACTACGGCTTCTTAAACTTTCCTGTCTGTCTTCGAACTGTCTGGCTTGGGTCAGCAAGATTTTTTTTTTAATCTTTTTGAATATTTGAATAATGTGATCAACTTTTAAAAGCACTCTACAAAATAAAGATTTAAAGTCGGTCCCTGCCCTGTGAATTTATAATAGAATGAAAAGGCACCTTCCAAACAAAGAAAAGATGAAAAGATATTCTTCCCTAGAAAAGTAAGTGACAATAGGGAAAAGCCAGTCGTCTCTTTTTTAATCCTTTGTCTTTGACATCTGTCATTTTGGGGAGAGGGTTATGTGGGTGTTGGGTGGTATTACAGTAGCAGTTGAAAAGTTCTTTTCACCTCATGGTGCAAATTCTTTACCCTTTGTCAATAAGTTCCTATCTTACATTATTAATTTCAGATATTTTTCTCTTTAGCTCATAGCTAGAGAATTTTATTTGCAAATATTTTACACCCTTGAATTAAAGTTTGTAAAACACAATAGCAGCAACAATAATAACGATTAAAATGTATGAATTTATTAGTGTTGCACAATTGTCAAAGCATATATATACATACGTATATATGTATACATATATACGTATGTATATATACACATATATATGTATGTATGTACATATATACATATACATGTATGTATATATGTATATGTATATACATATATATATGTGTGTGTGTATATATATATATATATATGTATATAAATTCATTTGATCCTCACAGTAACTGTGTGGATAGGTAGGGCAGGTATATTGTTTTTCTTTTACATGTGAGAAACTTCAATACTTTGACTGGGTTCCCTCAGAAGCATATTCTAACACAAGGCACAGTAATTCCCCCTTATCTGCAGAGGATACGTTCCAAGATCCCCAGTGGATGCCCAAAACCATTGTAGTACCACACCCTATAGAGACTTTTTTCCTGTACCACACACCTATGATAAAGTTTAACTTATGAATTAGGCACAGCAAGAGATTAACAACAATAACTGATAATAAAATAGAACAATCAAAACAAGATGCTGTAATGAAGGTTCTGTGAATGTGGTCTCTCTCTCTCTCTCTCAAAATACTGTGTTATATTGTATTCACCCTTTTTCTTGTGGAGTTGTGAGATAAAACGCTTCCATGATGACATGAAGCGAAATGAATGACGTAGGCATGGTGACGAAGGGCTAGGCTACTGCTGGCCTTCCGACAACACCTCAAAAGAAGCATGTCTGCTGCCAGATTGCCATTGACTGCAGGCAACTGAAACCATGGAAAGTGAAACCCAGATAAGGAGAGACTATTGTAATTTATTCGGGAGCCAATCCCAGGAAACAATGGCAAGGCGCGAGAAATGAGACAGGGAGTGGAAAAAAGGGAGTAAAAAGTGCATTTTCGAGGCAGTTCCAATTTGGCAACTGGAGCTCAATCCTGCTGGGGTCCCCTACAAGATGGTGCAGAACACAACTTGGTATCAGCCCAGCCAAGGGGCAAACAAGCTGGTGTATCTATCTACCAGCTCTCCATTCATCTTTGGTTGAACTTGGCCACCAGAGAAAACAATTCTAGGGCATTTCTGGCTTGCTTTATTTGCAAAGTGAGCTTATTCTCAGAGGGAAAAAAAAGCCCTCAGCCCCAGAGTCACTGGTGTCAGTCTTCAGGTGCGGAGATGGATGCTAAGTGAATGTAGGTCGGGCCAGATGAAGTCGGCTGACCAGCCTCAGCAACGGTGGGACTCATCAATCCAAAGTCACACATCTAATGTAGGCAAGACCAGGAAGGGAGCGGGTAGGTACCCTGATACAGTAAAATAGATGGCATTCCTTGTGCTCAAAGCGTACATTCGGAGAGAGAAGAGAGAATATATGAAACCATTGAAAAGTATTCTTTGAAAAGGTCTTACAGTAATTGGAGATGTATTTGCCCTGTACATATAGTAAAATTATTCAAAACCTGCAGCTTTTATAGAATGCAAAGAAATATCAATCCACGATCCTTTACACAGCAAACATGCTAATATCCTGCCAAAATACATCGCCAAGGCTTTCAGTCCAGTTGAGGCATTTTGCCAAGGACAGTGGAACAATTTTAGTATTTACAAGCACCATAATATATTTAAAGGACATGTATATTGCAGAAAATTATGACAAACATCATGTAGACAAGTCACGGCCAACGCGTATGTGCCACCACTTGATAGCCTCTTCGCACCAGCATCACTCACTCTCCGGTAGTAGTGGGTTTTCACAGTTGTGAAATATTTGCATACAGATGTGAAGGTATTCTTGCGGCTTACTCAATAAACCAGAATGGGGCTTTATGCACCCCTGAGTTTTCAATTAATGTTGTTGACAGAATGAATGGCTATTTATGCCAACCAGCCTTTCATGTTCATTCATGGTATATAATACCTAAGTCTTAAAGACCTCATCTAAATGCCTCCCCTCTTAGGAGGGTGCTTATAGATTCCATTGTATATATATGGGGTAGCATAAGGTTCAATGATCCTATCTAATCAGCAGAGTGAAACTTACATTTTAGCAAAGCCTCCTGAAGCCTTTGTTCTGCAATGGGGCATTATCCTACAACTCCTACAATAAGTCAAATGTCTGTACAAAGATCTTAGACAAGCAATGTCTGAACTTAACTTTCCCAAATATCTATATCTATATCTATATCTATATCTATATCTATATCTATATCTACCTATCTCTGTATCTATAGATACAGAGATAGATAGATCTAGATATAGAGATATCTATCCCTGTATCTATAGATATAGAGATAGATATAGATAGCTAGACGATAGATAGATAGATAGATAGATAGATAGATAGATAGATCCCATCCTCACCATACCCTAACACTCAAACACTTGGGAAAAAGATACCTACACAGGAAAATTGTTTTCATGGTAAATCCCTAGTACACTCATCTCTCTGACTGTGTGAATAGCACATAGTTGGAACCCAATAAATGCTTGATGAACTTAGTCAACAAGCAAGTTGCAAAACCATCAACCTTGGCCACCGTATGATCTAAGTTTTATATAACATCGTATTAGTTTCTGAACCATGAAAGGTAAAAGCAAGGACCCTTCTTTACCTTAGCCTCTCCCAAAATCTTTTCAAGCAGGGAAAGAAATATGGAAATGTTATCTCAGATAGGTGTTCATGGTAGATGAATGAAATACCACCTTTTTTTTTTTTTTTAGTATTTTTTAAAGTTTATTTATTTATTTTGAGAGAGAGGGAGAGAATGAGCAGGAAAGGGAGAGAGGGAGAGTGAGAATCCCAAGCAGGCTCTGTGCTGTCACAGAGCCTGATGCAAGGCTTGATCTCACAAAGCATGAGATCATAACCTGAGCTGAAATCAAGAGTCGGACGCTTAACCGAGTAAGCCACTCAGGTGCCCCAGAATACCACTTTTCTACTTGGATTAGGGATGGAAAATTCCATTAGGTGTAGTCATCATTCATTTTAATTAAAATCAGAACAGTAATTTTTCCTTCTATACAGTTTTTTTAAGAACTTTCACAAATATATAAGGTCTTTTTCCTTGCACGTCAGCCCTATGAAGTGTCTGAGGATTACTCTCTATTTTTCAGATGAGAAAACTGAGTCATTAAGCTTAAGTGATGGTCCCAAATTTATATATTTAAATGGGAAAAAAGCCAGACTTCCATGCAGGTGACCTCAGAAACTAGGATACTGATGCAAGCTTATCATACATAATCTAACAGAGCACATTTTAGAGGTTCAAACTATGTTTCCTAAGTTTTAAGATGCCACATAAAAAAATGCAGACATGTTTATTTACTTCTGCAAAGCAAATTAAATGTGTAGTCCATGCATTATTGATGTCTATTATTTTAATTCCTAAGAAGTATGTGTATCAAATTGCCTTTAAAAGAGAAACTATTAAAGCAACTTGTATTTACATGCCTTATTAGTTTACGCTCAAGTATTTATTTTACCGCTAACTTTAGGACAGTGATATGACGTGACACTATTTTCAAAATATGAGGTGTTGTTCCTGGAGCACAGATCAGTGCTTGCACACCAAGGGTGTCCAGGCTGGGCTGAGAAGATACCAAGGTTAGAGGCTCTTCATTAAGGGTTCATGTGCAACAAGCAAAGAAGTCAGGCTAAATGGTCACCAAAGGCCTCAACTGTCAACTAACCTCAAAAGATTTTTTTTAGTTTTTACAACCTTTTCCCAACAGTTCTAGAAAAACCTCAGTCATCCTAACCCATATGCAACTTTTTTCTTTTCAAGTAAAGTTCATGTTCTCCTGAAATGTTTCTCCTGCTCTATGGCCAGCACAGACAACTAGGGACAGACAGGCCCAGCATAGACCCCAGGCCTCTTAGAGCTAATTTAGGGCAAAGGCAGACAGATGCCTCAGGCAAATATTCAGAGGACTCTCAGGAACTCCAACAGCAGGGGAAATCACTGCCCGATTTCCAGTTATACACTATGACTATCAGAATTTTAAGTCTGAAAGAGAACTTAGAGATTATTTAAAATGATACACTCATTGAATAGATTAGGAAGTTCTCTGAGAACTTCTATGCCTCGCCCAAGTCAATGGCAATGCTAAAGATAAAATACACCACTCAGAGTGAAATAAAATACATTTATTTGTTTCAAAACATGAAATATAATCAAGGCAGACTAGGGGTGAAGCTCGTGGGCCAGACTGAAGAGCACAAGATTTCCAAGTAAATCTTGATTTACTTAGAAGCCTTGAGACGGAATAGAACAAGTCAGTTTGGCCTCCCTGCCTAAATAATGAGGTTAATATTTATTTCTGAAAAGGCTTAGATCTATCATCTAAAGCCTTAAATCATATCCATTCAATGCCAGGCTTAAGCATTATAGTAATGAAAAGGAACAGCCAGTCTGAAACACAGAGGCTGATGATAGATGCTAAAATAATGAGTATGCTACCACCCCGTGCATAGGTGATCATCGGTGAGGGAAGGGCCTGACTAACAACTGCTTTCTCCTTGGTGCAGTGTAGAGTTGAGCAGGATGATTTATAAACCTCAACACATTGAAGACCAAAAAAATAAATCATTAAGGAGCACAGCTCGTGATTCAACTTGCTTTTTTTTTTTCTAACATGGGTAATAAATCGTGTGGGCGTTAATAATTTATAGGAGATGTTGTTATAATGTGAGAATATTAACTTTGGCGAGTCTTTTAATTTGCTTGTGATGTCAACAGTGTGCTGAAGTGTTTCTTCTACGGGACAGCAATGCCACTGGTGCACGATTGTATTTTGACACTTCAGTCAGAGGCTCCTGGGGACTAGATGAGACAGTTCACTTTAGCACTGAGCTTATCAATTTGGTGCACGTCCCTCAGGAATTACATGCCACAAAGAGAATTAAACAGAATGGTTTGAAAGCACTTAGAATCATAACACACTCACATACAACCCCTTTCCCCCCTGTTCTTTTGGAAGCATAACCTAACAAAGGCCATTTTATTTCTGCCCAGGACTACTCTTTGGGTTTGCAAGAAAAAAAATAGATAAAAGAGAAAATTTAAAAACTGACAGATTACAACACCAGGAAAGCCACTGAAATATTCTAGATTCATCTGGGAATGTGGTAGATCCCTCGCCAGTTAATAATGTACTTCACAGATTCCATCAGATGTTTTCTCATCATTCCACAACTGTGTGACGATAGTGACCCTCTCCTACTTCAGAAATCATTCCTCACTGTGCTGCCTGTGTTTTCAGTCTGTAAGGAAAGAGCTATGCAACCATTTAGTGAACATGAGAGCCAGAAAAGCATACACACAGAGGAAAAAAGAAACAGGAGAGAAAAAGGAAGAGGAAACAGTTCAAGAGATAATGTATAAGGAAAGAGTGTCTGGATGACAGGACTGAAGAAGCAGAGAGCATCATCAAGTTTCCATTCACAAATTCTAACTTCAATCTAGAAGCCATGCTATGTAAATAAACACCTACATCTTTTCATGTTTCAAATCAACATCTCCCAATATATAGGTTTGAAAAGTTGAAAATGAAGTGACCAACACAGAAGGAAACCAGCTGAATGACAGAGCATAGGAAGCCTTGGTGGTGAAGTGAAGAAGGCTAGTGTTAGATGTCATCACATGATGGTGGGAAGTTAATGAATGAATGGAAAAATGAACCAAATCAATGAATTAGAGCTAGGTCTCTCTCACTCTTGTGTTTCTAATAGCTATTCCTATGTCTTTGAGTTTTCATTAGAATATATTTCCTTTGACCTGAAATATAGTTTCTTTTAATAAACCTGAACCTAAGCTGAATTTAGGCCTTTCTCTCATAACCCAAACCCAAGAAATGCTCACCAATCTCAGCTGGCTATTTATTCTTTGAGCTAGCACTTTGTTCTGCTTCTAATACAGGTTCTAACTCAAGGTTTGGTTCTCTTCAAAGATAGTGTGTGTGTGTGTGTGTGTGTGTGTGTGGGTAATGATATGTGCATTACAACATGTTTACTTGTTCTCCAGAAAATGCAGATGTGTTATCTATGCAATAAAGCCCTTTCATAAATCAACCTATAATAACAATGCCAATGCCCAGTCTGACCCACAGGATACCATTCATTTCTGACATATTAAGAGGAACTTTGAAATTACAAGCTTTTAAAACTGTTTTCTTATATTTGACAGGCCTATCCTTTAATCAATCCCTGACATTCTGAAGAATGCTAACATGTAGACTATTACGTGGTGACCTGTGCTATAGAGAGAAAAGGAAAGATACTCAGGAAGAAAGAACAGTTGGGGAAAATAGTTTACAATTACCAACATTTGACTACAAGTGCAGTATTTTTTATACCCAACAAAAGAAGGCGGGGAAGCAAAAGCTATTTTATTGAAGGCTAGTCCTACTCTTTCACTTTTCTTAAAGGCAGTCTGGCTTATTTATTAAAGTCTAAATAAATTAAGCAGTTTGGTTAGTGCTATGGTTTTTTTAACTTTGTTTAAGAACATTTTTTAAAGATTTTTAAATGATCTCTATACCCAATGTGGGGCTCGAACTCACAACTCTGAGATCAAGAGTTGCATGCTGAACCAACTGAGCCAGCAAGGCCCCCCAAGGAACATCTTTTTGCTGGTTAATCTTACATAGAGCCCAATATTTTACATGAAGTGTGGAGGTGCTACTTTGGTTGAAATAGAGGAAATCTAGAGCTCTCTGTCCTTGACTTCCTGTGGGCCGGGCTCTCCATAGACTCCTGGAGTGCAATGAGGTACAGCTTGAAAACTCTCAGGTTAGAGCATAGCACAAAGGCAAGTACAAGTTGCATTCCAATCAGAATCAAATAGTTAAGGTCAAAGCAGATTGTCAGAGCACCAGGCAAGAGTGCCAACTGCAAGCAACCACCTCACACTGTTCCCATTTTCATGACCAAGTACTAGGAACTGAGGAGCCATCAAGCCCAGGACTGTGGGTTTGGGAATAAAAAACACCCATTGCTAAAACTGGAACAGTCTTGGGCAAATCAAGACAGTTTATCCCCCTAATGAGGGGACCCTCGATGACAGCCCAGGTAACAAGTCTACTCTTGTCCTCTGATGTTGAGAGGGTAGAAAGAGCAACATCTTCCCCCAGAAAACATAGCCCGTTAGGAGTCAGCTGAGCTATATGCGGTTGGCATTGGAGAGCTGTAGGTTTTTGACGGAAAAAGGCATGGGGGAAACAATGAAAAAGTACCCCTGTTATAAACCACAACACAGAAGGCAGGTATACAAATACACACCCATACACTGAGAAAGATTTAATGTGTTTATTCTTATCACCAATTGATAATAATTGGTAATGAGTAATAAGTAAATGTGTTGTAATGCACATACCATCCCACACCACACACGCACGTGCACACACACACACACACACACACACACACACACACACACCCCAAAGACCAGTTGGAGGTCTTTTCACTCCAAATTTAGTGCTCACTGTCCTACTAACCACATAACCTGGGGATATGATTTAGGGTCACTGATGAGGACAGCGTAGGGGCAGCAATTCCCTCAGATGCTATAATGTCTGCCATCCAAGGTCAACACAAAGAGCCTTTCCCCAAGCTGCAAATCCTTTTGTATCAGCCCTGCCTGTGGAGATTGGGCTCTGCTTAATTACAAGGCTGAATTCTAAATGTGCTTGGTGTTTGTCAAGTCAGGAAGAGAGAAAACTATCCTGTCTGTGATTTATGTGTGCCCAATGACAAACTAGATTATTCAAGTGAGAAGAGCAGATGGCCCCAAAACAAGACAGTTATGGCCCACAATTATAATAATTATAGCACCCAGTGGATCTCCAGGATATCAGGAGAGCAAGGAATCTAACAGTCACCCCAAAGACACTTAAAGGAAAAGGAGTTTAAACTAAACCCCAACTAATAAAACATGTCGAGACCCTTCTTCAACAAGATGAAAAGGTTTATTTCCTCATAGTAGAAGACAGCACCATAGGGAGACTGTGTCGTGAGTAGACCATGGCCCCAGGCAGGACTTGCAGTTTCTCTGGGAATGTCATCAGCTACTTCTGTGAACATCAACTTTGTGAGCAAGGACATTGCACTGATTTAGGTTATCTTGGGAGAAACCTAACTTCTCAAGGGCTGATTTACATCAGTCATTTTTGTCCCTTATTTCCAATGCCGACAGTCTGGTTCTATTGTCTGTGACGATTAGATTTTGCAGTCTTGAAAATAGCCATGCAAATTACCAAAGTGTTTTCCATTTGAGACCTTATACGTATTTGAATAAAATCAACTTGAAGCTGTTAAGTGGAATTAAATAAAATAGGCTAAATCTGATGACTGAAATTTTAAAACTTCTGTAAGAGACTCCCCCTATACCAACCAACCCTTTTATTAATGGCCAATTGTAAATGACTTTCGCAAATGGAAACACCATTTGTCACTTTTTTTAACAAGTACTGCACTGTACTGTCTCAACTCCCCCCACTCAATTTAAGCATCAAGATTTATAGCTCATCGTGAGCTCCTCTATCTTTCTGTTCCTTCTTTGTACCTCTCCAAATGCTCAAGCAGCTTTTTTTAGAATAGAGTGAAGATAGTTTGTACTATGCTCATGTGGAGCATTCTGAGACTTGACTTTCAAAAATTTGTATTCTCCCCCAAAATATAGTTTGTGCTCCTTCTCTCTGGTCCCAGCATCATCCATATTCTATAGGAGCCTACTCTTTCTTTCAACTTTCCCACTTTACGTATCCTTGGTTTTGTTTTCAGTTTTTCACTACTATACAACCATTCTGTATGTATAATCTTGATTGGCTGGTAAAGATTTATTTGCCACATAGCAACCAGTTACAGTAAGATTTCCAAACTATTTCATTTCACTTGATTGTTCTTCAAGGTGCGACCAAATTTTGGTCATCAGCAAATTGCTTTAGTATTTATTTTATCTGGATAGAGGAGAATTTTATCAAAGATTACAGACTTATGACACAATGTATGTATAGACCAATGAACACAGTAGACTACCAAGAAATGACTCCTATATGCATAAATTCACACACACACACACACCCCTGAGGATCTGGTGTAGCCTATATTAATCAAATATCTATTTGCTTTTGTTTGGTTAGTTTATTTATACCTGGAACTCAAGAATTTGGCTATGAACCTAATTTTTTTTCCTCTCTCTGCCTATGTCTTTATTTTTACTTTTCTTTATTTCTTCCTGCCTTTCTGTTTCTTTTCATCCGTCTCTATACACCCTACCATAGCCATGGAAACACACATGCAAATGAATGTCTCAAGAAAAATAACTTGTGTGTGTGTGTGTGTGTGTGTGTGTGTGTGTGTGTGTGTAAGCTAGATCTTTCATGTCTATTCATTCTGTAGCTTTCACATAAGTATTTGACCTCTACAATCATGTGACTAGAAAATTACAAAGCAAACTCTTGTACATTTCAATGAAGCAAACATCTTAAACAATAAAATGCCTTTCAATCATCTGTAGACTTTATAACCAAAAGCAATGCTTTCATGAAGTGAATAAATGTCTACAAACTTGCAAACCTCAAGATTACTTCAAAAAGTTCATCTCTTAAGTTTTTAATTTCTAATTTCTATCATTCTTAAACTTAACTTTTCTTTGAATTCTGGTTAAATTACCCTGGAGCCAATCCCAAGAATATATCTTTCTCTGTTAGTATATATATGAACATGGAATTAGTATTTATGCTGATGTAAGTCTCCCCAAATGTAATTTTGAATATCAAAATGTAGGTTATATTCTAGTTAAACCAAAACTGTCTAGTTAACCAATTTATTAAGCATCTATTTTCTGCCAGACAATTCATTAGGCTCTGGGGACTAACTAGTGAATGAGATATATGTGGTCCCTGAAATTCTGGAGTTTATAAATGGATAAATGGAGTTTATAAATGGTAAATTGTATAGAGGATGAAGGGATAAGGGTTGTTACAATGGAGACACCTGCCCAGAATCTTCTAGACTAGATGGCTGGCTCAGGAAAGACTTGTCAAAGGAAATGTCATCTAAACTGTGGACTGAAGGATGAATGGTAATTAGTGAGGCCAACATGAGACCAAAGAGCTCCAAGTTGAAAGAAAAGCACATATGAAGTTCAGGGGCTATGAAAGAACACTTTCTCTGTTATCGTTTTACCTTTGCACACATTCATATGCCTCTTGTGTTATTCAAACATTTAATGATGAAGTTATATGCATTCTGAAGTATTTATACTTTAGGAATCTCTCCCAAAATATATTTGCTTAATTCTCTGACATGACTTGATGTTTAGTTAACTAAAGATAATAAAGGAAGGAAAACAGTCATCTCTTTTTTGGTACTTACTGAGTTTAGAAATTTTAATTCAAATGTTTTTGTTGCAATATTATGGAAAAGACAAAATCCATTAAAAGTAGCTTTTCTTTTCCTCTCTCTCAATCCCTAGAGTTTATTCTCAAGGGCATTCTCAAGGCCATAAACTCATGAACCCTACTAAAGTGAAACACCTTCATAATATTTCTCCCAGGGCCAAGAAAAGGAAGCACTGAGCATGTGTGAGCATTAGACTGATCTTTAAAAGGATGTAGTAAGTGGGTTTCATTGTACTGGCAACTCTCACGGGTTCATTTTTTCTGCTACACTGGGTAGCACGTTCATATCCGATTTTCAGTGCATGATTGCTCCTAGTTATCTCTCAGTATTCCTGCTTCAGGAGGGTTCAGCCATGCAGCCCATCTTCCTTTCTCTGGGTGAAGGGTGGGTCAGAAGGTAGAAGTAGACTGAGAATTGTTTCCCTGACTGCTTCAGAACCCAGTTGCAGGTGCCCTCCACGCATAAGGCGCATGGGAAGGAAAGGTTAGACCCTTGCCCCAGAACTAGCTTCACAACATAATGAAAGCATGGGTATTTTCTTTGCCAATTTCCTATCCACAACCTTTATGTTTTTCTAAAGCCTTTTTTAGAATTTGTTAATAAATGTCACAGAGAAAAAAGACCCCCATGTTCAAATAAGTTTGGGAAATACTGGGCAAAACAAAGTTAACAAGGTGTTTTGATCTGTGTGTGTGTATGCCCCCTAAAATGCCTTTCAGAGCCTTTAATATGCTCCTGTGCACTGTGGATATTTGAAGGAGAGATTTATGTAGTCCTTATCAATCTTGTTTAACTACTAACTATGCTTTTCCTCATTGCAACTCATAGGGCCCATTTTCCAACACATGCTGGAAAGCATAGCCCTACTACTTTTGTCCATTGCCTAGTTAAGACTAAGGACTCTTTTGTCCTCTCCATACATCTAGTCTTCATTCTTCTCCCCAGTTTTCCTTACCCCTGTTTCTCTGTTCAATTCTTTTTATCGTTCCTATTCCCTCTCCTTTATTCGATTTTTTGAAATTTAAAATAGCTACTGAGTGACTGAAATAGTGCCTCCTAGATCCCAGGTTCTGGTCAAGGGCTCTGGGAAGAGATCACATAAGACCTCTGCTCTTGGGAGATTTACACTGGAGTCACCAGAGGGCATGGAGGAGATACTAAACAAGGAAGCAAACATGCAAGGCGTATTTTATCTACTAATTCTTAAAAATCAAGCCAAAGCCCATTTGGTATGCACATGTCTTGGGTTCTTTTTGATAGATAACAATTACTGTCATAGGCTTTGCGATAGATAAGTGTGAGCTACTCCCTCTACAACCTTGCTATTAGGTTATAAATGAAAGCAAGATTCATTCTAAATTCTACCACACAATAAGGACTTTATTAAATAAAATGTAGTAGCAAACAGGCTTCACACAGTTAATGAAGCCTGTTCTGTGGCCTGATGGAGTGCCACCTCTGTCCTTTTAGGTATTCCTTTCACCATCTTACATGAAAGGCTTCCTCAAGATGGATTTGGCAATATCTCAGAGGTAGGATTCTGCCATCCTCATGATCAGCATCAGGCAATGAAGTCTTCTAAGACCATAGCTAGACATGGGAAATTTCAAGATCAAGCTCTACATTCCAATCCCAAGAAAGTGGTTTCTAGTTTTCTATGCTTTGCCCACGCCAGACTGGGGCATGAACCCCAAATGGTTTTGACACACGCACTTTTAATTTTGCCGGTGGGAGTCCATTTCTAGCATTCATCATGCTAAATAACAGGCACTGATTTCACCAATGAAAATCCCCTTCCTACATTTACTATGCTAATTAGCAAACCATCTTTAGCATAGATAAAGATAGTGGAGTGCTGGTACTAGCCTCCTCTGGAATGTGGCCTTTCTTTTTTTTTTTTCAATATATGAAATTTATTGTCAAATTGGTTTCCATACAACACCCAGTGCTCATCCCAAAAGGTGCCCTCCTCAATACCCATCAGCCACCCTTCCCTCCCTCCCACCCCCCATCAACCCTCAGTTTGTTCTCAGTTGGAATGTGGCCTTTCTGAACAGCCCTAGCTAACAGCCTCCTACCCTCCTCTGGGGGAGGGACTTCCTGATTAGAGTGCTCTCTGCACCTGAAGTGTAACTTCGAGTAACTCACCCTAGATCGCAAGACCTATTCAAATACATTTTGTGTAAATTACAGCATGGCCTCTCTCTGTCCTATAAAGAAGAAAAAAATTAGTGGCTTGGAGTTTATTTGCAAAGGTCTCTGGGAGGAGAACAGGTGATATCTAAAGATATTCAAATTAATATCTGAAAGAGGAGAGCAGCCAGACTTCAGAAGATCTTGGGGAAATGCATTCCAGGCACAGGTAAAAGGAGTACAAGGTTTCCCATGCAGAAGTAAAGCTCGGTGTATTCAGGAAGCTGACTAGCATGGTGAGATGCCGTTCAGAAGGAGACATGGGGTCAGAAGGACCAGGAGAAACTGGATCTGGAAAGGCCACATGTTAAGGAATTTCAACTTTATTCCAAATGTAATGGGAATTGTTGGCAGAGTTTTAAGTAGGGGAAAGACACGGGATTTACATTTTAAAAGAGGTCTCTGTGCTAAGTGAGGAGAATGGCCTGCAGGGGGGCCAAAGAGGAATCTGAGAGACCACAGTAGGTGGCTTTTGCAGTTTCTGAAAGAGATTATGGAGGTCTAATTTGAGGAAGGATTAGGGAAGATGGAAAGTGGGAGGTGGAGAGAAATGCAAAAATGCAGGATATATTTGGACCTAGAGCCAATTGGACTTAGCGATTAATAGGAATTGGGAACCAGAGTGAAAGTAAAATGAGCAAGTACGTTAGTTTTGGGGCTGTTCAACTAGGCTGCTTGTGGTTCCATTTGCTCAAATGGGAAGGGCTGAGGGAGAAATACAATCTTTTGGGGAGCAGGTGGGAAGCAGAATCAATATCATAGAATGAGATCCTCAACACGTCGATCAGGATTTGCCTGTAAGGGCACATATTCTAAAACAGTGGTTCTCAAGCCACGTTTTTCCACTAAGCCTAGCAAATTTTTTTTTAGATTTGTGGAAATTGCTAGAGGCATACTAAAGCCTTCAGCAGCATTATGCCATCCATTCCTTTCAGCCGTCTTGCAATCAAAAATCCTATCCTTCTTATCTAAAAATGTAAAAGCTTTGTGAAAATGAAATGTAGTTCCTTTTCATGTGAAGACTAGAAGTCCTACTGCAGCAGTCATAGGCCACAGAGTAGTTATTGAGGAACTGAATACATCATGGCTGGCCTTGGGGTTCAGGAGATACGAGATCAAATTCTGACAATGCTCCTGATTTACACTATGACATTGGACACCTGGAAGTGTCCATTCTCTCACTGGTAAAAAGGAAATAATCTATGAAATGAGCACTGAATAAAATAATGTATGTGAAAAAATTTAAAACTTCTATATCATATTAGCCATTACTTTTATTATTATATAAAAAAAGAACATTTCAAATAACACAGGCCTCTTTTGTGAATGTAATAAATATGAAACTCTGTCACTGAACCTACTACATCCAAAGCCCTCACTTTATACGCCTTTGCTATGTATAAATTACCGATGTTACCAAAAATATATTCTGCGGAGCCTCCAAGAAGTGAGCCCAGATAATAAATGACATTATATCTTAGCAAAAATCATTATTTCAGTGGTATACAAAAATTCACTGCAGCAAAATCACCTGGGGAGCTTTCAAAGACACATGCCCTAAACCTGCAGAGTTCAAATCTGTGAATGGAACCCAGGGCTCAATATTTATCAAATACTCCCTTGGTGATGGTGATAGAGCTGGCTGCCAATCTAACACTTGGGAAGCTGGTTTATGGGTGAGAAAACTGAAATGAAGACAAGTAAAGTGACTACCCCAATAACATGATTGGATTGAGAGCCTTCTCTTCCAATCTAGACCAACATGCCTTCCACTGCATCTCATGGGCACCATGCATGGCCTGGGTCTTGCTGATCCTTCTAAATAAAAAGCAAACAAACAAAAACTTTGAGCAGTAACAATAGTAAGAGCCAATTCTCTTTGGTGCACGGATCTCTGTTTCATTTAACCATAAAGATAGGCAAGTACCCCTGAGACTAAAGCTTAAAGTGAATCAGAACGGGCTCAAGTAAAGTAGATCAACGGGCGTAACGAAAGTTAGACAGAGAGCCTATGTGCATGCATGTACGTGATCTCTCCCATGCATTTCAGTTGGGGTTCACTGGCAATTGTTGGAGAATCCTACCACTGTTTTATGCCTATTTTCTGTCAGATGAGAGTGAAAAATGGTACATCAAAATAGAGTGGGGACTTTAAAGACAGATCTCCCTAATCTTAAAAATGTTTCTCAACCCTCTAAGCCTCAGGTTCTCCAATATAAGCTAAAACTTATTTTACTCACTCTGCAATGTTTGTGAAAAATGCCCATAAAAATACATGCAAACTCCTTAGCACATAATCAGCACTCATTAAGTATTAATTATCCTTGTCCATGTTATCATCAGTATTATTATTAAGCTGTGTGTACCATGCCAGGTACCATTGCTGCTAGGTGATCATGACAGGGTCCCTGGCACCAAGAAGTTTACACAAGTAGAGAAAAGAGACAAAAACCCAAATTATTCCAATAGTACAATTTTTTAAGGTACAGACTCAGGAAGCAGTTTGAATCCCAGCTGTACCACTTACTGGCTGTGCCATCTTGGGCAAGTCACTTAACCAAATATGTAATTTTCTTACGTATGGAACTGAGGTCATTGTATTTGCCTCCTACGATGGTAGCGATGATTACAAAGACAATGCATGAAAATATATAGCACTGAGTATGGAACATGATTAGGTGCTCAGTAAATACAGCCATCGTCACTGTCAACATGTTACGTCTGAAATGAGCAGCATGGGTGATGGCAATGGCAAAGAAGGCACCAAACCAAACTCAGGAGTGGAAGTGGTTTTTATGCATAAAAGCCTGTGAACGAGGAGAGGCCAAAACTAAATCTTGAAGGTCATATGGAGATAACCCAGAAAACAGAAAGGAGTGGAGCGTCGAGCAGATGGTGCGGTTCGTAATAAGGTGGGATGCAATCAGGGAGCTACAAATAATTCAGCCTGGGTGCAATAAGGAGTGCAGAGCAGACAGACATGCGAAAGTGGCTGGGAAGATGGACAGAAATAGTGAAGGAAGGGTCTCCTACAGGCTAAGAAGCTTTGACTCCCTCCTATAGAAAACCCAGAGCCTTTAAAAGATTTCAGCCAGAAGAATGACATGATCAGATTTGTATTTTAAATGATAAGAATAAACAATATAATCCAGGGAAATAAAAATAGCTTAGGAGTGGGGAGGGGTTAGCACTTATAAATGTGAGCAATGCCTATGAACGTTTTCTGAGCTAAATGACTTTTAAAACAATTTCCATTGCTGATTTAAGATACTTTGCACAGATGTGAAAGCGCATTTTTTTTCTGATGGAATCTCATTTCTGTTCTAAATTCTTTATATCCTTTTGTTTGCCCTCATTTGTGTTTACACCACCTGTCAATTTAGTATAATCTGTGATTTTAATGTTTTCTCCCTCTTCCAGATCATTATTAAATGCGCTAAATAAAACCAGACCCATCACTGCCTCTGGCACTTCCCTCCCTGAACATTTCCACCTAGTTCAATATGCTGATTGCTATTGACATAATACTTCTAAACTCCTTGAAACTTGCTTAGTACATACACTCTAGTCCATATCTATGAACAAGATAGATAGATATTTTCTCTTTAACTAGGCCAAGGCTGGGGCCCTCCAGCTTGGTCCTATGAGCTTTGGCCATCTTGCTTTAATCCCAAACAAGCGCACATATATGGAGTCCAAAAAAGACGTTACTTGATGACGCACATGTAAACCAATGGGTTCTTACCCGGTATAATCTTCAATAAAAATGTCCTAATGGAAAGACCTAATCAATATCTTCATTCCACAGGACAATGATTGAGGAGTGTGTGTGTGTGTGTGTGTGTGTGTGTGTGTGTGTGTGTGTCTGTGTCTGTGTCTGTGTCTGTGTTTGGGGACATGAGCTTCTGAAGCCAGATTTTATGGCATCAAAATCTTCTCTTCTTTGCAGAGAAGCCAAGACTCTTCCCATCAGCCCAGAGATCTTTTTTATGTAAATCTAGTAATACAGAAATAAGTTGCAGACATCTTAAGCATTCTGGCCACCACTGTCTCTACATCTTTCAAGTCCACCTCCAGTCCTACTCGTAGATTCTAGTTCTTTAGGAAGTTGGAGCCAGGGTTTGTGGGCATACTAGAATGGCATAAGAAATGGTGTAAGGAAAGAGAAGAGGCTGTCTCCATTGCAAGAGACAATTCTAAAAACAGATCTCAGGGGCGCCTGGGTGGCTTAGTCGGTTGAGCATCCAACTTCAGCTCGGGTCATGATCTCACAGTCTGTGAGTTCGAGCCCCACATCAGGCTCTGTGCTGACAGCTCAGAGCCTGGGGCCTGTTTCAGATTCTGTGTCTCCCTCTCTCTCTGACCCTCCCCCATTCATGCTCTGTTTCTGTCTGTCTCAAAAATAAATAAACGTTAAAAAAAATTTAAAAACAGATCTCAGTAAGTAAAAAAAGCAGTAAACATAAACATAGAATATTGCATATCATTCTTATCTTGGATACTAAATTTGGCCTTCCCATTCAGTTCTTCAACAAATATTTTTTGAGGCCCCAGCTAAGTGTTAGGCCTAGTGTGTGCTCTAAGGACCACAAAAAAAATTGAAAAATCAAGATTGAAAAATGAAGAATAGTTGGTCTCTATCTTTAGGAAGCTAAGTCTGGTTAGGAAGAATGACTAGGGAGAAGCAATCCAGAGTTGTGCGTGTGTGTGTGCGTGTGTGTGTGTGTGTGTGTGCATTTAAATTTTTTCCCATAACCAAAATGGTATCTCAGAGAGTGATTTTATTTTAGACATGCTTTTGCCTAATGAAGTTGGGAGTTCCAAAGCAGACAGCTTCAGATAGCATATGCCAATTATTCATTCCACTACAACCCATACCTTATCTTATTGCATATCCACACCTAATAATTCCCCACCTCCACCCAAAGTCAAGACCTGAAATAGAGTCAGCCTTACTCACTGGTGCCATAGTCACCTACAAAGCCATCCTTTGGAAGTGTTTGGAGCCTGGGCATCTAAACCAATACAGGGCACCTACCCCAAATCATCAAATGTAAGAGGAAGCCACACTGTAGACAACTCCTACAGCTCCCCCAACAGAAAATTTGTAACTGAATCTTAATGCAGTTCAGGAAAGAGGAATAAAGTATAATTCTTCCCCTTCCCTCTGTCTCTCATCCAATAGACAAGAAGCATAGGACCCAAGGAAGCTCCCTCAGTTGCCCTAAGCAAGAGGCAGGTCTGAGTTCATCTACTATATTTGGAATTTTGCAAAGTCTGGCTATTCTGGTCTGTGGTTGCCTATCTGGGCTCATATTCTTCTTTTCAGGTCCTGTCCCTTCACATTTAGCTCACTGAGGGTAGAAGGGTTTTTCAGAGAAATTGTACTTTTGTAGTTGTTCACTCCTTAAGGTCAATTTGCCTCAAGTGCTCTATTTTATTACACTACTCCTTCCAAGTCTTTAGCACTGTGAACCCTTTTACTTTCTGAGGATCCTACGCATTAGTACCCAATTCTCATTTTCGAAGAGGTCAAACACTTACTTCTGTGGTCAAGTTCATTGAGCATCGGTCTATAGAACTGTTGGAAAGATAACAGGCAATACCACTCACAGACATCCTCCACTTGGGTTACCTACTGCAAATGTCCCAAACGACCAGCAGAACAACTTTCTGTACTGGCTTTTGGTAATAGTCTTAGTTTTTCATTTCCTGTTTTGCTCTTGAGTACTTAATCTCTACCTGGGATGTGAACAACCATGGATTTACAAGTATGTCGTTGATATAGGGTGCACAGTCTACACAAAAGAACCTTTTCCTCTTCAAGAACACACTTAGCTTCTGAGTTGTACCAAGAAGGTAGCAGGGCTCAGATGCTATGTCAATGTTTCTTTAAATGGTGTTTTTCATTGCAAACTCCATTCCTGAAGCATAATCTAAGATATTCCCTGTGGAGTTACCTCCACAAACAAACACACTTCAGTAAGTAGCCCTGTGCCACAGTCATTGCAACTAAAATGAACAACGAAAAAATTCCACCCACTCTTGTTTCTGATCGTGACCTAATATCACCCTTGAAATGTGGAAGGGAGCAACACCCCAGAGCATAACCTTAGTTGCTTATGGACCTTCCCCTCTGTTATGGACCTCTTCTACTTTCAATTGCTGAATTTTTACAGCTACATAACAAAAAGCTTTATGGTTAAAGGCCATGTTGCTTGTTTTCCCTTCCAATTATAAAGACTATATCTTTGTCTTTGCAGCATAGGAAAGGCAGGGAGAGTAAAAGAGCTTTAAGTAGATACATTAAATGATTTATTTTTATCATAGGTAGTTTGGAATATGGCACTTGACATTGACATTTGAGTATATCACTGCATCCAAAAAACAAAGCTTAAATAGTAAAGTTTTAGTAGAAAACTCAGTTCTTGGTCACTGTATAATAGTTTTGTGATCCCCTGTCCCTGAATCCCTTGCTATCACTCATAATACACTGTTCCCAGGCCACTCAGAGGCTACTGTCTAAACAAGATTGACTATTACAAGAGGAAGAACAGAAAGTTTCCCATGTAATGTCACCATTTTTTTTTTACATCCTGAGAATCTTTCCCCAGGCCCCAGCGCAGTTTTAAAGGCAGAAAGGTGACCATATATTTATGACAGATTTTTTTTTCCCTTGGTCTGAGGTTGGAGCACAAGAACAAAATAGCTCTTTTTGTTCATTGTACCAAGAAATTCCCTCCTGGATCTATCAAGTGTGACTGTTCACCTAGCAAATAGCTTGGACATATCCAGACATAAACACCATATGAATAAAACATGTTGCAATTGTTGGATATAGTTATGTTTTTACAAAGACAAGGTGTTCTGCCTACCCTATCTGCAGAAGTTCAGGGTAATCATTCTCAACTGTGACATTTTATCTTATTAACTGAATAAAAATACTTTTAATTATCTCAGTTAACTCTGTTTATTGTGACAGTATATGCATCATTAATTTGGAGAAGTTTTTGGTTGTTTTTTTTTTTTTAACTGTTACTGTAACATAATGGCATTCCAGGTTGAGTTCTGAATTAGGTTTTGTTTTTTTTTTCTTAAAGGCTGAACATTTGGTTTCCACATTTCAACCAGACATTTATTTATATATTTTCTTTGCCGCTAATTTAAATGAAGGCCTTTAAAAATGAAGACTGTTTGGAGGGGAAGGATCATTAATTAGTCAAATCTTGATGTTTTACTGATAATCGCAAGTTCCACAAAATAAACACTTCTGTCTATTCCAAATTGTTGGACCATGTCTAAAGACAGTATAATCCTTAAAATAAAATTGATCTCGGCCACACAGTGATGGATAGGCTGAGATCAGCACCTCGATTTCCTTGTACAGGCTGAAGAAACCAGAGCACATCACCATTTAGGAGTGGGCGCCAAAGCCCAGCACATTTGTGGATTTTTGTTTAATGTCTGCCTTCAAACCACCTGCAGAGCCTTTAGTACCTCATTGCCCTGGGCACTGACCCAGCGGAGATTTCCCCATTCACCGACAATCTAAAGCAATTTGCACTTATTGACACCATAGCAACTAATTGGTCTTCATGACCTGCAAACTTTCAGGAAGGTCAATTTAAGCCACCTTTGTTGTGTCAGGGATCAATGTGAAATTCCTCAAATCAGATGTACTTCTGCTCTCTAACCCCGCTGGAAAGTTGTCTGAAGTTTCTTGAGTCGCCTCCAGGAGAAGGCAACAGACTTATCCAGTCTGAGATTTAAAGACTGATAGGACATCATTGTGAGATCCCTATGTAAGGATGAAACAAAATATATCTTCTAGAAAGATCATTTGTACTGAGTTCTTCCCATACGTTAAGTCTGGTGCTAGATGAGGGGTGTGTGTGTATGTGTGTGTGTGTGTGTGTGTGTGTGTGTGTGTGTGTTGTTGTATTTTGCTTTGCATTTAATCTTCATAATACCAATTAAACCAGGGGATCAGTGCACGAAGTAAAGGGAACACACTCTGGTGTCAGACTGTCTGGGTTCAAATCCCTGATCCTTGTTACCAGGTGTGTGACCTTGAGCAAGTTACCTAACTTCTCAGTGACTTCATTTCCTTGTCTGAAAGAAAAAACAAGGTGGATAATAACATAGGATTGTTTGGCGGGTTTAATTAACGAATATGTATAAAATACTTAGAGCTCTACCAGGTACATGGTGCTTAAGAAGAAATATTAATCGTTACTATTATTGTCCTTATCCTATATTTTATGGCTCTGAGGGCCAAGGTCTAAAGGAAATAGAGCCACATTCTGAGAATAGAATGTTCTGCACTATGCAAGTAATTCCCCACAAGTCGCACAGGCACTATTGGTGGTACAGGAAATAACTGTGGGCAGTATGTGGATAATACCTTATTTCAATATTAAATACTTTCATGTGATGTTGAAAAATATAAAATGTGTAAGTTGCATATGAAGTACATGGTTTCATGGTACTGTTGCTTGGGTTGAGGTCAAGTAAGATTCAATTTAAAGAAAAATACTATGTAAAATGTAGTACACAAAATATACAAATATGGCCAAAAAATTAACTCAAGGGATACAGGAGTGCTGATGCATAGGGGCACTTGTACCCCAATGTTCATAGCAGCACTCTCAACAATAACCAAATTATGGAAAGAGCCTAAATGTCCATCAACTGATGAATGGATAAAGAAATTGTGGTTTATATACACAATGGAATATTACGTGGCAATGAGAAAGAATAAAATATGGCCTTCTGTAGCAACATGAATGGAACTGGAGAGTGTGATGCTAAGTGAAATAAGTCATACAGAGAAAGACAGATACCATATGTTTTCACTCTTATGTGGATCCTGAGAAACTTAACAGAAGACCATGGGGGAGGGGAAGAAAAAAAAAAGGTTAGAGAGGGAGGGAGCCAAAATATAAGAGACTATTAAAAACTGAGAACAAACTGAGGGTTGATGGGGGGGTGGGAGGGAAGGGAGGGTGGGTGAGGGGTATTGAGGAGGGCACCTGTTGGGATGAGCACTGGGTGTTGTATGGAAACTAATTTGACAATAAATTTCATATTAAAAAAATTAACTCATTGTACATGAATATCTTGAATTCAGGAATACTCCACTATCACATACTATTATATTCTCCTCCAAAACAATAGTTTTCAGACTCCAAGTTAAGTACCACTATGGAAAGGAAGTGCCTGTGCTCCATCCCTACTTTCTGAGTTTAGCCAATTAATGAAATTAAATTGTATATTTGAGATACACTCAGAAATCTGCTTTATAATAATATAAGAACTCTGTCCTTGAAGAGGGAATACTTTGGTTGCAGAGAAAAATCCAGAAGATGTGAAAGAGAACTTGCAAAGTGACTAGCCTATGTGGTAGTATTTATAAGTATTCAAATATAGAAGTTTGGGGTACAGAGAAACTAGCATGTGTTGCAACAATCAGAAAAGGCTTCATGTGAACATGGAAGCAGAGTGGGGCTTGTATAGGCTCTAAATATGTGAATGGAAAAGGAAAGGCTTTCCCATGTTAGGAAATATGGAGAAGCTCAGCAGTACTAACTATGGAATTTTGAACAAATAGAAATGCCAACGTTGCCCTCCAGACTTTTCTGTCAGAACCTCCCAAGGAGTGCCACAGGATGCTGTGTGTCTGTTTCTCCTAAGCCCTGGTGGTTTTGTTGTATACTTGGCTATGGTCCCTTTCTGGTTATTCCTGCCTTCTGAAGACTGAAGAGCTTTTTCTCCTTGGCTGCCTAGAAGAGCAGCCCCTACATGAAAAGTAGGTATGAAATGGACTGAAAAGGCCTGAGGAGGAAAGGGACTGGGCTTTACAGTGAAGTCCATCTTTCCTGCTCTTTCTCTTGTTTTTCGTGGAGACTTTTCAGTGTACTTTGGTTTGTGTGGTAGGAAGAATTCTAAGGTGGTCCCATGATCCCGGTGCCCTGGTGTTACGATCTGTCTGTCCTTGAGTGTGGGCAGGACTCTGCCTTACTTCTAGCTAATAAAATATGTAAACTTGATAGCATGTCACTCCTATCTACCATTCTGCTTTTGCAGATTGGAAAAAGAGATTTTCCTATAAGCCTTAAAGAAGCAAACAGCCATGCTGTGTGCTCCCTCTGGAGAGAGCCATGTGGCAGGGAACTGCAGGTGGTACCTAAGGCCTAAGGGCACCAAGATGACAGCTAGTGAGAAGCCAGGGCCCTCAGTCATATAGCTGCAAGGAAATGAATTTTTCCAACAATCTAAATGAACTTGGAAGTAGATTCTCCTTTAACTGAGCCTGCAGATGAGAGTATAGCCTAGCCAACACCCAAATTAAAGCCTAGTGAGACCCTAAGAAGAGGATCCCAATAATCTGTGCCTGGACTCTTAATCTATATATTACCTACAGACATATGAGATCAGAGACGTCTGTACTGTTTTAAGTTTCAAAGTTTGTGGTGATTTGTTATGTAGCAACAGGAAGTTAACAACCTGACTTCAGCCTAAACAAATGGAGGGGCAAAATCACAGTGGTATCTGAATAGAAGACACCACTTGACTCCCTCACTTTGTCCTCTGCCACTAGTTGTAGTTCAGCACTCATTTACATTTTTCCTTTGGTGACTTGCAAGAATGAATAATTCTGGGATGTCTGGCTGGTTCAGTTGGTAGATTGCACAACTCTTGATCTTGAGGTCATGAGTTCAAGCCCTACATTGGGTGTAGAGTTTATTTAAGGAAAAGAGAATGAGTAGTTCTATCACAGGTCAATAGCTTCTCCCTCTTCAGTTACCATTTTAAAATCTATACCATTCCCTAAAAACAATAATAAGAGAATATTATGAGCAATTATATGCCAATAAAATGGGCAATCTGGAAGAAATGGACAAATTCCTAGAAACATATACACTACCAAAACTGAAACAGGAAGAAATAGAAAATTTGAACAGACCCATAACCAGTAAGGAAATCGAATTAGTAATCAAAAATCTGCCAAAAAACAAGAGTCCGGGGCCAGATGGCTTTCCAGGGGAGTTCTACCAAACATTTAAGGAAGAGTTAACACCTATTCTCTTGAAACTGTTCCAAAAAATAGAAATGGAAGGAAAACTTCCAAACTCTTTCTATGAAGCCAGCATTACCTTGATTCCAAAACCAGAGACCCCACTAAAAAGAACTATAGACCAATTTCCCTGATGAACATGGATGCAAAAATCCTCAACAAGATATTAGCCAACCAGATCCAACAATACATTAAAAAAAATATTCACCACAACCAAGTGGGATTTATACCTGGGATGCAGGGCTGGTTCAATATCTGCAAAACAATTAACGTGATTCATCACATCAATAAAAGAAAGGACAAGAACCATATGATCCTCGCAATAGATGCAGAGAAAGCATTTGACAAAATACAGCATCTTTCTTGATAAAAACCCTCAAGAAAGTAGAGATAGAAGGATCATACCTCGAGATGATAAAAGCCATATATGAGCGACCCAATGCTAGTATCATCCTCAATGGGGAAAAACTGAGAGCTTTCCCCCTAAGGTCAGGAACAAGACAAGTATGTCCACTCTTGCCACTGTTATTCAACATAGTATTGGAAGTCTTAACCTCTTCAATCAGACAACACAAAGAAATAAAAGGCATCCAAATCAGCCAGGAGGAGATCAAACTTTCATTCTTCACAAATGACGTGATACTCTATATGGAAAACCCAAAAGATTCCACCAAAAAACTGCTATAACTGATTCATGAGTTCAGCAAAGTTTCAGGATATAAAATCAATTCACAGAAATCGGTTGCATTCCTGTACACCAACAATGAAGTGACAGAAAGAGAAATCAAGGAATCGATCCATTTACAGTTGCACCAAAAACCATACAATACCTAGGAATAAATCTAACCAAAGAGGTGAAAAATCTATACACTGAACACTATGGAAAGCTTATGAAAGAAATTGAAGAAGACACAAAGAAATGGAAAAAGATTCCATGCTCCTGGATAGGAAGAACAAATATTGTTAAAATGTCGATACTGCCCAAAGCAATCTACATATTCAATGCAATCCCTATCAAAGTAACACCAGCATTCTTCACAGAGCTAGAACAAATAATCCTAAAATTTGTATGGAACCAGAAAAGACCCCGAATAGCCAAAGCAATCTTGAAAAAGAAAACCAAAGCAGGAGGCATCACAATCCCAGACTTCAAGCTATACTACAAAGCTGTAATCATCAAGACAGTATGGTACTGGCACAAGAACAGACACTCAGATCAATGGAATAGAATAGAGAATCCAGAAATGGACCCAGAAACGTATGGGCAACTAATCTTTGACAAAGCAGGAAAGAATATCCAATGGAATAAAGACAGTCTCTTCAGCAAGTGGTGCTGGGAAAACTGGACAGCGACATACAGAAGAATGAACCTGGACCACTTTCTTATACCATACCCAAAAATAAACTCAAAGTGGATGAAAGACCTCAATGTAAGACAGGAAGCCATCAAAATCCTCGAGGAGAAAGCAGGCGGAAACCTCTTTGATCTTGCCCACAGCAATTTCTTACTCAAAACGTCTCTGGAGGCAAGGGAAACAAAAGCAAAAATGAACTACTGGGACCTCATCAAAATAAAAAGCTTCTGCACAGCAAAGGAAACAATCAGCAAAACTAAAAGGCAACCGACAGATTGGGAGAAGATATTTGCAAATAACATATCAGATAAAGGGTTAGTATCCAAAATCTACAAAGAACTTTTCAAACTCAACACCCAAAAAACAAATAATCCAGTGAAGAAATGGGCAAAAGACATGAATAGGCACTTCTCCAAAGAAGACATCCAGATGGCCAACAGACACATGAAAAAATGCTCAACATCACTCATCATCAGGGAAATACAAATCAAAACTGCAATGAGATACCACCTTACACCTGTCAGAATGGCTAACATGAACAACTGAGGCAACAGCAGATGTTGGTGAGGATGCAGAGAAAGAGGATCTCTCTTGCATTGTTGGTGGGAATGCAAGCTGTGCAGCCTCTCTGGAAAACAGTATGGAGGTTCCTCAAAAAACTAAAAATAGAACTACCCTACGACCCAGCAATTGCACTACTAGGCATTTATCCAAGGGATACAGGTGTGCTGTTTCAAAGGGACACATGCACCCCCATGTTTATAGCAGCACTATCAACAATAGCCAAAGTATGGAAAGAGCCCAAATGTCCATCGATGGATGAATGGATACAGAAGATGTGGTATATATATATAATGGAGTATTACTCGGCAATCAAAAAGAATGAAATCTTGCCATTTGCAACTACATGGATGGAACTGGAGGGTATTATGCTAAGTGAAATTAGTCAGTCAGAGAAAGACAAAAATCATATGACTTCACTCATATGAGGACTTTAAGAGACCAAACAGATGAACATAAAGGAAGGGAAACAAAAATAATATAAAAACAGGGAGGGGGACAAAACAAAAGAGACTCATAAATGTGGAGAACAAACAGAAGGTTGCTGGAGGGGTTGTGGGAGGGGGGATGGGCTAAATAGGTAAGGGGCATTAAGGAATCTAGTCCTGAAATCATTGCTTCACTATATACTAACTAATTTGGATGTAAATTTAAAAAAATAAAAAGATAAAGTTAAAAAAAATTAAAAAAACAAAACGCTTTATTGCAATGGTAGTTTTATTGTCACATAATAAAATGGTATGTGCTTAAGTGTCTTACTTCATGATCTTTTGTTTGCATTAACTCCTTTGTACTATCTCTATATATATACAAAATATTTGTATATCACCTATCTCATTGTACATGTAATTATTAAACACTGTCTTACTAAAAAAAAATCTATACTATTTCCAATATGCAAATAAATCTTAAAAACTAGAGGAACATACATTTAGATAAATAAGATTTTTGAGAACTACTTTTCACCTTATTACAGAATGTTTTCACTGCAAGAAGTAAATCATAACAGGAGATGAATCATCTAAAACAATAGAATGGGGGCACCTGAGTGGCTCTGTCGGTTAAGTGTCTGACTCTTGATTTGGTTTGTGAGCTCTCATGGTTTGTGAGCATTGGGCTCTGTGCTGGCAGCAGGGAGCCTGCTTGGGATTCTCTCTCCCTCTTTCTTGGCCCCTCCTCTGCTCTCTATTTTTCTCTCAAAATAAATAAAAACAAAAACCAATAGGATGAGGAGCACCTGGGTGGCTCAGTGGGTTAACCGTCTGACTCTTGATTTCCGTTCAGGACTTGATCTCAGGAACTGTGCTGACAACACGGAGGATGTCTGGCTTGGGATTCTTTCTCTCCCTTGCTCTCTCTCTCTCTCTCTCTCTCTCTCTCTCTGTCCCTCCCCTGCTCATGAGGGCGCACTCTCTCTCTCAAAATAAATAAATAAAGATTTTTAAAAAAATTTTAAAAAGGGTGAACAATTTCCATTGTTAATATTGTCCAATATTCTACCAGTCCTTTTATATTTATATATATGCAAAATTGGCATCATGTATCCTTTAGAACCAGCATTTTTAATCAACATTATACCATGCATGTTTTATAAGTTATTTAACAATCTTTGACATCATCGTTAGTTTTATAATTTTTTTATATGCTATTCCATCTTACCTGTTTGATTTAACTGTTTTAACCAATCTGGATAGAGGTAGAATTTGAAGGGATTTTTAATTTTTTCAGGGGTGTCTGGCTGGCTCAGTCAGAAAAACATGCAACTCTTAATTTTTGGGTTGTGAGCTCAAGACCCACATCAAGTGTAGAGATTACTAAAAAAATAAATAATAAACTTATAAAATAAAAAAATAAAAATAAAATTTTCCAACAGGTGAGGGATTGGGTAAATATTAATTGGGCATCAATTTTGCTCTGAACCACATCAAAATTGTCAAACTTAAAAAGCCTCACCTGGTGATCTCATTAGAATGGAGATTCTAATTTAGATTCAGAATCAGGTCTGAGTAAGGCCAAAGTTCTTATTTCTACCATGCTTGGAGATAAAACTGATGCTCCTGGTCCTTGAATCACACTTTGAGTAGCAAGAGACTGGGTAAGGGAGAGACTAGAACTAATAACTAACTTGGAATTAAAGGCCTGGCCCAGGGCAGACACAGTGGCAATGGACAGTCAAAGAAGCTGATGAATATTTCAAAAGAACGAACAATACAACCTCATGACAAAGTGAATGTAGAGCATAAGTGTGGGAGAAGCGTTAAAATCATGTGCTTCTTGTCCCCAAACACTTCAAGATTAGAGACACTCTTCACAGAAACAAAGACAATCTCAAAAGACTCTGGTGAAGTTGATTTTGGCCATCTTGAATAGGATGTAAGAGTAGCTTATTGTTGTGGGTTGAACTGTGTCCCCCCAAAAGATATGCTGAGGTCCTAACCCTGGGTACCTGTGCAAATGATCTTATTTGGAAAGAGGGTGTTCGCAGATGAAGTCAAATTAAGATGAGGTCATACCAGATTAGGGTGGGCCTAAACTCCAATGACAGGTGTCTTTCTAAGGAGAGGATGAGTTAGAGACATGGATCTGCACAGGGAATTCGATCATGTGACAACAGAGTAAAGGCAGGAGTGATACAAGCTGCAACCCAAGGAATGTCAGCAATAATAAGAAGCTAGGAAGAGGCAAAGAAAGATACTTTCCCAGAAACTTCAGAGGGAACGCTGCCCTTCCTACACATTGATTTCAGACTTCTACCTTCAGAACCACAAGAGAATATTTTCTGTTGTTTTAAGCCATGCAGTTTGTGATATTTACTATGGCAGTTCTAGGAAACTAATGCGGTTATCTAACTGTTAAGGTGTGAAAACAAATGGAAGTATGAGATTGAAGAACACACTTGTCAGAGATAGTGGTGCCAATTTTAGAAACTTTAGAATAGAGATTATAGTTCACGTTTAAATAGCTCAAGCCACTAAGAAAAGAAGCACAGAGAAAGAAGAATTGACAGCCTAGTCTTGAAAATCACTCTCAGTAGAGGAAACTGAGCAGGGAAGTCTGGTAACCCCAAAAAGTCATTTAACGTCTCTAAGTCCCACTATCCAATTCTGTATATAAAAAAAAAAAAGGCTGGATTCAAAAATCTTTGAGTTCTTTTGCAGCTCTATTATTTTACATCCCTCATTAAGCTACTACTTCGCCTAGACACTGGGAAGCTAAGAAGCAATAAGAGAGTACAGAGTATGTTTGGTGATAATGACAACAATAGGAATACTTTGTATTGTGTCTTTCTGGGGAGTTCAAAACATTTTTATCTATAATATACTATTAATCCTAACACCTTCACTATGAAACAGAACAAGCATTATCATCATTTAAAGGATAAAGAAACCGAGACACGGGAGAGTTAAATGAAAAAGGTTCTTCGGTGTAATATATTGTGTGAATGAGGCAGAATGCTTATCAGGAGAAAAACTAATGACAATATAAAGAGCATAGAAATACTGGTAGGAGACGCATCACATTCTTCCACCCTCCCTCCCTCCGTGCCTCTTTTTCTCCCTCCTCCCTTCCTCTCTCCTCTAAATTACCTTGTCCCTATTTGTAAAAATAGATTTTGGCTACAGAATATTTGACACTCAACAAAAGAGAAATAATTGACATGTTGGGTGATCAGGGAAATAGGTATTTTTCTTCCTGGTTATTTCAAAGGTTTTCCTTCTTAGGGTTAATGAATAAAGAATAGTTATGTTAGATCCTCTATCATTTCTGTAAAGCTGTCAGTTTTCTCCAGTCTTTGAGGACTGGGGCAGCTATCAATGGTATTTTACTTATGGAAAGGAACTACAGAGCTGGCAAATCCATGTCGTGAGAGTTGGGCCTCATTTTGTTCTTTAGAAAGAGTCAATTCTTAAGCTGTCTTACCCCTTCAAAAGAGACATTCCTGATGTGCCTCAACAAAGTATTAAAATTTTACCCCTTCTTTCTATAATTGCATTCTTTGGGGTGCTGTTACCTGAAAGTTGAAAAACAACCACCACCATCGGACAATTTGTACTAAAACACACACAGGTCACCAGCAACCATAACTTTGTATTGGCTGAACCATCTTAAGAGCAAATTACACGTAAAAATAATGGCACGCCTTGCATGCGCTAAATTGTGGATTACACATAGTTAAAAGTGCTTTGTTTAAAAAGCTGTCAGAGAGGAATTTTCATTCTTTCATTTGCCTTTGAAGGGTGATTAGCCTGCAGCAATCTCAGCTATATTTTCTCCACGATGACACAATAACAATCCCAAGTGATACACCCCCCCCCGAATGCTTGGAAATTGGGTTAGGCTGCAGGAACCTGAGACCCAAAACCCAGTGGCTTAAACATCCTGCCACAAAGCCCCATCAGTGATGGATGGCTTTCTAACATGGTTTTCTAGTGGTGCTTCCCTGGAGGTACTCCCTTCTTCTCCCCCTCTCGACTACTAAATACCAAGGACTGACAAACAACACTAAGGACAAAGCTGGTAGTGCCACCACCAGTCAGTGAACTGTTGGTTTCTTGACATGCTACACTTTCATAAAAGCTATAAAATAAGACAAGTGTTATCATCATTTAAAACATGTAAAAACTGGGGCGCCTAGGTGTCTCAGTCGGTTAAGCATCTGACTCTTGATTTGGGCTCTGGTCACGATCTCACGATCGTGAGATCAAGCCCTGCATCTGGCTGAGCATGGAGCCTGCCTAAGATTCTCTCTCTCTCTCTCTCTCTCTCTCTCTCTCTCTCTCTCTCCCTCTCTCGCAAAAAATAAAAAAAAAAGTGAAATAAAATAAAAATAAAAACATGTAAAAAGATGGGGAAGGGGCAGCTCTGCTCTTTTTGCTTCGATATTTTATTCATTTTAGAGATGCCAAATCAGAAATACACACGACTCCAAGGGTTTCTGTAGCACCCTTAATAATTATCGGAAAGTGAAATGTTAGCTATTATTCTTATTACTGTTGTTATTATTCTAGAAATGGGTAGTGGGCTCAGAAGTCATGAAAATGGAATCCACCTTTCCATAGCAAATGTGATTATAAAAGCACATGACCATTTATATATGGTCATGTATATATCCGATTTATCTAACCAGCTTGGTGCCCTTAATGGCTTTCTCTTCTCCTATAATATGAACTCAGAACACTCTATAAAAGGTTCCTCACCCAAGGAATACTTCTCTAGGATCCCCTTTTGGATAATATGCCTCTAATTGAGCTGGGTTTCCTAGGCATTGAGCTGGGCACAGAGGTAAATTGTGCTGCTATGAGTAATGGTGATAATAATGATAGCTATAATTCATTAAGAATTTACAGTGTGCCAGATGCCCCATTAACCACTCTATTTTCATTTTCTTATGTAATTTCACAACAACCCTACTGGAATGTACCATTATTACTTCCAGTTTCCATAAGGAATTTTAGGCTCAGAAAGGTTAAACCACTTTTCCCGTGATCATCACGGAACTGCCTCATTCTGAGTAAAAACAGACTCTGAGAAGCAAGAGCATAGTTAAAACAGTAAGACAGAAAGCTTGAACTGGATGAGAACTGTAAGACCAGCCATATGTTAGCTAAGACAAATTCAGATCATGGAGCCTTGAGAGGTCCCTTGAAGCTCTAGATTTACACAGGCTCCCGAGCCTCAAGTTTCAAGTTCTTGGCCTCCGTGCACCACAAGACTCCACAGCCCGGCCCTGGCCCGCAGCTGTGGTATGATTCTGAGCAGCTGGGGACTGTCCCTGGCCCACTGATGAAGATCACCATCAGTAGTAGTTCCTATCTTCTTTGCTTCTTGCCAAGCCACGCTGATAGTCTAACAATAATGTTAGTTGCAGAGAATCACAGCATTTTTAGGGACTCCTCTTTCCATGCTGCCTTCAGGTCCTGCATCACAATTTCAAAAAATAATCATAACTTATCCTTTTAAGGTTGAATTGGACTTTTAGAACCACCTAAAATCATTGAGATCTAGGCCTGATGAAAAAGGTACAGCTGGGTAAATTCTGAATACTACCAACAAAAAAAAAAAGTTCACCATAAAGTATGATTTATTCTAAGGGCAATTCCCAAAGTGGAGTTTTGAAGATGTTTAGAATGAGAGCATCATTACTGGGCTCCACATGTGGCATCTCAGAACCACTGTCTGGATATGCAACTCTCAATGGGTGTGTTAAACAATCAGAGAATCTTTTTTTTTTCCTTTCTAACGTTTACTTATTTTTGAAAGAGAGAGAGATAGCGTGCATGAGCAAGGGACGGGCAGAGAGAGAGGGGGACAAAGGATCTGAAGTGGGCTCTGTGCTGACAGCAGAGAGCCCAGTGTGGGGATCAAACTCACGAGCCTTAAGATCATGACCTGATCTGAAGTTGGACGCTTAACCGATGGAGCCACCCAGGCGCCCTGATCAGAGAATTTTGATTCCACTGACTTTTCTTACCAGGCAAACTAAACGTTCTCTCTTGATGGATCTTGCTTGACATAAACATTTACTGATGTCTACTGAATGATAAGGAGCCAGACATCCAATATATTATCATATATTTTTCTCACAACAGCCCTGTGAAGTTTGGGTTGTTATCCCATTTTACAGAGAAGGGAACTGAAATTCATAAGCAAGCCTTCTGCCACACACTTCTTTGGTAGAATTAGTATTTAAACGCAGGTCATGCTACGGAGAATGTCTTCTTCAACTATTCACAACTGCTTCAGCCCTGGCCTTTCCCGGAAGTTCCTCTCCAAGAAGAATTATTTGGGGGAAAACACAGTACTCCCTCATTTATCAATCAATCAAGTGCAAACATATGTCATAACCTCTTAAGAAGAAAGTGATTTTTTTAGACTCAGCAACTGAAGTTCTTTTACTTCACAAATATTTATGACCTATATTAGATATCTTTACTTCTCTAAGAAATAACAAGAAATGATGTGATTTATTTTCGATGAGGTTTTAAGATTGTTTAAAAGCTCTTACATTTAGAGGATGGTACCTGAATCACAGATTGTATATTATTCCCAAGTCTCATTAGTGTTTTCAAGGAGAAAGTCATCCTTATATCTACCAGCCAGTAGAGTATCTGCCAATAGAATTTATAGTGCAAGAGTGACCATTAACTCCTACTGCTTTAAAGCACATTTTCTCTTAGAGACCTTGACAGTTTAGACAGAGAGCAAAAGCTTCATTTATTGACTTCTAGTTGAAGAAGATGAAAAGGGTATTTTGAAAAATACTAATAAAAATAAAGGTTGAATCATATAAGCCTTCAAGGAAGAAGATAATAATACTGTGCATAGGTCAGTTATATATTTTTCCTTGGGATTAAATATTATATATTATATTAAATGCCTGAAGGTATTAACAAAAACATCCTTAAGCCTTATAAAATCAGACTTGACACTATCTAAGGCAATATTTTCAACCTGATGTTTACAAGTCTCAAGCACATTGTTAAATCAATTTAGTGGGTCATGAATAGCATTTTTCTTAAAAGGAATAGAATGCAATAGGTTATAAAAGAAAATATTAGAACAGAATACAGCACATCAGCCTGCATAACACATGGTAAAGTTAAATTTTATATTATTAATGCAAACTCCATATTTGCTGCTACTTCTCCATCAAATAAGACAATGAATAGTGCTTGGCACATATTAGGCAATAGATAAACATTTGTTGCCATATGAATGAATATGTGTGTGTAGGTACATAGATTTTTATTAATCTTTTATACTGGATCAAAATGTAAAATGTACTTTATATAGTACTTTTTATTGTAGGGCAGGATAAAAATTTTGGAAAATATTATATTGTGTGTTATATATACACACATACATGTACATGTGTTATATATACATACGCACATACATGATAGTCGTATATACAATGTTTTAGATCCAGTTTCCCAGAAGCAGTCTGCGATAGGAGTTCCTGGGCAAGTGATATATGGAGAGTGTTTTTAGGAGACACCTGTAAGGGTCGGGGAGAAGCAGGACAAGGAGGTGGAGAGAAAGCAAAGCAAAGCTGTGGTTTCGGAAGTCTAACTGCCCACTTTTCTCCAGGAAAGGCCGTTCCCATCAGCTGAGGGTAATCCCTCTCCAGAGAAGGAGGCAGTGATAAGCCAGACTCCTCCCAGACTAAAAGCTGATGATTATCCATTCATTTCCTCAACACCTACTTACTGAGCACCTGCTCCATGCCACAAATGGTGTTAAACTCTCGAATCTGACCCCACCTCATGGAGATTATAGTTTAGTAGGTCAGCGCCCAATTGCGATTTTTAAAAACATAGACTACATGTGATACTTTATACTAAGAAAAAGGACCATTCACACCACAAATCAGATTCCTTGGAAAATCCTCACGTTTCTCTCACTTCTTAAGTTTCCTGCACTTCTCTCATTTTTCACAGTGAAACCAGCACATGCATTTAGAATGAGGTGACATGAATGTGAAGGTATATATTAAGTGTGATTAGCAGCCTAGAGGAATTTTGCAAATACCAGTGTTTCCTTAAAATATGTAAAGTGTGTTACAACTTTAAAGTTTGCAGTTGTAAGAATAGCTATACGAAGTGGCAAAAAACAAACAAACAAACAAACAAAAATGTCAACTATGCTATTGACATGGAAATAAAAAAGTTACATTTCTAAAGAAAAGAATTTAGCAACATCTGAACAAAGCTAACCAAGCAAAACAATTTCTAATCTACTGTTGGCTTCCACATGTTCCTCTAATTCTTGGTGATATTTTTAATATTTGGGTGATTAAAATAATAAGGTACACAACCTAATTCTGGGCTTGTGGACATACAGTAATATTGAAGAACAGTGAAAAAGTTACCACTTATTCTCATTCGTATACTATCTTTATTTCATTACTGTTTTTTTCAGCAATGCCTCAAGAATTTCTCCCTCGCTGGTCAATCCGAGCCCAAAATATAGATTTAATTATGTCACTCACCTACTCCAACACTATCACTATCTGTGGCTCTTTTACAGTCTGGAACCAACATACCTTTGGTCCCCTACCAGTTATCTCACACTGAACTTAAACCCTGCCTGGGTCCCTGTTCTTTTAACTGACTTCCTCTAAGAACTAAAGCCATTTGTCCTCCTTTAGAATCACCCCTACCCCAACCCTAGGCTCTGAATCCAACTCTGACCTAAATCAAAAAGCATAGCAAACATAGTGGATTTATGGTCCCCTAATTCACCTCAGGGAATTGAGGATTAATGACCTTATTTCCTGCCTAACTCTGACCTTGTGGTCTGTATTAGTGCTTCTCAAATTTCCTGTCCATACCCATGTACTCTTACTTGAGTAGGTAGACGTACAGCTTGCAATTCTGCATTTCTAACAAGTTTCAGGTAATACCAGAGCTTCCAGTCTGCTTTTGGAAGAGCAACATCCCGTATACTAATTCTCAAACTTGTCTGCACCTTGGAATCACTCCCTGGACCTGGGTCCCATCCCCAGATATTCTGACTTCATTGGAATGGGGTGAAACCTCATCATCAAATTTCCCCCAGTTGATTCTAATGCACAGCAAACTAGTCTAATATATACCGTAGTTCTGATAATTAGGTCCTTGATTATTCTACTTTGCCTGAGATCTAGTCTCAGTAGCCCACACAATATGGTTATTGCCATTCTAACTTTCTCCTTCCCCAACCACTACTCTTGGATCAGACACTGGAGCTCTTTCCCTGAAAATCACTAAATTTTTAAATATTTTCTTGCTGATGATAGGGCCTGCCTGCCTAGATCTTTGAATCTAGGCTGTGAGATTTCCTATCACAGCAGATTTCTCCTACCCATCCAATATTTTTTATGTGGCATTCTATAATATTCCATAGTCACATAAGAAATATTTGATGACATGAATTTAAAAAGGAATCATTTATTAATTCAATTAAATCCTTACCGAGTATCTCTCATGTATTAGACAGTTTTCTAGGATCCGAGGATGCAGAATTAAACAAAACAGACCAAGTAAAGCCCCTGGCCTATTGACACTTACATACTAATAAGAAAGACAGATAATAAGCAAATAAAGTGGCACCTTGGTGGCTCCGTCCGTTGAGGGACCAACTCTTGATTTCCACATGGGTCTTGGTCTCGTGGTTCATGAGAACAAGCCCTGCATCAGGCACTGATGATGACAGAGCCTGCTTGGAATTCTCTCTCTCCCTCTCTCTCTGCCCCTCCCCTGCTCATGCTCACTCTCTCTGTCTCTGTCAAAATAAATAAATAAACTTAAAAAAATAAGCAAATAATACAAATAAACTGAGTTCAAGTGGTGACAAAAATTATGAAGAATAAACAGAGTAAATGGATAAACAATGACAGAGTCTGATATTTCACATAGGATGGTCTAAGAATCATTTCCTCCAGAGGCAATATTTGAGCAAGACCACAATGAGGCTAGGGGAAAAGCCACACACATATCTGGGAGGGAGAAGACTGTCGGCAGAGGGAAGCAACACAGTGAAAAGCTCTGAGTGGCCAATTTGGAGTGTTTGAGGCAGAGTAAGAAGACTATTGTGGGTGTAGCTGAGTGAGTAAGGGGGCTGTGCAGGAGGAAGGGTATAGGTAGACAAGGGCCAAGATTAGAGATGATCAGATCAGATAAAGTCAGGACTTTTGTTTAAGTAAAATGTGAAGTCTTTGGAGGTACTTGAGAAGAGGATTTTAAAAAGGACTGACTTGGGGTACCTGGCTGGTTCAGTTGGGGGGAGCCTGCAATTCTTGATCTAGGGATTGTGAGTTCAAGTCCCATGTTGGGTGTAGAAAGAAAGAAAGAAAGAAAGAAAGAAAGAAAGAAAGATGGAGAGAGAGAGGAAGGAAGGAAGGAAGGAAGGAAGGAAGGAAGGAAGGAAGGAAGGAAGGAAAGGGGGGAGGGAGGGAGGGAGGGAGGGAGGGAGGGAGGGAAGGAAGGAAGAGAAGAAAGAAAGAAAGAAAGAAAGAAAGAAAGAAAGAAAGAAAGAAAGAAAGAAAGAAAGAAAGAAAGAAAAGAAAGAAAAGAAAGGAAGAAGGGAGGAAGGAAGGGGGATGGAGGAAGTTAAAATAAAATAATAAATAAATAAATAAATAAATAAATAAATAAATAAATAAAAAGGACTGATGTGACTATCATTGATTTTTTTTTCATCAAAATGCATTTGATAAGATACCCTAGTGTTTTTGGTTGCCTATGAATATGCATGGGAGTGTTTATCACCCCATATCATCTTTTACTTTTTCCCAAGTGTTTAATGGTTAGACAACTATTCTTCAATTCTGTAGTCCCAATATACAGAGAGATGCAGAGAGCCTTTATTTTACATCTTTGTAAAATCCTCATTTCACTTTCTAAATATAAATATGGATGAGGAAACCTCTCCTTTAGGTGGAATATTCCAATCCCTCACACATCCTATTTGCATACCTAACTGGCATCTCAAACTTAATACAGTCAAAACAGAGCCATCGATTTTCCTCTAACAAACCTACTCTTATCCATTTCAGTAAATTGCACTATTGCATATCCAGTTGTTCAGGTCAAAACTGAGTTGCCTTCTTAGATTCCTCACATCTAGTCCATCATTAAGACTCATGGGCTGTACCTTCATAATGTTTCATGAGCCGACCACTTTCACCACCTCTACTGCTACAACCTGAAGCCCTACTACCACTTGCAGGGGTGCGAAGAATCAAGGGTTGAGTTTTTGACATGTTAGGTTTGAGGAATCAGTCAGAACCCCCAAATGGCAATGAAGCTGGTAGTGACATAATGACTATGGAATTCAAGAGAGAGGTCTGGTCTAAAGATATACATTTGAAAAACTTGTGGGTGTCAGTGATATTTAAAGCTGTAAGATGACATGAGATCACCCAGGGAGTATTTAAAGACAGAGAAAATGTCCCAGAACTGAGTCTTCCAAAACTGAGTACTCCAAGAAAGGAGACTGGAGAAGAGTCCCGAAGAGGTAGTGGGAGAATCCAGAGAAAAACGTGTTCTGGAAGCTAAGGCAAGAAAGTGTTTCAAAAGGAAGTGATCAATTGTGTCAAATACTGTTTATAGATTAGGTAAAATGAAGACTAATAATCTACCACTGAACCCAATCGACTATGATACCTGCCTGGACTACTGCAATGGCTTCTTAATCTATCTTCCTGCCTCTTGTCTTGCCTACTTGCCTACTTACAGGCCAGCTATTTCTCTAAAGCTTGATCTCCTCAGATCATTTCCCCACTACAAATCCTCCAATGACAACTCGTCGCAAATGGACTGAAAACAGGCAAAGTCATCCATCATCTCGCTTCTGCCTACATTTTTGAACTCCTTCCCCTTTAAAGTATCCCTGCTATGTTGCAACCAAGTTAGCCTTGACTTCCACTCCGGAAAACAGACACTGTTGATGCCCAACCGTAGCCTCCCTGCAGCTGAAGAGTTTTCAGCATACTGACAGTTTCCTATCTTTAGCACCCATGTTTCTCTTTTATTTGCCTGAGGACTTTCTTTAGCTCTTCAGGAGTTTTCTGGGCCTCCACAGGTACAACCTGAAAGTGCAAGAGAGTAAAACCCTGAGGTTAATACTTAGCCAGTGGGAAATGGGAGAAGGCAGTTGGGAGGCCTAACCTCTCAGCCCTCTGGTTAGAATGATTGGGAGGTGAATTCCAATCTGTTTCTCTAAAGAACTCCACTCCAGAGGAAATAAGCCCCCCGTTATCCATAGCAGTGAACCTCTAATAACACAGCCTTTATTGGTTTTTCTTTCTCCTTGTCCACTTTCTCCATTTCCTCTCTGGTGCTTCCTGGGTGACCTCCCAAATAAACTACTTCTACCCTGTCCTTACCTCAGGGTCCATTGTGAGAAACCCAAACTAAAATACCTATCAAGCTACTTCCCATTCTTGGGCTTTTGCAAGGTGCTCTGCCTTCAACTTAGAAAGCTCTTAGCTCAAACCTTTGCATAATGTCTTTCTTATATCAATGGGCTTCAATCTGAGTGTTTCATCCTTAAAGAGCCTCCCTGACTGTCTGACTTAAATAGCCTCCACCAGTCCTGCCATTGATGTCACATCTTCTTCGTAACATTAATCGGTGTTAAAAGTCATCCTTTTATCATTTCATGAGTTTATTGGCTGTCTTGTTTCTTCCCTTCTCATGTTCAGCACACAATCCCCCCCATACATTCATGACACACAAGGCCATAAGCATTCCTTAAAGGCACAAACTCTTTCTGCCTCCTTGCTTCAGTCCTGAAAACAGTACCCAGACTAGAGAAATCCATCAGTATCTGTAGTCTGACTGACCTAAGGCCTTCTTTCTCACCCTGGAATACAGGTACTCTTCCCATGTCTGCTCACTATTGAACAGGGAATCTGTGTTTATATATCCAATAAGCATGAAATATGCCATTTCTTCCAGGAATATAAATTAGATCAGAAAAAAGTATGTGTATGTAGGTGTGTAAGAAAGCATTAAATCATTTACTTTTCAATAATTAAAAATTTTATTGTTATATTTAAACAAACAGATATCTTATGGAGTAACATGAGAGGTTCTCATGGGCTTTCATGATAAAATGAGTGTTCATGTCCCTTGCTTTAGGGGTACTTAGATGGGAAAGTCTGAAAGCCTTCCTCTAAGGGAATCACATTCTAATTGGAAAAAGGGAAGAAACTCTAATGGGAATGGACGGCTACACAAGCTATCCCTAATTTTTTTTCCTAAGCTTTTCCCCTGTTCTCAGGAGCCTTAAAGCCATTACCCATACTTCCCCATTTTCTGGCCCAGTTTTCCCCAAACTGAGTTCCCTAGAACCATTAACTTCTGTTCTCTAGAGATTAAAGAAAATCTGTGCTCAAAGAAGATTGGAAAACACCACATTAAGCCTCCTTAGAACCTTTAATATACTAATGTGCATTTTCTTACACCAAAGAGAGGGACCACGTATATGGCCTTCACCCAAACTTACTTGACCCTGAAATCCTTTTTAGAGTTTTTTGAAATCAGATTGGGAAACACTGTGCTGACCTATGAGGAAGAGGATGGCATTTCAAATCCTGAGCACATTGCCTCGTCAGGTACCATGCTAAATACTTTTCCTATGAATTTGTGTATGTATAAGGTAAATGAGTGATTATTTATCTTTCTTATAATCCTCAAAAAAAAAACCACACACACACACACACACACACACACACACACACACACACCCCTTCAAGGTAGGAATTATAATTTTCAGTTTCTAAAGAGAAAACTGAGAAGTAAAATAATTTGACCCAGGTTCCACAGCTAGTAAGTAGTAGGGAAAGAATTTGAAACCATGTTGGTCTGGTTCCAAGCGCCCTCTTTCTATTTAACACAGCTGAAAAGGAGCTGGAAGGAGCTTCTGCTGAAGCTAAAGAATAGGATTTCCAGATGTCCTCTTCAAAAATAAGGGAGTTGGCAAAGGGGAGGTGGTGAATAAGAATTTAATAATTTAAAATTACTGCTTATTTGAGCTGGTGTTTTTTATTTGCTGTTTGTAAAATATTTATTTATGATATATTCTTCCGAGAAATAATTATTTTTAAACCATTTCATGGAATTTTGAAGAAAACTCAAAATTTCAGTTTGAATTTGTTTTATATGATCAGTCCACACATGGTTCAATACACTGAAAATTGAATTTTTTCCCTATGGAAGTATTTAAGAGTGAAATCATGCAGATTTCTAAAGTAATTATGAAAATATTAACTTAAAGTTAAACATACAGTAGTATAGCTGGTATAGGGGACAAGGGCAGGCCACCCCAAGACAGGCCACTTTGGCATGAATGTTATTTTGACTTAAAAGCAACTAAAACTTAACAGATTCAGGAAAAGCTCTTTAACCCCAGCCCCCACCAACCACCTGCCTATACCAAGAAGAGAACTATCAATAGAAATTCCTCTTAATAAACTTATCTGCATAATAGCTCAATCTTTGTTTTCCAAACATCTCCTCTCATCTTTCTGTTAATGGTCATTCTCCTCTTTGTAACCTCAGATCTCTACTCTTCTTCTAGCTCATACAAGCATCATGTTGCCTCACTGTCTTTGGAATTTCCATGTCTATATGGATTCCCTGCATGTATACTCTCTCTCTTTTTTTTAAGTTTATTTATTTATTTTTGAGAGAGAGAGCGTGAGTGAGGAAGGAACAGAGACAGAGGGAGACAAAGAATCCCAAGCAGGCTCTGCACTGTCAGTGCAGAGCCCAACATGGGGCTCGAACCCATGAACTGTGAGATCATGATCTGAGCCGAAATCATAAGTCAGACACTCAACCAGCTGAGCCACCCAGGCCCCCTGTATGCAAACTAAAAATTTGATTTTCTCCTATTAATCTGTCTCATGTCAATTTGATTCTTAGTCAGCTAGAAGGATCTTGAATGGTTGAGGAAATTCTTCCTCCTCAACACTTGTGTACATCGTTTGTTGGCCTAAGCAAGCACCTTATAAAAGGTACAACATTTGTCTATATACCAAAGTTAATATCATATACATGTTTTTAATTCAAATTTTTAAAAAGTCTACATAATTTTTTAAGCTTTCACATGCTCTCTGATTATTTTTCCATTTTACCAGACAGACCACAAAAATATAGGACTGTGTACTTCCGGTGAGTAGACATTTGACAACCCTATTTCCCAATTCGTTGAGAAATAATTTTTTTAAATAAGAAGACCAGTTTTTCTGATTGTAGAATAAGCTAAGTGACATCACTGAACAGCCCAAGTTCAATGTCCAAGTCTTTACCTTTCTTCTTCCATTCCATATATTTTTATACCAGGAGACCTTGAGCTAGATATATCCCTGTCCCTATAACAGCTATAGGTCAATTTGATGACCTAACAAATGGTTGAGGAGTTGATAGCACATTGTTGGGGTAAACAATACAATCCTCTCACTGAGTAGCCATTTATACACTGTTTCACAGTTGATTATTTTCTGGCATCCTTTAGGGAAGCAAATAGAATGGTTACATTCTTCCTTTCAAAAGAACCTATCACTAAACACTCTGAAAAAGAAAGCAACTGAGTGAAACTGTGGAGACCTGGCTGGCTCCAAGTGAGTGACTTTAGGCTGGTCATTTAACCTCTCAGGCTCCCCATTTCCTTATTTGTAAAAGGAGGCTGTTTGCATCACTCAAAGTGTACCTAAACCTCTACAATTTCCAACAGTCTATGATTCTTTGACTCACTTCTCCAAAGTATGCTACATCTTCTCTGCTGTCCTGTCTGTATCTCACCTTCCTCTTTATTTTTAATTTGCAGGAGTTCTCAAACAGAGTACTAAGGAATGGTATAATAGAGTTCAGTTCAACAAGAGTTTATTGAGCACTTATCAATGTGGCAGCTCTGTCAAACATTTTATCATACTTATTTTTACCAGCAACCTGGATAAGAAAATACCATTCTTTCCATACTGTATTCAGATTTTTCATGCAACTGTTAAGGAGCAAATTGGGATATAACCCAGATTTCCTTACCTGGAATGCAGATTCCACTATACTGCAATTGAATGTCTTTTTGTTGTTTAATTAAACAAAATTTGATATATATATTTTTTTTTTGCAGAGCCATTTTCGTTTCGTTGCTATCTGAGCTTTGGCTGGTATTATTAAAGTAGAAAAGTCATAAAGAAATCATCTAAGAGCCATTCTTTTGCCTTAATCTCCCATACTTCTCAGAAGTTCTTACTCTTATACTTGAAATTTTATTTTTTGTGATTTTTTTAAGATTTCTTTTTTTAAATTATTTTTATTTTTAGAGAAAAAGAGAGAGTGTGTAAGTGGGGGGAGAGACAGAGGGAGAGAAAGACAGCATCTCAAGCAAGCTCCACGCTCAGCACAGGGCCTGACTCAGGGCTTGATCCCATGATCCTGGGATCTTGACCTGAGCCAAAAGCAAGAGTCCCACACTCAACCGACTAAGCCACTCAAGCACCCTTATAGTTGAAAATTTTAAAGGAAGGTATAAAATACTCTTCGAACCAGTCTCAAAATATGATCTGAACCAGGTTGTCAGCATTTTGTCCTTGAAGTCACCCGTTCTCAAAAGTTGTCCTTGCCCTAACCCCTCACCCCATATCTGTGAAAGTAATAATATCTTGCATTTGCATGGCAGAGAATTTTAGCAAGACACACTGACATCCTAAGAGTGAGCCCCAACCTGTAGAAGAGGTGCAAGAACCAAAGATAGGAGATCCACGGTGTAGTCCATTTGAAGTACTAATAGGCAGTATGACCTTTAGCAAAGTCTTTAGGCTTAAGAAAAGAAGAGGTGGCTTGTGCTTAAAACCTTTTGAGCACCTTGTATCTCTCACATTCAATCACATACTTTTGAGTTTTCAGAGTACCTATCAATTAGGTATTAATACATGTACAGCACATTCTTTCTTTTTTTAATATGTGAGTACATCCCAATAAAAAATTGCAGCATTACAGTTCTAAAATGTGCTTCAACTACTCCTCCTCCATATTAAACCTAGAGGTCATCACTATTATCCATTTTAAGTATGTCTTCCAGAATATTTCTGTGCATTTCCATATATATACAAATATATATAAAAATATAGTAGGGTTTAAAGGTGTCATTTTTTTTAAACTTCACAGTATGTATTAACTATCTTTCTATATCAGATTATATTGATCATCTTTATTCTCTACAACTATTACCTAGTATTTCATAATATGAATGCACTCTATCCCATAAAATTCTTTTTCCTTTGCTTGACAGTTTTTTTCCTATAGTAAAGAATGAGGCATTGGACATCCTAGCATGGATGTCTTTGATCATATGGATGGTATTCCTTTGGTTAGGTATTAAGATAAAATTTATTTTTAATATGCTGCCAATTCATCCTCCAAAGTCACTGAACCAATTTACTCTTCTCACCAGTAGAGTCTTAGGGAACCCACACCCTAGCCGATATTTGATTTCATCAAAAAAATCCAGTCAAACTAAGGGGTAAAACTTATCTCATCTTTGATTTCAATCATTCTTTTCTGTATACTAGACCTTCTCATCACAGTTTCTGATCTCTGCCCCTCCCGACTCCCCTACAGGGGTTTGGCCAGTGCTCTTCCAGTAACTCTTTCCTCAGGAATGACTCTGGTATCACTTGCCTTAGTACAAATGTGACTCAATTAGCTACTATTCTTAAGGATATTTGTGTTTCAAGCTTCATCTCTAATTGCAGGATAAAAGACTGTGGAGCAATTTAAAGAATTATATAAGAGAAGAATTATTTCTTGGATGAGGGGGCTTTCATAGCTCTAGAAATCACACTATTAAAGGTCCTGGACCAGATCCACTAGAAATGACTTATTGATCTGTGTAAAATCGTGATGTTCTGGTTAGAAAACACTTGTTTATGCCAATTACTATTCAGATTATCTCAATATGAGAGAATTCTCCAAGGAGCAAATGCACTAAACTCTCTTCTGAAAGGCAACATGGTACGGCTATGGAGGGGAGATGAAATACTAGAATTCTGCAACAAGATTCATTTATATTAACAGAACCCTCATGGAAGCATGATTGTATAATTACAGATCAGAAATATTTCCTCCGAGTTTATAAGAGGAGACAAACATTTCCACCACTCAGCAGGTCCATTCTCGGTTTAATAAAGCTCTTCTGGGGGTGCCTGGCTGGCTCAGTTGGTGCAGCATGCAACTCTTGATCTTGGGGTTGTGAATTCAAGCCCCACTTTGGGTGTAGAGATTACTTAAAAATAAAATCTTTAAATAAATAAATTAGTTAATTAATTAATTAAATCATTTTTGAAAAAATAAAGCTCTTCCTAATTTTTTGATAGCAAATATGCTGCCTCTCAGGAGTGCCTTTGGGTCTAGAATTCAGTTTGAAGAAGCATCTGACTCCAAGCTCTCTGGACCTCAAATTTCTCTTAAATAAAGGTAAAATGCCTTACCAGCCTCACAGGAGGGTAAGAGATGAAAATGCTATGCAATATGTGAAAGCACTTTTATCAACTGTAAAATAGAGGCTGGAATTATTATTAGGTAAATAAACAAGTAAAACAGTATTTTTGAATACCTACCCATGCCTGAGACATTCACGTTCACAAAGATCTTGTGAGATAAATATTGTCGTTCCCAAAAAAAAGTAGAGTCTCAGAGAAATTGAATATCATATTTAAGTAAACTTAGCACCAACAACAAAATTTACATAAAATCTTTCTGAGTCTAAAATATAGATACTACCCAGCACATAATCTACCTTCATCATTCTACAGTGTATCACACCTAGTAGGTTGAGTAACTGTATTTTAAGTGAATACATATATGAAAGTTTACATTGTGTTCATTTTCTATTTTTATTTTATTTTTATTTTTTAAGGTTTATTTATTTTTGAGAGAGATGGGGGGGGGGCAGAGAGCAAGGGAGACACAGAATCCGAAGCAGGCTCCAAGCTCTGAGCTGTCAGCACACAGCCCAAAGTGGGGCTCCACTCAAGAACCATGAAATCATGACCTGAGCCAAAGTCAGATGCTTAACCAACTGAGCCACCCAGGTGCCCCTACATTGTGTTTAAATGCAGAATTCTGAATGTCATGAGATTTCACTTCATTTAAATATGCAGGTACCTCAGTCATAGTATTAGTCATATCGCTATCACTCACAATGTGTAATAGTTCAAGGCTCACTTCCAACAAAACGGCATCTATCCATGGGTAAGGTGCTGGAATTCGGACTAGCAAAATGGATGGTAGAACTGACAGAGCAGCTAGGAAGTTGCAATTCCCCCCCAGTTTCCCAAGGCTGGTGCCAGTACACTTTCTGGGGAGATGCGATAACAGCACATTTTACATCTTCGTGTGTTGAAACCAATAAATCTTAGTCCTTCCAGAAGCACAGACTGCTTTGGGGTGAAATTGCAGCCGTTGATCTACAGTTCAGCTATGACTTAACTTTCTGCCTTTTTTCTTGTCGTGCAACCTCCACCTATTTAGATGTGGGTCACTGAGTGGCAAAATGCAAAGCAAACCAAACGTGGGGGATGATAAGAGCAGTCAATAAGTTAGCACTGGGGGATTTCTGCTACTAAATAGAGGCTGAAAGAGTGGGATTTCAGAGCAAATGCTTGTGATATCTCAGGACCGGCAGTGAGATCAGAACCAAAGGGCTGTGGCTGCTAATTTAAAGCCAAACTAAAAACCACCTTCATAGCAAGGATGACTGGATCTTTCCAACTCCAAGGATTAGAACCACAGGCTAACCAAATCTGACTCCTTCATTCTATAGATCAGGAAGCTAAAGTCGGAACAGGAGACACAGCTGGAATTCAAACTCAGAACTTGGGGCTCAATTTAGGGATCTTTGCCCCAATGTGCTTCTTTTGGCTGACCAACCTCCCTCTTAGCTGAAGCTCTTCGCCACTGATGCTGTAGTTTAACACTTTATAAATCCTTTCTGTTTACTGAGGCAAAACAACATCTTCCTTCTCCCAGAAGAGATCATGCACAGACGCCACAGTTAATGGCAGTTAAAATGTAATGTCATGAGGAGAGATTGCAGTAGATGGGAAGAGGAGAATGAAGAGTTAATAGGCTCTAAAGAGAGCCTAATTTCTGATCCTACTTGAAGGATGGGTTAGCTGGGGGCTTTAAACAGCTCTTAGGATGCATGTTACACAGTGACATTTCCATAAGCCTCTGGTTTCATTACAACCAAGTAGTGGAGAGGAGGTATTCCTGGGCTTCCTAGCTTGATATATTTCAGAGACGATATGTAAAGGTATAATTTAAATAATGAATGCAAGCAAGTTTCAGGGAGAAAATAAGCTCTGCACTCCCAGGGATTCTGATTCATCCCTACTGGACAAGCGTCTGCCTGCACAATCCCTTGGACACTTGGAACCAGAGTTCTGAGTTGTACTAAAAGGTTTGCTCTGATCAAGTATCCCCTCTCCGGCATCAGCGCCATGTCAGCGATGCCAAAGGCAAGACAGGAGATGATTTTATTGACACCAAACAGTTAACAATCCCAACCTCAATTGCAAAACAAAGGAAGTTTATTTTGGAGCTCTCCCATATTTTCTAGACTCTTCTTCCCTCTTTTGGAATGCCCCTTTCTTATCACCCAAGCACCTGGGGCCCTCAGGCTTCCACCATTCTGGCCAAAGGCATTCTACTTTCTATCCTTTTCTATCTCTTCTAGATCTACCCTACCCAAAGTGCACAAAAACCCTCTTCCTTTAGGAAGATCTCAAATAAGATATTACCTGAGTAAAATAATTTATAGCAGGTGATCACTGAGAAACACTATCCCTTTGCTCCTCCTACCCTCCAAAGATCTGCATTTTCAAACATCCATTGTCTTATCCTAAAGGAATCTCTTAAAAGGTAGAAAAGGTGTTTTTGAGCTAAGATCCTAGATTTCTTGGACACCCCTACTCCCAACATTGTTTCTGACCAGGAAGATACACTAATGGTGAATTTCGTATTCTGATATTTCAGGTATTTCTGATCCTGCTGGGAGAATGGATTAATCTATCTTAGTTAACCCTTTCTGAGTCTGGGCTTTGTACTAAGCACAAATGTTTTATTATTTACTCTTTCCTGCAACCCTCTGAGGGAGATTCTTTCATGATCTCCATTTTAGAGAAAACAGGCTTAGAACCATTAAGTAATTTACCTAAGGTCATGGCACGGAGCAGACCTGAGTCAAACTCAAATCCTTTGTCTCCCAGAGCCCATGTTCTCAACCACTGCACCACAGTGAGAAAAATACTAACTTCCAGTCAGAAGACCCAAATTCTAGTCGTAGCTCTGCCATTAAGCAATGATAATCACCAATTTCCTTAACTTTTCTAAAATTTTCTAATCTGTAAAACAGACTGATAACAATATTTACCATGCTGGGCTAAAATGAGAATTAAATGTGAAAAGTGATTTACAAAATGCTACCAAATTCTCACTAATATGATGCCTATTCTTTAAAAAAAAATCACCTCTCCCCAAAGGAAATTATTTCTGTGTATGTGAATTCTACAAAAGGTGGACTTGGAACATAGATGATTGTGTGCTGGGACCCTCTCTGTCTTGTTCTTCACTCAGGTTTTCAACAAATACTTGTTAAATAAAGAAATGTTTGATTTTTGCTTGAAAAACAAAAGAGGGGCATGACAGGTGAGGGAAGAAGGTTTTCTTAATTGAGAAATGGTCACCGGTATAAGGAAACACTACTGACTTTTACACATGTGTATCAAGCCCTAAGTGGCTAAATAGTAACAAGATGTACTCTGATATCACATTAAAATGAATGAGATCTTGTGTTAGTTTTGAACAAATCAACGGGGTTTTTAAGGTTTGGCTTGTAGCCCTACTTTGACCTGTGTTTAGCCCCATTTAGGCTTGCTAAAGCTACCTTAATCCTACTTGAACTTCTGTACCCCATTTCCCAGTGATTTGCAAGTCTTTAAAAACATGGCTATATGGAGAGTGTGTTTGTTTAGTCCAGTTCCTTTCCCCGCCCCCACCTCCATTTTCTATTTTCGGCTTTCACCCTCCCTTCTTGTACCTGGCATGTTTCCCAAGAAGTGCTTCAGTTGCAAAGAAGGAAAATACTGACAGTGCATAATTTAAATGAGAGAGATGTGCCATGCCACATTTTCATTAAAATTACAGAAAATTCCAAGCTGTGTGGAGTTTAAGGGAGATCAGAATAGAGTCCAAAGTGCTATCATTACATTTTGTAGTGTTTTTTTAGCTCAATAAAGCAGCTGTCCTATATTTGCAAAATAGCTTAGAAATTGTTGGTCGTAGGAAAAGGAAAGATGCACACTGGATTTTTTCTTTCTTCGTTTCAGTTTAGAGTTCTCTACTAGTTACCAGAATTAGAAAAAAATCAAAGTGCCCAATTCCTATCATCTCTGTTAACATCTAAATATCAAACCAAAAATATGTTGAAAACAGCTTCTAAAAGTGGATTGGGACAGAGCCTTGCTAGCAGATTAGCAAATTCTTACAAATCAAATACTCCTTGCTGGTCCATAAGCTTAATAAAACAATGGCACTTGTTTATAATCATGTTTCAGTAAGCAAAATTTTCTGTGAACTTACACAAGGCAACCAATTAAAGATATGATTTAAAGGATCTGAAGCAAACATGGAGAAAAAAAACACCAAACAATACCAATTTCCTCAGTCATTATTAAGTTCCCTCACTCCTGAAATCAATTGTCTAGAACTGAAGGCATATTCATTCTATTTGGCATCAGTTTGTCATATTCTGGCATTAGTTTGAATAACAGAATGTTCCTTATATCAACCAAGAGATTTTCATTTCAATAGTTAATAACTTTCCTGTACATGGCTAATGCCCATTTTGTCATACTATCTTAAACTCCAGACCCAAGGATCAGAGATATCAAATAATAAAAAAAAAAATTACCAGTTCTATTTGGGAATCTAACAGAAAAAAAGCAAGAATGCTTGGGATTGTGAGAGAAAACAAACTTACAAGGTAACCAATTTCACAGGTTCTGCGATACACTACGTTTCTATGGTTTTCGAGAAGTTTCCAAGCAAGTTTCACATGCAATTATGTGACTCTGAACACAATGTCCTTATAGTTATAAATCCATATTCAGCTTTGTTAATTAGTGGGATTCTTGGGCACCTGGGTGGCTCAGTGGGTTGAGTGTCTGACTCTTGATTTCAGCTCAGGTCATGATTTCAGGGTACTGGGATTGAGCCCCGTGTTGGGCTCTGTGCTGAGCATGGTGCCTGCTTAAGATTCTCACTCTCCCTCTCTCTATGCCCCTCTCCCCTGCTTGCACTCTCTCTTTCTAAAATTAAAAAACACAAAATACAAAAAAAAAGTGGGATTCTCAATCTAACATACATCTAGAACTTCCATTCTGCCAACCCACCCATGTATACTGTTTCAATTTTTTTTTATCTTTTAATGTTATATTTAATTACACAAATAGCATATGAACATACCACTGTAAAAAAGAATAAGAAATATAGAGGGGGAAATTTATCAGTCAGTGGTTCCTTAACACCGATAGTATTTAAGTTTTGCCATTTTTTGAATTTTTAAAGTCTCTTTAATCATAGTTCCCCTTCCAGCTCTCTGTCATTCTTTTTATGGTTAAAATTTGTTGAATAAAATAAATAATTTAATCACTTATCCCAAACAGATTCCCACCCACCCCCAAACCAATTTGGATTTTATTGATTGCATTCCCTGGTGTTCTCCAATACCTTCCTCCGTTCTCTGTCATTTCTATTAATTGGTAGCTGACCTAGAGGCTTATTCAGATTCAGTGTCATGGCAAAACAAATATATATAAAATACATGTATTTCTCATATTCAGAATTCTTCATAGGTTATGGCGTATTCTTAATAAAGACCTTGTCTTCTTGCAATTTACTTTTACTTAATATGTCTTGCAGATTCTTACCCCCTCAATACACGTTGTTTTACCTTAATTCTTTATTCATAAAATGATATATCATAATTTGTATTATCTTCTCCTCCTGATAAACCTTCAGCTTATCTTCATCTTTATCAACACTGCTACATTGAACATCCTTATATGCACACCTTTATGCACACAAGTGAGAGTTTATAGGGCAATGAGGTCTTCAGTCCTTTTTCTTCTGTGTGCACTAAGAGACACTGAAAAGGGGAGATTTTCATTCATAGGAGAAGGAATAGTTTTGTTCATTTGTTCATTTTGCTTTGACCCCAACACTGGGAAGGGGTCTAAGATATTGCAGTGCTCTCTAAAATGGGGTATACACCTGTCAGAGAATACTCAAAAACATCCATCAGGGCATGGGGAAAATATTGGAATTTCTACTTATTATTTTCCACATGAATCTTTTATAATGTATAACAGTATATGCAAACAATTTATCAATAAACATATCTATAAATTATATAATACACATATACCTACACATATATGTATGTTTATATACATGTATGTAAATGAGTATGTGCTCAAAATATTTAATCAAAAAAGGATGTTCTGAGAAAAAAAGTTTAGATACTGTTGTATGTTTGTTACATGGAGCTGAGTTCCTGCAAAGCTGATTGCCTATTGTGTGTCTCCACCTAAATGATTTGTTATCACAAACTCAATCTGTCAAAAAAAAAAAAAAAGCAACCATCATTTTCTTCTTCAAGGTCCAATTTCTCCTTGTGATCTGTTTCTACTGATGAAGTCAGTTGCATCCTCCCCATCACCCAGCCTGGAAACCATGAGTCACCTTTTGTTCGCTGCCCTTTCCATCTCAGTCGCTGCAATAGCTTTTACGACGGTGTTTCCTCCTTCCAGCTCCACTGCCGCCACCCTTTTCCAGGCCCACTTAATGACTATTGTAATAAATGCCTAATTGGTCTATACTCATTCTCTCTCATTTTAAGCTAATATATTCTAAAAGATTAGTTTTTCTGAATCATGTTTTTGATCACATCACAAACCTGTTGCAACTCCATATATAATTAAAAATTGTCAACTGGAGGGGCACCTAGGTGGCTCAGTTCATTAAGCATCCAATTCTGGATTTGGGCTCAGGTCATGATCTCATGGTCGTTAGATCAAGTCCCACTTCAGAGCCTGCTTAAGAGTCTCTCTCTTTGTCTCTCTTTCATATATTTCCACCACTTTCTCTAAAATAAAAAATAAAATAAAATAAATTGCCCACTGGAAAATGTCAAAACAATCCCTAAATATGATATTCAAGGGCCTTCATATGCCTTGGCTTCAAGCTCTCTCTCTCCTTTTCTTATGCTAAGAGTTATTCAATTGAACCCTTACCCTGTGTCTGATACTTCACTAGTGTAGAGGATGAAAAGTCCTCCTCAACCCTCTTAGGGTCTCTGGCTGGGTCTGAATATTAAACTGACAGAGACAGATTAACCACTTATTTAATTTAAGTTTTACACGACATGGGAGCCTTCATAAGGAACTAAAGACCCAAAGAAACAGACCTGAATACATTTATGCTAGGTTTGATAAATAGTTGGCAGTCTTGTACAAATATGATAGTTTAAGGAGAATGAAGTAAGTGTAATAAACTGGGGGAAACTTAGCAAGGCATAATTGGAAGGTTCTTCTTGGCATCTCTTTGTCTTATGAGATAAGGATGCGCCTTTCCTCTGGGCAAAGGGAGGGCCCCTCTCACATGAGGGTTTTCTGGCCTGTTTCAGGAGAAAAGGGGAGAGAAGGAAGACTCTGATCTTCCTGCTTCTGCCATTTTCTCAAACTCGTTCAGCTTAATATATTCAATTTTGGAGTAGCATGTCCTGAGCCCCATCATTGGGCCTATTGTAGGTATTATTTCGTTTAATTCTTGCTGTACTCTCCAAGGTAGATGGCTGAAATTCTAATAATGAGGGGGGATTCCAGAACCAGAATGCCTGGATTCCAATCCCCATCTTATCAACTGCGTGACAAGTGACTTGTTAGACAAGTTTGTTAACCTCTCTTGCCTCAGTCTCCTCACCTGCAAAATGTGGCAATGATTGTAGCTACCTCAGAGGATTGTCCTGAAGACTGTGCTGAACACCTTTAAAATGCTTAGACCCATGCCTAGTACAGAGTAACTGCTCAATAAATGTTACTGTGTCCATTTACTATTACCATTAATGTGATGATTAATATTAGTGTCTCCATTTTCCAGAAGAGGACACTAAAGCTCACAGAGGTTAAGTCGATTGTTCCTCCTCACACAACTACTGACTGTCAGAACAGGAACTCAAGCCCACACCTGTCTGGCTTCAAGACCCATGTCTTAACACAATGTTTTATTGCCTCCGGTTTCCAGACCCATCTCTTCCACTTCCTACACATTTGTACTCAAAGTTCCAGTTGAGTCAGCTTACTCCATGCCTCAAAGATGCTTTGTACTTTTTCCTTTCTTTTTCTTTCTTTTCACGGTTTGCCTTTCTTCCGGATATGTTTCTATTAAAATGCATTTCATTCCTCTCCTTCCTCTTCAATGGTGATCTCAGCCTCTTAAAATCCTACCCATTCCTGTGAAAGCCACCTTCTCTCTGATACCATCATTGACCCTCTTCTGCCCTTTTCCATGAAATGAACAACTGTGTGATCTCAGTCTCTGGCTGAATGGACATAGATGCTATGGTTGTTATCATATTCATGCCTTTTGTTACAGATATTTGTGTACCTACAATAGAAGCCGGGATTTTGTGTTTGAAAGTCCCCCAGAGATCATCCTCCCCCCAGGGTTCAAAGGAGGTTCAGAGGAGGATGGTCCAGGACTGCCGAAGGCAGCTGGGAAAGACTGAGTGGGAGGATGTGTGTGTCCTTACACACACCCACACCCTTTCAAAACAGAGTGTCCTCTTTTTATCTGTTTCACATATTGGGGTAAATGTCTAAACACATCCTATAATATGTTATTGTCTTCCCTGTCTCACCACATCTCCAACACTTTGTGGGAGGAGAGAGTCTTATGGATAACGTGTCTCCAGCAGCAAGTAGCTCAGGGCCTTGACCGACTGCTTATTCAAGGCAGGTCCACAGAGGGAAGACACTATGCTTAGCCCTTTAGCACTGCCTGTGTCAAATATTTAACCTTTGGACAGTCCTGCAATGTAGGCCTTCTCTCCATTTTAAAGACGTGCAAATGGAGACTAGCCTCATTAAGTTAAGAAATCTGCCCAAGTTTACACAGCTAGTGAGTGGTAGCAGGAGATTTCAAACCAAGACCTGTCTGGCTCACTTTCTGAGTTTGAATGGACCAAGATTCCAATCCCTGTCTATCTCTAACTAGCTCTGGGCTCTTGGCAAGATAGTGGATGTTCCTGAATCTCACCTTTACAACAACCATAACTGTACCTCTTAGTACTGTTTCTAGGATTAGATTCTGTATGCCAGAGGCCTGGCTTTTGGCCAAAATTGGCTAATGTTATTTCACTGTACTATCCACCACAACATTTTCTGGGAAAGCACAGGTATCTTCATCTCTGAACCTTCCTCAGCAACAGGTCCTGAAGAGCAGCATTTCTGATACATTCTGCCATGTACCCTGTGTAATTTTAAAATGTTCAGAGAGCCACGCAGTTTTTATCAGGGAAAGCCGGTCTTCAAGACTGGCTTCAAGTATGAACCAGTGATACAGCAACTTCTGTTTTACAACACAACTTGAGATCTGGTAAATCTGGTCTGCTAAAAGAATTCCCTCATGGTTAAAATATCCTAAGAAAAGAAGCAGTCCTGCTCTCTTCCTACGAAGCCCCTAGGTACCCAAATCTCAATTCTCTTGCCAGGAAGAGCAGTTAATTGTGAGAAAAACGTGTGTGTGTGTGTGTGTGTGTGTGCACGCATACTTCATGCATGTGTGTCTTTATTTCACTGTTAGGAGGATGAGATATTTTTACTTGTAAAGTGTAAACATAGAAAGAATGGGAAGTCAACAAGCTTATCTGTACCTAGGAGAATGTTCTTGATAGGTTCACTGCCATATAGTTTTAACACATATTATATAGTACATTAATGTTTAATTGTATCCTTATTTATTTGTGTGTGTAAAGGTTGGTTGGGTTTTCCTTAGTATAGTTGACACACAATGTTACATTAGTTACACATTGTCTATTTTTAAATTTTTTTTTTCAACTTTATTTATTTTTGGGACAGAGAGAGACAGAGCATGAACGGGGGAGGGGCAGAGAGAGAAGGAGACACAGAATCGGAAACAGGCTCCAGGCTCTAAGCCATCAGCCCAGAGCCCGACGCGGGGCTCGAACTCACGGACCGCGAGATCGTGACCTGGCTGAAGTCGGATGCTTAACCGACTGCGCCACCCAGGCGCCCCACATTGTCTATTTTTAAATGCTTGCTTCTAATATGAAATTTGCTTTATTGAATGGTTATTGGTTACAATTTTGAGAAGACAATGATGGATATTTGTTTCCCCAAAAGAACATGCAATGGGAATGAAAGAAGTAAACCCTGAACCAGAAGGGAACTATCTTGTAGAAGAGTTTAGTATAAAGTTTTTTTCCTGTCTAGGTCTTTCACTTCCAAAATCTGGATTCTCTTCCTACCTGAGAACCCAGTCAAAACAATTGGTTCCTTTCATCAACTCTCCTTGAGAACATACTCATTTTAAAAATGGATTGACCAGGGCATCTGGGTGGGTCAGTCGGTTAAGTGTCCGACTTTGGTTCAGGTCATGATCTCACATGAGTTCTAGCCCTGCATCGGGTTCTATGCTGACAGTGCAGGACCTGGAGCCTGCTTTGGATTCTGTGTCTCCCTCTCTCTCTGCCCCTCCCCCACTCACACTCTGTCTCTCTCTCAAAAACAAATAAACATTAAATGAACGAATGAATGAATGAATGAATGAATGAATGAATGAATATGGATTGACTACAGGGGCACCTGAGTGGCTCAGTCAGTTGAGTGTCCCACTTTGACTCCAGCTCAGGTCATGATCTCCTGGTTGGTGAGTTGGAGCCCCACATCAGGCTTGCTGCTGTCTGCAAGAAGCCCACTTTGGATCTTCTGTCTCCCTCTCTTTCTGCCCCTATTCCGCTCGCATTATCTCTTAAAAAAAAAAAATATATATATATATATATATATACATACATATATATATACATACACACACACATAAACATATATATGTATATATATATATATATACATATAAACATATATATGTAGGTATATATACACATCTAAAACAAAAAACAAAAAACCCAACATAGATATTAAAAAGTGGATTGACCACAGAATGGGCAGCATCTATGACCCTAGAACATTGCCGTATGTGGAACAGGTCTTAATGGGTATAATTTCTTATTGCTGAATGACTGATAGATGGTTGTTACATGTCACTGTTACGTTCTTCATCACATTTCCTTTTAGAGCATCTAACTGGTTTACCACACTTGAATAGGAGTTCCTGCAACTGAATTTAACAGAATGTATCACACAAAAAAATTCAAAGTTACTTCCTTTTTCTGGCATTCATTTAGGTAGTGAGCCATGAATCAATGTTTATTAGAAAAAACAGAGCTCTACATACAATGAAAATGTGCTTTTGTGGGTGGGAAAGCACATTTTTGCAAAGAAGACCATTATTTCAATATACAAATATTTGCAGAATCTGTCACCCCACAAATGCCTAATGCGATCACTACAAATGATTTTCAGATTGATTTTTACCATTTTGACAAGCTTTTACCAATATCACATGGCCATATTTTCTTCCACCCAAGCAGAGAGCCTAATCGTGAATTGGAAGAATTCTCAGAATTTGGGTTTAAAGATTCCTTCACCAAGTATGCCCATTTTAGTATTGTGGTCTAAAGGGGTACAGATGACAAAAGGACACTTCTTAAATTGACACTTGTTTGATGGAGTCAATGTTTTTTAGCACTCTGCAAAGTAAGAATGTGCTATCTTTTGTATATAAGATCTGCCATCAGCTGCTTGTTTTCAGAACTGTTAATAGGTTGTACTGAGTAATCTGCACTCTCTTTGTGACCCAGAAGAACCCACTGAGCTTGGAGGTACTATCTGTGACTCGGGGGCAGTTTTTTTCTGTCTAAAGCTAATAAAACCTGCACCCTTACCTTATTAGTGCTGTCCTCTCACCAACTGAGCTAACACCTCCCAAAGCAAATAGATAATTTGCACTGAGCCATATTCACATCCAATTTCCAAACCAGCTCTTCCTGTGTCGCAGTGGAGAGGTACCTTATGGTGAAACTTTATAGAACTTTTAGTAGGTTTTATAGGCTTCCTTTTCGAGGTTTAGTGGAAAGGGGATCTTTGAAAAAAGTTGAATATAAAATTCAAAGGAAAAGAGAACCTGGCGGAAACCTAAAAGAGAGTATTAATATTCAAACAGAGATGTCTTATTCTGTCTGTTTGTCATCAACATTAACACATTTGGTTAAAAAATGTTACTGAGTATCCATTTCATACACTGTTATTTAATGATGGATAAAACAAGTTGGGTCTTGCAAGATATACAGTCTAGCTGGGAACACAAATAAACAATAACAATTAAGCATCAGAAGGGAGTTCAGGGGGAAGTTACAGGATTCTGGGAAGGCTTTCTGAAAGTGTTAGCAAATCATCAAGGGCTGAAAGTTTTCCAGTCAGAAAGAGCCACTTTTCTTCCATTTTATTCAAATATATTTCTCTGTACTGTCTTAAACACCACATTTAATTCTGTATTCTAACTCTTTACTCCTCTTTTGCCTTCTTTATTGTTACAAAGGTCTTGGAAAATAAAGTATTTAAACTGAAACCTTTGAGGTGTTTGAAGTAATTTCCATAAGCCCTCCCTAGGAAATTAATAAGTAATGCTATCACCTTTGTAGCAGTGAGAAAATTAAGGCAGAGTGAGGGTAAGTTCTACTTGGTACTAGTTTCAGAGTCAAAACAATATTCCAGGTTCCTTGACTCCCAGTCAAATAGTGTCTTCCTTTGGCTTCAAGCTTTATGCATCTTGCTTATTAATCATTATGAGTTTTTGGTTGACCAGGAAATTGTATTACTATAAGAGTTTTCGATGACGAAAGATTTTATTTTATTTTTTTTTAATTTTTTTTTCAACGTTTATTTTATTTTTGGGACAGAGAGAGACAGAGCATGAACGGGGGAGGGGCAGAGAGAGAGGGAGACAGAATCGGAAACAGGCTCCAGGCTCTGAGCCATTAGCCCAGAGCCCGACGCGGGGCTCGAACCCATGGACCGCGAGATCGTGACCTGGCTGAAGTCGGACGCTTAACCGACTGTGCCACCCAGGCGCCCCGATGATGAAAGATTTTAGAAAAATAAAAATGAAAATCCCAAACTAGTCCTTGGATAAAAGTATGTAAATACATGTCATTTAAACCAGAGAACGGGGCACCTGGGTGGCTCAGTCGGTTGAGCAACCGACTTCGGCTCAGGCCATGATCTCACAGTTTGTGAGTTCGAGCCCCGCGTTGGGCTCTGTGCTGACAGCTCAGAGCCTGGAGCCTGCTTCTGATTCTGTGTCTCCCTCTCTCTCTGCCCCTCCCCCACTCGTGCTCTGTCTCCGAAATAAATAAACATTAAAAAAAGATTTTTTAAAAAATAAATAAAAATAAACCAGAGAAGATACAGAGCAGAAAGATGTTTTAAGTCAGTGACATGAATTTCAAAGACTAGCTAATCAATTATGTGGTCCAAACTTTAAATGTTTTATTTGTTTATTTTGAGACACACACACACACACACACACACACACACACACACACACACACAGAATCCCAAGCAGGTTCTGCACTGTGAGCACAGGGCTGCACGCGGGGCTCAACCCCACGAACCACGAGATCATGACCTGAGCCAAGATCAAGAATCCTGTGGACCAAACTTTAAAAAGCCTTACTTAGGGGCACAAGGATGGCTCAGTCGGTGAAGCCTCCAGCTCTTGATTTCAGCTCACGTAATGATCTCATGGTTTGTGAGATCGAGCCCTGCAATGGGCTCTGCACTGACAGCATGAAGCCTGCTTGGGATTCTCTCTCTCCTTCCTTCTCTGCTTCTCCCCCATACTCCCTCATGCTTTAAAAAAAGAAAGAAAGAAAGAAAGAAAGAAAGAAAGAAAGAAAGAAAGAAAGAAAGAAAGAAAGAAAGAAAGAAAGAAAGAAAGAAAGAAAGAAAGAAAGAAAGAAAGAAAGAAAGAAAGAAAGAAAGAAAGGAAGGAAGGAAGGAAGGAAGGAAGAGAAAAGCCTTACCTTACACAGACTATCTACAGCTAACTTCGCCAATTTGTCTTAACTAATTTTACATTGTCTAGTTATGGCTAATTATTCATAGTCTGGTCATACATCCCACTTTGCCTGGGATGGTCCCAATTGACACTAATTGTCTGTCATAATTAAAAATAGCACCCCTTTCACTTGAAAAGCACCACGTTTCAATAATAAATTATATGATCACCCTAGTTATTCACCATATTCTGGTAAAGTGGTTTGAAAATAACGGGATTGTGCCTCCCTAACTCACTCTTACTGCCCACTGTATGTCTTCTCATCATCTGTACATAATCTTGAATACCTCCCAGATAAGTGTCATCGTGACAGAATAGAGGAGGAAAAAGAAGGAATGCAGTCTGCTCAAATGTTCTCCAAGTACTGGGGGCAAAATCACCTCCAAGTCATTTGGTAGGAGTACACTGGTCTAATTCTTTTAGTTAATCACTGTATTTTGGTTGTTTTGTTAAGTTAGGCCTGATTGATTGCAAGAGGGCATGGGCAGGTGGTGAGCATTTGGCCATTTGGTCTTGCTGTTAAATGTTCCATTTGTAGGGTCCAGACATTTGCTAGCCATATTAATTGTTAAAGTCAAGTTTAGAAATGTGAAAACAGAAGAGAATATGTTCTTTAAGAATTGGTTCTTTATTCTCATCGTACTTCCTGTAACTGATTTATAGATTTTTTTCAAGTATGGCAAATAAATTTGGTAGATAAAAGTTGAAAATAAAATATTTAAACTTAAATATTAATATGGTTTTGATTTTGGGTAATCATATGTTCACACAGCTAGAAGAGTCATTGGTGAACTGTACATCCTGCTACCCTAAAGCATGACTGCAGATTATAAAATATCTCAATTGTCAGAGGAAAATATAAAGAGGATTTTTTTTCTTTTTACTTACCATTCTGTTTTTAATTTGTACTTCTAAATTATCCATATCTAGGAAATCTTTCCAGGACTCAACATAATGCCTTATAACTAATACTCAAAGAAATGTTTATCAAGTGAACAAATGAAAGTATTCTTCACATCTTCACAGTTATCTCAGATTTCTAACATATATAATACCGTAAGGTAAACTATGTCCTGGATTTAAAATAAAAATATTTGCTTATCTTCTCATAATTCAAGGATATATTAAGATCTGCATGTCTATGTGAATTCCTTTCATAAAAGCAATAACAAATTTTCAAGCAGAAAAACCTATAATTCCCCTCCGGTTTCACTATAGTCATGTTGATGTGCTTCCTTCTGAAATAATCAGTGCCTTTAAAAAAAAGGAAAAACAAAAAAAACCCAGCATGTAGTGATTAGAATATGCATTCTGTGAATGGTACCAAACCTTTTTGTGAATCAAATTCTTTCAATTCTCAAGAGCTTCCCTAACCAGGCATAGATTCAAGAAATTTCTCAGTGATTGCCTCACTTACTAGAGAATGATTGAAAAAGAACATACACTAAGCCTCTAGACTCTGACAAGCTTTCTGAGGGCACAAATAATTGAGACAATTTAAGAAACTACTTTTATTCTAGTCTATGAATGGGAGTATCAAGTTATCATTTCCTTCTCTGTGTCCCTCTTATAGTCCTAAGGTATTCATAAATATTTTATCTTTGCCTCATCTCATTTAATTTGTTTATTATATTTATCTGGGTAGAACTTCAGTCTGAAACTGATTTGATATATGTGGTGTTCAGGCCATACTCATTTATTTTATATGTATTTATTGAGTCACTATGTTGTGCCAGGTACTGAAGTTGATGTGAAAATACAATAAAAAATGAACCTGACATGGTCCCTCCCATAAGGATATCACAGTCAGAGAGGGGAGGAATGTCAATAAATAATTAAGATAAATACTGTGTGGCTCAGACAATAAGAAAGAGCTGATCAAGGCACAGTGATGACACAGAGAAGAAAGTGATTCATAATGAACATTGTGTGAAATTGTAAAATAAATCTTCAGAGATAGATGAGTAAACTGAATCTTTAAGAATTACTAGAGTTAGCCAAGTAAACATAGTTCATGAAGACCATTCCAGATAGAGGACATTCAAAGGTGCATTATAGGGATAAGCATCTGGAAATCACAGAGAAATTATCTTAATATTTAAGTAGCATTTTCCTTTAGAAATGTATGTCTTACGTGCTTTCTATGCATATTATAAAACATTTAATCCTTTTTGACCATTCTCTTTAAGTAAATTAATATCCAAGCTGAGATGCCCTTCATTTCTTATTCAGTAATGTAGGCAATAAATTCTCATGAAGGCATTACTAATCCCAACTCCAAATTTAAAACGTCATTTTTTATACAAATATGTTTGTCACCAAAACAAGTAGCCAGAGTTGGCACTGGGTCGTCTTCCATCCCCATGAGTCTCAGTCTATGAAATGGAGGCTGATATTCCTTTTGAAAAACATGTTAAGTAAATATATTGTCTCTGTACAGGAACTTCCGGATGTTATAAATTGTAAACCTCTGAATGAGATATCATATCTAGAAACCCCCGATATTAACAACCGTACAGGTATTCCTCTACATGGAGATATTTAAAGTGCCTTCCATTTCTAGGATACCACGACTGACTAATTGCCTTATGAACCCACAGAGGTTCTAGTTTACGTCAATAACCCCCGCCAGGATACCCTGTGATACTCTGAGCGCTCAGTGTAACTCTCGTTATGACACATCATAAAGTCAGCCGAACGAAAAGGAAAGAATTCCCGTGAATAATGACCTCACCTGTTAGCTCATGGGTTTTTTCTAGTCAGAAAACAAGTTTCCTGCCTAAAGCTGAATGGCCGGGCTAAATACGGCAAGGTTGTAGGAAATCCCTAAACCAAGAAGCAAGCACAACCTAGGAAAGCTACTGCCCTGCCAAAATGTAATGTGTCTTTGTAAGTCAATTTTGAAATCAGACTCTCAAGAAAAGGAAATGCTACTTCATGTCACAACATCTGCTAAAGTGCATTTACTTCCAGCAGAAACAATAGGACAACTCCACTTGGCACTTATCTTACTGAAAAAGGCCAAATTGCTAAAAAAGATGCAACACCATAAATAGACATGGTAACGGTTTGTCCACTCCAATGAAGGGGTTTCTGTGCACTCTGCACTTTTCCATGCCCCCTGCATCTCCTCACTCCTGTAATAAGTAAGCAAATAACTAAATAAGCAAATGAGCAAAACTACTAAAACGACGGAACCTTAATATAACCTTTTCAGCAAGAGATAAAAAGCGTTATCGATTGGTGACTACTGAAGGACATCGTTAAACTCTCAACATTTGATTTCATTTCTTCTTCTCTTATTTGATTTATTTATTTATTATTTGGTCGCCCACAGGCATCTCTGTACTGACTGACCCTGCTAGTTCAACTATTAAAGAATTTCCCTCTCCAAGGAGGCCTGATGTAAACATGATAATCTGTTTGGCGGCTCCTATGATGGGCCATGAATAAAACATACGACAACCCAGTTGGAGTTCAAGCAGTTCACTACTTGTTACCAGAGAGAATGTTTGGAAGCTCATGGAACGCTTCACCATGCTTAATCCCAGAGGCCCGGAATCCCATTCTTGGTTCAGACTAAGCCACGAGAATTGTCTCTAAGTATTGGCCTTCTGGTCAACCACCCTACAATATCTTGCTAAACAGACCTGATGCTAGGGATTGGATTTGAACGCTCCTCTAATTGTGGCAGAAAGCAAGTCTTTGCTTTTAGCATGTATGTACTGTATCCTTGACAACAACAACAACAACAACAACAAAATGTTGACCAGGTGAGATTTCGAAAAAGAAGTCTGAAGACCAGAATGAAAGAGCTAGAAAGCAGCTATATCTGTTGTATGGAACAACAGTGCACACACAGAAATCAAAATGAAAGATACCTACGTGCTTCTGTATAACAGCAAAAATAAGTGATTGGATATTTTTTGCCCTTGATTACCTGTATAACCATAAAAAGAAAGGGTTGTGCTATAATCGCTGCACTAGCAAATCAAAGAGGCAAAACCTGTCCCTGCTTGGGTGGATGCTGTTGGGTGGATAAAATCAGAGAGGAATTATTTAATATGACCTTTCCTATACAACAAGAGAACAATTGTTGTTATAATTCAGGTTTGTTTTTAAAGCAGGGTCATTAAAAAACTGCTTATAACACATTTTTTTCCTGGAAATCTCTCCCTTTGTGCACTGTCCTTGGCCATTAATTCTCTAATTATGTTCCTGCATATATTTAATTTTTGATCTCCTGTAGAAGGAACCATAAAGTGAACATTTTATATAAAGACGGTTTTATATTGCTATGTAACAGCTGCTATTGACAGAACAACTTTCCTGGGACTGTCTTTTGTCTGTCAACAAGTTCTCCTTATCATCTCTGACATACTTTGTACTTTTTACATGGTTGCCATTATTCTTTATTTCAAGGAAAAAATTAAACGCAATGCTGAGTACTGGCAACATTTGGAAATTTAAAGTGCATTTTTGCATTCCTAGTATGCTTTAAAGTAAGTGTGATTTGGACAGTGCGTGTGAGTGTGTACGGTTTCTGTAAAATTCAGCATTCTACAAAGAGCACTGCCAACATACAGGGGCATAATGAATGTAAAATAATAAGTTAATGTCCAGAACACATCTACTTTAAAAATATTATAAATAATAAAATTTGCATCTACTGCATATGTATAAGATCTAGTCTATGTTATTTATGCACCTCCGTTGTAAGATTTAGGTGACTTAATTTAAATATACTGTCTAACTCTCAGTAAATCATTATTGGGAAAAAAAAGTTGGATTTTAAAAACTTTTTGAAATCATAATGAAATCTCTTTTGAACAATTCTTTGAAAAAAATCTACATCTAAATACTCCTTATAGTATTTGGTGAGAAAATTATAGTAGCACCTGACTCATCAGCCTCACCCTGAAGTATGATGTTCCACATAAGCAAATTTTTCTGACAATTGCAGTTTACCCCCTCCTGTATTTTATGAAAATCAAATGAGACAAAATATAGAAAAGTGCTTTATAAATGTTAAAATGTATTATAATGGATACTATCTATATATTCAGTATGTTACAAACTTGCTTTTACTTTTTTTTTTTCATTTTTGTTTATTTATTTTGAGAAAGAGAGAGAGAGAGAGCATGAGCAGGGGAGGAGCAGAGAGAAGGAGACAGGAAATCCCAAGCAGGCTCCGTGCCTTCATTGCAGAGCCTGATGCAAGGCTCAAACCCACGAACCATGAGATCATGACGTGAGCCAAAATCAAGAATCAGACGCTTAACTGACTGAGCCATCCAGGTGCCTCTACAAATTTGCTTTCAGATAATTGATTTGTAAAAATCTTTCCAAAATATTTATTTTCCTGCCTTCTTAAGCGGCATATATGAAATACAAATTTTCCTGTATTTAAAAAAGATGTTTATTTATTTTTGAGAGGTTGGGGGAGGGGTGGGGGCGGTGCAGAGGCTCTGAAGGGGGCTCTGGGCTCTGAGCTGACAGCAGATAGCCCAATGCGGGTTCGAACTCAGAATCATGATATCATGACCTAAGCTGAAGTCAGATGCTTAACCGACTGAGCCATCCAGGTGCCTCTTGCCCTGTATTTTTTAATGGAGATGCATTAATTATCAACAGTAATTGTAGGATTCTGAAATTTTACAAAGGTACCCTCTGCGATATCTTGCCTTTGATAGAGGCTCCACGTGGTTATATTCTTGTTGGTGCTGTTCTGTTCTTTTAGTTCTTTTAGTTCTTTTATGGGTAAGTGTTCTGTCCTCTAGCTCTGTGAAGCTGTCAGTCCAGCTGGCTTTTTTCATGCCCTCTTCCTTCTCCTCCCTTCTTTTTCTTTCTACTTTACTACTTGGGTCTGCTGTGGTTTAGGAAAACAGATAAACAATCCCCTTAATCGTGTCTGAACAGGAAATAGGTCCGGGTGAGGATCCAGTAGGTGTCTGTAAATTTTGGCAGATGTGTTTCAGTATAAACTTTTTGGAGTTTATATTCAGGCTACCAAATGTAAACTCATTGAACAAGTATTTATTGAGTGGCCAGTGTGTTTCAGGCACATAATTATACAGACACAGCCCTTGTCTTCAGAAAGCTTACAGTCTACTTGGAGAGATGCACATAAACTACATGATTACCCAAATATTTAATTGGACCGGATGGATGCTATGAAGAAGAAATGCAGGATGCTCTGAGCACACTTACAAGAGGGCACCTGAGCTAATCTAGGAAGGCTTCCTTTTAAACTGAGACCTGGAAGAGGGGTGGAATTAAGGGTGCCAGATAAAGAAAATAGCATATAAGGATATTGTGTAGTGTTCACAGAATCTTTCTTTCTAGAATCTTCTAAGTAGGTGAAATGGTTAATTTTAAAGACCTCTTAATAAACAGGTAGTTTACTACATAATTTCTTTCAAGGAATTTTCAAAATTCCTTTGATGATTGGCTGTAAGTCAACTTACTTTCACCTGCCTCTCCTTCTGGACCTTAGAGGTATTCTTCTCTCCATCTCGAGGCATTTGCTATTTAATTGTGGAGTATGGCTCTTCTGTAACCAGCCACTTTTTCTGCCTTACCTTGAGGACAAATTTTTAATTCCAGACTGTACTCGGCTCTCAATCTGACCATAGAACTCCCACTGACAGCAGTGAGAGCTGTGCCTGTATATCTAGGAAAGTACACTGCCCTCTGTGTCACTGTCAGACTCCTCTGGCACAGAGCCTGGAAGCCCGAGTGTATGTGTGAGTCTCTAAGGAAACGTCCCTCTCTGCAGTGCCACACTAGAAATAGTGTGAATGGAAGCAGAGAAACTAGATGAAAAAGAAGGGCATGGCATCAGGACTGGTACCTGTTATCCTGCCAACCACAGCAGTAGAAGGAGGGGTGGAAGAAATTGCAAGCATTTTTTTTTTCCAAGACTAGATTCTCTATTTCACAAAATTGTCAACTTACAGCCACAGATAGATTTTTAATAATTACCATACTCGCTAACACACGCAAGGCCTGGGCTAGGGTACAAATGGAAGCCTGAACTTGGGACCAACCCTATTCCCTTCCCGCCCCCTGCTCCGTTCTGTAGGGCAGGGGCCTACCCAGCATGTGTCCAGCCTCCATCTCTGGCCTGCCCCCACTCCAGACAGCTACACCCTTAGGAGGACTGACCCAGGGAAGAGGCCCAAATTGGCCCTGGAAGTGGGCTTCAGGCCATTTGGACAGGGAATTTCTGGAAACACTTGTTCTTAACCACTCACTAAACTGTACTGCCTTAAATAATGGGGAAATACGTAGTGGTTTGAAATTGAACATACATGGGTTTTAAGGATGAGAGGGCCGTGCAACTTCGAAAACTTGCTTTTTAAGTCAGTGCTTCTCAGGCTTCACGTGCGTGAGAACAATCCAGATACCGTGTTAAAATGCAGATCTCGAGTCAGTCCATCTGGGGTGGGGCTCCAGATTCTGCATTTCTTACAAGCTCCCAGGTGATCTGGGTCTAGAGCCCACACTTTGAGTCACAAGGCCTATGCGAATATTAATGGTTTCAGTTGTCTATGGGGGTGTTTTGTGTGTGAACATGCTGTTACTTCGGGATGGGAAGTTTTAACAGTGAGTGTAAGAAAGAAAAATCACATGATACCGTGAGATTAGAAGACCCAGCTTTTAGATTTACCATTGTTAAGATTCTTGTTTCAGATGTGTCCCAGACAAACAGCCTTCCATACCTATTCCTTCTCTGTATGAATCCGATATCAGTGATGTCACCAGGTCTTATCCTTGAATTGGGCTCTCAAGTGTTGCTTCAACAGCCTTCTAAAATCTTACGGATTTCTAAGATACATATTAGAGCCAGTGGAAGACTAAACGTCTCCTGGTGCAGAAAAGAAATTTTGATTAGATTTAAACAGCTGTCATCTCTGAAATTTCCCTCTCTAAATCATCTTCTGCTTTCAACAAGCTCTTACATGTTGCTTTCTTGGTTGGATGCTGCGATTGGTACACCTCTAACTATTCATGTTAACTGGGACCTGTGACATGGAGCTGATATATATTTTAGAACATCTTCACCAGCTTAAAAAGGCACTTGGCTTAGAGAAATTTACTCTGGTATCTTCTTTGCCACAATAACTCTATTTCCTTGGATTAAACAAAATTCAATTATACGAAGTAGGGCAATGATGTCACAGGTCGCACTGCTGAAAGCAGGCTTGAAACTATCACAGACAGATAGCTTTCGTTTGACTTAGAGGAAATGCGATCTAAAGCACGTATGTTTTCAGAAGCAGCTTAATCTCAATCATCAAGGTCCCTGGGCTTATGAGAAATGGCAATTTAAAATGTTGACATTAACGAAGATTACGTAATGGAAAATTGACTAATGTTTTAAGGATAAATCTATTTCTAGATTGTGTTATTCTGCATTTTTAAAATAAAATGTGAAATATTCTGCTGGGTAGTGGACCAAACCTCCCCCTGAGAATTTATAGATTATTAACTGAAATGGCAGTTTTCTTGTTAGTCATGATCAAAGCGATTTGGGAATGTCTAAAAACATGTGAAAGTTGATTACACATTTTATTACTGGCACCACATTGACTGGCCACCCATATGATGGAGCAATTGTGACTGTGGATTAGTTCCAACTAGCCTCAGGGAAAGAGCACACTGAGTTGAGACCTTTAGAAAGCATTTATTTGCTTGCCTCATTTAATCAAGTGACTTTTATAATTTTCCAGCTTTTACCCTTATTTATTTCACATAATGAGAAAGAAAAAATAAATATCTTATTTCTGGCATTTACACAAAAGATATCCACCATTTAAAATGTCATTTCAAGACACAAATACCTATCTTTTTCAAGAAATTTATCTGTTTTGTTGTTCAATGAGACAAAACATGCTTAAACACAAGAATTCTACTTGATCTTAAAGTAACCAATATTTGTCTTCAGAGTCATACTTACCTCTCAAAATCCTATCCATTTTGGAAGACCAGGAAAATCCCTTCTCTTCCAGGAAATCTGTATTCCTCTAGTCAGAATTACTCTCTCACTCTCCTATACTCTGGCAGCAGAATTATGCACATTTACGAATAAGTCCTTTATATAATCTTTATGGAGTGCAACTAGATAGTTTGGTACTAGAAGGTGAGCTCCTGGGAAACAGAAATAATTATTCATTACTTATTTTTTATTTAATGTATTTAATTCATTTAAATTTAAGTGTAATGCATTTGTTTAAGTGTATGTTTGTTGTTATTTTTCCAAAAGAGCATAACCCCAGTGCTTTCTCATAATAAACATATGTTGTACAATGCTCGAATTGAAACTTCCTGATTGTCAATGACTGTAGATGAGTGAATTGTGGATGAATTAATTAAGATCACCAAATCATCATATTGACTTTTTAAGAAATAACCTATGGTAAATGATTATTATAAAGTATTAGAGCCCTGGCAATACGTCAAAATTTAACATTTGAACACAATTTGGATAAAATAAAATCACATTTTAAAATATGTTTTGTGTCTTTAATATGGAAATTTTAAAATTTAACGTTGTTTTATTTTTAAAAATTCAGGGAGCATTTACCTCTCATAAATAAGTAAATAAATAAATAAATAAATAAATAAATAAATAAATAAATAAATAAAATCATGTATATATAATGCATAGCTCATAGGATTTCTATTGCTGTTATTTCAAGATACTCCATTTGTATTCAAAATACTATCTGTAGTTTACAAAACAGTGTGCCACTCAAACTAACACATAAATAAACAACACATCCAGTGATCATTTCTGTATACTGTTCACTATTGTAGGAAACTAAATAAGACAGGCCACTAGAGAATCAGAGCCAACATTAATGCTTAACCCCTGGCTCACGTTTTAATTTTTCATTTATTGCAATAAAATATATAGATTTATGTATTTTCTTTTCTGCTTTCCTTTTTCTTTTAATGGGTGACCCTGGCAACTTTTCCATTTTCCTTATTTTTAGAAGATTGTTAACAAGTCCACAGGCATCAAGAAAATATACTCTCTGGAGTATTAGAACTCAAGAAATAACATAATGACAATCTACTCCTCCAGTTCAGAGAACCCCTTTACAGTGGCATTAAGAGGCCTTCAGATGAAAAAATACATAAATTAGTCATTTAAATTCAGGCACTGAAGTGAGAAAAACTTGGGTTTACCAACCAGTTCTACCACTTGCTAGTTGAATGACCTTGAGAAAGATATTTCATCTCCTTTAGATTCAGTTCCTTAATAAGGAACAATGGAGATGATAACAAGGCCTACCTACCCTGGGTTGGTTGGAGGATTCTAATCCATGTAAAGAACTTACCACTGTGCCTGGCAGAGAGCCCATCCTGAAACTGACGTTGCATGGGGCCATGGAAAGATCTCTTCCTGAGAGCCAGACCTTGCCATCCATCAGCTAGTCAGGCACGTGAGCTTGTGAGCCTGTTTGTCTCCTCACCAAGTGTTTCTGTTTTTGTTTACTCCAAGCAAAAGGAGTTACCAGATTGTAGCAATTAGAAGAGAAAGTGAGACCCCTCAAAGTCAGAGAAAGAAAATCAAAGCAAAGACTTAGTCACTAAATCTTCCAGAAGGAAAGAGAAAGAGGAGCTAAAGCTTGATGGATTACATTCTGAATTCAGTTTCTTAAAAAGGAATTTTTTTGTGGTAAGGGACAATGGAAAGATACCAAGTTACAATACAAACCCAAGGGCAAGCCTCATGGAAATCAAAGACAGTGACACTACAGGCACATTGTAGAATAAGGGAATGTTTGAAAAGAGAGGGCTCTGTATTTACCATTTTGCTTGATCTACATATCAAAAGCATCCTCCAACTGTATATAGAAGATCCTGGCAGGAAAATGTTTCATATGAAAAATAAAAAATAAAATAAAATAAAAAAGAAAGAAAGAAGAAAGTGCTGGAGGCCATGTCATTTTTTTTTCATCGTATTCTCTTTCACAGATTTCGGGCCAGGTGCGAGTAGCTCATGCAAAGGAATACCTTCCCAATCACCACAAAAGCAAAAGAAGATACTGGAAAATACAGCATCCTCCGTACTTAAAATGAGATAACCTAACTGAGAACTAGAAATGATCAGGGAAAATTAAGTGGCTACTGCATGAAAAAGCACACCTTATTTTTTTCCATCTAATAAACTATTATGTAACAAGTAAAAGCCCACTGTGCTTGCTAGGAAAAAAGAAACTTTTGCTCAGCTAACTATAGAAATATTTTTATTTGATAATATATTTTCCTAAGTTCTTTTGAATCAGTAATATGGAAATACTGAAAGTCAAATCTCCAATGAGTTGAAATCAAGTGATTAGCTATTTGAAAACCTATTATTCTACCCATGCATTAGGCCTTATCTATATAGCAGAACGCTTTACAGCAAAAACAAAAACAAAAACAAAACAAAACTTAGCTAAGAGATGTCAATTTTTTTTTTACTACAAACCAGTTAATAGGAGTTTAAACTTATTTTCTGGTATGTTGTTGTTTAGCAGCAAAAAAAAAAATCTAAAAATTTTTAAGAATTAAAAAAAATAAAATAAAATAGTTCGGTTTTAGAAAAAAGAAATGATTTCACTCAATATGAAAGGCTCAAATTTGTCATAACACTCATTAGTCAAATGTGTGATTTACTTTGATTCAAAATTAATTTCAGGGTTTTCACAGGGAAATTTCATTAATGCTACTTACACAATTATTACACTTACAGAAATGTGTGGAGAATACACTGGCTTTTATGACTCCGATTCTAATCCTGACGCGACTGTGTTCCAGTTGTGATACTAGACAACTGTCTCACCCTTCCTGAGTTCCATAAAAAATAATGATAAAACTCCCTATTGTTTATGTCCCATTGTTACTGGGAGATTTGAATAAACTAACATATGGAAATGACTCATTACAGTTCCTGAAATATTTGAAGAGGAGGAACTGTTAACACCCTTTCTCCATAAGAGCACCACCATTGAGACAACTGTTCAACTTGACCTTCCTCTCCCACATTAGTTGTTATCAGTTGTATTAGTCATCAAGTCCTTCATTTCTACCTCCTAAATATCTCTCGATTATACCTTTTTCATCTTCCCTTCCACTTCCCAAGTAAATCCCCTCATTCATTTCCTTATGCCTTGACTAAAATAACGACCATGTAATTCACTCTTACCTATAGACTCAACCACTGCCAACCCATTCTTTATGCAGAATTCTTTCTAGTAGAATAAATATAATTATATTATTTTCTGCTTAAAACTATGACTTCCTGATGCCCATAAATAGAATTTAATTTCCCTAGAGTGAATTAAAAAAGGCATTTACAATTAGTTAGTTCAACATCATCTTCTATTTATCACATACTCTATGTAATAAGGCCACTACACTATCCTTTTCCATGGACTTCTATCTTTGCACTCACTGTTCCCCTTACCTATGATGTATTTCCCACCCTCTGACGGTGGACAACTATTCATCTTTAAGACACAGCTGAAATGTCATCTCCCACTTGTCGCCTTCCCAGAGCACACAGGAAGAATTTATCATTCCTGTAGGACTTATTTCCATTATACCACACCATATTTTATTAATTGCTTGTTTACATGTCTGTCTCTACACTAGACCATGAGCTCCACTGCACAGCACAGAGCTAAGAATGTGGTAGATAATATTTGATAAATATTAACTGAATTAATGATTGAAGACAATAATAAAAAAAAATTGATGTTACAATAGGTCTGCCCATGAACTAAAGTCCCAAATTTGCAAGTGCCTTTTTATTTTTACTATATATTTGTAGCTTCTGTCCACACAGAAGTGGAATTGAGATCAGTATTTAGGGAAGTCAAAAAAAAACCAAAACACCTTTTGAGTCAATTATATTGATGTTACAAGCAAATGTATCTTTAGCCTAAATTGTCTCAAGTTTAAATGTCTCAATTTAGTCTGCTTGTTTAGACACAGCATGAACACAGAGGTATTTTTGTTTTTCTTAGAAAAATACAAATTTTAGATAGCCTATTCTCTGCCTTTGCGTGCAGGCACAAAGGGAAGTGGGATGTGCGTGCAACAGCAAACTGACGTTTACATATGGATTCATGGCTGAGTCTCAAAGAGTTCTCATTCAGCACACTTTGCACTCTGGTTCCCCTTTCTACAAAAAAAGAAAAAAAAACGTACCTCTGCCCTGAAGTAAGTTGGTCTGAATAGTGACCCTTAATTTCTCTAGTCACCCAGGTTGCAAATTAATGAGGGGTTGCCAGTGTGTGACCACACTCCCCAGCAGCTGAGTATTCGAGTGATGGGCACTGGCCTGCCTTGAGGTTTTGAGTCCTGAAGTGCTGAAGGATGGAGGTCAGCACTGTGGAGTCTTAAAGCTGGTGGCGGCAGCAGCTCAGCCCCAGTAGAGGCGATTTTCCGGGAGAATGGTCAACCATTCTGCAGCATGGGCAGAATTCAAAGTTCCAAGGACCAGTGGCCACCATCGATTTGGGCTGAAAGTCTAGGCTTCAAACCTTGGTGTGGAAACAATGCTTACCTTGTGCTGAGATGAAAAACCATCCTTATCAACAATGGAGACAACAAATGTGTCTGGCAACCTTTTTCTTGGATCCGCACTGTTGGTGTCATTAAATTCATGAGTTTTCTAGTGTTCCTTCTGTACAGGGAGCTTCTATACTTTTTAATATTGTATAATTTTGTTCTGTTGGGTGAGGGTCTGAGTTCTTTAAGCCGCAAACTTAATTCTTCCCCAAACTGGTATTCTCCATGCAATTACCATAAACCAATATTGCAATCAAGGATAGTCTTTAAAAAAATAAAAAGTACCTCTATCTTTAGGATGCTGTGGATTTTAATGAGAAGATTCGATGGCATCTTTCTTTCTTTCTTTCTTTCTTTCTTTCTTTCTTTCTTTCTTTCTCTTTCTTTCTTCTTTCTTTCTTTCTTTCTTTCTTTCTTTCTTTCTTTCTTTCTTTCTTTCTTTCTTTCTTTCTTTCTTTCTTTCTTTCTTTCTTTTTTTCCTCTCCTCCTTTCCTCTCTTTCTCTTTCTCTCTCTCTCCCTTCCTCACTCCCCCTTCCTGTCTTCCTTCTTTTCCTTCCATCCTCCCCTCCCATCCTCCCCCTCTCTCCCTCACCCTTCCTTCCTTCCTTCCTTCCTTCCTTCCTTCCTTCCTTCCTTCCTTCCGTCAAGACAATAAGATAGAAAAGTAAAATGCCAAGGTGTACAACAAGAGGAGTCCAGCTATAGTAATTAACTTCATTTTAGTGCCCAGCATAGTGCTGACAGTGAATAAATGTTCCTTGCTGGTGATGAAATGCTAAACATGAGAACCTGTGTTTCTGGTTCTACACTGTCTTAAAGCTGCTATTATTCAGCATTTATTAGATACCCACAGAGTATGAGGCATAAACATGACAAGTAGAAAACACACAGTCCCTAACCTCTAAATTACAAAAGACAGATGCACAGGAAAGTAGGTGGATCTTGAAATTGTTTCCAAACGGCTATTTGTAGGAGGATTTAGAGAGTAGGAAAACCAAAGGGAGGCAGGGTGGGGTGGACAGGACAGAGTGTTAGGAAATGGGAGGAGGAAGAGGAGTTAGTGTTTTCGTAAAAGGAGCAGGGTAGGAAGTCAGACCAATTTCCAGAAGCATAAGAGTAAACAGGAGAGATCCACTGGTGATACTGAAGAACCCAAGGGAACAAGGAGGGGAGAGGGTTTTTCTCTCGGCTCCCCATGTCCTCTTTGCTAGTAGGGACACTTCCTCTAGCTTCTCTGATCGGCAATACGAGAAAAAGCATGATTATTTTAAAGTAAGACACTCCCATGCTAAATGAATGGTCTTGTCTTTACTAGCCTCAGTTTCCTCATCTTCAAAATGGAACAATAATACTTCAAAGAATTCACCTAAGAAGATGAAGCATGTAAATGCCCCATACTGGTGCCTTGTACCTCCTTTAGGAAGCAAATCCAGAGTTCTTGGAAACTTTGGCTAGTGTTCTAATCTCTGATCCCAATTTCCTGCTTTTTTTTTTCTTTCTCCTGTGTGTCAAAAGGGGTAAGATATCTTTTAGAAAAGAAGATGAAATTTAAACAAGCAATATTGGTTAGTAAATATGTAGACAGGATTTATGTTAATGCTAAGGCTTCATTTCTAACTGAATTTTGGGCCGGTGAGATTTTTAACCTAGTTAGTAATTTCTTTTAGCAGTCAGAGACCAAAAAAATCACAGTGGGAACCTTGTAAAATGGCTCTTGGGGCCCTCAAGGGCATTCTCTCAGTCTTTTCATCAACAGAGCTGGTCTATATCGTAAGTCTTATTTATAAGGAGGCTTTCAGGCAATTTCACACTGCTTTTCTCTGATGCAGCCCCAAAAACATGTAAACCCAAGGGATTAGTAGCGACTTAAAGGGAAAATAGTGTAAAGTTACACCACGAACTGAGGCGGTGCAGCTGCCTTGATGCACTGTTCCCTTGGGCTCCTACAGTGAATGAAACTTATCTAAGTGGCCCAGTCCACTCCCACGCTGCCAGACCCGCGGCCCTTTGTTACAATGTGCACGAGAATTGCTCCATCTCAGGGGGCAGCCGAGTCTGTAATGACCTGCATTGTAGAAGCACACAGGAGTTCACTATCTAGGAATGAAGACTTAAATCTCCTTTTATATTTCTCTGTTGACAGTTGTAAGCAGGGTGTGTAGTAAACAAAATGTTTATTCTGGCAGCGTTGCTTTCATAGGCAGTTCAGATACATTTATCGAATAGGGCAGCAGTCTGAAATGGAAATGAAATGGGAAGATCAGCTGAGGACCATGGAGAAGTCTTGAAAACGACTGACTATTCCCCAAATGCAACCATCATGAGGCTGGCATACTTACACTGATGATCTCATCCAACCAATAATTAATAAGTGTGAATTAGGCTAATGAAATCAGATAGAGTAACGAAAGGCAGCCTCCTACTTGTTAGCATTGCTATTTTCTTCATTATTTAACCTCTAACAGAAACTGAATCTGCTGCTCCAGGTCTAATTGAGCCTATTTGACTTCGAAACAACTTTTTAAAAACTGTTCCAAAGAGCCTTTACGAAGGTATATAATTGTGACCATATTAAGAATCTATAGGACACATGCAACATCAGGAACATGGTTCAAATCAGAACAACTGTAGGCATTTCCTGCTCCTTTGATAAGACTAAATTGCAAGTAAAGTAAATGATGAAGAGGGATTTTCTTTGAAGGCAAGGATTTTTAAAAGTCAGAGACACTCCATCCCCCAAATGACAGCTTCTTTAATTTTTGACACGCACAATTTAGTAAATAATTAAACTATAACCTTATCTCTCTCTCTGAGGGTAAGCACCATAGTATGATCTGGAAAAGTAATGGAGATCAAAACTGAGCTCTTTGGCCTACAAGGCGGAGTCATGAAGACTCGACCTGGAAATGAAACGGGGAGATCACCTTCTGTGATGGGAATGTATGTGCTGCCACCGTATCCTCAATCTGCAAGAAAAGGGTGACTGTGAGTCTGATGTGATGTGGTTTCGATCTGAGGCTTCTCGTCCAAAGAAAGCTTGAGAATCTGCAAAACGAATCACGGGCAAAAGAAGCGTGTGCTTCCCATTCTTCTTCCCCTTAAGCGGCGTGCGGATAAGGGGCGCCCCGTGCAAACTGGAAGTGTTTGCAGACCGTTCCAGTGACTTCACTTTTTCTCATGTCTTCCGTTTGAGCACAAAAGTGCCACAAAAGAGACAGGAAGTATGCATTTGTGACTAAGGGGTTAAACCCAGCAGGATGTGTGATAAAATTACAGTATATTTCCTATTTGATAATATTGGATCTATTTTGAGGTTACTTATCAGTTGGTTATTGTGCTAATAATTGCCATTAAAATTAATACTACATTTTGGGAATTAGGCAAAGAGCTAACACGTTTGCTTTTACACAGAGCTTTCCAAAAGCAATCTGGGTAACTTGTTTCTGGAATGCAGCTGTGTAAGTTTTCATTAACATCTTGCAGGTGGAGCCTAATTTTAGTTCAGCCTTGAGAAGGGGGAATTGTTTTCCTCATGATAGGCTCAGCACCACAACAGCAGCAAAGCAGGTGGGGCTTCACCAAGCACTTGTTTACTTTCCTGTTTTTAAAAAACAGATGATTCATGTCTTTAATCATACAGTTTCTACTTGATTTTAACATGTCTTTAACAGAATAGTCTGGAGTACATTTGACCTATAGTTACTCAAATGTGAAACAAAAGCAATGAAATGGAAAATGATAAGAAAATGAGCACTGAATCCTAAATATAGTGGAGGAGAAGCCAGTGAATGGAGTGAAGTAAAATTTAGAAATACATCTGTTTGGCTACAAAAGCATTTCAAAATGCAACCTTCCAGATTCTAGTTTGGCAATTTGAAGTTGGCTCAGTTAGAAAGTTCAGTTTTTTCCCCCCTGCCATTGAGAGGAGGAGACTATTAGGGAAAGGAAGCAGTTGCTGAGAAGAGGGGAGATGTGGGGTCACAAAGGGCAACTGAGATGTGGATTGTTTTCTCTTCCAAGTTTCCCCCTCCCCCTGCCTTTGCATCTCAGGGAAGGACTGGTAATCAGCTTAAATTTTAGGTCCTTAGGTCCGAAGAAGAAACACTGTAAGGAATCAGAGAGTGATTAATGACAGTAATTTCTCTTTTAATTTGTTTAGGAAATATCTTAAGCTGTATGTTAGACTTCCAAGGCACAGACCCCATACCTTTGCTTTGTTTCATGTGTCCGAGCACAGTGAACCTACTGTGTGTGTTTCCTTGCATATTAGGACAGTGCAGTAGGGCCGTAATACTGCTGCGTCTCCCAGGTCCTCTGGCTTAAACAAGTGCCTTTGAATTCTTCTGCCCTGTGGGGTGTGCAAGAAAATTCCATTACCTCCACAGAGAGGGGGCAGCTTCACGAGCTTCTTTCTTTCTATTCAGTCTCTTGGAATGGATGGAATTTGTGATTATGTCATATAGAAGTCTATTGTTCTGAACCTTAAAATAAAACTTTTTTTTTTTTCTTAAAAGCCCTCTTCTGGACCCTGAAGGTCACCGTTCAAGAGCTTTACCTTTATAAAAGTTTTCAACCTGGGATACAGGTTTGTCCATGAATAAGCTTCAGAGTACTCATGAACAGAGTTTCTTGTGTTTTTTTTTTCTTTAGTAAATTTTTTGAATGTGCATTTTTGTCTCAGGAGATAGTCCGCAGCTTTTTTTGGATTCCCAAAAAGAACTTATAACCCCCAAAATCTTAAGAACTATTGCCTTATACAGAATATTTTCAAATAAATAGAAATATTTAATATAAAGGAAACACAGCAGTTTACTTGGGCTAATGATTTTAATGAAAATAGAGTACTTGTCAGCCCTCCTCATATAATGAATCTCAGTCTGAATCAGAACTAAGCTCACACTGTAAGTCTGCCTAGTTCCTTTCCCTGGGATATCATCATTCTTTCCTTATCTTTAACCTGTAACTCTGCTAAATGAGCATCTAAAAGGCTCTTAAAATTTTAAGATGTGCTTCTTTATTCAACATATATTTGTTAAGAGCCTATTACATTTAAGGTACTTCTATTTTTTTTTAATTTTTGTTAATGTTTATTTATTATTGAGAGACAGAGAGACACAGAGCGTGAGCAGGAGAGGGGTAGAGAGAGGGGAAGACACAGAATCTGAAGTAGGTCTCAGGCTCTGAGCTGTCAGCACAGAGCCCGACATGTGGCTCGAACTCAAAAACCACGAGATCATGACCTGAGCCAAAGTTAGTCAGTTAACCAACTGAGCCACCCAGGCGCCCCATTTAAGGTACTTCCAGATTTCAGAAATATCCAAGTATCCCTCTTTAAGAAGTTCCGGGGGGATGGGGAGGCCATGCCTGGGTAGCTCAGTAGGTTAAGCTTAGGACTCTTGGTTTCAGCTCAGGTCATGATCTCACAGTTCATGGGGTCAAGCTCTGTACTGACAGTGTGGAGCCCACTTGGGATTGTCTCTCTCCCTCCCTCCCCCTCTCTCTCTCTGCCCCTCCCCAGCTTGTGCTCTCTCTCTCTCAAAATAAATTGGAAAAAAAAACAAAAGTCCCTGGACCTCTGGCCAAGACAATCTACTAAGAAAAGAAATTCAACCAACTGATATGTTTCTAACAAGGGAAAACATGTGAGGCTTCAGATTTTCAAAGCATGTTGTATATCCTCCTTTTGAGATATAAACACAAGGGCTAAAAACAAATGACTGTGACCCTTTGACAAGAACCATACCACACCCAAACCTGTTTGTTCTGCCACCGCATTCCGCCCACTTGCAGATTTGGCTGGAGAGGGGTGCGCGTGGGTGACAGAACGCAGGGATGGAACTTTAGATGTGGCTCCCATGAGTGGAATGGGAGGAAGGGTCATCAAAAGGCAAGAAAGAACCAGCTTGTTTGAGATTTAGGCTGAGACACTATGTTTGACTGATTTGATCTTACAGATTCCCTAAAGCTCCATCAGAATGTGATTTTACAACTCTCTTGAGGATAGTCCCACCGGAGATTGCAGGGTGCCCTTCCAATTTCTCGATAAGACCCAATCTTTGGATGAGATCTAGCTGTTACTGTTTCTTCCATTCCCCGACATCTGAGACTCTTCTCACTCTGTCCCAAATTTTTCTTTGTTTCCAACTGATTCCCAGGAGTAGGAAGACAAAGAAAATGGGAAATGAGTTGATATGGAGAGGAATGGAGTTCTTCTAATTCTCTCTCACTATGACCCAGACTACCAATAACAAATGCCATAGATTTGATCTTCTCAATATTCCATTTGCTTTTAGCCTCATTCCTAATGTAAAATTCAGTGCCCAGCTTCTATTCATCATGAAATCCAGGACTATCTTGGAGAGGATGAAATGGAGTTGCAGCCCTATTTCCAGAAACTATAAAAGGTTGTTTGGACTATCTATACAGAAGGCTTAGTTTTTGAACATTCCTAGTTAAAAATCATAGAATTGGCAAGCTGCCGTCCTCATTTCTAGGTTTTTCATTTCTTTGTAAATTTTTCCTACACTCCTCTCTAGGCAAACCTACACTTTTCCTGCTGAGATTCCTTAAGTCATAGAGTAAAATGTCACCTACAGGAAACATGTGATTCATTTCACTCTTGCTGGTAGGTACATTCAGAATTCTCCTTCAAGTGGGTTATTTCCCGTTTTTTAATCTAAACCTTACTGTGCTGCCTGCAGTGGAAGCCTCAACCACAGCCGCTGAAATAAAGTCTTTAGAGAAACACTTACAGGAGACCTGGTTGTTCTGGTGCTGCTTCTGAAGAAGTCCCAATCAGCAGCAGGGTAAAATTTATGGGATGCTTATGAGATTTTTGGTTTCTTAAAAGGGCACACATGCCGCAGAGAATCTGAACATATTCTATGAAAATTGTACAGACGTCTCAACCAGCACAAGGACATGCACAGAAAATTTGAGAGGTCACCGTCTGGCAGGACCACACTCAAATCATCGTAGACAAATGAGATAAATCCTGTTTAAAGACTTAAAACGAAAGAGGGGCGCCTGGGTGGCGCAGTCGGTTAAGCGTCCGACTTCAGCCAGGTCACGATCTCGCCGTCCGGGAGTTCGAGCCCCGCGTCGGGCTCCGGGCTGATGGCTCGGAGCCTGGAGCCTGTTTCCGATTCTGTGTCTCCCTCTCTCTCTGCCCCTCCCCGTTCATGCTCTGTCTCTCTCTGTCCCAAAAATAAATAAACGTTGAAAAAAAAATTTTTTTAAATTTAAAGACTTAAAACGAAAGAAAGTGACTCTGTAACTTCAACTGGGGAGCCCTGCCCATATCTGAGTGTTATCTTTAGTTCTAGGATCCGTCTTTAGCATTTATTGGTACCAGCCCTGCTTGGTTTTTATTTATTTATTTTTTTAGCCTACAAGTTGGGTAAGGATAAACAAAACTTTGGCCAAAAACTCTGTAAGTACATGAGGATCTCTACTTTGTAGAAAAGAAATAATAATTTAAAAATAGAGAATATTTTGATAGCTCATACCAATATGTGTGGGTAATGTCTACTCTTAGTTTTCTTTTTTTAGATTTTTGATTATCCAGAGTTCTATAGGCTGAGACGAAATGGCTTGCATGTAGGTATTATAATCAAATTGAAGGACATATTTTATTTTTCTGTTTTTTTAATGTTTATTTATTTTTGAGAGAGAGGAAGAGAGGGAGTACGCACGTGCACAAGTGGGGGAGGGGCAGAGAGAGAGAGAGAGAGAGAGAGAGAGAGAGAGAGAGAGAGAGAGAGACAGGATCCAAAGAGGGCTGTGTACTGACAGCAAAGAGGGCTCAAACTCAGGAACCATGAGCTCATGACCTGAACCGAAGTCAGAGGCTTAACTGACTGAGCCACCCAGGTGTCCCAGGACATATTTTAAAAGTGTTTATTATACTCCCCCTACTGCTGAAGGAAGAGCTGATACTCCATTAACTTGGATCAGGTGGGACGACCCAGGTACTCACCAATCTTCACCCAGCAGTCCACAGTGTTGGATCCACTCCTTTGATGCCAGGCTATGGTGGCCTGGTGTGCCATGCTCCCTTGTAGATTACTCTTAGGTTAAAATAAAGATGGGGAAGAGTAAGTGAGACACAAATTGGCTTGTTAGGAAAATGAGAATTGGTGGCATCATCATCATCATAATAATATAAGTGATATTTTCATTGCTATAGCACATTATAATTTTCCAAGTATTTATCTGCAAGGTGATTTGACCTTTCTAATCATCTTTTGAGGAATATAGAGCAAGTATTATTAACTCGTTTCATAGAATAGGAAATTTAAGTCAGGGGTTGTAGAGTGGTAACAGGCATTGTTTTTGCCAGTATAATATTTAATAAAACATTAAATTAGTTGTCCATACTTCCAAAATCAAAGATTTCACATTAAAAAACCAGTATCTGACTTATCTAGGATAGTTGAGAGTTCTGCCACCACTGAACAATCCTGGGCCCATGTGCTCCATGACAACATAGTACACTATTTCCTGTTGCCTTATTTCCAGTCTCCTTACTCCTTCGGCTTTACTCATCAGGCCTTTCTAGGCATATGATTTTTGCACCCATAATGTAGAAAAACTTTTATAAGGCCATGTCTTGAAGCCATGACGGAGGGAGGCCTCAAGTGCAGCTCTACTGCTGCATTTTTTAAATCACAAAATGTTCACACTGGGACTGTCTGGCCACCGCCACCTTCTCTCCTCTACTCCGAGAACCTTCTGTTCCACTGAACTTCTCACACTTACACAAGAGGCCAGTGCCCCCACGACCCCATGTGGTTGGTGCTCTTCCTTATGTTTTTCATACTGCCTGCTTGCCACTCTCCCTCTCCCTACTTTATTCTAGTGTTCCACTCAAAGATCTCCTGTTCTCTGTTCTCTACAGCCATCTCAGAGCCCACCCGCAGCTTCCCACCTCTCTCCATCTCATTATTTATTCAGCCTCTCATTTATTCAATAAGCATCCGATGAGTAGATTAAAAAAGGAAAGAGTAGTAGTATGCCAATGCACTAGTCCATACTTGACTTCCTCTTCTTCCCAGGTCTATGTTGCGGTGAAAACATTACAGTTTCCTTCTCTGTTTCAACTGTGGCTCCGTTCACTTAATAATAAAGATTTTGGGAAGAATGATATTGAGCCACATCTATCACACGCACTGTGTTCGAATTTGGGCAACCTCTCTTCGAGGTGGGCCAACATAAAGCTTGTCGATTCAGTATTTTTAATATATTTATCAAGGACGCTCCTTGCTTGAGCAGAGTAACTCATGTTTCCTTACCACTTTAGTAAACGGGGAAAACATTAATTCAAACTGTGGAGAAGGCAGTATTCTGCTTTCCCCCAGCAGGAGACAAATTGGTGCCCGGCAGGGAAAATTATGTGTCGAAAAATAATGCAGAAGAGATAAGGGCTAGCCCCAGTTATTGATTCATTACACAGATATTTTTTAACAGCTATTGTGTTTCAACACCAAGCTAGGCCCTGCAGATAAGTAGATATGTAAGTAAATACGAGCCGTGGATCTTATGGGTGTATACAGGCATCTGAACAGGGTATAGGGGATACAAAGGAGACAGCAGTCAATGAAATCAACAAAATCCATAAATAAGTTGATCCTTGAGCTGCACCCCAACAGATACAGTATATTTTGCATTCACTTTGAATAGGATATTAAGGACTGGTTAGTATTATGAAATAACTTGGGAAGATGGACTTTTCCTTCATGAAGATGTACAGCATATGAAAAACACTTAAGAATATAGCGGGTACATAAAGAAAGTGCACAGTAGATGCAGAATAAATATACAGTATACAGTCTCCACACGCTACTAGAGTTTCAGGTCTGGTTCAATTACTTGCTAAAAATGTGACCTCGGACAAGTTGCTTAACATCTCTGTGCTTCATTTGCTCCCTCTTTTAAAAGGAGATGATAATGTTACCTACTTTATAAATCGTGGCAATAAGTGAGATAACGTATGTAAAATGTTTAGCACAATACCTGGCACATGGTAATAAAAAAGTTAGCTATTAGAATTATTAGAATGTGATATAGTATAAGCCCATATAATACGTTGCTTTGAAATAGCCAGCATCAAAGAAAAGATCATATATTTCAAAGCTCTTATTAATGAAAACTTAGATAATTAAAACAAAAAAAGAAATCGAATATCTAATATGCCTTGCATCATTTATGTTTCAGTTTTACATTTTATTCTCACTCATCTTAGTTAATGAAACCAGACCAGGTCTCATAATTGCCCTTCTGCAACTAACTGTTCAGTATTCAGTTTCTTGAATTTTTCAGCAAGGTTCATCTTCCAGCTGTAATGCATTAGCATAATACTACTGTGCTGATGCCTCCAATACTGCCTATTTCCAAAGAGATACATTCTCAGCAACAAATTTTTACTTTTAAACTGATTAAAAATTGCGAGTCTTTCTTTTTCTTTGTTACATACCCACACATATATCTATACATCTTTTTTCGTAATATAGTATATTAATTATTTTATACTCCCCATCAGAATTATTATTAAACATATTATTTTATTAAGAATATTTTACGAATATTAAAATAACATATAAATGTACACACACAATGTTCTTCTGAGAAAAAAACTGTCTTAAAAAGCCTTTATTTCCTCCCAATTCTTTGGTTATTCCCATTTAATTCAGACTAAACTGAGGCTTGAGTCTTGTCTAGATAGAGTAAAATAACATTTAAAAGGTTTTTCACATTGGAGGGCTCAACATTTTCTTTTTTTTAGTTTTTTTTTTATTGAAAAATTTTTTTTTAACATTTACCTATCATTGAGAGACAGAGAGAGACAGAGCATGAGCATGGGAGGGGCAGGGGGAGGGGGAGACACAGAATCCAAAGCAGACTCTAGGCTCTGAGCTGTCAGCTCTGGTAGAGCCTGATGCCGAGGTCAAACCCACAAACTGCAAGATCATGACCTGAGCCTAAGCCAGACACTTAACTGACTGAGCCACCCAGGTGCCCCTAGGTTTATTTATTTTTATTTATTTTGAGAGAGAGAGAGAGAGCACGCGAGTGCACAAGCAGGGGAGGGCAGAGAGAGAAGGAGAGAGAGAATCCCAAGCAGGCTCCGCACTGTCAGCACAGAGCCTGATGCGCGGCTGGATCTCAGGAACCATGAGATCATGGCCTGAGCAAAAATCAAGAGTTGGATGCTTAGCCAACAGGAGTCACCTAGGCGCCCCATCTACATTCTCTTGATAACATACTTTCCTTTCATTCTGTGCTTACCTACCAGAAACAATCTTAGGCCTTTCTATGTAGTAAAAAATATATACTATTCTATGAAAGAATTAATTCAGCTTTTAAAAATACAGTGTAATAATGGGATGCCTCGGTGGCTCAGTTGGTTAAGTGACCTCCTTCAGCTCAGGTCATGATCTTATGATTCGGGAGTTCGAGCCCTATATCTGGCTCTCTGGCTCACTGCTGTCAGTGCAGAGTCCACTTCAGATCCTCTCTCCCCTTCTCTCTCTGCCCCTCCCCTGCTAGTGTGTGCGTGCTTTCTCAAAAATAAACATGAAAAAAAAAACCCACAGTGTAATAAAAGTACAATTAAGGAAAGTTATATCGGTAGAATATTATAAGAGATCAGGGCTTTATTATTTTCTAATATCCACTCAAACTGAAATAATAAACATTACCAAATAGAGGCTCTTCCCTCTTTCAAAGGCATTTTTTATTTTACAAAATTGGGATGATCTCCTACCTGGAAGCAAAGTACCCTGTCCTGTATTATCGCTTCCATATCACCTCTTGGGCTAGCACAGGAAAGGTTGAGATTTGCGTGAGAGCAGCTTCAGAATTGCTTCCCTGTGTTCCTCCGTTGTGTTCCAGGCCCTCTGCCATGCTCTTGGGCAGCACCTGGCACCATTGCCCTTTTTGTATCTTTTCCCTTCTTCTCATGTCCAAGTCTTATGTCCCAGACTGATACATTGTTCATTATTTATTATAGAGAAATCGAGCCTTCCCTTTATCCAGTGTTGCCCATCAGGTTATGCCCAGAAGGACCTTGACTTTCTCAACTCGAGCGTCTCATCCAGATTTATCTGTTGTTGTTTTTTTTCCCTTAACAAAAGAACCATTCATGTGTGATAGAAGTGTTGCTCCTGCCAAAAAGGCAAGTAATAGTGGTCTTCTTTCTTTTTTATAAAACAAGATTATAAGGTTTCTTTTCCTCTCCATTATGTTGATTTAAAAAAAAAAATATTAAAAAGTGTGTTCTATGTGTAAAACTGGGTGCAGAACAATTCAATCTTTACTTTCAATAACTCACATTACAGGAAATGAATCCCAGGAATCTGAAGCAGATAGCTACATACATATGTTTTGGTGTCCTCAGGATAGAAAGAACTTCACATGTGTTCATGGAATCTCTGCCAATTATTTCTGAGGTATTTGGAGAATGAGGCGGAATCAAGAAAACTGAAGATGAGGCGGCACCTGGGTGGCTCAGTCAGTTAAACATCAGACTCTTGATTTCAGCTCAGGTCATGATGAGATCACGTTCCAAGTGTGGCTCTGCACTAACAGTGCTGAGCCCGCTTGGTACTCTCTCTCCACCTCTCTCTCTGCCTCTCCACCCTGCGCATGCACACACACACACACACACACACACACACACACACACACACACACTGTCTCTCTCTCAAAATAAATAAATAAATAAACATTAAAAAAAAATACAAATGCCTGGGTGGCTCAGTCAGTTCAGCATCCAACTCTTGAGTTTGGCTCAGGTCATGATCTCATGGTTTGTGGGTTTGAGCCCCACATTGGGCTCTATCCTCACAGTGCAGAGTCTGCTTGGGATTCTCTCTCTCTCTCTCTCTCTCTCTCTCTCTCTTTTTCTCTCTCTCTCCACCCCTTCCTTGCTCATACTCGTGCTCTCTCTCTCTCTCTCTCTCTCTCTCTGTCTCTTTCAAAAGAAATAAATACACTTAAAAGAAACAAAAATATATATAAATTATTAAAAATAAATAAACAAAAGAAAACTGAATATGAGTCTATGGTAATCTGATTTTATTTCAGAGGAAATAAAGGTTCTGAGAACGGGAAACCAACGATTTTGACATCAGTCCCTAGCAAAATTTGGACAAAATTATCAAAGTAAAAATGAACATTTTGAGAAAATGTTAGCGACTGTTAAGGATCATTATGAGTTCACTAAGAACAAAGTAGCCCTAGGTAAACTAAATTACTTTTACCCTTGAAAAAAAAAAGGATAACTTAATTTTGGCAAGTCTTTTAATCAAAAGACTCATATATTCCTAGAAGATAAGTTGGAGCTACTTTACAGTGTAGTTAAAAAGTTTCCAAAAATGGCAGCATTAACTCTTTAAGAGTGATTAGGAATGAATTTTGGAGTCAGAGCTTTGGTGGTTCAAACTGAAATTTGTCAGCTATGTAAATTTGGGCAAATTGCATAAACTTCCTGAAGCTTATTATCCTCAACTGTAATGAAGGATTAAAACTATCTGTGCCACAAAGATGATGTGCTTCTTAAATGATATAATGTATATGAAATGCTTTTTACCTATCTTTAAATAAGTACTCAATAAAAATGATAGATATTATATTTTATTCTCATTAGCTAAGCGTGATTGAGTATTGTCAATCTAAAAATAGATCTCTGAGAATTGTACCATCACTTATTTATTTATTTATTTATTTAGGCCAATGATTTGAAAGAAAACATGGAAGGCATAATAATTATATTGACAGTCCCCTGGCTATGCTGTGAGCTTTTTCAGGAAAGTGACCATGGCTCATGGCTTTGGGTACTGTCACTGCCTGACATAGTGCCTGACCCATAATAGCCACACAGATGTCTTTCCAAGAATGATACAAAATAAAATATGGTAACTAAGACATTGGATAACAAAATCAGGATTCAAAAATGCCACAAATAATTACAACAATGGGCCAGTACCAAAAATGAGCTCTAATATCGATGAATATAAAGTCCACTATTTCCATGCAAAGAACATGTTGCAAGAGACTGGACCAGACAGAATTTGGTGTGAAAAATATTTAGACATTTTAGTTTTGTAAAAGTTCAACAACTAACAATATGCTAATGATACCAACCTCTCCTCAGAGTGCATTTCCTGCCTTCATAAAACTCTAAATTATTAGAAATAGAGTACAGAACAAGGCAGGCATCAGTACCCACGTACTTTGCATAATTAGACCACTTCTCAAGTAATGCATTCAGTTCTGCTGCCACATTTAGAAGAGACATGGACAAACTGGAATCTATCCAATATGGTGAGAAACCTTAAAAGCCATCTCATATTAGAATGATTAAAGGAATGTTCAGACTGAAAAAAGAGTAGACTTAGGGAAAAATGATAGCCATTTTTCAAATAGTTGAATAACTTTCATGTGGAATAGGGATTAAATTTATCCTCAAAGTTTCATGAGGCTTCAGAAAAAAATCATACCAAAGAATAGACAATTCAGGGAGATATTGGTCAAAAATGAGGAAGATCTCTATCTAAAATCAGAATGGATTGTCTTAGACTTAGTAATGCATTCTCTTCAAAATCATTTAATTTCATTGTATTTAGAAAATGTTACCATTCACATTTATATGCAAACCTTGTATAAGCCCTGTATAAAAAGGAACTCCTCCAGAATCTGGTTAGTTACATCACTTACAGTGTCCATATACACACTTCTAAATGTACGACTAAATATTTACTTAGCAACACTCTATTCAATATCATTATGTACATGTCAGTTTTGTGCTAGCTGTTGGGCAAGTTGAGGAAAAGACAATATTATATAAGGAATTTTTGCTTTGGGTAGGATATCGGGCCAAACTTTGATATTTGAGTTTACATCAACCCCCTTCCCCTTCAAAAAAGAAGAGTTTGCTTGATTTAAATGTCAGTGAAAAAATTAATATCCCACCACTTCCAGAGTACATTGATAAAATGGGTAGAAAATGTAAGTCAAAGACACGCCATTTACATGTATTTAGCTCCATTATTTTCTAAACTTTGTTCTGATCACGTTGTACTTACAATGATTAATAAAACAAATAACTTGGCATGTTTCAAAAATCTTATCTTACCACTTGCAAACTTGAATTCCATTTATACATATACCTATAAAGAGATATATAGTTTATCAACTTTTTTAAATACCACCATTAATAAAAAAAAAAATTGAGTACCAACTGTCTACTAGTCCCTAAGGTGTGAAAGATCCCCTTTTCTTAAGAAGTTTACAGAACATTTCTCCTATTATCGTTCTCCCATAAGAAGAACTAAAAGAATCATAACTACCAGATGTATTTGATTTGCTATCAAAAAGTTTAAGAGCAAAAAGTTACAACATATTCAGTCATGTTCATTTTAATTGTTTGGGGAACTCCAATTTCCTTTGCCTTTTGTTTTCCAAGTGCTTGCTTTCAAAAAAAAAAGGTTAAAATATAGTAATTCTCTATGCTTATAAAAGCTATATTTTTAGGGAATGAACATGAAAACAAATCTATTTTTGTTCCATGGTTAATGAGAAGAGGATGGTTTCTAAAAAGGACACAAACAGAAAGCAGTAGAACTGCCTCGTCCTGCTCAGTGCAGCCCAATCCTGATTCAGCAAATAGGTATTTGCCAGTAGCAATGAGCATTGTGTACTACAATGACGATGCTGCTTAACTTGATACTGTTCCCACACCTCTGTTAGTCGAACCCAGTGCGTGGGTAACTCATGAAGTCACTGGGTACCTGAGCGAAATTTTGAAAGCAATGGAGGTTATGAGGGTTTAGGGACAGGTGGAACTGGCTACATGATCACAGCCACTCCCACCTCTTAAACTGCACTTGGCAACGAAATTCATGCCAATATGACACCTGTCTGCGTAGGAAATTCATGACGAGACAGAAGGGCAGGCTTCGGATCACAATAATAGTGACTGTGATCTCCCCAGAAGCCTCTCCGGGAAAAACTCAATACTCCTTCCTCACTTGTACGCCAACTGGAATTTGAAGGGAGCTTGCTAACTGAGGTTCTGTGTGGACCCAGAAGTACAACTGATAAGGTAAGGGCAATTATCTCTTGGTTTGATCACTAGAGATTGATTATAAAGGGTTTCCCTGCTCCATCTTCCCGTTCAAATGTAGATTACTGGGGCAATCTTCTTGGCAGTGTATTTCAGGGTCTTGAACTTGAGAGATAGAACTGTTTGGTGCCTGCTCTAAAAAAGAGACATCCAGCCCCTGCTATAGTTAACTGTGCAGTTTCTGGCTAATGGGATACAGAGAAATGAGGACGATCGTGAGCAGTGGTTGAGTGTTAAGGAGTGATTTCAGAGGAATGTGTCAAAGCAGCTCATCTCCCGGGGCCCCACATGACAATGCTTTTTAGTAGCCACCTGTATTCAGAGATTTAAATTTATGAAAAGAGAATCATAATGATATCTTAATTGCTCTAAGGATGTCTTTTCAAGGGAATTGTCACAGATACAGTTCCTTCAGAGGAACTGAGAAACCAAAGGGTGATGGTTTTATTACGGAAGAGCTGAGGAAAGCCTCTGCCCTAGAAGTTAACGTTTATGGATCTCTTTGGCAAATAATAGTCTCCATTGCAATACTGCTGTGTTTGATGAGGATTCAAAAAGTCTTAATCAAATCTAGCAGTCATTCCTGCTTCTTTCTCTTCTAATCTTCCTGATCCTGAATTATGAGATCCTTATCTATTAAAATAAAACACCATTTGTTAAAGCTTTTTCAAAATTAAGACAAAAACCATCAAAACTAATTGTGTGCTAGTATCAAACAAACACATTTTTTAAGTTTGATGAATTGTTTGTAAGCACTAATCAAGTGGGTGGAGTCATAAAAGAGGGAGGGAACCAACTGAAACAATATATGTAATTTGTTTGCATTATTATTTGAGATAATTACAAAGCAAGCGTTCAAAAGCTGTTCTTTATCTTTATACCAGAAGGGAGAAAAATAGGGAGGAGAGGAAAAGCACAAGAACACCCAGCCATTGTCAGCTGCAATCTAAAATATTGCCGGATTCACAGTTGTCGAACATTAGCATTACTAAGAATGCCAGGGACAGAAGTGTCACGTTGAATGTAGAGTGATGACTTCATAGGAAGGCAGAGCTGAGGATATGACCAGTTTGCAGTTACAGAGAAATCAGCTTTAATTAATTTGAGTGCCAGCTCTGTGTATAATTACACAGCATGAGAGTTTGCATGCAAATGCGGAAATGCTGATTGTTCAAATACTTGCACTTGCTCATTAATACGTTGGGACTAAGCAGGGCTGGCAAGCAGACAGGGTAGAGCGCACACAGTGCCTGCAGGCTAATTTGTATTATACTGTAGTTAGCAAACAGATTTCAGATGTTTCTCCTTTCTTTAAATAATAAGCACAAAAATATGTGTGTCATTTTCATCTGTGACATACCTTGTTTTCTTCTTGATTAAAATAAAATGTTTGGGGTTTTTTAAAAAAACTGCCGGTACACTGAACATTGCTATAATGTCGATTCGTAACTATTATACCCGTTACAGGTTCTATTTCACATTTATGTAATTATCCAAAATGGACATTTTTCATAATTGGTGAAGCTATACTCAGAAAAGGTAAATTTATAATTAAATCCCAGAAGGAATAAAACAATGGTCACAGTAGAATTATCTACTTGTCTGCTAGTATCTACTATCTTCTGGCCAGCTTCAGCTAGGGCTACGGGCTTCAGGTCAAGGACTGCTTTCTTTAGGAAAGCAGCTAACCCTAAAATGGACTGAGGTGAGATTTTTCCAATCTGACCACTGAATCTTTTAGCAGAGATCAATTTCAACCAAACTCCCACTTCCCTGACAATGCCTCAGGGAAAAATCCTCTTAAATCACAACCTCAGGAATATGTGATACTTTCTTTAAAAAAATAGTATAAGAGGGGCGCCTGGGTGGCTCCGTCAGTTAAGCGTTCGACTTTGGCTCAGGTCATGATCCTGTGGTTCGTGGGTTCGAGCCCCGCATCTGGCTCTGTGCTGATGGCTTAGAGCCTAGATCCTGCTTCAGATTCTGTGTCTGCCTCTCTTTTTGCCCCTCCCCCTCTCACGTTCTGTACCTTTCTCTCTCAAAAATGAATAAACGTTAAAAAAATAAAAAGAAAATAGTGTAAGAAAATAAGAAATTTGCCAAAGTTCCATAAAACCTAGTACTACTACGGATGCTACCTATTTCCTTGGCAATATTTCATGCCTTTCAATTCTACAAATATTTATGGAGCGCCTCTTTCTGTCAGACATCATGAAGCAGAGGATATACGACAGTAAGCAAGATGGACAAGCAAGATAGTCCCTGCATTTGCCATCTCTCTTCTCTCAGGAGTTGTACAAAGGAACCTAACTCAGTTTCCCTGGGAAATATATGCTATTAGCAGTTATTACCTTGGAGAAGCCCACATTGCTGAAACCTGAGTCAATGGCTTTCCATAAACACAGTTCTCATGGCCTTTCTGGGAGACTAACTCCCTCTGTGACTTTTCTTTGACCCTATTGTGTAAGATAAAGGGAGCTGCCTCTGCCCCCAGGGCTGAATGGACACTGTGAAGGATATGCCAAACAGTCTATCAGGCAAGTCCCAAAGTCTATCTGTATAACAATAGATTGAAGAGGAAGGCTGTCAATATCCTTTCTGAAAGTCTACATTTGTGAGGATAGTCATTTTTCAAAGAAGAAAGTTGGACACAGCGCATGAATGGATATAGGACAATTCATGCCATTTCATCTGCCCAAAAGTAAGCAGTCAAGTCAGTATATGACATGCTGGGGAACACAGACTAGAGTGTTCGTCAGTATGACCCTCCCTCCCTTCCTAAAAAGTCTGTTCAAATATCCCACTGCCAAAGACTTCCTACAGCTATGTATGATGAAAAAAGGTGAGAGTAAAAACATTCACACACAAGACTGGGACCCCCACTTCACTTTCAGCGAGGTCATAAACCTCTCATCTTACATATAAAAAATACGCAAGGAAGGAAGGAAGGAGAAAATCCAGTAGCGCAAGAATCCAAGGGTATCTCCATGATGTATTCATGGTAATTTGGAAACAGCAGTTTTTACGGACTATGAATTCCAAATACCCTGAGCTCAAACACCTTTTCCTCAAAACTCCATCATGATCAGATACCCACAATCAGAAAGCAAAAATTAGATACCCACAATCAGAAAGGAAAAAAATAATAAGCCAAAAATAAACTTCCAAAATATGTATGCATTCAGAAAATTCTATCTGCTGGCACCAAAATATTAAATGTACAGTAAAACCTTGGTTTGCAAGCATAAGTCGTTCCAGAAACATGCTTATAATCCAAAGCACTCATATATCAAAGCGAATTTTAAGAACTATCGGCTCAGTTGTGATCATGTGATGTTCAGCATCATGTACTACTCATATTGCGAGACATCACTCATTTATCAAGTTAAAATTTGTTAGAAATGTTTGCTTATCTTGTAGAACACTTGTAGAACAAGTTACTCGCAATCCAAGATTTTACTGTGTATGTATTTGGGATGTGGATATATTGATATCTTTACCAAGGAGAGCAAAAGAAAACAAATCTTAGAGGATGTTGTCTTCAGAAAATGACTTCTAGTGTGGCGTTGTGATAACATATGAAAAGACTTATATTCATGGGCAATGTAAGTAATTTATGGGGTAGGAAGGAAGGAGAATAAATGTGTAGAGAAGAAAAAAGATTTACTATGGAAATGAAAGGTGTTCAGGAAATATGAGGAAGCTCTAGCTTGTAACACTCATCAAGAAAGCTTGCGACCTAGTACAGAAAGCACAATGCACCAGGGTGATTCAGAATGGTCTACTGTGCTGATTATTGCACAGTGAGACCCATACATAGGCTTCCAGCAGCTAATGATTCAGCAATGGTTAGATCAACAAGAACTGTTTCCACAGATTCATAGGTGCAGAATATGTACTTCAAGGGCATGAGAAGAATGAAGGTGATAATAACTAGAATTAGAGTATGTGTGGAATTTTTATTCAAAAAGTGAAAAGAAAGAAGTAAGGCAAGAACATTTTTTTAGGAAGTGGAGATTTGACAACATACTTGCTGGGAGAAAAAAAAAGAGCTGGTGGAACAGGAGACATTGAAAGTACAAGGGGAAATGTGTCCTTAATGGGGCAGGAACTGGGGAGAGTCCAGGTTCTTATGCTACCTATAGAGATTTAAAAAACAAAACAAAACAAAACAAAGCAAAAAAAATCTCACTCCAAGAAAAAGAGGAAAAGAAGATGGTGACCGATGGTGGAGGTGAAGGAGATTGGGAGACTATGTGCCAGATGCCTCTGATCTAGTGAAGACATTAGTGAGATCATCCCCTAAGAAGGCATAGGAAAGGATGGACATGACAATGACTTTACTTTCTTACTGGAAAAAAAAAAAAGGTAGAGCAAAATAATTGACAATGAAATTAGGTGAGGAAACGTAAGACAATGGAGACATGGGAATGGGTCATTGTAAAAGCTTCACGTTAACTCACCCCAAGGTAAAGTGAGTAATGGGACTGGACTTGTGATTACCTAACAGTCTATAAGTTTACATTCTCCAATATCAGTACACTTACAATGGCTGTTTACAGTGTAGCACTCTTGTATTCCACAGTGAGAGGGGAACTTTGGGCAAGATACCTGCACATAAAGTAGAGGAGACAATTTATGTGCAAAAGAGCTTAGTCTTTGGGGAGAAACATACCATCTCTCTGGGGCTTCCCTTTCCCTCTGCCCTCCTGCATCCTTGCTGGTGACAGTCAATGAATTTATTTAACAGAAGAGAAAAAAATCTGTATGGGGCTGCCTAGGTCTCCCTTTATCATAGCACTTTTTACCTACATAACCCACATTCCTGTTGGCTCACCCTCCTGGGTTCAGGCACTAAAATTAGGGCAGCGACTTCTAAAAACCTATGTTTAATACAGTACTCGTGTATCACGTGGCAAAGAGAGAGAGGGCCCCAATGGTCTAGCTCTCTGCTTGATGGTCTGGAATTACCATTAACATTTCAGGGCAAGTGCCTTCTTAGGCTTAGCTGGCTGTTCCAGTTTTCCTGCCAGAAGACAGGAGCACAGCGCATCCGTCATTGAGCAGCTGCCAATGGACACAGGGCATCCCCTGGGAGTGGCAGGCCTGGGTGTGGTATAACAGGGGCACGGAGCATTCTGAGATTCCTGGAGAGATTGGTGGTTGTGGTATGTGGATGTCTGGGCCCCCAAGGACCAGGTAGCACTCAGGAGGCAAAGGAACAATACAAACATTGTCTCAGAACACTTCCAGCCAGCCACTAGCCGCTTGTCTCAATTTCCTTTCTGTCTGGGCCTCTTTCCCTGCCTTCTGTTATCCTCTTGCCAAGCTTTCCCAGATCCCAAATCTAAGGGTCTTGTTGACCAGGGAAAAGAGTTTGTAGCGTGTAACAAAGAGGGAACGTTGAAGGTTTTTAAATAAAATAATGATACTAAACCCAACCCTCCAATCAAAGACTTTTTCAGGGTCTACTTTCTGTCAGTCACTGCAATGTACGTAGGAGATTTAAAGACAGACATAACAGGCCCTTTACGTATGGAGCTCACTATCAAATGAGAAGACAAACCTGTTTGACTAGAATGCTTAATGATATAGAGGCACCAACAAGGGAGAGATTTCTTCTGCAGGAAAAGAAAAATATTAGCAAAGCAAATGACTGAAGCAATTGCACTTAGATAAGGAAATGTATATTAACAGGAAAAAAAATACCCTCTGTTTCAAGGAGATTTTTCTGGCAGCAACATACAAAGTGGTTTGGATGCAGAAGAGTCTAAAGATCATTTATGAGGCTATCGGGATAATCTATAGGATGGATGAAAAAGAAGGTAGAAATGGCAACAACATCTCAGAGGAAGTATTGACAGGGTTTTACAAATTATCATGGAAATGAACAGGAAAGTGGTCATACTTGACTTTGAGATTTCAAATATTGGTGATGACATTTAAAAAAGGAAACATGAGGGGCGTCTAGGTGGCTCAGTTGGTTCTTGGTTTTGGCTCAGGTCATGATTCCACGGTTCGTGAGTTCAAGCCCTGCATGGGGTTCTTTGCTGACAGTGTGCAGTCTGCTTGGGATTCTCTCTCTCCCTCTCTCTCTACCCCTCCCCTGCTCATGCACACACTCTCTCAATCTCTCTCTCGCTCTCAAAATAAATAAATAAAAACTTTAAAAAAAAGGAGATAGGAGGAGGATACAGAAATGTGAGAGGGAAGATACTAAATTCACTTTGGATGTAATGAATTTTTAAGGTGCAGAACCTATCTTTGTCTCTACAAGAGAGGTGTACAGATGGATACAGGTGTCCAGCACTCTGAGGATATGACAGAGCTATGGGGGGAGGGGAGGGTCACCCTCAGTCAAGGCCCAACTGGTAGATAAGATTGTCAGGAAGGAGAGAGAAGAGGGCTGAGAAACAAACTTTTAGATCACGTATATGAAAGCCTGAAGAGGGAGACAAAAGTTTCAGCCACACAGTTGGGGGGAAAAAAACAACTAGGAATGTCCAATGAGAAAGGGTGGAAAGTTTCCAGAAGAAGGGAATGGTCAGGTGAAAAGGAGGAGATACAGACGCGGAAGATGAAATACGAGAAATCTGGATGTCACAATGAGTTAGTCATTGATGACCAATAGGAGAGAGGTTTCAGTGAAACTATGGGAAGAGAAATCCTATTGCTAAGTGATAACTTCTTACCGAACATCTTCAGCGTATCTGAATATTGAAACTAAAGCAAAGCATTAAGCTTTCTAGGAGTTTGTTCTTAAATGAGAGGAAGAAGAGATAAGGATAAGAGCTACCTCAAAGAGCCAGGCAAGTGACACCAGTTCAACTTGGTTGACTGCACCATTTTACCCAACCAGAGGCCTTTTGTAATTCTGGTTTCTCTCAAGCTCTTACTTCCTGTTGTCAGGTGAAGGTGGGTGGCAGTTAATGGGGAAAAGCTGATGATGTTCAAAGATGACTAAGGCTGTAAAAGACAATCAGGCTTTTCCTATAATTCATGCTTAGGAATTAAAAGAATCCACCACCACCACCCCCTACCTGTGTGTGTGTGTGTGTGTGTGTGTGTGTGTGTGTGTGTGTGTGTACACACACACACAAGAAAGTCATCTCTACTCCACCAACCTGTCCTTGGTTTATTTTATCTTTTTGAGCACAGTTTACCCTCATAGATGTGTGTGCTTATCTTTTGTGGCAAGACCATTTGAAAGGACCTTGATAACATCCCTTTCATTTAAAGGTGTGTTCTTCAGGTACTAGTGATTTCTAAAGGCTACAGAATTCTCAGAATAGTTTGGTTCTCCAAGTAGCAAATTCAGTGGTTAAGTCTCCCTGTCTTATTATGTTTAGTTTAAGAAATACACTAAACTAGCAGCGCCTGGATGTCTCAGTCAGTTAAGCCTCTGACTTTAGCTCAGGTCATGATCTCCCAGTTCGTGAGTTTGAGCCCTGCGTCGGGCTCTGTGCTGACAGCTCAGAGCCTGGAGCCTGCTTTGGATTCTGTGTCTCCCTTTCTCTCTGCCCCTCCCCTACTCACGCCCTGTCTCTCTCCCTCTCAAAAATGAATAAACGTTAAGAGAAAGAAAGAAAGAAAGAAAGAAAGAAAGAAAGAAAGAAAGAAAGAAAGAAAGAAAGAAGGGAAAGAGAGAAAGAAAGAGAGAGAGAGAAAGAGAAAGAAAGAAAGAAAGAAAGAAAGAAAGAAAGAAAGAAAGAGAAAGAAAGAAAGAAAGAAAGAAAGAAAGAAAGAAAGAAAGAAAGAAAGAAAGAAAGAAAGAAAGAGGTTAAACTAGGCACACCTGGATGGCTCAGTCAGTGAAACATCTGACTTTGATTCAGGTCATGATCTCCCATTTCTTGAGTTTGAGTCCTGCGATGAGCTCTGTGCCAACAGCTCAGAGCCTGGAGCCTGCTTCAGATTCTGTGTCTCCCTCTTTCTCTGCCCCTCGCCCATTCAGGCTCTCTCTCTCAAAAATAATAAACATTAAAAAGAAGAAGAAGAAGAAGAAGAAGAAGAAGAAGAAGAAGAAGAAGAAGAAGAAGAAGAAGAAGAAGAAGAAGAAGAAATAGGCTAAACTAGAAAATCCTAAGTGAATGTACATCTTTTCTTGGCTTTTACTTCCATGCACCGCACAAAGCAAACTGGTAACAAATTGTGCCATATTCTCTGTGAGTAGAAAATTATTTCTTGCCCTATTCAAACACTTTTTTTTATGAGACACCCACAAATCCTCTCAACTATAGACCGGTGCCTGTTTAAGTGTGCAGCTGAGGTGTGGTGCCTAGATTGTTAGAAGAGAATATAATCATGTGTTTACCAAAAAGGCCATCTCTGCGTTACCAAAGAGTTACATATGGGAAATACGAATTATTTGTGTGCAGTATTATCATAGTATTCCACTGCACAAAGTTGTGTTCTTTTCAAAATACAAGTAGCTATGTGATGTGTCTAGGCTTTTTCTATATTTATTTTTAGTTGCAGGAAGATCTCCATCTCATATAATTCCAAGGATTTTTCTTCATCGATATATGTATATATATATACACACACACACACATATGCGCACACGTGCACGTACACACACACACACACACGCACACACACACACTCTGTCAAGCACTCAGGGAGGCACCTTCATAAACTTGCCCTGCATGGTTGTTGGTTTATCTGCCAAGGAAATTCATTACTAAGAGAATGCCTTGCTTTATATGCTTACTAAATTTTTAAAAAATGTTTTTCATTATATTTATGCAAACGTACCTTGGCTAGCTCATAATTTACCAAATGCGAGCATTTGTCAGGGTTATTTCCAATCACTCAGAAAAATGTGCCTTTGTGTATTTTGATTATTTAAAGCAATTTTGTTTCCATTATGCGTATGTGTGGCCAAAACAGCATGACTGTCTTGACTGAGGAAGTGGGAATACTCTTAATTTTCATACGTGCATCTTTGATTGTTTACCCAATGTACAGATAGTGACGTGGGTATAAATGTTTTCTGCACACATTTATTTTCCTTGGCACTTCAGAAGGGAAGGGTAATGCAAAGGAAAATTACATATGCCATTGTTTGCATTAAAATATATAAAATCAATTGTAAGCTGAGGATATGCTTAATATTTTGAAGCATAAAAATTAGGGTACACTCTATATAGAAATCTCTGTCTTGTGATCACATCTTATTTATACATTAGCTATAAACATCTGGAATTTTTTCCCTTTGGGCTTGTGCAAACTTTATACCAAACTGAAGTTCTCAGGGATCAAACAGTGTCATTCAAATTTGCTTACATTGCTTTGAAGCAAATCAGCTTATTTGCTCATTAGATGACAAAATAATAGTATTTCCCAATGAGACAGGAGAGGGAAATAGATCCAATTCAAGGCAAGGCATTAAGGACCACTATTCTGATTACGGTGTCGCTATATAACTGTAGGATCAAGTCCTATTCAGTTTTTCTGGGATATTATATTTCACTAAATTTCAAATGCTGTCAGTAGTAAGACACACCAATATTTTATAGTCTACAAAGAAAATTTAAAACTCTGCCAATGAAACTGTGATATCTCATTGATTGAACAGCCTTGTCCCAATTTCAGAAATGTTAAGACAAGGGGGGAAATGCATCTCATAATGGGTAAAATAGTATATATGGAATAATTACAGAGCTTTAGATCTTGGATATAGTCTATTTACTACATCAGCACAACTCAAAGGCGTTCCTTTCCTGGCAAGAGAAGATTTATTATCACCTTCATTCAATGGAACTAAAAATATATACTGTCTTTTCCAAACTGTTTCTACTCTTCCTCATTCATAGAGTTATCAAGATGATATTCTCTCTTTTAAGAGAGTTGACTGTGTCTTTTTTTCACTTTATCGAGGTATAATTGTAAGCTATTTAAAGTGGACGATGATGATTTAATACATGTCTACGTTGTGAAAAGATTTCTCTCATTGAGTTAATTAACGTATCCATCCCCTCACAAATATACTTTTTCCTTTTTTCTTTTCCTATGTTTTCTTTTTTCTTTTCTGTATTTCTTTTCTTTTCTTTCTTTCTTTCTTTCTTTCTTTCTTTCTTTCTTTCTTTCTTTCTTTCAGAACAGAGTTGACTTCGACTTGAAGGAGGCAAAATAGTAATACAAAAAAAAAAAAAGAAAAAAAACCACTTAGAGTTTAGAATTTTTGAGAAAGTTCTGACTTGATTCATGTTTCTGTGAGACTTCAGTCTGTGAATTAATCTAGTTGAGACTGTGTCCTCACTCACTTTGTCCCTTCAGGTTTCTGCTTTCCTGCCCATCAAAACTCCCCCTCCAGATCATTCTAGGGCTAACAGGCACTCAAGCATTTATTACAGGAAACTGGAGAAGTGGTGGATACTAAATATTCCTTAAAGCACAATGATAAAGCAATAGAAAAAACAGTCAACCAAAACATGTTAAAACCTTCAAAAGGTGTTAAGACTAGTCTATCTCAAACACATTTGTTGTAAAATATGCAAATTGATAATGAAACAAGTAAATTCTTTGATTTGATTGTCAAATAATAAACTTTAAGAAAAATAAACTATTTTGCTGTCCCTCTTATCACCACCGATATCTCATCTAGATCCAGGCAAATAGTATTTTCCCAGCAGATGTTTCTTGAGTGATTTAATTAAATGATAAATTATTACCAAAGAGTCTTTTTCTTTACCTCAGTTTTGGAGATAGGCATTATGAGGCAAGAAACAATGGTAGACAAATAATAATAATAATAATGATGATAATAATAATAAATTGCATTTGAATTTATTCCTTACATATTGCATATCAACTATTTTTTATTATAGTGTAAGATTTTTCTGACATTATATACAATATTCAGTTACTTTATCAACCATCCATCCATTACATAAACATGTATGAACCACCTAGTGAATAATGGGCATTTTGGATAGAAAGATGAATGGTGTTACCCTCTCTAGCAGTGATTCTTACATTTTTTAGTCTCAGCACCTTTTCCATTCTCAAAAATTGTTGAGGATCACAAAAGATTTTTTTATGAGTTATAGCTCTCAATATTTATCACATTAGAATTAATATGGAAACAAATTAATATTCAGTTATAAATAGCAATAACAAACCCACTGCATATAACACATAAAACATAAACATAAAAACACATTTTTATGAAAAGTAACTCTATTTTTGAAAACAAAAACGTCCTCTGAAAATTGACATTATTTACATTTTTTTGCAAGATTTTTAATATCTGTGTTAAAAGAGAACAGCCAATTTCTCACATCTATTTGTATTTCAATCTATTGCAATGTATTGTTTTGTTTGAAGTATATGAAAAAAAATCAGCCTTACACAGATATTAATTGAAACGAAGACGAATATTTTAATAACCTTTTCAGATAAATGTGATATTCTTCTTTGATACTAAACTAAACATTAAAAAAAAACAGTTCATTAAAGGTTAGTTGCAAAGTGGAATCTGAAACCAAATCAAAGAACATTTTAAAATCTGTTGTGTTAAAGTACATTAGTTTGCCTTACATTTTTAAAAGTAATCTCTATGCCCGATGGGGGGCTTGAATTCACAACCTCCAGATCAAGAGTCACATGCTTCTCCAACTGAGCTAGCCAGGCACCCCTGGTTTATCTCACCCTATGAATAGCTCTTTCCCCCATGCATTACTTGCATGATTTTATAACATGATGGAAAATACTGTTTTACTGAATTATGCAGATTTCCCAAAAGTCGACATATGTCATAAAACTTATTTTTCTAATTGCCACTGTTAATATTACCACCAAGCTTATCAGAAAAGTCTTTAAGCATTGGGAAGTTGTCAAGCACACAGTGGCAGATACAAATTATTCTTTAGATTGTAATTTCTGCTGGAATGTTTGAATTTTGTCATTGGCAATAAATACCATTGGTTGTTTCCTTGAATTGACTTGCTTGCTTTCATTCATCTTTTGAAACATATCTGTGAAGTACCCGACTCTGAATAACCATGGTTTGTCTGTCAGTTGCTTTTTAAAGTAAAAACCATGAAAAGAGAAGCTATTTCAGCTTGCAACCCAAACATTTATCTCACAAGTACTTGACAATCATCATCCTTCAGTTACAGTGGGAGTGCTTTTTATATACGTCCCATTTTGTCACACAGAATATTAAAGATGTGTATTCAGGAATTTGGGCTTATAAAGTGAATATTAATTTTCATTGTTTTTTAAAGGGCATCCTTAACTGAAATTGGTATATTTTTTGTTTGTTCTTTGTTTAGTGTTGTTTTGCTTTTGTGTCATTGAAAGTGTTAGGTGAATAAGAATATAATGACTAAGATACTACAACTTGATGAACAAACCGTACAGCAGCTAGTCTGGTACCACTTGCCTTAATTCAGAGTATTTTACACACCAATGCTTTTCCGTCATCAGTGCAAATGTCAATAGAGTGGAAAAGACAAGTAATGTCTTAGTAGTATAATTTTGAAAATAGGTTTGACTTTGCAACCCCCCCCCCCCAAAAGGGTCTCTGGGACCTTGAGGAGTCTGCTGATTTTACTTGGAGAACTGTTACTCTAGAGATTGAAAGGTTAAGGGAGGAGATAGGTAAATGAACACGAGTTTTCTGCGGTTTGTAATAAGTACAATGATAGAGGAAAGCACAGGGTCTTTGAGGAACATTTCCCAAAAGAGATTATGTCTGACTGGTATCTTGAAGGACATCTAAGTGTCAGCCAGGTAAAGAATGGAGTCTTTGGCTGACTGAATCCTGTGCCTCACAATATTATTTCTGTTTTCATTTTACTAATGCGCTTTGTAAAGTCTAAAGAGGTCTCAACCATATGGTTCCTATATGGCAACTGGATTCCAAAAAACATGCATGCCTAGTCAAGTAAGGTCATTAATAAGCCATTACCACTCAAGGTTGAGTTACTATGGGAATTTGGAAGAGAGAACCTGGATAGTTGCATGAGACTCCGTGTTGGATTGCATAGACATTTTTATGTGGTAAGCCAGATGTCATCTATTTTATGTGCTTTTGGGCTTTGTGACCCAACAGAAATAAATTCCAACTGGTCCTCATCAGTGTGACCTGGCTAGATATCACTAACCATTTTTCACTAACAAAAAAAGAATGTAAAATAACTGACATAGATTGAATTCCTAATATGTGAGTTAGTGGGCTTACAGACATGATCACATTTAAATATCAAACAACTTGATAGATATTTATAGTATCCCCATTTTTAAGACCAAGAAACTGAGGTTCAGAGAAATTAAGCAGTATGCCAAGGGCCACAAGGTGCATAAAATGCAGAACTGGTTTCTAAGCCAGCTGTACCCAACAAGGGAATCTCTGTTCTTTCTCAAACTGGTGCACCGGTAATGTGGAAGCAGGCAGGAGTGTATCAGGAGGAAGATAAGCCTCAGAACACACAAATTTGCCTTGGTAGAAAATTATTAAAACATTTTAAAATGCAAAACAGAAACAGATATGTAATGAAACAGAATGGAAACCGCTTGAATTATTAAGAATCAGATGGAGGCTTCTAAGACATTTTCTCTCAGGAAGGGAGAATCAGGGATTGTCTCCAAAGTCAGAGTTCATACTCCTCTGCCTTGAGGATACTTTTCAGATGCACTCTGAGAAATTCATTCTTATATCAAACGAACCAATGTGTTTTCCCTAATAACTGACCAAATGCTGCCCAGGCTGCGTTCAACACAACTGCAGTCTAAAGTGCTAGGAAAGAGCTCATACTTCCTGGTTGTTATGGGTACAAGGCAAAATTCTAACCATCTTCCACAGATGTGACATGAGTACTAGAAAAGATGACGTTAGGAGAGAAGCAATTAACTCTAATATTTACAAACAGTCACTAATGGCAGATGATAATGATGATCATGAGAACGAGTGTGACGAAAACTGTATTTGGTGTATCTACCATGTGCCAAGCAGTATGCATAAATCCATCATCTTGAGTTAAATGCACAACAATCTTATAAGGTGATCTTATTATCCCCATTTGTGTATGTACCCAGACATAATACTGTTGCATTCACGTTATCCCAACAAGTCTATGAGCTATTATTACCCATATGCTGCTGACGACAAAATTGGTCTCAGAGCAGATAAGTAATTGCCCGAGTATACACAATAAGTAAATGATGGAAATAAGCACAGACCCCTGTGGGCTTGTCTCAAAAGCCTCAGAACTTTTCATGCCATGCTGCCTTGATATTAGGTAGGGGTAACAATATAATTCTTATCTAAATTTGGATGCCTTTGAGAAGAAAAGGGATGCTATTAATAATTGTGCCAGAGCAAGAGACATCAATGGGGATTGCCCAGATGGGGGATAAATGGTTACCTTATTATTGGGCAAACATAGGGGCTATATAGTATCAAACTTCTTAAAAATAAATGCATTTGGATATTCCTTTGTTTTAAAATATTTACTAATCATTCTACCTTAAGCAAATTTTTATAGCTTCGGGGAAAACACTTTTGTGTATGCTTGATATCTGAGAAATAATTTTGACCTAGCAATTTAAAAAATGACAGGAGAGTAAAAAATATGCGTAATATTTGATACATTTTTATACACAACGAAACAGAAGTCAGGCATAAAACTCTAAAGGGGATAAAGAAGATTTAGAAAGCTCTAATTCAGTATTAGAAGTTAATGAATGTGGCACTTGCTGTGTTCTGAAATGTTATAACTTACTGATTAAGGGGAGAAAATTCTGGGAAGGATGTTGCATACTTGAGTATTTTCCTATTTCAGAAATAATCCTGTAACAATAACTTGAGATGGTTTTATGTAATTGTGGCAGGTAGCTACTCCACCTTGATCCAAATACAGGTTTGGGCATGTTTTTTGTTTTTTGTTTTTTCTTTTATAGTTGCTTCTACTCCGATGTATCATAGGTGCAAGTCTTAATTTCTTTCTAGTAAAAGAAGAATAGCTTATAATTTCTTTTGTTTCTTTTCCTTTGATCCAAGAGTTCTCTCCTCCCAGTTTTTAACCTGCTTTGTTCAGTCTCTTTTTTTCTGCTCTCATTTTTTTTCCTCCTCAGTACATTTACATAAAGTTAAGTGACTTAAGCTGTTTATAATATTATTTTTGGATTTTACTGCTTCTTGCTTTGGCTGTTCCTGATCATATCCAGATTTATTTTCTAGAAGAAGCTAATTTAGTAAAACCTTTTTTTTTTTTGTAAAATAAGTACTATAAACTTTCAACCAAACAGGCCACTCAACAGCACAGATTCGTCCAAAAGCAGTTTTTCTTTTTTCTTTTTTTAATTCTGAAGAGACATGCATATATTCTTGAGTGATACAATATGTACCAGCTTTGAACAAACATTTTATCAAGACATTAGCTCTTAAAAAAAGAGAAAGGGCAACAACTCGAATACTATCTTTTACCACTGAGAGATTTTGCTCTGTGTGTGTGTATGTGTGTGTCTTGTAAATTTTTGTGTTTAGAGTAGCCTTTCAATCTTTTTAAATCATCCTTATGAATCTTTTCAGTTGGCTGGACATAAGAAAAGAAGGCTTTTCTCTTGAATGAATACGAGAATTATTACGTTAAGCATTGAGTAAGAGTGTGCTGAGTACTTAATGCAACATGACATGCATGGTATTCCCCACAAGCTCACCTTCAAAAGGATGAGACAGAGATAAATACAGACCTGCAAACATGTCAGATTGCCAAGTGCTAGGGGAAATATCTCTTATCCCCCCTGCTTTCTCTTTCATTGTTTCTTTAGGAGACCAAGGGCACACAACGTAATGAGGAACAGAAGTCAAAGGAAGCAGAATTCTTAGGTCCCGTGTGCACATTAGTAGAACCTGGTATTACAATTAAAAGCTGAAGTATTGAGGCAAACTAGACCAAGGTAGGCAAGGCGTCCTGTTTCCACAGGCGCTGTTAATCTCGGCAATTCTAGACTTAGGGGTGGTTTGTCTCTTCCTTTCACCTATGGCAACTGCTGCCAGACATCCAAAAGTACTGAAATGTATAATGTCATTTCACATACAAATGGGAAGGAGTAGAGAGAAGGAAGATGAAAGTGATAAGAAGGGAGGAAAAAAAGGCATTTATGCCGTCGTATCTTATGTTAATGATGTTTACTCTTTGCTTCTAACAGAGTTTGTCAGATCTTAAAAGTTTATCTGCAGCCTAAAAGAAAGTAGCTCAGAAGAGTTAATATCCCTGGATATGGCAGGCAATGTGGTAAAGGAAAGCACAAGGTCCGTGGAGGCAGAAAGATCTGTGTTGAATCAGTTCTGCTGCAGACTTTTCATACCTTCAGCAAGTTCCTTAGATCGTTTGAGCTTCATTTCATTATCTGTAAAATGGTTGCAATAATACTCCACAGTGTTGTTCTGAGTGTGAATGAGTTTCTATACCCAAAGCATCCAGCATAAGGCCTGACACGAGTGTGCGCACATTCATTGGCTATTGTTATTGTCATTTAAAATATAATCATATTCCCAGAAACTACATTTTGTTACTGCCAGAATCATGTAGACCAGTAACAGAGGAATCCCTATTTTCTCTTTCATATATGGTCAGAAATTTTAAAGAAAAATCTCTTAGAGGCAAATAAGAGCAGAAACAACTGTAATTGGCCAGTCATACTACTATGCACGACAAAATCATAATCTAAGACCTATATTAAACCAGGCTAACAACCATCAAAAGCAGCATAAAAGAATGAAGCCACAAAAACCAATGCATATCCCAAAAAGTATGTATAGAGGACAAATTACTTTTTTGGTGTTGGTGTTGGTGTTGGTGGTTGTGATGGGGAGGATTGAAGGCAAAGACAGTATTTGAAGTGGTTAAGAATGCTTAAAATCCAATTCCATTACATAGCATTTGATCTTCAGAAAAACAGTGTGCTATATGGTTTTTATCCTCAACCTTCTCATCTATAAGATAGGGACCTACTTATAGGACTGTTGTGAGGTATATATGCAATAATGCATATAAATCAATCAGTATAAGCCTAAGTAAGCACTCAGTATTGTTACCAGTGCTTACGGACCTCTTGCCTCTGTTTAGCATTGCTTAGTTACATTGTCTCCTTGTTTTCATCTATTTCTCTAACTCATCTGGACTTCCCAAAGCATAGTCCTGGACTGTTTACTTCCAGAACACTTGAGTGCATTTGAGAGCTCCATGAGAGTGAAACATTCTAAAATGTAAATCATGATATGATTCTCCGCATAGGTCCACAGGAACCAAAGGTCGGGCTTCTCTTCTTTGGACCAAGTTACTGCGTGGCTCCCAAAAGGCTAACTACAAGCCAAAGGTCATGCATCACGTTTTGACATTTCACCATCAAAAATCATCTATCAGTGAGACTCAGTTCATATGACTAATCTTGTTTGATTTGGCAATGAGGTGAAATGTCAATAGGCTTCCTATTTTGACTGAAACTATTGAATATACCAAAGGGAATATTGCATGTGTGTTAGTCATCCCAGAATAAAGATGAGTATACTTTCCTGAAAAGTTCAGCTACACTAATGGGATAATGGATCACCAGAATACTTTATATTTGAAATGCGGACTTTGTTCACATTCTTGCTTCACTCGGAAAATTGTGTCATTGTTGCCAAAGTCTTGAATTTCCTTTACCCCATGCCTGGATTCTCCATTGACACTAATGGGAATTTCACCTTCAAGCACAGACAGTCTATGGAACTAAAATGACAATAGCAGAAGGTAAAGAATACATTTTATACATTGTGCTACGTAATATTTTTCTTGACTGTTTCTGTTATAGTCATTGACTATTGCTAAAAAAAGACCCATTTGGAAACCTGAAAACATATTGTCTCCAGGGGCTAGTCATTTGAAAATACACTTTTGCCCATACATGTCATCACAAATTATATAAAAGAATAATTATAGATCAATCTACATAATTTTAATTTTGTGGTGAGTTAATTACAAAAGCATATCCCTCTGGCACTGCCATTAGTCTATAAGGTATGTGTGCTTTTTTTGTTTTTCTTTTTTCAATCTAAAGGAATGACATTTTGTAGAAAAAAAATGTCCATATTTTCTTATGGAAACATAATGCAAAATTTGCCACTTGCTGAAATTTAAAGTATGACGAACTCTTTGTAGTTCATGTTCACACGTTAGCAATAACCTGTAGAGCTACGAGCTGTTAGAATGTAGCATTAAAAAAGAAAACCTATATGAAAGAAGAAATACCAAGCCCATTTTTATGAGTGACCAAATGTCAAAAATGTATTAAAGCAGTTTACAGGCTATCCTGTTCATTATTTTGCTGACTTAGAAACCTTGAAGTGTTTTGTATCCATTTCATTATCTGCAAAAGTATGAACTGTAATGGAATTTACATAAAAATCCTGCTAGAGAGTGGGGACTTTACTGCATAGTCAGCGCTGCCTCCTAATCCAATCTTCCCCAATGCAGTTGGTAAGGCAGTTGCCAAACTCAAACAGCAGGATCTCTTTTATAAAGAAAAGTATGAATTTGAGCTGTAAAATGAGCACAACTATTTTTCTATTACTCTGGATGCTTCTTCTTGCTGAGTTTACATAAGAAGTCTAGCAGGAGGTGTTATTAAATAGCCTCAGAAATTAGCCCCAAAACAATTATCTTGGTTTAGCTATGGAAAAAGACACAAGAGGCTTAATGAAAAGAGCATTTAAATTTTTGTGATTGAATATCTGTTGGACACCTCTGTAGTTATTAACCCTTGTGGGCAGCATTTCAGATTTTTTATTATTTTTAATTGAATTGTTTTTGGAAAACTGCAGATTAAAATCAGTTTTCTCCCCTGTGTTGGTCGGAGATCCCAGGGCAAACTGTGTAATAATGGGTTCTTTAAAAGTTTGGTCTAAACCTCGCTGCGTGGCAAGGAATATACGCTTGTTCAATGTAAATTTGAATTTACATATTATAATAGATTTGTAGAAATACTAAGTAGGAAAGAACCTCTCCAGTCATATCGCCCACCACCCTTTCCTCACAATCAAATTCTAACACCCATAGCTTTCTTTGTTAGTAAATTTGCCATGAGTTAAGTTTCCTATGTTCTCGTTAAGAGAATATTCTAAAAGTTACTATTTTTGTTTGTTTGTTTTTCATTTTCCCCTATACATAGCCAGAATTTTGGAATAGTCAGTACTGCTTATTTTTTTTTTTTGTGGTCCTGTGGCCATTCCAAATAATTTTTCTGTCTCTATAGTATTTGCTATTTTAAAATATTTGTTGGCTCTTATCATGTCAGATCTTAAAAGTTACTTAGTCGGTTGCTTTAATCTTTCCTCCCAAGCCCCCTCCCAACCTCACCTCCCCAGTCACTTCATCATTTTTTTCCCTCTTAACTCTCTCCAATCTTCTACATATTTCTGGAACTGAGTTTATCCAAGCTGAATGCACTTTTCCAGGTGCATCATATATCATTCCCTAAGCCTGGGATATGATGGTTCTTTGTATACAGCCCAAAAGCTAGTGAAGTTTGTGGAGTTTGTTCTTTTTTTCCTGATCACTGTCAGTGTGTTGACTCAGGGAGTTTTTTGAACATTTCCACTGATTCCTGAGGGAGCCTTTCTGAAAATGGGCTATCTTCTACCTGGGTCAGTCTATTTGAGGGATAGGAAATGAGAGAAAACATAATTTTGTAAGCTGTTAGAAAACGTGTCCTATCACCCCACCCAATCCCCTGCCATTTTTAGAGCACATCCATTTTCTTGGCATTTTCATTTTTGTTAACTATATTTCATTATGAAAATGAAATGGAAGCCTACACAAGCCAATTACAGCTAAGGCCATCAGAGCAAAAGTGGAGAACTCAGCTCGACATAGTGCACAACGATTCTCCTCGCTGTATTACAGATGTTTAAAAGGTAAAACAAAACAAAATAAAAAAATAGTTGAAAAGGCCTGCACTGAAATTAAAGTTTTCTTCATTTAGTGATAAAAAGCTGGCTCTTTACATTTTCTTCACCTATTTTTTGCAACTTATTTTTAACTACTTTCCTGACCTTCAAAGCCAGTGGTAGTAGGTATAAATTAGAGGAGGGAATAAGAAAAAAGAAAACTAAAATTAAATATGACACACCAAAATTTTAGCAATAAATTATACAAATTTCTTTCTATATCATAATTACTATTACCAACTATGAAAAGACTATGTATCCAGTTATTGCACAAAAGCGGGCCACACCACAATGAACCCCAAGCCCCTTCGAGCAGTATACAAAAGATCATCAACACCTATGCATCAGTAAAGCAAATCTGGAGAATGTATGAGCTGATGAATCTGAAAGCAAATTATTGTCCTGAAGTTTTCTATATTAACATAAATATATATCATATTCATAGATTCCAAGAGGCTATACATTATAAGAGCCTACTCCCACCAATTTGGTAATCGCTTTTCAGAAAATAAATGAAAATTTACACACAAGACTTCAGTTTGCTAAATGGCAACCAAATACATATATCTGTATGATTAAATATCACTCTTGCATTTGAATCACAAAGTTTGACCCAGAATCTTTTTTATATCCTTGGAGTCACCTTTGAGCCTTGATGGTGGCATCAGAGACAACCATGATACTTTTCAGTTAATTCACCTTCGATTATATAGCTTGGTCAGTACTCCTTCAGTTATATACCTAAACAGCCAAATAGCCCAAATGCTTTTGAGCAAAATGGAAAATTATTGGCTTTTACAACTTAAAAACCTGCAGATAGTCTTTAGGCCCTGTTGGTTCATAGACTCAAAAAAACATCACCATGATCTCATTTCTCTCTCCCGTGCAGTCTCCATACTCAGCGGGTTGTCCCTTGTGGGAACTGCATTAGCTCCAATTTCATATCCTCTTTTATTCCGGTAGAGTCATGAGAGCCTTTCTCTTTCAACCCTTACAAAAGCCCTGGGCCTGGATCTCACTAACCTGATTGGGTCATGTGTCCTCTGACACATAGCCATGTGTCGCTATGGCCAGTCACATGGGATTTCCTGAGTTACTTAATTCCACAGCACGATTCAAGATAGCTTCCTGTGACGATGGAAATGTCTCTCATCTACACTGTCGAGCATGGTAGCCACTTGTCATGTGTGGCTAACGATTACTTGAAATGTAACTGAGGAACTGTTGTAACTGAGGAACAAAATTTTAAGTTTTATTTTAAACAATTTAGATTTAAATTAATCGCCACGACTGCACCGAACAGCACAGCTGCAGAGTTTGGTGTGTGCGTCAAACCCAGGTAGATTACACGAGCTGAGAAGGGGTTCCCCAAAGGAAGGGTTTTTGTAGACAGCAGACCCTACCTATTTTCCAGAGTGGGAAATACAGATGTGAAGGGGTAAAAACGACAGATGCTCACTACACTGAACCCTAAAACTTGAACTTTTTATTAACATCTTTTGGACTGACTGTTTAATTTCATAATATATGGCTTGTATTGTATTACTTGCAGTTTTTCTATTTTCTATTGTTTTGTTTGTTTTCCTTAATTAAAACGCATACAATGGGAACTTTGGACACAGAGCTCTTCCAGCTTGAATGAGAAGCTATTGTTAGGAATTCACCACCTTTAATTAAATTGCCTTTTAGGTACCCTGTGCTCATCTTTCCAAAAGATATTTTAAATGATATATATGGATCCAAACAAGTTAAAGTTCATGTGGCATTTTAGAGACATAGCTCAACTGGAGTGACAAAAGTATTAATCAGCTTGTAGACATCGTTAATGTCAAACACGTACAGTGACAATTATACTACAATGTACTCCTTTGCCTAAAGTATGGACATTTTCTTTTTGACAATAACATTCATTGATTCAAGTAAGTTTCCAAGACAGATTCCTGCCCACATTGAGCTCATAATTCTCAATTTTAAATATATGAAAATGTGAAACGTCATGCATCTTACACGTGAGGCAAAAGATATCAAATTAATACAGGCTTGTTACAGAAAATTTAGCAACATGAAGACATAATAAGAGCAAAATTAAAATGATCTATAATGTCATCATACAGAGGCAACTACCATTAACGTTTCAGTATATATTTCTTTTGAATTTAAAAAGTAGATGCGCGTGAGCACTTATCTCACTAAACTATTTAAATTATTTTTTATAAGGATGAGAACCTACTGTAGTTACTCCTTTATAACTTAATATTTAACCTAACACTATATTCTTTAGGGGCGCCTGGGTGGCTCAGTTGGTTGAGCGTCCGACTTCAACTCAGGTCATGATCTCGCAGTTCATGACTTTGAGCCCCACATCAGGCTCTGTGCTGACAGCTCAGAGCCTGGAGCCTGCTTCAGATTCTGTGTGTCCCTCTCTCTCTACCCCTCCCCTATTCACATTCTGTCTCTCTCTCTCAAAAATAAATAAACTTTTAAAAATTTTTTTGAAAAAGAAGATTTTAACCTAATACTATATTCTTTAAAAACATGTGTTTAATGGCAACATAGTATTCCACTGTATGAAAAAATACATATACATATATCCAAAAGTACAACTTTTAGGTTAAAAAGATATGTACAGTTTTAAACTTTTTGAAAAATATAAGTTCCATACAGGCAGACTTTTGTCTGATTTGTTCACTGATGAATTTCAGTGCCTAGGACAGTGGCATCAAGAATGAATTCCATAAATATTTGTTGAATGAATGAGTATTGGCATAATTCCTATTACAATTCACACAGCCAGGATTGAGATGGCCCATCTCCCTAAGTTCTCACCAACTCTAGGTTCTATCTTTCTGTTTTGTAGACAGATGACATCTTGTTACAATGTTTGTTCCAACTTCTGTATTTCTACCGGAAGTACAAATTATGTTAAATCATGCTTACTTAAGCAAAAACAAAAACTAAGAAACTTGCAGCCTAATTTTGGCTAACGGTTCAAGTTTTGACTAAGCAAAATCTAATAGAGGGAGTATGTGTTAGGAAATCATATGCTAGTCCGCTAAGAAACCATACGACCCAGAGAAGTCACTAAGCATACTTATTCCATTGTTATGTGTTAACATATAAAGAGCCAATACGTGCAGGTATTGTGTTCCATAAATTACCAAACTTAAAAGAAATGTGATGACTCTGTCTCATATTTATCTCTCCCCCTAACTTCTGCAGAATCTTACCTCTTCTCCATGCGTTAAATTGAACTCATAGCCTAATGCTTAAGCACAGTTGAAGTTTATTATGAAAACTGTAGGGAAAACTTGCAGAAACCAAGGTTGGGGACTCCAGTCAAACCTCATGTGAAACCATAACCATACAGAAAAGAAAGTTTCGTGAGGGCTGTCTCTCACGGAGCATCTGGTTTTCTCTTGTGCTCACCCCCTCCTCCACTGCTTTTGCCCCTCGGGCTCTCTCTGCATCTCTTTCTCTCTTCCTTCCTTTCTCTCAAGTGATTTTCACTGCTTCAGCACATGCACAAGCCCAAACATGGCCCCGCACTGGCTTCACATCCCTTTTCTATTCCAGCACTTAATTAACTGTGCTCCAGTTCCAAATTCTCTAGAGACAAAATCAGATCTACCCATCTTAGGGCGGATCTCTCTCACTCTGTCCTTAGTCCTATCTGCTATGATGACAGGGAAGGATCACCCAGTTCAAAGACGGGACTAGCATCCACTATAGAAATGGAACTCATTTTCAAAAAGGGTTAGGACTGGTAAACATCTTAAAAAGTATATGTCACCTTGTGCCTTCACTTACTAGATGCTGAGATTATAAATGTAGGTGGAAAGTAGCCTGTATTATGTAATAATTTACTACTCTAAATTGAATATTTATTTTTAATTTTTTTAAATTATTTTTTTGAACGAGAGAGAAAGAGCATGACCTGGGGAAAGGGGCAAAGGTAGGGAGAGAGAGAAAGAGAGAGAGAGAGAGAGAATTTCAGCACAGAATGCAACACAGGGCTTGATCCTTAGATAATGACCTGAGCTGACATCGAGAATTGGATGCTCAACGGACTGAGCCACCCAGGTGCCCCAAATATATAATTTTAAAAATACTTCCAACCTCACCTTTTAAAAAATGATTTATGGTAATCAGGGTTTTATTTTGTTTTCATTCTAGTTTCAATTCTTTGCCCAAGCTTCTTTACATTTATTTTTCAACTTAAGTGTTTTGTCATTTGTCCCTGCTAGAGATCTTTGATTCCCTAGAAACAAAACTTTTTTTTTTTCAGGTTTATTTTTTGTTCTACCAAGGATGGCTTCCTATTTGTAGTTATTTTTAACTGGGATGCTGTGTCTAGCAACTTTGGTCCTCTCTGCAGTACTGTTTTTCTCAAAATTATCTGCCTTTGCAAAAATTTTTAAAAAATGAACAGAATTTCCTTTTGCAATGCCACATTTCAAGCATTTTTGGAGATAATCCATTATTAACTGTGCTCTCTATACTAAGCAAAGTGATTCATCTGAACTAGTGACTTGATGATGTGTGTATTTCTTCCATATTTTCATTTTCTTAGCATGTCATGATTTTTATATCTTCCCCCCTTCAATTCTGATGTACTTTAAATCTGTTATGGGTAAACTAAATCACTTTCTCTTTCTTATTTAAGTAATTTCTGACAGTTAATCTTCCCAGTCTTAACCATAGTTATTTTGAGGAAAGAGAAAATAAATTATACTTAAGTTATACCTATGGACAATAAACTATTTAAATCAAGCCATCTTCATCATTAATATCCATCACCCCGGCCATCAACTCTAGATCTTGTAATATGTGAAAAATGGCTAAATTTACGGGATTGGCCATGTTGCAGTTTCATTGCTTCCACTCCTCAGACACGTCCTCAAATTATGGCAATATGCGTGAAATGACAGGCTTCCTTAATGACTGATGGGGATAGTCTCATCATGGTTCTGGCCACTGTGACGAGCATCGATCAGAAGGACAGCCAAGATGTCAAACCTGCTGAGATGCTCTTTAATCCTGTGATCCTAGAAAGTCACAACTGCCAGCACAGATCCAAGCAATTGTCTAGCTCGATGGTCCCTAACCTTTTCCAGTTAGAAGAATGTATTTGAAGAATGTTGTTGAAGAGTGCCACTTTTAGTTTTGTTTAAAAAAGCAAACAGTGGCTCAAACCAGGCACATTGTTAACAAACACGTTTTGAGATGTTTTATACTGTCTTACCCAGCCACTCTTCTCTGAGGAGCAACCCCTCACATCTAGAGGTGGTATTTGTGCTATATTTGAAGTCAGAAATATTAGTAAATGAAATTTTAATTTTCCAAGTATCATAACACTTATACCTACTCCAAAAAAAGTATGAAAGATGCTATTTATTCAGTCAACAGAGAGTGCTACTCTTATTCTAAACAAGATGAGAACCACTGATCTAGAAAATGTACTCTTTATAAAACCCATTCTTACCTTAATGATTCAGATAACTGAGGGAGAAGTTTTGTTTTGTCATTTTATTTTTTCCTCAACATTATTGATTGACTTGATTCTCTACTTCACCTAATGTATACAGCCAAAGCCTGTGATTTTGTAGAAAACCATGTCTAAGGTATCACAGTTACTCTCCCATGATTCAGGTAGGGTAAAATTATGAGTGTGTTTCCCTAAGGTGCAGTAAAATAGTTTATTTATTACTACTTCCTCAATGTCTCACTCACAGGTGGTTAGATTTTGAAAGATTATTAACTAGGCTTGTGTAGGCAAGTACAACAATTTGACTTCAGGAAGCCATTATCTGAGCCAGCCTCCCTCCTGCCCGGGCCCAAGGATATTATTTACAGAAATGAACCATTGTATTATGTTTAATACAGTCTTAGAACGTTGGTACATATACTATATCAAGTTTTCCTGTTTCTATGTTGTATGAGTTCATTAAAAATTTTGTCCACATTATTCTGTCCCCTTTCAAGTTCCTACAGTGGCTTCCTAATCTATCAGTTTTGTACTTCTTACCAAATGAGAGCTCACACTTTTCCTCAAACGTGGACTGAAAACTTGTTTCCTCTGAGGGCTTTTCACAATCTACTCCATTAGATTTTGCATTTCCTCTAGAGACTTCCTGAGATTTCAAATGTCCTAAGCTTTGGGGGGCTTGGGGGGGGTCACAGCATAGATACCATGTTTATATATTCTGTTCGAACTACTTGATGGATTGCGATATATATGTAATTGCTGTTACTTCCTTATTTCACAGATGTGTGCCTGTGTTTGCTCCTCTCTCTGCATCTTGATAATGCTTTGCTGGAGCCTGAGGCAACATGGCCTATGTGTATTATGTTTTTTGTTTTGATTTCACCATATGGAGTTCAGTACCATTTATCACTGTTGACTAAGCAACTAATAATATTTTTCCTAATAAAGAGTGGTGATACGTTTTGCAGTTTGTTCATTCACTAATTTACCCGTTAACAATTATTTATTGATCACCTCCTGGGTGCCTGGCACTGCGCTAAGCACTTGGGCAACAATGACAAAAGAGAGAAATCGTTCAGTAGAGCTTACAGTCTCCATCAAGAAGTCTGTTCAAAGCACTTGAATCATGATGCTTTCCAGTATCATTCCAATGCTCACATGTTAGCCATAGAGACTAGAGTATCAGTAGCCCTGTCTCCCTTGCTTTTCTCAGTAACCTATTTATTGATGTTAACGCAGTGAAGAAACATGTAGCTTACACTAACTGTGAGAAATCCACGTCTTTTCAGAGGGAAGTGAGTGGTGGATCACATATTCATTGTCTTGACCTTGGAGCAGGTCAGAATAGACACAGAGGAAAGGAATGCTACCTGCTGCCAACTATTGTTAAGAGAGTACAATGTGAGATCCACCCCCAGAGCACTGGTTGATGTATTGTGCTAAAACCTCTAGGTATGCCAGTCATAAGTAATACGTCAGAAAAAGATCTCAACAATAACTATATCTGAAATCATACTTGTCAGAGAAAAGCTTGAGAGACTTATGTATGATTCTTTAACTCCGTCTTTCTGGCTTTCTGTCTTAGAGGTTGATGATATCATTATTAATATTTACTGTTAATTGCTTGTATATATTTGTATATTATTTGAATTCCAGCATAGGCTTACAGATATGCTGTTTTTAATGACAAAGATAATGACAACTGAATTGGTGATTAAAAATACACTATAAGCTTAGCACCTTCATAAAAATCCCAGAGCTCTTTACAAAAGCAATAAAACAATGAACTAAAATAACAGCTGCGCTAATCATAAGCTAGTTAAAAAAGATAACACTTAGGAGTTTAGGTTTTTTTTTTTCAAGCCCATAAATTAAAAGATGCAAAATTTCATGCTCATGAAGGCTATTTTTAGAATTTGGTAATGGATGACAGTAGAATACGTACTTCATATACAAGTAAAATGGCTCTTGAGTTGAAATGGGGTGAAATATCAACTTCTAGTCCTTCTAGAAAGGACTAGAAACTTCTAGTCCTCTTTAATCTAAATCCTCTATACCTTTGAGATTTCACAATAACCATAATATTTATTATGATGGCCCATGACACTATAGAATTTTTGTTATCAAGCACTGAACCATATTCATTGTATTCATTCAATTCAGCTACAAAATCAAACCAAATCATACCAAACCGTTGGTATGGAGAATTTTGACCAAGTGACACTGCTTAGTGTATTAAGTAATATCTGAGCAGGAGGGAAGTGAGCTTCCCTCACACTGTAAGGTTACTGCAAATATGGGGTTCATGAACACACTGTAAGAAGTCAGATTCCATATGTAAACTGTTATACCCCTAAAGAAACTAAAGAAAGCAGGTCAATCATTTATGTATTGAGTTAGTTTGCTGGGGTGCCATAACACAATACCACAGACTAAGTAGCTGAATCAACAGAATTTATCTCCCACAGTTCTGGAGGCTGCAAGTACAAGCTCAAGGTGTCAGCATGTTTGGTCATCTGAGGCCTTTTTCCTTGGCTTACAGATGGCCACTTTTTGCAGTGTCCTCACACAGAGTGTGCTTTCCTTCGTGCATGTGCATTCCTGGTGTCTCTCTTTGTTCCTCTTGTTATAAAAACACAAGTCCGACTAGACTAGGGCTCACACGAATGACCTCATTTTAACTTGATTACCTCTTTAGAGCCCTGTCTACCAAATACAGTCACATTCTGAGGTACTGGGGATTAGGGCTTCAACATATGAACTTGGAGGGATACAATTCAGCCAATCACATGTTTTGTAGAGGGGTGAAGAATGTTCCTTCAATAGACATGTCCACTTGGAACCTCCGAATGTAACCTTATTTGGAACAAGGATTTTGCAGATGTAATTAAGGTAAAGATCTCCAAATGAGATTGTCCTGAATTAGGGTGGGCTCCAAATACAATGACATATATGTCCTCATAAGTAACAGAAAAAGAGAAGACACACAGAGACACAGAAAGGAAGTCCACATGAAAACAGAGGCAGAGATTGGAGTGATATGTCTCCAAGTCAATGTTGGCTGGCAGCCAGAGAAGCTAGGAGAGAAACACGGAATGGATTCTCCCTCAGAGTCTCCGGAAGAAACCAACCATGCTGACAGCTTAATTTTGGACTTTTACCTCCAGAACTGTGAAAGAATAGATTTCTATTGTTTTAAAGCACTCAGCTTGTGATGATTTGTTGCAGTAGCCGAGGAAATTAATACAGATATTGGTATGGAGAAATAATAAACAAAACTACCATATACTGATGACTTCCATGTGAAGGCCCTATACTATGTATATGTTATCTCTTAAATCCTCTAATCATCTGTGTGAGGTAGCTACTACTTTACCCATTTTACAATGAAGACACTGAGGCTTAAAGAAGTATAAGTAAACTTCCCAGGGAGGCACAGCTAGTAAATGTCAAAGCCAAATTCAAACTGATATCAGTTTGACTCCTTGTTGTGGTCATTCCACTATACTGTATCAAACTGACAGGTAAGGGTATCTTGAGACTATAATGAATTAAATATTTTGTTTTGAAAGGTCTCAATTTATTGACTTTAGGCAGTGACCCATGGAGAGAGATATAGAGAAGGGCAAGAGACAGGTAGAAGAGGTACGAAGGGAATTGATACTGATAGAGAATATTGTAGGGAATGCCTTGCCCCAGCATCATCCCAAAACTATGGCAGGGAAAGAGGTCACCTTCTCTTCTAACCATGCTATATCAATTGGGGTTCCTTTATTTCCTCCCTCAAGGCTTTACTGATCTCAATATCACCTACAGTTCATTGTTGGGCAGGAGTGTGCTCTTTCTTGTTGTGGATCTAAGAGGCCATATTCAGTTTGCAATCTTGGCTTTCTCTTGGACCCAGATTTCTGTGCCTAATAACCTCAATCTGATTCCTGGTTTCTTTTTCAGTGCTCTGGACTCTGCATATCATGAAGAGAGTAAAAGCAGTCACTGAGGACAAGTTAATCAGGAATAAAGATTGAGATAGAAGCAGAGTTTTGTGTGAGCATTCTTGCCCCATCCATTTATAAGATTTTGTTCTTCTCCATTGATAGTCCTGGGAAGACTCCCTCAGTGCCAACCCCTCACCAGGCTCCAAACGATAACTTCTGTTATGCTGATGGAACCCAGTTTTTCTAACTTATAAGTCTGAGGGGTGTCTACATGGCTTAGTCAGATGAGCATCTACCTCTTGATTTTGGCTTAGGTCAATGATACCAGGGTTGTGGGATTGAAGGTTAAGGGATCGAGCCCTGTGTCGGGCTCCATGCTGAGTGTGGAGCCTGTTCAAGATTCTCTCTCTCTGGGGTGCCTGATTGGCTCAGTCGGTTGAACATCTGACTTCAGCTCAGATTACGATCTCACAGTTCATGAGTTTGAGCCCTGCATTGGGCTCTGCACTGACAGTGCCGAGCCTGCTTGGGATTCTCTCTCTCCATCTCTCTGCTTCTCTCTCTGTCCCTCCCCTGCTCCTTCTCTCTCTCTCTCTTTTTGCCTCTGACTCTATCTCAAAATAAATAAAACTTAAAAAAAAAAAGATTCTCTCTCTCCCTCTACCCCTCTCCCCCACTCATGAGCTCTCTCTCCCTCTCTCTAAAATAAAAAATAAAAAAGTAAAAAAAGTCCGAACCATGAAAGGAAATATTTCTGTGGCTCAGATATTTTCATATATTTACATACTTTGAATTCATGAAATACATTTATTTTATATTTCTTCAAGAGCCTATGATACTGTCAGCATGATATGAGTGTACAAACAGAAGTTGACAAAACAATGAGAAGGATACTGGCCATGAAGCTCCTAGAGTCATCCTGGCAAGTGGAACCTTTCAGGTCTGACCTTTAAATTTAAAACAATGTATATCTGTTTGCACTTACAGTTGCAAAATAGAAGATAGCTAAATTTCATAACCCCAAATCTATTTACCCATCAAATGTTATTGTTGAAGTTACCAAACTATCCTTTGATTCACTGGATATAAATAAAGACTGAAGAACAAACTGAAACCCAAGTGAGAATTCAAAATTTGAAAGCGTCTGGTAAGACAGATCATGGTGGCCTCAGAACTAAATTTAAATAAATAATTATGTCATAAAGAAATAAACGCTGTGTATCCTGCAATGCAGCACATTGGTCAATGTTGCCTAAGTATGTCTTTAAGGTGCCATGTAGTTTAGCAGGATCTGGGTTTAGGTCAACATTGAATGCTGAACTAAATTATAAGCAATACATCAACCAGTATCTCCTTGATCCAAGGTCCTAATTCTCGTGACTAGAAGAATGACAGTTTCTTTGAGCTAGCCCTTATTCTTTCATAGTGGTCTCTAGTATGATAGTCAGCAACTGTTGAAGAAGCTCTTCAGTCTTAGTCTGATTCTCCATCAGAAGGGACAGCCCCACACAAGGAAGGTCAATGAAAAAGCAGAGTGGGAAATGAAACATTTCCACACATTCCTAGACATAGCTCCACCAGTTTAGGAACCTTGAACTAAAAGTAAGAGATCATGTTCATGGTGTTCACCACCAGGACTTTACAGAAACAGTAGACAGGCTAGGCACAAAGGGGGTGCTAGAGTAGCTACAGATGCAGAAGAGACCCCACCAAGGGCAGTGGGCTATGCTGGTTCTGTGATCTGGCAGTTTGACCTTTCCCCATTCTACATAGTGAGTCTGAGCTGTGGTATGATTTTTCTGCCCCTGTCTTCCTGACACAGTCTGATATTCTAACACTTGTTCTGTTTTGTTGTTTTTTTTTTTAATTTTGTTAGTGTTTATTTTTGAGAGAGAGAGAGACAGACAGAGAGAGAGAGAGAGAACAAGTGGGGGAGGGGCTGAGGGAGAGGGAGACACAAAATCCAAAGCAGGCTCCAGTGTCTGAACTGTTAGCACATAGCCCAACTCAGGGCTTGAGCTCACCAACTGTGAGATCATGACCTGAGCCGAAGTCGGATGCTTAATCAACTGAGCCACCCAAGTGCCCCTCTAACACCTGTGTTTCTGACGTCATTTTCTCCATGCTTACTTAGCTTTATCTTATGCCCTGAACTCTGTGTTCTTTACCCAGGACCCTTATCCTGGTGTCCTAAGTGATCATTTCTCTAGATTCTATCTTCACAATAATTAACCTGATTATAGGGCTGTAGCCAGCAAGATACGGGCTACTTGTGTCACTCATTCCACAGGATGCCTTTCTATACCTGCTGCCCCAGGGACCAGTGGCCTAGTGTCCTCCTGATAATGCTGGTGTTCTGCTTTTGGAATAATCAGGTCAAGAGAAAGAGCTTTACCTTCTCCCCCCAAAACAAAACAACAACAACAACAACAACAACAAAAGACAAAACAACAATAAAACCTTTTGTGCTGGCAACTCGAAACAAGGCAATCTATTCAGCATGATCCAACCCAGTGGAGCCAGCCTGGCAGACAGAAAACAACACAAAACAAAACCACAGTCTCACACAAGAGTTGAATTAATTGACCCAGTTATCCTAGGACAGCCTTACTACTTGAGAATGTGTCTCTCAAGTCAAATTGCCGGGTTCCATCCCTGGCTCTACCACTAATGGCTCTACCACTTGCTGCATAACCTTAGACATTTTGTTTTAACTTAGTGCCTCAGTTTCTCCATCTGTGAAAAGTGGGTAGATGTGTCGGGAGGCTGAAAATGAAATTCTTTATGTAAACATCTTCAAAAGTGGTGGTACATAGCTAGTGCTCAATAAATTATTAGTGGTTTGATAGAGTCCATCAACCCATTTCCTCTCCCTTAGACCCCATCAGCTCACTCAAGAAAATGCCCTGGCCTGGAGCACTGAGAAGAAGCCAGGGTAAGATAAGGTCTTGTTAACTGTTTATATTAGGACAGAATGTAAGCTAACATCTTTCTGCCCCAGCCCAGCCCTATGGGCTGAGTAAAGTAGAAAAAGAGCCTAACCTGTTAATAATGGATGGTAAATATTGATTGATAAATAAAGTAGGCAAGTGGAGTGAGAGATTAATACTCACCTCAGCAGAGGCCCAACAAATATCAAGCGTAGACTTACCTATCCTGCATGCCAAAAAATCTCCATGATGCTCCCAGTGTTTCTCATCAGGGGAACTCTTGGGGTGAGGTCACTTTAAAGAAAAGTGTGAGGTTTATGTGTCTTTCTTCCAAATAACTCTCTGACACAATTCTTATTCCTCAGTTTCAGGCCATTTAAACAAGGGTTTATTAAATGCCTACTTACTACATAGCACTATTGGATGTGGACTTTAAAAGGGTTATTTGAATCAAAACAAAGCATAATGAGCTTCTGGCATCCTTGAATATGATTTCCGGTCTATTTAAGGGTCACATTTGAAGTGGCATTTTATTTTTGAGCTCTGAGTATTTGCCATTCACACAATATAGCTTAAAACCTATTTATTTATTTATTTATTTATTTATTTATTTATTTACTTATTATTTTACTTTCTGTTATTTTGTGAACCTAAGTCAAACTCTTCGGCTTGGCAGTATTTCTGTTACAGCAGCAATGCCTTTTGGTCTGAATGACTGCACTGAATAATCCTAACAAAGTTGAGACAAGCACATGATTATTCAGACACAGATATGGAGTCCAGACACACACAGGGAAATAATACAAAAGTTTTGAGCCCCCGTAGTGCTTACTGCTTGTACTGCACAGACTTACCACTTGGTGCTCCAGCCAACGTTCACATTTAGTATTTGAAAGCGAAGCCACTTGGTGGGCTTTCTCCTCTACATCCCCTCCTTAGATGAGATATCTAGAGGATCAGCTGCCATGAACAGAAGGAGGGAGCTTTTGAGAGGAGACAGACATGCAATATAGCAAAAGGGATGAAAGAGGTTCAGATCTCAAAGAGAGTAATAGAGAAGGAGGGTCAAAACCTGCAAGTTGAGTGTGCAAAAGCAGAGTGATGGATTATAGAACAGAATGGAGAAAGACATGGTGAAAGGTTTCCATTACTAGAGAAAGAAAGGCTTCAAATAGAAAAAAGTATATATTATAAACTGGAGTGTTATGTTTTCAGTACACAGAATGGTCTTACACCCCTTTTGTGTATTATAGGCTGGGGGCTAATCTCAGGTGAAGACGAAACAAGGAAATTCTAAGAAAAGTGACAGGTTATAGAATGAGGGTAAAGAAAATTAGAGTGAAATGAGTTGGATACTGGGGCCAAAATAGACATAGGAAATGGGAAAAGAGGAAGCAGTGATAAAGAAAAGTATATTATAAGGAAAAGAAAAGCATACAAAAAATAATTTTATGCTTTCCTTTGAGTTTAGAGTCATCTTACTTTCAGAAAACATCTTTTGGGCAGTAAATGTTAGCCTTTTGAGTGCTGACCACTGAGATACTGAAACTTTGTTTAGGGAGATGTAGTCTTTACGTCTCAAGATCCATATCATTCAAGAAACTCTGACATAGGAATGATCATATTCAGAACATGATAATTACATATATTCAATTAAATTCCACTGAGTATTAACTATGTCTCACAAGACTTGGGATCTTTTGCACTTAAAATTTATTTATTTTTATTTTATTTTATTTTATTTTATTTTATTTTATTTTATTTTATTTTATTTTATTTTCTTATTGACAGTACAAGCCAGGATGGGGCAGGGAGCAGACAGAATCTTAATTAGGCTCCGTGCTCGGCAAGGAGCCCAACACAGGGCTCGATCCCATGACCCTGGGATCATGACCTCAGCCGAAATCAAGAGTTGGATGCTCAACTGACTAAACCACCCAAGTGCCCCTGCACTTAAAATTTAAAGGTGCATGTGAATTCTACACAAACCTAATCATATTTTCTCTGATAACTAACACACTAATGCCCTTGACTGAATTCTCCTTGGAAGCTGCATTTTCTAAGCAACAGAAACTGAAGACAACTTTTAAATACATCTAACCAAGAAGACTGCAATATTCAATCAAGTTAATGTTATCAGCGTGGTGATTATTTGAATATCTTTGATGTCAGAGCCATGCCTCAGAATTTCAAAATTCACTTCACTTCGAAATCAAAGTATACACACGTTTCTCCCACTGTAATATAAAATATATATATTAAAATTTTATCAAAAAATTGAACATACAAAAGGAAAGTGCAAACTTTACCAAGGATTTTGATAAAAATTTAATTTGTTTTCAAATATTTTATTTTCTATGAAATATATAAAACATAAGCTAACCGTGAATGTGGTGTATATTTTACTATTTGTATGACAAAAGACTGCTGGTTTACATTAGAATGTGCATTTTTAAAAGGCACAAGTATGCCTTACAATGAAAGAAAAATTGAACCAGGATTTGGAAAAACCTACATTTTAGCCTCAATCCGGCTTTTGTCCTACTAGCTATGCCACTTGTTTAACTTCTCTTTTTGTTTTTCCATGAAGAACAAACATCTTTATTTTTTATTGTAATATAGTTGGCATACAACTTTTTTCTCTTTTAAACTGGGAGTAATATGTTCCCTACCTAGTTTGTTGAACATGGAAAGGTAGCTTTAAACCAAATCGTAAAAACATACGAAACATAATTTCGTTATTCAAGTGTAATTTCCTTAGGGGTCATAAACAACTTCACTCACTATCTTTTTTTTTTTTAAGGCTTTTTGGAGAAGGTACCACATTAAATTTTTTTTTTCTTGTCATGTTTATTTATTTTTGAGAGACAGAGAGAGAGAGGGCGGGGGGGGGGGGGGGGGAACGGCAGAGAGAGAGGGAGGCACAGAATCTGAAGCAGGCTCCAGGCTCTGAGCTGTCAGCACAGAGCCAGACGAGGGGCTCAAACCCTGGAACAGGAACTGCGAGATCATGACCTGAGCCAAAGTCAGAGGCTTAACAGACTGAGCCACCCAGGCACCCCAGAACTTCACTCTCTAAATGTTTGTTATCCAATATATGGCTTTCTGTCTCTTCTTCAAATCGTCACACTCTTGGACTTTTCTTCTACTACTAGAAAACGCAGAAAAGGACTTTTCAAATCTATCACTTTCTTATCGTAATTTAAACTATTCTAGTTGAAGCTTTTGAGGGAAATGCCATTGAATACAATACTTAAAAGCAAGTATTTGATGCCTTATGTGTACCTTTTGACACTGAATGGCATCATGTGAAGAGTGAAGAATGAAAGCAAAGAATGTAACAAAAAAATAACATTCCATAAAAGAATACTCCAGAAAGTAGATATTTTACTGCTAGGGTTGTTATTATCATTCCAGGCTCTAGCACAGTAGAGAATCTGGGATATTTATTACATGAACGAATGTCTCTATCTTTGCAAGAAAAAAAATAATTTATACTCTTCTTATACCTAATTATTTGCCATGGAGTCATTCTTACCACAAATTTTTCTCTGTCTCCAAGTAATTGCTTTTCCCAGGATTTTTAAATTAGGATTTGTTCCCATTTTATCAAATGTAGGACCTACAGTCATCCCTTAAATTGTTTGGCAAGTTCAGTGGTAACACTTATTCCTCTACTTATTGTAGAAGTGAGATTTCCAGAAACATCTTAAAGATAGAGGAACAAGGCTTAGAGAACTTAAAAAAAAAAGCACTGTCCTTGCAAAGAGTGATGTAAGAGGTAAGGAGGTTAAGAGACAAAACTGAACAAATGAGTTCGGGGAGAAAGCTAGCCTTTTATAGAGTAAAAGGAAACAGAAGTACTTTCGGCCAGCCTAATGAAGGGTTTTGAAATTGAGGGTCCTTAGAGGAAACCTGGAATTAGAACAAGTTAAAAAAGTAAAGAATGTGGGGAGTGAATGGAGAGGGCTTGTTTGTCTAGAGTTGGTGCCTTAATAGAAAAACGGCAGGCCAGCAGCAATGCTGTGATGATAAATTGGCATGTATAAGAATGCGGGCAGGAAAGCACAGTGCTAATGACAGTTAGAGATTTTTGTTTTTAAAGGAGCACATGAACTAATCCAAAGGAGTTACTTAAAATTACAGTTTGCTCTTTTTCTCTCTCTCTTTCTCAGAATTGTTTAAAGAGAAGAGGGAGAGGAAAAGGAAAGGTGTAATTTATAGGATGTACCTTAGGAACTATTATTAGAAGAATAAAAACGAGAACTACTGGCAAATGTAAGTGCATTAGAAATGCAGTAATTAAAAGGTTCTACAAGAAAAAAGGAAAATCAGAGCTAACAGTCTTCTATTAACCTACTGTGATTTATAACTCACATTTTATTTTTTTTCTCCCAGTACAAGTTCTCTGTTACCATGTATAATAGTCACATGCAATATTTTGTTGTTGTAACCCCATATAGGTAGTAGTGAGTGGATCTTAATTTGTTTTTTATGTGCCTCTAGTTCATCAGCTTCAATTTCAGGGAAAAATTTCTCTGTGCTTTGAATAGCACCCAGCATAGCTACTCTGTGTTAGCAACTGATGTCTATTTTGGTAATACAGCAGTTATCAGTAAACGATCAGAACAAACAATGAAATGCATTATAACACTGAAGGAAAGGAAAGGACAAGGATAGATGTAACTGGTGATGAAGTGTATTTGTTCTGGGAAAACTGAGATGGTTATGTAAATGTTGGGAAGTGGGAAAAGATATATTAAAGATAAATCTAGGAAATAAAGTGAGAATAAGATAAATGCAAGGAGTGTGATGAATCATTTCTTAAGGAAATTAACCTAAATTCCTGATGGAGGTTAAGCATTCTCTGAACACATGAAAGCACTTGTGTTTCTAAATGTTAAATTAAGATCTGCTCAAAATTTCACGAGAAATCAATACTTATTAAAATACAGAGCACGCTTAGCAATGTTCTAAACACTACAACCATGATCCCATTTAAAATATTTCTAAATTGTGTAGGTAGGAACTAATATAATCCTAATTTTACACATGAGAAACTGATGTATAGAGATACAAAGAAGCTTGCCCAAAGTCATACAGGTTGTTAAGTGGTAGAGATTTCAAATACAGGTTGAGTCTGGTTTCATACTCAGGCTGACTCTGGAGTCAGGCACTGGTAACTACTGTATCTTCTGTGTGTAGGAGAACCAGAAAGATAAACTGTTACTGCGGCAGCTGCAATTTTTACAAGGAAACCAGTACTGGTGTTCATGTAATTCATTGAAGTAGCATACCTAGCACATGTTGCTAAGAAAAATGTTCATGTTCTCTATGCCAAGGATGAAGATGGTCTCTCCTAGCCTTATTGCAGTGCACCAAATGCTGCTCAAAGTTAATGTCTCAAAGTGCCTAACTAATTACAAGGGAGTGTCTGAGGCATTGATGAAAATAGAGCAGAAAAGAAAAAAACAACAACAAGATACTCCTACTTGGGTTCTTCTTTCTTCTGCTGTGTATACAGTCTAAAATGTCCCTGGTTCCAGCTCAAATTAAATCGCATGAAATTATGTCTGAGATTTATTTTGTGTGCTACTTGAGAAATGATAACGTTTCATGAATTTTTTAATGTTATCTCTGATAGCCCTTGCACCTCATTTGTCCCAAGGATATCACCGAGAATACTTTGAGAACAAACCAAAGAACTTTAGCACCTTAATCATTTAGCATTGAGTTGGTCACAGGAGAGGCTGGGGATGGATGAGTGCAGTCACCCTGTTGGTTTGGAGGGGAAGCTCTCACAAGACAGTAAAGATGGAGGCCTTTTTATCCTGATCACTAAATGCATCTTTTCCTGGTAATCCTTGGTTACTGGAGAATGAAAGACCCAGGATGAGGGTAGGAAGAGAAGATTTTATATTACCAGCATTTTATATTAACATTTTACATTAACATTTTTAGCAATATGAAATTTATAAAACACATAAGCAGATATAATCTCTCTTGATCTAACTCCCTGAAACGCAGATAGCTGTGTATCCTTGGAAAAGTTGCCTATTCTTTCTTTAACATCAGCTTCCTCAATCGTAAGATGGGGAGAAGCAGAGATTCTCCTTAGACAAGTTACTTAAGCCCTCCGTTCCTCAGTTTCTTCATTTGTAACATGAAACAACAGTAGTAGGTCAAAATGTCATTTTGCTGACATTCAACAGTTTTTCACCTACCGAAATGGCACTTTCACGTAGTTTAACCTAATATCTATGGTATTATTGTGAAGATGAATACACTTAAACAAGGGCCTAGCTCTTAGTACAACCTCAGTGTTAATTTTATAAATATGGTCTCAGTTCATCCTTATAATAGCCCTGTGACAGATAATTGGGTTCCACCTGTGGATATAAATTTATGTGAAAAATGTAAATAGTATATACAGATTTACAAGGGTGGGGGATCGTAGCTTTACAACAAATACTTCTGCAGTGTAACCTTTTGTCTTGTGCTTTCTGGACTGCCCAGTGTTTGTCTATTGTATCAGCCAGCTAAGAAGGTCTCTAAACTGCTTTTCCCTCCCATCCAAATTTGCCATCCACTGGATGGTTCACTAGTTCTGAGGTTGCAACAAACACTCGTGTGACTTCATTTACTTTATAAAATGGCTTAACGCCAAAAAAATGAGTATTCCCATGCTCATCGACTTAGATAGGGTTATAAAAGCAGAGAAACTTATATTATAATACACAGTGATAAATACAATCAAAGTTCAGAATTATTTGTTTGTATATTCTGATTATTTTGGAAATAATGGAAAGTTTTTCATTTTGGTTTTGATTTCTAAGACACCAATTATAAACTCCTTGCCAAAGAACATTGTGCCTTTGCAAATATGTGTGTATAACATATATATATACTAAATAGGTATATATTAAAGAGGAATAGTTTATTATAATTAAAAGTATAGAATGCTAAATATTATGGAGGCAAAATGAGTAAATTGAAATTATTTAATCTATATTTTATAAAATGCCTTTGAGAATGAACTAGAAAAGTTACATGAATATTTTGTATAGAATTCTCTATTGTGAATAAATATACTACATAAAAGTCAATGTATTATTATAGTTAGCAAAACTTATTATTGGATTTTTTTCTAATAATTTAAATCGAATAATAGTGATTTGTGGTCCTCTTCTCTCTAAGAAACTAATTCAAACTTGTACATTATTATTATTTATTTGAGAAATAATGTGGAATGTGCCAGGATTTTTCTCATAAAATGTATTTTTGCACATACGCAACGTCTAAATGATTAAGATGTAGACATCTTTTGTGAACCCTATCAAAAATAAGGATCAAAAGAGAAATATAATGTAGCTATTTCTCCTATCCTTCTTTTTTCTCAAATATAATCATTTGAGAGGATTACTGTAATTTTTGAAAGGATTGAAATGAACAGAACAGTAATCTTAGTGAATAGGAATTTTAATAATTGAGTATTCAACATATTCTCTTATTTGACTGAAAAATAATTTTTCCTTTAATACTGTGTGTGTGTATGTGTGTGTGTGTGTGTATGTGTGTGTGTAGTGAGAGAGAGAGAGAGAGAGAGCGTGTGTGTGTGTGTGTGTGTATGTGTGTGTGTGTGAAAACACATGACACTGGTATTTTTTTTATTGGCTTTTTTTTTTTAATTCTAAGATCTTGTTTCTAAATGGTGACTTTAGACACAAACTAGCATCATTTTCATTTTGCCAAAGAGAAGACTGGAGATAAGAGTGTAGGAGTTATTTGTCCAAAGTTATCTAACAAGGACTGGGAAGACTTCAAATCAGGTCTCAAAATTCTTGTCTTTTACATATAGATGATAATAATTTCGATTGACTAATCTATCCTAGAATTTAACCACTTTCGTTTTCTTATTTATCTTTCTTTTAAACTGATATACTATAAATTCTTGAAATTCATACCAGTACTATTAGAGTAGACAGATATCTACTGAGCTAAGGAATAAAATACCAAATATTGTTTCAGAATAATAGAAGGCTTTGGGACCATATCCATAATTTAAATTATTAAAATAGAGTCGCCATTTGTGGCAGTTAGTAAAACATATACATCTGGAAAGTGGCTAACGAACAATAGAAAGATTTACAGATTTTTGTCTATCTCAGTCACTTCATTTTCCATTCATTGTTGCTCAAGGATACATAAGCTTTATCACTACACTGTTTGAAGTAGAATTCAGCTACTGTGAAAATATTTTTTAGCAAAAATAACTTTTACACATTATGAAGAAAGTGTAAGTGATGTAGAAAACCCAAGCAATATAATAAAGTTTCTCTTTTAATTTAAAAATTCACTCAGACTACTTCCCCAACTAACCCTTTCTTTCCCTTTTACCTTCCTCAATTTACCATCTTTTTTTTTAATGTTTATTTATTTTTGAGAGAAAGAGAGAGTGTGAGCTGTCAGCACAGAGCCAGATGTGGGGTTTGAACCCACAAACTGCTAGATCATGACCTGAGCCAAAGTCGGATGCTTAACCAACTGAGCCACCCAGGCATGCCCCCAATTTGCCATCTTCATTGATATTGGTCCAATCTGTGCAAAATGACTTAGATGCAACTAAAAGTTCATTGTAAATTTGACCCAAACGTACTAAAGAAAGCCAGCAAACAAATAAGAGAATAATATAATTCTCATCCTGAGGAAAAGAATGTCACTGGGTAAATGGCAAACTGATGGCAAGAAAAAACTAAACTAACCACCTGTCTAAGGCAGCTCCCCTAGCTTTCCTTATTTTTCTTCTTAGCACTTATAATAACCTGGAATAGCACATATTGCCTGTTTATTGTCTTTTTTTCCCCTCACTAGAAGCTAAACACCATCAGAACAGGAACTTAATAGATTTTTATTTTCTTAAACAGACTCTGACACATATAGATGTTTCCTAAATATTTGTTGAAGGAATAAATAAAATAGAAATTGGTTGTCTGGGGAATAGAGTTTTATGGTTAGCTGAATAAAAGTATATTTGTTGAAAATATTTCTAAAATGTCTGTAGTGAACATGGCAGTATTTAGATTGTGATTGAGTTTCATATTCCTTTTTAGGGTCATAATTCTGAATATCACTTGTAATATAGTATAATATATAAGTCATGGGAGTTACAGTAAAATCCATACTGACTTTATGACTGACCTTGTTTTGAATAAATCTTCAGTTTGGATATGATTTCTTATAATTGGCCAATTTCCCTGAAAGGCAAGTAAGTAAAATATATTGATTAATTGAGAACTGTAGTTAATTGGGTTTTTACTAAAATTTATTTATACTGGCACAGAGTAGTAGGTACTCAATAAATATTTGTCAAATATGTGAAGTCTAGTTAGTTAAGATAGACTTGTTATTTTGTTTTTAGTTTCTTAATAAAAAGATAACTTTTTGATTAAATACATAATATGCAATAACATTAGAAACCACACAGCAGGCAACAATTTAAAAGAATTGCAATTTCTCCTTATTCTCTTCTTTTTTACTTTCCTTTTCCTCTTCCTTTATCCTTCCTTTTTTCCTTTCCTGAACAATCAAACCCTAAACTCATTAGGTGGGGACAAGTTAGGTTGGCATCCATAGGGAGTGTGGGCGGGGAAAGCCTCAACAGCCTAAAGAGCAGTGTTGGAGCTCACGAAGAATGAGAAGAATGTCTGGGTGGAGACTGGGATGTTTAACAGCAATAGGATATTGGTTACATGTGAGGAAATAGATCAAATAAATATATTAAGGATAATTGGGATATAGCTTTTTCATTGTTGAAGAAAGTAGTTAAAAATATGAAAAGAGAGCAACTATGTTAGATCATGTGACATTGGTTTAGAAATTGAGGTTTCAGTGTGCAAAAATACAGATTTGAAGGGGTAAATGCACCCTGATGTGTATAAAGTATTCCCAAAAATGCCAAACTATGGAGACAGCCCTAATGTCCATCAACTAATGAATGGATAAAGAAGACGCCATACATATATATATATATATATATATATATGGTGTGTGTGTGTGTGTGTGTTTATAAAATGGAATATTACTCAGCCATCAAAAAGAATGAAATCTTGCCATTTGCAATGAAATGGATGGAGCTAGAGTATATTATGCTAAGCAAAATAAGTCAGTCAGAGAAAGACAAGTATCATGTAAGTTCACTTATATGTGAAATATAAGAAACAAAACAGATGAACATATAGGAAGAGGGGAAAGAGAAGGGAAGAACAAGCCATAAGATACTCAATGACAAAGAACAAACTGAGGGTTGATGGAGGGAGGGGAGTGGGGGATGGGCTAGAAGGGTGATGGGTATTAAGGAGGGCACTTGTTATGATGAGCACTGGGTGTTGTATGTAAGTGATGAATCACTGAATTCTACTCCTAAAATCAATATTGCATTGTATGTTAACTAACTAGATTTTAAATTAAAAAATAAATTAAATTAAAATGGAGGTATCAGTGTGAACTCCTAATGTATGGATATAGATACAGATACAAATATACGTCAATATGTGTATACATGTACAAATAGCTGATAGATAGGTAGACAGATTTTTTTCCTGCATATATTTCCTTAGTTCCAGATCCTGAGAACAATGACACACCCAAAACAATGGGAACACCTGCCTTCCAAATCTAAATACCATCTAAAGAAACTAGGACTGCTTGGAGAAACAGCTGTTTGCATACCCGGGGCATGAAAAAGACAAAAATAAAGTGTATCTTATTGTGCCCCCAATACGGAAGTACTTGAGGTGCCTGGGTGGCTCAGTCTGTTGAGTGTCTGACTTCAGCTCAGGTTGTGATCTCATGGTTCATGAGTTTGTGAGTTCAAGCCCTGCTGTCAGTGCGGAGCCCACTTTAGATCCTCCACCCCCTCTCCCTGCTCCTCCCCTGCTCATGCTCTCTCTCAAAAATAAACATTTAAAAAATATATGGGAGTACTCAAACAATGCCAGGGACATGTCAAAGAAAGAGGTCAGACTAAAGAGGATCACACTGTGCATATCTGAGACTATTTGAAGATCAAAGTGAATAATAATAAGAGCAGATTATAACCTATTGGATAAAATGGATATCCATGAGTCTCTCTCTATAAATATATATATATATTATATGTAAATAAAATATAATATTATTATATTATATTATTATATTATATATGTAAATAAATAAATAAATTGAAATTTAATGTACTTCCCCACAATATAGTTACTAAAAACAAAAACAAAATCTTACAATGATCACCTTAATCATGAGATCAATACTAATATCACAAGTGATGTGCCAACTGATAGGACACTATGAGATCCATCCACCCTCACTTTCATGATGCTGCAAAGACAGATAATCTAAGTCCAATAATAAGAAAACAGAAGATAAGCCTAAAATGAGGAGCATATTACAAAATAATAAATTGTAATTTTTTTAGTTTCTTAAATTTCTTAATTTTTTTAAATTTTCAGACCCATGAAAATAATGGGAAAACTGAGGAAATCTTCTAGATTAAAAAAGACTAAAGAGTTTAAAAACTAAATGCATTCCTTAATTCTGGACTGGATCCTTTTGCTAAAAAGAGCATTGTTGAAACAAATCGCAAAACTTAAATGCAGTCTGAGGGTTGAATGGTAGTGATGAATCAATTCTGATGTTGGTGGGTGTATTTCATTTATAAAGGAAAATGTGCTTGTTTCTGTTGAAAAATATGTTCAAGTAGTCATAGTAATGAGTTGTCATTACTCACAGATAATTCAGGAAAGACTTGACTTGTATTGCAGTTGCAATATTTCAAAGTAAGAAAATAACTTTTAAAAAATTCAAATTAAACACCTTCCATGAAATTTTGTCATAATCCTAAAATAGTTTTTAGGTTATAGAAAAGTATTTTATATTTCATGAATTTGTATAATACATTTGGAGGTATAGAATGCAGGGGGGTTCCCCCCATCCCCTTTAAAAATAAAGTGGAATAATAATGAAAAAGGACAATTATGCTTGGTGGGAGTTTCAGTGAAAACAATTAAGACCTCCCAAATGTTTGGTACTCATGGTTGTAGTAATGGCTTTCTGTTTTCTTTTGTTTAAATATTAAGTGCCTCTTTATATATTTTAGTAAGAAGGAACCAATTCTCTATGATAGGTATTAAAATATCAATGCATATTATCTTAGAAAATTAAGATTCTTCCTGAGGGGCAGAAAACTTAGTAGAAATATGTGTACAGATAACATTTGTATATTTACTTACATTACTATAATACAACCTTTTAAAATAATATGTCAAATAATAGATTATAATGTTCCCTCTCTGCATGAACTTGAAGTAAATTCTAGCAAGAACTGGCCACGCAGCTCATGGATAAAGAGAAGCCTAAGAGGGAGGATATCACTGCATCCATTTATTTATTTATTTGCCTATTTATTTATTTTAACTTTATTTAGTTTGAGAGAGAGAGAGCAGGCAGGGCCAGAGAGAGGGAGAGAGAGAGAATCCCAAGCAGACTCCACACCGTCAGCGTAGAGACCAATGCGGGGCTTGAATTCACAAACTGTGAGATCATGACCTGAGCTGAAATCGGATGCTTAACAAACTGAGCTGCCCAGGTGTCGTTGAAGCTATTTACTGTTATCAGTGTTGACTATCTTTTAAATAATCCTTTCCCTGTTTTGAAGAATACTCTTTATTCTTTTGTGGAATTGAATTGTGGGTATGAGGGTTTTGGTGTATGACTAGAGAGATGATGTATGGGGGCCCCAGGTTATCTGAGATTTGCTGTGCTTTCACTGAAAAAAATTTCTCATATCTAAGTATCTGCCAGCCTTGGGGAGTTCCTCCTGGCCAGGCATTGCAATGTGCTAACAGAAGCAAAAATATAACAATAAGCCTTCTTGCGTTTCATGGGCTCTCTCTTATGAAAAATTAACTTTTCACAAATATGATTTGAAGAAATTTATGGTGTTCACTTAAGAAAACACTCAGAATTCCATGTTACTGAGGACAAGTTAGGCTAAGATCAGTAACACTGTGCAGCGGATTCAAACTACAATTTTGCTCTAAAACTATGGAAACTTAGACAAATTATTTAATCTTTGTGCTTCATTTTCTTCATATGTAAAATGAGGGTAACAATAACACCTATATCATAGGATTATTATGAACATTAAATGAGACAGCACATGTAAACTGCTTAAAGTAGTACCTAGGACATAGGAAACACTCACTAATTCCTATCTGTTATTATAATTATTTGAGATCAAGGAATTAAGACAAAGATATCAAGCAACAATGGAAGCTACACTAAGAAATCAGTGATTTCTTAGAAGACATTTGACTGATCATTCTCTGAATAAATATATTTATTTCCATGTAGCTAACACCATATTAAGGCATGCAAGTACTCTTTTTTTTTCCATCTGTAGAAATGGGGGTGATAATAGCGGTATTCCTCACAACATTGTTATAAGGATTTAATTATAAAACTTAGCAATTTACCTGCCACTACTAATAAGCACTCAAAAAACACTAGTTGTACTACTATTGCTAATTATTATTATTATTATCTTTATGATATAATAAGATCAGAGTCTGAGACATACATGTGAGGGCATAATTACAATTTTATAGTATGATAAGAACAGAAGAGCTAACATTTCAATTATTTTTAAGAAGGAATGCAGTTTTTCCAGATGGAGAGGAAGGGAATAGCATTCATGAATTCCCCATGTGTTTTACCTAAACTTGACTTGTTTTAAAAAAAATCAGTGGGCCCACAGTTATTCCACTGAGAAAGTACTTTTGAATTGACCATGTCCACACAAACTAATCAATCAACAGGTAATTGAAAACCAAATCTGTGAAATACGCAGACGAAGTGTAAGACAGCCTCCCAGCTGATTTTCCTATATCCACACTCTGTCTTCTTTAGTATACTTTTCATAAGGTTGACATACTAATCTTCTTAAATGCAGTTTTCATCATGCTATAGCTGTTGGAGAATATAGTGTTCGTTCCCGAATGCCTGCTGCATCAAGCCCAAATGGCTGTGTCTAGCTTTAAGGATCCTCCACAGTCACATTTCAGAGTATAGCACCAGCACCAACATCACCTGGGAACCTGTTAGAAATAGATAATCTCACACCTCAATCCAGACCCACTAAATTAGAGTCTGCAGTTTAACAAGATCCCCAGGAATGCAAATTAAAGGTTGAGAAACACTGCTATACAATATCCATTAATCTAAAGCAAACAAAATCACTCACCCATAACACAGCCCATGGTCCCATCAAGAAGAATGAAATCCTTTCATTAATATCTATGTATCCAAACAATCCCTTTGCTCATATTCATAACACCATTAGAAATACCTTATTTCCTTCCCCTCGACTATCTAAATCCCATCCATTCCTGAAGGCCCTGTGGAAAAATCCTCTATCTTCCATCAAACGAACACCATTTCAAGCCACACTAACCTTGCTGAAAAATTCTTGCGTTTATGTCAATACCATTTCATTGCTCTTATTTATTATCCATTAAATAATCATTTTCTGAATGCTTATTATTGTTTACCAGGCACTGTTGCACTGGTTAGAAAACAAAAATGCGAACTTCCTTGTCTTCATTAAGCTCACAATCAGAGCAGTCAAGGTTCAGTAGAGATACCTTAAGTTCCACAGACAAGAAGTGCAAATGGGTAGATGTACAGGTGCAGGGCCATATTGGGTAAAGCAACCTGATTTGTGCTTTTTTATTGTTGTTAGGACTACTTAAATGAAGGAAGTAAGTTGAAATTTATCAAAACCTTCTGTGGCACAAAATAGATGAAACGTTTTAACTGATCAAGAGAGATTGTGCTTTGTTTCATGTTAATTTTATAATCCTGTAGATGATTAATTTTTTGTAGGACAGCAACATGTCTTTCTTCATTCATTCAACAAATACCAGAAATTTTCAAATAGCTCCTATTTGTCCTTTTCTGACTCTTTAAGCCTCAAACATGGTATGCACTAAATAAATACTTGTTGATTGAAGACAGTCTTTGATCTCACGTTGGAGACTAGGTTTACACACATGGAACGGCCATTGTGCAAATGCAGCTTTTCCTCCTACTGCTTTTCATGACATAAGGAAATGTTCACGAATTTGCAATGACACTTTGGTTTACTAGGAGTGTCTTTTGGATCAAAAAGTTCCTCCAGGGTGCCATGGAAGTTTCTGTTTCTCTGCAGCTAATGTTTTCATTCACCAGAGACTGTTTTGGGAGTATAGCCAACCAAATGGAATTGGCTAGTAAAAGCTTTTGTGGGTGAGCATTTCGGAAACAAGTTTTGAGACCATTTGCCAGCAAAACCTCAGCAGGTAGAATTTTAAACAACATAAGTTAATATAAAGGCTTGATTTGAAGAAGCCTGGAGGAGCAGGAAAGAGTAAAGTGAAGTATGTAACATCCTACATTCTTTGAGGGTAAGAATTAAAGTTAGTTTTCCTTATTGCAAAACTACTCATCAGCTCCTTGGATAGAAACAGATGCTTCTGGTAGACAGGCATTCTCCAAAAGATCTCATGTTCCAAACAACAGCACTGGAGTATATTAAGGTTAGATATTATTATGTAAGACCTTTTGTGAGCCCCTTGTATCCTTCAATGTGATTTGAGAGAAGGATAACATAAGGAAACGTCAAAACTGAACTAAGTAAAAAGACGACTTCCAACTAACGTAAACTGGAACTCTATAGGATCTGGTATTATACAAAAAGTGACCATCACTTTGACTAAAGAATCAGCAATTTCCTTATATTTATAATCTTCGAATTACTTACAACTTTCCCTTATCTTAATCAGCCACCTTGGCGAAGGTGAACATTCCCACATCATGTGCAATTTTCTCTTCAACTTTTAATTTCTCTGGGTACAGGAAAAAAGCTCTGGGCCCTTAATTGAGCAATTACTATTTCTTAAGTGAATACAGAGTTTGAGGATAGTGCCAAAATCTTCCTTTTATCCAGAGAACAAGTCTAACACAGTCAGCGGCATACACATTGTCTGGCAACACCCCAGCTTTAGGTTGAAGAGCCAAGTCAAGACTGAAAGGGAAACTCATTCTTCACCCCTAGTCACTCCCTGGCATCTACTGAGGTTCTTGAAAGAATGCCAATTAGGACCGATTTACATGTCTCCTTGGAGGTTTTAGATAACTCTTCACTCTAAGAACTGTTTGTTTTTCTCATTTAGACCATTTCTCCAGAGTAGGATTTGCAAACTTGCTGCTGAATATGCTGTTTGCAGATCACCGCTAGGTTTCCATACTGACATAAAGCACTGGTACTTGAAAAATTCATTAAGAAGTGACTCATCTGAACTCCCAGATCTAAATCTGTAGAGTGATTCTGCAATGTTGTCCCAGAACTCAAGCAACAGAAATTAAAGAGTTCTTATGCAAACGGTTTATAAAATACACCTAGACAAGGCACTTATCGCTTCATAGCTCGTGCCATTGTTTGAGGAATTCTGTTTTTAAATTTTCTTTATATGGAGCTGGAATCCACTTCTCTGGAACTTTTTGCCTTTTGTCTTGGTTTTCTAAAATACTCGCTGTCTCCTTTACATAAGAAGCCCTTCAAATATGTGAAGATAGTTTCCGTGCTTCTCTTCTTCTGCAGGTTTCTCTTTTTAATTAAACTTCTATTCCTTCAGCTACTCCCTAGGTTATATGGCATCCAAACTTCATCATTAATGAGAAGCTAAGTTTTCAATAACCATATGGTGAACACAGTCTTTTAATGATTATCTCAATTAAAATTAAAAATACATACAAACTGTACCTTAAATAACCTTTTTTATGTTTGGTCAAGTTTTCATTGATTGCTGTATTTAGGTGGTTTGTAATACCTAAGATACCATCTAGAAATTGCCATGAAAATGTCAGACTGGTAAGCCCAGCTATAGAAAGCATCTTTTTGGTTGCCTCCATTAATGAAAATGTTACCAGACACTACTAAGTGGTGACTGAAACATCATGCTGAAATATTACTGTTAGCTACTGGTGTAAAATTTCTCACCAGAGAACTATCACAACTTCCGGATAAAATGTTTGCTATCTAAATACAAATTTTAGCAGGCACTAAAATTGTCAAGAAGACCTAAGATCGCTTTGCTTCTTAATTACAGTTTAAAAAATTATTATATAAGTATCAAATTAAAATAGTTACTATTTGAAAAATTCTAAGCATTTATGAAATTATAATAAGCTAACCCTTTAAGTCAGAATTGAAGACAGTTTGAATATTCCCTATATGCCCACAAAAGTTTCTCTAGTCTTTTGCAAAATAAAATGATGATTTGTCCAACAATGTAGATGGTTAATATTCACCCAAGTGACATCAGTGATTTAATGCATCATGCTTTTTCTTCTCATTAAAATTGCTATTACTGAAGCTTGGCTAAATTTTCTTCATGCTTGGCTCTCCACTTAAGTCTGAGACTCTACAGGTTTCCTCTTATATCATGTTTTACTTTGTCTTCAGTTATTTTTCTTCCTTCTCTTACCTGCTTTCAAGAAATAGAAAGAAGCTCTTTGATGTGCCAATTCTGAGTATATTCAGATAAAATGCAAATAATTCAATAGACTTCTTAAGGAAGAAGAATGTGAGAGGTCGTTTCCCTTATTCATTGGCTATTTTATTGAGGTAAGATGACCCATGGTAGAGGCTTGCTGGAGTGAGTTTCAAATTGGCAAAAAAACCACAAAAACACACAAAAAACTAATTTGCTATAAAGGAATGGTGGCAGAAAGAGAAAAAAAAAGTGAAGTAGGAAAGTCCAAATGTATATTCTTATCAAGTCTTACACTTGTCCAATAGTTACAAGCCTCTCTGAAAATATTTATATGTGTGGGTGGAGGCAAGTTGCCCATTAAATTGTAGGAAGTGTTATCAGATTCATCAGGACTTGGTTGTAAATTTGACTACACAGTTTTGGCTCATAGAGAAATAAGGAGGAAATATCTGATTAAAGTGTGCATTGCTGCTGAGGCAACTGAATGTTGCCATAGCAATTGAGATGAAATGTGCAAGAAGTGAGATAATTAAATCTAACCCCTTTAGTAGTTTTGACAGTCAATGCACTGCCAATAGGAAAAGTTATCTACAGTATTAAGATAAAACACATTCCTTATGGAAAGTCTCCTTACTAGTATTTTGTTGTTCCCTTTCTAAATACATTGCTTTAGGTGTCTAATTTGAATGTTCTCTTTTAATAATCAAATACAGTTTTGACCTTGGTCTGCAGCTGCCTAGAATTTCTGCTAGTTTATTGTATCATGGGAGCAGACATCTATAAAAAATATCCAATTTTTTTCCCTCAAGTTCTTAGAAAAAAGTATCCTGAAGCCAAAGCTGTCATATTTGAGCTTGGAATTCAATAATATCTAGAACGTGCTGCCCTCTTCAGGAGCTGGTGCTTAAAATTATTTTGCTTTTTTTTTTTTGAGCAGTTTAAAAATTATAAATATGAGTTATCATATCAAAAATAGTATTAATAATTCTTTGGGAATAAGCACCACATACAATAAAATATTTCTAAGTTAAAAGTCTTTTCCATTAAAATATTTCATTAAAAATCAATAAATACAAAATTTTGAAATAAATTGTCAATATGTACAATTAAGTATATAAATAGTTTCCTTAAAAGGAACTATTTTAAGTTTCCTTAAACTTAAGAAACTATTTTAAGTTTCCTTAAAACTATTCCTATACTCATTGGCAGAATTCCTGAATCATTACAGAATTTCTACAGAAACTACCCAAATGTTTCTTTAAAAGTAAAAATGTTTAAAAACTAAGATATCCTCTATGTCAAAATCTAAGTAGGACACACTTCAAATCTTAATTTTATTCTCCAGAAAAAAAGTCAGTAAATTTTGTGAACATCAATATCTGTCATTTCAGGGGCACCTGGCTGCCTCAGTAGGTACAGGATGTGACTTCTGATCCCAGGGTCGTGAGTTCAAGTCCCACGTTGGTCATAGAGCTTACTTAAATATACATACATATATATATGTGTGTGTGTGTGTGTGTGTGTGTGTGTGTGTGTATAAAATTTGAATTTTTAGCTAGTTTTTATTTATAGAAACATTTTCTTTACTGGAAATAATGATTCAAATTACATTAACACATGACAATTATTATTCAAAATTATTTCATTCAAAAATAGCTTTGGGGCCCCTGGGTGGCTCATTGGGTTAAAGCATCAACTCTTGATTTCAGCTCAGGTCATGATCTCCAGTTGGTGAGATTGAGCCCTGCTTTGGGCTCTGTGCAGACAGAGCCTCCTTGGGATTCTCTCACACTGTCTCTGCCGCTTCCCTGCTTGCGTGCACTCTCTCTCTCAAAATAAGTAAATAAACTTAAAAACAAAAACAAAACTTTGAAGGGTCTGAAATGTCATTATCCAAAAACTCAAGTAAAAACCATTTTCTGAGTATGTTTTCTATTAAAATTTCCTTAGACATCTAGTTTTGGTAGGGGAGGTAGAGGGAGATGACTCAGTGTGTTTTTCTCTAAATTATGATATTAAAAAAATAAGTAAATAAAGGAACGGAAAATGACCAATACATAATAACACTATCAGGATATGAGAAAAGCATATTTTCTTACATACTGACATATTTCTTTATTTTAGAACTATTGACACTAAGAAAGGTAATTTTGTACTAATTATTAAATGTGAGAGTAAGTTTTAATTACAAAATTCTAAAGAACACAAGAAATTCAAGAAAAAATTCCTTTTTCAAATATAATTTTGTTCTAATTCTTATCATGGGTGCAATCAAAACCTTGTTTTTAATGAACAGAAAACAGTAAGAAAATAAATAATGCTTTGTTATCATTTATTTAGTGTGGAAAAGTTGGAGCTTAGACTTCTAATTTTGTTTCTCACCTCCTACATCAGATTTCCAGTTTAAGATTCCAAACAGGAAAATAACTTATATATAAATTTGGATTAAAAAAAATGGTCACTCATCCAGATGGCCAACAGGCACATGAAAAGATGCTCAACATTGCTCCTCATCAGGGAAATACAAATCAAAACCACACTCAGATATCACCTCACGCCAGTCAGAGTGGCCAAAATGAACAAATCAGGAGACTACAGATGCTGGAGAGGATGTGGAGAAACGGGAACCCTCTTGCACTGTTGGTGGGAATGCAAATTGGTGCAGCCACTCTGGAAAACAGTGTGGAAGTTCCTCAAAAAATTAAAAATAGACCTACCCTATGACCCAGCAATAGCACTGCTAGGAATTTACCCAAGGGATACAGGAGTACTGATGCATAGGGGCACTTGTACCCCAATGTTTATAGCAGCACTCTCAACAATAGCCAAATTATGGAAAGAGCCTAAATGTCCAACAACTGATGAATGGATAAAGAAATTGTGGTTTATATACACAATGGAGTACTACGTGGCAATGAGAAAGAATGAAATCTGGCCCTTTGTAGCAACGTGGATGGAACTGGAGAGTGTTATGCTAAGTGAAATAAGCCATACATTGAAAGACAGATACCATATGTGTTCACTCTTATGTGGATCCTGAGAAACTTAACAGGAACCCATGGGGGAGGGGAAGAAAAAAAAAAGAGGTTAGATTGGGAGAGAGCCAAAGCATAAGAGACTCTTAAAAACTGAGAACAAACTGAGGGTTGATGGGGGGTGGGAAGGAGGGGAGCATGGGTGATGGGTATTGAGGAGGGCACCTTTTGGGATGAGCACTGGGTGTCGTATGGAAACCAGCTTGACAATAAACTTCATATATTGAAAAAAAAAGAATGTATAAAAAAAATGGTCACTAATGTTGACCTCAAGAAAGTAGAATGACCCTCAATTTTCCCTTAAAGAGTTTTGGGTATAGCTGTCGCATCTATAGAAATGAAAGTTTCAACTGAGCTAAAGGGGAGAAGGAGAGTAGTTCATTGACAACATTCTCTTAATCCTAATATATTTGTTTGGGGAAAATATAATGTTCTATTTCTGACTTTGAAACTCCTTATCACAACAATTGCTTAATTCTAAAGTAGCTCTGTTCAAAATCATGTAATACATGTTCAAGAATTCTTAGAACACTGATTTGTGTTTTCTGCAATAGATTTACTTCATTTTTGTTTCGCTGCTGATGCATTACATTTGGCGGTTAGAACCCCTGTGGATGGAGGTATAATAAATAATAATATTTTCTTTGCTTTCCAGGGTATTTATGGCATAATGATAAATTTCATCTTTCCCAGAATGGTAAGTAAAGAGCTCTTTCTATATATGATAGTACTCAAACAAGAAAGAGTGAATTGTTATAATAAAAATGGAGTGGCATTTGCTAAAAGTATTGAATGATCTGATAATTATAAGGCAGCTTATATTCTTGAAATAAATGGATACTGCATTCAAATTCTATAAGCATTCCAAAATTCTCACCATGTACAGGCTCTTCAGAGTATAAGATTTCTGGGTTTTGTTGTTTTTGTTGTTATTGTTGTTGTTGTTGTATTGCATCTGAACACAGTGTAGTCAACATTTTGTTTTCTGGGATAATTTATTTTAAAGTATACACAGATATAGAAATAAATGTGGTTTATATTCTATGAGCATAAAGAAAAAGCATATCTGTGATACATATTGAGAGTTGGTGAGTAAGAGTCCTTTGGAATTTTTACTGTTACATAAAAACTGATTGTAATTTATGTTTGACCAGGGCTTTGCAGCATCTGTGAATTTAAAAATGTTTGTTTTCTAAGAGCATATATCATAACTTCTCCTAAGTGAGCTAGCTACTGTATGATTTTGTTTAAACACATAGTTTTCTTGCCTTTATGTTTTTATGATGTCAAAAGGTAATGTTTAGTTTTAGTCTTAATCATAACCTCTTTACAATTCAAATAACAATAAAAATTAATTTTATTGAATGGGAAAGGTCAATGTAAAATGATATTTCTCAGCAAGTTATTACTGGTTCCTATGATGTTTTTTTCCCAGTAGTCTTGGATATTCCCTATTAAAAGAAGGAATTTCTCACTGTAGAAAAAAATCACTTTCAAATAAACTGATCATCAAAATTGCTATTAATAATAGTGGAAATGCAGGGCACAAAATACATACATTGTACATTGTGTACACGTGTGCTTGTGTATCAAGAGGAAAGAGAATTGAGAGCATATGGTAGACTTAGGAAAAAACCTCAAAAAAAGGTGCACAAAACAGTGGAAAATGGGTAGTTTAATAGTCTTCATTACATCTTCAATTCCTGAATTTCCTATAATAAATATGTATATTTTTATAATCAGAACAACACCATTATTTGAATATTAGGCTATTTAAAACAGTATATTTATTATTAATGAAATGTGAATATATGTAACAGAGGAAATAGGTCTTGTGCCAATTGCATAATCAAAATGATCTTACACAATTTTAAAAGAGCAAAGGCAAAAACAAAACAAACAAACAAAAAACTGCAGCTAAGCCCAGAAGGAACCAAAAATATAAATTGAAGTTTAATTGGATTGAAAAAAAGATAATGAAGAAGTTAAAATGAGGTTAAAGCTATCACTTTTATTAATTTTACTCCCATACAAAAATACTCCTAGAATTCAGGTATATGTGTGTGAAAAAATAAACATTTTAAAATTGAAATGAAAAGATCTGCAGTTTCACATTGGTGTATAGTTCATAAGAATTTGATATTTTATGAAATTTTTAAGAAGAAAAGCCAATATAGGGATGCCTGGCTGGCTCAGTCAGTAGAGCATGTGACTCTGGATCTCAGGGTTGCAAATTCAAGCCCCACAAAGGGTATACAGATTACTTAAGAATAAAATCTTCTATAAATAAATTGATTAATTAACAAATTAATTAATTAAATCATTTTTAAAAAAGAAGAAAAGGTCTAGCTAGAAACAGGCTAAAACATGAAGGTAAAACTTTTAAAATAAGCTCACACTTTTAAGACAGTAAATCAAACTCCTCAATAATAACAGAAAACTGTGATGTAAAATCTGTGTAATTTACTCACCTACAACCAATAATCACCTTTACAAGTTTAATGTACAGAATTATTTTAAGATCCAAGATTGAGAGTAATAAAGTATAATAGACAACTAGGTAACTACAAGAATATGTTAGCACAAGGGTTTTTTTAAATCTAAATAATATTTTTAAATCATTTATTAATAATAAACATAATAAATAGAACTAATAGAATATTTTCAAGATTAAAAATTTCTTCTCAGGAGTAATTTATTATATGAAAATACAGCATAAATGTATGAGCTGCAGTTATATCTCAAATATCCAACAACTTCATCTGGACATAAGCCATAATTTTAGAGGAAATTTAGGGAAGGAAAAAAAAAAGTGCTCTAGCCAGCATCTTACTCATGTTCACATCAATACTTCCCAAATTCTCACTTGCATCCCACTTGCTCTCAGTTTACATAAATCTAAAACAGAATTGGTTCTCTGATTGTCTAGCTCACAAACCAGGAAGGATATTATAAAAACCGAGAGGGGCAAGAGGAATGAATTGAAAAGTCAGAGGCTGTTCCCACCTTTTCATCAGTTGTAAGAAAGAATTGAGGGACCACAGACTAACTATACGATAGATTTTGAGAAGCTATATCGTATACTTTGGGTTTAAAATTTCTGATCTCTTAAATCAGAGAGTTATACTGGAAGATTTTTTATTAAATCTGAATTCCTTTCTAGCCCTAGAATTTTACAATAAAATGATGCATCCTTAAACTTACTATACAGAGCATAAGATAATATTGTGAGATTTGGAGTCATTAGAATGAAAAGGTTTTAATGATTAAAAGGGTTTTAATGATTAAAAGGGTAATTTTCATTCGTTTGCAAAATTCACTTGTATTGAAAGTCTCATCCAAATTACATTGTATAAATGAGAGACTATATATTGTGCATTTTGATAATATTCTTTTCATATAGCTATTTTTTAAATGTACCTAAAAATTTTAAATGAAATTTCTCACTTTGCTTTAAATACCACTGTAAATAATAGGTGAGGGAAAAATCTAGCATCAGTCTTTTCTAAAGACTGGGAAGCCAAATTCATATCTATTTGTATATGGATGTATATATTTCTAATAGGTTTATGCTGCAAAGATGCTAATCTGATTTATTGGGGAATCAAAATTTTAATTCTTAATTCTCTTTTTGCTTCTACTCTATCTTTAGTACAACTGACATATCATAACATTTTAGAAAAAAGATAAACAAAATTAACCTCCCACCCATAACCAAGATCAGGTCAGTGTAACAAGTTATTGGATAACTAAAACATCTGCTCATTCCAACTATTTCTTTCTGATTTGTAACTGCAAATTTAAGCAAGCTGCTAAATTTCTGAATTACTATGTGAACTAAATTGAAAAGTAAATATATATTTTGTTTCACATGTATCTATTCAAACTAACTTTAAAACAGAATAAATCTTCAGAATTAACAAGTTTTTCTAATAGAGACAAATGCCAACTATTTAAATAAAGCAAATTTCTCAGTGTAATTAATCTGCTCTTCAGCAAAACAGATCTTTCCTCTCATTCCCAATTCTGGCTGTACTTAATGAACAAAGATTGAATTCATATTTCTGTGAATAGTCACAGCATCTAGTCTTCAATGAATAATAAAATATGTTTTATTTCTGAGAGCATTAATAAAAATTTGTTACTTTATTTCATGAATGACAAAAGTTCCATACTGGAGTTAAGTATAGCCAATAGTCATTGTGCAATTTATTTTTTAAAATTCCACGACGGTTTCAAATATATCAAATGTCAATTTTTAGGTCAGATGTAGTAATAGTAAAGAATTGTTAATTGGCCAACAGGTTGATTAGTTTAATATTTTGAGAAAAGGAAAGATTAAAAACAGTTCTCTCTTTTTCCTTCAATTAAAATTGCAAGCAATTATTCTTGTAGATTATAGATCCCTTTTGGGATTTCCGGTTTCATATAACTTTTTGGTTCATTTCACAGGAATAATATTCATCTTAATTAGCAAAAAACAGTTGATGGGCTTTTTATAAGAGGAAATTCACTCCATGCACTGATTACTGACACTAGATTATTCTGTTTAAAAATAATAATAATAAAGCTCTGCTTTTAGAGCAGTTGGTTGAATATGTTATCTGTGAATAGCCATTGTCTTTGAAGACAGGATGTCTTTCTTGATGGATGGTTAATACATTTTGTTTTAACCACAGAACTTATTAGCAATAACCTAAATTGGCTTATGAAATAAGTTTTTACCATTTCAGTTCAAACATACAAATCAAAATTATTAAATAAATAAAAAGACATTTCTGGTGTGTTATTGAATTGCTTTTCACAGTTTATAAGGTTAAAATACTTGCTTCCTTTTTAAAAAATTAAATATTTAGCAGCTAAAAAATAAAATGTCCAATACACATATAAGAAATAAATCATGAATGCCTGTGTCCCCTGTGACCTTCTAAGTTCTCTTTGTGCCCTTCTATAATTCCTTAACCGTCTTCCTTAGAACTAAACAGTATCCTAAATTTTCCCTATCCCTTATTTTCCTTATAATTTTATTGCATGTATTTGCACCCCTAAACATATTAATATTTTGTTGATATGTTTGCAATAATATGTAAGTGAAAATGTATGTATTTGTCTGTGACTTTTCCATTCAACATTAAGTTCTTCAGTTTCAAACTTTTGTTGCACGTAACTATAATTCATTAGCTTACCCTGTTGTATAGTATTCCATTGTGTGCCATAATTTATTTGTCTTTAACACTGATTGGTATTTGGGTTACTTCCAATTTTTTGGTTTTCTTTTTTACTGTTTACATGGTGCTGCTATAACATTCTTTAACATGCATAAATATATGTACTAAAATTTCTCTAGGGCAAGCAGTCCTTAACCAGGAGTGATTTTGCCCCCAGGTAGTGTTTGGCAATGTGTGGAAACATTTTTGGTTGTCCTAACTTGGGCGATTCTACTGGTTTCTCATAGATAAAAGCCAGGGATGCTCTAAAAACCCTTTAAGGCACAAAACAGTCGCCACAACAAAGAATTATCTGGACTAAAATGCCAATAATGTGAGGTTGTGAAATTGCTCTAGAATATATACTTGAAAATGAAATTGCTGAGTCACAGAGTATGAAGTTTCAAATTTATTAGAAAATTCCTAACTTGCACAATGTATCAATTTTACATTCCTGTCAACTATGTAAAGATAAATGTTCCAATAGTTCTACAACCTTGTTAGCACTTATTATTTGTTGTCAGGTACCTTAAAATTTTTATCACTTTTCTGAATAGGAGATAAAAACTCCTCAGAGTTTCAAATTTCAATTCTTTGATTATTCATGATATTGTGCATCTTTTCTCACTTAATTAACAATTAGGGTTTTCTGTTCTATGAGGTATTGATTCTCTTTAACCAATTTTTTAAAAATTGAATTGTAGGGACACCTGGCTGGCTCAGTCAGTGGCACACAGGACTCTTGATCTCAGGGTTGTAAGTTCGAGCCCCATGTTGGGTGTAGGGGTTACTTAAAAATAAAATCTTCTAAGGACACCTGGGTGGCTGAGTCCGTTAAGTGTCCAACTCTGGATTTCGGCTCAGGTCATGAGCTCACAGTTCATGGGATGGAGCCCCTTGATGGTCTTTGTGCTGAAAGCACAGAGCCTGCTTGGGATTCTCTCTCTTCCTCTCTCTCTGCCCCCTACCCCTTCATCTCATAAATAAATAAATAAATAAATAAATAAATAAATAAATACACAAATAAATAAACTTTAAAAATAGAATAAAATCTAGGGGTGCCTGTGCAGCTCAGTCCGTTGAGTGTCCTACTTTGGCCCAAGTCATGTTCTCACAGTCTGTGAGTTCGAGACCTGCGTCGGGTCTCTGTGCTGACAGCTCGGAGCCTGAAGCCTGCTTCTGATTCTGTGTCTCCCTCTCTTTCTGCTCCTCCCCCACTTGCACACACACACTTTCTCAAAGGTAAATAAACATTAAAAATAAACAAACAAATAAATAAAGTAAAATCTTTTAAAAACAAATTTAAAAATTCTAGGCAATATCTTTATTAATCCATTGTTCTTTATTTGTGTAATAAATGTCTTTTTCTAGCTAGTGGATTGCCTTTTTACTTCTTTATTTTTTTTTAAAGCGTGTCTTTGACCAAATGTGGGTTCAAATAGGGCAGCATCAAACTGACAGTGTTTGGGGTGCTCTCCATCTTTTCACTTTATTAAGGTGCCCTTTTACGACAGAATTCTGAATCTTAATGCAGTTAAACTTAACAAAGTTTCGATTTTTGCTTATATCTTACATTTCCTACATAAGAAATCTTTCCCTTGATCTCAGTGTTTTTAACATTTTGTTTTTCACATTTAAGCCTTTAATCCATTTGAAATTTTTGTGTATGGTTTGAGTTAGAAATAAATTTTTTAAATAGAAATTAGAGTCTTTACACCATATACTGAATGGTTTATACTTTCCCAAATGATCTTCAAAGCTAGCTTTTTCAGGAATCAAGTTTCCATATATTTTATGATCTAATTTTTAGCTCTCTGTTTTTTTCTTTCAATTTGTTTATCCCTTCACCAATATTTCACTGCTAACTTAAAAACCTGGTAAGTTCCTCTATGTGATCTTTATCAAGAGTATTTTGGCTCCCAAGACCATTCTTTCTTCTATATAAATCTTAGATTTTATACAATATTATATAAATGTTATATGTATATTTTTTATATGTAATATTTTTCAAAAAAGTTTTATTTCATAAATTTGTTAGATATATCTCTACCATTTTATTAAAATTTTTAATTATATGTTTTTAATGATTTCTTTTTTAAAGTGATAGTTTCTAATGTTTGTTTCTGGTACACGGAAACACAAATAACTTTTGTATTTTTGTTTTATCCAGCAAACCTTCTCAACCTCCTTATTAATTTTCGTACTTTATCTGTATTTTCTCTTGTATTTCCTATAAACTCAGTGCTTTTTCTGTGAGTAATTTCAGCTTTATGTCTTCCTTTCCAGTTTTTACACCATTTCATTTTTGTGTTCACCACCAATAGACCACTCTAACCTAGTATTGCACAGACATGATGATAGTAGACAACTTTTTTCCTGTTTTTAAAACTAAATTCTATGAAAGTTTCACCATTAAGTTATAAGTATTTGTAGATATCCTCTGTCAAGTTAAGAAATTTTCCTTTTTTGTTTTTAGTTTGATTTGATTTTTAAAAAGTCTTTAATGGATATGAAATTTTAGCATGTTTTTTGTCTACATTAATTTAGAGGACAACATGATTTTTCTAAGGTTGCTAAGCACTGAAGTATCTTTTACCTTAAGGACGTTTACTGAATGGGGTGAACAAGAATTTTATTTTTCATGTTCTTGCTGGTACTAGAAAAAGTGACACAGCCCAAGGCTTGTGCTGGGATCCAAAATGCATATATCCTTATCATTAACCTGGTCTACAAAGCAATCATCTCATAGAGGAAACTGCAAGAAAAACTTTAAGTCTTAAATGTATAACTAAGGAGAAAAAAAATTCTCCTCTAAAAATTCATAATCATAAAACAGCCTTACTTTTATTCCAGCAAAAATTCACGTAATCTCAGTGGTGTAAAGATTCCAAGATAAGGATTTAAACTGGTCCCTAGCTGTGCCTTTTGGGCTCAGTAGAATTAAAAAACAAAAATCCACTCTAGAGAGCCCATCTTTATTTCATCACTCCAAGAATTTTAACAGATAGAATTCCATAGGTATAAGTTAGAAATCACAAACACACTATTTAAAAAGGGGGTGGTGGTGAGAGTCGAATAATCAAAAATTAGGTGAAAAAAAGATAAAAAGCAGAATCAGACCCACAAAGACATAAAATATTGGAATTACCACATTCATTCTTTTTTGTCTTTTTTATCTCATTCATTGTTGCACATAAAACTAAATTCAAAAATATTTTCTTTTTTTAACATTTAATTTTCTCATGAATAACACATAAACTTTCCTTTCTCTAATGTAATAAATTAATGATATAGTCAGTTTAACTTGCAAGCTAAACCTGGTTATACTGAAATGGAATTTGATCACATTTATTTACCAAGCTATAAGAACTTCAGGAAACAAAAAAGAGTAGAAATAAGAATCGGTATTTTTCTGTTCAGCTTAAACAAACCAGTAAGATTGTAAATATTGTATTATACTAAAAATACCAAAACATACATTGATAGCTATTATACAAAACTAGTTTTCAAACTTCTTTTTGTAGACAGATTCCATTTAGCTAAATACTCAAAAATGATAAGTATATTCTAAGTTATTAGAATATTCTTTACTTATGTAGCATGTTATTTTCACCCAAAAATCTCAAGCACTTTCAAATATCTTTACATTTGTCTTTTGAAAAGTTCTAGAAAGGAGTTGTAGTCTTCCTTGACCTTGAACTCCTGATTGGTCTTATGGTGCACACTCCGCCAAAAATGAGCCAATCATACATAGTCTGTCCTTGTAATTTTTTAAACTGGAAATCCAAAGCCAACTTGTAGGCAAAGGGAGAATTGATGGGTTTATGGACCCTAAGGAAGGCTGATTTTGAGCCTTAATTCCAGTTATTAAACTTTAGGGATCTATGAACCAGTAAATTGCTTTGCTGAAGCTTATTTGAATCATTTCCATAACTTGCAACCAAAACGGTCCTGATAACTACACTTATATAAAGAAAATGAAATCCTGAGATGGTTTCACTGCATGCTGATAGTAATAGAAGGCAATAGATGAATAATACTTTTAATGCCTTTTCTACCACAAGGTTAGAGAATGGGGAAGAGTCTGAGGTAAGTTCTTTTGAAGCCCTGCTTTGACCAGAATGTACTTCTTCCTTCTGATTTAATCTTGATGGTCAAAGTTAGGATTACTTAAAGTTATTCCTTATAACAAGGTTTAGGATCCCTATATTTTGAAAATTAAAATTTCTGGTACCTAAAGGAATTCCATCAAGAAGCCCTTCCTGGGTGTAATGTTATTTTCCAGTTTTCTTTTTGAGAGTTTACATCCCCTCAAGAGGAAGGGACTGAAATTTAAGGGAAGAATGTAACAATTATTGTGCATTTCATGCTATATTAAGGACCCAGTTGGCCCATTTCAATTTCTTTTCCAGTTATGTGTCAAGGGATGAATTGTGCCCCCCCATCCCCAAATTCTTGTGTTGAAATCCAAAACTCTAGAGGTGCCTGGCTGGCTCAGTTGGTGGAGCATGTGACTCTTGATATCAGGGTCATGAATTCAAGCCCCACGTTGGTGGTAGAGATTACTTTTAAAAAAATTCCAAGAGGAGGAAGAGGAGGAAGTAAGATCTCAAATTCTAATGTCATCCTCCATATTATAAATGCAATTTATGTACTTATTATTTGGCAAAAATTGACAACTTTATACCCTGAGAAGAGAAACCATACTGCTTTTCTTACTTTAAATTAAAAAAAAATAGCTTCAAGGGTAAATCAGTGGGTCTTTGTATCTACCCATAGATAGGAAACATCGACTCTAATAAGAAAGATAACAAATAATGACAATTCTTAGGGGTAATCTCTGCACTAGTCTACACTTGAAATCAAAAGCACTCTTTCCAACTATATTTAGGTAACAGAAGAAAAACTTGCTGAATATACCTGTCAAACTATTAATGCAATAAATATTTGTTTTGTGTCCATTGTATTAAGTGTTATATCATATAGAAATATCAAAACAGACATTGACTCCTGATTCTGCGGAACTTTCAGTTTAGTTAATAGAAGCCTGGTTAAAAAAAAAAAAAAGTGTGATGCTTACAGGAGCCTGGAATGGAGGCAGAGAGGGAGAGTGTCTGAGTCCAAATGACACTTCCTGGAGGGACCACTTATTCCGTACTCAGATATCAACAGCCAGGAGGACTTTAAAACTTGAGTAAATAAATGAGCATACCCCTCTTTCATACGGTCTTTGTTATCTGTACATACTTTGTAAAAAGGCTGGCACAAAAACTAAATATTATCCATGGTCTACTTTTCCTGTTCTAAATGTATATATTCATGTATTCATTACACAAATATTTTATTAAAGGAACCTATAGAAATCAGGCCTCTTAAGCTGACTGAAAAGCCTCAGTATGAAGTGACATATTAGCAACCACCTAGTCCTTGGCTTACTTTTTTCTGGCTCATATTCTAACATAGTAGGGACGCCAGGTTATAATCTTACCCACACAGAACAATAGCATTGAAATGTTTCTAGACTTGGGTTAGCATCTCCAGAAACAAAAAGATCACTCTTTCTTCTATCAAGATATTACATCTCTGAAAAAGTCTGACTCCAAGTGGTTCTGTTTTTAAACTGAATTATACCTCGTAATACCTTGCAGCATCTTAATTCAGTAGCCTTTGGACATTCAGAATAAAGCTAATCCCACTACCACATAATACTGTTTTTAATTCAGAAAATAGTAGTGAGATTTTTGTGAAATTAAAATAGGCTTAGTAAAGAAAATGTGGAAAACTAAAAGAAGTAGATAAAAGGAGGAACCAGACGACATATTCTCGGTACCCAAGACACCCACATTTAAAATATTGATATTCTATTTGCAGCCTTTTTACCGTAAGTGATTTTCTCTGTCATTTTACATAATTTTATCCTCACATATGGAAACACACACACACTCTGAGTTTCCATCTAGTGGGGAGAATCTGCCATTGAGGATAAATAGGCAGGCACTGGAGAAAGACAGATCTGGGTTCAAAGTCAAGCATTATCTTGCTAGCTTTTATTACCTCCAACATGTTACTTAATCTCTCTTAGTCCCAATTTTTGAATCCATAACTAGAATCTACTTCTTGAGGTTGTGACTAGCATTAATTAACATGGAATGTTTAGCACAGTGTCTACCAAAAAGTACATGCTGAATGACGATTAAAATTATTATGTTTGTGTCTATACTATTCTGTAAAGCTATCAAATATAATAATGTTCAGGCTAAAAGTTTCTCGATTCTTTTCACCTTTCCTCATATGAAATGTTTTTACGTCCCCTTGCCATACAGGCTACTCAATCCTAGAAGGTTTATAATTTTTCTATTTGTATCTTCTTTAAAATGTTGCTCTCAGATTTGATCGTGGTAATCTGAAGAATCTGAGTTAGAATCAGATCATGTCCTTCCCTATTCTATGAACATCCTAAATTTATTAATGCAATATAAATTATTTCTTCTTCACCTCCTTCTTCTCCTTCTTCTTCCTCCTCTCCTCCTCCTTTCCCCCCAACTCCTCCTCCTTATACTTCTTCTGTAACCATAATATATACCATTGATTCCTTGCCAGGTAAAGCTCTTCTTTTTTTCCTCTTAATACTGTTAGTAAATCTCATATCTCTCAAATTGAATTCAGGCAGTTGGTGTTTTGTCCCAAGGCAGAACCTCCCAATTATTCCAACCGAATTATATATGGTTAGATTCTGCCCATTTTTTAGTTGTTAAGAACTTTCAGATCCTGTTCTTATAATCTAATGGATCTACAACTCACTTTTCCTGTTTCATGTGACCAATTTTTGACAGGTGTGCCTTCTTCAGCTTTATGTCATTCATTGATAAATATGTTTACATCAGACAAAGCCAAAGCCAAGACTGGTGGCATACCACTTGAAAAACCTTTCTCTGGATGCCTTAAAATTACCACTGGGTGCTGACACGGATGCCTTAAAATTACCATTGGGTGCAATCATTCAGCCAGTTATGAAAACACATAATAGTACTATTCCTAAATCTGTATTTCTCTATCTGGTCCACAAGGATATAAAGAAAACCTTATTAAATGACTTGCTAGAATCCAGATGTCTATTTCTATTGCCCTCATCTACTGGTTTATCAACTTTATAGAAAAAAAAATAAGATTGGGCTGCATAGCTTATTCTTGTTGAATTTATACTTTCTCCTAATAGCAACTTTTAAAAAATGCTCACAAAATTGTCTTTTGTGATTGCGATTTGTAATGGTCTTTTATAAATATAATCTAGGCTATTCTCCCCCCAGCAACATTATTTTCATGGATTCGAAGTTTGCAGACTGCCATTTTTTTTAACATAAAGTGTTTTTCTCTTATCCCTTTCACTCTATTTCTCAAAGGTAACCAGCTAAACACTCCATAATCTTACTGAGGTCTCTAGTAATAACTCATAGAGGTCCAGGGACATACTGGCACCTAGACCGGTCAGATTCTCCAAGTATGGCACATGGGTGAAGTGCTCAAACCATGAATTTAGCGATCTTGGCTCAAATCATAGCTATACATTTCTCTAGATGTATGATCTGGGACAAATTATTCAGTCTGATAATAATGCATGTTTTATAGCTAGGATGATTAAATGAAAAATGCAAATAAATATTAGTGTATGATACCTACTCTGTCCTCAATGAATGTTATTTACATTAGAAACAATCTAGCTACGTTGTCTTTCAATTTTTGGCCAATGTCTAATGGCCTTGACCTCATCCATTCCACAAATACATATTGAGTAGTACTTGGTACATACAAGGTACTCAAGATACTGTACTGAACAAATCAAAGTCCTTGCACTCATAGCGCTTACACTGTAGTTCAGAAGAAAAACACATAAGTATGTGAAGTAACGGCAGTCAGTGATTAGAAGAATGAAAAGTTTAGGAATCAGAGTATGTTAGAGAGAATTATTTTATAAAGAGTGGTCAAGATCCTGAAGAGATGGCATGTGAACAGAGATATGAATGAACCAACAGGGAAGAAACATAAAGAAGTAAAAATACTTTCCTTTCTTTTTCATGAATAAATTTTATGTCTTGAACTTAAAAAAAAAAATGAGCCTATTCCTGTATTGATCTTCTTCCTTATTTCATGCTAAGGAAATCGTTTTTGTTCTCTTTAGCATCTTTCACAAGCCCCAGCTCTTTTTGTGCTTTAGTCTTGCTGATGTTATTTTTATAGGTCTATGCTATCTTCATATATTTGTGCTTGATTATGTGCCCCCCTTTTACCTTTTTCTGCACGTACTGTTTTAAATTCAGAGCCTGTCAGTTGGTCCCTGTGCTGCACACTGGTTTCTCTGGTTTCCTCCCCATTCTCTTGCTCATTAGAATCATTTGTGTTTGCATAGGCAGAACACTGCTTAAATCAAACTCTGAGAGCACATGGCCACTTTTCCCCAAGGTTCCCATCATTTCCATCTTACCTACTGGTTTCTGTCAGAATTGGGTCCAGAGTAGGAGTTTCCCTTACTGCTTACTCTGCCTTCTGGGAAATGAAATTATCGGCAAGGTCGGTCAAGAAACTGTCAGTGTTTTGCTTTCTGAGGAATGAAAGTTTCTGCAGATACTTTGAGACTGAAATCCCTAGTGCTAAGATAAGTTGCTGCCCTGATAATTTTGTGGTCTGCACTAGAAAAACATCCTTCTGTATAGGAAGTCTGTAGTGCGGTCACAAAATGCTATCACTTCTCTGTGTCTCTTCGTTTATATTCATCTAGATTATTCTCCAGTGTGTTCCCACCCACAGGTTCTTGAATTTTCATGTAGATTCACAGCTTCTAACCAGTAAGGACTATTCACCAATTTTTTTAATTAGCTTGGTCTAATTACAATTAAAAATAAATTAGATTAGAAATTAAAATTGTTACATGACCAAATTCTATGCCTAGGAAACCAGGAAGTTTCCCTACAGCTTAATATTAACAAGCAGCATGAAATCATAGAAGACTTTGGAACAGAAGGTAGCGTCTATTCTTGACCAGGCCATATACTATCTTGCAGATATCAGAACTGAAGGGCCCTTACCTGAAAGATGGGAGATCTGGACTCTCTACTTTGCTGAAGAGCAAACCGTCACCTAACACGGTTAGCTGACTTGCCCACAGTCTCACAGCTACTTAGAGATGGTGATTGAAAGATAAGGTGATCTTCCCTTAGGCCAGTACATTTCACCCCACCAGGTTACCTTCCATTTCCCCTCAGTGAAAGCCAAGCAATATCTGCCTTTCCTACCTCACAGAGTTGTTGTGAGAGGGAAGGAGCTAACAGGTGTGTAATGACAGTGGTTGTGTAAAGGGGTATTAGGATAATGATTTTAATGATTTAATCTGTTGGTTTCTGTGGGCTTTTTTCCCTCCTTCTTGTTCAAGAGATTTGCATTTTAAATTTAAATCTGTGGTTAAATGTGCTTACTTTGTCAAAGATTTACAACAAATTACAGGCTGCATCCCACAGAGGAGAGAGCCTGGGTTTTTTGGCAGCCCTGGGACCAGGATGATAATCCTTACTCTGTCACTCAGAGGATTCATGACAATACATCTCTTAACTTCTCTGACTTTAGTTTTCTCATCTGTTAAAGAGCTAAACATTCCTATATCTTAAAGTTGTGAGAATTGACACAGAAGGGCTCAATATCAGTGGTTATTTTTGTTTGTTTTTTAATTTGGTTTTCCTGTATTTTTCTCCTCCTTCAGACTATGAGCTTCTTGATGGCAGACGGTACTTATTTATCTTTGTATTCCTGGAGTCTGGCACTCAATAGCTACACAGTATGTTTGTTGAATAAATTATTTACCAAGGTGAACAAGAGTGGGTCTGAGGGCAGCAGCATTTTGGAAGTCAGTGTTTTTCCAACTCGACTGTTAAGAGCGTGATGTTAAGTTTCATGAAGGTACTTCGGGCACTGCTCAAAGTAGACAGGGTGTAGCTGAGTGAACTTTTGGCCTTCATGTTGCTTTAATCAGAGCATACATAATTGTTTCTTATTAACAGATCGGGTTGCTATGCAAGATTGTTTCTAGACAAAAATGTTTTTCAGCTAAAAGAAAGTTGAAAGAAGATATGTAGGCTTTAGAGTCTCAAAGACACCTCTAATACTTATTTTACAAATTAACCTCCCTTTGTCAGAGTTGCCTCATTTCTCACAGAATTTGTAACATTTCAGGTTGGTTATAGATGGGCAGGAAGGTATCACACGCACACCTGCCATTTCCCAATATTCAGCCAAGAATACCAAAGTGGATTCCACCTGGATCCAGGTGGCCATTTGTATCAGAAGCAGGTGCATGCAGACACAGCATACCTTGGCTTGGCTTTCCTCTTCCTCTGGTTCCCTATGGGCCACACAGCTGCCAGAGACACTACTGCCAGGGTTGAAAAACACAACTTTTAAAACTCAAACTTACTATCCTAGAAGCATTTATACTCTAGGCACTTCCACGTAAGAAAATTCTTACAGACACTGGTTCTCCCATGTTCTAGAACCAAACTAGCACGGACAAGAAAAACTCCTCTGGGCAAGATGGGGGAGAGCTGGAAAAGTCAGGGTCAAGGGTCCCTGAATAGTATCTCTGCCTCCAGCTTCCAGTGTTCCTGTCTCTCTGGAGGTTTATTTTGAAGATTAAATAAAGTAAGGGTAACACTAAAATATTTAGCAATGTGTAAATGGTTGAGCTTGGGCACTAATAGATCAGAACAGATGCTGGTCATAAACTACCAGCAAGCCTTGCCCGTGCTTGCCAGCTGAATGCCAGCCCTGAAATAAAAGACCATTAAAATGTCTTCATGATATCTGTCACATAGAGATGGTACTTGATTAATGTTAATCCCGTCTACCCTGCTTCACAACTTCCTCTTGAACAAAATCCAGTAAAAACAAAATGGCAACTCCAAGAAGACATATCCCCAAAGAACCAGACAAGTCAGGTTTATTATTTTATGAATGTAACATATTAATAGATAATAAATTAATATATTAATTTCTCTTCACACCAATAATACCAAAATTCATTCTGTGCTCTACAGTAAAAACGGATATACTTTAAAAAAATAAATTGTACTAGGGATCCTGGGTGGCTCAGTTAGTTCAGCGCTTGACTCTTGATTTCGGCTCAGGTCATGATTCTAAGGTCATGGGATCGAGTCCTGCATTGGGGTCCGTGCTGAGTGTGAAGCCTGCTTAAGACTCTCTCTTTTTCTCCCTCCCTCCCTCCCTCTACCCTTCTCCCCTTCTTGTGTGCGCATGTTCTCTCGCTTTCTCTCTCTCTCAAAAAAATAATAATTGTAAACTATTCCCCAATGTAAACTATTCCCCAAGTTAGAATCCACCTGTGAACTAGTACTGTATCTTAGTTATACGCATTGGGGCCATTGTCTCTTTCCTCCTTTATCATTTTCCTTACTAGGAATGGTTAATTCATTAAATTTAGTTAGATTCTATCAGTTGCTTTAAGCCAATATTTTCCAGAGGTTGGCATTGGAAAAGGAGAACACTACCAAAACCACCTGGGTCTTTTTCTCCACTCCCCAAAGTCCTCCCAGAGATTTCGATGGCTTCCTTCCTCTTAAGAACATTCCAGAATGACTATTCAGAGTTTGCTATAACAGTTAGTCAATAACACTTGCATTTGACAGACTCAAAGTCAGGCAGGGGTAAGAAAGCTTTATAATGAAAAGAAGGGAAGGCTTCAAGTAAGCACTGATTGGAAGCTGCTGGCATGGAGAAGCTAGATGTGGGTTAACTAGAAGTGAGAGTCTTATATGGTGGTTTAGGAAGCACATTTGTCTTTTTCTAGTTGGTCTTGAGTTAGAAGCAGAATCAAAACACAGGGAAGCTGGCAGTCGGCGATCTAGTTCTGATCACTCTGGGTTGATTGCTGCAGAGGTTGTGGGTCAAAGTTCTATTGTCGTATTTGGTTTGAGTATTGTCTATTTGTATATTCAGTTTCTTAGACAATATGAACATATATGTAGAAAACCTGGAGGAATTCATAAAAAAAGCTCTAGAAAGAATGCGTTTAGCAAGGTCTCATGATGTCAGGTCAGTGCATAAAATTAATTCTATAGCTAAATCCATAGAGATAGAAATAGATTAGTGGTTGTCAGGGGCTGGAGGAAGGGTAATGAGGAGTGACTACTAATGGCTATGGGGTTTCTTTTTGGGGTGCCAAAGATGTTATAAAGTTATAAAGGGTGATGATTTCACAACCTTGTGAACATACTAAAACCACTGAACTATACTGTTTAAAAGGGTGACTTTTATTCTGTTAAATACATTATAAAAGCATTATAACTTTACTTATATCAACTGGCAATAAGCAACTGAAATTGAAAATGTAAAAAATATTATTGATAGGAGAGTCAAGAGATACGAAATACTAAGGGATAAGTTTAACAAACTATGTGCAAGACCTGTACACTGAAAACTGCAAATATCTCAGAGAGAAATTAAAGAAGACCTCAATAAATGGAGAAACATTCTATTAAAAAAAAAAAGCATCGGGGCGCCTGGGTGGCGCAGTCGGTTAAGCGTCCGACTTCAGCCAGGTCACGATCTCGCGGTCCGTGAGTTCGAGCCCCGCGTCAGGCTCTGGGCTGATGGCTCGGAGCCTGGAGCCTGTTTCCGATTCTGTGTCTCCCTCTCTCTCTGCCCCTCCCCCGTTCATGCTCTGTCTCTCTCTGTCCCAAAAATAAATAAAGGTTAAAAAAAAAAATTAAAAAAAAAAAAAAGCATCTGCCAGAATGAACCACGGTAAGTATGTGCAGGATACCTTAAGTAACTTAGCTTAGGAAAAAAGTTGAACTAGCCTTTGTGGAGGTTTTGTTAATGGCACAACAGAGGGAAGAAAGAAGGACATCTTTGTAGCAGAGGCAAAACTGGATTGTATCAGCTTCAGTAGTGGAGAAGACAGGGCTGAGGGATGGGCCAGAAGTAGAGATGAGATGGGATGACAAGTAACTGACCAGTATCACCATTTAGTCAGGGTTCTCTCAGGTCTCAACATCAGGTCATGCATTTGCTGGGCAGTAGGAATCTTGTTAACAGCTAATCTTTGTGTGGCTGTTAGACTAAGCCAAATTTGAAGCTAGCATGCATATAGGCATGCCTTGCCTGTACTGATTTTCCTGCTTTTTACTTTTCAGTCTTTACTTTCTCTTTGCTTTATAATTCTTAGTTACTCTTACCACTTTTATTTCTATTTAATTGTAAATCTCCTTAAATTCTTTTTGGAATATGAAGGATTATAAACTAATAAGTAAAAATTAGGGTGCTAATAGACAAGTGTCTTTAATTGTGTTTAGCTATTTCAGAGTATAATAAGCTTAACTAGATACTCTTCTAATGTTATGGATTTATGGAAAAAACTAAGCACTTTTGAATAAAAAAGAGTGAAAATCATAAGCTATGAACATAAAAGCGAATGGATTCTTTAAGCTGGTAACTTAAAACAATCAAAACTACCAGCAACTGGGTGCCTGGGTGGCTCTGCTGGTTAAGCATTCACCTCTTGATTTCCACTCAGGTCATGATCTCACGCTTTGGTTTGTGAGACAGAGTCCCAGGCTCTGCATTGGCAGTGAAGAGCCTGCTTGGAATTCTCTCTCCTCCTTTCTCTGCCCCTCCCCCATGCTCGCTCCTTCTGTCTCAAAATAAATAAATAGACTTAAAAAAAAAAAACCCACAGCAACAACACTGGCATATATGTGATAAAATATTCTCATTATAAAGCTATTTTCAATATAAAGCTATATATTTCAAATTGTAGCTCTAAAATCTTTTGCTAGAATACAACCCAATATGTGAGAATATGTAGGAATTTTCAAAATTGTTTCACATCAGGTTGCACAGTTTTAGGCATCTATGTGGCAGCATTTTGAAAGTTGTCAGTGTTTTATGCTATTAATGGTACCAAAATAATAGCAAATATTTGAGGGCTGACTTACTACGTGCTACGTACTACCTGTATTAATTCATACAGCCCTCACAACAACACTATAAAATACATGTAACTATGATTCCCATTTTATAAACAAGGAAAGAAAGAGTTAAAGATGAGCTTCCATAACTTGCTCAAATTATAGAAGCCTGAACATGGTGGAGCTAGGGTCTGCTCTGGTGGTCTGATCCAAATTCTAAGCTTTTAGCTCATGTTGCTTTTCTAAAACAATTTTTCAAACATCCTAAAATTAACATTAACTAAAGTTAAGTGAATCTACACTTTATGAGACCCTTTAGAGATCTTTTTGAACAGATCTTTTTCAAGATAAAGTAGAAGAAAAGGTTCTTCTTCAATATTGTTTTTATTTTTAAAAAGTAACATCTGTGGCTTTTTTGAAAGGATATGTCAAATGCTTCAGTGGTGGCGTTTCAACAACTTTTGCAGAGCAAAGTAATTTAAAATGGTATTTACCAAATTCTTGACTGTACCAAATTGCAGAATTTTAAGTAAGAAGTGAATATAAATGATTTCACCTAGGTATAGCCTCATGGTTATTAAGCATTAAGAAAAGAAATTCTACTTCTCCATGCCTGTGTTCTGTTAAGAGTCAATAATAATAATAATAACGTTTCATGCTTTTAGTATGGACACAGACTTGAGTTAATTTGCCAAATTAATTATCCAATTTTATGAATTGAATATGTCTTTTATCTTACAATTTGTCAGGAAAACTAAAAAGGGAAAGACGACAAAATTTTTGAAAAATAAATACTATGATTACTAGAAACAATTTTACTTTTGATATTTAGAAGAGCTCTCCTTAGTGAAAAAAAAAATTGAAAACTTCTAATATGAAGAAGATCCAATCATACATACCAATATCAGTTTCTAGGTGACATGGGAAATTATTTGTGATTTTCTTTTAAATGGTGTCTGTGTCAACAATTGACATATATAATTGTTCTAATAAAGATTTAATGGTGAAGCTGTTTAGGTAAGTCTTTAATAAAATGATGTTTGCTCTGAAATAAAATTAAGAACAGTTAGTTTAAAATTTCAAGAGATGTACATAAGGACAGAAGTATTTCAGTAAGACTACTATAATAAGCACAAAGGCTCTTTTCAGAAAATATGTATTACTCAGGACTTTTCACTGATATGAAGGATATTATGCAAATGGCATAATTTATAGGAATTTTTAAAAACCAGTATGTTTAATACAGGTGATTCTCACTTTGTGGAGTTAGTTCATTATGATCATATTTCCCAGTTGACATACTTGCATAAAATTGAGTTATATTCATGAAGGAAAATGTTTTCACCTGTAATCACAAAAAAATTCGTATATGAAAATACAAAATATAAAATAAAATTAAGAATGATAATAATGGTACTAAAAATAAACATAAATAAGAAACATAACAATTTGGGATAATAAAAAAATGTTTCTAATTCGGGTTGAGGAGATCATCTCAATTCTTAATAAATACCCTCTTTTGAAAAATATACCCTTAAAAAGACTACTTTTTGAGTAGTCAAAAAGTAGTAGTACTTTTTGAGACTATCAATTGCTTCCAGTATTTTTTAGTTAAGGGTTAGCTTGTTTGCTTTTGTGTTTAGCTGTTTCTGCTGTATTAGTGTGTCTTAATTATTTTTTTTAACTAGTAAGTCTTTTAAGCCATGTCTATTAATACTTAAAAGGTATTTGCTTCCATCCTTTCTTGGGTTGAAAAAGACTGATTCCTTTTATGTGTCCTGCTTTGGTGAACTACACTTACGGGATATAAGGTCATACAAAAATAATCAAAATCATCATTTGCTACTGTCAAGTTACCTTGCCATGTAGGGAAACTGAACAGGTTACAGAAAGCAAAGAAAATGGAAGAGTAAACATCAGTGAAAGAGTGGTGGAAAGTACTGTCAAGTGAGGAGGAAAAGAGAAAACTGGTGAATAAATATAAGCAGAGACAGGATTGAGCTAACTGGTGAGCATGGGGGGGGGGCAGCACTTAATTTCAGTAGCATATATGCAGATGGGGTAGCATATATGCAAGTCCTTTGAACACAGTAAAGCACCATTACTATTACACGATACATTTCTTCGTATCTTACAAAGTATATCGACAGTGTAATTCAGCATTCACTCACATATAAGTTATTGACCACTGGAACTCAAAAATTTAAGTGTCTATAGGAATGAGGAAGAAAAGTGAGTGAAGGGCAGTTGGGTTGAACATATAGTTCTCTAGATCTGTTTTTTTATTTCTCACTTTACAAAGATATGGGTGAAGGGTCACCTCGTGGGCTCCGTTTGGGGAGCATGCAGCTCTTGATCTCAGGGTCATGGGTTCAAGCCCCACACTGGGTGTAGAGATTAATTAATTAAAAAACAAAACAAAACAAAACAAAAACAAAGATGTGGGTGAAGATATATTTTACTTTCCTTTAATGCCACTATTAAAGTAGAACACAAAACACTATTGCTGATTAGGTGATTCATGGCACATGATGTTTTGCCTTGATTTTGAGGAGGTCCCAGGGAATGGTAGAGAATGTGATACATGTTTTCATTAAAAGGGAAGGCCTCTCCGGCTGAATGTTGCTATGAGGTAACATCCATCCAATGTTGTTGGACCTTTCCATTTTTTTTTTCAGAAGCTGGAAATCCATGTTTTGACTGAAACCTCCTAATTTTTAAAACTTGACAAAAACAGATTAAAAACAAACAAAATACTATATGACTCAACATCTGTAAGGCCAATAAATTACATTTGTTGGCTAGATTTTATACAGATCAGTAGTTTGTGACCTCTTGTATGCTGTGCTAAGAGCTGGCATATAATGTTTAGTGAGATTTTAAGGAGCTTACTGTCTAGTGAGAGAGGAGTAAATCAATAAATACAATGATGTGTAATAAGTGCTATGATAATCAATGTTCATTTTTATGGTTCTTCAACACTCAAAAATTGCATATCATCAAAGAAAGAGAAAATAATATTCAGTATGATCTTCTTAGATGGCAAAGTACTATATAGTCACACATTTTGAAAAGAGTTTTAAAAAACTAGGAATGTAAACAAAAGAAATAGAATTTAAAGAAATAGAATTTCAACAGAAAAAGAGAACATCCTCCTTGGAAATTTTGATTAATTTACTCCTTAAGATAATATTAATAAAATTTGCTAGTGATTTTGCAGGAAAAAAAAATTGGTTAAAATGTTTTTTGGCTCTTGGATGTAGGGTTCCAGTCTTTAACTGCTTAGTGAATCATAAATGAACTCAGATGGAAATATGATACTTTCACCATAATGCATAAAATATCAGACGTTCTGTGTTTGAATAAAACCAAAATACCAGGGAATAAAATAATAACTCTTGAAAGGCTTCATGTAAGTCCCACTGATTCCAATTTCTGAAGTTCCCTAGGTTATATAAGTTGTTGGGACAGGAAAGTAGAAGGGAGAAAGCTTGTTCTAGGTAATACGGAACAGACGGCCAATTTTTCAATATCTCTGAATTCAAAAATTCAAAAGCATTAATTTACTGCCTTCCTTGAGCTGTTTCTTACCTCTCCAACACACACACACATGTAGATAATGGTGCTACATACTCCCTGGACAATTTGTCTGTATTTGTGATTCTCTTTCCTTAAAAGCACGCTCACACACATTGTTATTAAATTAACTTTTTTGAAAACACTCGAATTTTCATTGTAGTCACTAATTTGTCAAGATAGTAAAATATTTACCTATGGCCTATAAAAATATTTCAGTAAGTTGACTAAACAAATGTGTTAAGTAAATTTATGTATGTGTGTTTATATGTACACTTGTAATAAGTATATTTGTATAAGATTTCTAGGTTATTTGACTTATAATATCCATATCAGCAAAGCAGTGTGGAATATTTGGATAAGAAGTAGCCTTATTATTGAACTAAATATTATAGTGGTATTCATGATTATAGGATTCTGACTCATATATTCCATAAATACTTTTTAATAACCAACTACAGCTCAGGTCCTTTGCCAGACACTGAAGGGGCCACTGTTCTTTAAAAATCTGAGACTAGGTAAAGTGTTTCAAAAATTACTTCATCTGATTGGTGTGTACCATTCTGAACAGTATAATATTACTTCCTATATAGACGCTTGGAGGTATTTTGGAAGCCATTTATACATCTCCATATAAGAATGTGGGCAGGGAGAGAGATGCTTCCAGAGAGGATGTTCCTGATAGGACTTTTAGTCATGTAATAAACTTTTATTTTATTTTTTAATGTTTATTTACTTATTTTGAGAGAGAGAAAGCGAAAGAAAGAGAGCACACATCGGGGAGGGGAAGAGAGGGAGAGAGAGAATCGCAAGTAGTCTCCACGCTGTCAGCACAGAGTTCAGCCTCAGGCTTGATCTCATGAACTGTGAGGTCATGACCTGAGCCAAAATCAAGAGGGGGACGCTTAACTGACTGAGCCACCCAGGCTTCCCGCATATAATGAACTTTTAAAAGACTGTTGTCTCCCCAAGAGTTCATGATGCTACATTGTTCTAACAAAGGCCTTTAACAGTTGTATTAGTCCACTGAGAGCTTTGCATACCTCCTTCCTAAGGTTTGAGTATTGTGGGTGATGGGAATAAAACCGTAGTATCATAGATGGGTATATGGATGGTTAGGTAAGGAAGAAAAGGACTGGAGAAGATAGAGACTTCACATTTTACAAAGTGCCACAAACATAGATTGAGATTTCAATATGCATAAAATTAGGACCTCTCTGGTAAATAAAGCTAAAAGAAATTTGTTGAAAGGACGGGTCACAAAACTGAAGTAAAACCTGAAAGAACTCACCAAAACCTAATAGAATGGAGAGGGGTACAGTATCACAAAGGAAAAACTGGATGAAGTTTCCAGAAGAAAGATGACTAGAAAGTAAAAACAACACACATATATCTCTCCTGTTTTGTTCTGTGTAGGAGATAGTTAAGTGAAAGCTTATTTTCCTGAATGTTTAAAAATAAATTTGGGGAGAAACTTTTATAAACTTATTCTATAACCTCACCAAATCTGGGGAAATGTTCCATCATTTTCATTATTTTTGTGAGTAAGAATGCATCTTCAGGGGAAAAAAGAACAATAAGATCTATTTGAGAGAAAATTTTGTGAAGTAATAGTCTATGAAGAAATAGTCTCTGGTTAAAATTCCTGAATGCCGTGCGTATTAAGCATATAATATAAACCTTTATGTCCCAATTAGCTTTGTGTATTTGCTTATACATTTTGGTGTATATTCTTATTTATTTTCCATGGGTATTTGCCCTTTGTTTCCACAGATGATTTATTTCTCTGGGGAAGGAGCATGTTTACCCCTTTCCACTACCACCTAGAGCACTGAATTGAGGAAGTTTTCTAGGAGTGTTGAATAATTGCCTTTATTATCCCCACATTGGAAAAACTATGTCAGCCTGCAATCTCAGTAAAAATGCCAAATTAACAACGAGTATCAAAAATAATGTGCACATTTCTCTGACATTAAACCACCCTGTTGTACCAAATGCAGCACAAATGGCCCTCCAACAGGGGTCCCGTGCAAACAGTAGATGATCAAAGAACACGTCAGCAGCAACACCAAGTCACGCTGGTGGTGTCAAGGACAATGTATTCTGAATTCTCTTTCGTATTTCTTCTGTGATATTGTGCCAGAACACAAATATATAGACACAGATATATACATATACATGTGCATATATATTTTACAGAATTTAAATAATTCATTCAGATAAATTATTTAAATGATTTAAAAATTCCTTTGTCAAACAGATTAATGGAACCTTGTTATTCAAAAGATAAATCATTTTATATGAAGTGGCAAAGGCTTCAAGGGCTAATAAAGGTTTTATGAGAGATAAACTTTTAATGAATTGATACTTTTGCATGTACTTATTTTCTATATACATAAATATACACACAGATGCTTACACTGTTTTTCATATCAACATCAACATCTCTGACTTTTAAGGAAATAGTATTCACAGTGTTTAAAATAAAGTGTTTTTACAGATTTGATTTTTAGGAGCTGATAGATTATAATTCACCAAGCAAAGTAGAAGGAGGTTTAAATAAATAGTGTAAACATTATAATCTGTGTAATGAGAACAATTTTATATATGTCATTTTCTAGGGTTTGCAATGTATTTAGCACTTATGTCCTTTTGCTGCACAGGTCTTAATCAGAAAGATGCTTTACTCTAGAAAATTATGGTGAACTAGTATTTGTATAATAAGACCCTAAGACCCTGGGAAGCATTTTTAAGGATTTTTATGAAGCCCAGTCCACTTTCTTCAGCTAAATTTTGGCATAGTTTCAATTTGAGACTCCAGTGAAATTCAATTGGTTTATTTTATAATTAAAAACAAGAAAATCATAGTAACAAAAATATATAATGTATAGCACTCATGTTTATAATAGAAACATCCATAAAGAAAGAAACATGTTCTAACTTTTCTCATTACTCCAAAGAGAATTGCATCTTTAATCACACAAAGCACAACTGCTTTCTAATTTTGTTTAAAGTGTTTCAATACTTACAAAACCCAGATCAGGTTATTATAAATCTAGAGCAAATTAGAATCATTGGCCTCTGCTCAGCTCTATGTAAGGGTTCTATGTAAATCATAAATTTAATGGCATACTAAGACACACATCTGTTTCAGTTTTGTAGAAGTTAATAATCTAACTATAGAGTATTTAAACACTTCTTTCATTAACTGGAAAATTGAGGTAAAGATAGACTTCCCTTAGTTAGTTATAAGGTGTAATATTTTACCTCCAAATTTTGATAAACTATAAATTTACCTACGTAGTTACAGGTAATTTTCTAAATATTCAATCTAGTAACTATTTTTGACCTTACATGATTCCTTCCTATATAAGAATATTCAATATAAACAAATAGGCTAGCATTATCATCTCAAATCTACATCTGCATAAAATATTTTGATTTATATATATCATATCTTAACTCATTTTACAAGAGGGCACTGGAGAGAAAGTAAATATTGAGTAATTATATGAAATGTCAAAATTCATTCTTTTAAATATTTTTCAGATTCCTTATTTGATTACCCATAGTTTATTTTTAAATGATAAATGATTGTCTTCTGGGGATCCATATTATTTAAAAATAGTTTACATTCTTGAATCCTCAAACATTTACGTTTTATAGCTAGCATTCTTGCTCAACCTTTCTCTAATTTTATTTTAACCAATTATAAATATTTTTTCATGTTTATTTCCGTGACCTCTTTCTTGGAGACATGCTACTTCACATATAGCAGTAATCCAGTATTATAATGAATTATTGTGTTTCAATTATCATTAGATAATAAACAGGAAATTAGTTTTTCTTGTAGTGTATTCTACATTATCTGAACAATGAAATATATGTGGTTTGAATTTGGGTCATTAATTCAGGTGGTAAGGACATAGTTCTAATTAAATTGGTGTCATAAATTACATTCCCATAATGAAGGGGGGCACTCTTTTAATGCACTAGAAGAGTTATTTGTAGATATGTGATTTTGGTAACCAGGACAGTTGGATAGGAGGTGGACTGTTGAGAGCAACACACCTCCATCGCTGAAACGAAACCATTCAAAGAGTATATTGTCCAGGTGACCATTCAGCAATGTCTTTTAATTGTGGAATAGCTGGAGAGGTTATGTGTTTTTATTTTTTAACCTCAAACAAAAATTTTTCATTGAATATAGCTCAACAAGACCTTATCATTTCCAAATCATTTCAGTATCCCCTTGCGATGTAAGTGACATTTTAGTATGATTCTAAATTTGGATGCTAATTTTAAAGAAAACGAATTCTTTTCTGATGCTCTTTTACTTATCAAAAAACATGTGCCTATTACATCATTGTTTGGTCTGGGTCCTAAGTGATTGATTTCATAGTGACCTTAAGAATGCACTGTAATGAGCTGCAATAAGTTGAAACTTAATTATAAAGATTTAAATTATTCTTGAAAACAGAGATGGCAACATTTTATTATCTTATCAAGAAACTATGATGAAAGCTAGGTTTAGAAGAAAAATCTTTGCAAATTGCTATTCTATTTTCCACGTGCATAGACAAATTTATGGTTATTAAAATAATATGCAACAAGGAGAGGCCTTTAAAAAATAAAGCAGGTAAGTGGAGTTAAAAAAATAACTGTCATATTAGAAAACAAAATAATGAAAAATATTAGTAACAGGTAATTATACAACCAGAGGATCAACTAAAGTCAAGGTCAAACATCTCACATTACACAATTTTACACTATAAATTTTTTTCAAAACTGAAACAAAATAATTTTTATGCTTAAAAAGTACTAAGATCATAGATTAGAATTATTATTATTTCATGCTTTTTAAGATAATTATGTTTTCTAATATGAAAATGTTAGAAGTGTTATATAATTGTATCTTCGACTGACTTTCTAAAATGTCAAGAAGGCATCTGTGAATTTGTTTCCTGACTCCTAAAAGCCTTTTTAAAGTTTGCTGTGCTACAATGAAGTATATGACGTGAATAATCAAAGTCATTCTCAGAGACACTAAAAATTCAATTTGGACTTCAGTGAAATTGCTATTTGGTTACCTTTGAGGGTTTAGATTCAGGAGAGTGGAGTTGCCTCTACTATTAACCATTGCCTAGCTTTTGTTCTCACCCAAGCACTGCATGTTTGCTTCACCAAGAACTGCCCATTCAAATGTCTTACATTCAAAACAGAGGTGTGATTTTGGTTACTCTTAGTTTCACTTCAATATATAGTTTTTTTAATTTAAAGAAATTTCATCTATATTGTTGATAGAGGTTTTCTGCGTGTATTAAAAAGCGATTGGGGAGGCTATTTTTAAACTGTGGACTTTAATAAAATATTTGGTTGTATGATGAACAAAATAGTTATTACATGAAGTTATAGACTTTTTTTGTATAAAATGAATGCTCTTATCGGTATACTTCAAGGTTTGACAGAAACATTGATAGAAGAAGGCCTATAAGACCCAATTATAGAAAATCCTCAAAGTGCAGAGATTAACAAGAGTTATGGGAACAATCTATGGGAAAGAAAGACTAACTTAGAGTTGTGTAAGATTCAGTGAAACAATGATTATGTAGGACATCTTTTTTAATTTGCTTACTTTGGAGTATCATAATGACAACAGCATAAAATTTTTACAGTCTTTAATATACCATTATACATATAAACACTCTAGGTGCAGAGTCATTCTACCAGTTGTATTGGTGGATTTAAAAAAATTAATTATAAAATGATAAGTATTCAATAATATATGTGATTATATACTTCCAAATAATATCATTAAGCACAGTTTACCACACATGATCAGATGCATACCATAGTTGAAATGTTTGGAAACTGCATCTCTACATTTTAGATGGAGCTTGGGTTTCTTGGACAAAGATTTACTCAGCCTGAAGAGAGCTGGGAGAATAGTTAAACTTATTGGCTTTGCCAAATGGTTTCATATGTTTCTGCTCTCATGGAAAATGAGTTTTGATTTCTTTTCAGACTACATGCATGGCAAAGTTAAAATGAAAAACAAAGCCAGCAACTTTCAACCAGTTCTAGTTAAGTTTGGTATTCACATATTGGCTTTGATCTGCTCTAGACCTTTAAAAGATTTATTTTCTAGAGTAGGAAAGCTAGTTTCAGCACTAAGCATCACTGAACAGTAATGATAAAGAAACAGGAATTGGTTAACTTTAGGGTGAAATCTAGCTAATTTTATTTCCGTTCCTGTATTAGAAGTTAGACCAGTTTCACCTGTTACTTGTTTACTTATGTGTTTTGTTTTACAACTCTCACAGAGCTCTTACCACAGGCAAAAACATACTCCCCATAACGAATACGCCTACTCTCATTAATAGTTCTCTATTCCTGTGTAGCTCAAACTTACAGTTTTGGGCCCAGTATCAAGGCTCCAATCCCCCCCAGTCCACCCAAGTCCACCTCCACGTTGCCCTTTTTAGAACTGCCTTATCTATATCCAAGTTTGTCCAGTGGGGTCGGAAGAAGTTAACTTACTGTGTTCTACTGGTTTGTACTCACCACAATATTCTAATGCCCATTTTCATACTTCGTCAGATTCTCTAATTTGGTACCTAAACTTGTTATTCATACTTGTATTTTGACAAGTACCTCATCATTTTCCTTTAAACAAAGGTACTTGGATGGTAATAGCTTTAAAAATTAGCATAATTTCTCTATCAGAAGTATGTGAATACATAGAATAAAATAATCTTTAGTTTCTTAAAGTTGCTTAAATTAAAAACATGAGTTTCTACAGTTGGAAAAAACATATATGGTTAAAATGTTTGAAGCCCATCAATCTCTCTAACCACATAAGCTAACGAGTTCCTTCTGTTTTCTTTGAATGAAATCACCATGAGTGGTTAGATGTTGATTTAACATAAAACAAATGGAAATGGGTGTTTCCTTTGTCCTTTGCAGAATTTATTTTTTAAAACAATTAGCAAGTATTGTATTATGAATAAGTCAATGATTTTGCCATTACTTAAATAATCATATAGATGGAGTAGTTAAATTGATTGGATTTTAGGGAATGCATAATATCCTCCGACTTCCCTTAACTTGCTAACATCTGCAGACATTATTAAGCTTCTCATTTCATTTTTTTCTACCATAGCACCTGTATTGTTATAAATTATGTTTTGGATTGTCATGAAGTGTCAGGCAAATTACGTTTTCTGGATGTGTATGTGTCATTTAAGTGTTCCTTTGTAATGGCAGGTTTGTGGCTAACAGCTTAATCTTGAATATATCAATGCAATTAAAATCTCTTTTTCCATTCTTTTTTGTGGATACAAAGAAGGTTGAAGCATTATTATGTGTAAAATGCAAGGAAAGAATTAAAAATTCTTTAATATTTAAAACATCCTAGAGAAGGAATACATTTAGCTGTAATTTTAAAAACATAGCCAGCTTATAATATTCTTAGGAAAAACGCTGAACCCTTTGAACTCTACAAAATACACGTCCTACTGAATTAAAATTAAAAACCTGTATGACGCATTTTCCACTCCCTATAGTTCCGACAATTTCTGCCCCTTCTATGCACCCTCCTTGTTTTTGTGATGTAGCCTCTTCAGAAACATAGTGGAGAGTGACTCACTTAGGTCCCAAGCATCAAAGAATGTCAGACCTATGAAATGTAGACAGTGGGTTCTTCCAGAAATTCCTTCTGAGAGAGTTAAATAAATAAGTAAATGAGCCAACATATGGCCTGCTTGATTCAGTCAAAAAATTCTATTGATTACTTTCTAAGCTCACTAAATAAAAACTTCAGTCCAGGTTTTGCCTCCCAAAAGAAAATAGGATTAGACTGATCTATGCACTCATTGGGGCTTCTTGTGAATCATGCCCAGATGAGTGAAAAACCTTCACAGATGAACAAAAGAAAGGGCTAACATTTTTCAGTAAATGTGGATTATTATTAACTTGACATACTTGGCTTATAATCTTGAATAAAACAATTTTAAATTCCAGAGAAGATGATATAAATGACCCCTGAGGTCTGAGAATTTTATAATTCTGCCTCTTTTCAACTAAAGTAGCCTGGTTTAATTTTCCTAGGTAGGTCTGTTGTATGTATAATTTTGACAGATTTAAAAACCTTAGGTACATAGTAAGGTTTCACACCATCTCTGCATGTGTTTTTTTCCCCCCCAGACTAGCTTGTATCCTGCGTCGATAATATTTGAATTATGTTATCTAAGAAATTCCAAATGGGAGTGTTTATGTAGTTTAAAGTACAAATGCTCTGAGTAGCTCCTCTTATCTTTTGGAATAGTGAGATTATTTAAACATCTATACATTAAGTAGAAACAAATTTGATCATCAAGGATTCTTGTTTTGAGAAGTATAATGAATCAACCAAAAGAGTATGTTTCAGTTATTTGCACATGTGTACTTTTAACATGATTTTTTACAAGCTGAGAACAAACTTGACCAATAGCTGGATTTACTTTAGCACTGCAAATATCTGGCTTTGTGACAAAATACTGATAGGTATTTAGAGTCTTCAAGTCTTTTGAACGATCTGCTGTTGACATTTTAATAACATTGTTGTTTGAAATGATTTCTGAAGTATGATGACTGCAACATACCCGCAGCAACAAAAAGTACATAGTTTCTGAAAGCAAAGAAGCTCAAGTTTCATCCTATTTTCTAGAGGTTTTAAATCTTGATGAATCAGTTTTTCTTGAAAACCAATGCAAACACGCTTCTTTAATTGATGGCTGCATTCATTAGTAGTATCAGTGACTGAGAAATACATCTGAAAACTTAATGGCTTTCAGCTTAGAGATTTTATAATTCAAAAGAAAAAAAAAACAGTTTTGATTTTCATCGTATGCAGAGGACACTTTAAACTGGCTTTAAAATATTTTTCAAGCGTGATTTGTCCCGTCGTGGTTTGTTCCCTTAAGCTCAGGTCCATCGTGGGAGCTGCCTGGCTGTTTGCTGACAACACTACCAACAGAGAAGTGGCAAGGAAGTGTGGTCAGAGGACAAGAGCAAAAGCAGTTTCAATGTAAGGAAATGAGGGAAACAGACCTAACAGCACGATGAATGCACTTGCGAGTAAAGAGCCTTGTAGTCTCCTTTCCTTCCTTTGCTTATCCTGGTGGGTTTAATCAAAAACAAACAAAACGCTCTTGTGAAATATAGTCAATAAAGTCAAAGTTTGGCTAGGTCTGTGTAACTACAAAGAAAAAGTCACCGCAATTTTAAAAAATGTAACTTTCATTAACGAGCGCGCCGGAAATCTCAGGTATCAAAGACGCATTAACCCTGGAGCGTCCCCCGCGCGCCGCAGCCGGACGGAGGCAACCGCGGCGAACAGACGTTCTTTTCTCCTCGGAGCAGTCACACAAAAGGAGGGCTGCGGAAACTAAAAGTTTCGAAGCCTCCGGCTCGCTGCGTGGAGAAAAGAGAAAACCTGGAGACGGGGTGGGTAAAAGACGCATCCTGGGCGCCTCTCCGAAGTGCAGGCACGGAGAAAGCTCCGGGGCCTACTGGGAAGAGGGGAGGCCCCCCCACCCCCCTCGAGCCGCTGGCCAGCCCCCTGCCCCCTGCCTCGGAGACCCGAGCGCCGCGCTCCGCCGCGCTCTCCCAAATACCCTTCACCCGGTTCCAGAAATAAAATAAATGTTTTTAAAGTGCGTGTGTGTAGACAGGATGGAGAGCGCGCGCCGGAGGAGCGCGCGGAGGACCGAGCGCGCAGTGAGTGGAGTTTGGGGGCTTGGGGGTCGGGGTTGAATGGGTGTGTTGACGGTGCGGGGGGCGGGAGGAGGCTGGATGCGGAGGCCCGGGACTGAGGGCGGGGGGGGGGGGGGTGGCGAGCCGACGGGGAGGCAGAGGAGGGGCTCCAGCAGCCGCAGGCCGCCTCCAGGGCGCGTTCCGAGGCCGAGTGCGCGCGTCCCTTGCCGCCGCTGCCCGGACAGCCCTGCGGCCGCCCCGCCGGCGGAGCCGGGGCCGGCCTGTGCTCTGGCGGCTGCTTGGCCACCGCCGCCGCCACTCGAACAGCTCGAGCCCGTGAGTGTCCCCTTTCGCTCCCCTCCCCCCCTCCTCGGGCGCACCGCCGCTGCAGCTGCTCAAATGGAGTGGAAAATGGCCATTGGGCGGCAATGAGTTATAGATTATCTGCTCCACGTTTTGTACTTAGCTGCCTGTAATCTTCTTTAGAGTTTGCCTGAGCCCCTTGCTGGAAAAATCAGGAGGGAGAGATTTGTCCTTTGCCGCTGTACACGCTAATATGTTTATATGATTAGTCGGACTCGGGGAGGGGGGGTAGGTAGGTGGGGATTTGGGGAGGAGGAGGAGGCTGGAGGTGACTCCAGTTCAGCCCTCGCCGAGAGTCTGTGTCAGGACTTCGCGCTCCCCCGTCTCTCTCCCTCTCTCTCCCTCTCTCTCCCTCTCACTCTCTCTCCGCTCACACACACACTCGCAGAGGTGCCGGAGCGAAATCGGGAGCTTACCGGAGAATTCCTTGGGATTGTTGGGGGGCAGCTCCCCTCCGTAGCTGTGCGTGGCGTGGCTCTTCCGTGCACCTCCCTGCTTCCCCGAGCCCGAGTCCTCGCCTTCTGCTTTTCGTGGGGCAGCGGCCACCGCTCAGCCTCGGCCCGGAGTCCCGAAATGTGAGGAGGGGCCGCCGCTGCCTCCCGCCCCAGGCCGCAGGGTCGGCGCGAGGGATGCCAGTGCGGCCGGCGCGGACGGCGGGCTGAGGGGCTTCGCCTGACAAACTGAGTTGGCCTCGCGCCGCCGGCGTCTGCCCGCCCCTCCCGCGGCTACCGCTCCGAGGGGACTCCCAAGTCTGCGCACCTCTGTCGGGCTTTTACCTCCGCCACCCCTTTCGCTCTGATTGCCGAATTTTTGATTTTGCTAAGGGAGCGTTCGGTTTGGGGGTGTGTGCGCGTGTGTAAAGGACCCCTCTCGCGGAGCGGCGTGTGGGAAACTGCGGGAAAATGTTGACCTAACCCCAGGAGCCGCCCGGCGCTGGCTGCTTGGCTGGAGGAGGCGGCGGCGGCGGCCGAGCAGGAGGACGCGCCGAGCAGCGGCGCCGCGTCCGGCCGGCGAGCCGCGGCGCTGCCTCCGGCGCGGACTCGGCGGCCGGCGACCCGCGCGCGGCCGGCCTCGGCCCTCACCGGCCGGGGTCGCCGCTGCCCTCTGCTCCTCTCCCCGCGCGGCCCCCCGCGCCAGACGGCCCGCCCCCGGGGCGCGCTCGCAGACCGAGGTAAGAGCCGCAGGAGCGAACAATGTGCCTCTGTGCCGGGCTTCGGAGACCTGTTTGCTTTGCGCCTCCTGCCCGGGGGTGGATGCTGGAGGTGGAGGGAGCCGCGGGTGAGTTGGGGCTCGGCTGTTTGTTTATGTTCGGCCGGGCGGAGGGGGAGACTCGCGCTCGCTCTTGCTGCTCCCCCCTCCCCCCACCTCCTCTCCTCGGAAATCGATACGCAGAACTCCAGTCCCGTCCAGCCAGCCTCTCCTTTTCTCGGGGGAGGTGTTGTAACGCTCTCTAGGCTTCAGTCTGTTTGCAGGGGGGCGTCAGGGGAGTAGGATTGGTTTATGCATTTTTTGATTTTCTGAAAGCTTGGGTCGGGAGGTGCCGCTCGCCCTTTTACAGCCCGTCTGGGGCGGGAGATGTGGGGCGCGCCCTCTGCGGGGCCGCTCTGCTCGGGGTGCGGGGCCCAGTCCCCCCCACCGCCCCGCCCGCTGCAGACCTGTCCCGGGCTGTAAGTGGAGCCCGCAGGCTGGGCGCCGGGAGCTAGTTCGGGGGAAGTGGGCGGTGGGGGGAGGGACCGGGTCAGTTGTTGCGGGGTGTTGTTTCTTCTCGTCGGTGGTTAGGTGGTGTGGAGAGGCGAGGATGACAGCAAAGCGCAGCCAGATGTGGCCAGGCCGGCGCGGGTGCTGGCAACGATTAGGGGCGGCCCCGCGGGGCGGGCGGGTGACGGGGGCCGGCACCCGGCGGGCCCTGGGGAGGGCAGAGAGCCTCCCGGACCCGCAGTGAGAGGGCAGCAGCGGGCCGCTCTGGGCCTGCGGGAGAAGTTGCCGGCTGTGGGCCCCTGGGGTGGCTGTTGGGTTGGGAATCTCTGGAAGCTTGGTTTGTAGGATGGGGGTGCCGAGTGGGGATCCGCTGGGAGGAAGAGGCGTGGGAGGAGCGCGAGGAAAGGGGAGACCCCCGGGCTAACCGAGCGTGGGCTCCTTGATTGGCTGGTGCGACCCGACCCCTCTGGTAGGGAGGCGAGGGCGGGCAAAGCGACAAAAGCGTCCTAGCAGTGGGGAGGCACGCTTGCAGGACTCGTTCGCTTGGGATCAGTAAAGTTTGTTCCTTTCGCCAAACTGCGGGGCTGGGGTTAGGGAAAATCGCTGGAAGCTTTACTTTGTGCCCAAAGTGACGCTGATCGGAGGCTAAGGAACGTATGTCTTTCGCGTATTTTTTTTTTTTTTTTTTTTTTTTTTTTAATTCTCTGTTCACTCCGTCCTCTAAAAGCATAGTTGGAGGGACAGGTCCTGCGGTGTCCGTCTACTTTCCTGGTCTTCTATGGACTCCTCCCCCCTCATCCTTTCCCCCCTTCCCGGGCCCTCTCATTCCGTTCTTCCTGATGCAAACTGTGTCGTCTCGGATTCAGACCGAGGAAATGTTTTCCTCCTGTTTCTTGAAAGGTGTCAGGCTGCTTAGCAGCTCCTCCAAGCAGCCTGGGAGCGTCTGAGCCGCAGCCACCAACCATATGGTTTCCGTTACAAAGGCCGGGTTCTAAGGCACTCTTCTCCCCACCCCCTCCCCAATTCTTAAATTTTCTTCTGCAGCCTTTACAGTTTGTGTACTTCTCTCTTCCTCTTTCCAGAGGCGTATATTTAACGGGCGCTGTTGGTTCATTCATTTCCCTTGTCAGTGTTTGTGTCTGGAACGGGCCCCACCGAGTTTGCCCTTTGCTCAAGTCGAGTTGCACAATGAAAAAAAGTCACATCCGTTTGGTAAATAATTGCCTGTTGGGATGTCTCTTACTAAATCAAGTCTGATCTTGGGCAAACCTTAAAGGATGGGTACTAAAGAGGCAATATGCGCCCATAGCAGAAAAATAGAATGGTTTGTGAAGCGTCTTAAGCAACATTCCAAGTTGTTATGGGACTCTTGACCTAGGTAAGAAGGTAACTTTGAAACTTTAAATTTAGCGTCTTTATAATACTTGGAAAACCTGACGGAAGAAAATCCACTTCTGTTCAGGTGTGTTGTGGAACTTTTTGTTGTCCCTCCCTCCACTTTCCAGGAAATTTATGCATGATAGAGAGAATACTGCAGAACAAATGTTCTGTTGTTTAGTTCCTTCAGACATTCCGATTCTCTCCTTTTGTTGCTTGCCTCTAAAAGAGGTGCCATTTCACATCATTCTGCACAAATTGTTTGAATTAATGCAAGTGTGAATTCTTACCGTTTGAAGGGGACTATTAGCATATCAAAGGTTTCTTAGCTTCAGCTCAATTGAGAAAACTTCAGCCTGTCTTCCATTTGCTTCCAAGCAGAGGCCCAAAGGGCAATGAGAATTGTAAAGGGTAAAAATAGGGAGGTGGATTCAGGCTGTGTTTCTGAACTTTCACTGTTTTGTAATTATGTGAGCGAAAAACATTGTCTATTGCTGTGGAGCCCTTGCAAATGGCAAGACAATTATTTTCTATTGATAAATGGTTTGTTCCTAGAAAAAGGGTGACCTTTTATTTTATGATAGTCACTGTTGCCTGTCTTTTGGGGTCCCTTCAGTGGAAGAGACTGAGAAAGCTTTTCCTTCTAACTTAATACTTTTCTAGGGCCTACACTTTGTTAATATTAGTAAAATGGGAAAGAAAGGCTTTTAATTAGTCTATAAAACAATAGAGATCTTGTGATAAAGGGACACTCATTTTTATGCCTAGGAAACTTAGTTTTTATTACACTTGCTAAATTAAAGGGAAGAAAAATCAATGGAGAGTTTGAATATTAAAAACTCAGCATGAACTTTGTTAATGCAGCTTCTACAGCAAGTGTGCATTTGAAAAAGGGTCCTAGGTGATACTCAGATAATTTGTGAATTCTATTTAAGTAGAGGTAATTCTTTTTGAATATTGATTGTTTTGTCTCCAAAATTTTGTATTTTATCAAACACCGTAAACTCAAGAATTCAGCTTAAAGTTGGTTTATTTTTGCTAATATTTATAGCATATTGGTTAATGTTTTTTTACATTTGCAGAGAGATATGTTCTTTGAATTTCTTTTAACAACTCAGTATCCGTAAGTGAAGAAACGAGAACAAGTACTTGGGTCATTTGGGTCATTTTATGGCAAGCAGATGGGTCAAGGGATAACTTTTTCATCAACTTCTGGGCAAGCGTTGCTTGTATTTATTTAGCTTAAGATTTCCTAAAGCCTGGTTTTAAGATGAAAATGAACCTCAGAGAAGGTTTTGGAACCCATACTTATTATAGTTTTATCTTTGATGGTTGGTTGATTTTGAACATGAATTTATATTCTTTCATTAGAGAAGGGCTTTTTTTTTAAATTAATGTTCGGACTCCTTGGTTTTATTCTAACAGTGAAGATTAACTGTGATGAACAATGTTGGAGGGGAAAGTATCATTAATTGCCTAACATTTTTAGGTTTTAGTTTAATAAGATTCTTTATTCAGATGGTTTTTTAGTGGTATTCAAATTGTATCATTCCCCTGAAATCATTTTATGATAGTTTATTTATTATTTATCTGGTCCCTTCAGTTGTCTAAGAAGTACTTTTGAGGTAAAAATGCCCACATTGATGTAATTGCTATTATTGCACTTAAGTTGCTGTTAACTAGTCTGCTTTGAATGCAGAGCGGTATAAAGAAAACATTATCCTTTAGAGCTATTAGTGATAATCTAAAAATTGTCTTGAAAACATTGCTCTTCATTTTATATGATGGCGACCCTGAATTCAGCAAATCTCTAAAGGTGTAAAATGCAGTGAAAAGATTTTTCAACATTTCAATGACAAAATTGGACTACTTAGAGAAAAATTAATGTGTTGTAGGAGCACTTCAGCTGCCATTTTCAATCATTGTGGGTTACTATGTGTTGGCAACAGAAAATGAATTTAGAAATGCAGATAGCTCTGGGAGCAGGTAGTTGGGGAAATCAGAGTATTAAGTCATGGGGGGGGTAGAACAAACCAATTACTTCCGGTTTTGATTTGAGAATTGCCAATAAATATAATTTTTTCAGGCTTTTCACTCTGCTTTGTTAATGGACTAACATCAAAGCAGACAACAAAACTTCCAAATGTTATAAAAACTAATATTAAATATACGGATCTCACATGGAAGTAGTACTAAAAGTCTTAAGGCAAGGAGTTGGAGTTTTTTATTGCTGTAATTTTCACAATCAGCAGAAACGTTAACACCAAGCTTCTGGGCGTTTCCTTTCCTAAAGTAAGCAAGAGGAGAGCATTAAAACCAAGGTTTACTTAAGGTTAGATCTTTATTTGATCATTATTGAGGCTTTCTGTATTTTATTAAAAGATCTAAAATAATATTTTAATGTCTTAAGTAACATAGGAATATGTGAGCTAAGATTGAGAAGTTGGGAAGGTCAAGAGGTAACTGGAAATCTGTACACCATAGTAATAAAATGTTATCGCGGTATTTTCTATCAAAATATTTATTTGACCTAACTTTTGTGGATAAATACTCAAATCACACTTAGTTTATTGACAGATGTAGTATGAGATGAAGAGAGCATTACAATGTAGTCTAAGGTGTGGGCTACGCACACTATACCTACCTGAGAGAAATCGTTTTCATTTTAATAAGAATCCATAACACTTGCCCAATTGCTGGTATTTAGGAACACAGATTAACTGTATTTAGATCAGGAATGAAATACAGTTTTGGAAATTTGAAGAATGTAGTGAATGAAGAATTCAGGATTGCTATTTTTACGAAAAGTCTCCTCAAAGACTGTACACTTTGCCTCTTCACGTTCACCGCATCTGATCTTGAGTCTTGAAGGAGAGGTACACATTTGATATCTGTCTGCTCTTCTGCAGAACAGGTTCACGTAAAATTAAAGCGAAATTCTTTTCAAGCCAGCAAAATTTAAAAAATTGAAATGTGGGATTATGAAAAAAGGTCCATCAGATTATTAGCAGAAATACCTAGCTAAAGAATTTTGCAAACTGATGATTTTGATCAAGCGTTACAAAAGCAAGTTTAGCTTCTAGACCTCAAGAGGCCTCAAAATCCTGTTTATGTTTTGGTCATATCAGTTCCTAAGGTAATTTGTTTAAATATTAGTTCACATTACCTAAATAGATAACTGTTTTGTAACTATTTTCAAGAAAGTTAAAACATTTCTATTTTAAACATAGATTAAAATCATAGCTTAGTTAACTTCTCTCTTGCATAACACTAATTAGTGTATAGCCCCACCTAAATATTCATCTCTTCAAATAATTCTTGATTGAAGGTTGAAAGGTTTAAAAGTATTTAATCACCCCGATTACTGTAATTAGACTTGATGTTATCAGAAAAATTGAGACTGTTCTCTGAAATCTTTTTGCTAGTCAACATTGGTCAAGTAGTGATTTTTTTTTTTTTTTAATGCTGTAAGAAAACGCTTAAGAAATGGATTGTTTAACACAGAGATAGTTAATGGTTGGAGTTAGGGAATTAGAATCCTAAAATGATGACATTTTTCTTGACCTAAGTGTGAATAACGTGTAAAGGAGACACTATATAACTGGGTCTGGAATCCCTAAATTTTTTTCAGGACTTCAATGTGGTATTTTGACTTTAGTGTATAGGTTTTGTTAAGTGTATGTTATAAACTTTGAAGATCTCTTAATGCTATGTTGATGTAAGTAGATGTTTTTTAAGTGGATCATTGTGTCATAAGAAAAAGTCTTTACCAAAAATACTTTAAAATAATCTTTTTCGGTCATTTATCTAACAGGCTAAATGTAGGCAATAATCTCCAGATATTTCCTAATATATTCTTAAGAAATGATTTTTAAACACTTATTTCTTAAGAAAAAAATCTCTCCTATTTTGCCAATAAAAATTATCTTAAAAAAAGGTAGATGGAATAAAGGAACCTAGCCTAGTGCTTAACACCTGCAAATAAAGTGCAGCTTACAGCAAAATACTATTGATTGCTTTGAAGTACAGAGCAAGTTTAAATACAATTTGTTTAATTACAACAAAAATGCAGTTTTATGAAGTAATATAGTTTGTCTTCTTAGAGAATTTTATGCATTGTGTAGTGGTAAGTAAAATCCCATCACAGTTGTATAAATTTGTTCAATTACCAGAACGGCTAAAAGAAAAAAAAATCAATTTACATTGAAAAGCAACAGAAATTAGATTACCTTGGTTAGTAGGAACTTGCCAACAGTGTCTAAATTGCTTAATAATATCAAAAGCTACCATGTTTCACAGTGTAAGGATATTGGTGCCTGTTTTAATATGCATATGTCTTGTTTACTTGGTGACTTTTGTTATATGAACATTTTTTTTTTTTTTGCTTTCCCTTTTTGTTTTTATGGAAGGTATTACATGATGTACAAGAAACCGTTTCTACTTGCATCTTCTGTTTTGTTTTAGAGATTTTTTTTTTTTTTTGGTAGTAGTTGCTTTTCTGGATTTCTAGAATTTGTAATCAGCTGATCTTTCAGATGAGTGTAATGAAATATGAGATGTAATTTTAGGAATCGAAAGAAACTTAGTCCATCAGTATGAATAGCTAGGTTATTATCAGCAACAAAACACATTTGAAAAATTTTTACCACTGACTCTAGAACTGTAAGGAATTTTAAGTCTTAAATTCTTGTAGCAATAAGGTGGCATGGGATTCATCCTAGCGGATAGCGGGGCACCTGTTTTATGACCACCTTGATTCATTCTGGCACCCAGATTTCCCGAAGTGCGAGAACAGGCACAACTGCTGCTCACAGCCACCCGGCTGTTTTTAGGTCATGAAGTCAACTTCCTGGAATTTCTGGGGAAACCAGTTGAAAAGGGAGGACAAATGTCACTTTAAATAGAGATGTTTAAATCAGATTTCTGCCTGAGGGTAAAATTTAGGTCTGTTTTAGCCCGGATGTAATGTCTCCCTCTACAGAGCACAGCATTAATCACTACCTGACAAGAAAACCTATGTTGAGCAAAACGGGCCCCTGTTGGTCTTGTCATTGATTTTTCCAATCTGTGAGGAGTACGTTATAAACATTAAGATTCACGCACGGGGATTACACCTTAATCTCTGAATTTCAGTATTGAAATTAGTTGCCTTAAAAGAAGCCTGCCTAAAGCAAACAAAACAAAACAACCCCCCCAAAACCAAAACCAAAAACACAGAAAAACTTTGGGAGACTTTTTATAAGGATAGATTCAATATTTTAGTAAAAATATAAATATTACAAAGCAGGCAGGTTAAGCAGAAGTTAACATTCGGAAATAATGACCAAATCTTAATTCTGCTTAAGATGCATTAAGTAACTTCAAAAATGTTGTTGTTGCTGTTGTTGTTTTTTAATCTGATAGTAGAAAAAAGACACAGATAAAAATGAATTGTTAGTTCTTGGCCAGAGAGATGGAAGAAGTTGAAAAGGTGGGTAACTTTAGACCTCTGTCAGTTCAAAGACATATTATTTTGCTCGAACAAAACCAGATACAACCCTGTATCTTTTTCTAGATGAATAATATCTTTAGCCATTGTAATAATGAAAAATGCACCATGAAGTTCTTCATAAAAGAAAAAGGGTTAGTTTTGCTCTTTCAGTTATTAGATAATATACTTTAATTCCTTTCTTGATCAAATATATACACACATGTACATACATAAGCACAGAGTTTATATTCTTTTCCTTTGTATATATATCAATAGCCAATAGCTGTCAATAAATGTTGATATATATACAAAGGAAAAGAATATAAACTCTGTGCTTATGTATGTACATGTGTGTATATATTTGATCAAGAAAGGAATTAAAGTATATTATCTAATAACTGAAAGAGCAAAACTAACCCTTTTTCTATGTACGATTAAAATATCTGTTTTTAAACTGATTTTGAAAATGATATGACCTAGTTAATCTGTTTTGTTCTCAAAGGTATTTACTGCCTTTGGATCATGAAATGCTTGTGCTACCCCCACTTTGTCTCATTTTGTAGGTATTTTTACATCAGCTCATGCCTCAAACAGATTATTGCCCTGGATTTCGATGACAGAATAATCTAACCCCAATTACTGTCAAAAATGGTCCTAGGCTGCAGGGGTGGGCTTGGTGGGGGGGGGGGGGGGGTGGGCTAGGTGACCTTGCTTGTGACTAATGCTTCCTCTTGTAAAAGATAGTAAATAGCGTCTATAAAGAGAGCAAAAGAGATTTCTGTTTTGTTTATAAAGAAAGTTCTAATTTTAAACATTTATTCTTAAAATGGAATACTGTTCCGGCCGTTCTCTGTATAATGAGTGAATCATTGTAAGATTTTAGATAAGGTCTTTAGTTGATACATTTCTGTTTTATGTAGATTATATTTAGTTAATCAATTCTCAACTGCAATTAAGGTTAAAAATCTGTCAAAAATGATTTTCCCTGTGTCTTTACTTTGAAGCAGCATGTTTCTATTTGGAATTACTATTTTCCTTATTCCATTGGTACTTTCCACACAGAAATTTTATTCCTCTGCCTTGAAAGCCTACCATTTTTTACTGTTTATTGCTATGTTTATTGATTAGAACTTACAGAACACATTTTTACATAATATTTTCTCCACTCATCTTTGTGCTCTTTATCTTGAGATGCTTATGATGTGTTTTAATTCTTAAAATTCCTGGCTTGGCTGTGGGTAATGTCCAAGACAGTTTGGGAAGCATTAATTTTGGTGACGTAAGCTTATGCATTTGTATCCCAGTGATTGTGCATAGTTTTGAAGAATTTGAAAAAGGCTTAATATATTAAATGAAGAATTGATTCACTCTATGCATCTTGTTTTCCATTTTAAAAGAGGTGGGCGTAATTCTAAAACACTTCATTTTGCTTTATAGGCATCAACAAATAAAAATTATACTAGAATTATGATGTCCTAGACCTTTCACTCTCACTAAGGACATTTAACTGTTTTTGTCCTTTCAAAATTCCGTGAATGTCATGAGAAGGATAATATTTGGATATTAGGTGCTTCCTCTGGATGGCTCTATAGATGAGTAATAGTGATTTCTCCCCCCACCTTCCTTTTTTCTGCTGCAAATGTTGTGGTACCCATAGCCCTGCTGGAAGTCACTTTTCATATTGTCTTTGGTTTTAAACTAGGTCTGAATATTTAAAAATATAAGTGAAAAAATTAGATTTTTCTTCTAAGTACAAAACTCACTACAAATGCTGCTTGTTATAAGTTGCCTTTCCCTTTAACCTTTTAACCTTGTTTTCTTTAAGTAGAAAAGAAATTTAACTGATACTTCTGTATGTTTAGCATGAAAGTGAGCACATCTTTTATAATTTACATTTATTCGATAAGGATCTTAGTTAAAAAAAAACACTTCATCAGCTTGTCTGTTCATTTATAGAGAAGTCAGACTGAATGCCTCAAATTTCTAATCACTGCTTGTGTGTTATAAAGGTGGCGTGTACATGTTTGAAGAGAGAAATCAGGGAGACATCAAATTGTCCAACAGTAATTTTTTGGTAATACACTGCCCCCAAGACTTTGAAACCACTCTTAACTTTCTTTGCCTTTTGACCCCGTTCCCTTTGCAGAGGTGCACCTTATCTCTGTGTACCCGAAGAAAGGAATATAGTAAGGAGGAGAGTGTGTAAGGGGAAACCTAAAACAGATTCTGAAAAAAATATATAATGGAAGGGATATTTATGGAAGGGATATATAGTGGATTTGCATTTTGCGAATCAAATCAGTTTTTCTTTTTCTTTTTCTTTTATACTGAATTAATGAAAATAAATTTATTTTTTCAGAAGTAAATACTCCTGACTTAAGTTTTAGAATTATTCTAAATAAGAAGAGAATGTAGAAGTTAACTGCGTTTATTTGAGATTCATCTTTTATCTTTCAATGGAAGTCAATCCTAAAATACCACCTTTGATTGTTTACTTTGGGATCAGAAGATGCATCAGATAAACGTGTTGAACAGCTTTGTTTTGGGTGGTCTGTCATTTCAGGCTTGTGCTGCATAAGCAAGGTAATGTTTTCTTTTCCTTGAAATACACTTTGTAAGAGTGACTCTTGGGTGACTTTGAAAAGTTTGTATATCCTGTCTTCTCAAGCTGCATTCTTAGCCAAGCTGAGGGACAAGAATAATCATGTTGAACCACAAATTTTCAGAAGCAGTTATTTTAATCAGATAATTGGTAAGGAGGAGACTCTCGATAATAAGATTTTTATACAATGGTGACCTGCATCTGTACCAGGCAACTGCTACGTGTTTCAGATATTTTTGCTAACCCTTGTTATTACCTGCAGAGGGAGCTTGTATATGAGATAAAATAATCAAGGCAGTATCAGTTGGTACTGTTTTTTTGAAAATTATATTTTTGACATACTTAAATTTTTTGAGAAAAATTGTTCTAAGGAAAGTAAAGTATTTGGGATTAGCCAAATAGTGAAATTTATAGTGAAATTTATAGTGAAATTTAATATACTAAATGCCCAAGTATTTATCATTTCCTGTATTCACAGATCACAAATGTGCTTTTTACCTTTCCTTATTTAGTAGAAACTTGAAAGGTAACAAAGATAATGAATCAGATTCATTTTTGAGGTGATAACTATTTTTATGATTGGCCAAAGCTCCGGATGTCCGTAGAACTGGGTCTTATTTAAATATCTAATAATTGTTGAAAGAGACATCTGGATTTTTTAGAAAATTTTCCAGATTAATGTAAAATGTTACAAAGTGGTCACTGAATAGTAAGTAGTAAATTCTATTCCTCTACATTTAATTAGGAGATCAAATTAGATGAGTTGTATATGCTGTTTTCTGAAACAAAAATGATCACTTTGGATTAATGACTTTTACTTGCAATAATGGACCGATTAGTGCAGTGACACTTAAACAGGGAAACTACCAGTAAGGACCTAATATCAAATGGTTTAGAAAATTGCTGACTAACTTGGAAAAAAATGAATGCAGGCAAGAGAGATAGTACTTAATTTAAAAAACTGAATTATATTTATGAACATTGTGTCAGCTAAATTTCTAAGAAATTATAAGCCAGATACTCAAATACTTGAGAGTTTTGCGATCAGGTGTTTTGGTAATCAGGATGAATCAAATGCCTTTAGTGGCATTTGGTTCTTTTCAGTGAACAAAATTTTTCATATCATACGCGTAATTGTGCCAGGAATTTTAAGGATGGCATAGAATATGAAGTTATACTAAAAATGAGCTTATTTATTTTTATTTTTACATTTTAGTAAAAATGTTACTTCAGAATTTGCTTGTTGGAAAAAAAGAAGGGTTATCCTTTTACGCATCCTTAAAAAGAGATGTAATAGTTCATTTTCCCCCGTAGTTTACCAAGGAATGATATGACAAGTAAAAATATTTATTTTGTATTTTAAGAGGCTTTGTTTCTTAATGAAATTCATTGTTAGGGACTGTTTTATTAGCTAAGCTTTACTAATGTGAAAAGTCAGATTGTTACTGTTACACAGAATGACCCTCTAAGCAAGGAAACTGTTGTCTAATAAAGCGATTTATGGTACTGGCATGGGCTTTTATATAAGTATTAACCTCTCAGCGTGGTCATGTATTATCTTAACAAGTCTATGCTACGTTTATGCAGAGCATTTTCATACCAGGGTAAGGATATTAGCAACAGCAAGTACACTTCAATAAGATAATGATGGTATGTTTTTACAAAAGTATACAAATGCTCTTATTCCATAGAGTTATTGATAGGAATCCTGTACTGCCAACTTCGTTATCTTAAATAAACAAAGATATCTTATCATTGTTGGTGCTAAATATGATAGGCACCGGAAAATGGAATCTGATACTACAGTTCATTACCCTTTTCCCTCAAATATCACACCTCCCTTCACAGAGAGGTAAGGGTTACTAGAGAATTCATTCCAGGAAAATTGTTACGTGAGGAACAGGAACTGTCACAGAGTGCATAACTTCTGTGAGGTTATTGGAAAGGCACAGCTAGGGTAAGTTCTACTTGTTTTGTCTTAAATTTGGAGGTAGACTACTGAGTGGCTTTTAAAGTCGTGAAATTTGAATCCATTGCAAAGCAAATGTGTTATTGAAAAGTTAATTTATGATTGTAAAAGTATTATTGGTATTAGATTGGTGATGCTAATGACAGGGAAGTTAATTGGCAATGAATGCTTACCGGTTTAAAATAGCCCTGACGTTCTTTGTAAGTTATCAGAGAAATCAAATATTTGATAGAAATATTTGATAGAAATCAAATATTCTTGATTGAATGATAAAAATATTAATTATGATATTATATCCTCTGCTCATTTGTATAGATGTTGAGTAAATGTGTATGTATTGTTTCTGTATCTAATTGAGTAGATTGGCTTTTAAAAAAATAAGCTATTTTATGAGTAGAATATAATATGAGGAATAATTCTCCAGATAAAGATAGTATGCGTTATGAATATAGATTTGAAATAATCTTTTTTAATATACATTTTATAAAAATGGAAGTTCCTGTTAAAAAATTTGCTATGTTTTATTCTCTTTGAACCAAGAGACATATTTTAACATGCTAACATTTTAAATGGAAGTTAGCAAAACATGTAAAAAACCCTAAAGAATATTTATTCAAAATTTATGTGTACCTGTATGAAGACTCTGGAATTCAGAACTATGAATCTGCATGTTTTAATAGCTGTGCTGGAAAAAAACAAAAAATTTATATTGCCTTACTACCAGAATTTAAAAACAAATGCCTTCATTTCAATTCTAAAAATGGATAAACAATATTAGTTTCTTTGCTTTTATATTTCTCAAAGGCATAGATTTCATCAAATTGAAATCTAACAAAGGTTTAGAAGACTACATTTTATTATGTACACTTTATATAATGTGATTCTCTGGCATTCATAGGATATTGCCAATTCAAAGCTGCACTGAAGACTGAAAATGTTAAAATCGTAGAATATCAAATTTCTATTAATTTTAAAAAAGAATAAATTATAAGATTGCACATTTTTTTCTCCAGTAATTTAAACATGCTTGTATTACTTTTATATAAAAATAAACACATATCTTAAGGAAATAAAAACATTGATGCTTTTTGTTCATGGATAATTTTGTCTCATTTGTATGTTTTTCATATTTTAAAATAAATTTAAAGTCTTTTTGAAATTTAAAATTAAGGAAAAGAAAGGCCATTTACTCATTGAATATTTATGTTTTTAAAAAATTAATTTATATTCAGTACTCTTTAAATCAGAATATTGATTTGAAAGGCATTTTTGTTTTGACCAAATACAATTCAAAGCAGAAAAGTAGTTGTTAATACTCATATCAGAGGCCTGAAATAAAAATTTAGGTTCAAGGAAATAGCTTAGCTCAGTATTTTATTACTTGTCAGAGCATCGTAAGAGATGCTTTGTTATCTCTTAGTAGTAATTACTGGCCTATAGTAACTGTTGGCAAATACAAAAAATAAGTACCTGAACCTTTGAAATTATTTGAATTACATTTCAAGAAAATCTTTGTTTTAGCTCTTGCTACATGGGATTCAGATAACAGCTGCACTACATTAAGGTATTTAAGAATATGTTCTTAAAAGCACTTATCTGTCTTTGTACTCTTCATACATGATTAGTGCTTATAAAATATCTCATTGAATTATGGTGACATGGAATTATAATGAACTTGGTGGTCAAACGTAACTTTTATGCTTTGCCTATTTTAATAATGTAGTCACTCTCTCATACCTCCCATTTGTTTTTTGTTTGTTTTTTATTTTTTTTAACTAATTTTCTTCTGTTACTGATATGTGAAGAAGTGCTTAAGTTCTGACATTTCAGCCTGAAACCTATAATTGGTTTCAGTACACGCGAAAAGATATTTTTTAAAACATTTATTATTCAGCTAATAATGTTACATGATTAAAAAATCGAGAAGCAAATCTTAAGAAAATTAGAATTCACATTTTCTAGAGTTGCATTAAAAAATATTTAGAATTGATTTTTAATAGTTTAAAGTATTCCTAAAATATGAGAATAAGAACTCCTTAGAACAATATTAAATTGAATAGCCTTTTTACTTGTGTATTTGAAGAATATTAAACCTCTCGTAGATTACATACATTAGTAGCCTCATTCTTTATATTGCCTGTTAAATCTGTAAAAATCAAGAACATTACCAAGAAGGTTTCAATTTAATCACCACAGTGTTAACTTTTAATTGAAAATAAACGAAAATATAGGCTTAATTTGTTAGCTTACTTTATTAAAATTGATTTTGCCTGTTCATGAAGAATAAATCAACTCCTATGTATTTATAAAATTAGTACTGCTTTTTTTGTACTTAAGAACATGTTTTTAGTATTCCATTTATCGCTTTATAATATTTTTGATATTTCCTCTGATAGAATGTTTTCTTCCGTAATAATTTGATATTATTCATTTCTGAATTGATGGCTATGGGCCCTCTTTCTCTTTTTTTAAAAAAAATATTAAGTCACACATTTTAAAAAATTGACTTCCCAAGTAAGATGCTGTTTGACCTCCGAAAAAGAGCAAGGTATCAATTTAGTGATTAGTATCAATGTATAAGTTTTTGATTTAATGTGGAATCGTATGGTGGTGGTCTTCAGATTGTTTCCATGTGACTTACTATATATTAAGCCCTCCATAATTAAAGAAAGGGTAGTGCTCGCTTCGGCAGCACATATACTAAAGAAAGGGTAATTGCCATGCCTTCATGTTTGGCGTTGCCTAACTCTAGTAAAATATTCTTTTAATGTTTGGTCTGATAATCTGTCATTCATTATGATATGATATATGAGTGATTTTTTTATACTTGCCTACTTTTGTTCAACCTACAAAAGAAAAACTTTATTCCATGTACTTTTTTTTCTCAAAGAAAATGTAGGAGATTTTCATTGAAGCATCCTAAATGACAGTTTGAGAAATTTATATTTATTGCCATTCTGTTATTAAATTTGTGTTAATAAAATGGTTTTAAAAGAAAAAGTTTGTATAGAAAAAAGGACTTCTGTGGGCAACTACATAGCACAATTGATGGTTTTGATTGGCCTGCCATTCTATTTTGTTTCATTTATATTTGTTTCAACCAAAATATGGTAAGGCAAATATACGTGTATGTTCTTGGCCAAGGATTCAGTGTTGCCTTGATCTCATTTTTTTGGCTGAAGATTTGGTGCTGTCTGTTATCTGAAGTTAAGAATGACTGCATTATGTGTAAGACCTAAGTGTTTATTAATTTTCTCTCCTTATTATTGACTTTTAGAACCTAAGAGTTAAATAAACCTTGGTGGTAATTTTGCCATTTGAATTTGTTGACATTATATTTATTGCATAAAAGAGATTTAAAAAGAGTGAAAGGTATATGCAGCCCTCTATAAGGGTATGTGTTTAGGTAAGGAACTGTAACACATATCAATAATTCAAGTAGTTGGAAAGTCAGACTAAATATATTAGGAAGGATTCCAGGAAACAATATATAATTTTGGCTAAATAGTTAAAATTTTCATTAACACAGCTTATAAAGGTTCACTTTTGGATAGAATCACAACTATACCATTCTGACTTTCTAAAGTTCCGCTTATCTATTTGAAAATTAATTTCTTACTTATTAAATTGACTTTTCAATGCGGAGTATTCTAATTAAAGCTTCAATATTACATCATTTTAACATACAATCAAAAATTGATGAAATTGAAGTATTTAACATCCAGGTTAAATTTTTTTGAAATCACCTGTCATGGTGGTATAGAAACAGCTTTAACGGCAGGACTGAAGTCCATTTTTTTTAACCATTGTAAGATTTGTGAATAGACTGAAAAATATTTTAACGAACAATTCAGTGCAAATTAAAAGCTCCCTATCTTTAGTAGTGAGCTTCATTTATATGGACTTGGAGTTTTATTGATTTTGTGCTACAGATAAAATAATTGAACAGCGTAGTTTTTGGTTTAATATATGTAAATATGACAAATTTTAAAAAATGGAAGTTGTCTTTAATTCTAAATATAGTGGTAAGAATTTTATCTTTCAGAATATAGTGAATTTGGTGTATTTGGTTGTTTAGTGGAAAGGCAGGTGTTTCCATCTTTGGCACTGTATTCAAGAGTGTATTAGTCTAATTAAACCTCCTTAAGCTGATGTTTCATTTATAGGGACATTTATAAGGTACAGCTAAGGTCATAAAGGTAAATTTGATGAAGTAAATCTCAATTTTTGGCAGCCTGTCACCCTTCTGTGTTGTCCAATTTAGTTTTTCTCAAGCCAGAGGGTATCACCAAGCCAGAGCATTGCAGTTATTTCCACTGTCCTACTTCTCACTCCCAATTTTGATAAATAAAATTGTATTTAAGATACACAGTACTAAGAATGTCTTACTATATAAAACAATTCTTTCGAGAGTCCAATTAAAGTAAAAGTCAAACCCAAATTATCTTTTGAAGCATCTGATATTTCATATGTGGGTACATTCTCTTAAATACATTATGTTTCTGTAGCTCAGAGCAATCATTCTTGACAATGTTGCATGTGCATAAGTGACAGGTGAAGGCTTGGATTTACTTTAATAACTCACGGTATTTATAATGCTTTGGCTTTTACTTTCAAGATGTTATTTTTGGTTTCCTACAATGCCACGGAGGTTATTATGGCAGCACATGTGGTTTTAAAAATGTGAGAATTTCTAGTACCGAGTTTGCCAAAATTGCCAGGCCAGAAGTATGCATTTGCTTGAATTGGTCTTAAGGTCTGTGTTTTACAATATTGATTATGTTTTATCCTTTATAAGAACAGTTTCATCTGTAAGTTCACTTCATCTAGTTATCCATTGACTTCTGGGCTTTAATTTTATTCACTTTGGATCAACAGCCATTTATTAAGGCCCTGCCTGGGAAAATGTGCTGTGTAAGGACTGCTCTCTAAGAGGTACTTATAATCTCATGAGAGAAAAAGACATTTTCACAAATAATTATAATATAAGGCGCACTATAGTGACGTGCCAAAGTGAAGCGTAGAGGAAAGGCTGTGGAAAATAGGGTGGGTGGAGTGAATTCAAAATGAGTCGTATGGAAAAAAGAGACTTCATTTAGGTAGACCTAAAGGCAGAGAATGATTTCGGCAGATGCAGGCTTTTGGAGAGGAGGACAGGTCAGAGGTAAAAGCTCTAGAAAATAAAGGAAGAAATACGGTGCCTTAAGGAGAATGTGTATGGAAGGTATGAATTGCATAGCAGATGGAAGGAGATGAAAATGAGATGTTAGTTTGGGACATGGTTGTAAAGAACCTACTCTGCTAAAATTAGACTTTGCATTTGGGCCAAAAAAGGTGTTAATATTTTCGATTAAGTAAGTGTTACATGTAACTGCTAACTCTCAAGGTGACATAAACAATAACTTAGAGCAGGGGAAATAATGGAGGAAATAGAACCTACTTAGAAGGCGTGGATGACAGTCTAGGTGCAAGACAATGGCCATAGACAGATGGGAAAACTTTTGTAATATGGTAGAATTTGGCAACCGATTAAATGCGGGGTAGAGGAAGAGTTGGAATCAAATGTAGATTCTGGACTTTACTCATTCCTGCCATTTACTTGCTTGCGAGCAAGGGAGAAGGAATGAGCCCATTTTTCTGCCCATACTTTGAGATGCGTGCATTATGCCTAAATAATACCAGCGGTCCAAAAAAAATTGCTTCAAGTTGATATACATATTTCTAATGGATATTTGTGAAAAAATAATAATTTTACAGACTTTACAGACGTTTCTAAAAATATTGAGTATATACTTGTATATGTTTTAAATAATACTCGTGTTTCTTCAAATACTGATTAAAGTGAAGAATTTTATTATGTGGATTTGAGGCTATAAGGTTTAGGTTTCCAGTTGGTTTGTATTTCAAGTGAAGTTTCTTACAAGATAAGACTATAAAAGTCAGCTGTTATAATCAGGTTAGAGAGAAATCTTTTATTTTATGAAAGAATACTTTTCTCATGATTAGACCCGTTGAGATATATTCTCTTTGTTGAGAGTCATTTTAGGAACATTCTTAACAACTCTTTACAAACTAATTTGATATTCTTAGGTTTCCTTAGATACAAGCTTTGTCTCTTTTTGGAAAGCTTAGGAGTTTCTGTACCCTCAAAGGTTTTTTGTTTTGTTTTTGTAATTCATGACAATTTTTGTTTTTATTGTGGCTTTCTCTTTTGTTATCATGAACTTATGTATTTATTCTGTTGGTACTTAGGAAATTTCCTAGCTACATCTTATTTATTATTAAGAATAATGAAATCATTTCCACAGTAGCTTTTCAATCCTTTAAACCCAGCAATAACTTCTAGGTTTTATAGGTGGTTAGTTATGGGTGACAAGGCTGAACAACAACCAGCCGCACCTATCAGCATATATCATCAGTTATTAACCCAGAGTAGGCTTTCAATATATTTTTGAATAAGCAGTTATCATTTATTATAATGAAGATCACAATAAATTGGGCTAGAACCTAACCAGTTTCAGATTCCTTTCATGGACATAAGAAAGATAATGGTAATAATAAAAGAGTTCATACTGATTTTTCAGTGGTATCAAAGTGTTCTTACTTCCATATAATAGAGAAAAATTGTGTGATGCTCTTATCATAGAATTTAATAGAGCTTCATACATGGAAAGCTCTCAGTAAATGCTTATTATTATTATCTTTGTTGATACGGATTAAATTTGGTTCACATTGGTTCATATGTTTAAGTGGCTCGTGTTATTTGGCATCATTTTTACTCTTTAGATCTGTTTTATTTTTTCTTACTTTTGTTGGGAGTTTCTCTCTTCCTACTTTTTTAAAGTTCTGCTCAGGGTTTTCTATTTGTGTTGCTATCTTCTTTAGGACATAAATCAGTGATTGATCTGATTTGTCTTTATCAATATTGGTGTTCTGACAATGAAAACAAGAAATGTTGATGCCTCCCCACCCACCTGAAAATATCTTTACACTTTTACTGTGTGATTAAGTAAAAAGATCAATATTTTCTTCATTTTACAGTTATAATCTGATGTTTGATTGAATTACCATATGGAAACCATGCAAGTAGAATTCTTTTTTGTAGTTCTTCTCCCTGACCTACAATCACAGCTCAAAATCCCTGCCCCCAAGTCATCGCAAAGATTAGGATCCTCCCATATATTGGCAGTTTTAAAAGGAAGTCGGTAGAGGAGACTTGTCAGAACTGTGTCCTGGTATGAAGGTTGGCTTCTTTTTTCCACTGGTTGACCAGTAATGCTGAAGATAGATTTGCATAAGGTAATCAACAGGAAATAAAGGGAAGTTAATTAAATGTGGGTGTTGATACTATCGTGTGAATTTTTGTTGTTAGGTGGTAAAGGAAATCATAAAAAATAATAGAAATGTTTAAAAAGACATTTTAATGGTCATGAGATAAAATATTTAAAGCAGAATTGTTACTGTGACAAGATATTTTAACAAATCCATGTTGTAACCATCTAGTCACTTAGCAAACTGTGAAAAAATAGTATGTAGTATCTCGTATAAGCTTTGTTAAAGGTATCCTAAATTTTAGCATTAGAAACATTTTCTGGTACATAAGGAGCCATTCTTCCACAGTTCTTTCCTCAGTGGAATCACAGGTGGATTACTTTTATCTTTGAATTATGAAATGGTAGTTTTTTTGGGGGGGGGGTGGTGGTTGTCTACCTTCCAAAATGTCTTCTAGTGACTAACAGTAGAATCTGATTAAAATCTCATTGTGTTCTTGCATTTACAGCAGAAGACTACTGTAAATTGCATTATATGAAACTGAATAAAAACTGTGGCTTGATTTAGAGTGTTAATAAGATCTACATTTGCACATTGTAGCTGTAGGGTTTCAAGATTTTAATTTAGTGAATGCCAGAACAATTTCTTGTGTTTAGTTTGATGAGTGTTATGTGAGAAGTGCATCTTCCCAAATTGGGACGGACATATATATATGTATTATGCAATTTACAGAGTCTAATTATTAAAACCTGTTAAATTTCATATTTAATATTCAGATATCTTTCTGCAAACAGGCTGCTTAGATTTACTATCAATGTTTGATCCGTATATTAAAGTCGATTAAATTGCAAATGCTGGTCTGAGTAAGGGTGGAAGGTTAGAATTTGGAAGTTGCCATGGTTTTTCAGCAACTACAGTAAAACATAAATATCAGAGAGAAAATAATCTACAATGCCACATGCTTTATAGGTGATATCAGATACCGTAATTGCAAGGAGAGACTGAAGTGTAATTCCCAGTATGAAATTTACAGTCTTTTCATCTAGAGGTGAGATATAAGCACCCAAATTGGTGTTGAATTGGAGTACTAATGTCAGTCCCATAATTTTGGAGGAGAAAAGAGGTGTGGATTTTAATCTTTCCATTCATTGCTCAGAATAGTGGTAAAGTGTGTTGCCCTCTATTTTAAAACTTTCACTTTTAAGAGAACTTTTACGGATGGAAATAGCATTTTCTCCAAATCCAAAATATTGCTGGGCAAATGTGTAGCTGTGGAAGCCTACCTTGTCAAAAAGTTTTACAGAAAAACAAATTTTCTTCTATTTTTAGTGTACTTTGAAAATAAATGTCCATTTTTAAAAAATTTACCCAGTCTTGTTTTTATTTAAAAGCAAATTTATCAGGCATACTTAACATGGTTTTCATATGACTTCATGTTTTGTGATATTTGAAAAGTTTAAATTTTTAAAATTAAAAATTGTTTTCATAGATTCCATTAGATTTTTAAATATTTTATTTTATTATTCATTAATTTTTTGACAGTAGGCTTCACACCCAGCATGAAGACCAGCGCGGGGCTTGAACTCAACGACTGTGAGATCAAGACCTGAGCTGAGATCAAGAGTTGGACGCTTAACTGACTGAGCCAGATTTTTAAGTATTTTAAAGAAAAACTTCATCAAGGGATTATTTCAATGGAGTTTGGTTAGAGCTGAGTGCCAGGTTTAGTTTCCCACTAACTGTGACCTTCCTGCTTCACTTTTATCATGAGGAGGTTCAGTTTATTTGGCTTCTGTATGTGATCAAAATAAGAAGGTATTTTATGCCAAACAATGGTAAATTAAACTTTCTGAAAAACATTCATTTTTATTTTGTCTTTTCAATAGGCATTCTCAATATTTAATTAAACATTTAATTAAACAAAAAGTTGTGTGTAGAAAAAAAAATCCCTGAAAATCCCTATTCTGGGAGATCTTAACGTTTGTTTCTACTTAAAAAGAAAAAAAGTTCCTTTCACACTTAAGTTTCTGAATCCCATTCACTTTTCTTTATCCTTTCTGCCATTCATGTTCTTTACTTCACATCAGTGGTTCAATGTATTCATTCATAGCTTTCTCCTTTCTTCCCTGTGTTCCTTTCTTTCTGTCAAAAACGTTATGTGCTATTTGCCAAACATTATGTAAGGCTGCCTAGCACTGAGATTATAGATGTGAAAGCCATGGGTTCTGTTTTCAGTTAGCTCACAATAATTTGAAATGATACTTGAGATACTCTGTGACATAGCACATTGTACTGTGGTCACAAATGACAATGCTCTTTTGGTGTGTGTGGTGAGGATTGGTGGGGAAGGAGGGAGTTCGTATGTCCAGTGATAGGCCTAAACGGAGTATTGGAAGAAGAATAGTAGTTGGCCAAAAAACAGGTTGCAGAGGGGATTCCAGGCAGAAGGAACATCATAAGTATGCCAGGAAAGAGACATGAGGGTAAGTAAGCTTCTTATGGTCCAAAAATTGAATCTCACTAATTTTTAGAGGAAGAACAGGAAATAAATGAAGGATGGTCATTCTCAAGCTTAGATGTTTGCTATAAAAGAAAACCATTAAAAGTGATCATTTCTGGGGGCGCCTGGGTGGCTCAGTTAGTTTAGTGTCAGACTTTGGCTCATGATCTCATGGTTCGTGAGTTCAAGCCCTGCATCAGGCTCGCCGCTGTCAGTGCGGAGCCCACTTCAGATCCTCTGTCCTCCTTTTTCTCTCTTCGCCTCCCCTGCTAGTGTTCTGTTTCTCAAAAATAAATAAGCATTAAAAAAAATAACTTCCAGGGGTGCCTGGTGGCTCAGTTGGGTGAGCCTCAGACTCTTGATTTTGGCTCGGGTCATGATCTCATGGTTCCTGAGATCAAGTCCCATGTTGAGCCCAACTTGGGATTTTCTCTCTCCTCTCTGTCTTTGCCCCTCCTCCCAGTTGCACTCTCTTCTCTCTCTCTCTCTCTCTCTCTCTGTCTTTCTCAAAATAAATAAATAAGTAAACATTTAAAGAAGTCATAATTTCCAGAAACCAGTTTAGTTTATTGTATATTCACTATATGAATCACTAGGCTATTATGCTACATATCAGACTCAATTAAAGTGATAGGCAAAAGCTATGGTTTGCAAAGAGCACTTAGTCTTCTTAATCACATTAAAGTAATTTGCAGTTACTTGTGCCTGTGTCTCATTTCCTTATCTTGTGCATTTTTGTATTGCTGGCAGTAGGTGCCTAGCACAAAGTACGAATATTGGGAGTTTATTGGTTTGGTTTGAGGAGACTTATATTGAAGAAAGATACATATTGAAAATTTGGACAAAAGAGATTTTAAAAACAGTTTAAAAGCTTAATTGAAGAGGAGTCCTAAGATGATCCAAGATCATCAACTGTACAAATGATGCAGATGATGGCCAGAGGAATTTGTGGAAGGAAAGGATTTTCCACTTTGAGGTGGTCAGGTTGGCTTTCTGGTTTAGGTGGCTTTTAAACTTATCAAATCTGTATAAAACTCCTTAGGTGGAAAGGAGGGAAATGCTCTGTATATGGGTACCTTGGTAAAAGTCAGTTTGAAAAGCATATCCAGAGTTACTGAGCAAGTAAATTGGACAGAAGCAGAGCGTTTTGATTAAGTATTTTTGAAATTAGATCTATTTGGATTCTACTCCTAGTTTTGCTTTTTGCCACTTTTAGTTTTGTTAAACTTTTCATTTATCACCCCTTCTTCAGCCTCTAGTTGTAATTTCCCTATTGTTTAAATAGAGATACTAGTTTTGTTGTGATAATTGAATTACAGCGAGATCATGATACATGTACTCACGGAAAATTTTTAAAAAGGCAGTTCTGCGAACTGCCTTTGTCAAGTCATACTCCTAAGTGTTTTCTTTGTCTCATGTATGAAGTAATCTCTGGGGTTGGTTCCAGTTTTACACATTTTTATGTTGGAGAGTGAAATTAGGAAAATCAGTCCAATGGAAGTTAGCAAGCTGGATGGAAGGTGAGGGATTACCTGTGATTTTTGCACAAGTTTAGAGAGAAGGGGTTAGGGCCCTGGGAATAACAATGAGAGAAGATTAAGACATTTCAGAGAAAGAGTCAAATCAACAGTGAGTGAATGTGTGCCACCTTAAATTTGAAGTATGCTTTGCATTTACAGAACACTGGTTCATCGAAATTTACCGTGAGTAATGCTACCGAGGATTTTGGTTTTAAAAACTATTAGAGACTGAGCTGATTTCATTTGCATGCATATATCTGACCACGCACACTTGAACACATTTAGTAACTTCGGCTCAAAAAATTTGTTACTACACAAGGAATGCGATGTTTTTTTTCTTCTGCCATTTCATACGAATATATTTCTTTATTGTTGTAAGTCACCAATTGAAGGATATATGTATAATTCGTGCTAAAAGAGTATATTGGTCTGGAAGGATTTTTAGGAGACTAATAATGGAGTAGAGGCTTCTTTAATACATATGACTATATAAAACATTATTAATGTTAACAGATGTTGCACTTTAATCCCCTAGAATGATTGTTTGGTGCCAGCAGGAGATTTATTAAGCCTGAATTGTGTGAAATTGTGTGTGCATAAGCTGCTACTTAGATTGTAAGAATGCTATTGAAAACTGTTAAAAAGTTTTAGCTATAATTGGCAGAGAAGTATTAACTGTGCTAAAAGAAGTATGTGTGTACGGTTGGCCCATGCGCCTTAACCTTTTTATCATTTATCTTCTTGTATTAATGTCACTGAATTATTAATTCATGAGCCAGAGTGGGAAGGGTGAAGGCACCATTTAAATGTGTGGCAAATTTATCCTTATCGCTAGAGACATGAAAAAAGTCATTTTGTGTTATCTGTGAAATGGAAAGGACATTTTAAATTTTCATTTACAGTAATCCACTTCACTTCCAGTAAAACACCTAGATTATTACTACCATAATATAATGCTCTTATTAAAAATTTGTAACCTTCTCCACTCTTTTGTCTTATATATAGTATTGATAGAAAAGTTTAGCCTTCATGTATTTTAATGTGATACCTATTAATTGTAGCTGAAAAATGTTATTCTTCTGGTACGTTATAGCATGACTATTCAATTTTAAGAAACATCTGATTGCAGAAAATGCATATATTTACTGTATTAGTAGCATTCAAGATACTTTGGTTGGGGAGAACCTAGATATAGTCAGTTGGAAAGCTGTAAAAATACTTATGTTCTAAAAGAAATGTGTGCATTTATTGTGACTTCATAACTTTTTTGGAATCAGATGGGTGATTTTGGCCTTGTACAATTGTTAGCTTTCTAGCAGAAATTCAGCAAATTAGAATTTAGCAGTTTCCTGTTGAATACAGTGTGGAACTGGGATATATCCAGTATTTCATATGGGCGAGTAGCAATGGTGACAGAAATTTCAGGAGTCTGAAGCCACTTTCACCAACAGCTATTTGAAACCATCATGCTAATGGTAGAATACCTCAGGGGTCTTGTCCAAACCTCATTACTTTTCAGTCTTCCATTACTTACTGTTTTGATTGGTTTTACATTCTCCCCTGCCAAACAGAGTAGCAAGACAGGTTACTGTGGCAATGTCCTTTATTTTCTTTTCTGGAGTTTCTCCCCAGACACTGTAAGCTGTACATATGGCTTTGTTATACGCACACAGTGAAACACTAATTTGTTTTGGTCAGTATAATGTTGCTTTGTTCTATTTTTCCCATTCCAGCAGGGTTAATTTACCTTTACATTAACATTTAAATTAATTTCGTAAAATAACAGACTAAAATTGGTTTGATTATTTTGGCAGACATTGGTAGTTATTGGTCAGTTCATTACTTGACTGAACTGCGTTTAGTTATCTTCATCCTGTGCCAGTTCATCCATAGCTGGCGTTGGCAAACTGTAGCTGGCTGTCTGGTTTTTGTAGTATAGTTTATTGGCGCACAGCCATGCTCATTCATTACTCATTGTCTATGGCAGGTTTCATGCTACAATGGCAGAGCCTATAGGGTCCTTAAAGCCTAACGTATTTTCTGTTTGGTCATTTATAGGCAAAGTTTTCTGATCTCTGCTCTGTAACATTGTTCTACACAATCCCTTACTTGTAGTCTTTCCATACATAATGGACTATTGTTGATAATATTTAGCTTACAAGATTTGAACTCACTCACTAGTTATTATCAGTGGTAGTTACTAAGTACAGCTTTTTGCTTTTCTGTATATATGGCCCAGCAACAGCGGATGTATTTTCCTCAAAGTTCTCTGAATTGGAAAAAGTTTTGAAATGTTGAAATATGACAAAAATACATTAGTGTTTTACCAAATCAGAGTCTTGGCAAACAATTCAAGCTTCTACTCAGTTTTTCTCAGCTTTTTATACCCTACATTTCTTACTAAGCATCATTCTTTTCTTACCACTTTAATATTATTTGAAATTTTAATAGAGGCTATAAAATTATACTTTAAAGTTTCAAATCCCTTTTCTAAAAACCCCCTTTTATAAACCCCCACTCCATGATTGAGTAGTCAAAAAAGCACTAACACATAAAACTTGATATATTTTAATTTCTTAATAAAGCTTTTGCTATAATTTTTTTATATTTAACAACCATTCAGAATAACTCAGTCCATTACTATTTCTTAATAGTTTGTCCATGATTGTTTCTCTTGCTTTCCCACCTAAGTCTCCTAATGCTTTTTAGAGGAGTCAACCATACCAGCCATGCAGAATCTAAGAACAGAAGTAGGAGTCGGTTCGGTTCTTTCACTTAGACTACAAGTTTATTTCTAATGTTGTTCATTAATTTACCTTCAGAAATAATTGATATATTCCTTTTCTTTATAACACAATAAAATGCTGTTATCATCCATTTTGCTTAGAGACGTAGATTGATATGGTTTAGAACATAGGGCTTGATGGAAAGCAACCCTGGCTAAGGCACAAGAACTTGCTCTTTTTGGAAGAAATCCCTGATGTCATCTTGTTTTTAGATCATGTGTAGTTTTCCCATGAAGTCAGAGTGTGAAATATGTGAGCTGCATAAGTCTCAGGTTATTACTATTATGATTGCCGATGTAATAATGTATAAACAGGTTTCGAAAATGTTTTTCTGAAATAGCAACTCCTTTAGGTGTTTTTTTTTTTTTAATTTTTTAATGTTTATTTTTGAGAGAGAGAGAGAGAGAGACAGAGTGAGAGTGGGGGAAGGGCAGAGAGAGAGAGGGAAACACAGAATCCGAGGCAGGCTCCAGGCTCTGAGCTGTCAGCCACAGAGCCCGACGTGGGGCTCGAATCCATGAAACATGAGATCATGACCTGAGCCAAAGTCAGACGCTTAACCAACTGAGCCACCCAGGCGCCCCAAGATGTAATTTTTTTAATGTGAATTATTAGAATAATTGGTGAGACCTGTTTTGGTAGAAAGGACAAGCCCTTAGTGAAACGTGTTGCAGTAGCTCTTAAAAATCTTCTTCAAGATTACTTAAGATGGAATCAGGACCGTAAACATATAATTGGAATAATTGGGAAAATGATGAAATAGTAGATTCATTGTGCCTTCCTCCGCTCAAGTTGCTGAACTTGAGGACTACATATTTGTGAATTGTCCCAACCCTTGCAGTGGTAGGTGAAGATAGGATTTCAGAATGTGCTCCTGATCTCAATTTTGGACTCTCCATCCAGATGATGCTGGTCGATCTAGGTACATATCTGAAGGGAAACACAGGTCCAGAAACTGCTTTTATTTACCTTTTCTCTCATTATTTTGGTATGAAATACACTTAATACCATTGAGTTTTGGGAGAGTGTAGCAATTATTAGTGCATATTTTGGGTCTTAGTCATTTTTTTCTATTTTTTAAAAAATATTTATTTAAGTAATCTCTACAACCAATGTTGTGCTCGAACTCATGACCCTGAGATCAAGAGTCACATGCTATTTCAACTGAGCCAGTCAGGTGCACTATTTTCTTCTATTTTTAATTCTCCTAAGAAGATTATTAACTTTTTGAAGGTAGCAACCATATCTTAATCTATATTATAATTCTTTTTGAACCCAACACAGGACCAATTAATAATATATAAGGAGAAAATAATTAACAAATAAGTAGCACTTCTTTCAGTACTCAATATAAAAAATATCTAGTCTGTAATCACTAGATATTCATTGACAAATTGACAGACATGCATTTATAGTGTTAATATTATCTATTTTAGAAGTAAAAATTGCAAGTTTAGATGATACCGTATATATTGACATAGCTTGTAAATGAGTTGTATCATTTATTGATTACAAAATGCTCTGTGCTATATACTTCACAAAATTTTCTTCCGCTTCTTAACTGTGTATTTATAGTAATTTTTCATATTTATTTTTAAGATAACTTGACATATTTTGCTCAGATTACCTAATTATCTCTAAGAAACCTCTGATGATATTGATGATCTAATATACGACAGATCCTGGGTCATTATTATTTCATTTAGTGGTTGTATATATAGACCAAGAGGGAATCTGAATATTGATCCAGGGAATGACTAGTAACAATGATTTATGAACAAAGGATCCAGTGCAGTGAGCCAAACATAAGATTGAATCTCATGAGCAACAGTGGATTTTTTCTTTTCTATTTGCGTGAACAATGAATGATTAGTCTATAGTATTATAGATGTTAATGTGAAAACATTCTTTCCAGGACTATTTAAGATTCATTGTTAATTATAATTGGAGGAAATACTTAAATTTATTGTTTTAACTTACAAGTGACTTCTCTGGTATTTTGGCTGATAAGAATGATCAGTTTAGAATAATTTTTTATTTTAAATAGCACCGTAAATGAATGAAATTAAGATAGCTTGACTGGAAATACTAAAAATTAAGTTAAATTTTAGCTATCATTACCTAAGGGATGTTAGTTTTACTAATGTAAACATTTTGAAAATCAGCTCATTATTCTCTTGGTATTTTGTCATTTTCACAGTCCCAAAGTGCTTTTGTTATATTTCCATTTTTTTTAAAGGGAAAGGTAATAAAACATAAAGTAAGTTTTCTGAACTTCTTAATTAGTGGCAATAATTGGTTTATTGCCAACACTGGTTTTATAAATATGGGTTTATATCCCAACACTGGTATTGACTTACTGTCTTTAAAAACAGGTTAAGTATTCTCATTTCAAGGCAAAATGGAGATAATAATATATATTTCCTCAAGTTGTTGTGAAGATTTCTTGAAGTCATATAGGTAAACTGTTTATGCCTAATTATGTGCCAGGCAAGTACAGCTTTTTATTAGAAAGGGTTATTTTTGAAATAGAATGTAATCTCCCAGGGGTGAGGAGTTTTATCTCCTTTGATCCTTAGTACCCAGCACATAATAGATGCTTAGTAAATATTTGTTGAGTGAATCGTTTAGTGATTAGCAGAAAGATTGGCTTTGTAATTAGCCTTGATTAGAATTCAAGCTTTGCAGGGTACCTGGGTGGCTCAGTCTCTTAAGCATAGACTCTTGGTTTTGGCTCAGGTCATGATCCCATGGTTTATGAGTTTGAGCCCCACATCGGGCTCTGCACTGATAGTGTAAAGCCTGCTTGGGATTCTCTTGCCCCCTCTGTCTGCCCCTCCCCAGCTCATGTGTGCACTTTCTCTCTCTCTCAAAATGGAAAAATAACATCAAAAAAGAAAAAGGAATTAAAAAAAAAATTCAAGCTCTGCCACTTGCTAGCTGAATAACTTCAACTATGAAGATCAGATTTCTGATCTTTATAATAGTGACCTAATAAAAGATTAGTGACACCTGTCTAATAGAGTGTTTCTTTCATACATAGTATGCAGTCAATAAATAATTTCCAGTTGCAATACCCATAATTTGTATTTCACTAAAAAACTTGCATCAGAATTCTAGACTACTAGAAGTTAAAAGTTATAAGGAAATGTCTTAAAGTTGGAGATGGCCGCCATTTAAAAATAGCTTTCCCAGAGCGCCTGGGTGGCTCAGTTGGTTGAGTGTCAGACTCTTAATTTTGGCTCAAGTCATGATTTCACTGTTGATGAGATAGAGCCCCTCCTCTGGCCCTGTCAGCCTGTCAGCATGGGGCCTGCTTGGAATTCTGTCTCTCTCTCCCTGTCTCTGCCCCCTCCCCAGCTCGATGCTCTCTCTGTCTCTCTCAAAAATAAATAAACTTGAAAAAAAATAGCTTTGCCTTTCCCCCAAATGGGGAAAAAGCTAACTTCTCGTATTGTAGGTGGATTATAACTTAACAATATATACAAAATGTTAAAAAACATATTTATGAGGGTTTTTTTTTTTGGTAGAAAAGTTGGGGAAGCCATCAACTTCTTATGATCTGTATGGTAATACTTTGAATGGGGCATGTACTTCATGTTTTTTTTTTCTTTTGAGACTCAATTTGCAAGTTTATGTTCAGTCATAAAATGGCCCCTACATTGGTCTGAGAATGATAGCAATTTGTTTTTATTATTTCAACTGGAAGGATTTTAATGAAGAGAATGGCGGACTGCCCCGCGCTGTGTCTCCAGCGCCCACAGTTACAGGCCTCTTTTGCATGCTCAGCATGGCTGGTCGATGTTCTAGCGGATTGCTGATGTAATTTACTAGGAGCATTCCCGAACTCTTCTCCTTTCTACTCTAAGACCTCTCTTAGAAGAATTTATTTCTTCACAGTGCAGAAGTTTCAGTAAAGGGTAAGACCAGAGATGCATGTTAAGGGGACTTTGGCAGAAATAGTTTAATGAAAGTACTCTGGGCTTGATTTCAGTGTCCACAGAAATGAAATGGAGAAAGAGGGTGGTGACCAGTGATTGGCCGCGTGGTTTTAGTATCTCTGTCAGCATTCCCAGCCCCAAACAATCTCTGTGAAGGGAAGGAAAATAAACTTCAACGCAAAAGAACGTTGAATGTCTAGAGCTAAAATAAGCTCACCGATTAGCAATAGCGAGGGTTTACTTAGACAACTTACTGAAAGAAAACTCCCAAGAGTGTCGATGTTTTGTCCGATGTTAACAAGAAGGGGGAATTCTGGCCTGTCAGGATTGCACATAAGATACTTCTAGAAAGTGAACACCCTGAATGAGGTTTAAATTGAAATGAAACTGTGTTTTATTTTTCATCTTCTAAGCCTTTGCACGGGGGACAGTGGGGTTAGTATTATCCTTTTTTGTTGTTGTTTTGTTTGTTTTGGCTAAATATAGAAGAACAGCTCTCTTTTGCTCGTAAATTCTGTTCCATAATTATTATAATTTTATAGCACAAATAAGATTAGAAAGACTGATTTTGTATAGCTTCCTTTGGCTTTCATTTAGCACCGACATACATTTAGTGCGTGGAATGAAGCATTGAGGTTTCATTGCATACGGCATTAGTGCATAATAACGAGGATGGGTGACTTTGGTAGGTCTCATGCTTAGATGGTGCTTTTCTTTCCCTGTTCTCCTCGTGCTTTTAGTTGTTTGGGGTGTAGCATCCAGTGGTCTCCATACCTCAGTGTCCGTGAATGGAAATCAAAGACAAAGCTTAAGATACGAATCTTTATGTTGCCTTTACTCTTAATACAATATCAACCTTATTAGTTAACCAGTTTTTGAAAATCTGAAATTATCTTTTTCTCTTATTAATCGTCTTATTTCACTGATAGTTATAAACAAACTGTTTCTATTTTTGCCAGACAGGCATCATCACATACGAGGTTAAATGTTACTTCCTGGTACTATAACATATATACCTGAATATTAAAACTGATTAGTAGTATTTTCCTAATTTTGTTGACAGTTTAAAGCCTGGGATGTTTCATGCAGCTAATAAATATAAGCAGGTTACTGTTTAAAAAAATCTTTTTTAACGTTTATTTATTTTTGAGACAGAGACAGAGCATGAACGGGGGAGGGTCAGAGAGAGAGGGAGACACAGAATCGGAAACAGGCTCCAGGCTCTGAGCGGTCAGCACAGAGCCCGACGCGGGGCTCGAACTCATGGACCACGAGATCATGACCTGAGCCAAAGTCGGACGCTTAACCGACTGAGCCACCCAGGCGCCCCAGAAGGTTACTGTTTTAAAGAGCGCACCTTACTTACTTAAATAGTGTATAAGTAAGTAGTGTATAAAACATTGAGGAGTATTGGAATATAAACAATGCTGAGGCATATTCCTGGAAGTCATTTGTATGGCTTTGGAAGGGTTAGTAGTAACGATGCTTTAATTGACTTTTTACATGATAGAGTAGGAGGACATGTAGATCTTAAAAAAAAAAAAAAATCTTAGGTTTGGTAGCAATAGGACTAGGATGAAATTGTTTGAATCTTCTTATTTGAAGGGTAAGAACAAGATTGTGCATTAGAAGTGGGTTGGATATTTAAAAATCTTGGTCATAAAAATCATAGTTTACCTTGTTTCGGGTTTTATTAAGAAATGAACCATTACTTAGCTTTATGAGGAGTTTGAGCTGCCTTTATAGTCACAATTCCTCACCAGAGTTCTTGGAAAAATGTTTTCTAAAATCTAAGGACAAACTAGTTATTATATTTTTAATGTTTATTATTTTTAAGAGAGAGAAAGAGAGAGACACACACACACAGTGTGAGCCGGGAAGGGGCAGAGGAGAGAGGGAGACACAGAATCTGAAGCAGGCTCCGGGATCTGAGCTGTCAGCACAGAGCCCGACGCAGGGCTCGAACTCACAAACCGTGAGATCATGACCTGGGCTGATGTCAGACGCTTAACTGAGGGAGCCACCCAGGCATCCCAAGAAAAACTGGTTATTAATATGGAGAATTACTTAATCTTTCTGTTCTCTGAAAGGAAATTTAATAGCTTTCTTCTGATTTTGTTCCTTGTTTTTGTTTTACATTAGAAGGTTTTACTGAGCTTCATTTTGCAGGTAGTTAAAGGAAGTTTGAAGGGAGGGGTCTGTTAGCTACATGTATGCCTGTGAATGTCCTATGCCTCCACTTTGATGAGGAGCAATGCTTTTCCTAAGATTAGTTTCACCATGTTTGATTATTTATTCATTCTACCCTTAACTGATTGTGGTTTGTTAAGTATTTCAAATTTCATTAACTTTTTTTAATGGAAGGTTGTTTTTAATTTGGATCACAGCAGTAAAATCTTTTGACTTAGTTTTCAAAATTGCGTTTAAAGCTTGAATTTTTGTAAATGATTTTATTTGATGGAAAGTGATTGGATATAGCTTATAGAATGAAAAAGAATTTATTCTGTTTTTGCTTATTGCACAGACAGATGGACATAAGCTTTATTTGCATAAAGGAAGCTATGATTTTATTGCATTCCAGAACCGGTTTCTGTTTGTTAGAAATAGTCATTTATACTAAGCCTCATAATTGACTACAGTGTAATTTTAGAATTGTGTTTCACATTCTCAAACCTTAAAATTGTGTTTCACGTTCAAACCTTAAGAATACACTTAAATTTTAGTATCGTTAAAATCTGTTCATGAAATATCTGTCCTGGCCAAAGACCACAAAAGAGGTCTTGGTTGTGCGGTTTCCTCCTCGTTTTCCCCGTACTAACAGAGGTTTTCCTATCTTGGCAGCTGTTTCCTACAAGGCAGTCATCAGTCTCTGATTTCTTCCTTCCCTTTCTTCCCACAAACAAGGGCTCTTTCAAATAGCAGATGACCGAAGACAGACTAATCTTGGATCGCTTTAAGAAAGTGGAAATGTGTTCAAGAGTTGTGCTTGTGGGCAAGCAGCCTGTATGCATGTCATTGAAATGAAAATGCTCATTACAAGCAGAACTTGGACAGCTAGAGTTCTTTTTGCTCAAATCAGGAGCATTCCAGAGGCTGACTTCATTTTACTTGTACTAATTAATGTGTCTCATCCACACATTAAAATCATTCTAATTGCTTGATCAGATCATTGAACAATATGGAGGATATAAGAAATTGTTCCTTGATTCGCCTTTTCAGTGTGACGGGCCATGAAATTTTCTGACTTCTCTTTATACTTTGTATGAAATAGCTTGCAGTTTTAAGGCAGGTACTTTGCCACAGCAGTTGTAAACCACACGTTTACTTTTGGTTTTGTCTTTTGAATAGTCTTTGGGAGTTCTGTGTGAAAAAAGAATAGAGAGATAGCCACTTCTACACAGTTGTGTGCCATGTTTCCCCAGCAGATTAATTTTTGATATGTCATTCTTCTTTTTATATTTTTGGCATTCAGGAGAGGAAGTTTGCTCTTTCCTTTGTTTTTGTCTTATTTCTTTGGACAGACAATCATCTGAAGTGTTCTCAGAACTGGGTAATACCATTTCTGACCCCCTTTGTCATGATACCTAAATGTCTTCAGTAGTTTCATAGAGAGGTAAAAATTGGGCTCTTCTGGGTCATGGAGGGATGTATAGGGAAGCAGTTTTATCTCTGAAATCGTAGGCATGATAAAACAAAATGCTTATTATGGAAATACCTTGCTAATTTCATCTGTGATTTTATGGATCTTTATATTTAAATACTAGATAAGAGCTTCAGATTAATTTTTACATTCTTTTTGTTGTGGCTATTGGTAACGCAAGGTAGTGACTTTGTAGTGTGATAAGTATTCCCAACTATTTAGAATATGACTGCTTTTGCATTGAAGTTATATCATAGTGAACTGATAATAGAATATAGTGAACTGATAGTCAAATATAGTAAACTGCTAATAGAACCACATATGATATGTAAAATGTGTAGCAAATGCAGAGTAGCTTAGATAATGTGAAAGAGAACTCCATTGTTATCTAGGAAAATTTGTTTTCTAAATTTTCTTTATGCTTTAGTGTCAGCATCTAAATTACGTAAGACTTATTTTTTTTATAGATACAACTTCAGAATAAGGGATATTCCCCTTACTACGCTACTCCACTTTTAAAAACTCTTTATCTGCAGCAGATTAAGGGTAGATTGAGAAAATTTGTATGAGTATTACTTAGAAGAAAGTTACAGGAAGTTAATATGAAGAAACTGTTAAGATATCTCTTTAAAAGAATACATTTTGTAATTTTTCCACCCTCAAGGCAAGACCAGGAGACTGGATGTATTTGAGAACTGTCTGCATTCTATGTGTATTGTCAGGCTAGTATTTACTCTGTTTCCTCTTGCTACCCTAGAAAGAAGCGAAATACTTCAGTAGAACCTATTAGCAAATAACCTGGTCTCATGTGATCCTAGGAACTGAGAAATACTGATTAAGTCATGCACCTTAAGTTTTTGTATTCTTTCCAGTTGAAGAACTGGATTCTAAAGGCCAGTCAGAATTAGACTTGGTTCCAGGTTTTATATTATTTACCTCTCTCCCATTTATTTTTTTTTAAATTTTTTTAACGTTTATTTATTTTTGAGACAGAGAGAGACAGAGCATGAACGGGGGAGGGTCAGAGAGAGGGAGACACAGAATCTGAAACAGGCTTCAGGCTCCGAGCTGTCAGCACAGAGCCCGACGTGGGGCTTGAACTCACAGACCGTGAGATCATGACCTGAGCCGAAGTCGGCCGCTCAACCGACTGAGCCACCCAGGCGCCCCTACCTCTCTCCCATTTAAAAAAAAATGTGCGACAACCTTGGAGATAAAATCATCATGGTCTTGAGGTTTTTATTTGGGTCCAGTGGATGGACCAACCTAGTCAAGGATATAGGTTTAATCTTACTAAGATATATTGTGCTATAAAAAATATATATGAAAATCTAAAACGTTAAAATGAAATAGTTAAGAGACTGTTTATTAAACTAGTCCCCGTGTGAATAGCTATAGCAATTTGATACGTGGTGTTTAAGAATGTGGTTCTGGAATGCCATTATTATATAAATTAATGTACACCCATGTGTTAAAAATTGTACATCCTTGTATAGAAAAATAAACTGCTTAATTATATCTTTAATCTGACCCGCAATATAACAGGATAAAATAGTAGATAATATTGCTGTTATCATCAGTAAACAGAAAAACATTTATGTATTGATAACATTTTATTAGAGGCTTATATGCTAAAGCTAGTAATTTGATAAAAAGACTGATATGTGGCAAAGGAGACAGGTGTATTTTTCTAGAAGGACTTCCTAAGCTTTTCGGAGAAAAACGGTCATTAGGGATTTACATAACTATTCTATGAATTCATAGGTCATGGTTATCTATAAATGATTTTTTGAGCTTTGATCATTTTCTTTATGTAAAGCTCAGATATCCAGTATGTAGGAGCAGCTCCCATATTGGATATAGAATCAAAATATATACCATTTATCTTTTTATAATTAGGAGGAGACGGGAGGGAGAGACAGAGAGTTGCTGGCTGTTATTATTTTTGCATTTATTTTTTGTGACGTAGCAGGACCATAAGAGTAAATGATGGATTTGTTTGTTTTTCAGATATGACGATCAATGATGCAGACTGCTGGGTTCGATGAAGCTGGGCATTTATAACTAGATTCATTAAGGAATACAAAGAAAATATTTAAAGGGATCAATAATGGTGTCTTCTGGTTGCAGAATGCGAAGTCTGTGGTTTGTCATTATAATCAGCTTCTTACCGAATACAGAAGGTAAGATGCAATTTAAATTTTATTTTTTAAATCTGGGCGAACTTAATTTAAACTATGCAATCTTCTCTACATAGAAGTGGCTAGAATGAGTTTTATTATTTTAAAAAGTAGCTGTTAAAAAGATTTCCCGAAAGTCAAATTCCTTTTTTTTGTTAGTTGAATTATTTTCATTACACACTGTTGTAGTACAGAAGAACTAGTGCTAGTAGTCTGAATTTATATTTCACTTACATTTGTATAATATTATTGTAAATAATCCTGAGAAAATGAAAGCTTTGCTTTGGTATATACTTTACACTGACTAAACTTATGCCAGTAAAATTGAAAGTATTTTGTGTCAACTTTTTCACTTCATGTTTTGTTTGCTTCTTGAGTAGAGTTACAGTTTAGGTCTAAAAGTCTTAATTGTTTTTTCATATCTTCTGGAATATGCATTTTTTGTAGTGCTTCATTTTGAATTTTATTTATATCTTTTTGAAGATGGACCTGATTTTTAAAGAAGTAAATATATTTTTGAGGCTTAATTAATCAGAACCATCATTTATTAATTACTATATGGATTTCCTGGTATCCATTATTTCTTTAGTCTTACATACTATTTTCATGTGAAAATAACACCCTTTTAGGTGCTTTTTACAGCGCAGGTCAGAAGTTAATATAGAGCTAAGATATGTTAATTTTATAGCTATTTAGTAGTGGTAGTTATGTATTCAGCGTGAAAATAGATTAATCTTGTAAAATCTGTGAAGAGTACAAAATCCCTGAGACATGCATAGGTTTCATTTATCCCAATTAAATATCATTGAAGAAAATATTTTAGAATTTTAAACTTGGTTTATATGCACTTTTAAGGGATTCACTTCATACCTACCAACAAAACGATGGGTGGAGAAAAAGAGGCATGGTGTCAACTAGTAGAAGCTTATTTTTCCAACGTCTTTGTGATGAGCTTCAAAGTGTTAACATTTAATTTTGCTGAAAGAATTTTATTTGAATTACTTGTTCCAAAATTATGTCTCATCATTTTCTTCTTGCCCTCCCAGTCCCCTACGTTCAGTCTGTTGACATAACTTAATAATACAATTCAAATAAATAACAAATTTAGAAATATTTTAAAATAAATTCTATATTCAGAAAGTAGATAATGTTCACTTGGATTTAAGTCACACTCAGAAGTTACAGCAGGGTTAAGATTCTGTTTTTAGGAGATACTGCTCTGTGCATCAGAATTGAAAGATACATCAAATCTTTTTTTTTTTTTTTTTGAAGGATACATCAAATCTAACAGTAAAACGTAATATGTCTGAGTGAATAGTACCGTAATGACAAGCAACAAGCAGAAACTGAGTTTAATAATGTGAATCTCTGGCTTGGATTGTTAGGAAAATCTTGTGTATATAGTCCATAATTTTACATCGTTTTTTTTTTTTCGGGGTGGGGGGGTGCACTAACTGAATTCCTGCTGTTATGTTTGAATGTTTTTATACATTTAAAAAAGATTCCAGGTGTGGACCAATGGCTCATTAGTCCACATAATGAAAATTTTTCCAATCAAGATAGAGACCACTTTGCTGGCACAGTAGCTTAACTCAGCAGGGGGGCTAGCAAAGAGAGACTTTTTCATGAGATACTGCAGTTTTATTTCTAGTGTCACCTATCAGGTCAAGATTCATATCTGCTGTTAAGAGAAATTTCATTTTTGGCGCATCAGGCCAGGGGGTGTTGCTTTTGAAGCAGTTCCCTCCTACGGGTAAAAAGAACTTAGGAGGAGCCCACACTGCTAGCTGTGACAGTACACGCAGTTAATGCACACTGTTAGAGTACTGATCCAGCGTCACATGGTTTTGTCTTAGAAAAGTTTTACATGACATGATAGTCCTTTATTGCCAGAAAGCAGATAATGTTCTGTGAACACCTATAGAGAAACCCAATCAAAGTTAGGTATGAGAACGCAGGAAAGGAGTTATAAATTTAACCATTCAGCCATTAAGTTTCTTCAGAGCCCTTTTCAAATCTTACAGAGATGAGCGCTTTTTGTATTAGTTTCCGGGTTCGTACAGATAAAACTCAGATAGAGTTTCCTAGATGGTTTCTTCCTATCTTTCTCATTCATTGAGTGACTAAATTGAGCCAGGTGCTTAAGATTCTGCAGTGCAGGAGGCACAGTTCAGGCTCTTGAGGAGCTCATGGTATTGTGCAGGGCTGGAAGCCTCAAGTACCTACGGGGGCCTAGGAGGGGAAGTAACCTGAGTGCAGCTGTCCAGTGGAGGTCTGCAGTAGGCAGGAAAACGCTTGCCGGAGGACCCATGATTGCCATTCCAGTATTTAGCCTGCTTTTGCTTGTCTTCTGGCTTTTCAATATAAACCAGACCTGGATTTTAAGCAATAGTACCTAAATAAGATTAAAACAAAACAAGCCTGTGTCTTATATAGGCCTGCCTTTTCAGGGCTTCTATTTTTCCTCCTCTTTACAATAGTGTTTCACCTTAGTATATTATTTTAAAGGCCAAACAATTTTGGATTTATTTTACATCTATATGTATGAGAGGTAAATTTCCACATTTGCAAGGACTCATTTGTTTTATATTCAGACGAACATTATAAATATGTCATGTTTTCTGTACATATTAAAGAGCAAGCAAACCACTAAACACTTTTGTGTTTTAAGTTTTACCATGGTAAAGCCTAATTATATAAAGGTTTAATTGCTAGAATTAGCTTATCTGCCTTTATCTCTGTCTTCTGTCAACTAGTGTTTAAGAATCAGGTCTCACCCATTAAATTTACTTGTTTTTGCGAAATAAGAACAATGCTGTATTTATTCTTAGAGACTCCTCTTCCCTGTGTATTTTTGAAAATTGTTTAGAATTTCCAAATAAAACATGATTATAAAAGATCAGACTTTGAAAATATTCTGTAGGTTTTTCTTAGAATTGATTTTATTCTTAGAGAACTAATCTCAAACCCTTCAAAAACCAGTTTTGTTGAGAAACTGATGTGCTTTGATTCTTTTGGCCAATTTTTATAAGCAGAGTAACCACTGTGGAATCATGTATCAGTAAGTAGGAAAGTAAATTGAATTTTTGTGTCCTAGAGAATTAAATTATGCTATATAATGGAGCCCTGGCAAGCCTAAGTCAGACATGTGAAGGCTTGCTCAAGTGACAAGTTACAAATAATGGCAGTTCTTCAGCAAAGTCAGTAAAATGGATTTCAGGGTGAATTCTTTATGCAGTGAGTATTTAATTAGATTTCATTAGTCAAAATTTTAGTTAATTAGTTTAAATTTCATTGTTGTTTATCCATATTTCAAGAAAATTATGCCTGGGAAAATGCTAGATATGCAAGATATAACTTCACCTATTCATTGACATGTATCGAGAAAATTTAAGAATACTGCTGTAGAAATAGCGTCTTACCAGTTTTAATTGTACTTTTAATTCTCTAAGCATATTTTACAATGACTTTTGTATTAGTGATACCTTACTAAAAATGATGTTTGGCTGTAGGGTCGTTTTGCTTAGTTGAGTGGCAGAAAAAAGTAGATCCAGGGGTTAAATATGAAATAAAAACTATTTTGGGCATGTATGTATTTCCTTCGGACTGTTCCATAATTTGGAAGGAATAATTGCTTTTATCCCAAGGTTAAACTTAAGAAAGATGAAAATAATTCAGGCCTTTATTCATTCATTCTTTTATTTACATACACATATATGAAAAATGTATAAAATTTATATTCATACACACACTGTGTCAGCATCACAAGGGCAATAATCATTTTTGTTTGTTTATTTCATCAATGTGCCCAAGTGCCTAGAACAATGCCTGGTTTATAATAGGTACTCATTTTATATCCATTACATAAATAACGGAAATCTTTACAGAGAGTCATAGTCTTAATAGAGAGAGGATAATAAACTGTTGTAATAACAGAGTGGTAAGTGCCATGATGATGATATTCACAGAAGCATTGGGATGAAGGGTAGGTGGATGAGTGGATATATACCAGGAAGGGCTTCTAGCTGTAAGTGAGGATGCTTGAGCTGACTCAGTATGAATTGAATAAGCTATGTCAAGACAGTGGTGAGCGTGGTGGTGGAGAAAAAAATCAATGGAGAACAGTATGGTGTGGAATAAAGTATAATAGTGGTTCTTAGGAACATCAGAATCACCTAGAAGGTCTGAAGTGGGGCCCAAACATTGCATTTCTGACAACTTTCAGGGACGATGCTGATGTTGCTTAGTATCACTTAACCATTGTCATATTGTCTTTGTGTGGGTGGTTGAGGTGAGGTGTAGGGGTGCATGGGTGTGGATATGAAGTCGCTTTTTTAAAAGTTTTTGAAAAGAAATTATGAATTCACTGTGATTCAGAAGCAGTAACCAGTTGATTACTGGGAGTTACTATTTAATCTTCTCATATGGCTTTTTATTCGTGTGATCAAGCTCCTTGGGCATAATTTAGGCTCTAAAAAGGGATTTTTTCTCTCTCTCTCTCTCTCTCTCTCTCTCTCTCTCTTTCTCGACAGTATATTGAGAAGGAAAAAAAATGGAAAAATTGGCTCCAGATTGTAAAAAACAGAACATATTTTCTGTTAAGAGTAAATGTTACATTTTCAGAGCTCCTAAACCCTTGCTTCAATTTATCTCTTCTCATTGTGATAACCTTGTTCTTTTTCTTGTTGGGAATAACTACATGGCCATTGCTATGAAAATGCTGAATTAACTTACTGTAGGGACTTTGGATTTCCCAGTCTAGCAAAATTGACTACTTTTGTTCACTTCAGGATATTTTTGATTAGTTGAAAGCTAGGAGGTAAATTTTCAGCCAGGTATGTGGAGATTTGGCCGTATGACTCCTATTAAACTTAATGGGAGTGAGAACTCCCATTAAATTAATAGGAATTGTACAGCATATCTGTGTTGGCTGCATTTCAAATGTAACCTTAGTTTTTAAATTCACAAGTTATGTAAATTAACAGTGGTTTAAAACAATGCATTGTTTTTTAATAATGATTTTTTATTTATATGTTTAGTGCAGGTCAATGTGATTTTACTCCTTGAAAAAGTACCTAACTATATTGCTCTTAAGATACTTTATTGTATTATATGAGTGTAAGGTAATCTGACTGCAGCAGCTTTCTTCTGCATAGGTAGTGATGTAATTCTGTTTTTAAAATATTAATACCATTTACAAATTATATAATACTGCCTCTTATTTTCTAAAAACCAAATGCCTTATAGTGTTACTACCAGGATTCAAGAACAAGGTATATTTGTTCAGGATATGACTCAAAATTGAAAAAATAAGACTAAAATTAATATGAGGAACTGGCATCTTTAGTAAAGTTAGTTTAGAATATACTTTTGTCATCTTTTGTATCAATATTCAGTGTCAACATATGCCATCTTTCATATATTAAAGGTTAAATTCCAGTGCTTGGTTGTTGAGACTTTTTTCCTACTTTTCTTCCCACTCTCTACCCTATTTCATTCTCTTTTGCTTCTTCAGTGTCAGAAAAGGTTTGTTGATTCACAGTCTATGTTGATGCACTCCTAGTTCTGTTGCTGGTAGAAAAGTGTTATAAATCAGTATGTCTCACACAATAGCCACCCGATAGACCTCAATAACATTGTATTGCTTGGCTGTTTAATTTTTACAAGCCTCTGTTTTCTGACAGAAAAGACTGTATCCAATACTAAGTAAGTAAATCTGTCGTTATGAAATAATACTTTGCTAAAAGAGGTTATGAACTTGTCTATACTAGAGTAAATATTTGAAATATTGATTTTATATCCATAGTAGGCATTTGTCACAGTTACTGTTATAGTTCTGAAAGAATCAACAGCGTCATTAAAAGTAGCTTAATGAAAATCACAGGAAACATGGAAAGCATCTTAATTTCGCCAAACAATAATTGTGTTAATTACTTCTTACTGAGTAATTTCAGTTTTGATGAATCTTTTGCTTCATTTTTTGAATTAATATACCTTTTCGCTTTTTTATATGCTGTATGTTTAGTTTGTGGTACTAGAGAATACGATGATACAAATGATTGAGCACTTCTGAGTATTAATGTAGAACTGGTATGTCTCCAAGAACCGATTTATCTGCCACATTACTAAGGGAATGTTTTACTGAAACATATGCTTGGTACCCTATGGTACTCTTTATTTTCTTTTCACCTCCTGCATGACAGAGAATGACATATGACAGCCGTGCGGTCTACATGTATTAGACATCAATGTGGATTAGTGAATATCTCATGACATCTTTCAACCCTATTCTTGAACTCCTTTTGTCAACTTGACAGAAGTGATTCCAGGAGAATACCTAGCCCCGGCCCTGGGATCTCTTGGCTAAAATGTAAGACTGAGAAGGGGATTCCATATCAGAGCTTCAGGAAGCAAAAACAACATTTATAATCCCTTCTTATCAGCATGGGACTCTACTGAGTTTGACTTTTATGTCTGCCATTATTCTTGCTTGGAGGGCTTTTCTTTTCTTAAAAGTACTTCCCCCTTCCCCCCGCCTTCTGATTTTGAATGTAATATGTTCTCATGAGAAGAGATAAAAAAATTAGGAAGTTGAATAAGCATTTAAAATTGCTCATAATTCTAGGACCGTGATACTACCACAGCACACTTCTTTTTTGTTTTATTTCCCAACACTCTTGATATGGATAAAACAAAATTATGATCTATGAAACAAAATTAGGTTCTTCACGTCCATATGCTTTTCTATTCTGGTTTTTCATTTATATTATCATAACCTGTATTACCATGTCATTATATGTTTAGGTAATGGATTCTAACACCAGCATGGTAATTTATTATTTATATGTCAAAAATGACTTAATCCCCTGTCTCTACTTACTGGCTATGTGAACTTAATTTGTTTCAAGTATAAGTATAGTAAATATCTAAATCTTTTCTTTCATATTTGGTTATTTCCTGAGACTAGAATTTTAGAATTTTGATTATTACATCAGGCATGTGGACATCTTCAAAACTGGTTTTGGATGATGTGAAATGTTTTGTATGTTGGTGCAGTTTTTCTTATTCTTCAAACTCTATGATAATATCCCTTTGTCGTTTTTGTTATAAAAAACAATTGCTTGCCTTATAATTCATTTCGTTCTGGTTAATTTTTAATGAAAATTTTAAATAGATATTTATAAAATAATCACAAATTTAACAGTTATCAATATTTTACTTCATTTGCTTTTCTTTTTCTTCTTTTCTTACTTTTTGATGCATATTTATTTTCTTTTGTGAGATCTTCCATTATTTTTATGCTTAAAACTCCATTTCTTGATATTGGTTAAGTATTTATTCACTTGGCATTTCTCTGTAACTCCGTGTTTTTACTTAAATTTTTATTTAAATTTTTAATCCATTAGGAGTTGACTTTGTTATTAGTTGAGAGTTCTCAATTAATTTAAGTGAACTAATATTAAGTCATTTGGTGTGAATCAATTTAACTAACAAAGTAGATAAAATCAGGACATACCCATATAAAAGCATAATGGACACTAAGTTCAAAAAGAAAAAGAAATGAACACAACTTATTTCTACACAGATTGAACTATGATTAAGTGTCATTATTCTGATTCCAGTAATAGTTCTCTTATCTGCTTATTTTTTTTGCACCTAGTCTATTTAATAAATTATATTTTTAAGGGATAACAATTTTGTGAGAGATGAGTAAAAAAACATGACAGCAGCAATTAAAATACCCATAGTAAAAATAAAGTTTGAATTTTAGGAATTGTAGAGTGTCAAGAAACGCAAGAAGTTTTCTGGAAAAAATAGAGGGATTCAAGGGTAGCAGAGTTTTGTTTTGCGTATAGGTTTAATCTAAAAGAGATTAAGTAAAATTCTCATTTATTTTGCTGGGTATTTATAGAATGCTTCTTACTACTGTTTTGTAGCTATCTCTGTGTGTGTGTGTGTGTGTGTGTGTGTGTGTGTGTGTGTGTGTGTGCGCGCGCGCGCGTGTGGTGTGTGTGTGTGTGTGTTAATCATTAGTTCTCTCTCCCCTTCCTGATTCTTCTTTTTTTTCTTTGTAGTATTAAAATCTAAACCAGGTGGTAGATACATCTAATATTTAGCTTTTGATTAGAGGCAATATAATAAGTTTATAAGAAAGAGTCAGGGCTTCATAACTTAGACACAATAAAAAGGATGGCTGGGGTTGTTGCTGGTGGTAGTGGGGAGAGAGCAATCTTGGATTTTAAGAGAATTGTTTAAGGAAAGCACTTTTTATGATTTTCTTTTTTTTGTGGTTTTAAGTAGATATGTTGGATGTCTGAGTTTGTTTCCAGGCAGAAATGGGATCCAGTACAAGGACAGGAATGCTTATCTAGGAAAGGAGAGTGTGCAGTATGATCAGGTAGAGGATGAGTCAGGAAGAGATGTGTACAGGAAAGGAAGAAATTTAAGGCAGTCGTGCTGGATGTTTTTAATCTTGTTTATGTAGAGCAGTGCCCCCTCAATTTAATGCACAGGTAAATCACTTGGAGATCTTGTTAAAATGTAGATTCTGACTCAGTAATCTGGGATAGGCCTCAAGAGTCTGCATTTCTAATAAACTCCCAGGTGATGCTGAGGTTGCTGGCCTGTGAGAGGACATCTGAATCAAGGAGTTTTGGTTATTAAAATGTTTAGTCTAGAAAATCAGATTTTTCATGACTGTGATTTTCTACCCGTGCAAAAGGGTTTGTTTCTAACCTTAACAGCACAGTTGAAATACAGAAAAACATCAATTTCAGTTTTATAACTTATTTTATTTAAAAAAGGAACTGAGCTATCTTGAAACTTTACTGAACATTTTTATATTTGGTTATGCTTCTAATCCAATTTTATATGCTTTCGATTGACCTTTTATCTGATGATTTGTTTTGAAAAATCCCTGAGCAACAGTGCAGCCTGACCCTTTCTCCCTAATATTTCCTTCTGTTCCCCACTGATCTGTCCTACTTTCATTCTGTGTTATATGGAAACATTATTTTTAATAGCATTTTACTACAATATTACTTTACTACTTAAAGTAATATTATAAGATCATGTAAGGCCAAGTTGTATATTTTCTTAACCCATTTAAAAAAGTTTATATTTTCCTAATTTTTCAAAGTCCACATATTTAGAAAAACTAAGAGTTGTAATTTTCACTTTACCGTTAATACCCTGACGTGTTAGCCTCCTGAGAGAGTAGAGGACAAGAGTACTGGAATGTACACTGGTTATCAAAAACAGCTTAAAGATGTTTTATCTGCTTAAGGTTATTTAATGATTTTTCTACTTTGTAGCATTATGCATAATCAAAGATTTTATTTATTTTTAGTAGTGGACATAATCTGCTTTTACTTTTCCTGTCAGAGATAAAGATAGATTACTGATGTGATTTATTTTAGATTTATGATAATACAGATCACAAATCACATTTATTTCTACATGAAATTTATTAGATTCTTCAGCATTTTAAAGCTGGATAGAAAGTAAGTAAATAGCAAATTTTAAACAAAGAGTTTTCTGTAGGTATCTTAGAGGTCAAAGTATTTTTGTTTTTAGTTTTTGGTAGAATTGAAGAACTATAGACTTAGAAGCACAACTGGAGGTTAGTAGTTATAGAAGTTTTTCAGTTTACAGCTGGAGAAACTAAGAAAGTCTGCAGAGATCATCCCTTTGCCAAGGTCTACTTCCTGCCAGTCCATTTTTCTTTCTGTAGAACTTGATATATAGCTTCAGATCATTGGTGTATTTTCCTGCCTCATGAGGCTGTCACTCAACAATATTTAAGATATACTTTAAAATATATTGCTTAACATTGTTTAACTTAAATGGTGCTGACTGAAAAAAATAATGTATTTCAGCTTTTTTTACATTACCATTGCAGATTAAAAACAGTATTAAGTCATGCTAACTCTGCAACTTTCCGGTGATCTTCAGAAGTCACACACCTACAGGCCTCTATTTTTTTTAAAAATCACAGTTTCTCTTGGGAAGTACAAACTGTTGCTAAGAATGATTTACTGCCACAACACTGAAAAACTGAAATATTACAAGAATAATTTTAACTTTTACTATATTTAGTTTATCAGTTCACACTGATTAGCAGTCACCATTGAAAGAGTTGAAAGGATGCCTTCAGAATTCCTCCTGCAGGTATGGGGTTTAGACATTATCTTTTCTCTTTTGTTTGCTTATAACAGGAAGCTTATTTAATCCATTGCTTTGTTTCAGAGTTTAGGCAAATAGAGACTATCCTTGTTAGCTTTCAAAAGCTCTTACTTTTCCTGCATTAATGGCACTCAGGGTACATTCTGTGATCCCTCTTTATTTACCAGAAAGCTTGTCTTTGAGAGCTGTCACTCCATTCTTTCAACTGTGCTGTTAATTGACTGATAGCGAAAATTGTGTGGAAAACCTTTAGTGACAAAGATTGGATATAGGTGTTACTCTAGTCTACAGGCTGGTGAATCTTTGCTTCTTGATCCCATTTCTATTTGTACTAAAATACTAAATATAGACTGGAAGAACAAAGTACATTTAAAAGCATTCAGAAATGTTAAGCAACAATAAAACTCCGTAACCATTTAAATGACAGCAGCTGACTATTTGAATTAACTTTGTGTTTGGCTTAATTTGGGGCCCTAATTATTCCTAACTTACGTGAGTAGATTTCAATTATAGTATCCTGCAGGGATTTGTAGCTAAGGCAACTAAAAGAATCATTTTACATAAAGTACTTTTGTTCAACTGATTAGTCAAGTTAAAACGTAATGATGTAAAATTGAAACCCTTCCGACAAGGTCCAAACAAATGTTTCTAGTAGTTTTGCTAAAAAACGAAGAAAAAAAAAGATTGAACTGAGTTTAATTTTAAACAATATTTTGGTCTTTGGGAAGATTTACTTCATTGTAATGCTGATAAATATATAAATATGTCTTAAGATCATATGTGTTAGTAAAACATGAAAGATAAATTTGTCACAGTAGAAACAAACCTTCATAAGCAATGTCTGTTTATTTTATAATTCTTTATGTATGATTTTTGACATCTTCAAATACATAGCTTTAGAAGAGAAATATAAATAAATAATTTGAATGACTAGCTCTTCTGTGTTTTGGAATGCATTTCAGTTGAACACAGATCAGATACTCAATTATTGATTTGAAATGTGATATACCAGTAAGCACCAGGACATGCAATATGGTTGACACTGTGCTACAGTGAATAGACAACTCAGTATTTAACTCACAGTTCCTTTCTCCCCGCTGTCAGTCTTTCTCCCCGCTATCAGAGCCCACCGTAATTTTGAACACCTTTACCAACGTAAACTTAAGTTATGATTGTTTGTGATGGATGCTACTTTGGTTCCTTACTAATCTATGTGCTGGAGAGAAGTATAAAAAAAGCACTTGCTGGGACACCTGGGTGGCTAAGTCAGTTAATTGTCCGACTCTTGAATCTTGCAAGGGAATCGACTGCGAGTCACAATCTCACAGTTCTCCGATGAGTCCCACATCAGGCTCCGTGCTGAGCGTAGAGCCTACTTAAGGATCTCTTTCTCTCTCCCCCCTACCCCCTCTCGCTCTCTCTCAAAAAAAAAAAAAAAAAAAAGCACTTGCTGGCATCAATAGACCACTTTGAGGCTTAACCATAACATTTCCCTAGAGTCTTATAGCTGTTTAATATTAGTCTAATACAGTTAATGAAGTTAAAAGCCAGCAGCTCTGTTCTCTCTTGTTAACAACTTTGTGGTCCTCTTTGTCGTCTTCCTCTCTCCTACCCCTTTTTACCCCTTCTTTCAGTTTTTGAACATGTATTGTATGTTAGTCATTGTCTTTACATACTTATATATGCATTATTTCCTTTAATCATGTCAGTTCTGTGACCAGTTTGTCACTGAGTAAAACTCAGTCTGAAAGGCGTAACATATAAAATTCAAGGACCTGAACTTTGACTTCAGAGTGCTCTGACTGCTCCAGCCAAGCTATGTTAACAAGTGTTTCTTGAGAACAATGCCAAGAAATCCATGCTTCCACCTGTTCAGTGCCTATTTGTTCTTTAGGATACATTTCAAAAGTTCGTACCTTTAGGATGTTTTTTTCTCATATAAACAGGAATCCTTTGAATTTGTATAGCAGCACAGTCCAGGAGGGTCAGTTACCAGCCACAGGTGGTTATTGAGCACTTGAACTATGGCTAATGAGACTGAACACATACATTTTTATTTTATTTTATATTAATTGTTTTAAATTTAAGTAGCCACAAGTGGCTAGAGCAATTCATAGGTATTTTAGTTTTCTTTTTTCACTTAGGGTTTTTTTTTGGGGGGGGGGCAGGGAGTCATTTCCTATACCTCTTTTATATGTTTTAGTAAATTCTTTGAGGTCAGGGAAAGTGTTTTGCTTTTTTCTATATTTTTTCATAGTGCTATGGTGCTTAGAAAAATATTTGAACTAGTTGAGGAATGCATTTAATGTGTGTTAGCGCCAAAGCAGTGTTTTAAATATATATTCACGGTACAGCAGTTTCACTAACTGTCACCCAAAAAACAGTGTGATGAGTTTGTGAATATCGAAAACAAATACAGTATAGGTGTATGCATAGAATGTAGCATGCAGGAATGGAGTCTTTGGGATTAACAGCTGAGTTTAAGTATACTTTCAAATTTAATGGTAGCAAACCCTAGTTGCTGACTGACTGCAGCCTTAGTTCTTCTGTGATTTTGATAGTTCTTTAAATGATCTGGATGGTAATAACCTACATCTGAGTTAGCTAATTGTTGATTTCTGTTCCCTAATAGAGCTTCTTTCTTGAAATCCAATGATAAACCTAGCCGATACTGCCATTTGCTTTCTATAGTTTGAGAAAATGCTTTGGAGGATAAGTAATTATGAAGGCATCAGCTTAAAATGATGAGTAATGACTATCTCTATAGTCATTTAGGAAATCTTATGATCTTGGCTCATGAATTTCTTCTTTTAGTAACTAGAAAATTATTTAATTTTAGTGTAGCTATAAGAAGAAGGGAATTTTATTATTATAATAGATAATGGTGTTTAATTATGACATTTTACATAGACTTACAGATCACACTTGAAAATTATTACTTTTTTGGTTAATATGTTCTTAATTATTATTAAAGAGTTTATGGCTTATAATATTACAGTTGATGGCTCTCCTGGGGGAGGCTTCATAAAATGCCTTTTAATTATATATGTGTATATGTTTATATGTACATGTATATTTATGTATGTGTGTATGTATATGTTTATGTGGACGTATATGTGTGCATATGTATACTGGCATTCAAATTTCTTTAATTTTTCTGTTTTATTGAAAAATAATTGATGTATATTACTTACAAGTTTTAGGTATACAGCTTGGTGGTTTGATTTACATATACTATGAAATGATTATCACAGTAGGTTCAACTAACACGCGTCTTTTCATATAGATGCAGTAAAAAGAAAAAAGAAAAAAAAAATTTTTCTTGCAATGAGAGCTCTCAGAATTTACTCTTAGCAACTTCCCTGTATATCATACAACAGTGTTAGCTATAGTGTTGTACATTACCAAAATGTCTTATTGTCTCTTTATTTAAATAGCGTTTGCAAATGGATGTCTGATTTAACATGCTGTCTGTGTCTATCCCCTATTCCTGTCTCTCTCATGTAGAAAAATGACAAATTGTCTATTAGTAGAAGTTGAGGTAAATGCATAGTGCAACTGGAGAAAATATTTTTTATATTCATTACTTTTAAAGAAGAAAGCATTTCACTTAGAATGGTGAGTTAAAAAATAATATATTCTGGACTTCTATTAAGTACTCTCTAATTAAAAGGTTTGCTCAGGAAACTTAAATTTTCATTGACACGCTCAGCATTGATTTGAGGTTTCTGAAGTGCTAGTTTCTGAGCCTCACATCTAATAGCTTATTACCACCTCTTGTTTTATAACAATAATGGTGCTTCTCAGATTGAAGCATTATTTTATCAACTTAATTTCTGAATGATTTATATTTATTTTAACAAGTCTCAGTCAGCTCATTCTTAAAATGAATGTTTGGCGTCACTGAAAATAATTGAAAAGAATGCGTTGCCATTTCATACGGCAAATATAAGAATAGAATTCCAGAAATGCTTGAGCTGTGGCTGCGTTATTAGAACAAATGAATAATCCTCCAGGTGGCTACCTGGAAGGAGAGGGTATAGTTTATGATGGGGAGAGATATTTTGGAATATAATCTGATATACATGTGGGGAAAAATAGCTAACTTTGTAAGTGTAGTTCATGTATTTGTCACTTAAATATGAAGGGATAAGAAAATAGTCTAAAATTCATAATTTCCTGGATATAGCATTTGGCTTAATTATATAGTAGTTTTTCAAATTATGATCATATGAAAATATCTGAAAATAAACCTGCATGGAGTTAGGTTCAGATTTCTCTGTATTTTTTATTTAGCATTTGCAAATGAATATTCGATATACCATGCTGTCTCTGTGTGTCTGTCTCTTTTTCTTGCTTGCTTTTGTTCTCTTTATGTCAATTTAGAAGAAAAAATTAGTAAATTTTGTATTTGGTGGATTACATATTTCATATTTTTGGCAGCTGAGGAGTACTGCACAATATAAATTAAGATACACAGTGAATTTTCACAACTTCATTAAACTATTTTTCTTACCTATGCTTAAGGACATTTTATTGGTATTTATTCTGCATGAAGCTCTGATACTTAAAATTTACTCTATAAATTTGGTGTACTACTTGAAAAAAGTACCCAACTGTCAGTCCATTCCAAGAGTGAAGAAGGCAGATCCAGCTGGTCCAGAGGAGAGAAGGTCTAGTTGGTGCATAAAAAATTCATGTCAGCATTTCGACACTGCATTCTTTTGGGGTATCTGTTATCACTGAATAGGAAACTGTTTCAAATTGACAGGCAGACAGAATGTTGTGCTGAATGTGTAAATTGGAATTATCACATCTAGCAGTTCCCTTCACCAGGTGCCGGCTTGGAGCTCCGTTCTGCGCTAATGTCGAGAGAGTGCCAGGAATAGTTCTATTTGCTAATTATCCCTCATCTTTTCCAATGTCTAGTTTTTTTAGTAAACAGCTTGCCCAGGTGTTTTCAGGAATGCCGAGCAGGACAATGCAAAACTGCAGGTGCTTATGTGGCAAGAAGATGCCATACAGAACACTGAAAACATCTATACCCATCTGTGTAAAAAGGATTATTGCTTTCAAGGGTTTTATTCTCTAATGTACTGAAAACAATAGTTGTCAGTATTTTGTTGGCCCTGAGATACTGTGAGAGCAAAAATGTGGGGGTTAGTGTTTTTAAGAACGCTAGAACATTTAATTAGGCTTTACTTTGAGTCTTTTAAGAAAATTTTATGATCTGCAACCTGTGTGGATACACAGTGAGGTTTTCAAAGATTGTAAACCATGAGGGCAAATGTAATATTAAACAAGGAATATTAAAGATGAGTTTTTTGTTTCTTTAGGCTTTTTGATCTTAGTTTACTACTACATGATGTCATTGTGGGTTTTTTTCTCTTTTTTTCAGAAAATTCTTGTGCAGTATAGTAGTATGATGTTTAAAACCAAAGTTTAGAATTTTTTATGCTTTATGAATTTATATCACAAGTTATTTAAGTACTGCTCAAATTAATGTGTGCTTGAAGCATTTATAATAGTGTTACTTTTTTTGAAATTTAACAATTTGAATCACAAAATTATCCTTAATTAGTTCTGTTAATTGTGTTTTCTTGGCAGTCATAAACATTCTTCTAAAAGAGTTTGTTATCTGTCTTTTGCCTATCCGGTGGGCATTGAATTTTCTTAATAAATTTTGCATTGGAGATTGCTTTTTTATTTTCTTCTTTTCTAATCATTTCTCATTATGGTAAAATAATGAAGTGCTAAATACTCTAAGTATGAAGATTTTGTGAAGTTTCCTCTAGTTTGCCTAGGACTGTGAAAGTTGTGGCATTTTGACAGCCGGGCACATTGCAGTGATACTGCTGAACACTTCACAGGATTTCTCTTGTCAGCTTTGATTTAGGATTAGACATTATTGTCTTTTGTATTGACTTGGTTTCTGTTTCCTTTCATCGACATGTCCTGTAGTGAAAATACATTCATACCAGAGTTTCCCATGGGAGTGAGAAAGGGTGTATATATATATATATATATATAGAGAGAGAGAGAGAGAGAGGGGCAGCAAGTTTTGGTGTGAAGTCCATTGGTTCAGATTCTGACTCTTACTTACCAGCTATGTGAATTTGTGCAAATTATTTAACTTGAGCCTGCATTTTCTTATTTTTATAAAATTGGGAAAATCCCTACTTTTCAGACTGTTGACGCTTAGAAATGAGATGTTAAAAAAATCATTTATTTGTCAGTAATTATTGAACACCTGGCAAGTGCTAGGACTGTGCTGTGTGCTAGGCATGGCTTTTGCCTTTAATGGACTGAACAATAATTATAGTACGTTACAACATCTATGAGGGAACTAGAGAGAGGTGCACAGGGAGCACACCCAGCTGAAACTGAGTATGTTAAGAAACATTTTCTGGCAGAGATACTTGAATGAGTAAGAACTGGGCAGCTCAAGAAGAACGAGGCATTCCAGGAGAGGGACTAGAATGTAAGATCATTGTCGCTAAAAACTGTAGGGAACTGTGGGTGGTCAGTGCATGTGCAAGGTGGGGGGAGGGTGGTATAGGACAGGTCCTATAAAAGAGTTTAGGATTCTGTCATGTTGGTATCAGGATAATTACTGAATAATTTCAAAGGTGATTATAGATTTTTATTCTAGAAGTATTTATTTGGGTTAGATGGGGCTCACTATTGAAAGCAGAGAAAGAAAATGTTGAACCAGTTCCTGTGGGCCAGGCAGTTAACATAGACAAGGGAAGCATGCAGAGTATAAAGAAATAAAACAAAACTAGAAAAATGCATGCTTGTCTAAAGTGGACAGATGTTACTTAGCTCCAGGTGATTATTTTGTCATTTTTTTATGTTTTGTCAATGTGAAGATGTTGTCAGTTGATCTGATTATGTTTTCCCCAATAGAAGTCAGAAATTGATTTTTTTTTAAGATTTCATTTTTTTAAGCAATCTCTGTACCCAACCTGGGGCTCGAACCTGTGACCCTGCTATCAAAATTCGCAGCTATTCTGGCTAAGCCATCCAGGCACCCCAGAAATTGATTTTGAATGATGTATCTCCACAGTGTGAAACATTGGAAACTAATTCAAAACACAAATTCAAACACGGTGGGGGGGGGGGGTGGCAAATGGAATATACCTGTGAGTAGGGATCATCCTGTTACCTGCCCTTTATACCTTCTTTCTTAACTAGGACATTTAGGGCAGTCTAGGTGAGAAAGAATGAGAGACTGGGAAAAAATTGCAGTGAGATACGATAAAAAGGTGAACTGATGGTGATTTATTCAGGTTTATTGGTGGTAAGGAAGTGGCACTAATGGATGTTTGGGCATAAAATAAACTGGACTCTCCCAGAGATTCAGGGGGATTCATCCTGCCTGGTTTGCCCTGTGGAGGTTGAAAGAGGCAAGGAAACTGGTCATATCCAGCACAGATCCAAGATGTCTGGAGCAGCAGGGGTGTGGGGGACTCTGTTTACATGTCCTGGGTTCCCTTTGCATCTGTTTGCTGTGCTCCCAGATCTCAGGATACTCACTGGCTTTTTTCCCCTCTGTACTCTTTTCCTGATCTTTCTTCCCTTTGCATTGATTGCCCACGGTTTCTTCCCCCTCACAGTTTGATCTAAGGATGACTTTAGCGTACTCCACCCAGCCTTGTTCTACCTTGACAGCTTCAGCTCTTTGTCTTAATTCTGGAATTGCCCAAGTTTCCTAATTCAGATTCCTGAGACAGAGAGAAACTCATGGACCTCATTCCTTTTGTACCAAGTCAGATCATGCATTGCTGTCGGGATTGCAGACTGCCCCTGCGTTGAGGAACCAAGTCTTTTTCAATCAGCTGTGTCTGGTTGCTGGTAGGATCTCATAGTCGGCTTGGCTTTGCCTTCTCAGCAGTGCATATAAGCAGAGCATTTTTAGTTAGAATGAACTGAGTGCCTGCAGAAATGGCAGCTAATATTCAGATGTAGTGAGTGATGAATGTGGGGAGTCACAGTGGATCATGAATTCACTAAGATGAGAAAATATAAAAAGAAAAGTGGATTTGATTGGTAATTTGTGTGGTCAGTTTAATGAAGTTTCTACCATTAAAAACATAACAATAGTAAGCTCAGACTTAGATAAATGTGCAAGTGGGGCATACATACAGAATTAAAAATATATTATTAGAGCTTTAATATTTCATGATTTATAATAAGCATATAATATGAAGCTTGCCTTAATCATTAAATAGTAAATATGAGTAAAGTTTGGAAAACGTTTATTGTAGGTGTACAGAAACAGCTAGTTTTTAATTTCTCTAATTTGTACTTTTCATTTAAACCTAAAACAATGGCTGCCCTTTGGATCCTACTAGATATCAAACACTGTACGAGATTCTTTCTCTTCATTGTCCTGGATAATGCTATGAATGGCTGTATGAGGTTTGTATTATTTTCTCAATTTTGTACCTGAGGAAACTTATGCACAGATAGGTGAGTTAGGCAGCATCAAATCAACAATAAATGCAGAGTTGAGATTAATTTGTCCACAGGACTGTCTGACACGACATTCTTTATGATTTTTAATTTGTATAATAATGAAAATCCACTTGCATTTTCAGTTTTGGAATGTTTCTAGATGCATATAGTGTGGTGTCTATGATTTAGCTATTCGTAATTTCAGCAATGCCTATGTGTAAAAAGGAAATGACTTTTGAAAGGTTCATTGATGTACGTGCACTCTTCACATTCAGGCTAGGTCTGTTTGATGCCAGACAGCCTATTGAGAAAGTGGGAGATGTAGGCATTCAACATATGCTTTTTGTCTCTGGTGCCAGACATCGTACTTAGCTTCATTTTTTAACTGCGTTGACTACATATTTTGGCATTGTGTCGACACATCAGTGGAAAAGCCTCTATCAGCCCACAGATGGTTCCTTTTGGTGGCAGTTCTCTCGAATTCACTATCCATTGACAGCTTCTATGCAGAGAGGGTTCTGTTCCTAATCAATACATACACAGTTGAAAGATTATATTGTGATTTGAATGTGCCACTATATTTTAAATTTGTGGGATCTTGGTATATAACAGTATTTAAATAAGTAATTGAGTAAGTGAATGCAATTTTTAAAACCCATTTTGTGACCTTTTAGAGAGAGTATTTTAGGCTGTATACCATCGATACAACCATCACCTCTTAGAATTATTATTTTTGTTCTTATGTAGCAATTAATCTTCACTCTCAGTACTGTCATTTAAATCTCTCTTATTATATTGATATTTTGAGAAGTGGCCTTTAAAAACGTATGGGAATGGTGAAACATTTTATCTCAAATTGGAAATTAAAATTGGTGGTTAGTTTGCAATAGGGAAATAAGGAAACATAATTGAGCCATTGAGCTAACGGTACTCTATGCCTTGACTCTGTTTATTCAGACATTTGTTATTTCATTCAGCAAATGATGTATTTATTGAGTTTTTACTATGTGCAGCTTTTTCTGTGTGTGTGTGATGTGAAGAACTGAAACCAAGAAGAATGAACATCATTTTACCAATACCCATAAACTTTCTCTTAAGGCGAGAACAAATGTTATTATGAAAATGTTTAGAGCTAAGACTTAATACCATATATTCCTAATCTTTGCTGTCTTTTGAAGCATGACATGTTCTCACATTTTTAGAGATTCAGCTTGAATTAGAGCAGGGTCAGTATTTTAGTTAGCATTCTTATTTCTTATACTATAAGAATTGGGGATGATTACTTAGATTGGGTGTTGGCCCCCTTTAAAAATGATAGCAAATGTACAAAGACCTGAAGAAAAATCATTTACAGAACTTAAAAAGCACATGAAATGAACTGTAGACACATTTAACATCCTCCCTCTCCCATGTAATAGAGAGTAAGCATGCTGTTTGTTAGAGTGCTTACTTTCTATTGGATATGGCTTATTTTCAGCTTGCTATGTAGTTTTTATTTTAACGTGCCATGGGGTTTATAGTCATAATGTGCATCATCATTCATTTTTCCAACATTGGAAAATGTTGATTGAATAGTTTTGCTGTGCACACCTCTATGAAGTTAATTGTGCAGAATTCAAGTAACTATGAACATTCAGATTTTAATAATAATTATGTGGGAAGGATTGAGAAGATACAACCAATAAAAGTTGAAAATAACACAGTTTAAGACAGGAAGTAAATTATAACGACTGAGTTTTACAGTATTTTAATAACTTGAGCATCACATAATTTTAAAATTTTTGCCACTTTAATTCTGATATGATTGTGTATAAATGTTCTTTAATTTTTATGAGAAATTGTGTTGTTTAAATCATTTGTGTCAATTCAGCAGTATTTCATCTCTGTTGCGTAGTATATGTTTTTAAATGTTTATTTATTTATTTTGAGAGAAAGAGAAATAGCTAGCAGGGGAGGAGCAGAGAGAGAGAGGAAGACAGAAAATCCCAAACAGGGCTCTGCTATCGGCCCAGTGCCAACTTGGGGCTCAAACTCAAGAACTGTGAGATCATGACATGAGCCAAAATCAAGTCTGACACTCAACTAACTGAGCCATCCAGGTGCCCCTGTGTAGTATTTTTAAATGTTTCATTCTTCAACTTCTACATGATTTGAAATTCTCTTAAACAAAAATGACCAAAAACCAATTTAATATTATTTTAAATATTATTTGATAAATGCTCATTTGTGTGTGTGTGTGTGTGTGTGTGTGTGTGTGTGTGTTGGTCATCTGAACTGTATGTAATATTGTGTGAGGCTTTAAAAAATATATAGTAGGGGCGCCTGGGTGGCGCAGTCGGTTAAGCGTCCAACTTCAGCCAGGTCACGATCTCGCGGTCCGGGAGTTCGAGCCCCGCGTCAGGCTCTGAGCCTGGAGCTTGTTTCCGATTCTGTGTCTCCCTCTCTCTCTGCCCCTCCCCTGTTCATGCTCTGTCTCTCTGTCCCGAAAATAAACGTTGAAAAAAAAAATTTTTTTTAAATATATAGTAAAATATTTTAATGACTTTATTAGCAAATTTAAACATCATAAAAAATTAGAAAGAAAAAAGGATTTGAAATCCTATATCAAGAAACTAATGTTTTCTTGGAACATCTCTCAGTGAATTTTTTAAAATTAAAAAAAACCCTCGGTTTTATATATTTAAAAAACAAATAATATGTTCCTACCTTAGACATTTTTTTAGTGTACATTAACATGTTAAGTGTATAATATCTAGCAAATTTTATAACCACATATTATATGGTTTCAGTTACTTAGGTGTGTGTTAGCTGGAAAAATGTCCCATGGTAACATGATACAAGAAAGGCTTTGGGGAAAAAAATTTTCTAGGAATCCACAATTTCGGTTCTTGGTCTAACTTGGAGTCTAGTTAGTTCATTTTTCTGGACCAAATTTCCTAATATCAGAAGTCAACAAATTAAATTGGGAGGAGGCCAGTAGCTATGCTGACTCTAAACTTTGAAATAAAGTTAAGTCTACTACAGCAACATACTTTTTAACTTTAAAAATGTGCTTGCCTTTAGTATACTTTTTAATTCATTGACGTTTGTGATTTTGTTGCATAATACCACTTCTGCCGTGTGACAGGTGGTGGTTCTTAAGCATACAGCTATCTTCCTTGTGGCCTAACTCATTTTCATTACATAGCCTTGTTTATTTTAGACCATGTGCACACCTCACTGACATTTCAGTAGGATGATAAAGTATTTTACTATAGTTCACTTTGCAAAGATTTTAATGTTTTCAGTAATATTAAGTCGGTTAAGAAACCTATCTACCACTTGATAAGAGGTGTTAGAATGTCATGGCGAGGTGTTACTATGCACTGTTGACCAGAGAAATAGAAATGTTATTGGTTTATATTTTATGCATTTATTTTATTTTATATTTTATCGATTCTGTCAGTATCACTTGAAAAATGCCTTTTAACAGTTGTTATTGTTCTTTGTCAACAAACCCAAGAATGTGTTTGATTTAGACTTTGAACATTTTCTGTTACGTGGTATTTTTCATAAAAGAATGAAGACCTAGTATTTTTGTCTTACACTTAACGTCTATTTATGTACAGTTTTGTCATTATTGGTATAGCAGAAGGCAGCTTGTGAACAAAGAAATCCTACATTTATCCTGGATTTTTATTTCACCTGCCGAAGTTAAATCTCACAAAATTTGCAAATTGAGAGAAAATTAGTAATGTGTACTTACTACACCAGGTTATCAAGGAATTTAAAAAAAGGGGGAGGCTATAGTGGATGAGAGAGAAAAAACTTCAAGTTTTGAAAAGGTGATATTTTTTAGAATAGATTAACCATGTTTTTACATTATCCCTGTTGGTAATGCACCAAAAAAACCCAAAAAACAAAAACCATCAACTGACCCATAATGAGCCAACCCCTTTAGCAATTCTTGCTTCCCTTTTATTTACTCATTTTTTAACTTTGTTTTAGGCACCCAGTAGCTTCTATCAGCTTTTTTAAAATCTTCTTCTGGGCTTCACTACTCCTCTCTGACAGCCTCTAGGTAACTATTCTTTTCAAGTGATAAATAGATATTGATTGAAAGGTAGTTTTACTTAGGTTTATTTGAACTTTAGGAGGGCAGGGATCATGTCTTTTGCCGGTATGATTCCCAGAAAGTGCAAGGCACAACAGATATTTTTTAAATGAAATAAATATTTGGTGAATGAGTGAATGAACGAATGAATGAATTTCCAGGTAGATGACTATATTAACAGAACATGAGTCAGCCTTTTTTGTTTTTTCTTTTTCTTTTTCTTTTTCATTTTCTTTTTCTTCACATTTTTTTTTTGGACTGGATTCACCTTTTATAAACTCTAGAGAAAGAATATCAATTTTTCATAGCATTTTTATTCTTTCACCAAATAAGTATACCTATCACTTTCACATCTACTGATGTCTCCCACACAACCAGGACAGTGTATGACAAGGAGATTCTAAGTAAATATTTGTTGGAGGAATGAATAAATGAACGATCCCTTCTCTATTCACAGTATTGCAAAAAAAGAAAAACAAAAACAAAAAAGGGACAGACCTTGATGTAGGGGGAAAATTTCCATGAAACCAAATAATATAAAAATGATGTTTGTAAGTACTCAGTCACACACACCACACACACACACACACACACACACACACACACACACACACACAGCAAACACTGGAAGGCTGAAAATACGATTTTTAGTATCATGTTTATACTTTCTCATAGATAATATTCTGTACAGATTTTTATAAAGAGAAGGGGCTTCCATTTTATGGGAGTTTAACAGAGCAATTAATTTAGGTGATTTGTTTGTGATCAGCAGTTGGAGATAGCTGGTGTCAGAACAAGAATTAGAAATTGGTTGGTATGATTCCCAGGCTGTTGATCTTTGCCCTGCAGTAGGGTTGCTTCCTTTATGGTTTTAGGCCCTGTGCATTTGAACTGAGGATGGATAGCTCATGTCAATCTACATATTGTATTGCAAGCTTCTGAAGTATCCAAACCACAGTAACCATTGGATGTGACTCGGTAGTTGCTTGGTCACAGTATTTTCCTATTGCCTCCTAAGTATTGCTTTATGCCCAAGGAGCCTGGGCTTTTAAATGATAGTCCCCGAAAGACTCTTCCCCTAGAAAGTGAGAGAATCCTCTACAACCATGTTCAACCATGTTTTTCCTCCAGTCTTGCCACCCTCTCCCTGCAAGAATGTGCCAGTTAGCCCTAAACAACAGTGGCTCTCTCCAATGATGATTCCTAAGTTGCTCAGAGTGGATTGTAGCAAGCAGATGGAAAGATAGCAGATTGGGTGGGGTGGGGGGATTTCAGTCTCTTGCTGTTATTTACATTTGATTTAGTGTAAAATGAGATTTAATTGTTCATATTAGAGCCAATTAACGGGGAAACCCAAGAAACCTGGTATGGCGTATTGAGAGCCTGCTGTAGGATGAAGAAGAGTATGTTTTCTCACACAGAAAGATTGGTGGCTGAGTTATATACATTGTATATAAAATAAATAATGAAGTTGTCAGAAAAGATTAGAAGTTAATACATTTGACCCAAACTTATTAAATTATGTGTCACAGGTATTAAATTACCTCCAGACTTGTGTACTTCCTTAAACTGGGAATTAAATTGATCTGAATAGCAGTAGATATTTTATTTTTAAACTGTTTTAAGTATTTATAGAAACAGTGATAGAAAGTAATTGTAATTTTCTGATATAAGTAGCGATCCATTGTTGAGGAAGAGCTAAAAATGCTGGAATTAAATTTTTCTTCACTAGACATCACTAAAACTGAAAATTTACATTTCCAGCATTTCAGGTCTTTTAATTTTATATTTAGTATGCACTTACTAACTGTAAGTATGGGTCAACGATGATATGGCAATAGTCATAAACATTCCAAAAGACTAAGTTGTCACATATATTTCATGGCCTTATTCCATATATTCTTCTAAGAATAAGGTCCTCAGTGTGAGTTTCAAAACTATCAAGTATGAAGATTTTGTTGTATGCAAAATTAATTGCCAAATGGTGTGTCTGAAGGCAGCATATCTCTTGGCAAATGTGTACATATTTAGTCAGGACCTCCTTTTGATTTGGAAGAAATTGAGTGTGTTTCCCATAGCACTGAGACAGTATAGAAAAAATCTTTTTCCTTTTTCTCTAAATAGCAGTCATTGACATAGGTACCATATTGCACAAGAGAATGAATCAGCAAATGGCTTAACAAGATTAAAATTATGTGTATATATTGGGGCATCTGGGTGGATCAGTCAGTTAAGCCTCTGGCTCTTGACTTCGGCTCAGGTCATGATTTCACAGTTTGTGGGTTCGAGTCCTGCATTGGGCTCTGCGCTGGCAGTGCGGAGCCTGCTTGGGATTCTGTCTGTCTCTCCCTCTCTCTGCCCCTTCCCACCGTGTGTGCTCTGTCTCTCTCTCAAAATAAATAAACTTAAAAAAAGTTCCAAAAAAAATTATATACATTAAATGATTACTACATGGTTTCTATGTAATTTGACAGCCTCATTTGCATTTTTTAATATGAAAGTTTCAGTTACTCTAAATATACAGTGAAGTAAAATTAGATTTTCTCATCTTCTTGGATTTGATTGTCCATTTTACTTTATTTCTAAAGCTTGTGAAAACTCCCATATACTGCTTTGCAGGTGGTAGATTCCTTCATATGTGTTAGCATTTCTACCCTTTTTCTGTATTTACTATTTTCTGTAAACAAACAGGGTAAACTATTTTAAAGGGATAATTAAGCTAACATGCTCCATTGTATTTCAGTGTTCCATATGTTTTCCAAAACTGTAACCTCATTTTTTCCAAAATTTAATTTAGTTTTAATTGGTAGACAAATCCAGTTTTGAAGCACTGGCCAACATTGTTTTTGGTTACTTGCATGCCGTCTTTCACTTCTGACTTGCTAGCTAAATAAGATATTGAAATATTAAGAGCTGGTGAGCAAGCCATATCTGATTCCCTAATTAGACTTTACTGATACAAAGATAAATGTGAAGTATTAAAACTGGAAACATTTTAGTAGCGTTACTACATTGTAGCTATTGGGTTTTTATCACTTTTATTTGGGGATATGGAATGTTCACATGGTATCTTACTTACATGATTATAATTTCTTCAACTTTCCCTACTTTCTTCCAATATGAAGAGATCACTTTCCTCTGAGCACCACAGATTAAGAGCTACCTGTTCTAGCAAGTAATCTCTAATTCTTCCTAGTTTCTTATATTTCCTCAAATGTGGGATTGGTAGTTTTAGCTACTAGTTTCAAGCCAGTAGTTTGTTTCTTCTAAAAAACACCCATGGAAGTGAAGTGACCTTTATAAAGTAACCTTTGCTGTGTGCCCCACAGAGAGTACTGAGAACAGAACTCCAGGGAGACAGTTCATCACCCTAAAGGGAGGGAGAAAGGTTTACATCACAACTTTCCATGAAAACTTAATTATTTTAAGGGGCATTGAAAATTTTGCTCAAAATAATTTTATTTAAAATGTTCTGTATAGATTGTGAAATTCAAAAAGAAACAATTGGTATTTGTTTAAAATTCAGAAAGATAAAAGTGATACCACTTTTGGAATAAGGAAAGAACAATTTACTGGGCTTTTTTTTTTTTTTTTTTTTTTGCCAAAGATTTTTTTATGCTAATGGTCATAAAATGTGGATCGTATTCTCTAGACTGAGTAGATTAGGAAAAAAAGGGCCTAAAAATATTTTGATAATTTAGTGCCCAAGATCACATAGTTTCTAAGTTAGTATACCTGGAGTCAGATCCAGACTTTGCTCCAGAGTCCGTTTTCTTACAGTTAAGGCATTCTGAGCTTAGAGGAAGAGGGAAGAAATGTTAACATTTCATACCCTTGTCTTCCTTCTGTTTCTGGAACATGCCAGGCTTTTTCTTATGCCTGGAACTCATTCCTCGGCTTGTCACATCACTGATTTTTTTCTCATCCTTTAGGTCTTGGCTCTAATTAATGTCAACCCCAGAGAGGGTTTTCATAACAATCTTATGGAAAGCACCTCCCAAATTACATCATCCTATTTGTTTTCTTGTTTAACAGTTGTAGTATCTGTAAATACTTTCATTTGTGTGTCTCTTCCACTATAAGTTCTATGAAGACAGGGACCTATCATTTTCCCTTTTGTTTCTTCAAGTTTTATCTCACATAACAGTACTTGGCACATATTAGCATATTTAGTAGTTATTGGTTCAGTGAACAAGTACAACTTTTTATGTATTTGGTTCCCTTTTAAATATATAGAGATAAGCAAGTACTATTTCCTCAGATTTTTTAAAAGAAATAATTAAAATTGCATTTCAGTTTTAATTGTTAGTTGTTACTGTGGTAGTCAAAAGTTATTTGAAAGAAATAAGTTATATGTACATTTCCATGAAAATTACTAGAAATCCCTATTGAAACTGTGCTTTCCCAGTATAAGACATTTTGTAAGCTTGCATTTATTTCCCACACAAGATCCTTTTCTGCAGGCATATTTTAATTATTGAGTTATTAACTTGATTGTATATCTTACACAAAAGAAAGTAATCTTTCACTGATATTTGAGATTTATGTGTTTCAGTTTTTGCATGAAATAGATACTGTCAAGACCTTGTGTTTAGCATCAGAATCTTACACAAGTCTTAACAAACAGTAACCAAAAGTGAGCTCAAAATACAGAATCCTAAGTGGCAGGTAAATGCTTTCATCGCTAGAACATAAATTGCTATCTTTGGTTACAAAAAGAATTTAACATTGGGGCACCTGGGTGGCTCAGTTGGTTAAGCGTCCGACTTCGGCTCGGGTCATGATCTCGCGGTTTGTGGGTTCGAGCCCCACGTCGGGTTCTGTGCTGACAGCTCAGAGCCTGGAGCCTGCTTCGGATTCTGTGTCTCCTTCTCTGTCTGTTCCTCCCCTGCTCACTCTCTGTCTCTCTTTCTCTCAAAAATAAATAAAGATTAAAAAAAATTAAAAACAAACGAAAAGAATTTAACATCTATGTTATATAGCATAGTGATTACTTTTTAAACTATGGAGAGCAGGGAAAAAAACTCCACTAAGTTAAGTAGTGTTTCTTAAGTAAAGTAGGAATGATTCCTTTCTAGTCCAATTAATTAGACAGGATAGAGGGGAGAAAATTAACCTGGTAAAGAATTTCTAGTGATATTCTAGTAGCCACTTGATTCTGCTATAAAAGTTATGGTATTTTCATATCTCAAAGTTCTTATGCATCTTACTTGATTTTGGCAGTAAGCTACTATTACGATTCGTGTTTGTTGACTACTGCCATCTCAGTGTTTTGAAATGCCTACTTTCCAAAAATAACAAAACATAGTTTGGATATGATAGTGTTTTGTGATACTAGTGGACAAGGTAGTGTTGTTGCTAAGCCCTATGGGAAGAGGGGAGTGCTGTGTAGAGTGTCTATAAAAACAAAGCAGACTGCTTCCCTGGAGTGTTCTGACTTCTTTTGTTATATGCACATGGGCCTGTGCCATGTAGCCCTTTTTAGATATGATTCAGAAAGTCAGAGAGTAGGAGGTAGTCTGCTGATCTACAAGGGAGAAAACAAAATTGAGGCTGGTGAGTGAGTTTTGTATTTAATTCTCTACTTGAAAGTAACTAGTTAAATAATGTGTAAAACAATATTTGATTAGGTGAGTGAGTTTTGTATTTAATTCTGTACTTGAAAGTAACTAGTTAAATAACGTGTAAAACAATATTTGATTATCTACAGATAAATTCTTATCCACAGACATTAGAAAAAAAGCCATGCTCTTACACTGCTTCTTCTTACTTGGGATTGCTAATAAATTAAGTACTTAAATGAAATACAGTTATAAAGGAAAACCAAATACTTAATTGCAGAGTCAAGAATAAGTAATATTTTAAAAACTTTTAATTCCTATGATACTTGCACTTCATTTGAGTATCAGGAATTAACTTATGTATCTGTGAGGAACTTAGACTGTATTTCATTGTCTGTTCTATTTTAGATTGTTCTTTTTATGTTCTGTGACAACTCTACCTTCTAGAGTTATGGTGAGATATAGGCTTCAGTGGCTCTTAAAATTTTGGAGCTTGTAGACTCCCTGGAGAATCTGATAAAAGCTAGGCAATAACTCCCAGGTACATATGAAGGTTCATACAGACACCAAGTCTTACACCCTTAGAATCTATTTAATTATAAACCTTCACTTTGGATAGATCGTGTGTGTGTGTGTGTGTGTGTGTGTGTGTGTGTGTGTGTGTGTGTGAGTGTGTGATATACACATTTTGCTGATTTTTTTCTTTTTCACTTTAAAGGTTTTTTTCATAATATCCATCTTTGCCATTGCTGTATCCCAGACGCTGGTGATACTGTTGAAGAAAAAACAGACAAGGTTTAAGTTACATTTAGTTAAAATCTGGGGGAGACATGCATTAACTAAATAAATTATAAATGGGAGGTTCTAAAATGATGGTTTCTTGGTGTAGTGGCCACATTCATCCTTTCCGCCCCCAATTCCCCATTCTTTCTCCATTTATTCTCCACAGGTCAGCAAAAGTGAGCTCTGTAAAATATAAATTGGGTCACTTTCTTTTCCTATTAAAAACTCTTTGGTGGTCTCAATTGGTGTAAACCCCAAGTGATCTAACTTAGGATTTTCTCTCCAGCTTTCCATGGAATCACACTTGGACAGGCTCCCTTGCCTTCAGGCTTACTAGTCTTATTTTAGTTCCTGTAAACATCTGAAGGTCTTTACACCTGTAGTTTCTTTGCCCAGAATTATTTTCCTCTCCCCAACTCACAATTACTTCTTTTATCCTTTTTAGATTAAAATTCGCATGTTCTTGTCTTAGACAAAACCTACCCAATCAAAACATCCTCTTCTCCCACAACTTCCAGACATACAGCACTTTAGTTCCTTACCTATTTCTTTATTAGTACCTACTACAGCATGAATGTGTGTGTTGATTTTACATTTTGGGGGGAGAGGTGGGCACCTATTATTTGCACTAATTTTGGCTCCATGTAGCTGGTAATTCTATCTTTGTTTTAGCCAGCTCCTTGCATACTGTATGCTGTCATCCTTCAATAAATAAAAAGAAGAGTTGGAGTGTAGGTCCAAATACTTGACCAAATTAGGGGAGTCAAGTTATTCTTGTGTGGAGAACTGAAAGGTGCTTGTACATTTGACTAATTGAAGTAAAATGTAGTGTCTGAGCTCAGAGATCTTGTGTTCAAACCAGGTGGGACCCCGTGGCCTATGTTTAGGATTTTCATCTTTATATTAAGAGCTGATAGTAACCAGGAGCTTGGCCTGATGAGATTGAGTTTGAAAGGTCACAGTTGCTATGAGGAGAAAGGATTGTGAAATGGGGAGAGAAGAACTAAAACATATGGCAGGGAGATTTGAAAAGATGTTGTGACAGCATTGGAATCAAAGATCAGTAGGTGGCTTATCTTGCTAAAAGTAGAGACATGGTGGGGTGGGGGCGGTGCCAGGGTGGCTCATTCAGTGAAGTGTCTGACTGTTGACTTCAGCTCAGGTCATGATCTCACAGTTTGTGGGTTCATGGGTTCGAGCCCCACATTGGGCTCTGTGCTGATGGTGTGGACCCTACTTGGGATTCTGTCTCTCCCTCTCTGCCCCTCCTCTGCTCTTTCTCTCTCTCTCTCAAAATAAATAAATAAACTTAAAAAAGTAAATAAATAAAAGTAGAGACAAAAGGAAATGTATTAGAAGGATACATTAAAATCAGCCAGACTTGGAGATGTCTGGTGTCATGGACGACTCCTGGGTTTCTGGATGGTATAACCAGCTATTGACCGAGAAAAGGAACATATTGTGTCCAGTTACAGTTACAAATACATTTCTTGGTTTTTTTTGCCAGTCTCTTTTTGTCTTTCATTTTCATCTTCCAAGTGTTTTCCACTGTTTTCAAAGGCTATAGGCATAGAAAAATTGGCCACCCTTGTTATTAACAATAGATCACTGTGTATAATGACTTCCAACCATGCTAAATATACTTGAGTAAACATATAAAAATATTAGAATAGAAAATTACTGGGGCTCCTGGTGGCGCAGTTGGTTAAACATCCAACTTCAGCTCAGGTCATGATCTCATGGTCCGTGGGTTCAGGCCCCCCGTTGGGCTCTGTGCTGACAGCTCAGAGCCTGGAGCCTGCTTGGGATTCTATGTCTCCCTCTCTTTGTGCCCCTTCCCCCGCCCTCAAAAATAAGTAAACATTAAAAAAATAAATAAAAGAAAATTACTATAAAACTATATAGGTATATTTTGAATACTTTAACTGTTAATAATTTACAAGGAAGTATAATTTCTCACTGATGTGTAGAGAAGAATGATGAATGTCAGTCAAATTGATCATCAAAACCATTGACTTATTAAAAGTTTATGAAATGTCAGGGGCGCCTGGGTGGCGCAGTCGGTTAAGCGCCCGACTTCAGCCAGGTCACGATCTCGCGGTCCGTGAGTTCGAGCCCCGCGTCGGGCTCTGGGCTGATGGCTCAGAGCCTGGAGCCTGTTTCCGATTCTGTGTCTCCCTCTCTCTCTGCCCCTCCCCCGTTCATGCTCTGTCTCTCTCTGTCCCAAAAATAAATAAACGTTGAAAAAAAAATAAAAGTTTATGAAATGTAAAATATAATTGGTGACTTCTTAAAATTGGATAAGATACATTAAATGTTCAGATCATACTATCTGTTCATTTAGGTTGACATGTTAGCCTTTTTTATTTAAGGGAGATTTAAATGCAGTCTTCATGAGGTCAGATTTAATTTTGAATTCTTTTGTATTTACTTATTTTGTGTTTATATCTCCATGTGATATTTGGTAGTCATTTGAGCTGCATTGTCAAATGTAATGGCTACATATCTTGAAAACTGTAGTGTTACACCATGTCAAAGCTGAACAAGGAGGAAATGCACATTTTCCTGTATGAAGCAACAATAAAAAATTAGTAACACTTGTTATGAGAGTTGTATGAAATTAGAGACTTGGCTTGTGCCACAAAATTATTCAGAGTGAATTTCATACACATTGGGTATCTGCGCCTAAAACTTTTTATACATATTCATGAGTTTTTTTAAAAGAAGAATAAAATGTGGTGAATTTATTAAAAATACATTTTTTGATAACCTAACATTTAGTGAAGCTTATGACTTGTATAAAACTTTTTTCAAGTTCTAATTATCTAAATTAGAATAGATTCCTTAGATCTTATTAGTGCATCTACTCAGTCTAAAAACAAGGAATAACCAGTGTTTTTTTTTTTCATTTGTATTTGAGATGCTCTAATAAGAAGTAAATACTCCTGTTTAGCCTTTCTTAAAACATCTTGGTATATTAACAAAGTAAGACTTTATACAGTAACATTTCTAATTGCAAGAATCAGTTTTCAAGTAAAACAGAAGTTGATATATGGGGATTTACCAATTTCAAATAATAGCTTCATATTTTGGAAAGTGTCCAGGATTATAATCAGGTTAAATGAAATTATTTTCAAGATATAGGAATATAAACTACATTTTAAGTTGACAGAACAACTAGTCCTAATGAAAGCATTTTTACATTTATTTGCAGGCAGAATGTTATGAAATGATGACGGTTCTGATTTTTATCAGTGTTATACTGTCAGGAATTGTTTCTATTTGTACTTAATTCATTTCCATGTTAGCATAGTTAAAATAACCAAAAGCATATTTTTTTAAGTTTTTCATTTTTCTGCTCATGAATATTTTTACATTTATGTTGGTTGGTACTTACTTATATAAAACTACTTTTTAAAATGCTTTGTTCCATTTTACCTAAAGTTATTACCTAGTTAAAGCATTGGTAAATGATAATCTTTTCTGCCTCTTTTGGAGACAATATTTTTATTGTCTTGTTCTGAAATGTATAACATAAATATAAATGACTGTGTTATTGGTGGAAAATGAAAAATAAAACTGTAAGTTTCTTTTAAAGTTTATTTATTTTTTGAGAGAGAGAGAGAAAGAGCATGAGCCAGGGAGGGGTAGAGAGAGAGCATCCCAAAGCAAGCGCCATACCATCATCATGGAACCTGATGTGGAGCTTGAACTCGTGAACTTTGAGATCATGACCTGAGCCAAAATCAAGAGCTGGGCGCTTAACTGACTGAGTTACCTGGGTGCCTCTAACACTTTACTTTTCAAGTCTTAATATTAGTGTTTTAATAAATCTTACTTCATTTATCATATTTTAAGACACTGATAGCCAGAGAGATTAAAATTACTTAGAGATTAAATTTAGCATCTTTTTAAAAAGATGAATGTGTAGATTGGTTTGTTCTGTACCTATTCTGTAATCTCAAGGAAATGCACGAGGCCACAGTAGTAATGAAAAACAGAATTAAGTCCGGCCATAACATTCTGAGTTGTGAGTTTTCATGGACATGCAAAGTTCCTTAGAAGTCTTGACTTTAGTCTGAAAAACTGCAAGTAGAATCATCTCCCCTACCTCAAAGGATTCTTAACCAATTTTTATAATATGTGGTTTAAATCTTCCATGTTTTTATTGTGAAGGCACTTGTAATGCTGATGATTTGAATGTTCTCTGTAACCTTTTTGTGTTGACATACTCTTCTCACAAAGACTTATTTATTCACCCTGTTAAGTATAGGAGCTGAGTGACTTTTGTGTTTCAATGTTTTTTTGTTTTTCGTTTTTTAAAAAAATTTTATTTATTTTGAGAGAGCGAGCAGGGGAAGGGCAGAATGAGAGAATCCCAATCTAAGAGTGCAGAGCCTGACGTGGGGCTAGAACTCACAAACTGTGTGAGGTCATGATCTGAACTCAAACCAAGAGTCGGATGCTTATCCCACTGAGCCACCCAGGGGCCCCTTGACTTTTATGTTTCAGTCTGGCTCTTCTAATACTCATGTCAGATTAAGTAGAAGGCAACATATGTCCTTAGAAATTAGAGAATTTTGTACATTTATTTCTGAAAAATCGTTGCCAGTAGATGACACAAAGACACTTTTATAGGGATGCCTGGGTGGCTCAGTTGGTTTAGTGTCCTCCTTTGACTTGGGTCCTGGCGTCAAGGCTTGTGAGTTAGAGCCCCGCATTAGGCTCTGCTCTCAGCATGGAGCCTGTTTCAAGTCCTCTGTCTCCCTCTCTCTCTGCCCCTTCTGCACTCATTCTCTCTCTCTCTTTCTCTCGCTCTTTCAAAAATAAACATTTGTTGGGGCGCCTGGGTGGCGCAGTCGGTTAAGCGTCCGACTTCAGCCAGGTCACGATCTCGCGGTCCGTGAGTTCGAGCCCCGCGTCAGGCTCTGGGCTGATGACTCAGAGCCTGGAGCCTGTTTCCGATTCTGTGTCTCCCTCTCTCTCTGCCCCTCCCCCGTTCATGCTCTGTCTCTCTCTGTCCCAAAAATAAATGTTGAAAACATAAATAAATAAATAAATAAATAAATAAATAAATAAATAAATAAAAATAAACATTTGAAAAAAAAATACTTTTATGAACATCTATGTAGACATATTCTGTTTATCTTAGGGCTAGCACATAGCCAATATAATCATGATTTTCCTATTGTGATAGTGTTAAAATTTTTTTTAATGTTTATTTATTTTTGAGAAAGACGGCGTGAGTTAGGGGATGGGGAGAGAGAGAGAAACACAGAATCCAAAACAGGCTCCAGCTCAGAGCTGTGCGCACAGAGTCTGATGTGAGGCTTGAACTCCTGAACCACGAGATCATGACATAAGCCAAAGTTGGAGAGTTAACCAATTGAGCCACCCAGGCACTCCTAAAAATGTTTTCCAGTGCTCGTCAGTAAAAAGGAATGCTGATGGGGCACCAAAGCATGACTGGCTCAGGTCATGATCTCACTGTTTCTGAGTTCAAGCCCCGCGTTGTACTCTGTGCTGACAACTGAGAGCCTGGAGCCTGCTTCAGACTCTGTGTCTCCCTCTCTCTCTGCTCCTTCCCCACTCATGCTCTGTCTCTGTCTCTCAAAAATAAACATTAAAAAAATTTTTTAAAAAGGAATGCTGGCAAGTCTATAGAGTGCAAAAATAAACAAAATAAAATAAGACTATCAGAAACACTTATAGTTTCTTACTAGATCATTTTGTCAGCTCTGTTAGCTTAAATGCTTCACTCTTTGGAGAACATGCAGGATTAAAATGAGCAAATTTATGGTATGAAGCCAGAATGTGGAATGTCGATTAAAATAAGAACAAACTAAGTACTATGTTTATTCTGTATTACTGAATCTTGTAGAGAAAATGATGAAGTTAAAGCTCAAGTTTATTTTTAATTCAGGGTCTTGACTGAAATGTAAAGGCATTTTAAGCCACCTACCTATTTCAAAGATGGTATGGATAGACCACCTGCTGTTAACATGCTGTAAGGAAAATGGAGGGATGTAAATGAGTTTTGGTGATTTGCCTGCCTCTGAATATAAATGAAGCTGAAAATCTTCGGTCCTATGCTCTTAATAGTGAACTACTAGAGTGTTCAAATCTTTGTGCAAGAGTGAAGGCTGTTATAAGGGATTAACATTAGCTTCTTTTAATTTTTTTTTATTATGTGAATACTTTTTAACACTGGATAACCAAATATAATTCAGTTGTAATACTTTTAACATGTCTTTAAATGCGGTATTTTGTGAAGGTGCTTTGACATATCCTGACTAAAATGTAGGAAAACCCATTTTATTTTAATTCCATAAATGATACATCAGAGTAATGGCTGACAATGGGAGAAAACGGAGTAGCCTTTACAAGATATACAAAGTCAGCCTGGCTAAGGTAGTCAAATTATTTTTAGAATTCAGATGCCTTCCACATGAGACAAGACTGATAAAATTTTCTGAGTGTATTAGATGGCAAGAGCCTGGAGATTTTTTGAAAATCTGGATGGTATATTCTGTGAACAGATTTGTAATGTTTGAGTAGAGAATGAGGGAACTTGACATCATCACATGATTCTTCATTTTCCCCCAATGTGTAAATAACCTCTTACCAGTGAACACATCCAAAGTGCCGGTGTTGCTGGAAAGAATTTCAGCTTTGTTTGCGTTGATAAAGTTTACTGTAGGCTCACATTCTTTCTGATGGTTGTATATTAAAATGAGTAAAATGTACAAAACCGTCTAATTTTAGATGCAGGTAAAAAGATGGAATAGTGAGAAATTGTATTTGTGCATAATTAAGTCTAGATTTCTGTGTGACATTTATGTGGCTTTATCCTAAGAATGCATAAAGAGTTTCCTAGATCTTTTCCCACTCATAAACTTTCAGAACCACAAAATCATGATTCATTTTGGATGAGTGTCTGCTCCAGCATGCCCTCTTTATGCTCATCCATGGCTTGGAAAACTTGCCATCCCACTTTTTCTGCCTGCCTCTCTTTAGAAACAACTTAATTGCATGAGATTGTCATAATGTAGCTTTAAGCCCTTCTGAAGATCATAGGTCAAGCTGCAAATTAAAGGTGAGCCTTGCTTTATAGTGTCAATTATACCTTTTGGATCACTGGTGGAATATTGATCAAACATTTTAGTAATAAGTTTCAGTCTAGATTAATTTATATATTGTGTAAAGTTCATTAAAAGTAACTATCAATATGGAATGAAATTGTGAAACTTTTGATCTTGAAGGTCCCTGCCTTATTTACTACCCTTAATGGAATTAGTCATAAATGAAATTTTTACTGAAATTTAAAATAAAAGAACTGTAGGATTATAGCATCAAGTTTTCCAAAAGTGTTCCTGCAGTTGCTGCTTTCCAGATCTTGAACTCATTGTAAAACAGCAGACAAGCAACATCTTAATATTTATTCATGTGCTTGTAAATATTATTTTGTAATTAAGTCTGCCTTTTATACCACTGTCATGTAAACTTAAAGGAAAGAGGATTTATGGCAAAGTCATTTGCTTTTGTGATAGAGCTTTTTGGTTTTTGAAATTAGGAAAAATGTTTGATTTGCTCAATGAGCAAAAAACTTTTTTTGTACAAGTCTTGATTTGCTCATGCTACCAAAAGAAAAATACCTAGCTTGCTTATGCTCTAAACTCTTAATTCTATAGGTTGCACATCCTTTCTTCCCAAAATCCCTGCAGCAAGTGACCTTGTCAAACAAAAGTGGGGAATAATGGGAGGCAGCCCAGGGACAGTGGCTCATTTACAAGCAGCTGTTTGCTACTGTCAGAACAAAGGCAAATCAGAGTTGCATTAAAGGGATATGACAGGCAGAGTGAACAACTGTCCACCTGCCAGCCCACTTCCCTAATAATACTTACCTTTTACTTCTTGGTTGAAAAACTGACTGGCTCGAGTAGTTATTCCTAAGGGAATGGAGTGAAAATGGGTAAGAAAATAAAGATCCATTTCTATAATTTCAAAAAATAAAGAATTACGGAATTAGATTTATTAAAACACCTGTATAATGCTTTTGAATGACAGAAACATTACGAATATACATTCCATAGACTTTTAATTGCACCGTTCCTTGTTACATAGGATTTGAACTATGATGTATTTGTATCTATTAATATTGTACCATGCTGTGATTAAATTCTTGATGCACTTTTATAAATTTAACAACAGTCAAATCTTATTCTTTAAAAGAGTAATTGAGCACAGTACCCTTCTTACTATGTGCGCATGGAAAAAGATTTGCCTTTTATTTGCATTCTGATATAAACTCTCCCTTTCGGTGATTGTTTTTGGAGGGGGACTTAAGGTTTATTGTGACGTATGTGCTGATGTGAAATGGAGAGCATTGCCTGTATCTGGCATTTGCATTTTTTAAATATTGCTTTTAAAATGTTCTAGAGCTGTACATTTTCTTCTACCCTGCCTCTTTAATGCACAGTTGGTAATATGTCCTTCACTTGAACTTTTCCCCCATAAATCAATTATGCATTTGCAATAGTAGTTCAACTTCTTAAAGTGCATAAAGGAGAATACTGTATATCAAGTGCTTATGAAATAAGTATTCATTTGAATAAGAATCTAGACCTTGAAAATCTTCACATTTTTGTGTCTTTCACTGAACGGTGTAGGTAGTTTAAAAAGTTGACATTTTCGAAAAGTTAGCATATTTGAGCTAATTTTTTAAATATGTGAAGCTAAACTATCAAAATGCTTTTCACATACGACTTTATGTGATATAAAGTCAATCAAAAATATAAAAAGTTTTTAATGCCTGGCCAAAAGAGGAATTCACGTTTGTTTTACCATATGCTTTGAATATGATCTTCAGATATTTTTTAAAGCAGATACAGGTCTTTTTTTTTTTTTTTCATTTTACTCCTGTCAAAACTTTGTATGCATTCTACCATGAAATCATATTTAAGAATCCCAACATTTGTTAATGCTGTACCTTTGTTACATTGTGTTCCATTATTTCCTGTAAAGCTCTTAATGATACTGAAATGGACATGTGACCTTTTGCACTTACTCAGATGTGCTATAAAAATTACTTTTTTCCATTGATTCTATTACACCATTTTGGACCACGAGAGAAATCCTTGATTTACATTTAACAGAGCTTTTCATTAAATAACAAGTAGAGTTCCCTGACTAGCAATAAATGCTTATTTGACTTGAATAACTTCAGTTAAAGACTGTAGAATTTAAAAAGGACTTTGGAGAAAATTTAATTCAACCCCTTCGTTTTTTAGAGGAATATTTTATGACGATGTTCGTTCAGGATAACATATTAAGTTAGTGGTAGACTCAAGGTAGCAGTCTCAAATTGAGAGAAAAGTTCTTGGCTTTCATTGTTATTCCCTCCCTGCCTTTGGTTTTTACACTGCTAAAAACTTCCCACGTTACATCTACTGATGGAAGCTCAGCTTCAAAAATTCAGCATCGTTTCTAAGCTGTGGACTGGTATGGGTTGTGTATCAGCAAGTCAGTCTCTTAGGTCGTCGAATTGAAAGTAGAATTAATTCCTTTTCTGAAACAAGATTCCCTGATTTCATCTTAACGACTCCTGCTCAACCCCTCATTTGAGAATATTGAGACTTAATTCCTATTCCTGTCTCCCTGATCACTTTTTTTTTTTTTTTGGTTTAGTTTGGTTTGGTTTTGAGTGCCAGTGAAGTAGCAACATTTTGTTGTAATAGATATTCTCATTCTAAGATGGCATAAAGTGGATTCTCAGGATTGACTTTCAAACTAAAAAGTGTTTGCCTTTATCTCTGTGCATCAAAATTTATCTCTGTAATTGACATGACTAAGGTGACATGACACAGTGCTGAAGAGCATAGCATGGTTGAGTATGAATATCAGCCTTTCAGTTTTAAACAGGAGTGCTCTCCTGTTCATGACCTTGGGCTGCTTACTTAACCTCTTTCTGTCTGGTTTTGCTTATCTTTAAATGAGGATTATTACCATGTACTGTTAGGAGGATTAAAGAAATTCATATTTGTAAAGCACTAAGATATTTTATTTAAAAAAAAAAACTTGGTATTTTGGGGAAAGAAGTTAGAGATAGATCTTAAAAGAAATTTTGCTGGCTCAAATAGATAGCTATTTGCGTAAATAGATTAACTATAGGGATACCTTGCCCTTAGAAGTTATTGAGAGTGGTGGCTTAGCTGCTTAATAGCAATCAAAATCATTTGAAATGTTTACCAGGTGTTAATCGTGAGTCGGGCTTGACAAGGCAATTAAATTGTGTGTGGAAGAAAGAAAAATCTCTGTAAATCATGTTTACAGATGTAAAAAACAGACTATGAGGGAGTAGTTATAAAAATCTATACTTTCCATTTGTTTTACTATATTAGAATATTACGTAGTTTGAATAAGCATTTACAGTTCCTGGTCCTAAACTTGTACTACAATATAGAGGGTGGTTTGTTCTCCTCTGATATGCTTCCCTAGAGATTCAGGGAATCCATAGTTGTCCAAGTGAGCAAATCTCTTGTTTAAAGCCCACCCCTTAGGCACAGGAAGCCTTATCTATATATGGTGGCCCACTTACTTTGCTGCTCTTCCCTAACATAACCTAATATGATTCAGTTTCTCATTAAGTATATATCTTATATACTTGTACAGGCCCCACATTATACATACATAGAAATTACTATAATAGAAATCAGAAATCTAGATATTAATTTATTTGACATTCTTACATTTATAAATAAAGTATTTTTAAAAATTTCTTAATGTTTACTTTTGAGAGAGAGAGAGAGAGAGAGCAAGTATGAGCAGGGGTGGGGCAGAGAGAGAGGGGGACAGAGAATCCGAAGCAGGCTCTGCGCTGACAGCAGAGAAACCCCATGCAGGGCTCGAACTCCCGAACTGTGAGATCGGGACCTGAGGCACAGCTGGTCACTTAACCAACTGAACCATCCAGGTGCCCCTAAATAAACAAGTATTGAACTCGGGGTGCCTGGGTGGCTCAGTAGGTTAAGCATCCGACTTCAGCTCAGGTCATGATCTCATGGTCTGTGAGTTCAAGCCCCACATTGGGCTCTGTGCTGACAGCCTAGAGCCTGCTTTGGATTCTGTGTCTTCCTCTCTCTGCCCCTCCCCCGCTCACACCTGTCTCTTTCTCTCAGAAGTAAATAAGCATTAAAAAAAAGCATTAAAGAAAAGTATTAAACTTTATCTCACTCATTGAATACTGATGACGTAAATTTTTGGAAAATGTTTCAAAATACATGAAAATAGAGCAGTGAATGAAATTTAAGTTACTATGTGTATGTTTTAAAAATTGTATTTGGACGATAGTTATGTTGGGGACATAACCTAACTATGTATGAATAGATGATGAAGAAATCACATGAGAAGAAATGATAGGAAGTTTGATTTTTTGTTGTTTGTTTTGTAAATATATTCTTGACTTAGAATAAAAAATAGATTTTAAAAGATTTTTTTATATTTTTAAAGCATGCATTTAAAAATTATTGTGTTTGGAAATTAAGTAATTAACGAAAAATGCTTTTTCCATGGCATCGAATCAATCTGTTGGTTTCACACTGCTTTTTCTGTATTTCTTTCATTTAATGGTCTCCTCACAGCATAGCATATTTATTCATTGCTTTGCCTGAATAATACTAACACCCTAGCAGATGGTCACTTCCCAATGAGTTTGTCTCCAAAAAAGAAATTAAAATATTGTAATACCAGAGAGAAATGTTGTAATGTGTCTCTTTTAAATTAATAGGTTATTCTTTCCAACTATAATTATGAAATAGCTCAATATCACGTAAAAGGCTAAAAATTAAGAGTAAATGGCCTTATGGGAAACTTGAAATAAATACAAGCCTATGTGGTTTATAGTTTATAGATTCTTAAAGATACTAGGAAGTATTTTCTTAAAAAGGTAACATGTTCTATGCTATAATTGATTCATATAAAAAGTTAGCAGTTTTAAAATGTAAATACACATTCTGAAAGAAGATACTTCCCCTAAAACCATTTAATTAAATTTATTAGCCTAACAATGAAACTAAATATGAAAATAATTTTTGTGTTTCTTCCTTTTACTCATACCTGGACCCCTTCAGGGAATGATCTGTATCTCTGATTGGTTTTGAGACTATTGAATTATTTACAAATCTAGGACCAGACTGTGAGAATCTGTAGCTTTGCAGGATTAGAAATGCAACATATAGATATGTAGACTCAGGGTCAATTTGATCAGGACATATCTGGAAGAATGGAACTGTTTTTAAAATAACAGAGTAATTATTGAACATACTTGGGAAAAATCTCAAAATACTTATGACTGAAGTCATAGTTTGAGAAACTAGAATTGTCACAGTCGAAAGTAAATCATTTGTTTTGACCTTTCCCTGCCACTGATTTGCCACTGAACATAGCCTTGGGCAGACACTTATTATTTCTGGGACATCATTTCCTTATCTAGAACATTATCCCATTGGATTAGACAACTCTTAAGGCATTATTTAAAGCTTTATAACTATTTGATTGGTGATTATTTACCCAACCAGAATAAAATATTTAAAATGAATTTGCCCAAGTGAGACAGGTATATCTGTACTGAAATATAAAGGAGTTCTTTTAGTGACTCTTCTTCATACCTGTGATAAAAAGGTTCTAGTGTTATGAAAGCTAAAATATAAAACAAACTGAATTTTATTTCCAATTCTAATTACTATTACTGTGAGCAAAAACAGCCCCATAAATATGCTGAGATTTGGTTCTTCATCTGAACACTGAAGATAATAATACTTCAAGTTGCACTATGTCTAAGGAAATTCTCTGTTTTTTTATTTTTTTTCCTTTTCAAAGAGTGGTCCCTTGAACATATTGTGGGTGCCCTTGTTAGAATGCTTTCTGTCCCATTATTTAAGCCTCAGATACTGTCAGGGGAGTTATTTGTCAAGTACTCGGACATTCCCTGTTTCTCTGAGTTAAAACACATGAAACAACCTTCTCTGATTTTCTACAGATGGAAGATTAAGTCAACCTTAAGTTCTTTTGTAACTGAGGGTTTTTTGTAGAAAGCAATTTTAAGATCTCTTAGTCTTATCCCTTCAAATCCTGAATTAGCCAGTACAACAGCATCTTTCAGTCTTTAAAATTGTGGTGGTATTACTCCCCTAGGCCTCCAACTTAATTTCTTCATAAATTTCTTTGAAATACTAGTGTACTCAAATTGTATATTATGGGATAAATCGGTTTATATGCTAAATATGAAGCTATATATTGTTATGAAACAGTATGAGGAGTAATGGATCTGTTGCTCAAAATAATGAGTAACAGAACTTCTTTTGGGTAAGGTATTAATTCCTCTGTATTTTAAATATTAGCCTCATGCTAATGTTTACATTTTTCCTATCAAATTACTTTTGTTATTTTCATGTTGTTACAAACAGCACATAAGAAAGACAGACATAGAGAAAAAAAGAGAGAGAGAGAGAGAGAGAGAGGAAGGGAGGAAGGAACAAACGAACAAACAAACCAAGAAAGCTGCCTTTAAGATTGTTCTTAATCCTGGTCATCATCCTCTCTGTATTGTCTCTGCTCATCTCTCAAGGTTAAAATGAGATTTCCCCTCCTTCGTAACATCTTACTTCACTATTCTAGTTATCATTAGTGTTTCTTTTTTTTTTTCAATGTTTATTTAGTTTTGAGAGAGAGAGAGAGAGAGAGAGAGAGAGAGAGAGAACGAACACGAGCAGGGGAGGGTAGAGAGAGAGGAGGAGACACGGAATCCAAAGCAGGCTTCAGGCTCTGAGCTGTCAGCACAGAGCCCGACACAGGGCTCGAACCCATGAACCGTGAGATCAGGTCATGACCTGAGCCGAAGTCAGACGCTTAACCGACTGAGCCACCCAGGCGCCCCATCTTTAATGTTTCTTTACTCTCAATTTTTACACCACACAGTCTGTGCCATGTAATTGAATATATATAATATATATTCATCACATATTCAATACATAATATTTATTCATTATATAATCAGAATTTTATATATATAATCATATATATATATATTCCTAGTATAGATCTGTTTCCTGCTCCCCAAAATTATCCAAGGTGAAGACAATGTCTTATCCTAATCTTGTCCTAAGTCAGCTTCAGACTGTGCTAAAGCATCTAAGTGGTGGTCAGTGGATAGTGGATTGATTCACATTTTCTTTCATCAAGGGTGAAAATTGTTTAGCGATCTTCTCCTTTTTTCCTGAGTCTGCCATTTCAATTAACCTCCCTGCTTTTCTGGTATGTCAACACAGAGAGAGGTACTGTAGAAGCCTTTAGGTTATATGGAATATGTGCATTTTGTTTTCTGATTTTAGGTATCAGGAGATGAAGATAGAAAAATGATCCTAACTAGAAGTGAGAAATGTGGCCAAACATCCAAAAATTAGGTTGGTGCTAAATAGGTAGAGGTGGTTTTTTCCTCCATAATCCTTGTGGTTTGCAGAGCTCACTGGTTTCTACTATATAGCTTAAGACTGAATTTTAGCAAACCTATTGAAGGATTTCTATTATGGCAAATGTACTACCAGTAATTAAAATGTCCCACATATTTTCTTGGCCCTTTCAGTATTCATTACATTTCAAGTTAATTATCTAAAAAATTACAGTAAAGACTTTTTTTTACAGTAAAATATCATGCTTCCTGCAAAGCATGTTCAAATAACTGGAGTTGTTTATATGGATAATGACATAGTGAGCAAATGTGAAAGCAGTTTGAAAAATTAGGACATTGTAAACATATAAACTAGCTTTATGGTTAGAAGATACTCCTGAAGGAGAGATTAAATGCCTTTTGTAGCCGTAGCATCTTTTAAACTGAAGAGTATGGAGTCTGTTCTCATAATTTTTAAGATGCTGTATTTGCCCCTTTCAGCTATTTCTGGTAGGTAATTAAGACCTAACACATCTAGCACTCGCCAGTGCATCTAGAATAGCAGAATTGGGAAAATAGACCTTCAATTATTTTATGTAGGGCTTTATTCTCTTGTGCAATTCTACTTGAGAAAAGCTGAAATTTTTTTTTAATTTCTTTTAACCTTTATTTGCATAAAACTTTATTTCCCCACAAATACGTTTCTGTGAGCCTTTTCCTTCTACATTATTTTTATTTGACCCAACTGGTTAGTGGTTAAGATGGTTAAGGTGCATTGATATACAATCTATTCCTAATCTGGTTGGCCTTATTTGTTTTAAATATTGTAGCCATGTTTTATTTGACAGCATTTTTTCTATTTAATTATGTCTTTTGTTGACAGCTCAAACTGTTTCTGTTTACTCTTATTTAGAATGCAGCTGGCAACAGCAGTTTGTTTGTGAAACCAAAGCACATAATTAACTTACCTAGTTAAGGTATGGTGTGTTTCAGTGGGACAGGATCTTATGTTGCTTTATTTAGTTTGAGAAGTTACGCAGTTTATTTTCAGGATGGTGTATTTTATACGAGAGAACTTAGGCAGAGAGTAAGAATCACGTGTAGTACCCTAACACTACCTGTGTACTGAAGTACTACAAAAAGTACTTTAATTTTTTTTAAGTTTATTGGTCGCACTGAGAAAATCAGATACCAATATTCATTGTGATGTTGAGTTAACATAGTGGAACCAATAGGAATATTTGGGATCATGTTCTTGTCATGTCTACTTGCATGATTGATTAAGCTTTGACCGTATTGCTTTGATGTAGATTTTTGAAGAAATGTAAATACCCTCCTGGTCCTCCTATTTTCTAGGACACTTTGTAGTTACTAATTCTAAAAGAAAATAAGTAAATCCATTAATTTGAATTAAGATAAAAACAGGGGGAAAATATTTAAGCAGTAAATTTCATACTGTATGATTTGTTATATCCTGGCTACTCGGGCTGGGTTTTTCCTGACATTGTACCAAACTTTGATTCTAGATCCTTTTCTTCCAAGTATCAGCCAGTTCAACTTTATTATTTTTCTATTTGTAAAGTTCTGCTTGGATTCCCATAATTATTACACTTTCTTAATTAGTTTTAACTAGTTACTTTCTCTACTTAGGCAAGACAAGATTTTTTTTTCTTGCTTTTTAAGGATTTTATTTTATTTTATTTAGGTTCAAGTTAGTTAATATATAGTGTAGTATTGGTTTCAGGAGTAGAATTTCGCAATTCAAGATTTTATTTTTAAGTGATCTCTACACCCACTTTGGGGCTCAAACTTACAACCCCGAGATCAAGAGTCACATGTTCCACCAACTGAGCCAGCCAGGTGCCCCTACTTGTCTGGTATTTTGATTTTGAATTGAATATAGGAAAATTGCTAATGATGTTGGAAGCTAAAATTTACTGAATACTTTCTGACTAAACATGTACTGAACAGAACTAAACACTTGTATGCATTATTTTATACAATACCCAGGAACTGTTAACACTTCTTATGACATAGTCAGTGTCACTATCTTTCTTGCTAGATAAGTGATCAGCTCTAGAGAAACGTATTGAGTTTAATAAGACACAAAAAAATAAGGATATTGAATCATAGCAGTTGTCCTCCTGATGAAGATAATTTTGATTTTCAATGTAGATTGATAGAATTTAATGATAGAATGGTAATAATGCTTTTATACTATATAGTGGTTGAAGTGAGTAGAGAGAACTTCAAAATCAAATGATCTAAAAAATCGTATTCCAAGCAACATAGCAAAATGAACTAAAGGAGTACTTTTGAAAGTGAATAGGATTATATTAGAAAACAAACACTGCTAAGGGAAGAAAAAATATTGAAAACAGTAGAAGCAATGTATGGAATTAAGGACATAAAACTGCGAATTTATTTCAGGATTTTATTTTAAAATAGTTACTATTTTTAAAATGACCAATATAAAAAAATAGAAGGAAAGTAAAGTAAACCATTTTGAGCCAGTAATACCTACTTGGCACTGCTTTTACTGTTTCACCTAAAATAATCAGTTTACCAATATTAAATGTAATGTTTTGGTGTATTTGTGGTTATTTTATACACACACACACACACACACACACACACACACACACAAATCTTTCAAACCTATTATCTGATCTTTATTTGAAGAGGAATCAAAAAATGATATTTAAGATATTAATGATTACCAGTTCACAAATAGGTCTTCTGAAAATAAATTAGTAAATTAGTGAAAACTTCCTGTAAACACAGCTGCTAAGACCTGCCAAGGCGCCTTGGTCCCATTTCTTATGCCAAGCTTGATAGGAATATACTGCTGCTCACCAGTTAATTACCATCTCTAGATAGAAAAGGAAAAGGCCTTGAATTCAGTGTTTGTATGGTCGCATGGCCCTGTTCAGTCAAGCTCAATGCATGTTACATGATTGCCTGAAAGGAATAGAAAAGCTACTCTCAGTCTCTGACCAGAATGCATGATAAGGCTTGGTGTCAAAAAGGGCAAGATGGGGATCACAGCAATTATGGCAGAGGCAAAGTAGTTTCCTTGACAACCAGATTGAGGATTCATTGTGATTTATTATTTACTACTTCAAAACCTCATTCTGTGATTTAATTAAGCATTGGGATTTCCATAAATTCTGTCTTTTCCAACTTTGAATATCCTGTTACTATTGTTGAAATGTACGTTGAGACAATTCCAAATTGATGTTACTCTAAAACAGGGACAAATTAGGTTTAGCCTGTAGCTTTGTGAAAATCTAGGCAGGTCACTTAAATAACAGTTAACTGAAATTAAATGGATCTTATATTAGGTGATATTAGTCAACACTCACTAATAACTTAGTAATGACCTCCCCAGAGGAGCATGGTTGCAACACGTAAATTTTACCTTTTTTCCTTGAAAGTAGTTTTAAATAGTTTGTACATGATTTGTATTTCAGTGTATTGTTTTAGATGTAAACTACAAGTTAACTTCTTTGCAGTTATAGTCATAATTATATACTTTTTATATTGTCCAAATTATAGTCTTTTAAATTTGGTAGTAATCAGATAATTTTTTGCCAGAAAGCAAAAGTTCAGCTTCTTAGAACAAGGTAACCATAGATAATTTTATATTTCCTGTGTTTTCCCCTCCCAAATATTCCTTAGATACTTACTATCTTTGCAGAAGAAGCTCTTGGTTGAATACTTATTCTGCATTATTAATAAACAAATGTGATAACCTTTTTAACATGTGGTTTTTATTTAAACAACAAAACCTGCCAAATAAAAATAACTTTAAATCTTTATTGAATTCCTACGCAAAATGAAATATTTGCATGTACTCTTTTTAATTAAAATAGCATCTGCTTAGCTCGTTTACATTCTTTCTGTCAGAATTTCTGCCTGAGGATTCTATATATAATTAATGTAAGAAAAACAAGACAGTAATCCCTTGATAGAAAACTAGTAATGGATTAAAAGACCATAGCTCTGAAATTCCAGGAATGTGACACACTTTCTCAGAAAGATGCACTTAGTCCTGAAGTCTAGAGATTTTGAAAAGTGCCCCCTAGTGTAATTAGCCAAAGATAGACCTTCTGAGTGTATATTGTATATTTATTAGGGATTGTTATAAGTAAATTTATAACTGGTATTAAATATGATTTGAGGTGAATCATTACTTTGTCGGAATAGAGCTTTGAGTATTCATTGGAAGCTTCAGATTTCTTACTGAACCAATTGATAGATAGAATGTACAAATATGCATACTGAGAATGTGTAGAACAGTTGCCCCAGTGCCTTAGAATATATTGCCTAATATTAACTAGGTTCAGGAACCTCGGGGGATTCACGTAACGATTGCCAAGTTCCACTTTCTCATTTAAGGATTTAGACTAGATCAGTGCCTTTTAGATTGTAGGTTGCAGTTTGTGAATGCAGTATTTGGTGGGTATGATAAGCACTTGAGTGAAAGAGAAAAGCAAATTAAATAGGTTATATATGAAGAATATCTTTCATGAAATTTCTATTAGTTGTATGTGAACATAATAAGTATATTATGTTTTGATAGACAGTATCATGCCTGTGGGATATAGTTTATAAATACATACATACGTACATACGTACATACATACATACATACGGGGCTGCGTGATTCTGTCCCAGTTCTAACGTTCCCAGATGAAATTTTAATTGTATAAGTTTTTCTGAGATTGATTTAAAAAAAATGTAACTTATCATATGAAGATACTTTTAGGAATAAAAGGATAAATAAGAAACATACAAGTGTTGATATTCTGAAAGAGTAGTACCTATATAAATTGTAATTATTCCTAATCACTAAGTGTGATAATTTAGGCCCTGTATAAAAGCTATGAGCGCATAGTGAGCAAGTGATTAATTCTGATTGTCAGGCTCAGAAAATACCTCATGACATTAGAATATATCCTTGAAAGATGAGTATGATTAGATTCATTTTAGGTAGAGAATTGAAAGAGATGAGTCTGGACACTTTGGATGTGGCTAGAAAGCCAAGAGGTATCGCATGCCACACTTAGGCATGTGAAGTCTATCATGGAGACCAGGCGAGCTGCCAAGCCTATTAAACCTGCTAGAATGAGATCTGCTTTTAGAAGGAAAAAGGTAGCAGCTTGGTTGTTTAACCGAAGTAGAGAAAGACTCAAAGATGGAGATGATGAGTTATGGGAGAATTTCAGGAGGGGTATTCATGAATTCATGAATACATGTCTCACTGTAGACAGCGAGGAACTTCTTTTTTGATAAAGAGTAAAATGAGTTAATTTTACAAATCTTTTTACAACATGCTAGTTGAGTTTTATTGAGTTTCCCAGCCAGTTGGGTTTTATTTTAGTATTTTGGAAATACTGGAGCAGTCTTCTAAACCTTTGCAAAATACCTAGGGGAATATATGAAATCTTGAATGATGAACAAGGCTACCTGTGTTGAGTAAACGAAAAATAATAGCGAGAAAAATTTAGTTTTAAATATAAATTAGTAATAGGCTAAAAATGATCTTCATGTGGTCTTTCTCTCATTTCATTTCTAGTCAGATCCTTCCCTGTTTGAGTTTGTATATTGTTGATATTGGGGTTTTTAAAACATTGCCTTTTCTGAGGAACCGTCCTTGATATCTCTTCTGTCAAGATAGTTATCTATCTTTTATGAAGTCATTCACCTTTCTCTCACTGTGTGATGTGCTCTGGCTTCATACTTTTAAGACTGAGCTGCCTAAAAATAGAAACTGCAAAATTCATTTCAGTGCAGTGTATCTTGCATAGCTTATGGTGACCACTCAATAAATGTTTCAGTGATGAATAACTGAGCTAACAAAATTGAAATAGGCAATAAAGTTAGAGTGATTAACAGAAAATTAAATTTAAAAGATTAAAAATGGAGTTATCTCAAGGAATTAAAATTTAAAATTTGATATAAAAACATGTGGACATAGGATGGTTACTGTTGGCATGTTAACATGTACTTATTAAGTACCCATGTAGGTGCTGTGATTATAATTGTGAAGAGAACAGAAACTGTATATACCCTCACACAGACTTTCTTTTTCATCTTTAGTCAGAAAGCATCTGAATGCAAATTATAGCATGATGGACACTGAGAAGATATCATAAAGAAATTCCTAATTAGACTTGAGAAAATAGTGGAGTTGCTTATTAAAGGTAGTTACATAATTTTTTTGTAGAAGTTACTGACCTCAGGCGTTTGACACCACAGTATCTCCTGTTTTTGCAGACCATATAACATTTAACATATTGAGTCTGATAAAGTGAATGGTAAGACTGTTTAGAAATAGTGGGTGCCATTGGATTATTTTGGTTCAGGTAAAATTGTTAGTGGAAAAGGAGATTGAGATACAGGGGCTCAGGCAAGGTGACAATGCCTCCATAAAAATCCAAGCACATATTTTCCCACTCCAGAAAGCACACTCCAGTGGGCTTCTTCTGTTAAAGCTTGTGTGGCTTAGGAAAACTGTGGCTTCCTTTCCTTTTCATATCCACAGAGGGCGTATCTCTGTAGACTATCAATATATAATTTCTGCAAAGTAATGTGTAAGCAGGCATATTTCCTCAGAAATAATGAAATGAAATTTTAGTGAGATGATTAATTTACTGACTTCGTGCTAGACACTATGAAAGCAAAGGTGAACAAGGCAATAGACCAAGATATATAGAACCTTTTAGTCTGTTGCCTTTGAATCCTGCAGAGGTTTTATAGTCTTTGATCATTTGGTTTGGGTAATAAGAAATGCTGACATCTGAATGCTCAGAAAAAAATTGTAATAATGTTATGTGTAATGAAGTTTTCATCATTAAAATGTTTGCTATTAACTTTTGGATGACTTTGAGATTTTGCCTATCAGATTTCCAAATAAGTATTCTATTTGTATAATACGCAAAAGTGTTACTGGGTGAGAGAGTTATGTATTCAAACATAAAGTTTACAAAACAAGTTTAATATAACCTATGGAAAATCTGGAAAAAAGTATCTGTGTCTCTTTAATGTGCATTTAATGATGGATTTCATTTAAATGTCTGGGAAAAGTTTTTAGGGACTTAGGATTGCAGCGATTCCCATGGTAAAATAGGCTTAAAGGGTGTTGAAGTAAAGTGGCTTGGAATTTCAAAAAATAACTACTGATAGTAGGACTTGACAGGGTACCATAGTATAGTGAGAGGAGGATTAAAGCCAGTCATCAGATTTCCTTTGCAGTAATGTAACCTTGGATCTATATCCCAGAGCCTCCATTTTCTGAGCTGTAAAATTAACATCACATCTATATTAAGTGTTTACTATAACCAGGCACTCTGCTAGATGCTTGGGACACAAATAGGAGTAAGTGTTCATGCCTTCAAGGAATGTATAGTCTTAAAGGATAAACAGATAAACAGATGAGTTTGAAGCCATGTGATAAGTGCAGAGAATGTCCACGGATGCCTTGTCAGATCATGACACAGGTTAGGAGGTGAAGTGGGATGGCATGGTTATATGGTCAAGGAAGACTCCTCAGAGGAGGTATTTCTGTTTCTAATGTTAAAAAGGGAGGAGTGAAAATTCACTATACAGCCAGTATACTCTGTGGATGCAGCAAGGTCATTGTGATAATTAAGTGAGATAATGTATACTGTGTCTAGAATATGTATGTAAGTTCTTACAAGTCAGGGTCCTTTTTCCTGACTGGTCTGCCAGTGTACTTTGCATGCACATGCATTTGCGCACATGCACGCACACGCACGTGCACACACACACACACACACACACACACACAACTGGCAAATGAACTTTGTGCCCTCAAAGAAAGTATAGGGAAGAGAAATGGGAACAACATGGACTAGCTTATTTCTAATTACCTATAATTATGATTTCATAATCCGTAAATTATCTACATCTAATGAGTTATTCAATTATCTCTAGTTTATGATTTACTAGTTATGCTATTTCCTTAGTTCACTCCAGAGTCTGTGACTAGGTGTCATTTTAAGAGAAGCGTGTTGGCAAAATTGAGCACTTAGAGTTGCCAGGCACTGTTTGTGAATACATGTAGTAACTTCTTTAGCCCTCACGGAACCCTCTGAGACAGAAGAGCTATTATTATCTCAGTTTTGCAGATAGGGAAACTGAAGTACAGACTTTTCTATCTGAACAACATCATTCAACTAGTAAACAGGAGCCTAAGTTCAAATCTAGACAATCTGTGCTGGACTATACAGTACATCTGAAAAATAGCATATGATTAATAAGTTCCCAGAAGTCTTCTTGTTCCAGAAGACTAAAACTTTAAAGACAAATGTGCAGCCGACAACTAGATTTTAAAGCACACAGGGAGCAAGCTCAGTTAGCCAGCCTGTGGGATGTAAGTGGATCCTTCTCTTACAAGTTAATATGGTTGACAGGCTTGCAGAAGAATACTGTTGCAGAGCAGAAACTGAAGTCAAAAGTCCCCATCATCAGGGGGATGGAGAGAGCATCTTACCAAAGGACAGGAGTGGTTTTTTTGTCTCTGCATTCTTGGGGCAGACTCAGGAATATGGATGTCTGGCTCTACTCTTTGCCTGTTCAGTAAGACTCAGTGTATAAGAGTGGTGCCTGTGGGGCACTATGATACCCAGTGACCCCTCCTTTAATGATCTTGTTCCTTTATTAGTGTGATTTTGGGAGTCTTGTGAACATAATTTGTATAAATGCAAAACCTGTCATCCCATCTCTCAACTAGGTGTGCCTTCTGTTAGGTTCTGATGGCTTTAAAACATATCTTCAGCTAGCAAAGACTGTAAGAGGAGGGAGCTCTTAAGCTCTAAAGAGGGGGTGGCCTGAGCATATAGGAAGGAATTCCAAAGTGGGGTGAATTGTATGAACAAAGTTACAAAGTCAGGAATGCACATACTAGATTTAAGACTCAATTCCATAGTGTAAACAGATTAACTTTGTACATTTTAATACATTATATGGAATATGTAAATTATGAGAATTTTCTACATGGCACCTTGATGTCACCAGTACCATTTGCTTCTTTCTTTTACATGAATAGTTAATTCCATAAAAACAGATTATTCATCCACCTTTCAGCATGTAAAGATTAACACAAACAACAGCGAACTGGCCACCCTGGGGTGTACTTGGAGGAAGTCTGGATTGAGTTGCAGGACATTTAGAACAAACAACAAGAAGAAAGTATAGAGGCTCCTGGGTGGCTCAGTCGGTTGAGCGTCTGACTTCGGCTCAGGTCATGATCTCGCTGGGTTTGTGAGTTCGAGCCCCGCGTCGGGCTCTGAGCTAACAGCTCAGAGCCTGGAGCCTCCTTCAGATTCTGTGTCTCCTCCTCTCCCTGCCCCTCCCATGCTCATGTTCTGTCTCTCTCTGTCTCTCAATAATAAATAAATGTTACAAAAATGATTTTTATAAAACAGAAGAAAGTATAAGTTGGGAGAGGTGGGGAGTAGGAGAAACCCATGCAGTCTTTAGGAGACAGGTCCCTGCGTGAACAAAATATTTCTTACTGTATAAATGTGCTTTGGCATGGATTTCCCAAGAAAAACGTATCTCAGATGCAGTGAGGGAATTGTGATATAGGGAGGGAGGGACATATGCAGTGTGTTGGGAAAACCACCAGGAGCTCCACGTTCACACAGGCATCTGGTGTGCACAGTCCAGTAACTCAGAACCAAGGAGGTCAAGGAGGCACTTTGATTGGTCACGGTGAGATATGGTATATTTTCAGATCATTCTCATAAAGGAGAACAGGATTTCTGTTAGCCTCTTAGGCTGAGTGTTTCTTTGTTCACCTGTTCACTTTAACCCAAGTTCTGCCTCTCGGTATCTCAGGGTTGGTGGCCAGTTTTCTTCAGTTCCCAGTTGGTTATGGTGATGGTCTCTGCTATGCCACAAAGGGTTTCCATTTCCTGGACTGTTTTTTACCCTGTGCATTTATCTCTCTTTATATGTTGAAGTAGATTTATAATTCTTTTGTACAATTTTCTGGGAGTGCATTCCCAAAGTTTTTTATTTATTATGTATAATACTTAGTGTTACTTATTATATTTATAATATTGTAATATTGTTGCTTAGGGTTGTATCCTATTCTGTTTCAGCAGTGTACTTTTACATCATTTCCCTAATTTTAGCCTTTGGTTTGCCTCAAATTTTTCATTATTTTGAATACAAATCTCTGTCAAATTTTTGGGTTCTTTTTAGAGTATGTTCTTACAAAAGGAATTTTATAAGGCTCTTTTTTAGAAAGATTATACCAGTTTGTAAAGCCTCAGAAATATATTAGGCTGTCTGTTTTATAATACTATAACAAGTCTGGTAATTTATAGGAGAAATTTTTAATTTTTTGCCTGTTTGCTTTTACCAATTAAATTCACCATTGTAAATGTTCGATACTTACATTTATTTCATTTTTCTTTCTTTTTCTTCACCTGCTTTGAAGTCAATGCTTATGATTTATATAAAGTATTTAACCTTTGATTATTTGCTTAGACAGTTTATCTTGGGAGATAAATTTTCTGAAACATTCCTGTTGTCATTATAAATCAGATTCACCTAAAGTTACTCTCATTTTCTGATAAGAAGCACTGCTTGTTTTTGAGATTCTTATCAAGCTCTTCTATTGTTTTTCTTTTTTCTTTCTTTTTTTTTTTTTTTTTTTGCCTTGAATAGTAAGGGAGTTTTTTTTTAATCTGGGAAAAACTCAGCTTCATAAGGGTGAAATTAGAAGTAGTTGAGGTTGTAAAGGGAAATAAACATTTTAAGTACCAGGGAAGGGGCAATAGAGTAGAACGCAAGGGCATAGCAACACCGGTTCAAACAGGGTTCCTAAGAGCCTTTTTCCTACAGTTCCTTATAATTCGTTAGAATGTCTGAGTCCAGAAGTCGGAACTGCTGTGTTGTCTGTGCACTGTCGGTACCCGTAGGGAGCAAGTGTGAAAGACAACAATGGGCTGTGTATGTAGGGGCAGGGCCTGTGCTGGTGGATCTGCTACCATGCTGTTCCTTAGTTCCCTTGATGTTTCGTTTGGCAGTTAAATAGGAGCAAAGATGTAATTTTACCTCTGCAGAAAAGTAGTAGTGTTTCTTTTTTAAGGCAACATTTTATAACTTTACAATGTAAGATTAAACTTATCTCTCTCTGCCTCCTTGCCTCCCTCCCTGAGTGTTCTGGTGACCCATATTTGAGAACAGTTCGTGTGCTCTTTAAGAGTCATATGTTCTAATGACTGAGTTAGCCGGCAGTTTTGTGCGTTCTTTAAAACCTCGTCTTTCATTAAAAATTGAACAGACCTCAGCAACCCAAAACAAAAATAACAGCACTGACACCAAGCATGACCTCAGCCGTACTGTCATTTAAGGAATTATTTGACAGCCTTCATAGCATTTGGGGAAGCGGTTTCCGTTTTAACTCATCACAGTTAGTAGAGGAGTGAGTACTTGCATTACTCATCTTTACTTCAAGGAGCACTTTTGCCACTGTGTGGGCCTTCTGTAGTTCGTAGAAGTAGTGGGATTGCCTGCAACCTGAGGGGTTGTTAGTTTCTTTGACTTACTCCAAAATAGTCTGATGGAGGAATTTGAATGTGCTGGAAACACAAATACATAATGGATGAATGCATGAACAATAAATGTATTTGGGTGAGGCTGCCAAAGATGTTAGTAAGAGATAATGTTAGAAATGCTGTTTTCCATTTAGTGGTGGTTTGATTATTTTGAGTTTGTGGGTTTAAAAAAAAGTTTCTTTTAATGTTTATTCTTGAGAGAGAGCCAGAGACAGAGCACGAGTGGGGGATGGGCAGAGAGAGAGGGAGACAGAAGCCAAATCAAGCTCCAGGCTCTGAGCTGTCAGCACAGAGCCCAATGTGGGGCTCGAACTCACAAACCATGAGATTATGAACTGAGCTGAAGTCAGACGCTTAACTGACTGAGCCCGCCACCCAGGCACCCTGTGTTTGTGTTTCAAAGCGAAGTTCACAAAATGGGCTCACTACTGCGTAATTTTCACTCATTATACCACCAGGATCTCCTAGTTTCACTCATTTTGTCATTTTGCACTTTTTAATTGGTCCAGGAGCATTCACTGAGAAAAGTAACAGCGTAATAGTACAGTGTTTACTGGAGTAATTTTATTTCTTATGTATCATTTTACCACTTGATTACTTGTTTTCATAAGCTCCTTAATATCTTTTAGAAATGCATCTTTACAAATTGTTCATGAGCTGCAGATAACCTTCAGTTACAAAGTCTTACATGTTAGTAGTGATAGTCCACAGTTTGGGTTAATGAAATTCATGTTTGTGGCATAATTTAGAATCAGATTTTAAGCATCATTAAAGAGAAAAAAGGAAATTTTAAAAATCAACTTTGGTGTCATAAATAGCTTTTTTGAGGTGGGAAGTTACTGCAGTAAGCATTCCGCGGAAGCCCCCAAGCCCCCTTGCAGGACTTTATTGGAAGATGCTTTCTCACTCCTAACCGAAAAGCCTTTCTATCATCTTCAATAGTATTGTGCTCGTAAAAAAATAAATAAATGAAGTTCTAACTTTCAGAAGTCCTTTCAGGTTTTAGGAAAAGAAGAGTGCCCTTTTGCGGCAGGTTGAGGAAAGACCTGAAATTTCCCCCTTTTTTTCAGTGGGAAACAGGTTAAACAGCTGACACTTTTTAAATGATTGAAGTGTTAGTGTGGGTGACAGTTTGTAAAAAGTCAAGATAAGAGTTGAGACTGGCTTCAGGCTGCGTTAATCTTTCCTAACTGAAGTGAGAAATAAATACTTCATAGGAATGTGTGTGGAGATACAATGCCTTTCTCTTCTAGGACACTTGTTTTAGTCAACAGTTAAATGTGATCACCTTTGGATGGTTGTTTGGGATTGAGAGAAATGAGTGGGTGGTTTCAGTGCAGTTTCAATGTAGTTAACTCAAATAAGTTTTAGAATTAGTATTAATTTGGCCCCCCTTACAGATACCTTTAATGAGGAAGCCAATTGTTACACAAGTAACTTCTCCACAACTTTATTGTTGTCCAATAAAGGTAATTGACATGGAAATCTTCTATCCATTTACATTGTTTCCCTCTTTGATTCAAGTTAAATGTACCTCCTCAAGAATGAAATTATGGCCGATAGTTTCTCCTGGGGTCTTTTTGGTATTTAAAAAAAATATTGGTTGTTTTATGCTTAAATACATAAGACATTAACAAAAAGACTTAGAATCCACATTTTGACTCTTTGATCTGGAGATCTAGCTGTGTAGTACTTTAAATGAGGGCTCTGCCCCCAACTAGTTTTATTTGTCAGATTAATACAGTGACAAGAAAGGAATAGAATCTTTTAGGTAGTGTGGCTTTTTACCTAAGTCACTGGATGAAGGAACGAATCTCAGTTTTGCATTTCTGCTTCTTGTTTAACTGCTTTTAAGAACAAACACTCTGAGGTTAGGGTGGGGTTGCTAATGGAATTTATGATAACAGAAGAGTAGTGAAAGCAATAAAATTGTTAGAAAATTATATTAATCAATGTGGAAGTAGAAATAAACTATTGTGCCTGAGGAGATGATGAAATTGTTGTGCTGTTACTTATTCTGTGACTGTATCTCTGTTTTTTTTGTTGTCAGTGAATAAATTATACAGAATTACTTAAGAATTTTAATTTGATAATACAGTGTGAATGACTTGAGAAATTGCATTTCTGATAGTAATTTCTTTTTTCTTCATTAAAATTTTTTTTAACGTTTATTATTTTTGAGAGAGAGAGACAGAGTGTGAGTGGGGGAAGGGCAGAGAGAGAGAGAGAGAGAGAGAGAGAGAGAGAGACACAGAATCCGAAGCAGGCTCCAGGCTCTGAGCTGTCAGCACAGAGCCCAGCGCTGGGCGCGAACCCACAAGCAGCAAGATCATGATGACCTGAGCCAAAGTCAGACGCTTTAACTGACTGAGCCACCCAGGCGCCCCTCTGATAGTAACTTCTTAATGTTAAATTGGTTTCAACAAGTTAACAAAAGATAATCAATGTAAAGAGTTTCCTATTTACTGGGGTAGAAAAAGGAGAGGGGTAAAGTTGTTATTCTGGTTTTGTAATCCTTTTTACATGACCAATGACCAGGATTCCTGGATGATTGTGAACTCCTGCAGATGTTTTGTCATTTAAGGGTACATTTCATAGTTTAGGCCCACTGATCTGGGGAAGATACCATGTTTGTTACATTTGTATTTTTTATTTCCTGGTATCTGAATTTTAAAACATTTTAACATATATAAAAAAGATTTAATTGTGGTGTGTGGTTTTGTTTGTTTGTTTTTTTTTACCTTATAAAAACATCTTTGTTTTAGTTTCTGGGTATATTTGACATCTTTTTGGTAAAAGGAATTAAAGTATAAAATCCAGCATAGAGTAAAATTAAGTAAAAGTCGAATGCCTGTGGTGTGTTATGCACTGTGCTGAAAACCAAGGATACAAAAGTAAATAGGCTTCACTTCTTTCTGTGGAGTAGCTCCAAGTTGAGTAGGGGAGGAATATTAAGTAGAGACCTTTAGAAGCACGTTTCCTCCTCTGACAGAGGAACTCATAATTGTTCATTTGCTTATTAGTTCATTCATATACCCATTTACTGAAGATATCTTTATTTCATGCCCTCTGTAAGAGAGCACTGTAAATTGACTGTTAGGTTTGGGCATTATAATGATGGACTAGATAAATACGATACCTTTCCTCAAGGAGAACTCACTCCCCATGTAAATTACCCCAGGCATAGTGACCATTGTCATTTTTGTTCACTGTTCTATCCCAGTGTCTACAAGAGTGCTAAGCACATAGTAGGTGCTCAGTAAATATTTATTATTGGAAGAAAGAAAAATAGAGACCCAAAACCTGAGCTCATATTCTCCTTTGCCTGTTGTTGGAGAAGCCTTGATAGGGTTTTAGAGAGTAATTGTTGTCTAAGAGAAAAATGAGTAGAATATTCTATACAAAGGGAATAGTTTAAACATATGCATTGAGTAGTGACGGTAATATTGAAACTTAATACAAAATTCACTAATTTCTTTTAGAAGTAGATCAGAATTAAAGTATCCTGTATTTCTAAACATTGAAGAAGTTACACTTTTTGCTAAAACTATTAAAAGCATCTCTTTATGTGGCATATATTGTTTTTAATAGACATGCTTATCAGGAATTTTTATTTTAGAGCTGTATTAAACTTTGAGAGAATTATATAACTTCTAAATTGCTGTACTTTAATGGTACTTGTGAATTAATAATCAGTGGAAGAGAATTTACAAATTTTTAAGTGGGAGAGATCAATTTCTTTCTAATGGGGAATTTAATCCCAAAATGTTTGGACATACTTATAACGCATATTTTCTTTTTAAAATAGCCAGAGGATTTTCACAAGTGGTAATAATTTAACCTAATAGCTGATGGCATTAGGAAGGTACTTTTACCTTTGAGTGTACAAAGTGTCCAGAATTTTGCTACTGTTAGCAAGCCTCAAAGATAAGTTATTTTTCCCTTTGGTTGTTTGTGTAATTGGATTTAATTGGGTAGTGTTTTTTCATCTTGCATTTATTTGTTGGGATTTTTTGTTTGTACTCCAATGTAAATCATAGTTTTTTGTATATAAATTGGATATAAATAAGAAAACTATAAATATTCTTTTTAAATTTTTTTGTTTGAAATGCTTCATAATTTAAAATTTATTCAAAATTAAAAGCAAACAAACAAAAAACCCCCCACATCCTGTAAGCCAAGAATGACACAAGAATCTAAGGCATATCATTCATAAATGGTGAGATGATTATTTTGTAGTTTCATGGTCTTAAATTACTTGAACACTTTCTTTTACAAGAAAGAACTTGGTATTTCTGTAAGGATTAGATCTGTGTTTCATGCTAAGTTTACTTACACAAAAATTGCTACATTTTCAAGGCCAGTGTGCTTATGCTAGAAAATGACATTGCATTGCCTTATTTTCTTTATTCTTGGCGTGAAAACAAGTTCAAAGATGAAAGTAGTTTTTGTTTGTTTGTTTTTACTCTCTGCGTGGCATAGTTTTAGGTTCCTCACATAAGACTGATAGGTTATGTTTATACATGTATATACATATGTGTATATATATGTTATATATATTATATTTATATATATTATATATATACATACATAATATATACATGTAATGTTTATTTATTTTTGAGAGAGTGTGAGCAGGGAAGGGGCAGAGAGAAAGGGGGACAGAGGATCTGAAGCAGGCTCCAGGCTCTGTACCTACAGCAACAAGCCCGGTGTGGGGCTTGAACTCACAAATCGTGAGATCATGACCTTAGCTGAATTGAAGTCAGACACTCAACCCACTGAGCCACCCAGGCACCCCAAAACAATTATATTTTAGTGAACGTACCAATATTAGATGTTATTAGATGTTTTAGGAGTTGATTGATAAAATTACTTCTTTCGTTTTTGATAAAATTATTTCTTAAGTGAACTAATAGAATAAAACAATAGAGTGTGACATTCTGTAAACTTAATGAAATGAGTTTTTGACACACTGCCTTTCCGTAGACAAAGAAGGTTTTAAATCTCATTTATTTATTTATTTTTAAAGTGAGCTGTGTACCCAACGTCAGCTTGAACTTAGGTTCAAAGGATCAAAGGTCTCAGGGTTTACTGACCTTTACTGACTGAGATAGCCAGGTGTTCCGACCAAGAAAGTTTGATAGTTTTTGAGTTTTACAATTTTGTTTTAATGACCTCATGAGTTTTCAGAGAGAAAGGAAAATGTTATTAGTGAAATAATTTATCTTTTTGACTTAATTTTAATGTTTTCATCTAAGCTAAAATAAAATGAAAAAAAGTTTTCTGGAAGCTTATAAGCTGTAGTTCAGCCTGGTTGAAATCATGTCCCCTCTTCATTAAGTATTTTTCTCATTTCCATTTTAGGAAAAAAATCTCATTAACATATATAAACAGAAATAAATTAGATTTCAATATGCCAGCACTCGTAGTAGACTGTGGCTTGAGTTAATGTTTGAGTAGAGCTTGAAGTCACAGCCTCAGTCCCATCGAGGTCCCTGATAATCAGAAGGCATGGTGCTTACTGGGACCCTGGACCACATGAGCGGTAGTGTCCATGACAGGGTTTAGTTGAAAGTAATTAAGAAAAACAGTACCAGAAAAGTTGATGTTTTTATATTACAGCTTAATAAGAAGACTTTTATAGGAATGTATGATTTTACAGCCGTATGTATAAAGAGCAGGCTGAACGGAGACAATGTTAGAAAAGCCAAGTGTTCGTAATCAAGTGCCTAACGTTTATGAGAAATACAAGCTTATGGACCAGAGTGTATTTGCATATACAGAGTAGTATATAGTCTCGCAAAAATGCTCAGATGATGCAGAATCCAGTAACAATTCTAATTCTGGTAGTACAAATTCCCATCTGATAGCAGTGCATCTGTTTATTAGGAATTACCCACTGAATGTGAATGATTTCAGTCCTAAGTCACTGCACCTGTTGCCGGGAGGTATTTATTCCAATCACTAGCCTAAAGCGCAGAGAGTTATTGCTTGACATTTTATAGCTTGGGGGGAAAAAACCTGTCTTTTCAAAATCATTTGTTCAGAGTGGAGAAAATGGAGCAAAACAGTTCATTTTACTCTAAGCACCACTATTTGGCGGTATTCACATTTGCACAGCACAAAGCTACAATATTGATTTTTTTTTTTGCTCACAGGGCCTCCCACAAGTTTTTTCTTCGATTGTCAGGGTTGCAAGATGGATTGGATTACACTTTGCTTGTTGGGATGCTTCACCCCCCTTTGTTGAAATAGAAATAGATTGAAAATACAACTTAGAATACATGTCATAGGAATAGTGTGATTAAAGGACTTTAATTTGGGGAATTTCTTTGTGTTGATTATGTTGATTGAACAGTTTCATTGAAAGCTTGACAAACAGACACGCAATTTCCTTTCTTGATCTTCTTCCCCTAAGCCTAGAAAGCACCCAGTACACGCTACTAACTATGCTCCCCTGCAACAGGGGTCTGCAGACCTGCTGCTAATTGTTATTATCATTTGAAGAGGCATTAAAGTAACACTTGAATATGAACCTCGGAGCTGCATTAACGTATGTCAAAACTTGATTTCGTTCGTAGTGGATGGTATGATCATAGAAAAAGTAACTTTTCGGTGTCTCAGTTTCCTCCTTTATAAAATGTCTCAGTGTGTTTTTGTTTTTTGGGTTTTCTTGAAGATTTTAGTCAGTAAATATTTCTAAAGTCCTTAGAAGAATTTCTGGAGATGGGATTTCTGGGTAAAGAGGGCAGCAAATCCTCTCCCAAAACAGGTGTAAAACTGAACAAAATTGTGAACAACTCTTGAGGGCTCTGGAAATTAACCAGAGCCAAATGAGAAATTGGGAAGCATTTATTTATGAAAAACTAGAATTTCTGGTATAAGCAGTGGAAGTTCAAAGCCTTCTAGCCTGGGGCTGCTCCTACCCTCCACCCTCCACTCCTTAGCTAAGTCTGTGTGGTGGTTTCATTAGGGCAGGGCTGGCCTTGAAGTTCAGTGAGTGCTGCCAGAGAGAATTGGCTTGATTTGGAGTGGAGGATGGAAACCCGCGCCTGGCCGTGTTGCCAACGAAAGTAGTAAACACTGTGGTGAACAGATGGGAAAGACTCCCAGCTCTGCTAGCCCGAGGTTGTGGTCCCTGTTGGGGAGACTGGAGGCCAGTCTGAAACAAAATCCGGACATCTTTGAAATGAAAAAACCAAAGTTCTCTATGCATTCTTGACTAAGTGGGAAGCTACACACAGGTGCTGAAGAGACGTGAGAGAAGTTCACAGAAAGTAAATAACCAGGGCTGACTTGAAAACTGTCTGATGAACTTGGAACACTCTCCCTAACACACACGCAGCTCAATCAGCAGAGGATGGAGGCCTTCTTATGGGTTCATACTGTTTGTGCCACATCTCTTCCCAGTCATTGGCTGATCACTAAGCTATGCAGAGACAGGAGTGATCCCTAGGAAGCCAGACTAGAAAATAAAAATGAGGATTAAAACAAGAACAGTGAGCAGAGCAGCAGCATACACTCTGGGGGAGGCAGATTCTGTAGATTAAATCCCGTCAAGATACTAAAAAGAAAATATCACAATAGCAGCAATTCTCAGGGGAAAGAAATCTGGGTATGCAGTTGTTAGCAGAATATTATTTAAAATGTCTACTTTCCAATAACAAAAAATGTATAAGATATGCAGGGAAACAAGGAAATTGACCCATACTCAGGAGGAAAAGCATTCAATAGAAACTACTGCTGATGTGGGCCCAGATGTTGGATTTAGCAGATAAAAATTTCAAAGTGGCTATTATGAATATGTTCAAAGATTAAAGTAAAACTACAACTATATTAGAGAATTAAGAGGAAATATGATGGCAGTGATTTAATAAATATGTGATCCCAATAGAGAAATAACTATTTTAAAAAGGCCTTGGAGAAATTCTTGGCACATCTTACTTATTATATCAGTGTGTTGCAAATAAATTAACAATTTCCTCCCCAAATACCGAATTTTAACTGAACCCAGAGATTCTGAATCAGTAGGTCCGGATTAGGGCTTGAAGATCTGTCTTTCTAAAAACATTTACCAGATGACTCTGATACAAAATCATGTTTGGGAGTCAATTATATAGTCCTGGCAAGTGACTTTGAAAAAAAAAAATCCTAAAATATCCACTGGAAACACTTAAGAATTGCATCAGATACAAAGGAAAAAAGTGTGGTTAAGAAATAGTGACCATACCTGTGATTATTTCCATGATTCAATATAACAAGTTATTAACGTGTTATAAATAAGGGAATAAATAAATGTATTTAGAAATAAGAGTTGTACCATCTTTTCGTAACATTTTCTTAGTGAAAATGTTGAATTTTAATAATTAATATTAATTGCAACAGCTGTATTTTAGACTTTTGCAAACTTCGCAGTACCATTGTGAGTGGAAAAGGTTGAACCCAAAACCCTTGAAGTTTTCAGGGAAATAGTGTGAAGTGGCCAAAGAAGGCACGGCAATTTACAGTATGCAAATTTTTCTTTTGATCCCATAATTGCCCCATGTTTATTTTATCCCTTTCATTGTCTTTGATTAAAAGAGTTAATCTAGGAAGATGTCTGTCTGTGATTTGTCTGAACACTGCCTGCCTAGTTCATCACATGTGCTTTTGATAATTATCTTGATAGTACTGTATAATCCACGTGGCTCTGCCACAACACATCCAAGTTGCATTCTCCTGTATGTTTGTATTTTAAAGAAATAGAGCAAGGAATTTATTACTTAGTGATCACTTGAAAATGTCAGAATATCCTGTGTTACCTGATAAAAAGGAGCTTGACTATTTAGAATCACAGATTGGTGAATTGGTGAACTTTGAAATAACTGATTCTTCAGAAAAAGAAATTAAAACCTGGAAAGGTAAAATGACTTAGCCAAGTTCACAAGGCTGACCAACACACTTTAGTACTCAGTAGTCTTTCCATATGTACATATTTGAGCAGTGTAGACTATGCTCTCTTTGTATATGTGTCTTACACAACACTACATTTCCGAAAATATAATTTTCATCATGTGTATGTTTTGTGAACATTTCCTGTAGTTGTTTCCTGTCAAGTTGACTAACATTCATTGGTGGATTTCAGATTGCATGAAAACTTATAAAATTATTATCAACTAGGGGGCTTGAAAAGTCATACGGTACTTTTCTATTCATGACCTTTAATAAGAACACGGGCTCTGGAGTCTGACAACCATGTGTGTGTTACATTCAAACCCTTAGTAATCCTGGAGAATCTGAATTTAACGTGTTAGTTTCATACTTTGTAAAGTTGTTCTTATAACAATAACCTACTCCATTGTTTTTTGTTGTTGATGATGTTGCTTAAAACAAAAAAAGTGATCCATATAAAGCATTTAACACAGTGTCAGAACATATTGATTGCTGTGTAAATGTTAACTGTTATAATACAGTAAAACCTTGGTTTGTAACTGGTTCTGTGAATGTTCTGTAAGGCGAGCAAGCATTTCTAATAAACTTTAACTTGATAAACAAGCGATGTCTTGCAATAAGAGTAGTACATGTTGCTGACTGTTACAGGATCACAACTGAGCCAGTGGTTCTTGAAATTCACTTTGATATACAAGTGCTTTGGATTACCAGCATGTTTCTGGAACAGATTACGCTTGCAAACCAAAGTTTTACGGGGATTTACTTTTCTGTCTTCTTATTTGAATTTTTGTATTTCTGATTGGAAACACAGGGTTTAAACACGAAAGTTCATAAACATGTAATTCATCTGTCTTTGTGAGAAACACTAATGAACCCCAGTAGGACCTAGAAAATAATAAATTGTCAAAATATAAATATTTTTCTTTTTTTGAGGATGACACATTTTCATTGATTGTAAATGGTTTATCTATTTCTTAATGTTTACTATTTTTATTTTCATTATCAAAGGAAAATAGATATGACACACAAAAAATGCAATTCTATATGGTTTTAACAAATACTAGTCGATTTAGCTTTGGTTCAACAAATACTTACTGGAATTATGTATCTTGTACCCACCTAGGCATTGGAATTATAACTAAGAACGCTATCATCATAGTTAGCAAGGAAGATATAAATTAAAAAATGAATATGCATAGTACCATGGGGTAATAATAAGTACTTTAGTAAAGATGTGTATAAAGTTCAATGGAAACAGGGGAAAGAGCAAGACTTTATAAAGGAGAACACGTACGATGCAAAACCATAGACACTGTAGCATTGAATAAAGCAATATTCACTGTTAAGAACTCATTCAGTTCTGTGCATTGAAAGTATAAGTACCATGATCCCTCTTCTCCAGAAGATTCTATGTTAGAAATCTCAATTATTAAAATGTGTTGATTTTCCGTCTCTTTTTCCTTTTCTTTTTTCTTACTTTACCTGTTTGGATGATTGTACCTAAGGATTAAAAATCCTCTCCGAATTACCAAAACAGCAGGACACTCAACGACACAACTTCTTAAATATCTTTCAAAGGCAGGGGGAAATTCACTTAGAACCATAACTGTAATCCTGCAGATATCAACAACTACAAAAATTAAGGGCTTAATTTAAAAACCACAGTGCTTCATAATATCCTATATTTTTGACAAGTAGTGAAAGTTGTGAAATATGGCTCCAAGCCAGTCTTCTAATAATGTGCTCTAACATTCATAATATTTTCTAATAATATAAATTTATTCTCATTTATTAAGGAATTATAATTGCAAAGTATCTCTGCCTTTAAAATACTCTGTACTTCAAATTTTTTATGATGCTTGTTTGAATTTCCATTAAAAATTTCCACAGCTTTTGCTATTGAAATGAAGCTCTAAAGCATCTTTTCAATCAAAACAAATATAACAATATTAGTTTAAACTGAATTATTTGTATGGGCAGTACGGTACAGTATCAGGAAACAGAAGAAGCAATAATACGTGTAAAAGTTTATTTACTTATGAACTTTCACAAATAAACTTTGAGAGGTCGGCCTGTTTACTGTCTGTCTTGACATTTGTCCAGCTCCATTTCTGTATTCCTTCTTCATTGCTGGTGTGCCTCCCACATACTTGTAATAACCTCATAAGACCATAAGCCCTCTTAGTGAAAACCTCCGATGTTTGGGGTGTGGCGCAATCCTCTGAAGATTTCTATGCTCTAAATTATGCCTTTTTCTGCTCTCTTCATTCCAGTTACACCTTTAGTTTTCTCAGTAGAACTGAGAGCTTAGCCAAGTCTGAGAATTGGTGATTTTTAAGTCATTTCGAAGTGTAACCCAGTCACCCTTCTGGAGGACTGTTTGAGTGTTAGAAAGAAGGTGCATGTTTTACCAGGTGATTTTATTACATTGAATTAGTGAGAGGCATTGCACAATAACATTAAAGAGAACAGGTTTTGGCATTGCATTGACCTGGACATGACCCAGTTTTTCAACTTGAAGTTTATAACTTGGAACTGTTCAGTTCTGAATGTTAGGGTGGTTTTTTTTCCCCTATAAAAAGGCATATAGGGGATAGTTTATGTGATGCAGAATAATTAATTAAAAGGATAGAGAGAAGGAAAAAAATACTGAAATTAGCGCTGGTCTTTTATAAGAGTAATGTGCGAGATGGTGACAGGTTAGAGAATTGAATTAAAAAACTTGAGTCCGCGTTGGTTTTTGAGAATGGTAGCTAATCCATAGGTAGAACACCCAACAGTGAAGGTGGACCTCTTGCTCACATAGCTCCTCCCAGCTGTTCTTGGCTTTCTTTCTGTGTGTTTACCCTTTGTCCTAGGCTGTGTTACTACTTCATGGGTCCAGTGGCTGAAAACTTAAAATTCTCATTTTTTATTACATCTGGGAATCTTTTTTCAGCACTTATGAACGGTTGTTTTCTGCACTCTTCCTAATACACCACACTTGAATTCATATAGCACTTTTAATTATTGAGCAGTATTATGTACATTATCTCATTTTAGAGTCACACAGGTAGGAAAAGTAACATCGTACATGTTTCATCTCTGCTCTGTAGGCGACAAAAGTGAATCTTAGATAAATTTTGCCCTTCCCAGGTTATTTCAACTTGTCGGACTAGATTGGAGCAGCGCTGGCCCACTGCTGCGTGCTTCCATTTATACCAGTTTTAAATAAAGTGTCTATAAATCTAAATCAGTTATTGTACCATAAGTGTATTGCCATCATAGGATCTTAGTTTTTTTCTGGGGGGGGGGAACTGCTAAGACAAATATTTTTTAAGATAATGCTAACAGCAATGAATATGTCTACATTAAATGAGAAAGTGCAGTCAGTGTATATCAGAGCTTGTATTCCACTGCCTAAATGAACACTGTTTCTTGATTAGTTGTTACATTCTCTATTTGTAAAACTTGTCATTTATAAGTCTATCGATTAAATTTGTCCTTTTTCTTTGGATTTACTCAAAAAGAGCCACTTAGTTTCTTATTGTGAATAGATTATACGTGAATAGATTATACAGATAGTATTTGCTAGAGTAATTTAAATTTTATTATACAGGTGAAGAGTCCAGCCAAAGATACATATTAAAAAAACAAAAATTCTTGACATATAGTAAAGAATCAAGGAGTTATTTAATAAATATATGGATGACTTAAAAAACATACTTTTGGTGACATCTCTTGAATATAGACATGAATCGTATTACTTGAAAATGCCTTATTAAAATAATTTATTTCATACATGTCTTAATTTAATTTTCTTTCTTTCTTTTTTTCACTTTTAAGGTTTCAGCAGAGCAGCTTTACCATTCGGGTTAGTTAGGCGAGAATTATCCTGTGAAGGTTATTCTATAGATCTGCGATGTCCAGGCAGCGATGTGATCATGATTGAGAGCGCTAACTATGGTCGGACAGATGACAAGATTTGTGATGCTGACCCATTTCAGATGGAGAATACAGATTGCTACCTCCCAGATGCCTTCAAAATTATGACTCAAAGGTAGATGCTTCTGTGTTATTATCCCGTTTTAGCTACTACATCCAAAGTAGATGAATAGAGTCCGTTCTCAGCCCATTTATTAAACTGAGGGTTTTACCTACTACTGTTGATTTCTACTTTTAAGCTTTCAACATTTAAATCTCTGTATCATTTTTATATAGCTTAACAGAAAGAATATGCAATATGCATCTTTTGATTTTTATATATCATAAGATACAGAGAAAAGAATATTTCAAATGTAATTTTGTTTTCTGGGCCTGTAGAGTTTTGAAATATTTTTTTAACAACAAGAATGTTTATAACTGGGTCTTTGGCAATAGTTGGTCTTTAATTTTTTTTTTTTAAGTTTATTTATTTATTGTGTGAGAGAGAAAGAGAGCGAATATACACACCCACAAGTCGGGGAGAGGCAGGGAGTGATGGAGAAAAAGAGAATTCCAACACAGAGCGTGACTCGGGGCTCAATCTCACGAAACATGAGATCACGACCTGAGCAGAAATTAAGAGTGGGATGCTTAACTGACTGAGACACCCCAGGTCTTTAATTTTTTAATTAATATTGTTTACAGCAAAAATGGGCAGAGAAAGTACAGAGAGTTACTATGTCCCATTGCTACACAGGCACAACCTCCCCAGTTATCAACATCTTGCATCACAGTGGTCCATTTGTTATAATAGATGAACCCACACTGACACCTCATTATCACCCAAAGTTTATACTTCACATTAGGGTTTATTCTTGGTGTGGTGTATTCTATGGCTTTTGGCAAATTTATGATGGCACGTGTCCACCATTGTGGTATCAGGCAAAGTAGTGTTGCCATTGTAATAGGTGTATAGTGATATCTCATAGTTTTGATTTACATTTCCCTAATGACATTTCATATTGAACATCTTTTACTATGCTTACATATTTTCTGTTTGTCTTTATTGGTGAGGTGTTGTTCAGGTGTTCTGCTCATTTTCCAATTGGATTGTTCTTTTTTTTTTTTTTTTTTTTTTTTTTCCTGAGAGAGAGGGTGCACGAGAGAGTGAGCAGGGGAGGGAAAGAGGGAGGAGAGAGAGAATCTTAAGCAGATGCCAGGCCCAGCACAGAGACTGATGTGGGGTTCATCTGACAACTGTGAGATCATGACCAGAACCAAAATCGAGAGTTGGAAGCTTAACCAACTGAGCCACCCAGACACCCCGTCCATTTTTTTATTGTTGAGTTTTAAGAGTTCTTTATACATTTTAGGTAACAATTCTTAATCAGATAGGGCCTTTGCAAATATTTACTGTGTAGTCTGTGGTTTATCTTCTCATTCTCTTGATCCTTAGCTTTAAAAAACAAACAAAATACAGTAGATTCAAGTTAAGAAAGCATATACTGGGCTTTCTCTCTTTCTCTCTCTCTCTACCCCCCCTTCATATATATATCTCATTGGTTAATACTGTGTTTTAAAAATGATGTGTTTGAATTATCAAATTTAAAATATATAAATGATACCTCTTCACAGGATAATTGCCTGCCTATCTCTAGACAGAATACCAAAACACTGCTGACAATAGGTATTGCCTTTCCTCTGCCTTAACACACAGCACATAACTCCTGGTCTCTCTCTTTTTTTTTACCTCACTTTTGCTACACTTGGCATCTTAATCAAAATTCTCTTACATATAAAATATTAAAATTGTGGTTAGTTATGGCCAAACTAGTACACTAGTATCCAGCAATTCTAGTTATTTGGAACATAGAGACTCTCTGAAGGAACATTTAAGTATCATAGAGTTTATTATATATTATTGCTTTTGTATTTTGTTTACTAGGAAAACCCTTCATCTTTCTATTCAAAGCTTTCACCCTCTTCTCCTGCCTCTTTCCCCACTCTGGACTCAATATTCTGTCTAGTTTTCTGGCTTATTTATTAGTCTACCTTAAAGTAGAATAGCAAATTTTCTAGACTGGGGTCTGGTCAGTGTAGGGAAAATGAAAATATCAAGGGGTGGTAAGAGATGATGAAGAAAAAAATGAAAAAAACTATTTAACAAAAAATCCATGCCATAGTAAGATGGGTACAAATTGCTGTAAAATCTCTGATTTCACAGAGACTATGTATTAGCATATTTTTTTATTGATAGCACATTATGAGTAGTTTTTCATTAATGTTAATGCTGATCAAGATGCTTTTTAGAAACCAGAGAACATATACAATACTTTTGATAGATTTCCATCAAAATATTTTTTATTTTTGGGGTGCCTGACTGGCTCAGTCAGTAGAGCATGGGACTCTTGATCTCAGGACTGTGACTTTGAGCTCCACATTGGGTATAGAGATTACTTAAAAAAAAATACGTAAAATCTTTGTTTTTAAAGTTTCTATTTTTAGTTCTTAAAGTGTTGTTATTAAAAACGTAAGACAAAATCTTATTTGCATAAATGGCATTTGAGAAAGGTTTTTTAAATTTAAAACAAATTTCATTATGGATTATGCAGTATTTTGAATCAAAACGTAACTTATCTTCTTTGGAAGAATGGATTCTGTACTCCCCAAAAATTGTAACACAACAGTTTACACATACTGTATCAAAAGTTGGGAACTGCCCATGCTAGAAAGACAATAAAGGCAGCCACTAATAATTGACTGTTTATCCATTCTTTATATTATTGAACTGTTTAATTTAATGATATTAGATGAGCATCTAGAAGTAGGCCAGAGAGAAATGGGAAGTAAAGAGTTATTACATAAAATGACCTGATTTTACAAAATTGACAGGCAAAAAAGCAGTGGAGTTGGTACAAAGAGAGGGTCTGAAAAAGCTGGCCTTAAGGAATTATACATTGTTGGTCACTTATCTTTGTGGATTTATACATTTAAATACATAATTCAGTATCCAACAAGATATATGTCTTATCACATTTATATCTATTAAATATAATTACCTATTGTAGGAAATGTACAAGATAATATAGCAAGTTATTTTCATTGTTTCATGATGTTATAAAACCAGGACTGCATTTTTTATAATTCTTTTAACTTTTTATTTACTTATTTTGATAGAGTGAGCAGAGGAGGGACAGAGAGAGAGAGAGGGGGGAGAGAGAGAATTCCAAACAGTCTCCACACTGTCAGCATGGGGCTGATGGTGGGCTTGAACCCACGAACTGCAAGTTATAATAGAGCTGAAACCAAGAGTCAGACACTTAACTGACTGAGCCACCCAGGAGCCCCAATAATACTTTTAAAAGGCACCAGAGTTTTGGGGTATTTAAGATCAGTGAAAGCATAGACTTATTCTCTGTAGCCTTGTTATCAAAATATCCAGTCTGTGATGTTTTAATGCAAATAAGGTGTTAATTCCAAAACTAGCTGTAGAAACCCCATTTTTAAATTGTATTATACTGGTAGCCTATAATTATTTAGTCAGCACAATGACAATTTAAACAAGAACACTTTTGGGGGCGCCTGGGTGGCTCAGTCGGTTGAGTGTCTGACTTCAGCTCAGGTCATGATCTCATGGCTCCTGAGTTCAAGCCCCACCTCAGGCTCTGTGCTGACAGCTCAGAGCCTGGAGCCTACTTCAGATTCTGTGTCTCCCCCTCTTTCTGTCCCTCCCCTGCTCTCTCTCTCTCTCTCTCTGCCCCTCCCCTGCTCTCTCTCTCAGAAATAAACATTAAAAAAATTTTTAAACAAGAACTGCTTAGTGACAATGAAGACAGTATTAAGAGGACTTAAAATGAGTTTCATAGTGGTAGCTTATAAGAGTTCCATTCTATGAGTGTCAGAATATAAACCTTTAAGGAAGTCTGCCATATTTGGTACATAGTTTAAAATAGCTGGAAGAAAATATGTTGATAATATTTTTGCAGCTGAATTATTAATGAATAATTATTGAATATCTTATTTTTTAAGTAAGTGTAGGGTTTGAACTCTTGGCCCCAAGAGCAGAGTCTCATGCTCCAGAGAGGCAGCCCATTTTATTTAAGTATATCCTTGGTTTTTTTTAATTGAAAAATAATTTTCAGTATTCACAAATGAAGTAAGATTTATTTTTACCATACTCCTAATAATTTGGCAAATTATCTATTTATAATTGTCAGAAAATGTGATATTCAATAATGTAGGAAAAGGCATTTTTTTGGCTTTAAGAAAAAAACTTCTCTTTTGAAAGCGCAAATAAAAGCACTTGATGTTTTCTATTGAATTTCTAAAACACTGTGATGGAGATAAACACAATTTTCAATACCATTAATATATGTTTGTCCCCTTTCCTTACTGTCATCACTTCAACAGTTAAGAATCAAGTAAATAAATACACTTGTAATTCTGACTGTGGTGGTGGTAAAGTATTAATAATTGTTACTGATTCTTCATTTTCTATTTCCTGTTCATTTAAAAGTGTGAAACCAAGGCTCTGTCAGAAAGTGATAGTACACTTGTCTTATAAGTACACCAAATGGCTCACCCTAAAAAGTGAGAAAAGAACTTCTTCCCTAAAATGATTTTAATACTCTATAAAATAATCACCATTAGAGAGAGTATTTTTAGCACTCTTTGAAGATAATATAGTGAGGTTCCTTAAAAAAAATGTGCAAGGGGTGCCTCGGTGGCTCACTAGGTTAAGCATCTGACTCTTGATATTGGTTCAGATCATGATTTCGTTGTTCGTAGGTTTGAGCCCTGCACTGGGCTTTGCACTGACAGTGTAGAGTCTGCTCGGGATTCTGTCTCTCTCCTCTCTTTCTGCCCCTACTCTCACCCATCTCAAAATAAATAAATAAACTTAAAAAAAATTTTTTTAAGAGTAAAAAATGTGCAATAGTTTTAGCACTTTGATTTCATTAAAGCAAAAAAGAAACAAACAAAAAAAACCTTACTACAACTCTGAAGTATTTGATGAATAAGTAAATTAGAGGTTGCTAACAATGTCGGGTTTTTGCAGCACTTAGGGACAATCTAGTTAGTGTCTGAAAGTGATGTGCTAAATTGTATCTGAGATCCTCTTGTAGTGTCATTTATGACCATCCCTTTGTTCAAGTTCTTCTCCTTGAGAGCCTGACCATTCTGATTAAGGTAGATTGCTGCCGTTCGCTATGCTTTATAATATGCCCTTAAGTTTTGTAGCACTTTGGTTTAGAGATCTGAAAGTAAATGTGTACTTCCCACTCTCCTCCCCCAATATTTAATGTTAGGGTAACATGCATGGGTAGGTGAGGTTTTACATGTAGAGTATGAGTTACAGAGTTAATTCATACTAGCAGATATGCACCAGTGTTCTTCTGTCAATAAATACAAAGAGGTTCTAAAAGTAATAATGTATTCCTCTCAAGATAGAATACATGCCTCAGGTTTTCCCTATGGTAGGAAAGGTATATTTTTTGCCATTGACTCGAAAATAAGCTGTTTTTGTATTGAAATTGACTAAGACAAAAAAGGACTGTCCTACAAGTGGAGAACTAGCTTGTTCCTTTAAAGCTTTCTGGCCAAAATTTTAGCCCACATATAGATAGCAACTGGCTAGAACCTCATAGCAAAACTATGTTACGTTTCTGGGGTTTTTTTTAAGTTTATTTATTTTGAGGGAAAAAGAGTGCACGGTTATTAAATAAAATTCAGTGTATTTTTGGTAGTTATACTACTCATATCAGTTTATTTGGGAACGAGTTTGCCTATAAATAAATGGTTCAGCAAGCTATTGCTTATACAGATTTGGTGCTCACAAGAGTGGTGAAGGAACATATAGATGAAGCAAACATTAATGTAAAGTTAAATTTGCTGGTGAATAGGTGATATCATTCACAGACATTATGTAGTTTGAGCATGCAGAAACTCTAGAGAACACCTGAATATAAGGGACAGAGGTAAAGTTGCCATCAAGGAAACCAGGACAGGCACAGAAAGATAATGTCTCATAAAGCCAATAGTAAAGTTAATAGCAGTCGTAATAGTAAAATAATAGTGAAGTATAAAAGATGTACACGTTTTTCCTTGTTGATATTGAAGGTTTTGTTCTGTCTAGATAGCCCAAATAAAAGAACATTTAGGCTTTTCATGATAGAGTTTCAGAATAGATATCAAGAAAATAAAATTCAGTTTTGCCTAGACCAGAAGAATTAAGTATTTCCCTAGTCACAGGACCAACAATGAATAAATACATGGCCTAGATTTATAAAGTAGGTACACTATTCAGGGACTTATGTCTTAAAAGGAAAAAAAAATCTAGCTTCTAGAACTTGGGTACAGTTTTATTAAATTAAGCTAAGTCAGTAGGTGACAAAACTTATTTCAGAGCCTAGATCTTTGCCAACAAGGGTTGGGATGATGGAAGTAAGCTCAAATATATAGGAACCAGATCAATTTGTTCCTATCCTACATCCCATTCAGTACTTTCCATCCTTGAATTTCACTTTTGTCAACCTATCAGTGTCCCACCCAACTCTTTACAAGCATAATCACCTTTTATTTAACATGTCAACCCAACAGCAGCTCAAGTGGTGACAGTTTCTTTTCCATGACTCATTACGTTACAGCAGATGTAGAGTGAGTCTGGAAATTTAGTGCGTATTCACAGCGTGCCGTTAGAAGACTCCATGGAAAGGACCATGCCTGCCTTAGTTAGGAGTAAGCATGAGGATCTCTCCCTCTGCCTTTCCACCTTTAATTCTTACTACTAGTCAAGGCACATAGACTTTCTTTGGGGGTGGGTGGTGGGGACATACGTGATTGTTTAAAAGAGTTAATAACATTGTTAGACTGCTGAGGAACTTGGGACTCATCATATTTTGGCTCTGTTTCTTTACATCCGGTGACAACTGTCATTGCATTCAGTACATTTTGTGTACACGACAGCACATATATTCTCCTCACTGATTTAAAAATATCCTTGAGAAGAAGTGGCAACATGATATGCCTTTTTTCACTTTGTGAACTTTTAAAAAGGTTGAATTATTTGCTATAAGGGCTGAAACTTCAATTCGTTTAATACCTAGAATCTCATTAATATCTTCATGACATGAAAATTTATTATTAAATAATAATAACTAATCTCATTAATTCTGCTATCTAGACTTTAAAAATCCACTTCTGTTATTTTCAACTATACTGATAAGATATTGCGTATAAAATATTTAAAAGATATATACACATAGTCATACAAAACCTTCCTATGACAACTGATGAATATTGGAAGCTTCTCAGAATTTACCAAGAAAATCCACCAAAATGCAGTCACAATTCTGCTAGTGTCCTCTGGCAGACTTCATGATGATAGATTTCAGTGTGGATATCCTCTCCTTGACATACCGCCCTCTCAACTTTTATGTCATTTTAGATCATTCGGTCTTCACAAAGAAGCTTTGTATCCAAGTCAGAGCTTTCTTATAGAAAGAGTTTATTTAATTAATTTTTTATCTCCTGATCTCTCTTTACAGGTAACAATATACTTAAGACCTGTTTTTCTAAGATATTCATATCCCATCCTTATTAACAGCACTTTTTTAGAAGAAAAAAAATAGCCAAATCTGCTTTTTCACCTAATTTGATATTTTATAATTTATAATTTTAATTTTATAATTTATAATTTTATACTTCTGGGGGTTCGTGTATTTTATTCTTGCATTATTGTAAATACTTACTGGTCAGGGATACTTTTGCTTAGTCTGTTTATTCATTGAACCTATTTACGTTCTCATAGAATTTAAGCCTGCCATTTCTGAAGAACTATATTCTTACCTTTACGCTGCTTATCCCAAGTGCTTTTATCTATCTGTGGTGTCAGATTTATCAGCCTTTTGTCCATTAAGATGAAATGTATCTGGGGAAAAATGAATAACTCAGATGGTACTAACTCATCATCTGTGTGCATTGTACTTAAGTTATTTTCTGTTAGGTGATGGATTTTGACGAATTCTTCACTTTTGGCCGAGTTGTTTTAAGACACCTAATGGAATCACAAGCACCTCTCTTTGGCCAAAGATTGGGAGGTTACTAGTATAGACTCTTGAACCTGAGTATAGTAATAAATAACCATTAAAGCTCTAATTGGTATATCTAATTGGACACATACTTTGCATGTCACTTACCAATGGGCATTTAAACCAAAGCAATTCATTGTAGGAAGAGGAGACTAGTGGCAGTAATAAACATGAAACATATTAAACATTCACATTTACTATGCAAGAAAGACTAATAAATTGTAAAATGGCTTAGAAGACAAATAACATAAATATCCCTTACAACCCTGGTTATCAAATGTAGAAGAAAGAAACAGTGTCACATCAAAGATTCTGCTCTACAGGGTTCTCTGTTTCTCCTTTTAAAATGAAAATTAGTAAACAATTCTACTGGATAATGAGAACTAAGAGAATTAAGTGTGAATTAACAGTTTTCTCTGGTACTTATGGTTAATATGTGGGTTGTTAACCTTTTATAATATGTCTTTTGGTCAAGGAAGCTAGGACGATTTTCCCTATGAACAAAACATTACTGATCTTCAGTGTTTCCTAAGAATTAAGAGGTTTGAATAATACCTTAAAAGTCTGAATTTGATTTTGGTTTTGGAGAGATACTGGGCGGATGAGGGAAAGAGAAGTTAGGTTTTTAAAAGGAAAAACCTACCTCATTTCAACTCTAGTGATTTTGGTTCAGTTATTATTTTTATTATTTTTTTAAGTTTATTTATTTATTTTCAGAGAGAGAGAGCACGAGCAGGGGTGGGACAGACTGACTTGGGACTTGAACTCACGACCATGAGATCATGACCTGAGCCGAAACCAAGAGTGGGACGCTTAACCAAATCAGCCACCCAGGCACCCCTGGTTTTTATTTTTAGAAGTTATCTTTATTTTTGAAACCAAAGTGGGGAGGTGAAGAAATAAAAGCAAATGTAAACATTGATTTGACATACAGATTTTAATATTATTGTAAATACTCTGTTCGTAATCCCTTTCATAGCCTTGAGTATCATTTACTCCAGCGATTTTCAAATCAAGACATAGTCACTATGTTTTCTCTGTATTTGGCTTTCTCTCCCCACTCCCCACCAAAAGCTCATAGCCAAATGCTAGTGAAATGTAATATATTGCACATTTTTTTCTACCACTATAAAAAATGAACAAATTATGATTTGTAACTTCACTTAAGAATTTGTAATTCCTTTTTGTATGCAGTGCAGCGTCTTATCAGCATGTTTATTGCCAGGAAATTAAATGTATTTGTTGAAGCTTTGGAATAATTTTAGTGTCTGAAAATATACTGTTTATTACTTAATGCATTTTTATTATGTAATAAATAATAACAAAATGTAATTTTGAGTGAAATTGATAATTTTCCAGCCTAACAATCCTTTTTATTTTATTGAGATTTCTCGGTCAGTAAAAAAAAAAAAAAATCCTGTGTGTTATTGGGTAGAGGGAAAAAAAATCCTTAGTCACTGTTATAGTCCAAACCCTTACTTTATTTTCTTACTAGCAGTTTAGGAGCCCTGCTTTGCCTCTCAAAAGCAGGTAGCAGTTGTGAATCAGTATCGCTTATAATATATTCTATTGACTTATCAAATGAAGACAAAAATACAGCTAAGCTGTCATTAATTGTGGCGTTGCTGATTTTTCTGTGTATCACATAATGAAACTGAACCTAGACCAAATTCACAAGAGCAGCAGTAACAAAAACACCAGTATCGATACACGACTTTGTACTTTGCCTAAGAAAATTATTGTGGTTAATTAGGTTTCTGATAGCATTACATATTTATTTGTCCTACAGTTTTTAAAGACCTATTTTTACTTTGCTATGTATTTTCTTGAAATAAAGCAATTAGTTACAGTTGGTAATGCTGTTTGCTATTCCACAATTAGATTTAGACCTAATATCTCTGATGTTTCTAGGAAAAGTCAGGTTTGTAAGAAATACAAAGTGAGTGATTCTGTAATCTTGATATTTGTTGCACATAACAATCAAGTGTATCCTTTAACCAATGCATGCCACCGTTCTCCCAGTAGTTGTTCAAATGTCATATGCAACCAACACCAACATAGTTTTAGAACTCACCTAAGCACACTCCCCATTGCCTTAAAGAGAATGTCTGAAGTGATCGTCACTCTGTGTAAGTTGTCTTGAGATTATGGCAGTGGTCTTTCTGTTCAGTTTTACAGACCAGAGATCCATCATTGTTATTGAACTCACCTGTAATGTGTGAAAATACTACTCTGTCTAAAAGTGGATTCACCATGAAGTTAATGAATCTTAAACATCAGAGCCCTTCACTTGAACAAGCTCTTCCAAGTCATTGTTAGAACCCCTAGCGGTATGCTCACAGGGTCATATGTTTTTGTAAAGTTGGCTGAAGTATGATATTTAAACACAATCTTAAGGTTTTGATTTCATTCTCTGACTTCTCTGTTACACTTCCCCTCATTTATGGTCACTTAGGGGTAGCCAAGAGCTAGTGGGATTCTGTTAAGTAGAGGTTCTGGTGGTGATAAATTCAGTTTGGGTTTAGTGGTGTATTTTTATGTGGTTTGCAGACACTCGTGTACAGTTTAGTTATTGCTGGCTATTCTGGTGAAGAAATGGCCTCTAGGATTGCTCCTATTATTCATTATATTGCCTTACTGATTGTGACATAAATGTGCAAGGCCAGATGTCATACTACAATTTGAATGTGTCCTGTGGCACCTGAAATATGTGGCAAGTGGAGGAAAAGTAATGTTTGAAGTGAATGGAGCCAGAAGCTACTCTGTGGAAAACCTTTTCAGTCATTAAATGTGTAAAAAACAGTAAGTGGGGGATTTGGTTTTCATATATAATGAATCAAAGCAGAAGTTCTTTCCCTTGCATTCTGGAGGGAGTATATAGACAACAAGTCAGATGTGGTACTTACAATTATAAAAGCAACATGCTGTTCCCCTCTTTTAGTGAGTAGCATATAAAATAGAATTTACCAGAATACCTGTGTTTGTGGGACACGGGCGGTAGGAGTTCAACAGGCATGAGCATCTGTGACGTTGTAGGCGTGTACTTTGTGTATGCTGGCCATCAGTAGTAAATAACAAATTTTGAGTAGCTGTTCTAGAGGGAAACCAAAACTATAGAAAGTGACAGTATGAAATTGTTATATATGAGACAGTGGTAGGATTTGTGGTGAAAAAATATTAAACAAAATATGAAGGAATGCCGGCAATTTATTAAAATGTTATTTCAGTTTTCTGGATTTTGTTGCTTGTGATGCTTGTTGGCTTTTACAAATGTGTTGTTTATTGTGATTTCTTTTCTTTTTTTCTAAATAACTATTCACTTTGGCACCTTATTTTCCACTTGAAATTTTTCTGGTTTTTATTCCCCTTAAAGTGGTACCTTTAAATTTTATAAGCTTTGGACCTCCCAAAATTTTAATCTGCCCTTACCATTTTTATTTATAATGTGATGAGTTTGAGAAATTGTCAGTCCTCTACTCGACAGTCATAAGTTGACTTCGAGGACGTTTCATCGTATCTTTTTTTATTTTTATTTTTTTCATTGTGTCTCCATTGTATTCTAAAGATTTAGAATTTGGGATGAGAATGTGAAAAATTAAAAATTTAACAAATAAATTTATTAAGGGGCATTAATTAAATAGATAACAAAACATTCATTTATTCATTAAATAAAAGATTTAAGATTTAAAAACATTCTGATAGTTTATGTTAAGTAAATGCTTTGTTTAAAACCTTTCTGTTATGATGTAGGCTAAACTAAGGTAATTTTTTTTAATTTTTTAAATTTTAATTTATTTTTGAGAGAGAGAGAGAGAGAGAGAGAGAGAGTGAGCTGGGGAAGGGGCAGAGAGAGGGAGACACAGAATCTGAAGCAGGCTCCAGGCTCTGAGCTGTCAGCACAGAGCTCAATGCGGGGCTCGAACTCATGGACCGAGAGATCATGACCTGAGCTGAAGTCGGATGCTTAACCGACTGAGCCACCCAGGCGCCCCTAAACTAAGGGAATTTTTTTTAGGCACTTTCCAAAACATCTTATTTAATTTCTCAAAACATGTTACAAAGATAGATCTGAAGTTCTAAAAGTAACTTCTTGATGACTCAGTCATTTTTTTTTTTGTAATTTAACTTTATTTTTTATATTTTAAAATTTACATCCAAATTAGTATATAGTGAAGCAATGATTTCAGGACTAGATTCCTTGATGCCCCTTACCCATTTAGCCCATCCCCCCTCCCACAACCCCTCCAGCAACCCTCAGTTTGTTCTCCATATTTATGAGTCTTAAACTAAGGGAATTTTAAGTTGAGTAAGGTTTAAACAAATTTTTAAGAAATGATACTAATCGGCTTTGCTTTTATACTTTTTTTTCCATTTTTCCCACTCCCCATATTTGGAAGTTTCCTGCACCCTCGCCCCAGACTCCTATCGCAGCCAAGAATTTTATGGAGGAAAAATATGACTTTTAAGTTACTTTTCTTTAGTAATGATTTCAGGTCCATAAGATCCGTAATCAAAACGTCTTTTAGTAAATCAAACATTTTTTTTTTCTTACTACTCTTGGAATTTTCCAAAACAATGCATCAAGAGGAGGCAAGGGAAAGTATGCCAATTTTTCTAGGACATGTTATAATTTCGTATTTTTTTCATACATTAAATTATCTTATGACCCAGTCCTAAGATGTTCTCATTGTTAATTCATGGGATTCTGTATATATAATTTAAAAGAATGTTTATAAGTAACTTTTGAAATCTATTTGTGGGTTGTTAGGTGAATGAGACTCTACCCTTTGGAAATGTAAATAAACAGGTATGTTAGACAGAAAGATAGATAATGGTCATTACAAATACATTATCTGATAAGTTGATTTGAGACCTTTATATGTGCATTGCCATTTATTTCCACCCTTGACGAGTAGACCTTTATTAAGCTGTGATGATTACTGAATATGAAATGTAACCAAGATTATTTTTTATTCAAATATAATTTAAATATTCATCAAAGAGAAGCTATGCTTGAGACTGACAGAGACTATTAACATCAAAAAATATAATTAACTGCATTGGGTATCATGAAGCAGAGTTAGCCAAATAGCCGAGAGGTCTAATTGCTCTAGAGTTTGAGAAGCAATGGTTTTATTTTATGCCGTAGCTGTGGAATTAATAGTAATGCGGTTGCCTATGTGGGCCAATTAAAAGCTGCCTGTTAAGGTTCATTGCTCTATAGGAAACCCTTTGAATATCGCTTAGTAAACAGGATTGACATGTCAGTGTGTACAAGAAGATGCAATACAATAAAATCTGTGAAAACGAGAAGTAACGTTAAAAGAACTGTTTTTGAAAACAATTCATTAAACTCTGTACAAGTACAGTGTTGTAGTGGCTGTCATGGTGTGCCCTCGGATTCCCCATTCAGGATGGGGGACTCTTTGCCTCAGCTGCCAAGGCTGTTGCCTGCTGATGGGCTCTGTGTGAGTCCCCGCCCAGGACCGCGGGCTGAAGGGATCTTAAACCCTTCTCCCCAGAGGCAGCCCTCACCGAATGCCAAAGTACAAAGGCTTTGCCTCCTCATCTTTTGCTTCATTTTGACACAGCTCCGAAGGGCCCTCCCAATTCCAGAGCTCCCTCCCTGAGGAATTTGAGGGGCCTTTGTTGCAACTGCATTAGACTTCTCCCCAGTCCCGCTTCCCTGATAGTTCTAAGAGCTGTGAGCCTCCCAGAGATCTCTGCCTCAAATTCTGCTTCCCATGTTACCCAACCTGAGAAAGGTACTGATGATAAATATAAAAACAAGTCCTGTCAGTGGTACTGGTTACATACATTGTAGGAATCTGGCAACTAAACACTAAAGTAGTTTTAACCACTCCCCCCAATTGCCCAATTCAGGTCTACAAGTGGCATTTTATCTTTGTCATGTGATCCTTTTTCTTTAATAAAGGTAATATGCCGACCTTTGTGATGCTATTACGCTGTTTAGCTGAATACAAAAAGAAAGCACTCCTGATTGAACCCAAAAGATTTTGCCTTGCCCAGACTGTAGAGATTTAAAAGTGGGCAGACATTCTCATGACACTTTGACCTTAACGAGGTTGTTGAAATGGAAAGTTGAAGGGCCAAAGATAAGAGCAGTCGCAAAGCTCTTCTCGTGTTTCTTTTCTTAATGATGATATATCAAATACACTTAATAAATTGTGATTCCTAACAAAATATGTAATGTTATGCGTTGAGTGTAGTATTTTAAGGATTAGAATACTTTTTTGCAAATAAAAATAATTCTAACACTGTAAATTATGCAACCTCAAATACAGTTTATTAAATTAAGATATCCTATTTATCTAACTGTTATAAGACATGTAAAAAACTTAGATTAGTTTAATAGGTCTTAATATGCATGAAGTAATAAGGTGTACCTTTTGCCTTTCGTCTGCAGTGATAAAGATGTTTTCCTAGGCATCCATTATTTAATATGCTTACCCTGTTTATATCTGTGGCCCAAGACTGCATGTCAGCTTTCAGCGGCGTGGCGTTGCTGCTTCACAACACACAGCCCTGTACTCCCAAGCCTGTACATGGTGTTAGCGGTATTTTAAAGCTCTTGAGTCTAACATTTTATAGGTCACAACCAACTGAGCCTTTCAGACAAGTTACTGATAGGAAGCTAATTCCGGCTAGGAATATAACATGGAATGGAAGGCCCTGCCTTCATTGTAGTTTTTAAAAACTTACACAAACCATGTAAATCAGAAACGTTTTAATTTGGTTTCTGTCCTATGGGTATGGAACTCTGCTTGACTTCTGAAAATTGTATTTTATCTTTCATTCATTGATTTATGCTCCCAAATAATTACTGAGCTGCAGGATGTACAAGCTAATGTGCCGAACGCTGTAAAGGTATTTATGAACAACCGGTAAGAATATATACTTGCAAGCCTACAGACTGATGTTTATAGAATTAATAAATTTTAGACTAAGACACAGCATTAGGCACTGCACATGTTTCGGGGATTCTTAAACTGAGCGTGAACCCCTCAAAGATGTAGTCTGGTGAAGAAGATAAGATGTGTACAGAAATAAGTATGATACCAAATCTCTCAGCACAATAAACTTCCAAAACCTGATGGAGAAGGGAAAGTGATGAGCAATATCCTGAGGTGGGAAGATATACTATATGTTGAGGGAATACTGAGTAGCTCTGTTTAGGGAGTTATTCAACTTCTGACATCACGCTCTCAAACTTTTATACTCTGAAGCATCTTACCAGCTTGCTTCTTCCTTTTGGACATTCTTAATTCTCCCCTTGTACTTAGGCTAAGGAAGAAAGGATCTTTCAAAGATTGTGTTCTTTATGTTTCTCAAAATATGGAAGAGTTCTATACCATGTATTTAAAAAATACATTTTTAACCCTGTAATGTGAACATGGCAAATGACACTAGGGCCTCAGGTCCTTCGTATTAATTCTGAAACGACGACTTCATTTTTTTATAGCAGAGAACTGTAATACACAATTTCACATCCACTTCTTCATTTTCTTCTGCATAGATATTATTTGGTCTGGTTTATTTAGGGTATTACTATGCTTTCAAAATTGTAGGTATTTCTACACCTAGAATGTAATAGCATATGATGCCTTATATTGCTGTTTCTAGTGCCAGAATCACAGGTGGATATTAAATTATCGTGTCCTTCCTTCCTTCCTTCCTTCCTGCCTTCCTTCCTTCCTTCCTTCCTCCCTCTCTCCCTCCCTCCCTCCCTTCCTTCCTTCCTCCCTTCCTCCCTCCCTCCCTCTCTTCCTTCCTTCCTATTTATTTATTTCTCTATCTCTCTTTATCTGTCATCTATCTATTTATAGATAATTTCTTGCCCTTGAGACTGAATTGCAGTAAGAGGACACTTCCCTTGATCTGTGCTTTTTTAGAAAAAGAGCACTTTGGGTTAATATGCTGAAGACTGAATGCTTATGAGTAGGTAGGTGTTCAGTTATCAAGAATGCCATGAGCAATGCCTTGTTGCTTTCTTATCAGCTACTTCCTGCTGTCAGCTTGGCACTTATTTCAATAGAAAAGGATTTGCATCAAATGTAATGCCTTATTATATACAGCTAACACGGGGTTTTTAATTGTGCAAACACATGAGACTCCTGCAGTGATAGTCAATTTGATAAAAGGATTAGATTATGAATATTTTGTCATGATTAAAGATTAGTTCTGATTTATCATAAGTAAGCCAGTGAAATTTGCCATATTATTTATCAGTCAGGTGAGACTCCATTAATTTTGAGAGTGTATGAACCACAAAGTATCCACCTCTTTATAGAGTCTCTAATGAATTCAATTATTTATATTCAGATTATAGGTATTAAGGATTGTTTTTAGCCTTCCACACCTGCTCTACTGCTAAGAGTATCCCATGAGTCTGTGGTTCCAGCTTTTTGCCTTTATTGTTTTTCATCTCTTGTCTTTCAGAACAGTTAGGTAAACATCTGTACAAAATTTCCACAGTTTTTATTAAAGAAATGACAACTAGTATGTATCAACAGGACATTTTGAGTTGTCCCTTTGATTAAAAGAAAAAAAAACCTGAATAAAAAAATAGAAGAGTTCTATTAGTTATATAGACCATTCCTGCCATAGGGAAAGGAGACAAAGATCACTTCCGGTTTGGATAATCAGGGAAGAAAGTATATTATACTGTTTGGCCAGCATAGTTTATGTGTTGGCCTTCTCTGTACCTCCTCCTTACCTGATGCTTCCTGCAAATGTGTTTGCCTCCCTCACACTTAAGTACAGGTCAACAAGTTGCTACTCTTAGACTTGTATAGAGAGCACCGCTGTGAGATGGAAAACAGCAGTTCAACGCTAGTAGCCTAGTGTCCTCAGCTCTAAAAATGTTCTGCCTCAGAGACTTAAGGTCCTTCATATGGTGCTTCATATTAAGAAAGAAATAGTTCAAGATATATACATAGTAATTTCTGTGAGAAGTCTGTTCTGGTGCATCTTTCTAGATGAGCAAGAACAACATAAGGAAAACACAGATAATGGTTTTTATGGGATGCAACATTAAAACTAGATAATAAAAACATCCATGCCTTGTAGAACAATTATGTAGCACTTTGTTTTCAGAATGACAGTGTTTTCCCTTTGTTGACCTTTTGGAGAAATATTAACTCTATATACTCTGCTCCAACATTAATTTATTTGTATTATTAAGATAACTACTCATTCTTTTGCGCCTCCTTTTACACAAGCCATTCCTATACATTTGTTTAAAAGCTATGTCACATATTTTACTACCAAAATATTTCATAAGTTGCATAAGTTGCATGAGTAAAATCGATTACTTTAAAATAAAAGTAATGTAAGAAAAGTGGATTTAACTGAAAAAAAAATTTTTTTTTTCCAACGTTTATTTATTTTTGGGACAGAGAGAGACAGAGCATGAACGGGGGAGGGGCAGAGAGAGAGAGGGAGACACAGAATCAGAAACAGGCTCCAGGCTCCGAGCCATCAGCCCAGAGCCTGACGCGGGGCTCGAACTCCCGGACCGCGAGATCGTGACCTGGCTGAAGTCGGACGCTTAACCGACTGCGCCACCCAGGCGCCCCTTAACTGAAAATTTTTGATGAAGAAATCATAGTAGTAAAATATGTAAAAGATTTTATGCCAAAAGAATTCACTTCAGGTAAAGAATAGCAGTGTTTTCTTGCCTCTTGATTAAAAAAAAAATCAAGGCCCTTATATAGAATGTAGTCACAAAACTTTTCCTGAGTCAGTTAAATGCTTTAGCAAAAGTTATGTTTAGTCTTAAGATTTGCATAGATGGAAATTTTTTTAAAGCCACGCTGTCAGAGTCTTAGTATTTTATTTCTTTGCTTGCAGTTTAATTGGTTTAGGAGTTCTGCGAACATTTGTTGCTGTGCTGTAATCAAAGTGAGGTCTGTAAAAGCAGAAATTATATTAATTGTCAATTAGACCAGATACGTGTTTGTTTTATATGTAGAGATTTATAATACTGACCAAATGATGCCCCATCAAACATCTTGGGAAACAAAAAATGTATTTATGGCATAATTTTCTTGTTTATCAAAATCCTATCCAAACCAAGGGAGTAATCTTTAAGGTGAATTTAAAATAGCGATGACAAAAATCTAGTTTACTCACTGTTGTCCTCTAAAACTCCTTTTAGTTGCAGGTTCTTTTGCATTATCTCAAACTCTAATCCTCTGAGCGGGTAATTAACGGACCAGAAAAGCCATTTGTGAAAAAGAAGAGCCATAAGAGTGGAAATATTTCTTCACAGAATGATCTCTAAGAAGTAAATAATTACAAAAGGAAAAGATTTGGGATGACCAATCTAAATCTGAGGATAATTAGAAGGAATAGAGTATGAAAATCGAAATGCTTGCCATGTACAACAGTTCTCATATCATAACAAGACTAATTAAATATTTAGAAACCAAAAATCCCCTCACAATTTGAAGAAAAATAACCCACGACAAAAGGGTCTGCAACTTTGCAGATAATTAGCAAGGGTTATAGGAAGGAAGAACATCACAGATTGGCTCCAAGGCTCTGCAAGGTCATGTCTTATTAGGCTGTGTCTTTTATATGGTCTGGTAACAAGTTTCTTGCTAATTTAATCTAACTAGGGCATCCCATAGCGATTTCCCATTTCCCTTGTTAAAAATGTGATAGTTTCTGCAAGTGCAAACTGTAGTAGGTTAACATTTTTATAAATAATTGCTTTTAATTGATACAGGTCATAATAAATTTTTGAATTATTTAAAGCAGTAGTCTTGAAAATTTGGACATAGAAGCGATATTTTTTAAGTATTTCAAAATTTTATAGTTTTTATCCCCACTTGAATTATCTTATTCCTTTCATTAAGTAGTTAGACCTGATGACCCTGTGAATGAAACTTAGTCTCAGTGGCATGCTTTGTAAATAAATACTTCTTATTTTGCTAATAAAAGCAAGCACATTTATGTTGAATGTGCATTTCTGCAAACAAGAGATTTTGCACTGGATTAATAAGGCTCTGAGTGAGTCAAGCCTAATTTGCATTAAACTGACCCCAAGGTCCAGTAAAAACTGCAAGGAATTTCAGAGGTTTCTAAAACATAGTAAGTTGTTTTTAGCAAGTCCGCACTGCCATTTCAAATGCTTATTTTTGTAATTAATGTGGAATTTTTGAGGAATATTTTTAAGTTTCTAAGATGCAAATTTAACTATAAATATTAACATATGCAAACTTTCTGGTTATAATTCCTGATATAGTATTTTATTCAGACACGAAGTGATTGTGGAAGGTGTCACTTTTATTTTATTCCTGTTTTTATCGTACTGAAAAACGGAATGACGATATTCTGGACATGGGCTTAAACAGGATTTTACTGTCAAAGCTTTTGTTGACTTGCTGTGGGTTACCTGGTATTTATTTGTCTATTTATGTTACACACTGTACACTTTTTTAGTCAAATAGGTTTATGTTTATATATTGATAGTACAGAAAGATATTTTGTATTTTTGCTTCTGGTTATCCAATTAATAAATTGGCTTTTTCTATACCTTTTTCTTTCAAATACAGTTGCAAAGGTTTAGTAAGAGGGGCAGTTTTGTTGTTGTTTTTTGAAATCAGGAATGTTTTGAAAAATTTTGAGAACACCAGCATATAGGAAACTAAATGGAATAGAAATTATTTTTTCCAAATTATGTATCCATGAAAGTACTATTAATACTCAAGCATATTTTCCTAGAGATTCTACTAGTAACTTTATTTCTATAATTTAGCTTTACCTCAGTGACTTTAAAATAGTTCTAACAAGACATATTCTGTAATGCTTCAAGTATAATATTTTAACATGCTTAAAGAATTAAATACCGTGATGGGTAGAAATCTTCTAGAATACACAAATTATTAAATAAATTATGAGAACATAGTTATGTGACAAATGGGAACATTACTATAGAACACCTCTTCTTTTACCATAATAATTACACACCATTTGGCTTCCTAATGTTATGTTTACCTAGCAATTAGTTAGGCTCACAAATCATCATTAATAAATATTTAAAGAGAGCGAGCCCACTTTCCTTAGCTCTACATAATAGAAGTTTAGCTGCTAAAAGAGCAGTGTATACAATAATAAAATAAGAGGTTTGATGTAACATTCAACTTGGTTTCCCTCTTTGATTTGTGAAAATGATTGCCACCTTATATCTTGGAACATAACTCCTTTTTTATCCCGTCAGTTTTCTTGAGTAAATCTGTTTGCATTGGGAACTTACCTGTTCATATTATGTGCATAAAAATCTATTCTAAATGTAGACTCAAAAGGTCAGAAGGGTTCTAGTGCCTATAGTACTATACGTTCCTTGGTCTTTTGGAATTGTTAGTGCATGAAGTGATTTGGAAGCTTAAAGGGCACTTTCTTCCTCTGCCTTTAGTCTATCTCCTAAGTGCTGTATTATTGGCCTTCATGAAACAAAATTATGTCCAAATTGACAGAATTCTCTGAGAATCAGGTTCAGCTGATTGAAGCAAAACTGGATGTGTGGTATTTATTTTCTACTAACTGTGTTTATTTACAGGCAGAAATAGCCAGGCTAACCATTCATCATTTCATTCATTCAAAAATAATTACTGAATTTCTATTAAGTGCCAGGCATATAATCACCTCCAGAGAAAATGTATAGGCTGATAGTGTCCTTTTTCTTTTGTTTCTTTTTATTTTTTGCCCTTTGTAGAAACATAGTAACATTTCTAGATTTTTTTACTCTTGTGTATTTGAGTAGAATAAAGTTTACTTACAGACATAAGATAATGGGTTTCTTTTAGTAATTGAGACTCTGTTTTTTTAATGAGAGAATGGATTTAGTTACAGTAATTCAACTGTAGGTGTTGTATTCATTTAAAAGAAATAATCTCCCGTGTGGATGTGGTTTAAACCCTTCCAGCGTGCTCTAGTGAATGTTCTGCTTATACATGACACTTTGGAAAGGAGTGTCATCACATGATGCCCCGGTACCTTGAAAGCATTTATTTTGTCTCCAAAAAGTGAGCGGTTTTAACTAAGATAGAAGATTGCTCATGAAAGAAAACAGAGCTGTTATTGCTAGTATTTTCTAATTGAATTTAAAACGTAACAGATGCCACGAAGAGACTGAAATTGTTGAAGCAATCTTCCCTGAACCTATAGGCTCAATAAAGAATTGGACTGATTCTAGAGGATGACTCCAAATTTCAGCAAACATTAATTTTTAGTTTCTGTCATGATATACTGAGCTTTTCTGTTGAATGTTGGAGTATTTGTTCAAGTCGGTAGATTTTGCATTTTTAATCTTCCTTAGAACTGTGGTGAATAATGGCCCCTGGCAGGAGATAATGAAATTTTCTTAATTTATATTTTCAAGCAGAAGCTTCAATTGAAAATGGCATCCTATGGCCTGGAGACATAGCTCTAGTGCAAGTTTCAGGGGAGATGCAATAATAATGCAGTGCCATCGAGACAGGGAATGATGGGACAGTGAAGAAGTAATTTAAGGAAGAAAAGAGAATGTACCAAAGCTTTATTGTAGCATATCTAATGATCTGCTGAAGATTCCCAATGGTTTTTGGAGCATGACTGGAGAAACTAATGTTATCTTGCCAAAACAGAAGCCCCTGCTTAATCAGCAGAACAAGGCTATTGATTAAAACACCTCTCACAATAGATTACACATGGAATCTCATCTCCATACTTTGCACTTGGTAAAGTGTAATAATGAGCATAAGATAATCAAAAGAAAAGTAAAAGCAATTTGTTGGGCATTGTACAATTCAAGATTAGAGTTGGAAAGGAAACAAATTTGCATGAATAGTGGGCCTGCTTTTAAAGCTGTACACAGGAAATCATTTGTGTAGTGTAGGAACTACTCTGGAGCAGTAAAAGATACTCTGCCCCTTTAAGGTTTGCAAATCCGTGTCCATCTTATAGAAAGGAGTGTACTTATTATTGATGTATTTATTGTTGTTAGTAATTCATATTTGTTGAGGCACTGTGCAGAGTTTGCCTGCATTATCTATCCTTAAAAACAAACTTCTAAAGAAGGCTCAAAGGTTTAATACATTGCTTACGGACTCATAGTTTAAGTAAGCAGACAAACTGTAACTTAAATTGCAGGGTTTTTTCTGATTCTAAAGCCTCTGCTTCTAAACACTAATCTTCCCAAATAGCAAATGACTCCGCTTCTGAACAGAGTCAAATGATATGCTATATTGTTGTTTTTTATACTTTATTCCCAGATTATAAGTAATGTGTGCATTGAGCCCTCTTTCATTCAGTTTTAAAAGATTAAGGAAAAGCAACATATTAATAGTTTGTTTGCATTATTAATGTTTCATTAGTGATGACTCACTATTATCTCCAAAATAAAAAAGATAATGTTTCTTCAAAGTACTGCTAATTTGGGCATGACAGTTTCTAAGGTAATTTCCATGTAGTAGTATGTAAATTAATGATAATACACATTTATAAAATGCCTTTTCATCAACTACACCTTTTTGTTGGCAACGTTTATCCTAATTTTAAAAATGATTGTGGATGCTTTGAAAGCTAATATTGAAATCTGAGAATATTGATTACATCTGGAAGGTAAAATACAGTTTTAATACTTTAACTTTTACTATCTGCTAATTGTAATGGTTAAGAGATTCATTAGGTACTTTGTATTTTTCTCTTACATATTATGCACAAACCTGAAGAATATCACTGACTTTAAATGTTACACTCTAAATTTAAAAAAAAACAAATCTATCAGCATACTTTTATGCGTGAGAAGTAAACTAATAAAGCATTAATCTCCAAAATCATGCGGGTTTATTTTCTTAAGATTTTGAGATGTACAAATGACTTCATTCCCAAATAGAATTTTTTTTTCATTTAGAGTAGAAAGACTTGCAGGAATGAATTTTAAACTGATTTTTAAAATTCAGGGTTTTTGCTCCATTAAAAGCAACTTTACGACCTATAAAGTAGGATTTAGGATTTTCTTCATGGTAGATGATGAGTTTATGATTAAAATATAAGTTTTATGAATATTAATGTAAGAAAATACTTTTATTCTGGTGTTTGATAATGTTATAAAGCATTTATTACTGACTGGATTTATTTTAGTTAACATGGAGTTCTCAGGATGAATGTTGTACTTTGCTTTTTACATTTGTAAGAAAATTAGAGGAAAAAATATTCAATATGATAGAAAGTTGCAATCTAAAATAATGTGTAGAAATATTAATATAGGTGTAAATTTTGATAGAGGTTTTAAAACACTGATGTTTTTCACATCAGTGAAATTAGCTTTTTGTCTATACATGCCAACTTCTGGAAATTTTTGGAAGTATGCTTAGAATATTAAAAATGACTAAATGCTTAGAATTTGAGACAGAGTGCTTATTCTGTACCTCCATATTTATTTACTGTGTGGTGTTATTATTTGCAAGGGCTGCTTTTATGCCCCTTTAGTTCTAAAAACGATATATTGTCTTCCTGTAGTTTAGCCACGTATTAAAATTTATTTTGAGAAAGAAGTCGAAGGTTATATATAGAAAAATTTACAGTGATTACAGTGGATCTTTTTGTTGTCATTCTTAATGACATCCTTCCAGGAAACATAGTGTCTTTTCGTAGATTGTCAAAAATTTTATTTCCAGATTTATTTAGTGTTAGAAATTTTCATTGGCTAGCAAATATTAGGAAAAGATTATACTTGCCTTTAGTTGTTAAAAATGGGTGTACAGGTCATGTATACATGTACTTAGAAATTATACTAATATAGACCCTCCATGTTAGGAATTTATGGATAAATAACTAGTCTGCTTGCTCAAAATTGCAGCTGCTAAAACCCTTGATTCTTTTGATTAAAATTAGCAAGAGAAGAAGACATGTTTAACACTGTAAACTCTATTAAGAACTTGCTGCTTAAATTATACTCATAGGTTAATGATTTTGTTTTATTTGTAATTTAATAAGATTTATAGAGCAAAAAGCATGAGTTTCCAAATATATTTATTCAAAGTCTGACTTGTCTTAACACAGTGGTTCTCATATGCCAGAATCATTTGCAGATCTAGTTAAAAAACAGAGTGCTGGTTAGTTATTTGCCTCTGGAGTTTCCTAGTCTGTTGATCTTGGGTGGGACCTGAGCGTGTTTTTCTAACAAGTTCCCAGTTGACGCTGGTGCTCCTGGTCTAAGGACCACATTTTGAAAGTCAGTGCTTTGACTATTTTAATTCATCTGTGCATCTTTACAAATACAAAATAAAATAAAGTAAAATAAGATCAATTATTTAAATCTGAAGTGTTTAAAATATATGTAGCATTAATTTTTTATGACAGTAATTGTATTCAAGTCGTAACTAAAAATCCACCTATTTTTTAAAAAAACTTTATTCTTCTGCCTTATTCTCATTCATACTTAATTTTTACGCTCCACATGTAAGAAAAGTCATTTTTAACATAATGAATCCACATAGTATTACCAAAATATGCTGATAACGTGATGGTTAATAGAGTCATACCTTTACCAATAAGTCTTCTTCCGTAGGGGAAGAAGGAGAACATGATGCAGGGACTATGCCCAGGACTGAGAATACAAGCAACTGAATGCCTTTCTTTTCTTGGCTTAGTTGTACCTTTTCATTTTCGTTAGAATGAAAACTTGAAGCAGAGCAGTTGGTGGGAATTTACTTTGCTTCTGTGGCTAATTGCTTTCTCTTTCCCTATCTTCTTAAATGATAGCAGTTTACAGTTTTACAATCTTACTAACAATATACTGGTTAAGGAGTTTTCAGATTTTTCTGAGTCCTAACAGCTCACATTGGAATTTTCTTTCCTCTTGTGTCCCCAAACTTACTGAATTTGGAAACTTAAGGCTCTCGCTTCATTCACAAATGAATGTACATAGTGGTATTTTATTTCCATCATTTGGTCCTCTGAAAGCTTCAGTATTTTTTTTTTTTTTTTTTGCCATGAGGCAAGATACCGGTATGCAAATCTGATAGTTTTATACTTCTTACAGTTGTGTTCCTCTTCTTGCTAACACTTTAGTGTTTTAGCCCCTAAATTTCACTTTTTCTCAAGATTAATTTCTAGTACTCCTGATGTATAAAATAAACATTTTTGACATCATGGGAAACTATGAATTTTATAAATGTATATAATTTTATTTGCAAGAACTCCATTAAGCCTCCTTACCTTCAATTTTACTTACAAATATAGCTCTATAACACTTTTTCTTTCTTAAAGTAAGTGTTTTTGTACAATGTGATTATTAAAAGAAATTAAAATGTGGTTGATATAAATTATGGTAATTGCTTTTGACATTAATTTGAACTTATAGCTGTGGTCAGGTAACTAATGCACAAAAAGATCTGAAAAAGTAAATATGAGCAATTATTTTTCAGTGTATGGTGTTGGTCTCTTTTAAACAAAATGTAATGGAAGCAGAAATACTTGTCCTTTATATACTTCTTGCAAACATCCTGTGACATTGAAAAATATGAAATAAAGATATTTTTGGTTTCATATTGCAGTCATACTTATCATGGATAATTATCAATGTCATCTTTATTTTTGAAAAATGAGATAAATTCCCAAACCCTTTGAGCTATATCCTCCTTCACGAACTTGGTCCAAAATCCTTCACACTCTTGGTCCATTTCATCCTTGAGTACAGTCCCCTTACTTTAACCATGTTTACCCAAAAACATGGCAGGATTTTGTTGAGTGGCTATAAAATGTATACCAAGGGAATATAGAAAAGAGAAGTCTAACTCATAGGGGTTTGGATTTGTTTGTTTCTTAAAGGTGTGGGAATGAGATAAAGGGGGGTCCTTGCAGGTGTGAATAAATATAAGGAAGGAAATAAAAGCACTTTAGTTTTTGATAAGGACAGGTAGTGGTTGAGTCTCTTGATCCTGGAAGATCAAGAAACTTGATCTTGAACAAAGTGGTGAACTTGATTGTTGTAAAATCTAAGAAAGAGGAAAATGAACCATTAGTTGAACTATTAGATACTGATCTATTGAGGAATCTTAAATTCATCTGCTGTTTAAAATTTTAAGATATATAATTGGTTCTGTGATTCATGTTAAAATAATTCATTTACACTAAGTGGAGAATCATTGGCACGTTTCTTCAAATGATTGAACCAATTGAAGAGAAATACAGATAACAAGAGTAAAACATGATGTTGCCTAAGAATGTGACACTGCACCACTTACATTGTCCACGCTTTTGAAAATTATTTTATATGGTATAGTTTAAAAAATATATGGCATACAGTATTCTAGATTAATTGTGGTAAAAGTTATCATTTGTATCTGTACAAGTAATATTACAGTTTATGTAATATTTAAGACTTTTGTTTGAAGTTTATTGTATATACCTTGACCTATAAATGTACCTGTTTGGTCCTGTAGAAGTTTTCAGGTCTTGCTGCTCTTCAGGATGAATCCACCTGGTTTGAGTTGAGATGGCTCCAAGGTGCCTGACTTAACATACCTATCCCTTTTAATGCTGTCCTTTAGTTGGTTGTCGTGCTAACAAAAAAATAAACAAACAAAACAACTGAGCCGCTTTTTCATTCTTTACTTGCCATTTTATAGTCCGGTCATTTTATGCACTGTAGAATATCTGATATTCAAATTGTTGAATAAATTTTGTTATAGTGCTCTTGTTCTGCTTGCTTGGCCTTCTTAATTTAGGTACTATCAGAAAATATAATAAAACCATGCAAACATTACATTGTGTTGAGTTGTAATCAAGTCAAATTATAAAGGGGAATAGTTCCTGCCTTTATAAAGCTTATAAAAAGAACATTTTGAGAAATTTATAGAACTCAAATGAATATCATCTTGCCTGAAATTCTACCTTAATCCTAATACTCTCCATGAATTCACAACACAGAAATAGGAGAATACTTCCAATAGTAATAAATAGGGCATGATAGACATCATGTTAGTGCCATCGTCTTCCATGTTTCATTTCAGAGAGCATTAATTTAGAAGAATCTAGGTTCATGGTGATGCTATATTTAGTGTGAGCACATTGTGGTCTGTGAACAAAACAAGAGTCACAACAGTCTTAGACACAGCATGTGCCAGGCACTGTGCTAACTGCTTAAAATGTGCCCTGTCATATATCAAGCCAGAGCATGGAAGGTGTGCTCTATGAACTTGGGATCTGGTATGGAAGAATGTAGAAAGTGCCTGGAATACAAAACTTATCACAAAACCGATTGAGAGAATAAACTTAAAAACCTGGCTCCTTCTTTGTTTCAATATGTTCTCAAAACTTACTTTCAAGCTATTCAGTTTATGACTCTGTTTCTGTTCATGGTATCATTTTTAATTGTTATTTTAATTTTTAAATATGACAACTGTACTGTTAAGTTTTTTTTTAGTATATGTTTACTATGCTAAAAATTCCAATTAAATGTGTAATAGAATAATAGAGAACTGTTAGTTGCTTCCTTTTTACTTTGAGTTAAAATTTAGTGTGGCCCATGATATAGAAATATTACAACAAAAAGAAAAATAGGATTTTTGTAGCTCTTTATTTAAAATAATGTAGAGCAACCTAGTATCAGTTGATTTTTTTTTTGTTTTATGGTACTAGTTGCTTAAAGAAAATGTGGATCAGTTCTTTATTAGATTTCTTTATTAAAAACAAACAAGTCAGTGATTATGTTACACAAATTTGATTTGTTTTGTTTTCCAGGTGCAACAATAGAACACAGTGTATAGTAGTTACTGGGTCAGATGTATTTCCTGATCCATGTCCTGGAACATACAAATATCTTGAAGTCCAGTATGAATGTGTCCCTTACAGTAAGTATGAAGTTTGTAGTTTTCACTTTCTCTAGCATTCCTCGTTGATGCTGAAAGACTACACATGTGAAAGAAGCATATGTTTATGGCCTACAAAACCATTATGCATGCAGAGCACTAACAGACTCGGGCCTCCAATTAGCTTCATGAAGTGTGGAAGGAAGCCATAGTGTGATGCTGGCCAAGTGTCTGTCTGTGTTCTTAAGTGTTTGGCTTTTAAGACTAGTGTTTTTCCAGAAAACAAACTTGAATTAGCTATTCAGTAGGGCAGATAGAAATCTGTACTTTTGCCCAATACCAGTTGCTGACAAATTGGTTTGGCTCACAGTTTTCTAAAGAAGGAATTGACTTTGGTTTTAATCGTGAGCTACTTGAATGGCTACCTGCTGTCGTGGTAACTTTAGTGCCTGGTAAAAGCTACCATTGTAGTAACTGAGGCAAGTGCTTTCCTGTTTTGTTTCCTTGTCCTTATAGGAGCATTTCTTTACCAGATTGTGTTGAAATCTTAACAGGAAATAAAATAGACATAACAAAGCCTTGATTATACTTCCATTTTTAATTTGACAACATCCATTAGATCCTGTAGAGGGACATTTAAAATTCAGTTGGAAATTTCATAAGTAGTCTTTAGCTAATGCTCTAATTCTGTGTAGTTCTCCTCCTAATTTCAGAATTCATACTGATAAATTGTATTCTTTACTTTCAATAGAAAAAAGCACTTTAGACAACTAAAAGTTTCAGTATACTACCTAATTTTCATAGGCTAGTTTGTTTGATAGTGTTCTTGTCTTCGTTACTGGAAAACAAGAGGTGTCTGTCACCTTAATTCATAGGCATTTGAATTGAGAGTTCTTTAACAGCAGTTTTATTGATTTGCGATAGTTTTATACACTGCTCTCCTTAAAAAAAAAGATTTAAACTAAATAATGAAATTGCTTTTTCCAGAACCTCAACAACTAGATCACTAGTTCTGATAGATTTATATGTCCAAACTATCAATATTTCTAAAACCAGAGGGCTGAATTCAGATGGATATAGGATGTCCAATATGGTAGTAATACTTTTCTTACACTTTTCTTTCTCTTTTTCCTCTGCCCACAGTTTTGATAAATTGGCTTTTTGTGGGTATCAGTTAAAGGCCAAACACAGATTATCTTTTCTTTTCATCCCTGCTCTGTGTTCCTGTGTTACTGTGAAATGGATGCTTTTTATGTTTTCAGTATTTTCTATACCATTTGTAGGATTGGAAGCCTACTGAGTGCACTGATCTTTATACCATTTCTCTTATGTGTAGTGTTGGTGGCTTACATAATCATTCTCCTGTGCCACTAGAGGAATACTGTATTCTTTTGAGCTAACCAAAATTTTGTTCCGTAAAGTTGCTTTCATTTGAATTTATCATGGTTTCTGTCCTCAAATTAGAAAAGGAATACAGCATCCATTCCCAAACAGTGGAATCAGTCAGAGCTGCCAAGAATTGTCTTTCTGGAGCCAGTTCCTGTAACCTAGTCTATAGACCAAGAACAGTGTTAAGCAAATATTATTTTCAGACTCTTAAGTTATTTCTTGCTCTGTTTAAGAAAGAAAAATGTGGATATCTTCTGGAACATCTAACTTTCAAAATTTTACTTTTTCAGTTCTCCAGAAGTGTTGTATATTGTGCACTAAACTTGCAAATAGCTATACTCAGAGAAGTATTTGTTCTTTTTAGTTTTTGTCCTTAAAAAAAAAAAAACAAAAAAACCAGTAATTAATTTGCTGTTACCTTTCTAGATGTTTGCACGAATCAGAAATAAGTCTGGCTTTTTTTTTTTCAAATTATGCCATGTGAACAAATAGAATTATAATTCCTATATACTGTACAGTTGTGACACACTATAAATTGCATGGTTTTCACTAATATTAAAATTTAATGCAAAAGATCTTTTTAGATTGTTTTGATCTTAGGTAGGATCGTGTTTTTCCTTACCTCTTTCCCCCATTTTCCTCTCCTTTTGTTTCTTTATGCTTCTGTCATAGCCATCTCTTACACTTTTATTTTTCCCTTTCCCCTTGTTTTAATAGTGTTTTTGTGCGTTGTATCATTTGCATACCCCTCTTAAACTTTGTATAGCTGATAAAAATTGTCACTATAACATTTATTATATGTCATTTACCACCTGGCTTTATGCCAGTTTCTATCCAAAGCAAATTCTCTAGGAATTCATACATTTGAAACTATATCCTCCTTTTTAAAAAATGTCCAAAAATTTCCCATGATTTTTGAAAATCTTAAAATGAATTTACTTAACAGAGTTTATTAGAAATGCTATTGTTTGTTTTACTCTTTATTATGGACAGGCACATGTAATATAATATGTGACATTGACACCTGCCCAGATAATGCCCGTGTCAAAAATGTGTGTATCCAGAGTATCTTTTATCGCTAACAGAAATGTTAGTAATTGAATATATGTGTGTTTAAAGGAAGTCTTAAGGATCTTGTAGGATAAAAGAGAATAATTATTATACTTTCATATTTTACAGTCAAGATTTGGCTTCAGTTTTTGTGCCCTCTTTTTCAAATTGTCATCAAATTATACAAGTTATGCCATAATTTTAGCTATGTTTTCTTCATTAGAATGACCATTACTATTGATTAAATATTTTTCGTGAATAAGTGTGAGATTATTCAAAATGAAATAGTGTGTCACTTCAGGTACAGAGTATGTAGGCTTAAGTTTGTTTGGGTCAATTTTGTGTCTTGCATATCCATGTAGTTGTCCTCCACTGATGTTAGTGGGTCATGTATTTATGTTTGGTCTATAGAATAGTAAATGTATTGTTATGAATTAATTCATACAGTCCTGTAAGACAAGTTGCAATATACATTTGGCATGTGATGAAGAATGCTGGTTTTATTAATTTTATTGTATTTTTATATTCTTCTGGGTTGATGGAGTTTGGGCTGGTTGGACAGATATCTATCTGTCCTTTGAGTTTTCATAAAAATCATAATATAAAGACTTTTGCTTTCAATACCCATATCTTATGTGATTCATCAATCATCAAAAGTTTTTAGATCATGTTTACATTTGGGTGTTACTTCTGTTTTCATCAGAACTATAAATTATGTACAATTTATCTACATTTTATTCTCTTTAATATGTGATATCAGTTAAGTCACAAAGGAAGAATTCCCTATTTAATATTTTGCTAAGTAAATGCACTGTCATTTTAGTGTATTACATGATAAAGCCTGGCCATTTTCAATTTATAGAAAACAAATATACATTATAAATTCTTTATTGAACTTGTTTTAAGTTCTGTTCTAAATATGTAACATATTTTAAAATGTATTATTCCCATCCTTTACATTTACTTGATTTACTCAGTAAAATCATCCTTTCCTCAAAAAAAGAATACAGATCTGTATATAAATATAGACTGAGAAGTCACAACACTAATGATTTCTCTTATGCTCATTTTCCCACGACGCCCTTCCGTTATTGATTCTAAGCAGGTATAAGATTGCTCTTCCTTGAGGAGTAAGTTTAGAACTAGTGGTTTATAAAAAAAGAACTGTTTCGTATCAGTAACACTGAACTTACTTTTACCTGATATAGTCAGAGTTACACATGATAGAGCAAGTATGTTTCCTGAAAGTGGTTAAGTAGACCCAAGTCAGATGGGAAGGTGGTAGCGTAATGCAAAAGGTTATACGCTATTCCTATGGCAAAAATATTTGTGCGATATTTCCCCCTGAGGTATTTCAGGAGGTCAGTATTTAATCTTGATGAATTATTATAATTTTTAAAAATTAATCAAGCTAAGACATCTTAATGAAATGTGCAACTACAGTATCTTTGAGTAATCAATTTGGAGATAGAGTATTAGCACACCCTAATGCATTTTAATAAGGAAAGAGGGAGAATCACAGACATTAATCTGGTCACTTTATGAAATTCAGGCAACATACTTCAAGGCCTACATACAGTCTAAAATAGTGTTTTATGGGTTGTTATTATTACAATTCTATTTACCATGAAGAATCTTACATAGCAACCTTCCTAACTGTATAATCCGTTTCTTTAGACTTCTTGGAGGGAGGATTTTTTTTTCTCATATAACTGTACTAATCAGGTTTGTTTTATGAAAGCATTTACCTTTTATGGGGTCTGTGGAGTCAAGGTATTTGCTTTGAATGCTCGGTATGATTGTCGCTGCATGCTAGCTTGCTTTCTGTGTAAATTGATGATGGTAGACGATGTCATAATAAGCTAACCATAATTCTTTCTTCCTTTTTCTCCTTGCCTACTCTGCTTGCTTTTTCCTTGTATGTATTTTGCTTACTTTTTTAAAAAATAGACTTAATACTACAAGTTTGAGATATGTGATATAGAGAATTTAATAAGAATTTTATAATATAAAACATACAAAAATTTAAATAAGTAAATTTACTAATTCTTAATGGGGAAGAAAAGTACTATGTTACCCCACCCTTAAAAATCCTTATTGGGGTAGCAGGAGAGATATATTTATTCCAAAAAGGAGGCATTTTTTCCTTATAATTAAAATGGATTTTTCTAGAAATGAAAGATAAAAAAAATGAAATGTACTAAGATGCATAATTATATATATTTCTTCTTACATAAATATCTTAGAAAAGAATGTTAAAATATAACCATATCAGTATTCTTATATCAGACCTAAGCTCCACAATTGAGTTATTTTTATATTTTCCTGTTGTTATGCTTACCTGTTTTTATCAATTTAATAATGAGTTCATATGATAGATGGGGATGATATACCTTTGCATGCATTTGTGCCTGTAGCATACATAGATACAGTAAAACTTGGTAAAAATGCTGAGCGACTTGGAAAGGCAAGAGTATATATACCATGCATTAGTGAAGAGTTTCATTATTTATTCAGGTACCCTAAGTGAAACAACATGCCAACATATTTGTATTGCCTCCTTAATCTACTAAAATGATTGATCCATGTTCTTTTATGTAACTTTAGAATCTTTCTCCTGCTAGGTTTTCCTGTTGTGTGTTTCTCTTTATCCAAAGTAGTACAGCTCTTATTCTTCCTATATTTAGCATCTATTACGAATTCAGTCTTAGACTAATAGTCAATTTATTTTAATCTTTTTTCTTTTTTCCTTGCACTTTTTTTTTGTTTCTCTTCCGATGCTTAAAATAGAAGTGGAGCAAAAAGGTAAATAACGTATACAGTCTGAACCCCAGCTCCCTGTTATGTGCCTTATGGATGTTACCTCCTCCCTTCCCTCTCCCCACAATACTCCTGACATTAAAGTAATCAGCAGGATCTCATAAATGCACCTCATAAAGAAGTCGACTGTTTACAGTGAAATTATATGACTGCTAAATCTGGTGATGGGGTAAAAATTCTGAAGTCGGCCAGGGGGAGCTGCTCCTCCATTCTGTGTTTCTTTTTCACCCTTTATCTCTTTTTCTGACACCTTTGGATATTTTATTATTAAAGTGTCATCCTGCCTGGCTTCCAGAACCCTCTCCATAGCATGCCATGGTTCCAGGGTCTCCTGGTCGTTTCATCTCTGCTTTTCTTGTATTTACTTTTCTCTGTTCCTAATTACATTTTCTGAATATTTACGTTTCTTCAATTGAAGAACCTTTGTTTTCAGTCTAACTTTATAAAAGTTCTAAATAAGCCTTCACATTGGGTTTTTGTTTTATTTGCTTTATTTTGGTGTTTTGCTTTTTGAGGATTTATAAGTGTGCTAGGGGAAGGAGGGTACAAAGCTGGGACTAAATATTTTGTACACTGCTATGCACAAAGCTTAAAAGTTTTAAAGTATAAATTACCAAATCAAAAGCTTGAAAACACATAGCAAAAGTGCACATTGTCAACTTAGCCGTGAATGATCTTAAACTTAGGTTTGCCCTTACGAAAACAAACCCCAGCCACTTTGTATGCTGGTACATTGATTATGGTAACTTGAGGAAGGAAAGGTGGTACTTGTATTAAGTATAAATTACAAAAAAATCAAATGTTAATAAAACAAATTTTTTTCTCTTTTGATTTATGATCATTAAAACTTGTGTTTGCCTGTTTCATTTTTTAACTTGGCTTAATTGTTGTCTTTTCTCTGTGACTGTTAGTTTTTGTGTGCCCTGGGACCTTGAAAGCAATTGTGGATTCACCATGTATATATGAAGCTGAACAAAAGGCAGGTGCTTGGTGCAAGGACCCTCTTCAGGCTGCAGATAAAATTTATTTCATGCCCTGGACTCCCTATCGTACCGATACTTTAATAGAATATGCTTCTTTAGAAGATTTCCAAAACAGTCGCCAAACAACAACATATAAACTTCCAAATCGAGTAGATGGTACTGGATTTGTAGTATATGATGGTGCTGTCTTCTTTAACAAAGAGAGAACAAGGAATATTGTGAAATTTGACTTGAGGACTAGAATTAAGAGTGGAGAGGCCATAATTAACTATGCCAACTATCATGATACCTCACCATATAGATGGGGAGGAAAGACTGATATCGACCTAGCAGTTGATGAAAATGGCTTATGGGTCATTTATGCCACTGAACAGAACAATGGAATGATAGTTATTAGCCAACTAAATCCATATACTCTTCGATTTGAAGCAACGTGGGAGACTGTGTATGACAAACGTGCTGCATCAAATGCTTTTATGATCTGCGGAGTCCTCTATGTGGTCAGGTCAGTTTATCAAGACAATGAGAGTGAAACAGGCAAGAATGCAATTGATTACATTTACAATACCCGATTAAACCGAGGAGAGTATGTAGATGTTCCTTTCCCCAACCAATACCAGTATATTGCTGCAGTGGATTACAATCCTAGAGATAACCAACTCTACGTGTGGAACAATAACTTCATTTTACGATATTCTCTGGAGTTTGGTCCACCGGATCCTGCCCAAGGTAAGAACGTTTGCTTGCTAATGCTCATGTCTTTATGAATAGCTTACTTTTAAAAGACTCAGAGGTTTTTTGTGGTTTTTTTTCCTGTCCGTTTTCTTCCCCTTTTCATGGTTAAAGCTCAAAGGATGATGTCGTGGTATTTCATGTTGGCATGTAGTGTGTACATTTTACCCTGATTTTGGCCCATTTTCTTTCTTTGAATTTTTTCATTTAAATGTTGACTTCAAAAAATTGTAACATCATTAGTTGGTTTTGTTTTGCATTGCTAAGAATGTAATACCAGCTACGAACCTGTTAGCTTCGTGTTTTTTTTGTTTTTCTTTTCCTATTCCTACCTGACTTCTGAATTGATTACAATCTATGTGCAGACCTTTTAACTTCTTGGCGCCAGTGGTTAAGGGAAATGTGTGTTAGGAAATCCCAGGAGAATTGTCAGGCTTGATGTACAATGTCAGGCATAAGTGTTCTGAAGTTGTGGTGTCTGCTATCTGGGTAGGAAAGGGAGTCATCCAACATCTTCCTAGTAGAATCACACATTTTTATTTCCTGATAAATTAGTGATGGTTTTAAGTAAATATTTCTGTGACTTCAACCGTCACACATCGACTAAGCATTAAATGATCCCAAGTGATGATTTATGAAGATGGATAAGCTAACGTTTTCAATTTGTGTTCTCTTTAGGTACTTTATGGAGGATCATTACTTTAGAAAGTAATGTAAAATCTTTGGAAATACATTTTAGTTGTCAATTATATTCAGTTCTGTGGAAAACAATTTTTGAGGGTAAATTAAATGAATATTTCATTAAAACCAGATTACCTCATACTCATGATAAAGTAACTGATTCATATATTGCTATAAAGCTTGCATTATGTCTTTTCTATTTGAACAATAGCATTTGTGTTTTAAAGCTGAATATTTCAATTTACCTAGTTAATTGGAATGTTCAAATTACTGAGTTACTTCAAAATTTTAGGAACCAGAAAGTTCTTTGGAACTTTGACATGATTAAATCAGTCTCTTCAACAAGGTGGAAAAGAAATTAGTATCTTTTTCTATTAAAGCAATACATACACATCCACAGACTTAAACATAATTACATGTATGTATACATATTTTTAAGATATGTTATTACTGAGTTCTAAATATTCTAATAGGGTCAGGACCTAAGAACAGAAGCCACAGCTTTTTATAGTTGAAATTCTCATTCGAGTCTTTCTAGTATACCAAAAATATGTAATTTTTGCTTAAAAAGAGAATAATGGCATATTGTTACTCTAATTCATGTATGTCTGAAATTTTTTAGCTTAAAATTACAGTGGTAATGTCTTGTTAAATTTTCAGCAATTAAATCTTTGAGGCATAAAAATCTTTATTGATAATATAGAATCATTTACTTTTAAATTTAGACATATCTTTTTTCCCATAAGACCAGTAATTTGGGATGTTTCCTGTATCTCAACTGTCTAGTTACCATCCTTCTTCTTTACCCTATAGGTTTGTTAAAGGCAAACTTCAGAAATTGACAAAATTTGACATTGTGTATTGATCCTTGTGTTAATCTTTTTTGTAACCTGTATTACTCTCACAGCTGTTAAATTTGTTTTGGGCAGCAAAAAATCACTTGCCCTCTATTAGGAAAAAAAGAAATAAATACTTTTAGAAATGCAAATTCATAGTCAGGCAACAACTGAAGGGTTGTGAATAAATTGAGTTACAGGTTCAATTCAACAAAGAATCATTGGCCCTGTCCACTGGTCACACAATATAAGATGAATAATAATGTCATTTTCCACATGTGGCTTATTTTCTGGTAAATAATTTGATCCACTTCAGATGAAAAAGTCTGTGATAATTTAGATATTTTTGGAAAGAGCCGTTATCTGCTTTGAAAATGAGAAACTTGGCATATTTGGTAGTTGTGTTCCTACAACTGTGTTTTGTTATCCAGTATATTTAGCCATTCTTAAATACTCCTGGAAAGTGAGAATTCATATTGACCCCTTATTAAGCCCTTAATGGTAGAAAAAGTTTTATATGACCTAAATTTCTCTTGCTACTGTTGGAACCATATTCTCTTCTCTCTTTCTTATAATTTATCTTCATATGCTTTTAGAGACTCCTGTCTCTCTCATCCAAGATGTGTGCTGATATCTATATGCATGGACATGGGGCCTTGTAGAACTATTCTGGCCCATCAATTTAGGTCAAATCAATAAGCTACTGTCAGCTTTTAAGAAGCAAGATCCACAAAACTGATAGGACAAAGCAATCAGAGAATTCAGGTCTTCAGCTGTCATAAAGCAATGATTGACTGGTTTGGCTGTAATTCAGAGTCTTATGTACTGGCTTTGCTTAACCATGTGTGTTACCAAGGTGTATATACATTGGTATATAAAATGGTAAAATTACCACTCCTTTCATTTTTTGTTGTGGACTGTTGCATAGTGTATTAACTTCAATACTTTTCCCCATTTATAAACCCAAGCCTTTTTATTCCTAACAGGGCAAGTATATTATTTCTTTACCCTAATCATGGTTTTCAAATACATCTTTTTTTTTCTTTGAATTTTTAACCTTATGTGATCTCTGCATAGTTCATTCACTCCATTTCTCTAAACTAAGTCTGTTTTTCTTTTCACCTTCTCCCTCTCTAGAGTGGGCTTAGGAAAAACTTTTTCAGTTCTTTTTTTATAAACTCTTTTATATTTCTTAATCTGAATTGCTTTATATTTACTTTATCTGCAAATTTGATATTTCAGGTATTATTGAAAAAACACGATGTCTTGGGTTTTGAAAGCTCCTGAATATTTGTCTTGGAGTGATTTTAAAGTATGACACTTCAATAATAGGAGAAGAAAATTTTATCAACAGAAATAGGTTGATTTATTTAGGAAGTGGATTCAAGAATCCATATTTCTTGAAACCTCTTTCCACTGATCATGACTGCTCAATAAAAGATGATCATTATTTTTAGACGTTGAATAAAAGTAAATTTAATTAATACACAGTTTTGCCTTTCCAGGCCATGGACTCACTGTAATAACTGGAGTTTATTCAGTGAACAGTGAGTGGGTTCTTGGACCTGGATGAGGGAAGTGCTACCCGTAGCATAAATGGATGCTGTTAGTAAACTGTAGTTAGTAAACACCATCAGAGTAAATTGAAGCATTCTGTATGTGCTTGTTGAAATTTTCATGGGTAGTTCTTAAGTGTGTTTATTAGCACTTTCTTAGCACTGTTCCTACATCTCTATACTCAAATGATAAGCGTAGGCAGAATGCTAAGTCATTTAATCTGAGTGTTTGACATAACACCCTGATAACTCTGGGACAGAACTTTGTAAAATCAGACTAGATTTGAGATAAAATTCTATTGTGGGTTGCCATGTGTTTTCTGTTACCATTTTTAGGGTATTCTTGAGTTTTGAACCTTTTGCCATGTCAGTTTCATTATGAAACTTTTTATCATCTGTTGCTCTAGTATTTTATGTTATCTTCCCGCATGTTGTCTTGTTTTAGAGATTTACACAGAAAAGTCTCAGTTAAATGCTCTAAAATAAGGGCAGAATGTTTGGGGGGGGGGTGCCATACTTTTCGAGAGTCTATGAAAATCTTTTATGTAGAAAAGATCATAACATTTAAGAATATAGCCAGGTGACCCTAAACAAATTGCCTAACCTTCTCCATGGCTCAAGTTTCTCATCTGTAAAAGGAAGATAATCATAGTGCCTACTTCACGGGGTTGTGGCAAGGATTAAATAAGATGATCTGATGATCCATGAATGATGATTAGCATAGCATCTGGTACATAAATGCTGAATAAGTGTAGGCTTTTATCATTATCAGATGCCCTGTTGGGACCTGTCTTCACTTCTGGAAGAAATATTAATTTTTAGAAACAACCTCTGCATTTGTGGCTTTGTCATTAGAAAAAATGGCTTTCCTTGAAGGTGCTAAACTTCAGCCTTGCAAAATTCCAGAGATCCTCATGGTCTTTAGGAAGGGTTTAATTTTGCCACATACAAGTTTACTTTCATGTTTTTCACCACGTCCCAATATTTCATTGATTTATCTTTGAAGAATGTGTTGATTCCCTTTAAACTTTTGATGAAGAAAAGGTGAAAATGTATGAAATTTTTTCTCAAAAACACATTGCATGTTGCATGAAATGTTGTGCATTTACCAGAGGTCATTTTATTACCTACCTTGACTCAGTTTTTATGAATCTTCCCTGGATGTTTAGGTAACGGATCGCTAATTGCAGTATTGTTAATTCGTACTTCAGTGATTAAATATGTACCACTTAATGCGGTGTCAAGAGATACATAAGACGGTGTGGCACTAAACCATTTTGCTCTGCCCTTTTCCTTTTGCTCCGATTCCCCACTACTCTTTAAGATTTGATTCAGAGGCAGTCATTTGACACTTCTGTAAAAGATTGTGATGCTTTTGACAAATGTTAATTGAGAAAGCACTGAAAGCCTGGCTGCATTGTAATCAAAAGAAAATTACAGAGGTTTAACAAGATGTCAGGCAAGTGCTTTACAGGAAAAGATAGACAGGTTTGAATAGGTTTCTGCAGCAGCTGGCTAGACATGATGTTTGACTAATGTACACAGGCATCTCTCATATGGTCAATAAATTATGCCCTGGAAATAAAACACATGATTAAGAAATTTCTCTTGCGAAAGAAGGAAAAAAGGTGTAGAAAGTGTGCAGAATGCATTTACGGACAACAAGAGGTGTCTCACTGCTAAAGAACTAAAACAAACGCACCCTACTTTTTGTGGTGAACTTAGGAAACTCTGTCAGTAGTGGCAGGAATATATAAATAACTATTTATGGACCACAGCTTAAAATATTAAACATATGAGTGATTATATAAACTTGTTTTCTAAGTTCTAAAGTTCTAGTTTGTTTCTCACATTATAGAGAAAGCATAAAATAACTTAATGTTTTTGTAAGATTTTTGAAAAATAGTTATTTTTAATTTGCTGTACTCAAATCGTTGAAATTTACAGCATCATATGTATAAGGTTTTAAGAGACAGTAATCTAGAAGTGTTGATAAAACTTTAGTGTGATCACCTAATAGATTTTATTTAATGTATTTTTTTTATTTTTGAGAGACAGAGGGAGACAGAGCACAGGTAGGGGAGGGGCAGAGGGAGAGGGAGACACAGAATCCGAAGCAAGCTCTAGGCTCTGAGCTGTCGGCACAGAGCCTGACGCCAGGCTCGAACTCACAGACCCGGAGATCCGGCCCTGAGCCGAAGTCGGACCGCTTAACCAGCTGAGCCACCAAGGCGCCCCCTAATAGATTTTAAATGATAGCATTAAAGTTTTACTGACAGAATTTTCGTTGTTTAAACTAATTAAATGGTAGTTAATGAAGGAAACATTAAGCTCCATTATTTTTTAACCTGGTGGATTTAACAGTTAGAAAGTAATGCTAGAAGTCAACCTTTTAAAATAATTTCCTTTTTAAGTTTATACTCTAAATGTGTAACTGTGGTTCCTTTTATACTCTTTGTTCAAGTCGGTAAGATAATGTAGGGTTGTTTTCAAATTAGGCATGATTTGATCTAACCTGTTATCTTGATAAGAGATTGCATTGTAACCTGTGACCAGAAGAGTTGCTTTTTCTGCCTACATTTTCAAATGTAAATATGCCTAACGAAGCCTCAGATGTTTCCTTACTAACACAGCACAAGCATGCCAAGCTTATCTTCTGTTTGGATCTAATCAGGCATGCTCAAAATTCTCTCAAGCAAGAATGGCTGCTGGGTGGAAAGATGTCACAGTATTTATTTTCCTGCAAGATGTAGAGTGGGTGACTTTAACTTTTCTGTTGTCTTAATTATATATAATTGTAAGGTTTTTATTGATACTTTGATTATTTATAGGGTATGAATTTATATAAAAAAGAATTTTTCCATATTGTTTCATTTAACATATATTTGGTGTGGACATATATATTTGGTGTGGACACCGCAACTTTATTTAAAACCGACCTTTGGTTTCTGTTGGATGATGCATCATAAAATATACTTAAATTGTATTCTCAAATATTTCATTGAGATACAGACTTAACACAATTCGAGTCGAACAGACAAACCGATAGTAAAGCCTCCACGACCATCACTTAGTCAATGATATGAGTAAATTGACATAAATGAATGGATTTATTCTTTCTCCGACCTTACTGGCGTTCTCACTAATTCTCATTTCGTTGGACTTGGGGTAACTGGATGGGAGGGGTTTTGTGTTGTGTTTGTGCCTATACACGTTCCTGTGTGTGCCTGTATGTGAGTGCAAGTGTGTGTTTGAGGTTAATATACTCATCTTTTTTCCATAGTGCCTACCACAGCTGTGACAATAACTTCTTCAGCTGAGCTGTTCAAAACCACAGTACCAACCACAAGCACTGCTTCACAGAAAGGCCCCATGAGCACAACCGTAGCCGGATCACAGGAAGGAAGCAAGGGGACAAAACCACCTCCAGCAGTTTCTACAACCAAAATTCCTCCTGTAACAAATATTTTTCCCCTGCCAGAGAGATTCTGCGAGGCATTAGACGCGAGGGGGATAAAGTGGCCTCAGACACAAAGGGGAATGATGGTTGAACGACCGTGTCCCAAGGGAACAAGAGGTATTTCTTGTAAAATGCCAAACGTCTATTTTTAAATTCAGTAAGTTGGTTCTGAATTACACCGAGGTGATTTCGAGGAAAGAGAGACATTGATGATAACTACCTCTGTTATTATTTTTGTTAACTTTGGTAACAAAACATCTGTAGACAACTTAACGGTTCATAAACTGCAAAAGTTATTGAAGGTCGGGCTGTGAATTACCTCTCCCTTTTAAAGACCTGGGTCAAGCGTGGCATTTTTTTGCCCATGGACTCCAGTGAGGCTTCTTACAGCTGCCTTTCTCATTAGGAGTATCATTTTGGATGAGTCCCAAGAAAATCAAGGGCTTTTTGTTTGTTTGCTGTAAATGTCTGATACTTCAATGCTGACTTTATATTTACTGTTTACAATCTGCATTATACCCTACTTTTTGTCAGTTATTGTCAACCACTTCCATTAGCGTTTATTCAAAATTTAACATGCAGAGTAGTATCATCCTAGCTGATTTCCCGAATGCCTGCAGAAAAATGGTTTCAATTTCACTGTTGTTTTCTACATCTGTTGTAGGAACTGCCTCCTATCTCTGCATGGTTTCCACTGGAACATGGAACCCTAAGGGCCCCGATCTTAGCAACTGTACCTCACACTGGGTAAATCAGCTGGCTCAGAAGGTTGGTTGGAACCTTTTAATATGATACACATTGGTGATTAAGGGCTTTAACGTCTAACATAAATAATTTAGCTTTGTATGTTAAAACCAGCTTCATTGCTCTTTGTTCAGTATAAAAATTTAAAAAATTATGCATAGTTTTGTCTGTAAACTATTTGTTCAAAGTTACATATGTTTTGGGGCATGCTGTTTTCTATGTTAAGCTTTTTAATGAATACATACTTGCTTAATTTCATTCATATTTAGTTTGTTCTGTTTCTTTTGATGTTTGTAAGACAAATAGTCCATTGGCCTAATAAATCAAATATCATTAAGTTTGCAACTGAATCCACAGAATGCAAGCAGATGTTTATGCTTTATATCACAGATGATTATAATAGAATAAATAAAAATGACTTTAAAAGGCATTAGTAACGTTAATATTACAGTGTAATGCAGTGACATTTTAGTTTCTCCTTCCTCATTCACCTTTCTGAAATGCAAGCGAGTGGTAGATAACACCTCCCAGTATCATGCTGATTACATTCTGGTTTAAATTTCTGGATCTTTGGAATAAATAAATCAGATTTTTAAGCAGCTGTTTAAAATGGTGGTAGTGAAATTGAGAGAGAGCTATCTAAAAGATTTTTTTAAAAAGGGATTTCTGGGGTGCCTGGGTGGCGCAGTCGGTTAAGCGTCCGACTTCAGCCAGGTCACGATCTCGCGGTCCGTGAGTTCGAGCCCCGCGTCGGGCTCTGGGCTGATGGCTCAGAGCCTGGAGCCTGCTTCCAATTCTGTGTCTCCCTCTCTCTCTGCCCCTCCCCCGTTCATGCTCTGTCTCTCTCTGTCCCAAAAATAAATAAACGTTGAAAAAAAAATTAAAAAAAAAAAAAAGGGATTTCTGGTTTTCTTCTTTTCATTTCTTTTCAAGGTCTGGTTAAGAATTTCTTTTGTGTCTTGAGGATTTAAGAACCTTTAATCATCTGAAATGAAGAGAAAGTTATTGGTCTCAATTAGTTGCAGATTTTGACATATTTGCAACTATTTCTCTCACCACAACAGAGATACTCGGGAAAAGAACAAGAAGCCACAAACAGAACAAGAAGTCATACTGAGATAATATAAATTGTCATTTCAGATCAGAAGTGGAGAAAACGCTGCTAGTCTTGCCAATGAACTGGCGAAACATACCAAAGGGCCAGTGTTTGCTGGAGATGTGAGTTCTTCGGTGAGATTGATGGAGCAGTTGGTGGACATTCTTGATGCACAGCTGCAGGAACTGAAACCTAGTGAAAAGGATTCCGCTGGACGGAGTTATAACAAGGTAGGTAGGAATTTCCTGTTATTTAGTCAGACATTTTATATGGCAGCTCTTCATTCTTCTAGCGTTGGACTGCCAAACCCCTGCCCCCCATGCTTGACATATACTTAGAAACAAAATTTCTAATTCGGTTAATTTCCCAAGAGAGAATTAGAGTTGAGAAAGAAGCAACATGACAAAAAAAAAAAGTTAAAATCTCTGAGGGAGATTTTAGTTGGTAGCAAACATTGCCTGATCGTGGTCAGTACTCCCACTTACAAACGCATTATCTGCACTTGAAGAGATTATGTGTTACACACCTCATACACTCTGGACGCTAATACATGCAACTCTTACGGTGGCAGCAAAAGTGTACCGCATAGAGGAATGTTAGCCACTGTAATACTGTTTTCAATTGCAGGTTTGGGGAGAAGGACAGGTTTCCCTCTCTAAGAGGATGGTGTTATTAGTGCTCTTAATCTTTCCTAATATGACAAAAACTTGGTAGCTCCTTTAACCATACTATAAAATAAGCCTGTGGGATTCATATTAAGCCAAAATCCGTGGCTAATATGGTTTTATAGGGTTAAAAAGTAGACACTTTTGTTTCTTTTAACCACATATTTTGGCTCTAGTTTTATCACAGTGCTTTGGATTAGTATATTTAATAAAATGCAGCTATAAACTGTAAATGTGCAGTTTTGGCAGTCAGCGTAAACTCACAAAAATCCAGAGGACTGCTGTGCATAATAAACTTTGAGCTCAGGAACACAAGCCTAAGTTTTGAGGATTTCTTTTTTCCTCATTTTCGACAGATAAAATCTAACCTCTGATTTTCTTTTCTTTTACTAAAAAGCTCCAAAAACGAGAGAAGACATGCAGGGCTTACCTTAAGGTATCTCTCCTGTGCTGTCACCCTGCTTTCTCCCTCCTTCAGCTACCTGCCACGCTTTCTCATCTTGCTGCATGATCCAGTGTATTTCAGTCTTTGATAATTATATAATGTGCCCCATATCAGCTGTACAAATGTTGGCTTTTCTCGGGTATATTACTCTCAGAATAAGCAAATAATTTACTTTTATAATTTTTGCTCTTTCTTCATTTATCCAAACATGCAAGCATTTTAATGAAATATCCTCTGAATTGGAAAGTAATCATACAGTCTCTTTGTTTCCTGTTGTCATCTCTGTGGATTAAAAAACAACTTGAGTAAAACAGCTATGATATATTCTTGGCAGTTTATCATATCAAAGACTGTAGAGTCATAATGTATGTGCATGAAAAAGTCACTGCTTTCTTATCTCTGTGGTGTACTCTTAAATAAAAAAAAAAAGGCTTTGTCCTGAAAGTTTTAGGAGTCATTTCTAGAAGCAGGTTGATATGGGGATGGGTTACTAGAAATGAAATATAAATAATGTGACAGTGTTATCGATATATGTTCTGTGTTGGTTTTTATCAGGCTAATAGAAACAGAAAGCCTCTGTTTGGCTCAGAATCCTTGTTCACTCCAGCCGATTTTTCTCCCTGGTATATCCAAGTAATAGGAAGCATGCTGAGGCTGACAGTGGAAGTGTGCCACGCTAGTTTTGTGTGATAGATCAAAATAATAATACCCGATTGCATTTTGTTTTATTATGTGAATTTTAGAAGTTTCTTTTGGGGGGTGGTTATTTTCTAATCCTACTCCTCTGGGGGCCGTATCCTTAATAAATCATACCTTGAAGAACTAATTCACATACATAGGACAACAAAACGAAAAACCCTGTAGTTTTGTAGAATAGAGGTTATTCAAAAGCCATGACTACCAGTTTTAGTTGCAAGAGCTTAAAAAAAAGGGGGGGAGGGGCCTGTCACTAGCTCGTAATAGACAGTGTTGGATCTGAAAACTTTACAAAAGGAAAGGTGTCGGGAAAGTCTGTTTTTAGGTAGTAATATTCTGAATTTCCTTTTTAGCCTGTTTAATGGGGGCAAAGAAATAACTGCTGAAGTGTATAGAATTTGTCATACTGAAATTTTCAGTTCACCTTTAAGGTGTTAGTTAATGTGTGAAATGTAATAATTGGTATGTTGCCCAGGACATAGATCTCAGTGGGAAAAGAATAGCCTTCTTTCTTTGGCAGGGAGAGACTACTTAAGGAATATGATTAGGCTAATGATCATTTTTGATTCCGCTAGAAAAGTACAAATGGTAATAAATACGGAGTGTTTCAAATTAATAAAAACTTGTCATCAGCGAGTTATGTGTATGCGTAGTGAGTTTCAGCGTGACCTTAATTTCTGACCAGTGTCATTTTCAGTATCTCTCAAATGAGCTTCTCTGCCCAGATAAGACTAATAAAACTACTTAAATTACAAATCAGAAGCTGACTTACACTATGCAAATGAAGTGAGTTCCCACTTGGTGACAGAGGATTCATTTGTAACTTAGATTAGAGGCTCCAGTCTGTATTTCTTGGTGACTAATGAATCTGGCCTCAGCAGACCAATTTCTGTTCCACTCTAGTTAATGGCTGCAGCAGTATCACTGTGAGCATTTTGACTATTCTATCTCCCATTAGAGAGAGAAAAAAGCCTTTAACGCTACTTGGAAGTATCTTCCACCTGCCAGGAAGGTCGTGGTGGCTCACAAGGCAGACAGAACGAGGATATTAAGATGGATTAAGCTAATTAATCTTACTCTGACAGTAGCTTCAAACAACTTTTCCCCTTGCTTATTCCAATATCGTACCTCAAAGTAGCGATTTTTGTTGTTCTTTGCACGATGTATGTTCTTTTCCCTCAGTGATTACCAATAGATCAAAACAATTTATATATGGCCTTAATGACATATTATGACTAGGTAAATGGGATAGAGTAAATAAACTTAGTGATTTCAGCTCTCCAAGCCATAGTCAACGTACGCTGTAGCTATCAGTACAAAAGCCTGCCTTCAGTTGCTTAACTGACTGGGTTGTATTTTTATTTAATGTTATTTTGTTGGTAATAAATTGAATCTACAAATATGAACATTTACAACTTGGATGGTTGTGAAGACCTTATTCTACTTTTCTGTTGTCCTAAAATTATTAGTATAGGCTTTAAATATTTGGATTGTTCTCTTGATTCTTTTAAAAACAGATCATTGTTTATGAACTAAGGTATACTCTCGAGTGTTTTCTAGCTGGACAGGGAATTGGAAGAGTGAAATGCGCACAGATAATTTATAAACTTTGAAATCATCTTGGTTTTTTTCCCCAAAGGTAATAAGTAGACAGTGGTATAAGGCACTATTTTGATTACTGTTTTAGTTCATGTTCTAAAAGACAGTGTGGTTTAACTTTTCAAGCATAAATATCAGGCTACTCTAGAGATCTAAGGGCTTTCTATTTAGAAAATTTAAATCTTGAGGTTATAAGTAGGAATGACATGTGTGTAAGAGTAATTCCTCAGGTTAAGAGCTGACGTTGGTTGTACTTCTCTTTGACAGTTGAGATACTATTAGATGAGTATAAACGAGCCATCTTCTTACGTTTACCCATTAAAATCAAATAGTGTTCTACTAATCTTCAGCTCCATTTTGAGATGGTAAGATATGTTTCAAGTTGGCCAGGTAGATGTTGTTCAGGTGCTCTTCCATCTTGAAATGAGAGTAAATCATCATGACAGATAAATATCACAATTGTCACTAGTCAGTGAAAATCACCTTGGTACTAGAAGCAGTCAAAACTAATGATAGTTTTCTAATGGATGCAGGCAATTGTCGACACAGTGGACAATCTTCTGAGACCTGAAGCTTTGGAATCCTGGAAACACATGAATTCTTCTGAACAAGCGCACACAGCAACGATGTTACTCGATACATTGGAAGAAGGCGCCTTTGTCCTGGCTGACAATCTTGTAGAACCAACCAGGGTCTCAATGCCCACAGAAAATATTGGTAAGTGAATATATTGTCAGCTTTAATTTTGATTTAGAAGGTACGTGTTTAAGAGAATGAGGCTTCCCTTCTGAATCTGTTTTTTCCCAGAGCCAAACTTCTCTTTTGTCAAATTACAATTTATTGATCACACTTCATAAAATTAATGCAGAAGCCAAAATCTCTCTGTATCTTTTAAAAGTTGGTTTTATGTAGGTTTTTTTTTCCAACTGAAAAATCATTAAAGAAGTTTAGAGTACTTAAATGCCAGAATATGGATTGCGTAAGTAATGAAAGTGCTTGCTGTGGAACTGGGGAAAACGCTTTCCCATTTTATATAACATGTTCCTAATGAATTTAAATTACTTTCTGGAATGTATCCTCCCGGTCAAATATTTTAGGCACACAGAATTTGAGCCAAATGTTTATACTAAACACAACTGCCTTCAGGTGAAAATGTGGTCAACGAACTACATCTCCCATAATGCAGAATATACATGCTTCATAGATTGCAAAATAGCTGCAGATAGTTCTGAAGCACAATTTAGCATTTAAATGCTGGCCGTGAGAGGTAGGAATTCACTTTTGATGATATTTGAAAAACTCAGTAAGTACAGTAAAGTTATATTAACATAGGCTTGAATGATTTAGAATTGTTGGTTATTCAGAGAGGGTGAACTCAGATGACGTTTATAATATCTTAGTAAAGCAAAAAAGTTTCCCAAGCATAAATATAAACAAACAAACAAACAAAAAACAAAAGGGAACACAGACTATTCCTTCCACCAAAAGAGTGCATTGGTGCAATAGATACTGGAAAAAACTATGTGGGATCCCATATCTTATTGCCTAATTGTACCTGCCTAAATCGTGGGACTTCATATTTTAAAATGCAGAAAATAAAGGTGTATAAATCAGATTATGATAATTGCATTTAAAGTCAAAGGCTTAAGTTTATTTTAAATAACTGAATTTTTAGAAAGAAATAAAGTGTTATTAAAACCATATGTTTTTGTGTACTCTGAGCTTTGGGAATGAAAAGAACTCAGTAACCTCAAATTAGGTGAAACGAGGCGACAGTATGTAAATTGGCCTGCCGTGGTCTGGGATAGCGGTCGTAAGGAAAATGGTACCCTGCCACAGCCTTACTAGTAATACAGAATGAATGAAGCTCTCTGTTTTGTCCAAAACTTTCATTATTTTTGGTTAATTTATTTGCAAGCCCAATAAGATTCCTAAGATATACATTGAACAATTCTTCTCAAATTTTTCCAGTGATATACCTATAAGGATAAAAAAGTGTAAAGTTGATCATCTTAGAGGATGAATCGTAGAAAGTACTATTTGAAGTGGCACGTTTGACCTACATTTGTTTTCAAAATCTTCTAGTGGCTATTAAAAAAAAAAAAACCACCTGAAATTTCCCTTTTACACCCTTTCCAGGTATGCAGAAATATTTGATGGGCCAGGCTGATATGCTGTGCTCCCATCAGCTTCATCAGCTTAGCATATATACAGGACACATTGTTAATTAGATATCTGAGATAATTCTATGGCAGCTTGAGACCTAGTCTGAAAATGTAAATGTCCGGGAATATTTTTTTTCTAATACTTGTTTTTAAGAGTTCTAAAGTATTACACTTCATGCTGGTTTCTTTCTTTTCTTTTTTTTAAATTTTTACCTGAAAAAAGACAGGGCACCTGGCTGGCTCAGTCAGTAGAGCATGTGACTCTTGATCTTGGGGTTGTGAGTTTGAGCCCCATGTTGGGTGTAGAGATTACTTTAAAAACTTAAAAAAAAAAATCTTAAAAAAAATAACAAAAGACATTGTTGGTGAAGTTTGTTATAGAATGTAAGTACACATGTACTTTTGATTTCTAAAATGCAAACAATTTGGTGGCAAATACCATCCATGATTTAGTATGAGGAAAGCATTTACCTTTTTCCTGGGACTTGTTCTCTTTTTAGACATGAGGACTAAAATAGCCCATTATTCCTTTATGTCCTCACTTTCCCAAAGCTCTTAACTAAATTTAGGGCATGGCTACAATATCTTAGGTATTAAGACAATTTGATTTGACTCCTTAGTGATTTCTCCTTGAATCCTTAGTTTAACTTTATTGTGTGATTTACCCTTATAATACATGACCTCATAAAAATTGTATAATTATATCTCATATAATTATATTTGATTATAGCTTTTTAAGGTCAATTTGGAGGTATAATTTCTATATAATACAAGCAGTGGTTTTAAGTGTACAGTTGGTGAGTTTTGACAAATGCACACCCATGTGACCAACATCACCTCAGAAGGGCCCTTGATTCTCTTGCAGTAGATCTCCTCATACCCCCAGCCCCCAGTGATCGCTGGTCTCTTTTCTGTCACTAATTTAGCTTTGCCTTTTCTGGACCTTTAGTTGAATGGCATCATGCCGTATGTACTCTTTTTGATCTTGCATTTTTTACACAGAACAATGTTTTTGAGATTCATCTGTGTTGGTAAGAGCATCAATAATGCAGTCTTTCATTTTCCTTGCTGAGTAGCATTCCATTATAAGGAAACACCACTAATTGTGTATTTATTCACTTGTTAGGCATTTACGTTGTTTCTACTTTTCCGCTGTTATTGATAAAGCTGCCATTTTCCCACGTGTTTATACTGTTTCATACTCCTAAGTGCTATGAGACTTCCAGTCACTCCACATCCTCACGAACATTTAGGATTGTCAATCCTTTTGATTTTAGCCATATGAATAGTTTGTAGTATCATCTCATATTGGTTCTGTTTTGCATTTGTGTAATTGCTAAGTTACTTATTACTGATAGCTGTTCAACTCTTACATGCTTATGGACCATTTCATGTATCTTTTTGTGAAGTGTCCATATATTTTGCCTATTTTTAATTGGATTGTTTGTCTTCTTAATAATGAGTTATAAAGATTCCTTATGTATCTATTATTCAAGTCTTTTGCTGGTTATAGATACAGTGAATATTTTCCCTCAGTATGTGATTTTCTTTTCATTTTCTTAATAATATCTTGAGAGGAGCAGAATTTTTTCATGTTGACAAAAAAATCACCCATCTTCGACTTCTAGTTAACCCTATTTCACTTATTACTCTCACCAGTGTATTTTAAAGCAAATTTTAACATCATATTATTATTACTTTCAATACTTTAAAATGTATCCCATGCATTAAAAACACAGTGCCATTGTCATACTTTTAAAAATTAACATAAACAGATTCAAAAGATAACAAAAGTATGTTTAAATTTACTTGATTTTGCGGAGTCACCTGGCTCAGTTGGTTAAACATCCGATTTCGGCTTAGGTCCCAATCTCATGATTCATGGGTTTTGAGCCCCGCAGAGGGCTCTCTGCTGTCAGCGCAGAGCCGACCTCGGATCCTCCGGCCTCCTCTCTCTCTGCCCCTCCCCTCCTGGCTCTCTCTTTCAACAATAAATAAACATTTAAAAAGTAAAAAACTAATTTATGTGGTTTTTGTAAATTTGTTAATGCTTAATTTGTTTTGACCAGGATACAAACAAGTCCCTGTGGTACATTTGATACATTGCTTGAGTCATTTCTCCCTACATCTTTTCTTTAAACCTTTTTCCTTTTTTTGAAGAAATTGAGCAGATGATTTGTACTATGAAATTTCCCACATTCTCGATTTGGCTTATTTCTTCCCACTATATCATTTTACATAATTGATATGTACTAATAATTGGATCTAGAGGCTTGATGAGTTCGGGTTTATTTGTTAATTTGTTTTCTCCAAGAACCTTTCCATTGCATCCTGCAAAAGAGGCACATGTTAGGTTGTCGTTCTTTGAGATCTTATGACTGATTAGGTGGTTTGGGTATAATCAGCCTAATCCATCCATTATAAAATTCCCTATCATTTATTTTCCCAGTGGGCTTAGCAGCCAACATGGCTGTCAATTTAGGCTTATTTATATTGTAGTAACAAAAACCCCAAAGTCACAGCAGCTCTCAACAGCAAAGATTTATACTCCTTCAAGCCACGTCACCATTGAGGCTTGGTTTTGGCCCTGCCAGAGTCGGCACCGTGTTGTTTGTACCCTGGGATCCAGGCTTACGGAACCTAGAATGTTGCTGGTCTCCCGGCATCGGCCACAGTTTTTCCTGTACGTTCTCTTTTCTTCCCCTTTCTTCTCATTGGAGCTGCTACTTGGTAATGAATTTGGAAACCACAAAGACAGAAAAATATATTAAAATCCTGTCTACACCATTGGTTGTGAGTGAGACTGTCCAGTGAATGAAGTGTACTGGCTGTCAGGAAAGCTGTTGAACAAGGCCTGTGTTATTCCAAGCACACAGAATATATAGATTAAGAGAATATCAGAACTGTCTGTATTCTAGTCACCCAACTGAGCCACACCTGAGTATTGCACCATCTTCGCTTCACGTTTTGGGGGACCTAGTTATTGGTAACATATAAATCCCTTGGATCCCCTCCTTCTTGATCAGATGAGTGTAACCACCATTCTTAATTTGTTTGCTGGCGTTAGTAATTATTTTTTCTAATTTTGCTCTCCAAGTATGTACGTTCAATAGTTGCTTTTTTGTGTTTTTAACATTAATGATTTTACACCGTAGATGTAGTTGTATAATTTTGCCTTGCCATTATAGTTTTCATATTTATGCACGTTGATATGTGCATCTCTAGTTTCTTCGTTCAATCTAACAATACACCACAATGATTTGAGTGCCAGTGATAGATATTTTAGTGGCCTGTGCTTTTTGGCTGATAATAAGGAAAATCATGAAGGTTTTTGTATATCTTCATGCTCATATGTATGTGCCTTCCTAGACATATATGGACACACACCTACAAATAGAATTTTTGAGTGATGGAGCAGGCCCATCTCCTTTATTAAATACCACCAAGTTGCTTTCTAATATTGTTTACCAGTTTACATTCTCACCTTTAATATCATTGTTCTTCATCAATCTCTTTGATACACTTCATTATTGACATAAGTGTTATTCTAATGGGTTTGAATGGACCACATTATTGTTTTAATTTGCAGTTCTCAGATTACTTAATGTCTTTATTGGGTATTTTAGTTTTCTCTCCTGTGAATTTGTTGTCCACAGGTTTTGCCTATACATTTATTTTTCTGTAGCTAATGTATTCTGGACACTGATTCTTTGTAGACTATATAGTTTGAAAACATTCCTAGCATCCCTTCTCTTTTTTACTTTGCTTATGATATCTTTTATTTTACAGGATAATGAAGTCATATTTATCAGTGTGTTCTTCTAGGGTAGGACTTTTTGTGTCTTAAGAAATACTTTAATTGGGGCACCTGGGTGGATTGGTCAGTTAAGGATCCAACTCTTGATTTCAGCTTAGGTCATGAACTCACGTGTTAGGCTCTGCACTGACAGCCTGGAGCCCGCTTGGGATTCTCTCTCTTTGCCCCTTCTCTGCTTGTGCTCTCTCTCTCTCTCTCTCTCTGTATCTCTGTCTCTCTCTCAAAATAAATAAATGAACTAAGAAAAAAAAACTTTCGTTTTTGGTGTCCTCAAAAATTTTCCCTGCTATGTAGTTATACTTGTAACTTTGTAAATGATCTTATACTTTAGAAATGACAAAATTGTGCCTTTTTTTTTACAATTATGTTCTAATCCAGCTGAAAATTATTTTTGTTGATGATATGAGGGAAGAAACTAATTTGGTTTTTGTTTTCTGTTGCCTTTTTTTTTGATAATATAGATAATGTGTTGTTTCAGTACTTTTAGTTCATAATTCATTTTTTTCCCCAGTGGTTTGTAATGATATCTGTCATTTCTATGCATGTTAGAAGTGTGTTATACATTGCTCCTTTTGTTTTTGTTTCAATACCGCTAATGTCTGGTAAGTTCTTTAAATTCTGCTCTGTGAGGAATTACTGTAGCTGCTCTTGGCATGTCTTTTCCATGTGAATTTTAAAGTCAGTTATCAAATTCCACAAACTCAGAAAATGTTATTGGACTTTTCATTAGAATTAGGCTGATTTTGTAAATTGATTTGGAAAGAAGTGTCACGGTTCTATTTACTTGTTGAGGTCTCCCAAATAAAACCTTGTATAATTCTCCATTTTTTGTTAGTTCTTCTAATAAAGTTCTGCATTTTTTCCATTAATATCTTGCATTTTTAAAATCAGTTTTATTCTTAGATAACTTACACTGTTTGTTTTTATTTTAAATAGTATCTTGGGACCCCTGGGTGGCTCAGTTGGTTAAGCGTCTCACTCTTGATTTAGGCTCAGGTCATGATCTCATGGTTCCTCAGATTGAGCCCCATGTCAGGCTCCACACTGACAGGACAGAACCTGCTTAGGATTCTCTCTCTCTTTCTCTCTCTCTCTCCCCGTCTTTCTCTCTCTCTCCCTCCCCCCGTCTTTCTCTCTCTCTCTCTCTCTCTCTCTCTCCCTCCCCTCCCCTCTCCCTCAGTCACTCCCATCCCCCCTCAAAATAAATAAATAAATTTAAAAAATAGTACCTTTTTAAAAATTGCATATTGTAATTGTTTATTGTTTGTTGTACAGGATCACATTTGATTTGCTGACTGCACCCTTGCTAAATTCTTTTACTTCCAATCATATATAGAGTCTCTCTTAAAATTACTGTGCTGTTAATTATATTTTCTGTAAATAATAACATTTTGCTTTTTTCTTAAGCTCTATAACATTTTTCTTGAATTACTGCATTAGGTAGGTCTTTTAGTACAATGTTAATAAATAAAACTAATAGGAATCATCCTGACTTTAAAAAGAATGTTTCTTGAGTTTTTCATCAATCTTTGCATGTCCGTTTGGAAAGATAAGCTTTATCTGATAACAAAACCTTTATCTTGGCAAAGATTTTTTTCTTTTATTCTTACTCTTCTGTAAAGTTTTTTTTTTTTTTAATAATTTAACGGGTATTGAAGTTTGTTGAATTATTTTGGCTAATAATTTTTTTCATCTTTAATTTCTTAATTTGGTGAATTACTTTAATGTATTTTGCAATGCCCTTTTGAGTTAAACTCAGTCTGTTCAGGATATTATACTTAAAATATATGTATGATTTATTAAATATTTTTGCATCCTGTTAATAAGTGAGAACATTCTATGATTTCTTTCCCTGTGCTGTTTTATGCATCAAGATTATATAAGTCTCGTGAAATAAGTTGAAAAGTATTCTTTTTCTATTTTCTGGAGCAGTTTTTTAAGAATCAGCATACATTTAGCTATCAGTTATTTTTGTAATGGTCATAAATAGAGTTTTTCATTTATTTTAGGCAGTTTTTTTGTTTTTTTGGAAGTTTTCCCTTTTATCTATTTTTAAATTTACTTATTTATTGATACAATTTTATTTATTGATATAAAGTTGATTATTGATTCTCTACAAAGATCTGTATTAATGATCCTTTTAAAATTCAAATTATTAATTTTTTACTATGGACATGATTTTTAAACTTATGTAAATAAATGTTGAATTAAAGCTTGAATTAAAGCTTTACTTTACTAAAATTAAAGTAAATATTTGTTGAATGAAATTAACTCTTTGTACATGTAAGTCTGTATTTGGAACTTTTCATGAGAACTCAAAGGATTTCAGTCTTTCACCCTGTCTTCTGTCTTCTGTAAGAAAAGTTAATAATTGAGAGTCCCTTTCAGCGTAAAAGGAGTGAGGTGTACATTAGATGTATATTTTTCCTCTCTTCTTCCCCCCTTCTACCTCCTTTTCACATACATGGAATCTGATATAAAGAGAGGGGATCATCTACCTACCCACCTACTTAATATTTCTAAGCATGGGTCAGTAAAATAAATATTTTTAACCAGCTTCTGCAGCTTATAGAATTCTAAAATCTGTATGACTCTGATTATCAACTTGTAGTTCAGGTGCTTGACATGTAGTCTGATAGCTTATAAAAATCTTCCAATGTTATGATTTCATATTTACTACTAAGTCTATATATACTTTACAGAACAAATTTGTGAAAGATTAAAAAAATAAATTATTATCCAAAGGTAACTGTAATGGTATAAGCCCATATTTGTAAAAAGAAAGGGGGTAGGTGAATTAATCATATCTCTGTGTGTGTATGTGTGTGTGTGTGAACACATACACACATATTTGTCTAGGTATAGAAATCGCTATGCAAGAATATACACCATTAGAGTGAAATTCAGAGAAAAATGTATGGACTCTATTGAATTATTAAGAGTATCTGTTACTTTTTAAAATCTAATGGATGAAATAATGAATTTTGTATATAATCCCTCTCATTTCATCAGTAAAATGACATATTCTAATTATTAATATAAAAAAGTTGACTTTAGTAGAACCAATAATGCTTTTCCATTCTTTTAAAAACTTAAATGAATATTGATATAAAGTATTGCAATCTTTATTGGAATTACAGTAGACAGTGTTTATGTTATGACTATTATATTTTTGAAACAAAGTTAAACAACATTGGTCTTGTTGATTAGGTAAATGTTCTTAGTGTTCTATATCAGCCTGTTCCCTTTCCGTAAATTTTTGAATGTAGGAATAAAGTACAGTGGTTGGTAAACTTTTACTATAAAGGCCCGAATAGTTAGCCTAGGAAACTAAACTACATGGTCTAAGTTACAAATACTTAACTGACATTGTAGAAACTGAGCAGCTATAGACAGTAGGTAAATGAGCAAACATGGATGCCTTCTCATAAAACTTTATTTACAAAAAGAGGTGGCAGGCCAGATTTGGCATACAGGGCATAACTGTTAAGTTATGGCATACATAACTTAAAAATGTAAAGGTTATTAGTTACTAGTGAGAATTAATGGGAAGGTTTAAAATAATGCCAGAACATTTTCTCATAAATATGCTGTGCTGGTCTCACTATGTTCAGAAATTAGAGAAAACCAAGTATTGCAAAATTGAGCTATATAATCTTATTATGTATGAAAATATCATATACATAGAAATAAATGTATACAGGCAATAAAGGCAATCAGATTTATACTTCATATCTCATTTTACCGTTGTCATGGAATGTGCCTTGAAAAGTTATTTAATGTACGGAACAAAAAAAAAACACTTTGAAATATTTTTGTTTATTTTAATGGTATAAATGAAATTTTAAAAGTTGTGTGCTTTTAAGTCTTACGCTGTTCCTAGGATAAAAGTCAGGAATTAGTTCATGACAGAAGATACAAAATCATGGGAAAAAAAGTTAAAATGATTATATGAAATGTTTTAGAGTTATCAATAAAGGTTTAACTTAGAGTAATTTAGTTTATGATTTTGTTGAAATTTAACAGTAAAATTTTATAGGCAGAAAAAAAAAGAAGCAGTGGTTTTCTAGGCAATTATCATGTGCCGCTTTGTAGTTTAAAGAATGTCCTTTTTTCCTCCCCTTTATCTTTTGCCTCCTCCAGTTCTGGAAGTGGCAGTGCTCAGTACAGAAGGACAGGTCCAAGACTTTAAATTTCCTCTGGGCATCAAAGGAGCAGGCAGTTCAATCCAACTTTCTGCAAATACTGTCAAACAGAACAGCAGGAACGGTAAGATGGAGCAGAATCCTTTAACAAATGACAGGATTTTTTGTTCATTTAAACCTGTTAATCCCCAAAATGCTGCATATTTAACTCTTAATATAACAATACTACTTATCATTTAAAAGCAGATTTAAAATAATGCCTTCCTCTTTCCCAAGAAATTTAATCCAAATAAAGAGTCCAGAAGGATTCTTCCCTTTCATTCTTATTTGGATGTATCTTTTTCATTCGTAAGCATATTTCCCGTAAAGGCATACGACTGTTTTTACCTTCCTAGGGCTTGCGAAGTTGGTGTTCATCATTTACCGGAGTTTGGGACAGTTTCTAAGTACAGAGAACGCAACCATAAAACTGGGGGCTGACTTTATTGGTCGGAATAGCACCATTGCAGTGAATTCCCACGTCATTTCAGTTTCAATTAATAAAGAATCCAGCAGAGTATACTTGACAGATCCTGTGCTTTTTACCCTGCCACACATTGATGTAAGTTATATATGCTAATGAAGTTACAGAAGGTTATAAAACCAGGGAGGACGGAAAGCAAAACTTGAAGTGCTGGGGACAGGGAGAAAGGGAATGGGGAGAAGGCAAAGAGGAAAGAAAAGACCTTTCCATTTGAATTTCAAATGTTGGACTAGGTCAGAGACATAAGTTTATTTAAGTCTGTGAACATAAAATTAAATGAGCCTGGTTCAGTGATTATTAGAACTTAAGTGTATTCTTAATGAAAGCTAATTCAGTAATCAACAGGAAAATGTAAATGACTGTAATTTGTTTTAGAATGAAAATTAACTCTTACCTTAGCAGCAGGATAGCCTGGTATTAACTGTTAGGACTCTGCCTTTTTAGCATGGCAGACCTTTTTGTTTGTTTGTCTTCTTTTTGATTTTACTGATCATATGCAACACAATTGTGATCAAGTATTGTGGTGTTTTTAAAAATCTAGACTTGAAGAGAGGTGATTCCTCTGCTGTGTCTTAGAATGAAGTTGGCAGTTAAATCATTATCCTGTGTTGGAAGATTGGCTGCAGAATTTTGGCTTCTGTTACAAGCAGAGTGAATACGTGCCCACAGATAGCCAAGTGATCCCCAGAATTGGCAAAGAAAAATGAATTTGTGCACTGTTCTCTTACATCTGCTGCAGTTAGTTCACTCTTATAAAAACCTTGACGCTGCTGACATGTCATTTAGAATAAAAATGGGCCCCAAATAGATTTTTAAAATACTTGGTCCTTACAGAATTTTCTCAGAACAAATTCAAGGGTCTATTTTTGTCAGAAAAGAAAAAAAATGATTCCAATGTACCATCAGTATGTAAAATCATAAGATGGAAATTGTAATTGTGGAAAATGGGTCTTTGGTAATTTAGAGTACACTTTAGAGTGTTTCGGACTATAAAACCCCTTTTAAGTTAGATATCTGCCTTGTATAACATAGTCTACAATTTTGCTGATGAAAAACTTTATAGTCCGAAACATGCAAAGTTTAATCTAAATTACCTTTTACACATATTAAACAATTGCTATTGCCATCTTAGAGTGTAAAATCCTAATTTTATCTTGTCATTTTATTTCCCAGCCTGACAATTATTTCAATGCAAACTGCTCCTTCTGGAACTACTCAGAAAGAACTATGATGGGATATTGGTCTACCCAGGGCTGCAAGCTGGTTGACACTAATAAAACTCGTACGACGTGTGCGTGCAGCCACCTAACCAATTTTGCAATTCTCATGGCCCACAGGGAAATTGCAGTAAGTATTTGCACTTCTAATTAGGAGCAGAGAAAAACCTCAGAGATTCAAAACAGCTTGGGTAACAGTCCCGTCTTTGGGTGCTTATCGGAACTAAAACTTAGCAAACAAAGTAGTGTGAATTTCTGATTGTCTCTACACTGTCCGTATATTTTAGGAGGTCTTGGCCCTATATTTATTGTTACTTCTCAAAATCTGCTTTACAGACTTGTTCTGAGTTTTTCTCCTTTGGGCAGGTGTTCGGCAGAGGCAGTCAGGGATTTAAAAAAGGAGCAGAAATAGGTCCTACAAAAGAGACTGAGGATTCTAAAATTTAACACACCCTCCCCATCTGGAATGTCTGAATCTCGTTTTACAACTTTGGCTTTAAGTTTTCCTAACAACGTTGCACACTGCAAAACTGCAGATTTTGAAAGGTCAGGATAGCTTCTGGAACGTTTCTTCGTGTTCCTTTCCATGATTAAGAGAATGATAGCCAGAAGATAAAACATTTTAAGAAATATAGCGTGAAAACTCTCAGGTCTATTGTGTTCTTTGACTCTTAGTATATAAATAAATATAAAAAGTCAAAGGGAAAATGGAAGCTTAAAATTTTTTGTCAGCCAGGACAGTCATTAAGATGCCAATTATTTTTTTTATCATAACTGAGTATCCTTTATTATAGTATATAAATATTCTTCTGTGTTTATGTAGGTAATTATCTCAGTCATTATTTTGAAATAATTGGGCTCTCGCATTATTTTGTACGTAAAATCTTCCACTTTTGTAGGTCATTCTTTGGATATAAAAGTTAATGAGATAATATTGAACTCTGTTATACGATCAAGTTTCCTTTTTAGTTTTGAACCTTGTTTGAATACATAAGAATGTTCATAGAGTTTAGTATTTAAAGATGAGCTATCACATGTGAAAGCTACCTTATCTTTAGTTGATACAATGCAGAAATACTAACGTTTCTCATATTGTTTTTATTTCAGTACAAAGATGGAGTTCACGAATTACTCCTTACCGTCATCACCTGGGTGGGAATTGTCATTTCCCTTGTTTGCCTGGCTATATGCATCTTCACCTTCTGCTTTTTCCGTGGCCTACAGAGTGACCGCAATACTATTCACAAGAACCTTTGTATCAACCTTTTCATTGCGGAATTTATTTTCCTAATAGGCATTGACAAGACGAAATACATGGTAAGCACCCCTTCAGCTTATTGCCCTTGGATCTCTGAAAATTACTACAACAGGTGTGAATCCACACATGATGTCGATATTGATATTTGACCTTGTAAACTTAATATAGTTGACGATGATGATGTTGGAGGGTAATTTGTAACAAATTAAAAGAGAGTGCTGCAATCATTAAGTATTATTACTGTGAGTTAATTCATTTCTTGTATCAAGGCGCAGTAGCATTTTTCTGGGTTGTTATTAAGACATGTGATTTGAATAGAAGAGCTCTAGGGATACTGACGTGAAAAAAATCCTATTTTTACCATTTTCACTTTGCTTATGGAGTCATTCTGACTAGTGAGCATTTCTTCATCTTCTAGCAATTTGTTCATCACTATGAGGTCTCAGTGTCAGTACTTCATAATTAGTTAATGCTTTACCCTCTATCCATCTGCGCTGGGATGAATTTAAGAATGCTTCACATACGACAGGAAAATATCATTAGGAATCACAGCCAGGATATTCATCATTAAAGTGAATTTTTAAATTCTGTTATTGAAAAAAATAGAAGTAATATATTTTATTTAGAACAACTGTTCCAAAGATCTATGGAGCAACTAATCCGTACGTAAAATATTCTGATTTAATAATAGATAATTCTAGAAGAGAAATTAAGGTATGTTTTCTTATCTGCACTTAAATTTCACTAAAAATAGTTATATCTTCCAGTGATGAAATTTCTGGCACACCTGGCCTTATATCCTATAAGCACTAAACTCTTCAAATTTGGCGTTTAGAACTCATTTCCATTTATTTAAAAAAAAATTTTTTTAAAGAAACAGTGGTTTCTTTAACGTTTATTTTAAAGACAGTGAGAACTATCAGTGAATATTGTGTAATTTTGGCGTAGTCTGTATTCATGTGTTCTCTTTTGTGCTTTTTTTTCTTTTCCTTTACAGATTGCTTGTCCAATATTTGCAGGACTACTACACTTTTTCTTTTTGGCCGCTTTTGCTTGGATGTGCCTAGAAGGTGTACAGCTCTACCTAATGTTAGTTGAAGTTTTTGAAAGTGAATATTCAAGGAAGAAATATTATTATGTTGCTGGTTACTTGTTTCCTGCCACAGTGGTTGGGGTTTCAGCTGCTATTGACTATAAGAGCTATGGAACAGAAAAAGCGTAAGTAATTGCAAGCGACCTGAGTGTTTTTCAAGTGAATAATTTTTTAAAGCCTGTTAGCTGTCAGTGAGGGGCCCTGACAGACTAAAATAGCATCTGAAAGCTTTATTGGTAAGAGAATGGGCATGCCGTGCACAAATTACAATCAAGTCTTTTGTAATTTTCTAGGTTCAGAGGATTTGTACTCTAGCGAGGCAGATTCTAAATTATGGACTTTCTTTTTAACACAAAAGATTGACCTGAAACAAATTGAAAAAGTAAATAACTTTTTGGCCTTAGAAAGATATTAAGTAAAAATTCTTCTGAACTTAAAGCATCTGACAGGTTTAACTACTCAGTTTTAACCTAATGCTTCATTAGCTCTCTTTGTGCAGCCGACCCTCTAGCTAACTCTCGTTCTGAATTGTGACAGTAGCACATTCCATCCCATATGTTCTACTTTGATAATATTTTATCAGGCAGTTTGAAAGGATTAAAATAAGTCACTGTCTTTCATTTATAAAAAATATAGATATTTATGGAAAATGACAGAAGGTAGACATAGCCATGTTTCTAAGGATTTTATTTGCTAGAGGCATGAATTTGCCTTCCAATTCTGTTTATTTTTTCCTTTGATAAAATTAGTTATATAAAGATTTCTTGGACTAAAGAAAGCTTTTTGACTATACAGATGATGAAAGACAAATAAAAGAAATTCAGTGGGGATTCAATGTTATATGAAAAATGAACCACTAAGTAAAATCTGTCTTAATAAGTTTATGCATCATTTACTCTAATACTAGATGAGTGCTATGCTTTGATTTTTTTTTTTATCTCGTATTCATCCATTCCCAGTTGAGGTATTATATTTATGCTGTACTGTTTTGAAACAAACATAGCAGCTGAACATTTTATTTTGTCTGTTATGTTCCATAGGGTTAAGCGCTTTATCTCAGATACAGATCTGATAGGCAAATTTTGAAGATAAGAACTTAAAAATAATGAGACGATTTGGACTATCGAGTTTCAGGTTTTTCTTAGTGAAGTTAGAGATCTTATGAATCAGGGACTGGGTGTTGTGGGATTTATTCTTCTCCCCATACAAGCATAATAATGTATGCCTTTACCAAATTTAAAACTGAAATGAAAAACCGTATGTTGAAGTAAATAAATTACTACTGTTTACATCAAAGCCAACTCAGAGTTATTAAAATTATTCTTACCTGTGATAAGTAAATTTTCAAAAGCAAATGTAAAGATAGTTTTTGATAGATTTTTAAAATTCTATTTTTTTTGTAATTTTGAGGATCCATTGAAGCTACTTAATACATACTCTTTTCTTTTCATAATAGTTGCTGGCTTCATGTTGATAACTATTTTATATGGAGTTTCATTGGACCAGTTACCTTCATTATTCTGGTAAGGAGACTCTATTTTCCCTTCATTTTTAGTTTGCTGCTTTAGCAGTGCTATTGAAACAGGGATAATTGCTTTCATTGTTAATTTATCTATGCTTTCAAAGATTTATAAACATATCTAGCCTACAGGGTAAAATTATAAAGTATATTTTAAATGTTATACCATTATTGAGGGTTTATATATTTCTGATTAGTAGTATTTCTGAAAAATCCTCTTTCCTCTAAAAAGTAATTTTTTTAATCTAATTTAGTTTGCTACAGTGTGATGTCATAATCTAAAAAAATTATCTCTATATATAAGCCATGTAAAATTTATCTATATATAAGCCATGTTAAGATCACATGATTTGAGCCTAGTTTAACAATTAGTAAAGAATAACTGAAGTGTATATTTTGTTTTTGAGTAGTGAATTTTTTGCTAAGAGTTTTAGTTCAGGAAGTTATGTCTCCAAAACCTGTAATACTAGCCCTGTACCAAGTTATGTGGCATTTATAAATTAAATGGATGTTTTATGGAATTGAAAGAACATTAGCTTAATATTTATTACATTAATTTCCACGTAATTTAGTACTTTTAAATAAATATCCATACCCTAAATTCTTGTGGGGGAACAAAAAGATTTTAAGTTGAGATTAATACATGAATATTAAATCACTTTTAAACTCATTAGAAATAAAATTATTTTTCTAAGAGTTTAAAATCCCAAATAAAAATATTGGTCTTTAAGAAATATAAAAAAAATAATAAATTTGATACAAGTTCAGTGACATTAAAGTGTTTAACTGCTTATATTACCATTAGTCAAATATTTGAAATATAGTTGAAATAAAAGGATGTAGCTAAAATATTTGGACTTAAAACTTTGAAAAGGAAACATAAACAAGTTTAAATATTGCCTATATCTTTTAAGTACCTATTTTAAGGATTTTTTTCTTCTTTAAAAGAAATGACACAAATGAGCTTGTTAGGATATTTCTGTAGTTAACTGGTGTTTCATAAAATTGAGAAAAAATTTTAGTAGTTGAAGGAAACTCAAAACTACTTCAAGTGTATGTACTTTTGTCCTTCAAATGAATTATTTTATACACCATACAAAGCAAAATGAAAATTTGAGGTGAATGCCTGTATGAATCAAACCAGTAAAACATGTTCAAGTGTTCCTAGAAAAGCTGACTTCTCACCAGAATTCTTCAATCCAAATGATTGCCCCAGTTTTTGTTGTTGGTTTAAGTTAACATAGCCTAAGCCATTCTTAAAATAAATGGTAAACAGCTGACAAGAAGTGGCATGATCCTTAAAGACTTCTCTTTTTTCCCCTGAGCCCTTGGTAAACATATTGATACTTTGAAAATCGTAGAGACCATTTGAGGGGTATTTGGTCTATAAAAGTATCATGTGTTCACTTCTGTTGTGCTACAGTTTTGTTTATTTCTATCTAAAAATAAATACTGACTTTAGAGTATTAACTTTGTCACTTGGCCTAAAGACTTTAATGTTCACATATAGTCAGCTTCTAGGAAGAAAATGGGTAAAGCACATTTTATTATATTTCCCACCTACAGTGTGAGCCTACTATTATTTATTAGCCTTGTTGTCATTATTACCCTGTACCAAATAATTTAGGTTGAAATGTGAAGGGCTTTTGGGAATAGTGTTCCCAACTTAAAAACAAAAACAAAAACACAGCAGTTAGCTGTTTTGACAGTACAGATCCTAGGAGTAATTCTCCTGTAACTGCTTTGCCCTCTAATTATCCCAACACAGAGAGACAGAGTGATACAGAAGGGTAAAACATCTTGCATGTGACCTAAATTGAAATATGATATGATAGGATTGTACAGCACATTTGTTGAATATTAATATATTTATATTACATATATCCTGATGATAAAGGATATTTAAAAGTCAATTCAGACACAAATCTTAATAATACAAGTTATATCGTATGCTACCCTTTGAAAGAGTACTCTTACAACAAAAATTACTTATCAATATTCCTGGAAAGTATAGTTTTGCATTTCCAACTTTTCTGAATTGAAGCCATTTAATTTAGTAGTATTAAATAAGTGTACATTTTTAATAATGTTCTATGAAGAAAAATAACATGCTATGGAAGATAAAACTCCTTGCTTCTGTATTTCTATAGACTGTCTTGCCTACAGGCACTAGAGTTATTATATCTATGAGAAAAGTGCTTGTAAGTAATGAGCAGTGGGAAACCATTAGTATGCCTGAAATGGTTTAATGAAAGCTTGGATCATGACACGTCAGGAGCTGTTCTTATCATTTGGACAGCTCCATCTGCATCGTTAATAATTAATTCAGTTCAGTAAGAGTTCAGCTCACACACTCATTTAGAAGTCTTCTTCAGAGAACACCTCTCCGGCTGCTAGTCCCAGGGAGAAATAGGTTTCTGCTTGGCTAACAGCAAAGATCTGGAGATACAAGTGCAGTTTTAGAGTTGCATTTGCCAGGTAGCAAAAGCTCCAGGGAGGACAAAAAGGGTCAGAACATGTGCAGTTCAGTTAGGTTACTTCAGAGTGGTGTTTCTGTTCTTCTGTCTTATCATATCCATGTCAGCACTGCAAGCTGTGGAATGAATTTTAAGCTGCTAAGCCTAGACGGATGTGATTCAATTGAGCAGGCTGACGACTGTAAAACAAACTGTGGGCTCCTATAACCGGTGGTACCTTATTCTTTTTCTAAACTTCTTTGTACCTTTGTGTCATCCATATGGGTGATGATTAGCTACGCCGTATCATTAAGTGGAGAACTTTATCAGCAAATTATACTAGCAGATTATTTATACAATAATTTATGAAATTATTGTTTAGAGATAGGTAAAAGTGTGTTATTTGTCATTAGAAGAGAAGGAATGCCCCATTTGGTTATTTAGCTGAGTAGGAAAAATGTGCTTCTTCTGAATTTGCTTGCTGTCTCTTCCACATAGAATTCTATTAAGAGATATCCATCTACCTATTTACCCGTGTGTACACACAACACACACACACACACACACACACACACACGCACAGCAGAGTTAAAATCTGATTAATTCCTGGATGAGTTTCCTCATCGGTGCCTCATCTCTAAAATTAATCATCAGTATGGGCATTTAGGCTAATGGGTTGACATACACTATATAATTCAGCCCTAATACTGTGCCCACTAGTGGCTTCTATGTGGATGATTGAGTAAATGACATGCACTTCCCAGGTTTAGACAAATCTTTGTGTACACGGTTTTAATTCTGTCTCTTTCCTTTCTCACTGATGCATAGCATCAAAGTATGTACTATCCCAAAATCTGTACTATGTTTAAACTTAGTAGTATTTATGTTAGAAAGAAGAAAAAAAAAAAAGCAAGTGGACAGAAAGTGGCTCCATTGGAATTTGGAACAAGAGCAGCACGTGAAGGGCTGCCTTTTTGTTATGCTTTCCAGGAAGAAATAGGGGAAATTCCATTTGATGGTTGGGATTTTTTTTTTCTTTTATTTTTTTAAATGCATACCAAATGCAGGAAAGTAAATTGGGAAGAAATAAAAGTGAGGAGAAAGAAATCCCTTACTCTAATCAGGAAAAAAAAACCCCACACACACAGAAGTGTATGGCTGTAAAGAGCCATTTATGTCCTGAGGAAAATGCAAAGAAGGAAGAACTCAGATCTGCAGTTGGTACTTCATCTGAAACTAACTTCTTTTGCCTTTAAGTGACTATTGTGTATGATAGATTTAATCAGAGATATTTCTATCTGCCCTTCAATTTCTTGTTCTGATTCTCTCAGTTACATTTTAAGAGAACAAGAAAGGAGAAGGGAGAGGGGGAAAAACATCTACTGAAATAGTTTACTGTACAAAATCATGACTCTTATCAAGACTGTATCACCTCCTGAAAAAGATCACAGCCAACAGTATTTTTTCTATAAAAATAAATATATTTACCTTTTTTTTTTTTTTAGCAGTGGAGACAGAAGAGAACTCTAAAACCTCATTTTAAAAAATTATTTACACTTCAGGAATCGTTCTATTTAATTCCAGAAAGGATTTCACTGTCATCCATTTTGGTGATAGTATATTAAAATGTTCAATACCTAAATGACATAAGTATCTTTTTCATTTCTTTAATAGGACTAATAAATACATTGTTGGTGAGATTTTTATTTTTAGTGTGGAACTGGGGAAAAGAGAGTATCTTACACTTAGCATTTTTTTTTTTTTTTGGCCATTTTATATTGTAGATCACGATATGTCTAGTGTGCCTTTTTTCATTACTACTTTGTCTTGAAATGATGGTATTTTGTCACTTTGAAGGTACCGTTCCCTCATTATTTGTATATTTTCAAGTCATATTTCGAAGTCTAAATTAGTATTGGCTTTAACTATAAATTTCTTGGCACCTAAATATTAGTGCATTGGTTATGATTCTTGTGTTTAGTTTTTTTTTAATTGGAGAACTCAGACATTTTTGAAATAATCTGAGTGCAAAACTCCTTCTGTGATTTTATGATTATTTTTCTGATATTTTTAATTGTTTTTAAAGAGATTCATTTTTAAGACATCTTTTTAAAACACTAACTTAAAGAATGTTAGAAATTACAGTCTCTTTTTAGACTCAGTTTTATGGGTTTGTGTGATGTTTAGCTATGTGAGTAGAACACAAACAGGTTTGAGAAAATAGAACTAAGTGTTAGATATACAATTTGTCTCGTGGGAGTAGAAGTACGTGGACATTGTAGCCATTTGCTGATTATGGGACAGCAGTGTTTTACAGAGAAAAAGAGAAATAGTTCTTCTAGCAAGCCAATCAGGGAGAAGTCATTTGAACAGCATACCTCTTGTGTTCAGAATTTCTTTGAAGTTGTAATTTATTTATTAATTTACTTATTGTTTATCTTCAACTCATTCACCAACTCTTCAGTGATTTCTAAAATGGATTACTCTTCATAGACGTAGAACCCTTTTTTTGTTGTTGTTAAATACAGAGCTAGTTTAATTTTGTTTTGCTAGCAAACTCTTAATTTTCTCACCAGAATAAATTGGTCAGTTTTGTTTGTAAAGATGCTGGACTGTGGAGCCTGTGCACAGTATATTGAATCTCATCACTGACATTATAGTGGCTAAGTAATCTTTGGCAAGGCATTTAACCTCTCTGAATGTAACATGGCTCTCCAAGTGCTTCCTGTTACCTCTGGAGATAGATAGATAGGGTTGTTGTTGGTTTTCCCATTTTGCCGAACTTGTATTTATTTTGAATGTATTATATTTGTAACTAGAAAGAAGCATTAAACACATACGTTAACAAAAAAAACCTCAGTAAGATGAGGAGAGAGGAAGGGGAGATGTAGCTAACACTCTGTTTCTTAAAGATTAAATAAGAGATGTTTTCTGTGTCACATTCAACTTGGTTAGTCTTCAGTCTTTAAAAAAATGGCTTTGTATCATATATTTTAAAATGTTTATTTATTTTTGAGAGAGAGAGAAAAAAAAGAGAGAGAGCACAGGCAGGGGAGGGCAGAGAGGGGGGACTGAGATCATGACGTTAGCTGAAGTCAGATGCTCAACCGACTGAACCACCCAGGCGCCCTGCTTTGTATCACATTTAAGCTTTAATTCTATTTTTTATAGGTAGATTTCATTTTCATTTCCAGTGTTACTGGAAAATGTGTTACTTCTTAAATAACAGATTTTTGTCTAATTGTCTTCATTGAAAAATATGTTGGGATGTGTTCATCCTCAAGATTTCACATTTTCTACTCGTTTTCCTTTAATAGCAATCCTTTATACATCCATATCTTTTCACATTCACATTCTTTATTTTTTTTCTAATTTATGCATTATAGTGGGTAGCTTTTTTCCTTCCTGCCATGTACTACTACTAACTACTACTACCACTATTATTTTATTCCTGAGGGAATAATTAACATGCTCAGAAAGTGATGAACATCAAACTGGGGCCCTGTGTGCTTCAGGAAATTGTGGAAGAAAAGGAAGAGGGACGAAACAGCACCGGGTGCAGAATTATGGGGTGAAAGAAATCAGTGTTTCTATGAGGACATTCAAAAAGAAGGGTTGACGTCAAGCTCTGGGCTGATGGCTCAGAGCCTGGAGCCTGTTTCCGATTCTGTGTCTCCCTCTCTCTCTGCCCCTCCCCCGTTCATGCTCTGTCTCTCTCTGTCCCAAAAAAAAATAATAAAAATAAACGTTGAAAAAAAAAAAAAAAGAAGGGTTGAGAGATTTAAAGGATTTTAACTCTGAATCTGCAACTCTTTCCTAAGAGTTGCATACATTTTTGTGTTTATTTGGGGTCTGGTTTGTTTGTTTTTAAGGTACGTAGCATTCTTATTTGTAACTATTCTCTACTTTTACTAGTGAAGATGTACTCTTGCTTAAAATAAAGAGTAAAAACACTGTTGATTTTGCCTTTAAAAAAATTAGAGATATACTGTACCATCATTCTTTAGAAACTAAATCAGATATTTACCGTACTACCAAAAGGATCTCCCTAATTTCTCAAAGGAAGAAAATGTGTCTTAACCACAATACAGTAAGCACATTCTTGTGTGGAGCAGTAGGGTCAATAGATATTTGTTGAATGAATTGCCCGTGAAAATGCAAACCATTTGCTTATATCGTGACCAACTGGAATAATCGTCAGAATATAAAGGTAGAAAAATGTTTCTACAAATCGGTTTGCTTTTTCTCTAGACAAGTATTTTAATAAATTAATTTTTAAATAGTTTTTTAAACAGAGAGCTTCTTTTGTCCTTCTTTTGTTAATGTTAAGTAATTAACATGAAACGATAGAATGCTATCTGCCAACACTTGCAAATTATGCCCATTAACCTCATTTTATCCCTTAAGAGGAAATTCTACTTCTAAGGGAAATAATAAGGCACAGTTGACAAAATGAGTGATAAACAGCTTAGATTAAAGCCTTCACTCTGTTCCTAAACTCATCATTAGGAAGGGCTTGGAAATTTTATTGATTGGCCTATGTAATTTTTTCCTAATGATAAAATCAGAAGTAGTGATGAATGAGTAAAATAATGTTATCACTTTATCAGATGGTGTTGTGACTCAGTAAAAATGATCATGTTATTATCACAAAATTATATTGAGTGTTTACCACCAAGGAATTGCTTTTGTCCCTGTTTGTCCTTTTCTGAATACTCCATTTGGGCTTGCTTGCACTCTCTGTAAGCCAAGTAAAGCTCACAAAATATAACTTTGTTTTGTCTTTCTAAAAGTAATAATCTGAAGTGAATAAAATGTCAAATCCAGGAGTGATCAAGCTTTTAAGTTCTATTTTTGGAGCATAAGAATGGAGCTGCCTTCTCTCTGTCCAGCGTTCTTCCAGGTTTCTGTAGAAGCAAATGCAAATTACAAACCCTTATCTGTCTTCAGTCAAAACATGTCTATTCTTCTGAGTTCGCTCATGTTGACCTCCCAAGCCTTCCTTCCCTGTCAGGTTTCATCTTCCCCAGTTTGCTTTTGTTTGCATTTCGATTTCTCTGCACAGCTCAGTGTTTGGAGGGACTCTAACACTGTTTAGAGGAACTCAAAATAGCCTTTCTTCAGAATTTACCTACGTCCATACAATAGAGAGGCATAAGGAAAAAAGGACTGATGGCTTTTAACAGTTAAATAGCAAATATATACATATTTTAAAAGTTTATCTTACTTTATATAACTAACGGATATTCTTTCATCATTTTCCATGTTTTCTTTCATTTGAGCCTCACAATTACCTTACAAATAGATTGTGCAAATGTTACTGTCCTCATTTAATCAGTCAAAATCAAAAGCTAGACTCTCAGCTGCATCTTAGGGCCCCAAGTCCAGCAATTCTTAGAAGCTACATGGTATGATGTAAATGCCCCTTCTAAAGAATTCACTTCAGTGTTTCCATTAGATGGCTTTTAGGCCCTGGAGTACCTCTAGCTAAAGAAACTAATTTAGGTTTTCTAATTTATTTAGTCGTCACCAAATGATGCTGATTTAATGAGGTTGCGATTTCATGTCAGACGATCTGTTAACAAATCGATCATACATAGCCAGAGTATTTCTTTTGGGGGGGGATTCAACTTGATCATTGCCTGTAAAATGGAGTCCGTGTCCACCATGTACTCGTGTCATTGACACTTAACTGCATTAACTCATTAAGTGTATTTGCAAAAACGGATTCGTTTTTTACTCTTCGGTTATGGTGTCTAATTCTTTATTTGTTGTAACAGCTAAATATTATCTTCCTGGTGATCACATTATGCAAAATGGTGAAGCACTCAAACACTTTGAAACCAGATTCTAGCAGGTTGGAAAACATTAAGTAAGTATTTGGTATTTTAATTCTAGTGCTTGACAAACTAAGTGAAAGATATTCTCCACAGAGAATACATGAATACCTTCTATCAACTGTAGAAATTATTCAGAATGATGTTTTACTGATCAAGGTTGAGCCTTACGTTGACCGTGTCACGGACATTGGTCAAAAATTAGATAATAATTTCTGTCTTCATCTAGAGCCAAGAAATTGTTTCGGTAGCTTTGTGGAAATTCCATATCACTGTAGCAATTTCATTTGAATTTAAAATGCAGTTCAAAATGATGTTCCTGTTTGCATGGCTGATATGATTATATTGTTTGTTTTGTTAAATGGCTTTCCTGATTTAAGGATTCTGAGCGGTTTCTACTTCTAATCCCGTTTTCCTAAAATAATTTTTTCTATTACTGTTGTTAACTTGGAGATTATCTGTTGTTTTCATGGCAATTAAAGAAACGTTTACTTTATTTCAATATTGAACAAAAACTACAATGTCCTATCCATGGAAAATGCTATCTAATTAAAAAAAATTGATAGCTGTTGATTCATTAAGTCATTCATGGAAGCATTTTAAGGGTTATCTTTTAAATGTGAGTTAATTTAAAATTGGAGGAGGTATTATTCAAGTTGGTTATAATGGGATTGTGAAAGATATATTTTTAATGTAAAAAATGGCAGATCTATAGTAAGGGCAATTTAAAAAAAAGCAATTAGATGTTTTAGATAGGTCAGTGCCAGCTTCATTGCATGTTGCATGGTAAGAGAGAGAGCTAATCTTTAGCATCTCTCTCTTTTCTTCCTTTTCCTCTTTCTGTCTTCTCATCTCCACCAGTAATTACCGTGTTTGTGATGGCTACTATAATACGGACTTACCTGGGTAAGATAGAACCCTACATTAACAAATTTATGGCATGATTTATATTTTTTACAAATCCGTCAATATCATGAATTGCCCTTAATTTTTATAATTATTTTGGAATATCTAATTTGCTATAGTATTTTTAAACTATAATATGCCTTTATTTTTTAATTGCTTGCCTCTGCATTTTGACTTTCTTAATTTTGACTAATTTATAAAATATATAAATGCTTTCTTATTACTTTCTATTTTAATTCTGTCTAATAATTTTGTTTCTCTTTTCTGCTTATAATGCTTTCTAGCTATGAAGATAATAAGCCATTTATCAAGTAAGATCATTAGTTAGACATGGAATGCACTGACTTTAAATCCTTTTCATTCCGTCCTATTTTCTACAGTTCTTTTCTCCTTAAGCTATTCATGATGAAATCTCTCCAAAATTATTTTATTTTGAAATTGTTCTCATATTTTTGTCCCATTTCAGCTAGGCTTCTTCATGCTTTAGTTATAAAACCTTAGGTTCACCTAAGATTAGTTTATTAGAATTTGCAGTTTAGGTGTTCAGTGATTATCTGCCATTTAACCTTTCTGTATGTGTCACATTATTCAGTGTCATGAGTACACCACAGGAATAAGAATATAGGAGTAAGCTAATTAAGGACTCCTTAATTCCTTTTACTAAGATGCACATAAAAGTCAATAAAGTCAGGGGGGATGTGTTACACCTTGTATTTTAATATAGTTTTGATACTTTGTTAATGCTGGAGTGAGAAAAGGTCATACCTGCTGTCGCTGTTTTCTCTGGAGGCTGCAGTACTAAATGCTATTGTTCTTTCTCTAATCAATGAAAGGTTAAAGCCAAAATGCTGTTGAGTTTGAATGTGAACATAGAGAAAGTCAACTGCTACTACTGATATGTGAATATTTAAGTGTGATACGTGTTGTTCTCTCATTGGACTCGTTAATAAAATTCGCTCTATTTTTTCAGGTCTTGGGTGCTTGGCGCTTTTGCTCTTCTGTGTCTTCTTGGCCTAACCTGGTCATTTGGGTTGCTTTTTATTAATGAGGAGACTATTGTGATGGCATATCTCTTCACCATCTTTAATGCTTTCCAGGGAGTGTTCATTTTCATCTTTCACTGTGCTCTCCAAAAGAAAGTAAGTGAAGACACTTCGGAGCTCTGCCGGCTTGTTCTTTGGCTTGAAATTAATAGGTGAAATAGAGAAGGTTGTACAGTTTTATAGCTGGCAGATTACCAAATAGAATCACATTTTTAATCTCCAGTTGGTTGTAATGCGTGTCTGGAAATGCAGGCTTCGTAGATAAAATATGTCAATCCCAGTCATCTTTTGGATCTCGTTTTGGGAATATTATAAACCAGACACTAAAGTAGTTTAAGAGTTCTTCGTTGCTAGTGGGGTCTACAAAAATGCTCTTCGTGCAAGGGGTGTACGAGATAACAAAAAGGTTAAGTAGTCTCATGCTTTGCTCGATGAAGGGAATGCAGCGGTCCAAAACGAAATTGAGCATAAGGATAAGTGACCTTGATTTTAAAAGCACCAGACGTGCAAACAATTAATATTAATGTTACCTTTTGAGTAGTTGTGAAAGATCTAAAACCCAGTAATTTAATATCTCACGTCTTATTATTTTGTCCTGATTTTCTGTTAAGTGGAGTCAGCAAAAATGATTCAAAAACGAAAGTTAAAGATGAAACATTTGCACGAACATGTAAACTAAGAGAATAGCTTAGCCTCCATTTAACTAGGTATCATCCTTTCTCTGTCTGCGTATCTAATATAGTCTTTTTATTCTGTTATTACTAGTTGGTCACTAAATTGAACAGAGAAATAGAATTGTGAAAGCAAAAACGATTATGTTTTCAGTCCTGACAAGATGATAGTGTTGTCACTTCCATCAGTTGTTGAGGAAGCTGTAATTTTGAGATAATGACAGTGGCATCTGCAGTACTGACAGATCACGCGCATTCACAGCAATATAGGCATTAGGCAAAACCAATGTTGGAGGGTATTATTTGGATAAAATGCCATTTTGATTGCCATCGTCTTGGTCATGCCGCGTTTCAGAGCAGTTAATAGCCATTAAATGTAGAAGACATTTTTTTCTGAGGTATCAGGTGTTATTTAATAACCCTGAACTTTAATTTTCTAAACATTATACAGGTATAATGTTGTAATTATTGTGGATTTTACTATTTCTTACACAAGTGAGCATTTTGTATACGTGTATGTGATCACATACCATAATTTCTTCCAAATGTGTTTGACATAAAGCATAAATTTGGCAGAGAAAGACTGAGGTGGTCATTATTTCCTCAGAGAGGTGTGCGGATTGATTGAACAAAGAGATTCTGCTGTGCTTTCTAATTAACAATTATGTTTTGGAAACACTGTGTTGCACTTCTTTTGAACACATTCTACTTAGTCTGGGATATGTCCTGTTGGGTGCTGCCAGGATGAATGGTTAAGAATATGACATAAAATGATTTAGTTAAAATCACACTTCTTACTGCTCGAGTGAGCATATTTGGGCGAAGAAAATGCTTTGAAAGTTCAACTCCATTGCTATTTGTTCTAATAGGTGTCGTTAAATAAAGCTAAGAGGATGAAAATGCAAGCGCACTTAGATTTAAAAGGTCGTCTAGTAACTTTAATTCTCCAATTCTTCGAGGAATAAGTGTCAAAGTCATGGTCTTTGTAGGCAGATACAGAACATAGAACTCTGAGGAGGGAAAAGTGTTTTTAGTGTTTTTGCAACCCACTAGAAAATAATTTCTTAGGCAGCTTCTCCTCCTCGTCTGTTCTGATTTCATTCTGGCTCTAAGCCCGAGCAAAACTTGTTCATATGCCAAGAGAGCTGCACAGAATCCAGCCCTCTTCTCCACTCCCTCCCCCCAATTCTGTACCACCTCTCTAGGTGGGGCCCTATTATTTAGCAGTTGTTTGGACTTTACTTTTTAAAGTTCACTTTAAATTTTCTTCAGGCCTAACAGCTTTTCCATCTATTCATATATCCAAGCTTCAGGGGAAAAGGGAAATTACATGGGTATCTCATTAATGTGAATGGAAATTGCATAAATAGTTCCCTTGTGTGCTAATGAAGTGAATAGGCATCTTAGACTCTCTACACTAAAATGTTAAAGCTAGACACATCAGAAAATGAAGAAAACATTCCATCCTAATTAATAGCATATGTATCAAAGTACTTTTTTTTCTTTATTCTTGTGCCAAAGTAGTCTTGTCATTATAAAGAGGTTACCCGCAAAACTATGCAATCCAGTAAAAGAAGTTTATGTATTGACCTACGTAAAAGGACATGAAGCGTATAAACTTTAAATGACTGAATTATGTGTGGTTAAATGTAATTAAGCGAGGAAAGTACTAATTTTTTGTCATATTATTATGAAATATAAAACTGGGGTTACTAAGTATGTAGATAGACTAAAGCTTTAAAATATTTTATATATATATGTATGTATATAAATAACACTTGTATAATAATAAGGCATAAAGCATTTCTACATATTACATCACATTTAGAAGGTCTTCCTAGCCAGTCTGGTAGACAGAGATATTTTTCTTATTACTGTGTCAGCCATTTCAGTTGAACTTGGTTTTGTACATTCATTGTATTTTCTCCACTGAAAAGTGTTAGTGGAACTTACTCCTCTCAGTCGTCTCCACTGCTCATTTAGAGAAAAGAGGGGGAAGTATATTTGTATTAATCTCTCGGTCTCGTGGTTCTTCAACGCAGGTACGCAAAGAATACGGCAAGTGCTTCAGACACTCCTATTGCTGCGGCGGCCTCCCAACTGAGAGCCCCCACAGTTCAGTGAAGGCATCGACCACCAGAACCAGCGCTCGCTACTCCTCTGGCACACAGGTAACAAAGAATTTGACAGCGTCTTTAATTAACCTTCTTTATAGAAAGCCTACTGAGACATGTTCTGTTCAGATGCACTAATTGTCTCCTCGTTATAATGATCTAGGTAGCAAATACTTACATTTTTAGTACTTTGGTCTTAATTTCTTCCTAAGTATTTCTTCAAGGTGTTTCTTGAGGTGTGAACATCCATTTTTGAGAGTGCATCCTTCTTTTAGAAGTCTATCGTCATTTTGGGGATATTCGAAAGTTCTATAGCCATAGTGCTCTCTCACAGTGGGCACTCAATAAACATGTGCTGAATAATCAATCATCTCCTCTTTTTTAAAAAGGCCATTAAAAGTAAAACTTTTTAGGAGTGGAAGATTAAATATTCTTTAGTACAGAAGCAACAAAGCAGTATAGACTTCCTTAGTTTTAGACCAGAATCCACACACATTTCTTTTTAAAGGCCACCAGATAATCCTACACAGATTGTTTAGGATAGATCTTTGTGTGTCTTTAAGGTGAGCTTGGGGAAACTAACATAACATATGTCTTGCTATTTTATATTAATAGAGTCGTATAAGAAGGATGTGGAATGACACTGTGAGAAAACAGTCTGAATCTTCTTTTATCTCAGGTGACATCAATAGCACGTCAACACTTAATCAAGGTCAGTTACTAGGAAAATTTGAGTTTACAATATAAATTTTGTACCTTTTGCCAATTTACAAGAATTTCAGAGAAAACACTGATATTTTTTCCTCTCAAAATAGGTTTACATCACAAGCTCTTAAACCTGTTGAGTCAACTTTTATCCTTTATGAAAGTACATATAAATTCATCTTGTTCAGTAATGTAATGCAAAAAGTATACTTTCAAAGTCCACGTTAACAGAATGAGCCTGGAAAAAGTAATTGCTAAGAACATACTTTGCCACAGATTAAACTGTTTTCCTTTAGTGAACACTAATTCATCCTTTCTGAGGCATTTATGAAAGTTTTCTTTTTAAAACATTAACATAATTAGAATAACTACTCTTCACATTAAACAGTGCCAGTTTTGCAGTGAAAATTCTTATTTGTAAAATTATTTTATTTTACACTTCTTTCAGAAAGTACAAAATCAGTATCAAAAACCTTTACAGTAAGTCTTCATAAACAAACAGTTAAGTACACGAGAATCCCAAAGCAATTTTTTCTATTTGAATTACTAGTGTTAGTGTCTTTACGGCTTGAAACTTATCATATAATCAATATAATTCCTAACTTAAAATAAGCTGGCAAATAAAATACTAAAGACACAAGTGCATATATAAACACATAACCCTGAACGCAAGCTTAGTAAGTTTGAATTTGGTATGAAAAAATCACATTATTGTATATATCCATAAAAAGGTAATTTATCCAGCTAATTTGTCTTGATGTACTGATTTGTAATATAATATAACGTGCTATATATTATCACAGATATTAAAGACATTTTTCACTGTTGACATTGTTCTGATGAGATTCTGGTTTAAAATGAAAAAAAGGAGTATGTATGACATCAAAACCAACTTGAATTTTAAAACATTTTTTTGCCAAATTACATTAGCTATGCAAAACGTATGTTTGATAAGTATTGAAAGGTTTGTAATTTGTCAATTAAGAGTGAAATGTGTGTTTATTGCATTGCTCTGATGTTTTACCTAATTCTGTTAAGATGACTATCAAAAAGGAAATGAATTATTCAATGATTCATTTTTGAAACCTGGCAAATAAGATTACAGAATGAAAATTCTCACGATATGGAGTTTGTGAATGGTCTAATAATTCGTTATGTACACAGCCTCCTTCTTCCCCCTCGGCATGTGTGTGCTCTTGCATTTACTAAGAGAAGCTTTGTGCAGCGTGTCCTACTTTTTTATTTGTTTGTGAAAGTTGTTTTTCCTCCTGCTTGTGTCAAAGTTGGTATTAACACAGATGTTTTCATGAGGGATAATCCCACACCTGTAAATTCTGGAAGTTTGAGATTCCCTCTTCTGGGCCTCAGTGGTTAGGTTTTTAATATTAAGCAGTAACATCTTGAAACATAATGTTGATCTCTGTGCATTTAATTGCCATTTTTGTTTAAAAGTGATTTTGTATAAATTAGTAAATGTCATCCTCAGCAGGTGTTTACTTGGGGGACTTAGAAAGCACCTGTGAATTACTGAAATTTAACTTCCCTCTCCCCTTTCTCCTTCAAATTAGTAGTTCAAATACAGTCAGAAAATTTCAGCAGATTATCCGTTGCCAACTTGTCCACTACCCTTGATGAATACAAAAAGTACTTTACTGCAACTATAACACGAAAAATAAGAGAACTGATGTACTTTTTTTTTCTGTTTCTTTGCTTTAGGAATGACTGGCAATTACCTACTAACAAACCCTCTTCTTCGACCCCACGGCACTAACAACCCCTATAACACATTGCTCGCTGAAACAGTTGTATGTAATGCCCCTTCAGCTCCTGTATTTAACTCACCAGGTGTGCTTATACTTACGAATAAAACTACCTTTCTTTGCTGCTAAACAGAGCTCTGATCTTTACCCTTTTTCTAGTATACTCAAGTTGCCATATATTTATTATTTCCTCTTTGATTTCTCAATTTAAAAGAATTACTGTATTGCCCATGCCAGGCTTCTAAAACTGCACTATATTATAGTAAAAATTCAGTCATGATGGTATTTACCAATAATTATCCATGTTTTCAACACAGGTGGCATAAATCTTAATATATTATTACAGGACTGACATCACATGGTCCGAGAGCCCATCTTCAAGATTTATATCATTTAGAGGTATCCTATCTATGTAATATACTGTTTAGTTTACTCTAAAGCTTGCGGACAGAATTTGCTTCTGGAATGAATTAGCTAATAAAGATAATTTGGATGCCTAGGTATAGAAAACTACATCCAGCATTATCAATGTAACCAAACTATAGTATAGTGCAGCTTTATGGGAGTTTTTTTTTTTCTTAAAAAAACTTTGAGAATAAAGTTAATATTAGCCAGTTTATACCTATAGTTTTTTATTGGGGGAGGGGGAGAGATTGTCACTAACCCATCCTGTATAACTATGTTTTCTAATAGCTTTTTTTTTAAAAAAAAAAAAGCACTTGTATTTAATATTAACAGAATTTTCAAGATTTTGGTAAAAGTTATCACGTAATTACTGCTAGCATGTAATATTTATTTGTGGTTGGTATTTGCCACTAAATTAAAGAACTTCGTTTCCGTTTGGTTTTTTTTTTCTTTACTTGAAATTCTTTTTTAACGTAACTGCGGTTTCTCTTTTCATTCTCTTGTTTTTCTTACTTTCCTTATGCTTTCCTCTAGCAACCTACAGAGAGACAAGTATGGGAGTCAAACTTAACTTTGCCTATCAAATGTAAATTTTTTCAGCATGATTTTTAACCGGCACAATTAAAACATAACTAGCAGTCATGAAGTAGACTCAGCGGGCAAGTGGTTCACAATTTCCAACTAAAGTGTTACCAAATTCAAACAGTACATCTATCTGTACTGCCTTTTGTCAGTAATAGAGGTCTGTAGCAAATGCTGTCCATACTTAAGTATACGCAATGCTGAAATAATTTGCTCTTTGAAGCCTGAGGTGCTGTCAACCAGAATGCTTAATAATTGACTTATCATTTCTGCATTCCCACAGTAATCTTGCTACAGGCTGTGGAAAGTCTTCAAGTGAATTACCTGAACTTGGGCAGAAAAAGTTGCCTCTTCAAAAGCAGTCAAAGATGTGCTTAAATCTGCAGTATATCATAGAAAACACCTTTTGGATTAGCCAGTATATATTTTCATGTTTATTAAGCAATCATAAAAAGAAAGAAAAAAATGACCAGACCGAACCTCTGTGGAGGAAACAAATGCCAACAAGTGCTCTGTGTGTCGCCTGTAACGTACAACACCAAATTTTTCTAAGTAAAGATGGTGGCACATGCATGAATCGAGAAAGCTAGAAAATTGCGTCAGTCAAGCTAAAGGAAGCCTTACAAATGCTATCATGACTTCCTTTTGTTATACGTGGCGCAGGATAAAAATCACAGTGTCCGTTTTTCAAATGTAGAAGTTGGATCAGAGTTTCTCAGACAATATGAGTCACCAACAAACACCCCCCACACACACACACACACACTTTCTCCTGTTTCTGCTAATGAGAACTTCTTGAACAGTTACCACATGTTTATTGGTCGTGAAATTGAGTTTTCTAGGATAATCTGCAGCTTTAAGAGCGGAGTCAGCACTAAAAAGGGAAATTTCCTATTTTTTCCAAGAATTCAATTTTTCCTAGACTCCTCCAAGCCTTGCATACAATGCAGCAGCCTCACAGTGGTCAGTTTCATTTCAATAACATCATTTCATTTTTTTTTCCAGACCTATCTGTAAACAAGTGATTTTTTTTTCTCTAGGATTTTGAGAATGAATAACCTAACTTTCCATGGTGCAGACCATTTAATTTTCTCTGAAACTTTTGATTTTCATTTGCCTGAAAAGCACTGTGATGTCTTAGTTTACATGTTTATGTGTCTGTAGAAAATACAACTCTGATTCAAAGAGAGCATGTTACCATATTTTTTTTCCTCCTAAACCTCTTCTCATATCTTCAGCAGACGTATCCAATCTTTCATTCCTTTAGAGATAAAATTATATTAGCCAAGGCTGACACCCTTTTCCCATTCCATAGTTAATATTTATTATTGGTTTAATTTCTGTGACCCATACTTAAGAAACCTCCAACATTTCTGCGTTTAACCTCCATGCCCATGGTGTCTGTGGGCCAGTCTCGTACCGTAGACTCTGCTGGTTCATTCGGTGCTGTCACTGTGACTGATGCAGACTGCAGGGCTGCAGGCAAACTTTGACCCTTAGGAGCCTGGGGCCATTGCTGTTAGAGAGAGTCTTAGTGCCAAAAGAACAAAAACTCAAGATAATGAATATTAAAGGAAAAAGTAAAAGGCTGCTATTGCTGGTAATCTAATTTGTTGAACCCTTGCTCTGACTAAGTTGCTGAGAAGCTTAGAAATTCTTCATCATGTTACAATAAATCATTTTACTTTCTTTTATATATCAGCTACTCTTAGGCCAGATAGCCTGAGCAGACAGACATGATGTGAGTTGTCCAAAGTGAGTCATTCCACCTGCTGTCTATCGTGTTGTTGGATGGTGCTTGTGGGCCCCTGGTCCAGTCAGTATGAGAGATGGCTGTGGCTGTCTTTGTTTAACATGAATTCTTTGTACCTGTCCCATTTTTTTTCCATTCTTTTTTTTACTTCATCTCCAGAAAAAGGAAATGTTAGAATGTTGTTTAAAAAGTTGCTTGCCAGTTATGTGGGTTGATGTTGTACATTTGCCTTCGGTTTTTGTATGTGACTTATTCCTTTTTAATTTAGTGTTGTTTAGGACAAATTCTGTTAATTTTATTTTTACAAACCATAGTCTCGTACTTTAAAATGTAAATGTCACTAATGAATTGCTTTGCATTAACTATGCAAGGGCATGGAGTGAAGTCTTCTTTGTGAGAGTGTCAGAGAGATTTGACCAAAAAAATCAATTAATACTTACTGTCTCCCCCAAATTGATAAAGTAATATTCCGTATGCCGTCTTCCCTCCCTGGAAAAATAGTAGTATTCTTTCACACTTTCTCCTGTTATCTAAGGGGTTGCAACTGTCTACAGTTGGGAACGCGGGAAAGCCTGGCACTTTTCGAGGGTTAGCTCTCAAATACAACTTTGTCCTGAACGACATTAAAAAGTTTTGTGCAAAAGAAGTAACGGCTCTCTGGGAAGGAACAGAGGCAATAACGGAAACCCCCTCCCTTTTCCGTTTCAGGACATTCACTGAACAATGCCAGGGATACAAGTGCCATGGATACTCTACCGCTAAATGGTAATTTTAACAACAGCTACTCACTGCGCAAGGGGGACTATAACGACAGCGTGCAAGTCGTGGACTGTGGACTAAGTCTGAATGATACTGCTTTTGAGAAGATGATCATTTCAGAATTAGTGCACAACAACCTTCGGGGCGGCGGCAAGACTCACAACCTCGAGCTCGCGCTCCCGGTCAAGCCCGTGATCGGAGGCAGCAGCAGCGAAGATGACGCCATCGTGGCCGACGCTTCGTCCTTCATGCACAGCGACAACCCGGGGCTGGAGCTCCATCACAAAGAGCTCGAGGCGCCGCTCATTCCTCAGCGGACTCACTCCCTTCTGTACCAGCCCCAGAAGAAGGTGAAGCCCCAGGGGACTGACAGCTACGTCTCCCAGCTGACGGCCGAGGCGGAGGACCACCTGCAGTCCCCCAACAGAGACTCTCTCTACACAAGCATGCCCAATCTTAGAGACTCTCCCTATCAAGAGAGCAGCCCCGACGTGGAAGAAGACCTCTCTCCCTCCAGGAGGAGTGAGAACGAGGACATTTACTACAAAAGCATGCCAAATCTTGGAGCTGGCCATCAGCTTCAGATGTGTTATCAGATCAGCAGGGGCAACAGCGATGGTTACATCATCCCCATTAACAAGGAAGGGTGTATCCCTGAAGGAGACGTGAGAGAAGGACAAATGCAGCTGGTGACAAGTCTTTAACAGCGCAGCTGCGGAATCCCAGGGGCCACGCGCAAGTATTCGTGAAGACTCCGCTGGCCCAGCGCAGCTCCCTCGGCCTCCGCCTGAAGAGACGGCCCTGTTGACCTGTGGTTCTCCAGTGTAAAAAGAGGACTGAACCTTGAAGTTCTGTGAATTTTTATAAAACGTACAAAAACTTTGTATATACACAGAGTATACTAAAATGATTATTTGTTACAAAGAGAAGAGATGCCAACCAGGTATTTTAAGATTCTGCTGCTGTTTAGAGAAATTGTGAAGCAAGCAAAGCAAAACTTTCCAGCCATTTTACTGCAGCAGTCTGTGAACTAAATTTGTAAATACGGCTGCACCGTTTTTGTAGGGCCTGCATTGTATTATATACAAGACGTAGGCTTTAAAATCCTGTGGGACAAATTTACTGTACCTTACTGTTCCTGACAAGACTTGGAAAAGCAGGAGAGAGATTCTGCGTCCGTTTGCGGTTCACTGCAAATCTTTTACATTAAGGCAAAGATTGAAAACATGTTTAACCACTAGCAATCAAGCCACAGGCCTTATTTCATATGCTTTCCTCAACTGTACAATGAACTATTCTCATGAAAAATGGCTAAAGAAATTATATTTTGTTCTATTGCTAGGGTAAAATAAATACATTTGTGTCCAACTGAAATATAATTGTCATTAAAATAATTTTAAAGAGTTTGAAGAAAATATTGTGGAAAGCTCTTGGTTGCACATATGTTACGAAATGTTTTTTCTTACACTTTGTCATGGTAAGTTCTACCCATTTTCACTTATTTTCCACTGTACACAGTGTTCTGCTTTGACAAGTTCGTCTTTATTCTTACATTTAAATTTCTTATTGCCAAAAGAGCGTGTTCTGTGGGGGGAGAAAACTCTTTGAAGCCAGTTACGCCATGCCTTGCACAAATGTGGTGAAATCTAGAAAAGAGTGTGTGTTCCCCCTCTGTTCATTCTTGAACAGAGGGCGATGAGGGCACTGGGCACTTCTCACAAACTTCCTAGTGAACAAAAGGTGCCTATTCTTTTTTAAAAAAGAAAATAAAACCTAAATATTACTCTTCCATATTCCTTCTGCCTATATTTAGTAATTAATTTATTTTATGATAAAGTTCTAATGAAATGTAAATTGTTTCAGCAAAATTCTGCTTTTCTTTTCATCCCTTTGTGTAAACCTGTTAATAATGAGCCCATCACTAATATCCAGTGTAAAGTTTAACACGGTTTGACAGTAAATAAATGTGAATTTTTTTCAAGTAGTTAACGTGCACTTTTATGTATGATACGTGATTGGCTTTAACACACTGGTCCTTTCTTACCCCTCCCCCCCACCCCCACTGCCCCATGGCATGCATAGGTCCTCTCATAATAATAACCCGTGGGTATGAGAAAGAATACAGTTAAGTTGCCTGATGGTTCTAGGTGCTGTAAAGAATATATTTGTATTCTAATTGCCCATCACCCGTGCACAGAATCTGGCAGATGAGTTTCAGAAGACAAACACGCGGAACGTACTTTTGCTTGTTGCATTGCATCAGACCTAAAACAAAAATAAAAAAGAAGGGTTGGAAATTCTACAGTAGAATTTGGGCATCATAAAAAACATTGATTTTTCAGCAGAATTGAGAAGAAATTCTGTAAACATACTTTTACGATTTGAGGATTATAGCTCTCCCTACAGGCAGCTGCGAATGACGATATTTGTTATCATGAAAATGTTCAAAAATCATATAATTGAATCTCAACAAATAGATTTTTCCCGTCTACATCATAAGCATTTATACCAAATTCTTCTAAAGGGTAGTGGTTCTCAAGTGCTTCCACGAAGTTAAAAGTAACTTTTTTTTTTATGTGGACACACTTTGTCATGCCTATTGAATTTAAAAAGAATAATGAGAGGGAAAAAGTGTATGTTCACAGATCTAAATGCAGGTACAGTAAGGCAGACACTAATAAAGTATTCTTTTAATAATAGGGTAACCACAGAGGAGTGTATCCACATTTGGCAATATTTGAGTTGGAAATTGATTATAAGGAATTATGTTAATATTCAAACAGATTTGACAATCCTCTGAGAAGGGTATTTTTATCTCTTTGGCTAAACTTCTTCAGGAGTTTACAAAACTTTATTTAGAAGCATTATCAAATAATCAAAAGTTTTAATTTTCTATTTTGATACACTTTTTCCTATCAAACTATACAGTGTTGCAGGATATATACTTTCCAGTGTACAAGCCAAGTAGGGTCAGGCTGGTTCAGTAATGAATTACCCACCCACCCCCCCCCCCAAAAAAAAGTTGCATTCATTATTCAGTTAGTGCTATTTCTTTCTCTTCAAGCAGTTCTTTTTTTTTTAATTTTTTTTTCAACGTTTACTTATTTTGGGGACAGAGAGAGACAGAGCATGAACGGGGGAGGGGCAGAGAGAGAGGGAGACACAGAATCGGAAACAGGCTCCAGGCTCTGAGCCATCAGCCCAGAGCCTGACGCGGGGCTCGAACTCCCGGACTGCGAGATCGTGACCTGGCTGAAGTCGGAGGCTTAACCGACTGCGCCACCCAGGCGCCCCTCTTCAAGCAGTTCTTAAAACTGGTATGATGTGAACAAGTACATAAGGACATAGTACCTAAATGGTTACTGTTCTCTTCAGAAGACGTAATCTATTATGGATTGCCTCTATTAGAGAATATAATTTGGGAGCCATCTTTCGTCTTTGTCACCAAAAGAAGAATCAACTTTAAAACATTTCTTTTTTAAAGTATATAAATGTTACCTTAAATTCCATTCAGGGGGCTCCTGAGTGGTTCAGTTGGTTGAGTGTCTGACTCTTGATTTCAGCTTAGGTCATGAGCTCACAGTCATGGGCTTGAACCCTGCACTGGGCTCCACTCTGAGCATGGAGCCTGCTTAAGATTCTCTCTGTGTCTCTCTCTGTCTCTCTTTGTCTCTCTCTCTCTCTCTCTCTCCCTCTGCCCCTCTCCCCTGCTTGCACACGCACTCTCTCAAAGGAAATTTTTAAAACTTTCAGGAGGTCCCCTGGTATGAATTAACTTTTATGTTTAAAATTATTAATCTATTGACTGACACATTATTTTATTTATTAGCACAATGATTTTTTGGAGACTTCTCGGACTTCATTGGGTATAGAATTTCCACATCCTTGATTGTTTCTTTTTGTGATAGTCACGACTGTGAACTTTTATTCACATTGTTGTACCTATTCCCAGGGACAGACATAACTGGTCTACTAATAATAAGGAAATTTTTTTCCATTTATTACAGTTGCAGCTTGATACAGTCCAGATTGACCTCTTTTATTATTCTAAAATATAGCCTTGGTTTTGTTCTTACATGTATATATACACACACATATACAGACACATGGATGGCCGATTCCTCTTACAGGCTTTTAAAATCATTTATGTATAAGGAAGAGGATCCATACAAATCTATAAAGTACTTAAATAGTTGTCAGTTCAAACTCCTACACATTCGAGGGTAGTTACATACAATATCTTAACCAGTAAAACAACAGCTACGGATATTTGACAAAATCACCAACACCATCCTCTCTCCACGAAGAAGCATTACACACAAATTCATTAACAAACCTCAAAAGACAAATTCATATGCACTTGTTAAAGGGATGCCTGCTTTATGTATTTCAGTGAGAAAAAAAAAGAAAATGTATGTTTCCATCAATTCAACTTTGAACTTCAGGTTTAAAACTGACCTTCAAGATGTTCTCATGAGATAGAGTGTTTTGTAAAGAGTTTTAACTCATAAAATTTTTATTGCAGTTATAACCTTGTAAGTAGAAACACTTGACTGGATGCATGCAAGTTGAATTTCTGAAATGAAAATAGCTCTTCATATTTGATACTGAAATTTTCTTTAAAGACTGTAATCCCTGCAGTATTTTACGAGTAAAACTTAGTAGCAAGTGTTCACACAATCCTGTGTTCCAAATATTTCTCTTACCATAAAATTGTTGCATTTAATCTCACACATCAGTATGAAGAGTTACTGTCATGTTGAATATAGATGAGGATTGCTTCACAGGGCAATAAAATGCGTATGCTTTTTGGTGAACATGCTATATCACCACTTCCTGCTGGTGAGCATCAAGTTGATTTTGAGTAGTCCTTAAATAGTATGTATTGGCAGACTAGAAGCATTAGCGAGTGAATAGTTGGGGGTTTGCAGATTATTTCCTGACCGTCTTAATTATCATTTGAATGGTATAGAATGAGGATTTTCTGTTATGTCACTTTGAGTCTTTCTCCAAAGGATCATAGAAACACATGAGCTAAAGGCACCAAACAAAACCTTGAATGTTTAGAAGATCACACGCTTAACCCACATATACTCTGTGCATCTTACTGGCACTTCGTTCCAAAATGTATGGGACTAATGGAAACTCCTGTACATTATCCAAGTTCATTTCAAGGCACTGTGGTCACCGAGTTGTCAAGACCAGGGTAACGTATCTGTCAGAAGGCATTAATAATAAGCTGTAGGTGCACCATATAATAAGGCTTATTAAGTCTACTGTAAATATTTTTCAAATATTGGCAGTGGATCACCCCTCACCTCTTAATAAGGTTTCTCTGGATTCTTCATCCTTTTCCTGACAGCTTTACTGTTTACTGAATGTGCAGTAAACTTTCTTTCTGAGAAAGAAGTCTTCAGATGTCAGTTTGATTTTTAAAGCCTATTGTTTTAACTGGTAACATTTTTTTCTGAATACATGGTAAATTGCTGTTAGGTATGCTAGCATTTAACATTAGAGGTCACTGTACGAAATAAGAAAGAAAGCAAATAACCCAATACAACTGAGCTGACCAAAATCCTCACCTGCTTTGGGGAAAAAAATACTGCTCTGTGAATCTTCCACACATTTCTCCTATCATTTGCTTATTGAAACTCTAAGACAAAAATCCCTTAGAAATGTTTAAAAGGCAAAGTTAGTCTTGAGCAAACCAATGTTGTCTGAGCAAAAGAGACCAGTGATGAATGATGGAGATTGGAGTCGTTTTTGGAATGTTTTTCATAAGATTTTTAAATCATATGTCAGAACTAAGCTTTTTAAAAAGCGTTTTGGCAGTCACAGCAACATGGCTTTTGCTGTTTGATTTTATTAGGCATAAAATGACCGATCTTTTGGTATTCTCTTAGAAAGGCTGACAGCTACTGTATAGAACCCCCAGGAATAATAATGATAGGTATCAGAGATATTGATTAGATGAAAGATTCACTTATGTTTTTCTGCTGAAATATCAATCCTGATAGATGGCTTTTAAACCAAAACATTGCATTAGCACACAGTAAATTCTTTCGGCGGTAGAACAAAGGAGCTACAAAACAAGAATTGCTGTGTAAATGTTAAAAGAGATCTCAGACTAAATGATGTCGCGTTTACTAATTTCACATATCGCAACGAAAGTGCTGGCACCTCCTATTTAGTAGATGCTTCATAGGTGCCAGGCTCTGTGCTTTATCGCATTTAATCCTCTCCATAAGCCTCTGAGAACAGTACTCATTATCTACTTTTACAAAAGAAGATAAGTGATTTGCTTAAGGTCTCACAGCTGGTGAGTGGCCAGACCTGCCCTAACATGATGTTTGTTTGACTACAGAGTTTGGGCATTTAAGCCAACATATGTCACCTCTGATTTTACTCGAAGTTCCAAGAATATTCTTTATCCTTCATGCACTCCCTCTGATTGTAGTCGGAGAGAACAGGTTGATTGGTTTTGAGGTTTTAGAGCTGTAAAGGAAAGTGAAGTAAAAAAGTCAGTTAATTAAGTCAAAGTGTTTCAGAGAAAGATAACCCTGGTAAAAGACCATCTACCTCAAATTTTAGCAGAAGTGGGCCCATTAGATGAGTTGTAGGTGAACGTAAAGTGTGTTGGTTACTAATTTACTATTTCCCTTGGGAAATAAAAGATCATCATGAGGGAATTGTTGGTAGGAATCAAAAACAAAAACAAATTTTGATTCAGGATGTCAAATTTCTAGTCCTCACCTGACCACTAAAATAATATTGGCTTACTCAGTCAACAATCACAAAAAAATGATAAACAGTTTATTCGAGTACATGCTTTTTATTTTCCTTCACAGTCAAGTCATAATAACAATGGAAAAGCCATGCAAACAATCAAAATAGTTGAGTTCCCTTAACTCTTTTAAGAGTTAGCATTGTTTTAAATTTAAATAGTGGGTAAGGTGAGGGGTGTGTGTGTGTGTGTGTGTGTGTGTGTGTGTGTGTGTATTTCAGTGTTTAGGGCTTTTCAAGTTTGTAATCTAGCATTGTCTTTAACATTTGGCCAGAGACCTATTCTTTTCCTTTGAAAAATGAAGAGTTTGTTGGAAATGTAGTCCACGAAGGCAGGTATTACACTGAGCTTTCTGATTTATTGCATTAATTCCCACAACTGTTGAATGCAAGTATTCTTACAAGGGAGGACACTGAGGACCTAAGCGTCAACTTAGCCAACTACAAAGCAGTGTGCGGGAATTGGAACTCAGCCTCATGCTTGAGCCCAGGCCCTTAAGCACTGTTTAATTCTGCCCCTAGGGACAGTCAGTCTGCCTACAGCCCCCCCACCCCCCTCCCATCTCCATCCTAGCAGTCAGGCAGTACCAAAAGCCATGTGCACTGACTTTTCTGCTCATTAAGTAGCTGGTCTTGGGGGTAATGGAGGTAAGGGAAGAATACATAAGGGATCTGGGACTTGATACGTGGGCTCCTGTCAAATTGGACACTGTCCCTTCTCCCAGCCACTGCACCTGCGGGCTGTCTGAATGGCCTTGGTGCTACTCACTCCTGTGGCTGGCTCCTGCTTGCCCCCCGTCGTTCCTTACTCTCTCTCCATTTTCTCTTCAAGCTTTTTGGTTTTTGGTGGTGGTGGTATTTATTTTATTAAGAAAAACCATTTTAGTTCTTAATCGTATCTACTTTCGTGTATCATCTTTTCACTTCATGGATTTGAGCCTTTATTCTTGCTAGAGTATATATTTTAGTGTGCAGATTTCCTCTTTAATCTCATTGTCTTCTAGCTTCGTAAGCATTTTTAAAAATCTCATCTATTTTATATTATTTTTTAGTATTAGCCTTTCATCTTTATTGGGATATAAATTGCTTATTTTAAATTTCTTTTTAATTTTACTTCCTAATTTCCTGATTTTCTTTTTGCCCTTCACGTTCTTTAACAAAACAAAAAAGTCCCTTCTGTTTCTTTTCATTTTTTTTCTTAACTTTTCTTTTTCAATAGTCAGCCAGAGTCACAGCCGCAAAAAAACGGCAGCCTTGAAAAACAGTCTCCAGCATTTCAATCCTACTTGCAATTCTTATATATTTATCCCAGTTTTAGTGTTTATTGTGTATGATAAGGTATTCATATAAATAATTTAATGAAGTAGAGGTATAATGGTTATGGAATCTTCAGACTCACATAGACATAGGTTTAAGTTGGCTCTCTCTTGGGCAAATTGCTTCACCTCTCTCAAATTGTTTCCTCCTCCGTAAAATTGGAATCAGCCTACCTTGCCAAGGGTTGCCGTGCAGATTAGAAGTAATGTATGTAAAGTGCCTTAGCGCAGCATCTGGCACGTGATAGGCACTCAAGAGATAGTAGCTTTCTTCTTCAGGAAGATATTGTGAGTAGCATAAACATCTCCCGACTTTAAGTTTTATGAAAATAATCAATCATCAGGACTTCAACTGGATTGTCATTATCTGCCTCAAGCTGTGTGGCCAGGATGGATCGGTAACACTTTAGGAACACTGCACCCACAGCCCGCTGGCTCCCGCCGCCAGAGGTGGGTCACTCTAGGGGATGCTCGGCTGTCTGCGGTGATCTGGGTTAACGAGAGCAAAGGGGAGCAGGCCTCTGAGTCTCCTTCTGGAATATTAACTTAGCTGATTAAAACAACATTTATCTTATGCAGAGAAGTGTGCCCCTCAGTTTTCTACTTCTCTACTTTCTCTTTTCCTTCCTTTTGCTTCTTCTTCTTGCCTACAAAGCAGCAGACAAGTCTCTTGCTGTATTTATTTCCTTTTTCTTTAATCTTCCATGTGCTCTATGTATGAAAGTAGGTGGTGGAACACAGAAATGAAGGATGTCTCTGCCCCTGAATTAATAGTGGTAATAACTAACATTGATCACCTATTGTTTGCTAAGTGCTGTATTTAAACCCTTCCTGAATATTATTTCATTTAAAGATGCTAATTTTTGTAACAGTCCTAGGGCATAGACACTATTATCACCTGCATTTTTATAAGTGAGGAAACCAAAGCTTAGCAAGGTGAAGTAACTCGCTGAAGATTAAAAATCTAAGTCACTGGAGAACCTGAGAACCTAAGTTCCTAGGGACCTTGTTATGATACAACAACTGACCTGGCTTGGAACCAAAACATATTTAAGAGGATAATTACAACATGATAAGCTAAAGGCTTAACTATTGTGAGAGCACAAAGGAGAGAGGGGTTGACTGAAAGGAAGAAAGGCTTTATTGAGGAGATCGTGTTGGGCTAGGTTTTGAAGGATAAGTAGGAGTTGGCTAGGTGAACAAAATAGAGAAGGAACGTTCTAGGTAGATGGAAAATTGTGTGAAAAGCCAACACACGTGAAAAGACATGAGATGATTTGAGGGAGATGTTCTTTGTGGCTGGAAGAATATAATGTGCCTGATGAGTGTGGTGACCAAAAGTCTGGGGACGTAGTAAGGCCAGAATGAAAGGGTCTTGAAGGCCCCTTGGGTGCTGGAGCTGATGTCTGTTGTTTTCTGCCCACGTTAGAAGATGGGAAGGGAATTAGTGTTTAGTGAGATCTCTATGTGCCTTATTTACATTATTTCATTTAATTTTCACAACCATACAAGGAAGTAGGCAATTATTATTATTATTATTATTATCAAAGTATACAAATTATAAGAGAAGCTCTCACTAAGTTCTCACAAAATCAGCATGCTAATGTAGCACCCAGAAAGGGAAACAGAATACGGGACTCCCAAAGCTGCCGTGTGTCCTCTCCCAGAATTTTACCCCCAAGGATAACAGTACCCGCCTTCTAACACCATGGTTTAACCTTGCCTATTTTGAGCTATGTAAAGTGGAATATGGCAATATATCATATGCTGTGGATGCCTTCTTTTCTTCAACATTATACTTGTGGGATCTGTTAATGCAGGCATGAACAGTTGTAGTTCATTCCTTTTCATTGCCGCATAATGTTCCATTGGTGACTACATCACGAATTATTTCGCTAGACTCAGAGTAGCTATTATGATCTCTCCTTCACAAATGATAAAACTTGGGTAGGTTATAAATAACTAGTTTTAAATCACAGAGCTAAAAAGCGGCAGAACTAAGACTGATCCAATACTATCCCATTCGAATGCCTGGAGGGCGGTATCAGATGGGGCTTGAATCATTGAATCTCTAGGCAACAATACTATATCGAGAGCATTGCACCGTGATTTATTGTGTGCCAGGTACCCTTCTCGCTGCCGAGGGCACAGCAACGAATAAAACAGATTCCCTCCCAATAACATTTAGATGAGAAGATCGCATCGGCCACCATATAGAGCATCATATATGGTACCATCGGCTGCTGTATACAGCAACGAATTTGTAGCAGGCCCTGTTCTAAGTGCTTTGCCTGTATTACTTCATGTATTTTGAAAACAAATCCCAGGAGATAGGTACAGTAGCTCTTCCCATGATCCCCATGTTACAGATGATGATGTGAAACGTGGAGAGTGCAAGTCCCCCGCCTTATGTCCCACAGTTAGCACACAGAAGAACCAGGGTTCGAATCCAGACAGTTTGGCTCCAGAGTCTGTGCACAAAGCCACAGAGCCTTGAGGGGTAAAATGATAAAGAATACCGTGGTAAGAAAGCTGGTCTGGCTAGGATGTGGGAAAGGCCTCCCAAGGAAGGCATGTCTCAGTTGGACACCTGAATAGTGATGAAGAGGTGCTTGTTTGAAGATCTGGAAAGAAAACCTTCCAGGCACAATGAACATCACGTAAAACGGCTCTGAGTCAGGGATGAGTTTGGCGTGTTTAAGGTCAGAAAGAAAGAGGACAATGGAGAGAAATGAGGTCTTAGCCACAGACAGGTTGGAGCTAGAGAGACATGGGGTGAAATACCACCTTCAACACATACTAGGAGCTATTTTTCTTTCTACATTGTTCTACCTTGTTGGTTTCATAACCAACTTCATTGGTCTCTTCCGTGGAATAACATGTTCTGTAGAAAGGCTTAGAACAATTTCTTTATCCATTCATCCGTTGACGGACATTTAGGCTCTTTCCATAATTTGGCTATTGTTGAGAGTGCTGGTATAAACACTGGGGTACAAGTGCCCCTATGCATCAGCACTCCTGTATCGCTTGGATGAATTCCTAGCAGTGCTATTGCTGGGTCATAGGGTTTATATACACAACGGAATACTACATGGCAATGAGAAAGAATGAAATATGGCCTTTTGTAGCAATGTGGGTGGAACTGGAGAGTGTTATGCTAAGTGAAATAAGTCATAGAGAGAAAGACAGAAACCCTATGTTTTCACTCTTATGTGGGTCCTGAGAAACTTAACAGAAGACCATGGGGGAGGGGAAGGAAAAAAAAAGAGGTTAGAGAGGGAGGAAGCCAAAACATAAGAGACTCTTAAAAACTGAGAACAGAGGGTTGATGGGGGATGGGAGGGAGGGGAGGGTGGTGATGGGTATTGAGGAGGGCACCTGTTGGGATGAGCACTGGGTGTTGTATGGAAACCAATTTGACAATACGTTTCATATTTAAAATAAAAAAAAAAAGAAAGACTTAGAACACTGACGAGGCAAGTAATCAGCGTTCAAAATTTTGTTTCTCCTTATTCCTGTTCCCATGCTATCCCTCCCCAAGGGCACTGGTGCAACCAGGAACTGCGAGAGGTCGTCAGTAGCTTGTGAAAGAAGGTGACTGACTATTTTCTCAAAGTCTCCCGTCTGCTCTTTTTCATTACTGGTTGTAAATCACCAAGTGGGGTTTGGAGCTGTCATGAAAGGCATCTCAGGTCAGAATCCTTTCCCCATTCACGTAGCAGATGTGGCAAGGGTGGGAGTGAAAAGAGAAGGACGCCCAAAGAGCTGGAGGCTCAGTGAAACTTTACCAGGACACCTCTGAAGTCCAGAACTGCATTTCTCGATGTCTGTCAGGGTGCATTTCAAACGAGAAAACCGCCTCTGTTTGGGATTAGCACTGTTTCAAGGTGAGACAATGTTATGCGCTGCTCGTCGGATGAGTCGGTTCTAATTATATGCCTCCTTGATTATTGTTCTGCAGATTGATTAGAACCATATTCAAGACATTTGTAGATCATAGTTCCTGGACACTTCTATATGTTAGCAAATCAAGTATAATTTATCCCTGGAATTATTGGTTAGGGACGGCTTCTTTTTTTCAATGCATGTTCTCTCTAGCTTATAATTTTAATTAGTGCTTGCTCCCAGTTCACACCGAGAATAGGGATGATTGTCACTTCGGCACTGATGCACAGCCTTAGCTTGTAATGCAACTTTGACTTTTGCATTCAGATTCCTTAATCAGTGCTGGATGTAGGATAAGGGAAACAGCTGAATTAAAGTTACAGTGCCGTAGGAAATTGAATAGCCCTTCAATTTAGGAAGTGAATTTGAATTAGATTACTCGTAGGCAAGACTAGGTCTGCCAATCCAGGTATCCTTATCTCCCATGACCAATTTTGAGCAACGATCACCCTTTTCCTGCACCCAGATCCAAATGCAAGTGACTAGACCCACAGGCTGGAGAGGGCTCCGTGTAAGAGGGGAGACCTTGCTGCCTGGCACTCTGTTGCTCATAGCTTCTTGAGGAAGGGAATTGCAGGTATTATTGCGATGCGATTGCAGAAGCTTTCGGTGATTAGATTGCCTCGTCGTCTATCCTTCTGCCATAAAGCGACACCAAATTTTCTTCCCCTTTTTCTGTTGCATTGAAGGAGGTAAACAAAGGCTTCCCTGGTGCTTTTTGCTGTAGCAAATGCCTACGTAGGAGGGAAGGACAGTTAACTTCCTGAAAATGCAAAATAGCTGTAAGAAAAAAACCTGCTTTGAATTTCTGATTACCCTCTTTCTACCCAAGATAATATTGTATTGTTTCTTGCAAGATCTAGTATCTTGAACAAGATAATTATATTCCTCCTGAAACTCAAGCGGAATTTTCCCTCTGTGAAATACAAGAAAGCTACCTATTTCAGAAAGATGTAAGGTTAAATTTAATCACTTCATCTCTGATCTTCAAATGAAATTTAATTATCAATGTCTTGACATACATTGACTAATGTACAAACAGCGCCAATGAGTGCAGAAGAGTGGGAATGTGTGCAAAAAATAATAATAATAATAATAATAATAATAAAGAGTTGAGAGGAGTTTGACAGAAGTTTGGAAGTGTCGGCAATGCAATCTGATTCAGCAAGTTCAAGCTCTTTCCTTCCTAAAAATGCAGCTGGTATTAAAATGCAATATTGCTTGGCAGTGCAAATATGAATATTTAACAGTAACAAGCTGATGCAGTTTAAATGTTCATAGGCCCTGGTTTAACAGAGTTTTGTGAGGGAAGATTTACTTTCCTGAAGTGAAAGGAGGTGTTTGAAATGAAGTAGAATATCCTTGAGGATTTTTATCACCCACTAAAGTTTAAGGAAGGCTGTTTCATTGTAGAGTTGAGTTTGATCATCAGAAAGCCAGTGTAAACTTTGCCCTTAATGAACAGTCTGAGTAAGGAAAGAATTTTCCCAAATAAAATTAAGGCTTGATATTTGTTGTGTTAGTCGAGGTGCTCCAGAGAAACAGAACCAGTAGGATGTGTATATGTATAAAGAAAGGGATTCACTTCAAGGAACTGGTTCACACTGCGAGGGAGGCTGGCAAGTCCAAAATCTGCGGGTGGAGCAGGAAACTGGGAGAGCTGATGCTACAGTTAAGTCCCAAGGCCTGCAGGCTGAAGAATTCCCTCTTGTTCAGGGGAGGTCAACCTTTCGCTCTACTCAGGCTTTCAACTGGTTGAAAGAATCTCATCCACAATCTGCTTTGGTCAAAGTCCACTGATTTATTGATTTCTTTATTATTGAAGCATAGTTGACACCCAGTGTTACATTAGTTTCATGCACTTTTTTTGTGGCCAGAGTCAGGAAGAGCTATGGCATTGCTATATCCTAGAGACTGTAGCTTTTCATGATCCCTGTCTTAACTGAAACAACAGTCTTGGTATCATCTGGTCTTGTGTCAGTCTAGGAGAGCTCCTTACCAAGAATACATAGTCACTGGGATTTGGGTTAGATATTATTTATATCAACCTGCTTACAAGCTAAGGATCTCAAGAGATTGCCTGCAGGAAGGCAAATGACTGGGGCCAATGTCAGTAACACACCCTATTGGGTAAATGAGGAAAACAAAATGGCACCATGATAAAATATTATAGCAGAAGGGGAAAGGAATATCAGCCTTCTTTTTTTAAAAAAATAATGTTTCTACTTATTTTTGAGACAGAGAGACAGAGCATGAGTGGGGAGGGGCAGAGAGAGAGGGAGACACAAAATCCGAAGCAGGATCCAGGCCCTGAGCTGTCAGCACAGAGCCCTACACAGGGCTTGAACTCACAAACCATGAGATCATGACCTGAGCCGAAGTCAGTCGCTCAACCAACTGAGCCACCCAGGCGCCCCATCAGCCTTCTCTCTTAATGAAAAGTCATCTCAGGGGTGGCACCTGGGTGGCTCAGTCCATTGAGTGACTGACTCGATTTCAGCTCAGGTCATGATCCCAAGGTCATGGAATTGAGCGTCAGGCTCTACACTGAGTGTGGAACCTGCTTCAGATTCTCTCTCTCTCTCTCTCTCTCTCTCTCTCTCTCTCCCTCCCTCTTCCTCTACCCCTATTCCCAGCTCATGCACTCTCTCTCTCTCTAAAATAAAATTAAAAAAATAATTTTTAAATAAAATGCTTAAAAAATTTAGTAGTTTTGGTAGTTCAAACAAGTTCTGGAGATGGATGGTGGAGATGGTTGCATAACAATGTGAATCTACTTAATGACACTGAACTGTATACTTAAACATGGTTAAAATAGTAAATTTTATGTATATTTTATCATAATTTAAAAACTTATCTGGACTATTTTCCCATGTTTAATCTCCTGTTTATTATAAAATATCAATTATTTAGTTAAATATTTATTTAACCTATCTGCAACTGGTAAAAAATAGACCCAGAGACTAATTGAAAAGAGTCTATATGAGACCTTAATGTACTAAAAAGGAACATTTTACTGCAGGAAATATTTTACTTTTGGAGAAAAAAAAATCGGTAATTTACCCAAGGTGACATGTAACAACAAACAAACAAACAAAGAAAACCATGAATATTACAGAGTTAAATATAGCAGTTGGAATTTTTAAAGTTAAAAAAAGGTAGATAGAGATGTTTAGATATAGAAAGACTTTATAATCAAAAAAAGAAAGATTTTATAATCATAAGACCAAGGAAGGAAAAATTATATAAATAGGAGTAGATCACGTGCAACATAAAAGTCTCCATAGAAAAAATGAAAACAAATACAAAAATCAATATTTAATAAAAACATTAAAATGTATTCAAGCTTACTAGGATCAAACATATAAATTTTTACAGGGGAGAACGCATCAGTTAGTAATATAAGCAGTTCCAACATCATAACAAAGTGTCTCACTGAAGAACCTGAGTTACTATTTTTACTAAATTTATCAGCAGTGAAACCACAGTTGTTTGCATTGTTTTGGCCTTTACAGATTTATGTAGGAATTTCTGAGCAAACTCAATGAAGAAGCACAGAGATAATTAGATTGTTAAGACATCTACGCAGCAAACTCAAAGAAACTGGTATTTATTAAATCTAAGGAAAAGCATTGTGTAAAACAGTAAAAGTAGAAATATTGTGTTATCAAAAGGCACTAATCAGTTTTGTTTCTACAGAAGAAAGAAAAACAAGAAGTGGTTCTTGCAGGATAATTTATATCACAGTCAAGCATTTTGGATATTCCAAGGCACCAATTTTGCAGTAGGTTATGAAAGATGGTTCGAAAAATCTTTCCAGATGATATTTTAAAACAGAGAGAGATTTTATTCTAGCTCAGGTGCTTTTGTTTTAGGTTAGAAGCTCTACGAAAAACCCTCTCAAGTTTTGATTCCAAATCCAGACTTGATGCAAGATAGCTTTATAAATGCATGTTTTAAATAGATCTCAATGCTCAATAAAACCAGCTTTCATGCTCCAGGCTGAAATAGTCCCCTACCTTCACAGAGTCCACTTACACATGGCACTTGGTCTGTTACAATATCAAGCAAACAGAGCAAGTTATCCTCTCAGCCAAAGGAATTCTGGGTTTGTGAAAATTAGGTATTCCCTCAGACTCCATGTAAAGTAGATTAAACGAGGTAACAGGGTGAACAACGTGAAAATGCCTCTCTCAGAACTGGGAGCCACCCCAGCAAATAAGACTTGCACACTAGCAGAACATATAGTTGAGAATTAGAAAAAAAAAATATATATATATATATACACACACACATATACACATACATATTCATATATTCAAGGCTGGTTTTACATTAGTGTTATAAATAATTATAATATTAATATGGAGAATGTTTACTATGTGCCAGACACACTCACTTACTCCTTCAATAACTCTGTGAAGGAGGTAGTATTATTATCCCTTCCTAAGATGAAGAAGCTAAGGCACAGAATAGTTACAAGAAATGTGGAGATGTGAAAGGACATGGGGGGGGTGGGGGGCAATCCGGTTGGAAAAAGAGCCTGAGGATAAATTGTGGGAGATTTACGATACTGTGATACAAGTTTATACTTTATTCTAGGCAGGCTTTTGTGAATTTCTGAGGACAGAAATGACTAACGATGGTATACTTACAGCATTGGTCACTGTTCTTATTACACTGGTGAATATGTGCCAGGGTAAGGACTGTAGTCTTGAGATATTGAAAGGGCTTAGATATTAGGTAAGGGAGAAAAGAATGGGGATGGGAGGGAGGTCCTAGCTTGAGACATTATGGAGAGAGGATATACAGAAACTTGATTGCTAATTATATGTCATGAGAGGGAAAGGAAAGTTGAGGATGTTTTCTTTTTATTAATTTCATAAAGAGGGTAGGATTGCATTTCGTGAATAGTATCTGCACGCAGTTGACCATAATTTCCAAAATGCGTTAATTATCCAGGTCATTACCTTTCATAAGTTTTTAATTTGCTTATTCAAAATGTAAATATCCTGCCAAAACCCAGGTCTCTTAATACATGAAAAAGTAAGCCAAGGCTATTTTTGAATTTGTGAGTAAATAACAAAGAGATTCAAATCAACTCAGGCAGTTAAGGGAATAGATGATGTCAGTAAATGTTTCTTGAATGAAATGGGTCAAGCAGGTAAGCTGATCTTTTCTCCCATTACGGTAAGTTGTTCTAAAGTTGAAGACCTTTTGGCAATTCTTTTGAGTCTCATCAAGTTCAAACAATGAACCACTAGTGACAGGATTCAGATGCTCATAACTCCCAAGACGATAGAGGAAGAGAAGAGATTTGAGAACCAGGACCTCCAGTTGTACATGCAAGGAAAGAGGACCATGTATATTGGTAGCATGAGCAGGCAGTGAGACTCCCTCGTCCCTTCTTCCGCTCATTCTAGTCATTCTTGGCATCTCTTACCCATTCTTCTCTCTCCTCCCATACTAATCTCCTTACCACTCAATTCGATTTTCCACCCTTCATTCAGTTTCTGCTCTCCTTCGTTCTGGAGACACCTCAATTTTCTTCTCGTTGCAGACCTTTATGCTTTCCAGTCTCTGTGTCTACAGTGTTTCCCCTGCTTGGGTTTGCCAAAAGCCTTCCCTTACAGTCTTCAAAGATCTCTTTCATTTCCCTTCCCCCCTGCAGCCCATCACGACCGAGAGTGTGATATTGAATCTCTCCTTTATTCTAACGTGCTGCTCCTCTTCACTCCTCGAAAACCATCACTGCTGAACGCAAAACATAATGTAATACTTATTTAGAATAAGCCTGCTTTTGCACTAATATCACCCAGGTTGGATAATTCTATTTGACTACATTAATATCGTGTGGCTGAAGTGTAGGCATGTAGACAGCAGGTGATTTTATTTAGCTCTCTTAGAAAAGCACAATGAGACTCACTGCACTATTAATAAGTACTGCAGTGGGTACCATTTTGTAACACTACTCTGAGGAATCAGACTAAGGCTGTGCTCAGAATGGCCAGATTCTGGCTGTGTGTATTCGTGCTTCATGCTGCAAGGTTTGAACCTTGAGGTCAGAGACCTGAGAGAAGGAAAAGGAAAAAGAAGGTGAAAACCACACGTGTCTTTGGGAATCTCCACCTAACAAGCCTGCCCTCTCTTCCCGTTGGGAATGTGTTCATCCTCCCTGCATCCTGGTTTAGGCTGGCTGTTATTATTTCTTCTCGTACACTCTCCCTTCTGCTTCATTAGCTAATCATAGAGCAGGAGCCGTTCTACCAGCATGCACTGTTTCTTCGAACTCTGCAAGTAAAGCTAACACTCACTGCTTAATCACTTTTCTCTCAACAGGTAAGGATAATAAAACAGTGGGGAAAATGACAAAATTTAGTGCACCATTTTCTGTGTTAGGAGTCATGAACTAACTTTTTCTCTGATGTTCAATCACTTATTGTAGCACAGCAAGGAACTCAAGCAGGTGCGACCTCAGCATCTTCATTCCTAAGATCGGAATGAGCGGTCTCCTCTAGTTCAAATCCCGGGCGGATGGTGCCTGCAGGACTGACTGCGAGATGGCAGCAGAGGATCGAGCAAAAAGGCCTTGGGCTGTCTTTTTGTAGGGTATCTGCAGGGTCCGGTGCACCTGAGATAAAACTTATAAAGTGAAGTTCCAGAAGGGACAGTTATAGATGTCATCTACTCCAATGTCCGACTTGTAGATTAAGAAACCAAAGCCCATGAGGCTGAGGTGACTTTCCCAGGTGACTCTGGGTATTGAGTAATAATGGGCATTGAATAACCTGACTCCTATGACAGATTACTGAATTAAGTAGCTTCAGTGAACTCTGATAAATATTTCAGATTTTGATTTATTATATTTTTATTTACTATGGCCTTGGTAAACACGTTTCTTTTCCTCCTTCCAAAGCAAGTTCGTTATCGTCCAACCCGACAATGTCCAGTTGTCGCTAAACAATTGTTTAACGAGGCCTAGCACTGTACTAGGTACACTGTCCTAAGCATAAATACAAAGTATAATACACAGTCCCTGCCAATTTGAGGCGTACAACCTAAATATCTCTCAGGAATTATTCCATGCTTAAAAATCGAATCTGAACTTGGATGCCAGTATTGCAATGAACATTCTTTAAAGTCAACAATTTAAAGCAAAACATCACACCCCACATTTATCGTGGCATTCAGTTTATTCCTAGTAGTATTAACTTCATGATTTCTTCCTAGTAGAATCAACTTCATTATTCCACGGGGAATGGATCATTTTGGGGGACGGTTTGTTACTATGACATAAGTATATCCCATTCTAACTAATAGAGAGATATTGGTGTTCTGAGCTTGTTTGCTGTTATTCTTACTCTTTAGCATTGTGTTGTAGATAGGGTATATTATTATTTATGTCAGATAAACTGACAGGAATCTGAAGGAAATTTTTCTTGATACATGGTTTATCTTTTTGTGTTGCCCTACCAAATAGATTTTTTGCCTATGATTCTGTGATTCTCCATCAGGTCTCTTAGTGACGGCTTTTTCTCTTAGGATGGGTTTTCTATAAGACAAAATTTGAAGTGAGAGGTTAAGTGCCAATAGTTTATGGAAGTAGAAACCCAGGGAAGTAGAAGTGAAGTAAAAAGAGCAAGGCCAGGAAAGGAGAACAAATATTAAGGGGGGTAAATTACAGAGCTGACCGTAACTTGTGATAAACTGTTTTGTTTCTCAAAATGTCTTCAGCAAAGCTGAATGAAGTTAATGTGCCTCCAAGCAGCGGGGAGGATAGATGGGAAGAGCTCACATGGATCAATATCTGCCCCATGGGATTTGAGCTCCCAGACATTTCTGACGGGCATATGCATGGATGTGGCAGAATCTCAAGCCTCAGTGGTGACAGGGAAGTCCAGGAGCAAGCAAGAGCTGAGGCTGCTGTGCTGTGAGAGACATGGGGGTGCTGGGAACACCTGCCACAGCAGACAGCAGAGACTAGCTCCACGATGGGGGAGTAGCGCTCCGCCTTCCCTTCAGTCCCTCTGACCAGACAGCATAGCAAACGAGCAGACCTTGGGGGATGCATGAACTGAATTGGTTAGAGTTGTATAACTCCAAAAAGACAGTAATACTATAGTTTATTTAAGGATTAAAAGATATGATGTATACGAAGTACTTAGCACAGAGCCTGTCACAAACTGGTAACCAGAAGCCATCAGAAAACAATCTGGTAATAATTTAGCTGGTTACGTATACGTGTTTTGCATATTTATTATTTATTGTCCTCTTATCATATCCCTGAACAGGAGGGCAGTTCTCATTCCTATTTTACTTAGGGGAGGGAGCCCAGTGAAGAATAAAGGCAACAGAGGCATTGAATTACTTCCCAAGGCCAGTCAAGCCTGGAAGATCTAAGAACAGAAGGCCAACTTATCAACACAATATGTCCAGTTCTCTTTCTTTTAGACTACTTTGATTCTTAAGTCACCATAATGTTTCTAGTAATTTAATTGAGAACCAAAAGAGCCAGACAAGCAACAAAAAACCAAACATAACTTTTATGCTACCATTTCACCTTGTACTTGATACCTGGATTTTTGGTAGCCATGAAGACCTCAATGTTCCTAACTAGAAAGAGGAATATTCTTTTTATAACCTAAGAAAAGTTGAGCTGTCAATTCTCATCTGATATATAAGGCGGAAATATTGTGGAAAGGTAAATTCAGATTTATTTTCTAATCATTTCTTCATGAATATGTAAAGAAAATCTTTTCAAAAATATGTAAAGAAATCAATAACTATTGTTTTGAACAAGTAAGTAAATGGAAATCTTGGGTATCTGGCAAAAATGGATGATGAGCCATTTCTCTGTGGACTGTGGACATTTCTAATTTTTTTCATAAAATATAATTTTTGGCACTGTAGACATTTCTAAATCATTCTTTCATAAATGTAATTTTTTGCTTATAAGACATATGTACAAGAAAATAAGCAGAGATAAGCAAGAAGAAAAGAAATTGGTATATAGTCTCAATAGCCAGAATTAACCTTATTAAACATCTTAAAATCAATTTTCCTTCTCAGTCTCCCTTCCTTTCTCCCTCTGTTCCTTTCCATCCTCTTCTTCTTTCTCTCCCTCGTTCCTATTTCTTTCTCTTTTTCTTTTTTTCATAAAACTACTGTTTTAGCTGGATTTTTATATTCAACATTATAGACTCTAATAATATTTTGAATTCAAAAAGAAATTTCTACACGTTTGTACTGCCTTAGCAATTTTATCTAGTAATTCTCAGAAAATTTCTAACTAGAGGCTCCACTTGACAGTTGTATAACCTACATTCAGAGCTTGTTTTGCTGAAGGTCACGTAGACTGATATCCTAAGAACTTGGTTGTATTGGCTCAGACAGTGAGAATCACCAGTTTAATTGACTCCCCTCATCTGCACTGGGGAGTGAATGACACAGAGGTATTTGACCTAGTCACTCACCATTAGGAACCACCCTAGCAATTTATATTCTTCATCATGAAATATTGAATTGCCCAATCACAGAATTATAAAATTGCAGGTGTATTATTGTCAGAATTTCGGAGATCTTGAGGATACTAAAATTGATTGAGTATGCTAATAAAAACATCACACCCTAGGCAATTTGGTGAGTAAGAGTCAACAGCCCTGCAGAATGGAAATCATTCAGGGAAAATACCCAAATTACAAAAAAAAAAAAAAATTCCTAAAATAAATTTGGAATAACACATTGTCTTCACTATTTTTGTAGCCTGTGCCATTCTGTCTGTGGTCTGTGCAGACAAGGAGCATCAGGAGAGAACAGCTCTTGCATTGAAAAGGTGCAGAAGTATAATTTATGACACCTTGCAAACACACTGGGGACTGGGACATCATTTCACTTTCAGCTACTGGCGTGCAGGAAAAGCAAAGGAAAAGTATTAATGTGATACATCATTGCCTTTGGAAATTGGGAGAATAATTAAGTTCCTTCCTGACTCCCATTAACACAGTTTGCCATTTGCTGTAACCATCCAGCCCCTGCATACACCTTGGAGTGATACTTTATGAAAGAAACAATGAGAAATCCCAAAACTTGAGGCAAACGTTCTATAAAATGCAACTTGGGAATGCCATGAGTAGCCCATCAACATTTTTGGGGGCCCCCACTGCATATCACTTAATGGGTGCAAACTGCAAGTGTGAATTGCAATGGGATTTTGTGGAGTCAGTTCAGTACATCAATCACCCATACTGTTAAAAAAAAGTGATTTAATTAAACAAGGTCAATTTAGTCAAAGTGATCGAACTAGTTGTAAATATAACCACAATCATGGTCATGTTTCCTAAGGTTCTTGCACACTGTGTGTTTCTTGGAGCAAGTGAAGACCAGTTCCAGAAGCATTTATCAAATGCCTGCTATGTGTTCGGGCTACGTATAGGCATACCTCAGAGATACCGTGGGTATCTCTGACCACCACGATAAAGCAGGCATTGCAAGAAAGCAAATCAAGTATTGGTTTTGGTTTTCCAGTGCATATAAAATTAGTTTACACTAACTGTAGTTTATTAAGTGTGCAATATCATGTATAAAAATGTACATATTTTAAATAAAAAATACTTTATTGCTAAAAAATGCTATCACCCGAGCTTTCGGCCACTTGTAATCACTGATGACCATAACAAATATAGTAATAACTAAAAAGTTTGAAATGCTGGGAGAATCAGCAAAATGAGACACAGAGACATGAAATGAGCAAATGCAGTTGGAAAAATGGTGCTGATAGACTTGCTCAAATGCAAGGTTGTGGCAAACCTTCAATTTGTAAAAAACTCAGTATTTGTGAAAGTACAACAAAGTGAAGTGCACTAAGGTGAATTACATCCATACAAATTGTCCTTGAGGGACTTTCAACTGATACTTAACAGAGGTAAAAGGGGGATGAAAAACACGGTGCACGATGTAAGTCCCAGATAGCGGGAATGTTGGAGGAATTTAGAAGTGGGTGAGAACTAGTACTGTGAAGTGGTCAGAGAAACCTAGCAAATGGGTGTGGCTTGGGTAGTAGTCGGGCTGGTCCTTAAATGATGACTGTAGGTCAGAGGTGGAAAATAACAGCAAGAGTGCAAGACAGAACAAAAGTCACACAAAAAAACCAAGAAGGAACCAGGCGTTTGTTCGTTTCCCCAGTTAATTTAGCAAATATTTATGGAGTGAGGTTTATGGGCCCCACATTCTGCCAGGTGCTGGAGAGACAGACTAACAGGGCAGACATTGTTTCTTTTCTCATGGAGATTTCAGGTAACCTGGCAGAAGTGATGCTGGCTGCACAGTAGCATGACATGAAGTTGGAAGAATACAGTAAGTACGAGTCACGGAGAGATCCATCCCCTCACGTCATATTTCTTTTCCCATCCACAACCAGATAACGCATGCTGCAATGGGTTAAAAAGCAAAGCAACATTGGGGCTCTGGTTGGCTCAGTTGGTTAAGCATTTGACTTCTGATTTTGGCTCTGGTCGTGATCTTATGGTTCATGAGACTGAGCCCTGCGTTGGGCTCTGAGTTGACAGCACGGAGCCTGCTTGGGATTCTCTCTCTCCTCTCCCTCTGCCCCTCCCCCGCTCATACTGGTGCACTCTCTCTCTCTCTCTCTCTCTCTCTCTCAGAATAAATAAATACATAAACTTTAAAGAAAAAAAAAGCAGGCTAAAAAAAAAGCAAATCAACATTGACATTGGGAATAGACCCACCTTGCCAACACTCAGTGATGTGTGTATGTAGAAGATATGGCTTAAGATGGGCACATAGTGTCATAATCTCACATGAATTGGTTCCCTTAAGAGCAGGTATGCCCCACTTCAGGTCTGCAATGGTTGGTGACGGTGAAGGAAAGAAGGGGATATTTTTGACCTACTACGTGCAAGACACTGCACTGGATCTCTCATCTTCACAGCAATTTAATTAACATGATTACAACAGAACTACTATTGCCATTATAAAGATGAAGAAACTGAACTTTAGAGAGATTTAGTGGCTTCTCTGAGAACATACAACTAGTTAAATGGGGGAGCCAAACTTATAACTCAGATACAATTAATTTCTCTGCTCGTTGTCTTATCCCCAATTACTATTTTGCTATACAGCTATTGAGAAAAATGAGGGTGTTAGGATCAGAAGCCATTTTAAGAAGGATTATAATGAACTCTAGCAATAGAATTTAGAATCCTATTCTCCGTTTTCAGATATAAACTTCTGGTATAAGGGATCTGGGTTAATAGTAATAGGTATGTAAGAGGAAATAAAAAGAAAAGTAAAGACAACCCTAAGGGTAGTAATAATTAAATTTTAACAAGAAAGGCCTATGTAGACAGAAACCAATTACATTTAGCAAAACATACTTGTGCCTTTTGAAATGATTTCAAAGTATGGTTTTGGCTTTGAACAAAAACCTAGGGAAGGCTCCTCCTTTTGAGTCTTCTCCCATTGGCAAAAGCCATAGATAGGGTAGGCAGACTAATGGCTCCCAAAACATGTCCCTGACCTAATCCCCAAAACCTGTAAATATGTTAACTTATACACAAAAGACACTTTGCAGATGTGATTAAAGTAAGAATCTTGAGTTGGGAGGTTATCCTGGATTAAGCAGATAGGTCAAGCACAATTATAGGGATCCTTACAATAGGGAGGCAGAAAGACTAAAGTCAGAGAAGGTGATGTGACAATAGAAGCAGAGTGTTGGAGGAGGTCGTGGGGAGGATGTGACTACCAGTTGACCTGTGAGCTGGACCTGGGCACTCACCCCTTCTTCTGTTCTCGGAATGTGCATTCTGTTTTCCTTCCCTGCATGAGAAGCCACAGCAAGGACACAGCCTTTAGATGGTGGTGTTTTGTTGAGACCGTCTAGACCATATTCATGGCTGAACACAGTTAAGGCCTCTATATAAATTTTCCAGATTATGGTGGGTGGGTGCAGACACCTACTAGTCTTGTGATCAGCCAAGACAGGCCTCGTTAAGTTCTCTTGTTTATTAAAGCTGCCATCTACCAATCTGGACTGGTCTGCCTCTTTTTTCTATCTCTCTTTGCCTTCCTTCCTCTTGCAAGTGGGCCAGTTTGCAAACCAACACAGAGACGGTGAAGGAGATGCGATGACGTTATGCGGTGTCCTGAGCCAAGGAATGCAGGCCTCCTCTAGATGCTGGAAGAGACAAGAAAACAGATTTAACACTAGAGCCCCCAGAAGGAATGAAGCACTTGACAACTCATTTCAGACTTCCAAGTGCTAAAACTGTTTACAAAATCACTGTATTGTTTTTAGCCATTTAGTTTATGATTGTGACGGCAGCAATAGAAAACTAATACACTGTATGAACTACCTGGTCAGCAGTGAATTTGAGGCTGCAATGATTTTTGACACCAACTCCCTGGACTTGGATCAAACTTCATAGCACAAGGGCATGGTCCTCTCTAAGACTGCCCTCACTTTAGTCATAAGCTTGGGGTCCACAGGCCACTCTCACTTCTGACCAACTAACTCCACATGCCGGGTTTCACACTAACCCCTCAGTTTTGATCATTTTCTCGAACAACTTATAAGGAACTCAAGGAAGCATTATACTTATGATGACACTTTTATTATAGCAAGAGGATATAAATTAGAATCAGCTAAAGGGAAAGATACTCAGGATGACGTCTAGAAGGATCCCAAATGTGAAGCTTCTGCTGTCTTCTCCCCATAGAACAAGGATGCATTATTATCCCTCCACCACATGGATATGTGACAACAGCAGAGTATTGATAATCAAGGAAGCTCACCCAAGCTTCAGTGTCCAGAGTTTCTGTTGGAACCTCATTATACCAGCAACTGATTGAATTTCTGGCTATGTAGCCCCAGTAGCCTTCCTATCCCCAGAAGTTGGACATAGCTCAATGGCCCAATGTTCTAATCATGTGGGTGGTCTTTCTAATATGACCAGCCCCCATTCTGAGTCATCTTGTTAGCACAAACTGAGGCCTACAATGAATCGTTTCATTCACATAAACTCAGGTGTGGTGAGGCCCACCATGAATAATACTCCCACAACTCAGAAAATTCCAGAATTTAGGGGTTACCTCCGAACCAGGAACTAAGTCCAGTCACATTCTTTATTATGCAGGAAGCTCTGTCTAAAATGTTTTCTGAGGGGCGCCTGGGTGGCGCAGTCGGTTAAGCGTCCGACTTCAGCCAGGTCACGATCTTGCAGTCCGTGAGTTCGAGCCCCGCGTCAGGCTCTGGGCTGATGGCTCAGAGCCTGGAGCCTGTTTCCGATTCTGTGTCTCCCTCTCTCTCTGCCCCTCCCCCGTTCATGCTCTGTCTCTCTCTGTCCCAAAAATAAATAAACGTTGAAAAAAAATTTTTAAAAATAAAAAATAAAAAAAAAATAAAATGTTTTCTGAAACTAAGCCTATGTTGGTCTGGTGATGAGATAGGTGTTGTACCATAAAGTTTGGAACCATGTGGCATGTAAGTGATATGGTACCTATCTCAGGCATACTGAAGATTGGCTTTTAGCAGCAAGATTAATTCTTGAGTTGGGGAGCTCACAGTACACTTGGGCTAGGATTGGCCTAAGGACTCACTAGGAAAGAGATGAAAAATAAAATCTCTGGTAGCTATGATGTGGGCAGATAGGACTATCTTACCTGCTCTCCATCTTACATATCAGTCCCTGAAGATGAATGCCTTCTTGAAGGTGTCCTGAGATTTAAAATAAAATGCAGTAAAATCATTCAGTGGTAAACCACACAAGTGAAAAATGTTGAATACTCTTTATTTTTTCCTGTTTTGGGCTCATGAAAAATCTTTCAGTTTGAACAAATGCTACAGATTTTTCCCAACAGGTCTTTATTTGAAGAAGAAATGGTAGCCCTTCTAAAGGACTTGTCAACATGGGGAAAATGTCCCAGAAGAGTGGGGCTTTCTGATATCTGACTGAAGCCCAGACTTATGAAACAAAAAAATTAATAAAAAGAGAAAGAAAAATCTCTGAAACCAACCTAACAGTAAAAAGTTGTTTTCAGGACAGATGGGAGGAACAAGAGAGAGGGGACATGATTTCAATAAGTTCTCCAGTAGGATCCCATAACAAGAGACACATGTGCTTGGTAAACTGCTAGGTTAAATTTGTGCCAAAAAAATAAGCCAGTAGTAATTGATGCCCCTTGACATCAGCAATCTGATGCTGGTTTTCTTCAACAAGACTGTCACAAACATAAAGCAAAGGTTGCACTTCTCAGAGCTCTCTTTCCAGTCACATGGTCACTGTGATGGGAACATTGCAATGGCATCAGTGATTCAGTAGCTACTATCCCTCCAGTAAGAGTATAAAATAAACATTTAGTGAGGATGAATGTATGAATGAATGAATGACAGGTGACTGTAGCAGGTTGAATGGTGGACCCCCAAAAGATAAGCCTATGTTCTAACCCCTGGAAACTGTGAATGTAATCTTATTCGGAAAAGGGTTCTTTGCAGATGTAATTAAGTTAAAGACCTCAAAATGAGGCTATCCAGAATTATCTTTTGGGGTGGCAAATCCAATGACAAGCATCTTTATAAGAGACACACAAAGGAGAGATGCACAGAGATGAAGGCCATGTGAAGACAGGGACAAAAATTGAAGTGATCCAACTATAAGCCAAGGAATGACTGGAGGCACCAGAAGCTGAAAGAGGCAAGGAAGGATTCTCCTCTAGAGATTTTCAAGGGAGCATGGCCCTGGTGATGCCTTGATGTCAGACTCCTGCCCTTTGGAACTGTGAAAAAATAAATTTCTATTGTTTTAAGCCACTAAGTGTGTGCTAATTTGTTATGGCAGCCCTAGAATTAAACCCAACAAATACAGCAACTGTATACATACATGAATGCAATAGATTTTAATATATATTTTTTAACTTTTATTTATTATTATTGAGAGACAGAGAGAGAGACAGAGCATGAGCATGGGAGGGGCAGAGAGAGGAGGAGGAGACACCAAATCTGAAGCAGGTTCCAGGTTCTGAGCTATTAGCACAGACGCGGGGCTTGAACTCATGAACTGTGAGATCATGACCTGAGCTGAAGTTGGGTGCTTAACCAAATGGGCCACCCAGGCACCCCAAGTGCAATAGATTTTTAAAAATATATTCCTCTTGTGGTGCCTGGGGGGCTCAGTGGGTTAAGCGTCCAACTCTTGGTTTCTGCTCATGTCATGATCTCACGATTCAAGAGGTTGAGCCCTGAGTCGGGCTCTGTGCTAACAGCGCAGACTGCTTGGGATTCTCTCTCTCTTCCTCTGTCTCTCTGCCCCTCCCCCACCTCTCTCTCTCTCTCTCTCTCTCTCTTTCTCTCTCTCTCTCTTTCTCTCTCTCTCTCTTTCTCTAAAAAAAACACTTAAAGAATATATTCCTCTTATACTATAAAATGTATTAATGAGTTTGCTTTCACAGATTTCTGGTGGCAGTTACCCTTTCAGCTCTAGCAACTCTTTAGATTATAGTCATTACAAACAGCACAAAGAACACAATGTGCTATCAAAAATGAAAAGCCAAAACAGTAAGACAAGAAGAATAAACCTATTGTTTAGTTAGCACTGCACAAGATTGTACCTTTATAATATTTTAAAGGAACTAAAAGAGAATCTTCAGTAGCTTTGAATTTCCTTCTTAAACATGTTGTTTAAGTGTGGTATAAAGGACCAAGGTTTATTTACATATTAATAATGTATTTACTTTTCAACCTTGGAACTGGAAGTAATATTTAAAGCTTGTTAAAAATGAAGCTTTAAAACTCACAATTAATATCAACCATAAATATATGAATCAAAATAAGTACGATTTTGACAATTATTCAACAAACTCAAAGTGAAACATGAATCTGAATACTTAATGCTGCCCGGAATATTTGGGTTATTTTGGTAGCCCAAATTATTCAAATTCATTATCTACTTGAGCTATGCTTCTTTTCTGGCTTCTAATTTCATATGGCAATTAATTATTTTTTCCATTTTAACATAAGCAGTCATTTCCTTCCATCTTGTAAATCTTTGTTAAATGTCACAGATAAGAGTTTACCAGTTTTCTTCTAGGGCAGCCTCAGAACATTGCCGTGTTCTAAAATGTGTTGTCAATTTCAGGTCATTCCATGCTATGTGGGTGACTAAATCAAATCCTATACGCAGAAGAGGAGAAGGGGATTAAATTAGTGAATAATCTTCATTTTCACTTAGTATGGAAAAAAAACCCCTCATTCCTTAGTTTAATATTATATTTAAAATTTTGAATTTGGAAAAGCTTATTGTAAGTTTTGGATCATGGGTGTATCTTTGAACAGAGGCTCAAATTTTAGGAATATGGACACTGACAATTTTGACATTGATATTCCATGTTGCTTTGGCTAACTCATCAAACCTTTTTGTATTGTAAAATGACAATAATAATACCATCTTCCTGGCTCCCATGACTTTGTTTTAAGGCTCTAAGGGTAGAATGAATGTGACAACGATATTGAATATTAGAGATTATTATCATTTGATAGTTAATCTGATTGTGTAATTATTTTTTACTGTTTTTATTGTTTTTATTTTATTGTTTATTGCTTTTATTTTATTTTTGAGAGAGAGACAGAGACAGAGAGAGATGAAGACACACACAGAATCCCAAGCAGGCTCCAGGGTCTGAGCTGTCAGTGCAGAGCCCGACATGGGGCTCAAAATCACCAGCCATGAGATCCTGACCTGAGCCAAAGTCGGATGCTTAACTGACTGAACCACCCTGGCACCCCTGATTATGTAATTAATATGTAGTGTATTTATCTTCAGAACACTCTCCGTTCAGTAGATTTATTTCATTCTCAGGTGTGATGATCTTTTGTATGTAACAAGTCATTTGTGGTTCATTCAAAAACTAACCATAAACACCAAGTTCATTTTCCTTTAAGCTATTGTTGATGTCAATACTGTTGATGAGTGACCAAAATTCTAATAGGGCAAATTAGACCTTGGATGAAAAGGTTTTTTTGTACAAAATGTGTGGCATTTCTGGTTCCTCAGTGCCTTTCATAGTCACTCTCAAGTTAGAGTCAGTGGGTTTTTCAGAGAAAAATCTTGGCTCCCAGAAAAAGTCTGGGCCTTCTCAGTGTCCTAGTCCTGCTCAGATATATGAACCAGAAGAGGCCAACCCAACTGTCCTTGCAATTGCCTTTTACAATCACAGTCATAGGAAGGGATTTACTATGTGACTTGCGTGTCTTCTTCATGGGGTACTATTTCCCCCGTCTTCATCTTTTGAATTGTCAGTCCGTCACGGCTCAGCTGTGACACCACATTCCTTGGCCAGATTTTGTTTATGGAATTAGGCACTCTTGCCTCTTAGTTCACATCTCTTCCTCTGGTACCCTGGTAGATCACTTATCCACTCAGATGGAAATTACAGTTCACCCTCGAACAACACATAAACTGCATGGGTCCACTTAAACATGGATTTTTTTCAATACATACAATACAGTACCATAAATATGGTTTCTGTTATGATTTTCTTAGTAACATTTTCTTTAGCTTACTTTATTTGAAAACAGTTTGCTGATTTATGGTATTTTTTAATTAAACTATAACAATGGAGGTAATTTTCCTAAAAAAATCGATGTAGTATAATGCCCCAAAGTAACAGCTTTGATTTTCTGATATTTTAGATTATAGCTGCAGAAACAGCTAATGCAACTTCTTAATTTCTTCAGCCAGGAAGGAAGGTAATTTTTATCCCTGATAAGATAAAAAAGACACACAAACAAAAAAATACCATCTTGGGGCGCCTGGGTGGCGCAGTTGGTTAAGCGTCCGACTTTAGCCAGGTCATGATCTCGCGGTCCGGGAGTTCGAGCCCCGCGTCAGGCTCTCGGCTGATGGCTCAGAGCCTGGAGCCTGTTTCTGATTCTGTGTTTCCCTCTCTCTCTGCCCCTCCCCCGTTCATGCTCTGTCTTTCTCTGTCCCCAAAATAAATAAACGTTGAAAAAAAAAATTAAAAAAAAAAAACCATCTTATGCTCCCTCAAAGCAAGATAGACTTTTATTCCAGGAATGGAAAAATCGTTTGGAAGCTGAGAGTTTTGGAAGTTTTCAGAGCATGTACAGAGTGGAATAATCCTTTTAAACCTGTTGGCAGCTTTGCCACTGACTTGAGATCCTGGTAGGCCCTCTCTGTCTCCCTCCCCCAGTGGTCCTGCCATGCCCTGTGGTTGCCACTGCTGTTCTGGGATCTGGAAGGTTTATTTTCTTTCCTCCTTCGTCAGTCATATCCTGGGTCCCTGTCACCATCCATCTATCTTCTCCATTATTCACTCTACCCTATCCTTTCCAGCACCTACATTCAGGTGCTGGTGCATAGACACAGAGCTCTCAGCTTTAGGATTGTACTACCTGGAGGGACTTACATCATCTCCCCTCTACACTAAGCAGGAGGCTCTGGATGAATCAATAGATTGACCCAGGAGCCAGGGTTCTAAATGAACTGCCTATTTGCTCTTTGAAATACAAAACCCCAATCCACAGAAGGTACGAATGTCCTAAAAACTTAAGAAGTTTCTCAAAACAGTGGGCACATTTTCCTAAATTTCTGCTGAGCTTACTGGAAATGTATATAAGCCTTAAACCACTTGGAACATACCATTCTTGTCTCCTAATAGGTTTTTAACTCAATTTTCACATTAGAATGTATAATATTCTATAGGAAAAAGGCAGCCTTACCAATATAATTTCAAGGTGACTGCATCTTTTATGTAACATATGTCTAATGCCCTGGGTATAATAACTACCACTGTGTAACATCCCTTAAATTTCCATGGGTAATTAATTGATAACTGTTCTGTGGATGTTATATAAACCCTTTATTAAAACACATAATTCAATAAAGAGAGATGTAAGTCCAAAGCAAGTGAAGGACAGCCTTTGGTTTTCTTTGCTTCCATGTGCAGCTAAACTGGGGCTGCCAGGTGGAGACCATTGCCCTCTTCAAGGATGGGGTGATCTTTCTTGGGGAAAGAGAGAAACAACCAGCCACCAGCCCTTTCATGCAACAACCTCAAATTAAAATGTGAAAAGCACAACCAACCTGGAGGCCTCTCCTCTGGCTGGGGTTAGCCTCTGTGGTTGGCACTCGGAACTTCCTGTAATGAAAGACAAATTAGCACACCGCACTTATAAACAGGGGAATCAATGAAACCAAAAGAAATGGCCACAGGAAAATAAAAATTAAACGGGAGATAAAGAATGATGTCCTCAAATATTGGAAATACTCCTCACCCAACAAAGGCTCCTTTGTATTGTTTTGCTAAAGCTGACTGTAATTTCGATGTTTCATAAAAATTTAAGTGGAGATTTTCTTTCCGTGGTAGACATAAATCTCCTGGAGGAAAGATTTTATATGTAATTCCAATTTTGTGGTGCTAAGAAAACAAAGAACAGGTGAAGATTTTACTGCAGGTAATTTTGTAAATTATTAAAGAAAAAAACCTCTCACAGCCATGCCATAAACACACTCTCTATCAAAAACTAAAATAGCAAATCAACAATACCTTTTTTTAGGTACGATACCCAAACCCTAAACTAGAAATAAAACTGCCTATAAATATTTACTGGTGAGATGACTCTGTGATAATAAATAGCTCTTTCAAACCAATGCAGAAAATATCAAAATACTGAAATACACCTGTGACTAAATACCTAAAAGAAGCGCAATCTAATATATGCAGCTCATATCAATGTGCATGCTAACGCTTTGTTGAAAACTACATCTTTGAGATTTTAAATTATTTAAGGGGCATAAAATAATCCATTACAAATCTGCTTTTAAGAAGTACAGAATTAGACGTATAATGGGTTCATTCATAAAGTTTAGGAGGCAAGTTTAGGAACATTTTTATTAATTTTTTTAATATGGCATATGCACAGCTCAGGGAAGTTCTTTTCCATGTGTGGGAAACAATATCTACACTTGGCAGTTTGCTGGCTTCCACCAAAGAAAGAACACTTGGCAAAAAGAAATATGGCTTGAAAGAAATGGAAAGGCTCTGTGACTGGTTGATCAACATTTTTATCTTTTGACACAAAAATTTATTGCAGTAGATTGTTTATTCCCTCAAGTCTTAGAGAACCATAAAAGGAAATTATACTTGAGCTTCATTTTATTGCTAGGAATAGTTTAATGCTGAGAGTATGTGTCCTACTTTGGTCAAGAACCTACTGGCACTTTTCTATCAAATGGAACTGTTATTCCAATGACCTAAACCTAAAACATCTTATAGGACTGTGGCAGAATTCTGGAGAAATTGGACATACACTGAGTGTGAGAAAGAGAGTCAAAGGAAGGCAGTGTAACAGAAAAGACAAACACAGAGAGGCAGAGAGGGAGACCGGGAGCGGAGGCAGAGAAGGGCAAGGGGGAAGAGATAGAGACAGAGAGACACAGGGGTAGAAAAATCTTCCTGGTGAGCTACCAAGGGTCTAATTGTTGCTTTCAAAGTTAATTTAACAATCTTTGCCAAGGTAGCATGAATTTAATGTGATTGGTGGCCTGATTCCCATTTTTGGTTATCATACGATTATGAATATAAGTTTAGGAATTATGTCAGTCTCTTGCTCACCATTTTTATCTTTGGATTTCTCTGCACAGCAGAAGAGCTTAAAAGACAATGGAAATTTCAAAAGAAGCTCACTCTGCACCTCCCTGCTATCCCTCCCCAGAATGAAGCACGTTACTCAGTGGTTTACCTAAAAACCCAGCGGCCAAACCTTATTAATGTGAAATCAATCTAGTGCCTGGCTCACTTATGCCTCTGGGAATCTCATCAGATGTTGGCAGTCATGGTATTTGAAGAGAGTACTACAGCTGCTCTGGTAAGGATCCCACGCAGCCTGGTGCCAACGTGAGTTAATCTGTCTGTGGTTTCCTCCAATCTAGGGTTACCTTTAGAGCATCCTAATTGGGGTACTTCACCTCATTCTTCCTTCCTATTACCTGCCAATGCATAGGTTAGCCAAAAGACCAAGGGGAAGTCCCACAGGCTACTCCAGACAATCTATGTGAAGCTGGCTCTCGTGCACGTCACAGAGTAGCTAGTGTTACACTGAAATGGAATTGCTCTTTGCGTGTTTTAGAGGAAGTGGTTTAGAGTCTAGAAATAGGAACTGCTACACTCTATACTGTCCTTATGGATATTCCCTGGTTCCAGTAATATGTGCATAAATTCCAAGTGACACCCTAAAACCAACTCGGTCCTGCTAAAATCTCAGGGTACACTGATGCTATGAGTAGGGTACAAACAATAAGCACAGTGAGGAGATTCATTTTCACTATGAGAAGGTCAATCCTGTTCCATGCTTTTCATATAGACAATGCCTTTTAACTTTATTCTCTGACCAGTTGTATTGGAGGATTGACTTTCTTTGGTTTTGCTTTTTCTCACACAGATTTCACTGGTTTATGAAGTCTCCTTTATGTGAGAAAGGTATTGGGAAATTTTCTCATGTTCCCATTTAAAAAATGGCACCCAAATTCCACATTCGTCTTTGAAAGTTATATTCTAGAAATTTCTCCTGTAGTTAAAATTTCAGGTGAATCTGTCTTTGCCCAAACTGCTCTGTCTACAAATCCTTTTTTTGGCATGTCTGGCCACACCTACTCATGTTTGTAGACTTGGTTTTGGTTTCACCTTTTCCTAACATCTGTTCTGACTAGCCTCCTCTCTCTACTTCTTACCTGCTAGCATAGGTACTTCTACCTCCTATACACTTCCCAGGATGGAGCTCTTTTTTTTTTTTTTTTTAAATTTTATTGCTTTCTAAATTTACCTCCAAATTAGTTAGCATATAGTGCAACAATGATCTCAGGAGTAGATTCCTTAATGCCTCTTACCCATTTAGCCCATCCCCTCTCCCACACCCCCTCCAGCCACCCTCTGTTTGTTCTCCATATTTATGAGTCTCTTATGCTTTGTCCCCCTCCCTGTTTTTATATTATTTTTGCTTCCCTTCCCTTATGTTCATCTGTTCTATGTCTTAAAGTCCTCATACGAGTGAAGTCATATGGTATTTGTGTTTCTCTGACTAATTTCACTTAGCATAATACCCTCTAGTTCCATCCATGTAGTTGCAAATGGCAAGATTTCATTCTTTTTGAAAGCCGAGTAATACTCCATTGTGTGTGTGTGTGTGTGTGTGTGTGTGTGTGTATGTGTGTATATATATATATATATACACACCACATCTTCTTTTTCTGTTCATCCATTGATGGACATTGGGCTCTTTCCATACTTTGGCTATTGTTGAAGGTGCTGCTATAAACATTGGGGTGCGTGTGTCCCTTCAAAACAGCACAGCTGTATCCTTTGGATAAATACCTAGTAGTGCAATTGCTGGGTCATAGCGTAGTTCTATTTTTAATTTTTTGAGGAACCTCCTTACTGTTTTCCATAGTGGCTACACCAGCTTGCATTCCCGTGGAGCTCTTGATTCCTTAAGGCACAGGTTGTTATCTTATAAGTATTTGCATTTCCATTATATGACCAGGAACATAATAGGTGTTCAGCAAAATGAATGGATGAATGAAAAAAATGGAAAGAGTTTAGGCTTGGTGTCAATCAGATCAGTGTGTGAAAACCTAACTTTTTCTCTTATTAGCTATGTGACTTTGGGCAAATTACTGTATGTTTCTTAGTTTCACTCAAAGCATTTTTGAAATGGGATTAATAATAATACCTGCTTCCTAGAGTTCTTCTAAAGATTAAATAAGATAAATATATCAAGCTTCTAGCACCTAACAAGCACAAAAGTAAAGTCCTTCTTCTCCTTTGAATACATAAATGTGTGAATTTGTGTTTGTGGGACAGATATTGAAATAACCACGGTCAGTGGAAGGAAGCATCTATAAACCTGGCATTTTGGTCTTTTTAGGAAATCTCTGCTCCTATCTTCCTCTCACCGTGGGGGTCCTTTTCTCATGATTATGTGCAATGTTTGTGTAGTTGAATAAACTTTTGGGTTTAGTGACTTATCGTTAGTGCTTGAAAGGGCTCTGATTGGCTTTCCCATTCCTAAAATGGCGAGTTAAAAATTAATGTACTTAACTGTCTTTAGTCATTTATTGCAAAGATGGTATTTGACTATTATGTTTTTAATTTCACAAATGTCACGATCAATTTTCTTGTCATCTCCAAAACTTATTCTTTCATGGGTGACTTCTGGAAATGTTTATTATTTGACTGATGGTATTTGGAAGGTAATAATAATAAGAAATAATCAGTAATACTCAAAATGAAGCTAGAGAGGGAATGTTTTAAAAGTAAAAATAAAAAAAATAATGTGAATTTTAAAAATGTTTTATTCAGCAATGAAGGCATCCAAACTATCTGAGAGATTTAATGGCTCATCTTATAGCTACTGAGAAGAAAGAAATAATCTATTCAAATGTGGCCCTGAATACAGAATAGGAAAGATACAAAGCTTTATAATATTTCAAGCATCTTTAGTTTGTGTTCTGGAAAGCAGAGATGGGGCTTTAAATTGTTTGTTGAAAATGGTTTTTTTTCTTTTTCTTTTGTATTAAAAGAATTTTATTTAATTTATTTGAATTAAAAAATCCCAATTCACTTCCTACCAACCTCTATTCCTATCCCTGCCTCTTGCAACCACCAGTCTGTTTTCTGTATCTAAGAGCTTACGTGTTTTGTTGTTGTTGTTTTAGATTCCATGTATAAGAGAGATAAAACAGTATCTGTCTTTCTCTGTGTGAGTTATTTCACTTAACATAATGCTCTTGATGCTCTTGACGTTCATGCATGTTGTTGCAAATGGTAAGATGTTATTCTTTTTTATGGTTGAATAATATTCCTGTGTGTGTGTGTGTGTGTGTGTGCGCGCGCATGCATGTGACTGTAAGATACATATATCTCACAGTTTCTTTATCCATCCATCCTTGGATAGACACTTAGGCTATTTCTATACTGTATTGTTTGCTCTGTGACTTTTATTTTTAAGTTTATTTATTTTTGAGAGAGAGAGAGTGAAAGTGGGGAAGAGTCAGAGAGAGAGAGGGAGAGAGAGAATCCCAAGCAGGATCCACACCACCAGTGCAGAACCAGATGTGGGGCATGAACCTAGGAACCTGGAGATCATGACCTGAGCCAAAGTTCAGCGCTTAACCAACTGAGCCACCCAGGCGCCCCTGCTCTGTGACTTCTATTTGGTACTTTCTTATATTCCCCACCTCTGCTGAAGTTCTCACTGCCTTTATACATTGTTCTCTCCGTTCAGTGAGCACCAATCAGGGCTCTGGACCAGGGTGTAGAAGCTCCTTTCTGGGACATACCGGTGAGCTGCAGCAAAGCAGAGTGCCAAGATGGCATCCACAGCCTACATCCCTTTATAGCAGCTCCAAATGCCACTAGACGTGTGCCATACCTGAAGCATTCTTCTTAGTCGGATGCTCCAGGACAAGCCAAGTGGCCTCTTTCACAGAAAGACTGGAGTGTGCCTCAGTCCGCTGTCTGTGCAGTGAGTGCCCTGGCGATGGCAGCCTGCCGAAGACTAGTCCTCTGATTGCCACAGTCCGGTGGCACCCAGGAATGCAAGCCCCTTCAGCCGCCAGAGCCAGGAGATCCAAGGTGCCCCCTGGGGCTCAACCTTTGGGGAAAGCTGCCCTCCAGGAGAGGCTGTCACTGTGGCAGGGCAGAGGGTGAGCGGAAGATAGTGCCTGCCCTTTGAGCACTCTGGCACGGATTACAGTCAGCCTGGAGATGTTTAATAAGAAGCCTACCCCTCCGGCCACCGCCAGGGTAATTAGTTCACAGGTCTCCTTCACAGAAAGACCCACCTCCTGGGTCTGTTGCCTCTTGCTGTGCCTCACTGAGACCAGCTGTTAAATCTCTCTCTCTCTGTTGGGTACAATCTTATGAGACCCAGGAGTGTAAAAATCCTGCTGGCCGCTAGAGCCAGGCAACGGAGAAGTGTCCTCTGGCAGCAGTCACAAGAAATGGGCACAACACCCAGGGGTATGGGTTCCTTTCCCAGGGGCACTGATTATTCCAGGGTTGTTACCAGGAACGCAAGCTCCCCCGGCCTCCAGGAGATTAAAAAAAAAAAAAAAAAAAAAAGCGACCCCTAGCGGGCAGGCGCTGTAAAGCCTCCTTCCGCGGGAGGCGCGAGTTCTGGCGCAGGCTCGGGAGCGCGAGCGAAGATGGCGCCTGCTAGCGTCCGCCTGGAGACTGTTCGGTCCAGCCGCCGCCCGGAAGTGGAAGTATGTGTTGAATTACAGGCCTGCCCCCTCGGACCATGGATTTCATAGAAGCAGGTGAGCCTCCTTCGCTTTAAGTCTGGGTGTGAAATCGATCAGCTGCCTCTGAGTTGGGCCCTGCGGTGGGTGCGTCCCAGCATGCGATGTGGGAACCCTTTAAGAGCCCTTACTCAGATTGCTACGCTTCTGTGGGACTTGGGGCAGGAGACAAAGGCCTTCACAGTTAGATGTTTTGGGGAACTTATCTTTCAAGTGCATGTCTTAAATTTGGGGGCACTCCATGTGGTGGTCAACCCTTTGCTCCTCAGGGAGGAGCTTGGGGTTTTGAGTTTCCTCCGGGTGGGGGTCACTGCTCCAGGGGTGGCGTTTATGGTGAGATTTTGTTCCAGCCTCTCCTACCTCCTCTGAAGTAGTTTTCTTCTCATGTGTTCCATGCGTATTCATCATTCAGCCAGAATTTAGGTTTTTAAATTTAATTTTAATTTTTTTTTTGAGAGAGAGGATGAGCGGGAGAGAGAATCCCAAGCAGGAAGGGGGGGGGGGGGTTGGAGAGAGAGAGAGAGAGAGAGAGAAAGAGAATCCCAAGCAGGCTCCAGGGTCTGAGCTGTGGGTACAGAGCCTGACACGGGGCTCGAACTGACGGACCAGGATCATGACCTGCGCGGATGTAGGGCGCTCAACCGACCGAGCCACCCAGGCGCCCGTGGCGTTTAGGTTTTAAAGAGGACATCGTTCCATTTGTAGCTGTAGACTCAGCACATCTGTGGGAGAAGTGAGTTGAGGATCTTCCTGCATCGCTTCTTGAACTTTGCATCTACAGTGGAAAATATTGGAAAACAAGTCTGAATAATAAGAACTAATAATAAATTCTTGCAATTACAGAGCATCTTTCATCCCAACATCTTAAGGAGTTTAGTATTTTTCCCAAAGGCACTGTTTAATGCTCCTTTCATGCAGCTGACTTACAGCACACTGACGTGGTGAATCAGAGGCAAAATAGCACCTAACATTGAGAAGATTGAGCCACTGTCTCAGGCGCCTGGGTGGCTTAGTGGGTTAAGGGTTTGTGGGTTGGAGTCCGGCATGGGGCCCTGTGCTGACAGCTTAGAGCCTGGAACCTGCTTCAGATTGTGTCTTTCTTCTCTCTCTGCCCCTCCCTTGCTCGCTCTCTGTCCCTCAAAAATAAGTAAACGTTAAAAAAATTAAAAAGAAAAAAAAATGAGCCACTTTAGCAAGACCAAACACAAAGCTCATTCTAGTAAACTCTGCTTTTTTTTTTTCTTTAGGAAATACTGTTTTTTAGAAGCTAATAAAGCCAGCCAAAACTTTTAGCCTCTTCCTACAGTCAAAGCTTTGCAACTTGGACTAGTACTTTTTGTTGCCATGTTAAGTCAGATTCTTCATTTTTATGCACAATCATGGCCCTTCTCTTTGGTGGCCCACTGGGACATATATTAATCATTTTTTAATAGCCCATTAGGTGTAGTCATATCCTGTGGCAACCAGGTCTCTATTAATTTCAAAGTCTTTAGCTTTATGCAGCATATCTAATACATCTGCCTAGGTAAAGAATGAGCTTGGAAATAAAGGTGAAAACAGTGTTTTTTAAGTTTTCACTAGATCATACGACTTTTTGGGAGTGAAAGGCAATACCTTAAACTATGTGTTAAATATATAGACTATAATAGGATCATTATTACAAGTAAATGCCAGGAGACTATTGAAATCATAGTGGCTAGTTCACCATCTATGTAATAGATACAAAGTATGAATAAATATACATACATTATGGTTCCTATTTAGACCTCAGTAAACCTGTTTCTAATAAATAACAGTTTTGCTACATCAAGATGGCTCCCTTTTTTCTGAAACCTGATTCCTAGACTGCATAATGCTTAATACTTATAAATGGGATATGGTATATATTAAATTTGGGCATGGTAGTAACAATTGGGTCCTAAAGAGAATTGGCATTTATTGGACATCGCCGTGCCTGGCACATCATTTCAGATAATTGTCACAATGAGACATTGGAATTATTTTCGAGATTTGAGATAAGGAACTTGAGTTTCAGAGCAGCAAATGATCTAATTGACTGTATGATGTGTCCAAGATTATTCAGTTAATACATTAAGACTAGCTGAAATTTTTCTTTGTGATCAAGGAATTTTCTAAATGTAATACAGTCTAAAAGAAATAAAATTTAAACTGTTTAAAGTAATCAAAATGTAAATTACTTTAGCATTTTGCTCTACAACTAGTCTGGAAACTTCAAAGTGGCAAGGACTATGTCTGCCTTATTTATCATTGAATCCAAATGCCTACCCAGTACCTGGCACAGATTAGGTGAATAAATATATGTAGAATAAATTAATGCCATCATTTATGGTCATGCCTGTCACCTTATAAATGACCACACATGCAGATATTTGCTAAGTTGAGTTATGCCTTGATTTTATCCTCTAGGGAGAAATAAAGATCGTATATTATGTTAGAAATATCAGAACAAATCAATCTTCATAAATTAAATGAAACATTGTTGCTCCTTTTGAGAAGGCTCACCATGTTTCTGATGGATTGCACACTAGTACAATTTCAATTTCATGAAATCAGCAGATACTGCTTTGTTGCTATGCCGGATGGTAGTTACATAAAGATGAATAAAATAGTGGTCCTATCCACAGTAACTGGCATGACATAAAGGAAAACAATTGGATACAGGGATCAGAGAAAAAAAAAAAAAAAGGTACTATGAACCTGTGACCTAGGACATATTATTTAGCTTATTCCAGACTTAATTTTCTTATTTTTCTTATTAACTGTTTACTTTCATTATGTTAGAAGTGTCTCTTTTAAGTTGTATATCTCAGAATTTTGTTTTAATCTGTATGGTATTTTAATTTTATTTGGAGAGCTTAGGCAGTTTACTTTGGTATAGTTGAATTGTTTCTGTTTTTTATTTTGTGTTTTCCATTTGTCCTTTTTTTCTGTTACTTTTTTTTATTATGGCTTTTTTTTTAGAGAAAAAATTCAAGGAAAGCACATTTTTTAGAGAAAAATTCAAGGAAAGATGCAAAGATTTTTTTTAGAGAAAAAATTCAAGGAAAGCACATTTTTTAGAGAAAAATTCAAGGAAAGATGCAAAGATTTCCCCTATACCTCTTGTCTCCACACGGACATAGCTTCCTCTATTATCAACATCCTCCACCAGAGTGGTACACTTGTTATCATTGGTGAACTTAAGTTGACACATCATAATTACCCCAAGTCCATAGTTTACATTATGATTCATTCTTTCTGTTGTGAATTCTATGAGTTTGGATAAATGGACAGTGACATGTATCCCTCTGTTACTTTTTTCTTGCTCCTTTTTTGCCTTAATTAATTTATTTTTTGTACTGGATGAGTTTCCATCTGACGCTGCCCTCCCTCTTCAACACCAGTCTCTCTCCCCAAATCTTTCTTTCTTCCTTCGTTAGAAATTGTACAGTTTATATTTATTCCCTTAGTGGTTTCATAACTATTTTAAAATGCATACTTAACTGACTCTAAAGTTATTTAATATTTTACCCGTTGCTCAAGCAATAAAAAGATTTTAGAAGGCATTAACTCTTATCAGCTCCTTCCCAACTTAACATGCCTTTGTTTGAAGTATTTTCCACTTAGCTTGATTCTTGATGCCTCCACATTCAGCAAATTAGTCATTATCATTTTTTTAATATAGTATTTTATTAGCCTGGGTTCCCCAGGAAACAGAGCCTAAGACAAAAGTTTACAAGCAAGTAGTTTATCTGAGATGGTGGAGTGAAATAAGGAAGGAAGGAGGGACAGTATAAATACAGGTTATTGAATTAACCACTCTTAGAGGCGAGTGGGTGTGCAATCTCTTAGTACCATAGGATGAATCTCACTGAATGAGTGTCAGATTGTCCATTTTGGGGAACAAGTGGGGGAAATTATTCATGGGTTACTAGTCCCCCTTGGTCAGAAGTTCTGTTTATCCTTTGAGGCATTAATTACTTGCTAGCCCTGGGTTAAGCATGGGTAAGAATTCCCAGGGCAGGAAGTGAAACGTGCAGTGTTGTCAGGCTACAGCTGTGTGAAGTTGATTAAAATCTGCATACATTTGGCTGGTGCGGCTCTGGCTGGAATAAAAGGTTTGCCCAAGAACATTTGAAGAGGCACACAAGAAATGTCCAACTCAACATTTCTTCTTCCTTCTTGATCATTTCCTTCTGTTTGAAGAAGATCCTTTGCAGTTTCCCTTAGTGAAGGTCTTTTTGTGGTAAAAATATCAGGTTTCATTTTTCTAAGAATGTCTATTTCTTCTCCCCTTCCCAGTTCTTGAAAGATTGCTTCCATATTTCAACACAGATAAAACTCTATGCTGAAAGTTAGTTTCTTCCCAAACTTCGAAGATACTATTTTACCGTCTCTAGATTGTATTGGTGATATAGAAAAGTCAGCCATCAGTTTAATTGCCTTGTTTGTTTGTAGTTGAGCTGCCATTTTTCTCTGGTTGCATTTAGATCCTCTTATTCATTTTGTACCCTACAGTTTCATTCTGATTTATCTAGGTGTGATGTCCTTATAATTTCGTGTATGGGGTTTTCCTGCATCTGACTGCTAATATTGTTTTTTTTTTAATTTTTTTTTAAGGTTTATGTATTTTTGAGAGACAGAGAGACAGAGCACAAGTGGGGGAGGGGCAGAGAGAGGGAGACACAGAATCTGAAGCACAGATTCTGTCAGCACAGAGCCTGATGTGGGACTTGAACTCATGAACAGCGAGATCATGACCTCAGCCGAAGTCGGATGCTCAACCAGCTGAGCCACCCAGGTGCCCCATGACTGCTAATATTGTTTCATCAATTCTGAAAATTCCTCTGCCATTATGTCTTTGAATATTGTCTGTTTCCATTTTTTTCCATTAATTCTATCTGGAACTTTGATTAGATTGTCTCATTTTTATTTTTGTGAATCTGTTTCCATATTTTCTATTTCTTTGTTTCTCTAGAGCGTGTTCTGGATACTTTATAAAAAAGCGATCTCCAGTTCACTAATTCTCCCTGCAGTGCTATCTATTCTTCTGTTTAATGCATCCATTAGTTCCTTTAACTTAAGTAATATATTTTTAATTTATAGAAGTTCTATTTTGATTCTTTTTCAAATATGTTTGGTCATTCTTTTTAATCACTCATTTCACTGATCAATTTTCATGATTTTCTTCCTTTTTTAAAAAAATTTAGGGGCACGACTTCAGCTCAGGTCTGATCTCACTGTTTGTGAGTTCAACCCCCACATCGGGCTCTGTGCTGACAGCTCAGAGCCTGGAGTCCACTTCAGATTCTGTGTCTCCCTCTCTCTCTGACCACCCCCCACTCACACTCTGTCTCTGTCTCTCTCTCTCTCAAAAATAAATAAACATTAAAAAAAATTTAAACAGCAGTGTTATTCACTTTCTATGTTGTATATAATTGTCAATTCCTGAAGTCCTTATGGGCCTATATCTTATTTCTGCTATTTCTCCTGATTCTTGTTAATGGTGTCTTCTCTTCAGGTATGTTTTGTGATTTCATTTTTTAATTTTTACTGTGGGTAGTCTATTTTCCTTATATATTTAGTGCTATTTTCCAAACACCTGGTTGACATCTTTTAGAGAGGAGATATATTTGCTTCTGGCGGTCATTTGTTGGCACTAGCAACTCTGGATCATTTTATATTAAATTACCCACTTTTGATATGTTATGATCATATAGGTAAACAAAAAGTTGGATCACCAGCCTGTATGTGGGACAGTTGCATTTACAAATGGTTAGGAGAAATCTATTTCCTCCACCCAGAGACAAGTTGATGGCAAGAAAGTCTCTTTGCTAACTACCACCATACAGCATATTCATTGCAAGTTTACTCTTGCGTTGAGGATAGAGACCTTTGGGATTCCATTCAATGCAGGCATCTTCTTCTAGATCATTTGCCTTGAACCACCCCCAATTTTACTTCCTATCTGCATCTATGAAAGATGAAGCCCAAGATTTCCAAGGCTTGGCAAAAACTCTTGGGGCAAAAGTGAACTTTGGGATCTACTTTACTCCAGGGTTCTTTTACTTTGTTTTTATGGATTTTTTATGGATTTTTTTTAATATTATGCCTGCTTAATAATACATTAAAACAATAGGATTTTATATTTTCTCTAACATCTTAGTTGTTTCAATCAGGAAAATTTAGAGATAGGAATATATTTTTTTTTAATTTTTTTTTTAACGTTTATTTATTTTTGAGACAGAGAGAGACAGAGCATGAACGGGGGAGGGGCAGAGAGAGAGGGAGACACAGAATCGGAAACAGGCTCCAGGCTCCGAGCCATCAGCCCAGAGCCTGACGCGGGGCTCGAACTCACGGACCGCGAGATCGTGACCTGAGCTGAAGTCGGACGCTTAGCCGACTGAGCCACCCAGGCACCCCAGGAATATATTCTTTATATTGTTATAGATAATTGTTGCCTTCCATTTTTTCCCCCTAAATGTACATTTTAATCATTGTTGCCTTCCATTTTTCCCCCTAAATGTATATTTTAATCATTGAAACTCAATTTAATCACCCCCATTCTCTTCTTTCTGGTACACTTTCTTCTCCAGGTTGTTCTTCCTTTTTTTCCCTTATTCTGTTTCCCTGCTTTAACTATCCTTTCTGTTTCCTAGTCAAATAAAAATTGGAAAGAATCTAGTATCAACGATTTACACTTGGTGATAGATTGATTTATTACATTTTAATGTAGTTTTAATCTTTCAGTCACTTACCTTTTACATATCCCTTTCTGTTATATAAAAAGAGGACTTTCTCTTGTTTGCTGACATTTAAAATTCTTTTAATAGGGGACAAATTGCTTTTGGACATGAATACTACTGAATCTCATTTTCCACAAGTCTGTGCTGATGGTAAATGTAATTTAATATTTTTTTACTATAATAATAACTCCCTTTTGTTGAACCCTTGGTATTTGCTGGGTACCATGCTACATGCTTTACCTACCTAATCTCAGATTTTCAAACCACCTGGTAAATTAAATATTATTGCCTTTATTTTTTTGACGAGGAAGACTAAGGCTCCAGTGGGTGAGGTCATTTAGCTAAGTTTTTTTTTTTTTTTTTTGCCAGGCTTACACAGTTAGTGAGATCCCCCCTCTGGCTAGTCTGGTCCCCAAACCTGTTTTCTCTTTTCACTGTCCCCCACTGTGTCTCTTGAGTAGCTGTACTTATAAAAACTGTCTCATGATCTCTCTCCCCTTGGATGACTGCTAATGTTTATGGGAAAAATGAGAGGGCTTAGTTTTAGTTGTTTCTGGGTGACTTACTTCTAGGTTCTGAGTAGAGCCTAGAAGTTTTGAGATGAGGATATTGGGCCATATATATCTTGGCTATACATGTTTCTTCCAATGACTGGAAGCCTGTGTGATAAGTTTTCTGCTTTTAGACTCCCTCAAACCCAAATTTTATCCTCCTTTTGCCATAAGATCTTTGAATCATATTTTTTTTTCTAGAACATGTAATATCATTTCAGTTAGTGTTGTTGATATGATCAGACCATAATTGGCTCCTTTACTGGCATACCAGAATATATCCCTAATGTCTCATATATTTTGGGCTCTGGTAATAAAGTTCCTGACGATAAAGTGTGCTGTTTGAGCCTAACTTCTTATGCTTCTTAATAGAGGTATTACTCTGCTTCCCTAACAAAATCCCTTTTGGACGAAAGCCAAGATGGACCAGCCCTGTGCTGAAATCTGCTGTATTCACTCCAGAGTGGTTCCAGAGCATTGCTTTTTAAATTCAGTCATTGACTCATGCTGTCTTATCCCCTCAGGCAAATGAGGGCAGTGCCTAGCTTCTCAGGGTAGATGGGAAAGCCAATTAAATGCTTTGTATTTCTAAGACAAACTATTGTAAGTCAAGCTACCTTGATTATAAAGAAGTTTATTACATTTTTCAAAGAACACACTTAAATAAAGAGTAGAAATTATATTTAGCACGCACAGTTTATATAAATGCAATATTAAACTATGTGTATATAAACATCTGTATAATGGAAAATACCGTATGGTTTCAACTCCCATCTTTTGGAGTAACATCTTCTAAGCTGGTTACCTACTTAGCTATTTTCTGTCTTCTAAGGAATGTGAGACAGACAGAAAAATCAAAGGTGGGAAAACTTGAGATTAGACAATGGAGAGCATTCTCTGAGGGGTGACACATGTGCCCCGTTGTGTTTTCAGTGATCACGTGCAAGAGTACTGGGACAACTCTCAGAAAAGGCAGTGATTAGCCAAAATGGCAAATCTGGCTCTGCAGTATTTTGGCTGTTCAAAATGGATGTTATTCATTTAATTTATGTTATTCATTTAATGAATGGTGTACATATTCTGTCTTGGCAACTGGGGATTCAAAGATGATTAAGATGCAGTTGTTACCAAGGGAGAGATATGGCACTAAGTTACGGTAAAGTGGGGTAAGCTCTTCACTAAACTACAGACTGAAGAGTGGGATGAAGGGAAAATTCTATCTAGGGATATTAGGGAAGGTGAAAGCAGATTACTAGGAGTAACATTTACTGTAATACTAAAATAAAATCCGCTGCTGTTTGACTGTTGTATGATTGGGTGCTGTGCCTAGCAATAAACCCACATTTAATTCCCTTGGTTTCAATTCAGGGAAAACAAAGGAAACAAAATCCAGTACAACCAAAACCATTAAAATTCAAACCCTAATGTGTGTGTGGAAGGAGGAAGAAAACTCCATTTTGTGTTCCACCCTTTTCTCCTCTGGCCCTCAAACCTCTCAAGTGGGAGTTCAACCTACGATGTGGCATGCTTGACACTGATTCTAACCAAGCTGTAAAACAGAGCATCACAGGCATTTGATTCATTATTGGCATGCTTTCTGTCCTGTTTGCACAAGGCAGTTCCTCTCATTAGGGTGGCATCCACCCACATCAAAGGAAAAAAGAAAGCCCATGAGTCTTTACACACCTTCCTGAAGGGCATCTCCTCCTTTCTATTCCCTTTCTCAGTTCTGTTGAGCTAGGGCACTTTGGAGCCTTGCCTCACTGACCAGAATTCCTCAATTTGGTGGATCATAGGAACTTTTCTCCATTCAAATGTCTGGCAGGAAATGCATTAAGACTTTATGGGAAGTCTGCCAAAAATACCTTTTTTAGTGTGGGGTATTTCAAAGAGGAATTGAAGCTGCTAATTTTAGCCCATTCCCAAGCAAACATGTTTGCATGGTCCCAGGTGATGGCCTTAGATGTCTGTTGATAAAACAAAGGCAAGAGGCTGTTAGTGGTCTGAGTGTCAGGGTTTTGCTGCACTTGTGCTGTGGCCCATGCTGGGTGGCCATCTTCCCTTAGATGAGACTGATGTAGCATCTTGTATCTCTGACTGGAGGAGACCTGGAACAGGAAGGGACATTATAGGATGTAAATAAAGGTCCACTTATCAGATATTTATTTTCAGAGGGATACTTGAGACAGTTCATTGCTTGTCTCCAGAGTCTCAATGTCTTCTTCTTACAAAAGCTGGGTGTTTGGATGAACTTTAAAGCTTCCTGAGTTTTGATGTGGTGCTGAAACAGAAGCTTTGATGCTTCAAGCTGCTGACTGCAGAGGAAATGTAGGGTTTAAAGCTTATCAGCAGATGTACAGAACATATGATATCCAGAAAATTTTCTCTCCATAGTAGAAACACTGGGGATTCCTTAGGTTCTGTGGAAGCAAAGGGCAGACTCAATATGTTACACTGAGTACTTAAGGGCTGGTGTCTGACCCCCCATTGTGCCTCAGCTCCCAGCATCCCCTCCCCTACTCCCAGGTTTTCACCAGCGATGGGGAACATTCTGTACCAAGGCATTTGCCCGTTTGATTTTCCTTTGTTTAAATGTTCGTTTGTTTGCTTTGGTTTTTGGTTTTTATTTTTTGTTTTTGTCCTGGCATATTAGTTTTGTAGGGCTGCTATAACAAAGTACTGCAAACTATATGGCTTTAAACAACAGAATTCTATTTTCTCACAGTTTTAGAGACTAGAAGTCTGAAATCAAGGGGTTGGTAGGGCCCTGAGCCCTCTGAAACCTGTACGGGAATTTTTGGCCTTTTCCTAGCTTCTCCTGGTTTGCTGGCAAGTTTGGTGTTCCTTGGTCTATAGATGCATCACTCCAATCCTCCATGTTTCCATGGTGTTCTCTTTGAGTATCTTCACATCTTCTCTGTGTGCCCATCTGTCTCTATGTCCAGTTTCCCCAGTCACACTGGATATGGGTCTACCTTAATGACCTCCTTTTAACTTGATTATCTCTATAAAGACTCTATTACTAAATAACTCCAAACTCTGAGGTCGTGGGTGTTAGGACTTCAAAATATCTTTTTTTAAGGGGATACAGTTTAACCCATAATACCTGGCTGGTATCTCCTGTGACTACTCAGCTTCTAAGCAATCTTTATGATCCCTCAAGCCGAGGTTAAATATCTTTTCTGTGAACTTCTTTAGTGCTTCATATGTTCCCTATACTGGGATTTAGTATACTGTATTGCCTGCTTAATTGTCTGTCTTCTCCAATAAGTGGTCAACGTCTTGAAGCTGAGGACTGTATTCTGTATCCCTAAGAGTTAGCACTGTGCCTGGCACGTAGGGAGCTCTCACTGAACTCACACCAACATGATAGAAAGCGAGAAAAAAAAATTCTACAGTTGTGAGTTGGCAAAATATTTAGCATTTACAGTGATATTTGTATTAAATAAGAAAAGAGCTTGCCAATTTCCTAAATAAGTTATTTGATCTGAAAATGACCCAGTGACTATAATTGGGAAGGTGACGGTGCAATGAGTCAGAATCAAATTGGAGAAGTGAGAGGGGTGGATTGAGCATTTCCATAGCCCCTGTTATAGAAGATGAATTGGACAGGGCTCTGGGACAAGTGTCTCTGTAATAATGGGGTGTGTGGGAATGAATGCTGTGGGGTGATTAGAGCATGGAGCAGCTAGTCCAAACAGCTGGCTTCTATTCCCGACTCACCCTGGATTCACTGTGACCTCCGGCAAGTCACTTACCTTCTGACGCTCTTTTAAGTGAGCTTTAAAATTAGGATGGCAGTTGTGACCATGTAAACATATGGGATGTGATGAAAACTGATTTTTAGGATAGGCTTTAAAGAGATTTTCCTGAAAGCTATTATATACTTTAAATGTGATGAACAGTGTGAACTGGTAAACTGGTAATGTGAGCTAAAATTTAAAAAGGTAAACTAATTTGAATGAGTAGATTCAACTTCAGTGAGTTTAGAAGCAAATGTCTCCCCCACCCTCTGGTTAATAAAGCCAAAGGTTTAGAAGGCAAACTACTTTATAGGGGAAAAAAAAAAAAAGATTCATCCCAAACTTCCTTTTTTCCCCTTGATCTGTTTGGTTTCTTTCTATAACAAGTTAACTGGAAAGTTGATCCTTGAAGAGAGGCTGGATGGAAACCAAAATAGCAGAAGTGGGGAGTGTAAGGGAAACACAGTTGACTTCCCCATTCCCTGGAGGATTTTGGCCATGAAAATAGAAGTAGACACTACACTCTTCTCTGAATGAATTTCAGAGGAAAGTAGCAGAAGCAGTTCCCCAGCTTCTGTTTGTGAGTTTCTGTGGTGGTACTGTTGTCGGAAAGGGTGCTGGCAGCCAGGGTGTTCAACGTTGTGCTTGTAGGGAAGTTTATGTTAAATTATTAAATTAAACCTAGACATTTGAGAAGATGGTGGGATGGAATTGGTAGAAATTATAGAAGTGTTCCTAAAGCCTCCAGTTTCTCTCTCCTTAGACCTCCTCTAAGCTGCCAGTGGGTACTAGGGAGGATAAGAGGAATATATGCAACAGAAACGTACATGTAGATGCATCCCAACTGAGAATTGATGCTCGCTCGTTCTGTTGGAGCATTTGGAAGGAAATAACCAATACCCTTGAATTCCTGCAACAAGGTTGCTGATTTCCTCTAGAACTAGAAGTCTAGTCATTTGATCCATAAATCTAAATGCAGCCATTGACTAACCACTGTATTCTCTGCAGTGTGTTAAGTGGTGTGGGACTAGTCCAAAAGGGAAGAGTAAGAAAGTATGAGATGTTATACCTGCTGTCAAATTGTTTATAATTGGTTTATTGTGACTAGCTGTAATAGAAAGAAACAATTGTAGGATAATCCAGGAAATATAAATTCTGTGATAAATTATGAGATGGTAGTAAGTTTGTAGCTGGTTAGGAAAGGAGAGACGTGTGGAGAGAGCTTTATGGATTTAAGAAGAGTATGGAAAATGTGAAACTTCGGCTGGACCTTGAGGGAGATTTGAGTAGGCAGAGGGGAGGGCTAGGCCAAGGATGGCAAACACAGGTCTTTGCACACTTATTGTCTCCTCCTCCATCAATGGCAGACATTGTTAATCAGTCACCCCATAGCAGATGCGACTTTCCTTGGAGAACTATTCACATGCTGCTGTCTTAGATTAATTTAACAAATTGATTAATTTTCCTGCCATACTATAGTCTACTATAAAGGTTAAGCCTTGTTTATCTCTGGATCTAAAGGACAGGGAAGTGGGTCATTGTGGCAACCTAGACGTGCACTGCTGGGTCGCACCTCAAGAAAGAACTACCCCATTAACTGTGAGGAGTAGTTAGCTGATAATTTCCAGTTGTAATGCTTTAGGGATCTGCCTGCACATATCATTTTACCCAAGGTCAAGCTCTTCTGTGCAGTCCCCAGCCAGGGACTGAGCATGGTGGGGACTCTTGGGCTTGCCCATATCTGCTGTATTCCAGACATCTATAAAGGGCAGTGTTTGCCCTGGAGCTCCCCATCAGGTTAGGTTGGCTCAGGGTCAGGTCTGCAGTGCAGTCTGAGACTCTCTGCCCAATCCTGCTTCCTCCTCCTCCATCTTTCACTGGCAATATCTGCCAGTTAACCTCTTGCATTCCCAATGCAGTTTCAGTGTCTGCTGGCAGAAGGATTTGCATTGACTCCGCAAAAGTCTATGGGATTGAATCGAGTTGGTAATGATAGGTCAACCATTTTGTTCCATCTAGTTCCCAGTTAAGACTTCATTCTTTCATTTAGCAAACATTCTGAGCCCAGTGTTTTGGAATCTGAGATACATGTTGGAAATTCAAAGATGACTAAGGCTTTGGATAAGATAGACTCACATATGTAGAAACTGGGACATAAGAGATGAGCAATTTGTTCAAGACCAGTCTCCTAACTGGCCAGCTGCGTTTTTAATCCTAGAAGGGGTTTTGGTTCCAGAGTATCTATCTGTAACAGACACAGTGGAACTGGTGAAGTTAAATGCCTAGTGTTTTGTTTTACTTTGTTCTAGTTCAGAACTCCCATAGGGAATTCTTTGGAAGACTAATCCCTCAGGTGTGCTTCATGGAATGAACATGTTAAATATATTAAAATAGGTTTTTTGATTGTGAGAGTCATTTATATTCTAAGATACCCTATGCATTTGTTAGAGCAGGTCAAGTAGCCAAGGTTTCGAAACTTACTCGGTTCAGCAATTGTTTTACAGTATACCTTTGAGGAATGCTGTCCTGCCCAGTTAAATCAATTGATGGTCTATTACTACCAGCAAGAGCTAACATTTTCTATCTGCTAGCCACTGCAATCCTGTGAAGGAGGCATTAGTATTGATCCCATTTTTTAGATGAGGAACTGGGACACAGAGGATTAAGTAACTTGCTGAAGCTACACATAGATGGGCAGTAGAGCCATGCCCTGCCCCACTACCCTGCACTCTCCTGCCTCCCACTGTCTTTGATGTGCGGAGACCAGTGAGTTAGTTGGCCTCTTTCGGAGAGGAGGGGACATATGACTGAAAGTCACCAACGACACAGAAGAGTGCACGTGAAAGAATTACAACTGTTTTGCTCATTCAGAGGGACTGTGGGTTTTGGGCAATTAAGTGAGACATATGCACAAAAGGTCTGAAAAGAAGGTTGGTTTGGATGATGTTTAGTGGGAGGGCTGAGCAGGCAAGCATTAATGCTTCCATCTGGCAGTCTGGCAAAGATGGGTTCTCTCTTCTGAGGGCATGACTAGGGCTGATTCTCTTTTCTCCATTGCCCCTCCCTGACCTGTTTCCGTCCTCTCTTCTGTTTTACAATGCCCCGACCCTCTGTTCCTTGTACCCCAGCACATACAGTAAGATAGAAGCTGACAGATATAGTAAGAGCAAGGGCTTTACAGTTAGACACCTGGATTTATATCTTCACTGTATCACTTGCCAATTGTTCAAGTTACTTAATCTTTTTAAGCCTCAGTTTTCACAAGTAACAAGGTGCTATAAAAAATGTCTACATCATAAGATTATTGTAACGATTCAGGAAAATAATATATGTAAAGTACTTAGTACATAGTGGCACTTAGTAAATGGTATTTGGCTGTAAAGTCTTATCGCTCTAGCTGTTTCTGAAATTAAATAGTGACCTCTTAAACTGAATATCCTTCCAAATGTAAGAGGGAAAAATATCTAATTTCAGGCACCATGCAGGTAGTAGGGAAAGGAGGGAATATTTTGCAAGGGGGTGGATGGCTTTTAGACCCTTGCCAAATAAACTCCTTACATGCATGATTACTGTATATAACTCTCCTCTGTAAAGGGGTGGGGCAGCTTTGGTTTATTTTGTGGTGACTTGAGGCACCACAGGACCAGGTAATATGCATATGCTTAGTGGGCTTGCTGGTCCTTGGCTTGTGTTTTCTTAAGACTCTCTACTGTCACCTCAATACCTTGCTGATAATTTGAGTCTTTGAAGAGGCAGACAATGAGGGTTTTAGTTAGCTCTAATGTCTATTCTGTGGCTTTATTTGCCTCTTTCCCAGAGGTTGAGCATTTGTGTCTACGGGCATAAGATCGATTGCTGCATTGTGTGGCGGAAATGAAAAGGAAACATTCTTTCCTCTGGAGCTTGTGCTGGGCATTGGCTGTAGTCAGTGGCCTTGTCTGAGCGGGCACATGCCACGAGCCCGTGAACATGGCAACTGTAATTGCACACTTATCTCAGAGACAAAAAATAAATGAAGTTTCTATCAAATTTATTCAGATGGCTCTCAAAATGCCGCATTTCATGTACCAATTTGATGTGTAGAAACTAGAAAGTAACTCTTCTGAATGCTTTGTTAGGAAAATTGCTTCAGCACAAAATGAGTCCTCTTTTTTTTTTTTTTTTTAAATCCAGCCACAGTAACTAATAGCTTAAGATATAAGATAAAAATAACGTATTTTGTAATTAATATTTTAATTTACTAAGAAGGGAACTAAATGGTGACTAGACTTCTCTTCCCCTTGATAATAATGAACCCAGGCAATTTCAAACGAAGGAGAGCAGCCAGGAGTTTAATACCTTTGATTAAGAACATGTTTCCACAGTGGCTATTATGTTCCTATTTAAAAGAGCAAAACAAAACTCAGGCTTATTTTATTTTGGAACTGCAGGGGGTCTTATGGCATCAAAAGAAGAGGAGAAAATGTTTAAGGATAATTAAAGGCAATTTGCCTCATCAGGCCTTTTTCCTCCTCCTTTTTCCTCTTCTCCCCACAATACTTGCTAATTGCTGCTTCAGTGACCTGAGGATTTTTTTTTTTTTTTCCTTCAAGTAACTTGCCTATTTGGCTGTTGCCCACACTTATAATTGACTGCATAAATCAATGAATCTCCATTAGTTCATTTAAAAAAAAAAAAAAACAACAGAAAAACAGAACATGAGTTACTCCCTGTCTTATCATCTTGGCTAGTTAGACATCAGGAAAGCCAGAGGCAAGAAATGAATTACACGTGTTAATTCATTTCATGTCCGGAAGAACGCCATGAAGTCCCTGAGATAGAATGGGAAACCAGAGCAGCTTGCTTAGGGTCCCACTGCTTAGGGTGAGATGGGAACCCTAAGCTTTGTTTTCACTTTATTACCTCCGCAAGTTAGGCTGTTTCTATATTCATTTAAAAACTTTCCACTTAGAATTTTCATTGGTTCCTTCGATTTGAATGCCCCTGGCATGCATTTAAGCGTATAGCACTTAGGTTGCAAAAAGTGAACTTGGCGACTCCTAGAAAAGGCGAAAAGGCATTGTGGAAAGTCATTCACAGTAGCTCCCCTGGGGACTGAGAAAAGTCAGTCACCTCTGGGAAATTTTTAGCTAAAGTTTTAAAATAACAGGACCCAGGGTAGTAACTGAGTTCCAAAGTGTTTTAATTTGAGATTATGTTTTCGACTCTGAAAATGGTTAGAAAATGGCATCACACTCCCAAATAAAGTGACCTCCTGGGAAAAAATGATCTGCAAACTTTTGACCTCAAAGTTTGCACAGGTTTCCTTTGAACTCAGGTGAATTGAACAGTGTGGACCAAAGCGTCATATGCTAAGTAAGTGCCAGAAAAATGCTAAATTAAGTTCAGGATTAAGTTGTATGTTATGATAGAAAAACCCACAATGGCCACGGGCAATGGTAGTTGTACTGCTGGTTTGCGGAAGGGGCAGCATAGGAGATGTAGGGGCAAAGAATAATGGTTGCATATTAATTCTTCAACTAGATAGAATATGGAAGAAAAAGGGGGCAGGGTGAATCTCAGTCTCACCAAATATGTGAGCCTCAGAGAAGAAGTAGTATCATCCTTCTTCCAGATTTATTTTCTGCCAGCAACTCCCTGCCATCCCCAAACACACAACCACACAAACTTCTGACCAATGGGATGCACAGTTTGAAGTTTGAAGTTTTTCTATTTTTGTTTTTACTGCTTTGATTTTCAGCTCCATTTTATACATAGAAATGCCAACTATTTGCATATAAAGCTCATTTATTCCAAATTCTGATTTTGAAAGAACTTAGAATATTAAAGATAAAGGAAGGTTTTGGAGAGTAAAACAGACAAGAGGCTTGGGGGAATTCCTAGAATGCCCTGGGGTCAGACTCTCCTCCTTAGATTCTAGGGATAAGGAGGTAGGGCATGTTAGCTGTGGCATCCTCAGAGAGAGAGAAAGCAGAGTGAACCAGAATCTCTGTTCTTCCACTGTCCTTTATTCTATGCCCTAGGAGATGTTTTCAACCCCTACAATCCTGTAAAACATTTTATATCTACTGAGTTTCTGACTGCTTGGATCAAAGTTAACCCAGCTGTATTTTGAGGAAACAGTCAAGACGCTAAAATGAGTCAGAATTGTAGGTAAACTTGTGGATTGAGAAGTTAAGATACTGTTTGAATGATAAACTGGAAATGAAATAGAAAATTGTAAGACTGAATTAATTTTGAAGTCCCATGCTTCCTAAGTTTCTTGTGGTGTTGGAGAAAAGTATCTTTGTGCAGGGTGGTGGATCCATTCCTGTAGACTGACTGTTTTCTGCCCCGCCGGCCCCATTGCCTAGGATTCTCCTTTTTGCTCATCCAGTTACATTGGCCATCTTTCTGCTCCTCCGACATGGCAGCCTCCTGCACATCCAGCCTTGGCATGCACTGTGTCCTTAGCCTAGGACATTTCCTCTGGATCCTTGCAATTCTCTTTTGGGATCAATTTCTGCTCATCTGTCAGGTGACTAATTAAAATGTTTCTTGTTTTATTCTTGGACCTTTTAATATTTTTCTTTATAGAACATATAAACATAATTGAAAATCACTTGTGAAATTCCTACTTTAATATCAGTCTCTCTTTACAGATTATAGGAGTTGTGAGGATAGAGGCTGTAATTATCTTGTTTACCATCATATAGTAGTTCTAGGCCAGAGCCAGTTCTTGGTAAATCATTACTGTATGAATTAATGTATGACTGGTATTAGGCTTCAAAAATAGGATGAAAACTGCCGGAGGCAACTGACATGGAAGCCACATTACCGGTATTGAGGATGAACTAGACTATAGGATTCTAAATACTATAAATGGAGGAATATGAGTGTTGAACATATACTGAATAGTGAAGAGTACTGGGGAGAAAGAATACGAGCCATGCTGACCCTCTGATATTTTTGGCAGAGAACAAAGACTAAGGTTTACCTAGCTAGGATCATTATGTGGAAGGTAATGGGAAGGGGACTGGTGGGTTGAATCAGTTTAATGCTACCTTATTAAAAGTCTGTGCTATCAAACATGCTATTCATGGTGACCTAAGTTCTTCAATTTCTTGACCTTCTAACAAGACTGGGAGCTATGGATTCAGAGTTATCTGTCCACACACACAGAATGCAATACTTCTCATCCTTCCGGATTTCTCTGGTACCTAAGATTCCATAACCTTCTCCAGGAAATTTTCTGAGTCATGTACCCTTTCTCTGGAACCCCATATATCTGTAATTGGATGTATGTATTTGTTTGTTTCCTCTACTAGACTGCAAGCTTCTTAATGGTAGTGATCTTTTTATTTACCTATATGTTTTCATGACTAGCTTAGTGCCTAGCATTAGATACCTGAGTAATGTTTGGCAAACTCAATGGAATTAAACTCACTTTATTAATTAAATATTCATTTCCTTTTGCTAAGTACATAAGTTGGTTGGGAAATGGTTAAATATATATCCATAGAAGGGTACCTAGCAGAGCAGGTCATGTGGTCAAACTTCATAAAGTTTGTTGTTTGGCTAGTTTTAGCCACAGATACTTTGGTGAAAAAAAATCACCTCATCATTGCAATGTGTTTGTGTAGCATCTTACATTGAGTCTCTTTACCCAATCCTTGAATCTTGGCTGGTTTTGGAATTTGCTTTGGCTAATAGAATGTGGCAAAGATGATGGTGTGTCAGTTCCAAGTCTATATCTTCCCTCTGCTCTCTTGAAACACTGCGCACTTACTTTGTGAACAAGTCTAGGCAGCCATTCCAGCTGAGGTCATCCTAGACCAACTGGATCCCAGCTGACCTGGCAGCTGAGCACAGATGCATTGATTGAATCCAGCTAAGACCAGAACTGCCCACCTGTGCACAGCCCAAATTGCTGACCTACAGAATTGTGAACTAAATAAATGGTTGTTTTTAAAAAACCTTTAAATTTTGGGGTTACCGTGCAGTAGAAGTTAATTATCATAGATGTTACTTTTAATTTGTGAAATTACAATAACTGATGCTATATTTTGCTAAGATGACGGGTAGTGAGATCTGACTGATGCATCGGGCATTTTTTAGAAAGCAGAGTCCCAGATGGAATGACCTGGGCAGCGGAAGACATGAGACATTAGATACCATGAGTGGGAGTTGGAAATTGGGGAATGACCAGTGACTAATAAATAGGCAGAACTCATGAGGCATCTCATAAAGAGTGCAAGCTTCCTCAAAATTAGAGTTGATTCCAGGGGACAGATAAACCATACAGGTAAAATGATTGATGACTTGACACTAAGTGTAGGCAAGCCATGCCATGCACAGTGCTGGAAGAAACCTATGTGACTTAGTGATAATTGTAGCCTGGTAGTATTTGGAAAGAATAAACATGGTAAGCATATCATTAAAAGCATGGGATAAAAACTAGGAGTGATTTTAAGAAAAGAGAATTTAGGAGCAATGTTTATAAGGATGAAGAATGTCAATAGCCCTTTCAGTGTGGAGTGTGGAGGTCTGAACTTTCTGTCACTAGCACTGCCTGGCTTTGAGAAAGTCAGTGAGCCTCGGATTCTTCAAATGGAGATTTGGTTCCTGAAACTATTTCATAGAGAGAGTCAAATAACACAACAGACAGGAACACAGTTACTTGTAGAGAGCTAGAACAATGGTTCTTCATGTCTAAAGTTGATATTGGAAATTATAACTAGGTAATTTTGAATGATCAGCTCATGGAAGGTCATAAAGGAATTTTTTTTTTTAAATCCACGACTTCCATCATTTATGTCAGCCTCCCCCATTGTCCTTCCCTCACCTCTTTCCAGAACAATCTTGCTTACTACAGAGAGTGGCAAAGCCTTCGTTTTGCTGAAGTTGAAATGTTCAGTCACCCTGTGAATCAGCGTGATGATGTACCTTCACCTGTTTTTGAATGTTTTTGGTTTTATATTCCTGTGACATGCTCAAGGCCACAGGATTGCAAAGGTATGTTAGAGAATAGAAGTGTTCAATGCGGTTTTATTACCTGATCTTTTGGGGTTAATTTCTTTTTAAAATTTTGGGGCAAAGAAGGCATGATTTAGAAGATTTCTCCTCTGTATTTTTAATTCCCATTAGTTCATTGGCTTCATGGTTCTTCTGCCCCTTGAGTAATGATATCCATTGCTTCAGGGGGAGGGCAGGACCCTGCTAAGAACAAAGGAGACAATGTTCAGTGTTTTGAATTCCAAAACATGCTCTTGAAGCTAATTTCAGAGACAACAGTTGTGAAAAACCAAGGCATTCGCTTGCAATACCTAGATTTGTTGAAAGAGAAATCAGAAGCTTTGCTTTAAATATTAACTATTCCTTTAAAATATTAAGAAGTTATAGGACTGAAGGGAAAAGATTTACTATACGCCACAGAATACAGAATATGCAGAGTGTAACACAAAGTTAATTTTCCAGTATACTGGAAAGAAAAAAAAAAAAACTGGTGAGGGGGAGAAGTGTGGAGGGAAAGAGTGAGAGGAAAGCAAGAATCCTGAGCCCTGAATTCTGGCTGGTTCCTGGGCCTGCGTGGGCTGGAGACCCCAGATGACTTTAACATCATTGACAAAAGGGAGCTTGGTTCTCAACATCTTGCCTAGAACTCTGCATGGAGATGATTGCCTTAAAGGGGGCATCCTCAGTAGAGCAGAAATTATGGTGTTATGTGTGTTTAAGATGAGCAGGCCTGAGTTACCCCATTCTCAAGTGTCCCTTGAACACAGGACATACAGGAAAGTTCCTAAAATTCTTAAAATTTGAAGCAAAGGACAGTATTAAGAATTAGAAAAGAGCACGTCTGCCAGGAGGCTGCCACAGCTTAAATTGGAAACTATAGATTGGATAGGCCCCAAAGCAGGGGCCACATGTGGATGGATGTAGCTAAATCTTAGAATGTCAGTTGTGTATGTTAGTGCTAACTAAGGTGAGTGATTGAAGCTATTTGCTACGTGAAAGCTTTCACCTCTATGCTAAGGAATCAGACCACAGATATTGGCATCACACAGTTTGGTGCAGTGATGGATATGGTTAGTTCTTAGACATTAAGCAAGAGCAGGATATCCTTTCTCTAATTACAGGACAATTAATAAGCCCCTTAGAGGTAGGAGAATGATGTTGGAGGAAAACCTTGAATTTGACTATCCAGAAGATATTAAGCTTAAAAAAGAAGGGTCTAAGTTACTTTGCAATAGGAAGATCTAGTTTTTGCTGCTGTCATCAGTGGAAATGAAGCCTCATAAGTATGATGAGTCAAGTTTTATATCATATATAAGTTTTGATCCCACAATGCCACTATTCAGAGGCATTTGGGTGCATGGATCAATTTGGCTCCCTGATGTGGGTTAACGCCTTCTTTCTTTGTACTCCTTCTAAAACCACTCTCTGCATTGCATTATGTGTGAATATGTCTGTCTCCACCACTTGACTCTAATCTTTATGATGGCAGGGATCACATCTCCTTCTTTTTATATTCTTAGCTGCTGGCACAGGGTCTAGCATGTAGTTATCTCTCAAGAAATATCTGTTGAATAAGTCCATAAATCCATGAGGAGAAACCAGTTGGGTAAATTGTGAATATTTTTACAAAAAAACTATCTAGGATTCTAGAAGTTCTGATGATTCTTGCTTTAATTTATCAGACTCAACTGACTATTTTGTCTGTGCTGTGAAAACATACCCTGTTTATTAATTATGGAATGCCTACTATGTGCATCCCTCTAAGCACCTTTCATGTAGAAACTGTTTAATACTCCCAAGGATCGTATGATGTTGGTCTTCCTGTCCTCATTTTATTGATGAGGAGACTGAAATCTGAAGAGGTTAAGAACTTGACCTAAGATTCCAGAGCCACTAAGTGCACCAGCCAGGATATGAGTCAGGCTCTAGCCTGTGTTCTCAGCTACTACATAGATATGTCTCTAAATGTATATGAATGTCCTCATATGGAAGTAGTTAGAAAATTTGTACAGATGGTCCTCAACTTACAATGGTTTGACTTAGGATTTTTTGACTTTGTGATGATGAAAAAGCCATATGCAGTCAGCAGAAACTGTATTTCAAACTTTGAATTGTAACCTTTTCCTAGGATAGTAATACACAGTGTGACACTCTCATGATGCTGACCAGCATATGTCATACTGTCACACTTTCATACTAGGACACATTGCACCAGATGGACCTAATAGATATATTCAGAACATTCCATCCCCAAACAGTATAATATACATTCTTTTGAAGTGCACATGGAACATACTCCAGAATAGATCATATATTAGGCCAAAAAAACAAGTCTCAATAAATTAAAAAAAGTTTGAAATGATATCATGCATGTGTCCAACTACAATGATAGGAAATTAGAAATCAATCACAAAAAATATGGAAAGACACAAATACATGAAGGTTAAACAGTGAATGAGTCAACCAAGAAATCAAGGAGAAGATAAAAAAATACATGGAGACAAATGAAAATGAAAACACAGTAGTCCAAAATCTTTGGGATGCAGTAAAAGCTGTTCTCAGAAGGAATATTATAGCAATACAGGCCTACATCAAGAAATAAGACAAATCTAAAATAAAAAGCCTAGCCTTATATCTGAAGGGGCTAGCAAAAGAAGAACAAAGCCCAAAGCCAGTAGAAGAAAGGAAAATCATAAATATTAGAGCAGAAATAAATTAACTAGAGACTAAACAGAAACAATGGAACAGATCAGTGAAACCAGGAGCTGGTTATTTGAAACGATAAACAAAATTGATAAACCTTTAACCAGACTCAACAAGAAAAAGAGAGAAGACTCAAATAAAATCAGAAATGAAAGATAAATAACAACCAATACCACAGAACAAAGGGTTATAAGAGAACACTATCAAAAATTATATGCTAAAAAAATGGACAACCCAGAAGAAATGGATAAATTCCTAGAAACATATAACCTTCCAAAACTGAATCAAGAAGAAATAGAAAATTTGGACAGACTGATTACTAGCAGTGAACTTGAATCAGTAATAAACAACCTCCCAACAAACAAAAGCCCAGGACCAGATGGTATCACAAGTGAATTCTATAACACCCTTAAAGAAGACTTAATACTTATTCTTCTCAAACTTTTCCAAAAATTAGGCGGAAGGAGAGCTCCCAAATTCATTCTACAAGGCAAGGATTATCCTGATACCAAAACCAGGTAAAGACACAACAAATAAAGGAACTATAGGCCAATATGTCTGATGAGGATAGATGCAAAAATCCTCAACAAAATATTAGCACACTGAATCCACCAATACATTAAAAATTTCATTCGTTACAATCAAGTGGGATTTACAAGGGTGGTTCAGTATTTGCAAATTAGTCATCGTGATATGTTACATTAACAAGAAAAAGGATAAAACCCATATAATCATCTCAATAAATGCAGTAAAAGCATTTGACAAAGTACACCATCCACTCATGATAAAAACTGTCAACAAAGGTTTGGAGGCAATGTACCTCAACATAATGAAGGCTGTATATGAAAACCTCACAGCTAACATCATGCTCAATGGTGAAAAACTGAGAGCCTTTCCTCTGAGATCAGATACGAGACAAAGATGTCCACTCATATCTCTTTTATTCAACATAATGCTAGAAGACCTCATCATAGCAATCAGAAAGGGAAAAAAAAAAAAAAAACAAACAACATCCAGATTGGTAAAACTTCCACTCTTTGCAGATGACATGATACTATATATATATCTATATATATCTATATATATCTATATATAGATATATATAGATATAAAACCCTAAAGACCCCACCAAAAACCTATGAGAATTGAATAAATGATTTTAGTAAAAGTCTCAGGATACAAAGTTTTTGTTCTTTTTTAACCTGAGTTATAATTGACTTTTTTAAAAATATAATTTATTGTCAAATTGGCTTACATACAACACCCTTTGCTCATCCCATAAGTGCCTTCCTCAATGCCCATCACCCACTTTCCCCTCTCCCCCACCCCTCCATCCACCCTCAGTTTGTTCTCTGTATTTAAAGGTCTCTTGTGGTTTGCCTCCCTTCCTCTCTGTTTGTAACTATTTTTTTTCCCTCTTCCCTTCCCCCATGGTCTTCTGTTAAGTTTCTTAAGATCCACATATGAGTGAAAACATATGATATCTGTCCTTCATCTGACTTACTTCACTCAACATAATACCTTCAGTTCTATCCACGTTGCTGCGAATGGCATGATTTCATTCTTTTTCGTTGCCAAGTAGTATTCCATTATATATATAAACCACATCTTCTTTATCCATTCATTAGTTGATGGACATTTAGGTTCTTTCCGTAATTTGGCTATTGTTGAAAGTGCTGCTGTAAACATTGGGGTACATGTACCCCTATGCATCAGCACTACTGGCAGGATACAAAGATAATAGGCAGAAATCTGTGCTATTTTTATACACTAATAATGAAGCAGCAGAAAGAGAAATTAAGAAAACAATCCCATTTACTGTTGCACCAAAAATAATAAAATACTTAGGAATAAATGTAACCTAGGAAATGAAAGACCTATACTCCAAAAACTAGAAAACATTGATCTGATGAACTGAACATGACACAGACACATGGAAAGATATTCCATGCTCATGGCCTGGAATAACCAATATTGTTTATGTGTCTATATGACCCAAAGCAATCTACAGATTTAATGCAATCCCTATCAAAATACCAACAACCTTTTTTTTTTACAGATGTAGAAAAATAATACTAAAATTTGTATGGAAGAACAAAAGACTCCAAATAGCCAAAGCAGTCTTGAGAAATAAGAATAAAACTGGAGGTATCACAATCCCAGATTTCAAGATATACTACAAAGCTGTAGTACTCAAAACAGTATGGTACTGACACAAAAATAGACACATAGATCAATGGAACAGAATAGAGAGTCCAGAAAGAAAACCACTATTATATGGTCCATTAATCTATGACAAAGGAGGCAATAGTATACAGTGGGGAAAAGAAACTCTTTTCAATAAGTGGTACTAGGAAAACTAGACAGTTACATGTAAAAAAAAAAAAAAAACTGGACCACTTTCTAATACCACCTATGAAAATAAACTCAAAATGGATTAAAGACCTAAATGTGAGACTTGAAACCGTAAAACACCTGGAAGAAAACATAGTAATGTCTTTGACATCAACCATACAAGCATTTTTCGAGGTATGTTTTTTCAAACAAGTAAAACAAAAGCAAAATTGAATTATTGGGACTATACCAAAATAAAAAGTTTTTGAAAGTGAAGGAAACCATTAACAAAACAAAACAAAAACCAACCTATTGAATGGGAGAAGATATTTGCAAATGATGTATCCAATAAGGAGTTAATGTCCAAAATAGATAAAGAACTCAACACCCAAAACAAATTACCCAATTAAAAATGGGCAGAGGACCTGAACGGACATTTTTTTCTAAAGAAGATATACAGATGGCTAATAGATACATGAAAAGATGCTCAACATCACTAATCATCAGGGAAATGCAAATTAAAACCACAGTAAGATATCACCTTATACCTGTCAGAATGGCTAGAATCAAAATCACAAGAAATAACAAGTGTTGGCAAGAATATGGGGAAAAAGGAACCCATATGGAGTTGGTGGGAATATAAATTGGTGCAGCCACTGTGGAAAAAGTATAGAAGTTACCCCCAAAATTAAAGATAGAATTATTACATGATTCAGTAATTCCGTTATGGGATATTTACTCAAAGAAAACAAAGATACTAATTTAAAAAGATAGAGGCACCCCTATGTTTATTGCAGCATTGTTTACAATAGCTAAGATATGAAAACAACCCAAGTGCTCATCCATAGATGAATGGATAAAGACAAAGATACACACACACACACACACACACACACACACACACACACACACACATATATACATATATATGTATTTGGAATATTACTCACCCATAAGAAAGAATGAAATCTTGCCATTTGCAACAACCTGGATAGACCCTCTAGGTCCACTTATTTTTGGTGAAATAAGTCAATCAGAGAAAGACAGATACCATATGTTTTTATTCATATGTGGAATTTAATAAACAAAACAAAGAAAAAAAAGAGAAAAACAAAAACCAGACTCTTAAATATAGAGAACAAACTGGTGGTTGCCAAGAGTGGAAGTGGGTTGGGGAGGGGTGAAATGGATAAAGGAGGTCAAGAATGCACTGAGTAATGTTGAATTGTTGAATCATTCTAATATAACACTGTGTATTAATTATAATTAAAAAAAGGAGTGGGAGGTATTAAAGTAAAAAAGTACTACTGGGATTAATGTCAAGGTTGGCTTGTTCTTTTTAAACATTTTTTTAAAATTTATTTTTGGAGAGAGAGAATGTGCATGAGTGGGGGAGAGGGGCAGAGGGAGTGAGAGAGAATCCTAAGCAGGCTCCGTGCTCAGTGCAGAGTCAGATGTGGGGCTTGATCCTGCAACCCTGGGATCATGACCTGAGCCCAAATCAGGAATCAGATGCTCAACCAACTGAGCCACCCAGGCACCCTGCCTTGTTTGTTCTTTCAAATGCCTTTATGAGGTCTGACAGGGACACTGAGCCCTGTTCTGTAGTCCCTTCTGTGTGTTTCCTCTTGCCTAAAAAGTGGCTGTGGTCTCCTACACCACCATATTCTGGGAAGAGCCCTGGTTCTGTTCATTTAGTAGGGCCCTTTAGGGGAGAAAGAAGGAGTAGGGAACCCCTGAAGGTGGCACTACAGACTCGGGTAGCCTGCCCCTGCTCCAGTACCTTTTGGGAATGCACCTATCAGTGGAGACAGCCTCAGGATGGGGCTGGGCACTTGGATCATCTGACTTCTTTCCTCCTTAGCAGAGTGTGGAGTAGAGTGAATATCTGTCTGTCTGCATAAGTCCAGGGGTAGCCTGTCATTCTGAGGGACTGTTCTGATTTGTGTGTGTTGAGTCTGACTGAGACAATGAATGGTTGGCAGAGGATTGGGAATGTATATGTATTAAGGGACTATAGGGATCTACAGCAAATTTTTGAGATGATTCTGGAAAACACAACTAACTCTTTGGATTTACTCCAGTACAAAGTAGAAAACTGGTCTTTAGTATTTGGGGGTTACCTCAGTATGGCTTTGGGCCGTGCTATGCCAATAGGCACCAGTGTGAGTGTAGTTGATTGTTATGTGGTTTGCTTGGTCTGTGTGAGTGCCATATTGCCTGTTTCATGTGTTGAAGGTCACCCCCGGCCTTAGGAAAAGAATGAATGTTGTCAAAACTGAACTAGTTCTATGAGAATATATTGAGAGACAGTCTTTGTTTTGCTTCTAATTTTTTTTTTCATAATTTTTCTAGTTTCACTGTAGGAAGGTAATAAACATCAAAGCTGGCACAGTCAGTGATCCCTTTCCAGAGATATGACCAGACAAGCCTCCTTTCATTGGGCTCTTGGGGAAAGTACATTCCCAGGAGGGGGAGAGGAACATTAAACCATGTGTCACTCATTCTACAGGAATGGAAATGTTGGTACCTTTGGTTATAATAATTTAGAGATTAAATGTTGGACATGTGACTGCAGGAAGGCTAGGATTTGTTTCTTAAATCATAAAATCTTGTTTCTATTTCTCATCCTATATGCATGTCCTTTGGAAAGCCTTCTAACTTGTCCAGTGTGCCGTTGTATGGAATTGTCAGTGAGTTTGTGGGTTTCTCCATAAATCATGTCACATAGAGACTGCTTTCATAAGCCGATCTCCCCACCTGGCCACAATGCCCAGAAAAAAGAATGTGCTTTGTTACCTGTGATTGGAAGCTTCCAAATCGGTCTTGGCTATTTTCTATTACTTAGGTCCTTCTAACTTTCCCTTAGCTATTATAAAAAAGTTGCCTTTACTAGGCTCACCAGCATCTGGTGCCCTGCAACTTTATCAGATGGAATACTCACTAATCATTTTCAATTGTGTAAAGGTTTGGGACCTGACTTCTGATAACCTGTAATACTCAGGGCCACAACTGCCTTTTATTTTCCTGCCTACTTGTCACATCCTACTTGTTGGAACATAATATTTGTGGCTTGCAGAATCCCAAACCTAACCAAGTGATGGATGTACTTCCGATGATTAATCCACATCTCTATGTAGTTTTTTTTTAAATTTTTTTTTTCAACGTTTATTTATTTTTGGGACAGAGAGACAGAGCATGAACGGGGGAGGGGCAGAGAGAGAGGGAGACACAGAATCGGAAACAGGCTCCAGGCTCTGAGCCATCAGCCCAGAGCCTGACGTGGGGCTCGAACTCACCGACCGCGAGATTGTGACCTGGCTGAAGTCGGACGCTTAACCGACTGCGCCACCCAGGCGCCCCCATCTCTATGTAGTTTTAAGTCTATTGCTTTTCGATTGATTTGTGCTGAGGTTTAAGCAACTAACTGAATGGCTCCTAAGGCTTGATTCCTAACTGTAATACTTTTCCTGGGTGTTTGGGTCTAAATTCTCTTGAACTCTCTGCTGTCACCACAGAGTCTGATGTGGGGCTAGAACTCAGGAACCATGAGATCATAACGTGGGCTGAAACCCAGAGTTGGATGCTTAACTGACTGAGCCACCCAGGAGCCCCTGTTCCTTTTTTTTTTTTTTTTTTTTTCTTAAGGATCTATGCACATTGCTTTGATCAAATCTCTTCTGTTGTTTCTAATTGCCACACGATGCTCCATATTGTGCATTCAACATGTTGACTCATTCATTTCCCCAGTGATGGACACAGGTTGCTTCCAGTATCTCCTTCCCCATTCACACCTATCAATGCAATGAAATGTCCAAGGTAAATATGTTTACCAATTGAGTGATAGGTTTTCTTCTTTAACATGTCTTTTGTATGCTTATGAAAAACTGAATTTATGAGATAAATTTTAGTTTTTGTTTCAATTCCTTTTTACCCTTTAAAAAATCGTTTAATATTTTACATAATGCTCCAAGGTTTAAAGGTTACTTATAGATTAGTTGTGCCCTTTGCTCAAAATTGATCTGTTTTCTCTTCTTGCTTAAATTCACAATTATCATAGTTTTCTGTTGTGTTCACTGGATGACCTGTATGTTTGAGAGAATAATTCAGTTTGCATTTTTGTCATGGTAACAGTACCATTTCTGTAATAATTCAAAATGTAAATTAACAAAATCCAATACTACAATAAGCAGTCAGTGAAAATCTGTAGAAGGTTATAGATACCATTAAAAAATTCTATGAAAAAAATTCTTTGCATGACAGAGAGAATGGCTAGAAGATGTGTTTTTTTCACATATTTTTGTCTTAAATTTTTTGTCTTAAAAAACCTATCTGTTAGCTATGCCATGGGTGGCTAACCCTGTGGTTCAATATTTTCCTACTCTCTAGAATACCAAGCCCACAGTAAACTGAAAATAATGAATGTAGCTCTATTCATGAAAAAAATTTTTTTACAATTCTATTTTGGAGAGGAATCCATGGAACTGTGAGATTTTTGCCTCGTGCAAAGCTGTCTTCTGAGCTAAGCTGCCAGAGGTGAGTTATGGAGCACACAGTGTCTTATGACCTTCAGCAGCTCTGGTTTTGGCAGGTTGCATTAGGATTATGTGCCTGACCAACCCAACTATGTACAGACTGAGTTGTGATTTGCAAAGGAACCCCAAAGACGTGCTTCGTTTGGTTCCAGAGAGGTGCTACCGTAAATGGTTAGCTGGACTAATAGATCATCTGTATGGGGGTTCTTAAAACACAGAGAAAGACTCTCATAATGGAATAAAAGAAGCAGCTGATAAAGAAATAAAGTTGTTTAAAAAAGAGAATAATAGGTTCATTTAATTTCTGTGGCTTCCTAAAGAAGATTCCATCTTTCCTTAGACGTATTAAAATATTGAGACAGTTTTCTGCATGTGACTCTATTCTTAGAACATGCATTTAACAAAAAACCAAACACAATTGTAGATAATATCATATAAGACGCCAAAAACCAAAGTTAAAGTGGTAATGAGAGCAAAGTAGATTCTAATTTTAGTTATTTATATTGTTAAGTATAAGTAAATAAAGAGGTTATTGAACTAATGAAAACATATTGGAACTCTGAGTGGCTATAAAGGAAATGACATATTCAGCTCTGATTATGTCCATGTGTTTAAAATGGAAGGAACTGACTTTTTGAATACAACAGCTATTGAACTCTGCACTTGGGACACTATAATATGCTGATGGAAAGTAAGGATATTGCCTGAGGTAGAAAAGCTTGAAAGTGGTGGAGGTATGTGTCACAGACGGTAATAATAACCAAATATCTCTGTATTCAACTATATTTTACAGCCTGCTTGTGGTTACATTACGTGGTGAGTTCTGGTCAATGGCCTGGATGTGCATCGATGTGACATGTGTCATCTCCAGACTCTGATAGTCATGATCAGTTGTGAATTCTTTCTGCTCTTTCTTTGCCTATCTTGGAGATCCTGGAAGCCATATAGTGAGATATGGAACCACAAAATAGAACTTGGGAAGTGAACTTCCCTGGAGAGTATCTAGACTGGCAGAGTTTGTGAGAATGGATAATAAACTTTTATATAGCGAGTGACTGAGATTCTTGAGGTTGCTTATTACTGCCAGGCTCATACTGGGTAGGATTTGAATCCTAGGAAATCTATTTTACTAGAAATGTTATGCTCTTACACTGCATTATATTGGTTTAAACAAAGTGGAGGGCTCTGAGATAGATGAGTTTCAGCTTTGTCATCTCAAGAAATGGGGAAAATGAACTAAACCCAATAGGAGTGTTGTTAAAGCTAAATGAAGTAACTTTTAAAATGTAGGTTTTATGGGGTGCCTGGGCGGCTCAGGTCATGATCTCATGGCTCATGAGTTTGAACCCCATGATGGGCTCTGTGCTGACAGCTCGGAGCCTGGAGCCTGCATTAGATTCTGTGTCTCCCTCTGTCTCTGCTCCTCCCCTGCTTGTGAGTACACTCTCTCTCTCAAAAATAAATAAACAATAACAAATTTTTTTAAATGTGGGTTTTTATTTTTACTCATTTGCCGTGGGGCCAATGGATCAGGATCTGCCACTGAAAAGATAGTTTGTTACTTGCAGTTCCCAAGAGGAGCAGGTGCTCACCATGCATGGCCACATGGGGAAGTGCCAGGGCTGGTCAGACAGTGGAGGGGGTGAGGGGCAAGAGACTTTACTTATGGAGTGTACTATCAATCTAATCTATCTCTGTATTGTGAAGAGATTCTTCAAAAATATGTTGTTGATTATACTTGCTTTTTTTTACAGTCCTAAATTTAGGGGTGCCTGGGTGGCTCAGGGGGCGCCTGGGTGGGTCGGTCAGTTAAATGTCTGACTTTGGCTCAGATCATAATGTTGTGGTTCCTGAGTTCGAGCCCTGCATCAGGCTTTGTGCTGACAGCATAGAGCCTGGAACCTGCTTCGCAGTCTGTGTCTGCCTTCCCCGCTCATGCCCTCCCCCCCTCCAAAAAAAAAACAAAAAAAACCAAAAAAAAAACCATTAAAAAAATTCAAAAATAAAAAAGAATAAAGCCCTAAATTTACTCATGCTTTTCATGCTGTTTGTGTCACTCTAACCTCCACGTTTATGAGAATTTATACTATTTATTTTGTAGGTCTCTGTGAATGATATTTCTTCTGGAAGATGCTTCCTTAGTCCCATGCATCTCATCCCCATCCTGTGCTCCTTTTCCTATCGGGCTGGCATGGAGGGCCTCCTACGCATCCACACATATTCCTGCTTTCCACTTCTGTTGAAGTTACAAGCATATATGATAGGAAACTTAAGCTTCTCTGTTGACATCACTCCTACCTGGTGTTGGGATTTCATATTTGTCTGTACACACTCATTAGCCAGGAAGCCACATGATGGTGGAGAGATTTTGAGAACTCTCTCTAGTCAACATTAATTCCCCTACTGTAAGCACTCATAGCTCCTATACTTTTCCATTATAACTCTGACCGTTTTTCATGATAATTTTCATCCTGTCTTCAACTGTTGGCTCCAGAAGAGCCCCCAAAAATCTTTTTTATGGCTACAATTCTAGCACTGGTGCATATGGTCCATGATTAGTGCATGTTTGAGGAATGCCTGACTAGCAGGACTTGAATCTTATTCTTCATACTTAAAAACAATGCCTGGACCACTAGTGATGCATAGTACAAGTTGTTTGAATAAAAGCAAGTATAAATCTTCATAAAAATCCTCTAAGGCACATACCTTATAAGGACTTTTTAGGGTGAGCAAATAGATACTCAGGAAATGAAGACTTACTTGCCCAAGATGCTCAACAAGATGGAAGCATAGTTGGCTCCAATGCTTCTTTTCCCTCTGATGATGCTAAGTGTTAATGAGCAGGCCGATTTGACAGCAGTGGAGCATTTCAGTGCTTGTCAGATTTTAGTGTGCATACAAGTCATCTGAGAATCTTGATCAGATGCAAATTCTGAGTTAGTAGGTCTGAAATGGGGTCTGAGATCCTGCATTTCTAACAAGCTCCCAGGTGATGGCCATGGTGCTGGTACGGTGACCACGCTGTGAGTAGCAAAGATAAAGATCACCCACAGATTAATTTTCCTATCATATATGCTTATAACTCAACAGAGAAAATAAAGTAGAAATAAAAAAGTAATCAGTGTGAAGACTTCTTGTTATTAAGGGAAGCAGTATTTAAGCAAGATTAGTTGTCTAAATGGATAAAATTCAATAGACAATTGTTCAACTCTATGTAATTTTGCTGCTGGGAAGAGAGGGTATATAATTCTGAAGCCAGGTCCTTGTTTTTGTTCCATCTTCAGTAAGAAGTTGAAAACAACACAATTTCAGTCTAGATGAACTCTAAGTTTTATAATGGGCTTCTTCTGTGGTGGTACAGTCTCATTGTCTTAGGGTAGCTGCCCTGGAAAACAGATTTTGAGACAGAGATTTGTCTGTAGGAGGTTTACTGGGAAGCAAGCAGGATGGCTATAGGGAGAATTGCAGCATAATGCATTTGCAGCAGAGTGCTGGCTAATCTTTTGGGCAGCTTTGGAACTTCAGTGGCCCTCATAGCTGTCCCAAATCATGGCAAGAGGGCTGGGTCTTCATAATCCTAGTGAAAAAGTCTTTGGGTGCAGACTGCCACCCCAGGAGAGGTATCACTTTGACCAAGGGTGATTCACGGAAAGGTACTCAGAGTGGGCGATCAGCAGCCTCACATCCAGAAACAGGGAGTGGGAGCTTTGGCACAGAGGGGGGTCCCACAGCATCACACATTGTTTCTAGTACTTAGGTAGATATAATAAATATCTTCAGTCCCATCTCTGGGTTTTATAAACATTGCTCTGTAGATTCTCCAGAGAAATAGGCATTTTTGATGCAAAGAACTGGAGGTCACTAGAAAAGAGTAAGAACAGGGAGACTGAGTTAGACAGCAGTATTCTACTACTTAGCTCTACTGTTAGCCATATTCAGAGCTCTCTGAAATAATTACAACTACAAAAATTTCATTAAACTCACACCATGTCTATTGGATCCACCCACATGTCTGCCTCTTGTATTTTTCTAACTTTTCCCTTCTCAGTTTCTCCATTATAAAATGTGGACTTTCAAACAGATGATCTATAAAATCCCAGACAGTTTTAATAAAATTCTGATTATATAACTTTTTTCATTCTAAATCCCTGCCCTTATCAACTGGCTCAGAGAACAGAAACTTGGCTTAATCCAGAAATGTTTTTTTTTTGCCCACAAATGTCTATTCCAAGAAGCAAGAAATACCTAAAAAGAAGAAAAAGAACGATTGGAATAAATGTGGATCCTTTTATATCACACATCTCTTTTAAATTAAAAAATCAAATTAAAATTTATTTTAACTTCATAAACAATTTGGAATATAGAGAAAACAAAACAATTTTAAATTTACACTTAATTATATTTCCTCTTTCTACTTTCTATATACTTTAACTATATAGATGCAAATTTGCATCCTGTTTTCTTTTTTTATTTAATGTTGAATGTCCACAAAGAATTCCCTTATGTACTGAATGGTTTTTTTTTGTAATTAAATTTAAATATCTTTATATTATTTTACACAAAATAAATTAGAATTTATTTAACACTTCCAGCTTGGGAGATTTCTCTTTTTTAAAAATTTTTGCTTAATGGATATGGTTTTGTCCACAACTTTTTCCTAAAATTTAGATGATGTCTTAAGATAGAATCCCAGAAGTAGAAAATGAAGCAGGTTTTAAACTTAAGGGAAAACAGTGAAGATGCTCAGAGCACAGAAGAGGTGAAGCCCTAAAAGACACTGTTTTATCAATAGGGTCTGCCTTCTTCTCTATGTCAGTTTGAGGATGACATTTATTAATGACCGGACCACAATCTGATTGTCTTACATGGTCCAAGAATGCCAGTAAATATAAAACTATTTTAATAGAGAAGAAAAGGAAAGAAAGAAGGAAGGGGGGAAGAAGGTACAAAAGAATGAACAAATCTGGGTTATCCTTACACATTTATGGGTTTTGTAAATTGATCTTCCAGTTTCCCCTTAACTAAATGACACTTACCTCATTTTGGGGGAACATAGTCAAACAATATTGCTTTGTACTCTATTTTTGCAAAAGTCTTTGTGTGGTGAACAAGGAGGTGGATTATGGGAGTCATTCTATACCTCAGGCAGAATATTATTCTAATATGTGGTTTGGAACTGGGGTGTGAAATTCTCCTTCATTGGAGAGTTACAGGAGAATGGAATGTTATTTCTCATTTGGGAACACAATTTTGGAAGAAGAATGATCCACTTCTCAAAACAAAGCCTCTTCCACTTCTAAAAATTAAAAAAACTAAAGCAAAAGGGCAAACTCTTAGATTTCATCTTCTATTTTTCTTTTTCTCTTATCAAAACTGCCTTGTGTTCTACTATTCTTTTTTTTCAGGATATCTGTGTCCCTATTTCTCAGTTCCCTTGTTTTTCTCCCTCTTTTATTTCTGTTTGTCAAAGGTGACCAGCAATAGCAGCTAACCTTTGAAAAATAGCCTGGGAAAATTTCCAAGATGCCTAGCCATAGGTAATTTCATGGGTTCCCTCTGCCTACCTGGTAGAAATAACAAGTTAAACCCAGGGCCACTGGGTGATGTCTAATTACTTTTTGGCATAGCTCAACCAAAGCATGAACACTCTTAGCAGAATTTGGACTTGGTATTTGTGGATGTACAATTTACTGTTCGTAAATGTTCTTAACTTAGGTCAATGCAAGTCAGCCCAGAAAAGTAAAATTAGCATCAGAAAAGATATATGTAGTAGTAAGCTAGTGTTCATCCTACCATTGGCTGTCATTCTGTGGCTTTTAGAGGGAGAGTAGGCTTAGGAGGCCTAAGAAAAGCAGGCACCATGATTGTGAATTTTTTTTCAGCAGCTGCAGATAACTTCCTTTGAGCAGAGCATGTAAGCCCTTAGAGTTTCAGTTTATGGCTCTGTAAAAATGAGTCCAACAATCCTAACTGACCTCTCAAGTGATCTAGTGGAATACTAATAAAAAATTATGGAAAGCAAATATCAAGTACTAGACAAACATTTAGGGGATAATTTTCCTCTGTTTAATGGTTTTGAGTTCCTGGACTTTTCTTTTTTCTGACTAATCTTTTCCTTCTCTGCATCCACTTTTGTATGCCAAGGGCAGTGCCTCAACACTGACTGAACCTTTTGTAATGGAGGTATCTGCTCTTCTTCTGTAATGTTTCTAGTATGCAGCCTGTAACATGCCCACAAGTGACCTAATTCACTATTATGAAACTCAGGAGTGTGCATTTTCAATAGAGCAAGTAGTACAGGTACCAGTGTCCACACACCTTGCTACTTATATGAACAATCCAGAAGAAATACTTGAAACTGGTCGTATCACGTTTGAAATCATTTGGATTCTAGGAAATACTTATTTCTGAAGTTTTCATTGATTTATTCATTCAACTATTACATATTAAGCTTCCGATTGTATTCTTTGCTTTTCAGTTATAGGAATTTAGGATGTAGCAGTAAAGAAGAGAAGTAAGGTCTATGCTCTCTTAGTTGAGAAATGTATACATTAACAAGTAAATTCTACAACAATTAAAAGAAAGCTATAAGTGCTATCAAGTTAGTAAAATGGGGTTGTATGAGACCCTATGAAAGGGGAGAGCTCCTTGGATTCGGTGTCAAGGAAGATTCCTTGAGGAGTGGTGACAGCTGCTCTGAGACCTGAGCGATAAGGAAACAAACCATCAGATGAGATATTTCCATCTGCTGCCACCACCGCATCTATCCACCTAGTGAACTCTGTCCTCCTTCCTGGTGCTGTGGATGAGCTCCCCCTGCTTCTCTCCCTCACTTGTCAACTGGATTATATCCTCTTTCCTACTCAAGGGAATCATACAGCAATCATTTCTTTGATGTGCTGCAAAACCAGATTTTTACTTTCTCGTGGTTCATTCCCATTGATAACATAGGCATATTGTAATTTTTTGTTTTCTATCCTAAGAAATGCTCTGACTCTGCATCCCTCACCAGTTACCACCTCAATATCCATTCCCTTTTACTGGAGATTTCTTAAAATCTTTCCTCTTTGTCTTTGCCACTCTACTTTTGGAGCCATTCCAATACTGTTTTCACCTCCAGCACTCATTGAAGCAGTTCTTATCAGGTTCACTGATAATTACAACCTTGATAAAGCCTGTGATTATCTAAACTTGACCTATCAGTAGAGTTGACAGAGTCCATCACTCTCCTTTTCAAAGTACCTTCAGTGGACATACAGGATACTGCACCTACTAGAATTCCTTTTCCACACACTGCCTGCTCCATTCCACATCCTTTGATAGCTTCCTCTTTTCTTCTCTAGATTTTTGAGTTCTCTGTTTGCTCAGCTCTCACATTTTTCCTCTTCTCCATCTATACTTACCATTTAGGTAATTTCATAGATTTAAATTCTATCTCTGTGTTGGTGATTCCAAATATATCCCTCCAGGATGGAGGTCCAAACTCGTATATTCAAATGGTTGCCTGATATGTCCAAATGCAAGCCTAATGGTATTTTAGCTTAGCATGTCCTCCCCCGTCCCCCAGGAAAAAAAAAAAAAAAATCCCTGTAGCCTTAGAAACTGATTTGTCCCTTTGACCAAAAGGGGAAAGATGGGAGAAGAAACAGTTTTGTGATAGACACCAAAGCATTCAGTTTTGGACTACTGTATCTGGAGTCATTAGTCATGTTGGGCAAAATTTCAAATGATTGCCAGGGCCAAGTTAAAGAATTGGGAGAATGTGTCTGTAACATTCACGCAGTATAGCTGTCAAAGATAGGATTTTTGTCCTCCTCTGGCAAGTATGATCTTGGGAATCTAGAAAAGAAAAAAAGATTTGTTGTTCTTATAGTTGTTGTTTTTGGTGTATTTATATACTATTTTTGAAATAACTTGTGTCATTTGGTGCAAGCAACATATGATAAGTAGATTTGCATATCTTATTTACAGTATAAGCATCTATATCATTCATATCACTTTAAGTATTTGTTGAATCCAAATAATCATTAACATTTTGATAGATACTGAAATATCAAATACTATGATGTTGTATCTGATAGCAAAAAACTTACAATCTCTTAAGAACTATAAAGCAAGTACCATTATAAACAGAAATAGTAGTAGGTATTTTGGCCACTTTGACATGAATAAGTTTTAGCCCTAGATAGTGATAAATATCAGGAGGCAGTACTCTTATGTTACTCGAAGGGTATGAAATTTGCTATTGTAAGTCAGTTTAACTAAAACATCTCCTAAAATAATTCAACAGAGCCAAAAACTGTCTAATATGCCAAATTTAGATAGTCTCTTGGTTCATTATAAAAATTAAATTGGTTTATATTGGTTAGATTGATATTGAATATGATAGTCAATTTGAAAATGTCAGGGGGAAATTCAGAAAATCAAACTTGTAAAGCATATATCCCATGCATTTCTTTTTTTTTTTTTTTTTTTTTTTAATTTTTTTTTCAACGTTTATTTTTGGGACAGAGAGAGACAGAGCATGAACGGGGGAGGGGCAGAGAGAGAGGGAGACACAGAATCAGAAACAGGCTCCAGGCTCCGAGCCATCAGCCCACAGCCTGACGCGGGGCTCGAACTCACGGACCGCGAGATCGTGACCTGGCTGAAGTCGGACGCTTAACCGACTGAGCCACCCAGGCGCCCCTCCCATGCATTTCTAATTAGAGAATTATTGTGTATCCTATTTCTATTTAACACAAAACAAAACAACATTAACGGTTTCCTGCATGAAAAGATTTAAGGTAAATAAAGAAATGAGAAATTTCTATATAGGTGAGCTTGCTCCTTTTAATTATAATTTTTAAAGGAAAAAGCCAATTAGAGTGCATTGAGCTTAGAAAAACCAAAACATTTGGATACCACACTTGTGTGTGTGTTTTAAATGTGTCAAGTTGCCCAAGTTTATGAGCCCAGAACAAACACAATTAAAACCACTGGGGAAAAACTCTTAAGGAGCTATTTTGAGATACATACAACTTTTAATAAGTCAACAGTTGATATATTCAGGACACTTTGCTTATAGGGACATATGGTTTCAAGGGGATGAAATGGGGACTGAGGAAATGTGGGGACAGAAAAGTTTATAACCATTGACCAGCATGTGTGTCACTTCTGTCATTCTTGATACTGGGGCCGTGGCTTATATTTACAGAGTTTTGGCCACTTGGCTAAATAAACTGAGAATCACTAGCTGCTAAATCATATACACTGTTTCATTGATTTTCTGGTGGAATCCTCATTAGGTTTATTTTTGGGGAGCAATGTGCCTTCCCCTTCTCCCTTTCTGCATCTTGTGGGTATGCAAACAACACTGAATTCTCCTGGAAATGATTCCTTAGCTCTGAGCCAGCAACGAGAACTCTCAACTTTCTCTTGTGATAAATATCTCTCTCAGTCCTCCTTAGTGACTTTTCATCTCTGGTGCTGTCCTGGCAGCCCTCTTGACATCTGCTTCAATACACTGCTTCCTGTCTCAGGAGGGAAGCTGGGAGTTTTGATTTGTAAAGGGGTGCTTTTCACTGAAGCCAGAGTTCCTTTGTGACTTTCCTGTATACTCTTATCTGTCTCTGGAAATGTGATCTGCATGATAGATGTGAACAAATGAGTGGAGTGATGTGCAATTTCTTCTCTCTGGATCATCAGTTTTTCCCTATTTGACTGGCAGATTTGCAGGTTTCTCCAGAGCTGACACTTTCAGTGGGAAAGGAAGAAGTGAGTCCCAGGCTGTAGCTGGCTGGAAGCCTGTAGTGGGCCAAATGTTACTATACATGTTGGAAATGCATCATGTAAAAGAAGAACATTCTCCTTTCCAGGTTGTGCTTTTATCAAACTGCCATTTGCCTCTCCCACTGTCCCTGTCCCACTTCTGTTGGAAGCTCTATTTTTGTCCTTCCTCTCATTCGTCCCAGAGAGACCTAGTCAAACATCATGAAAAAGCTTTGGGAAATGAAAATGCCTTCAACTGAGAGGGCTAATCAGCAGGGATCCAAGATTTCAAATCTCTGCCAGGAAGTGGCTTCAGATGCTTGGAGCCTGAAGATGGAAAATCCTAACCCTTGGTGTTGCTTCAGGGTCCAGCAAGCAGGGAGGGAATTCCCATAAAACAGCTGCGGTCACTGCAGAGTGCACAGGGTTAACCGGGACCTGACTGCGATTGGCCAGCATGCTTCCACCTACCAAACTGGGTGATTGCGGGTTCTGACCTGAGTCTCTCCTCCATCCTTGTGACTTCCTGTGCTTAATTGTAAATTATCTTTCCTTCTCTCATTTACCATTTTCCTTGTGTCAGTGAAGCGATTCAAAGAAAAGTGCTGGGACTGAGCTCTCATCGGAAAAACAAAAACAAAACAGTGCTCAGTGCCTATGAGTGCTTGTTCATGCCGCATGCTGGCGGGCACTGGGGCTGGTGACATTAGGGAGCTTGTTAACTTCAAATCTTCTTCGTTTTATATTTTTTTGGTGATACATTTTATAGAAACCCACCCCGGGGAGAGAAGGGCCAGTTGCCTCTTTATTACACTGTACAAGAGCCACATTAGCGTTCCAGTCTATATATTATGAAATTAAGTGGATACCCTTGGGGTTAATTCCTTGTTGTAATTGTAATGAAAAGAAACAATTTCTAACCCTCCATTTAAGATCTATAACTATTAAAATCCACTAGTCTTGGTGACTCCTGGGGCCAGTGGAGTGCTTCAGTGTGTATGAAAAAGGGCACTCCTACAGTGTCCAATATCAGTAATTTAAAAAGTAACAACCTCCAAGTGGGCAAACTAACAAATGAGTTTTCCATTTAGCCCCTCCCCGCTGTTTACCCATGGTGTGTTATATTCATCAACTGTGTGAAATTATATGCATATTAAAATTATGGGCCTGCGTTTTAGGATTTCGGTTGGACCAGGGGAGGGAAAGGGTACAGTGTAATTTTCTTCAGGATAAAATTTAGAGGGAATCATCATAAAGAATGGAATTGAAAGAATTGGGAAAAAGGACCATGTTCCTCCAAGGAAACCAGTACCTTCTTTGCTCTTCTGCCTCCTCCAGAGCCTCTTCTGCTTATCTTAGAGTAGTTTCAACACATGCTTTCAATTGCAAATGGATACATGTGTTCCTTTATCGTATTTAGCCTGCTAGAATTCAGTGTATTGTTAGTGGCAAAAAAATGTACATTCTGCATATGACATCTGATTTAATTTCTTTATTAGAGCTATTACAGCCATTAAAACACCAAATTTACTAGTGTATTATCATCTGACACAGCGTAAATCACTGGTTGGTACATGCACAGGGGACGATGACAATAATTTAAAATAAAAGAAAGGGACGTTTCCTTTCATAATAGAGTTAGTGTATGAAAAAGAATGAGACTTTGTGAGGCTTCTAAGATTTCTGGTGGGAGTTCTTTTTAATAAATGTATTTGTTCAGTTGTGGTTGACACGATCATAGCTCTTTTTATTTCTCTCCTTTCACTCATCATAATATGAACTGCTTCAGAAGAAAGGAAAAGCAGTTGCATGCTTGACAGAAAAGGAGCAAACTAAGAAATAATTGTATTAAAAATTTTTATTCTGTTGCCTCAAGAAATGTGATGAAAAGTTCCATTTAGAGATTTTTCTTTTTGATAATGCATTGCATTGCATGTCACAACTTATTGGTGACAAATTTTATTTTGGGCGAATAGTCCCTGTTAATTCATGCAGCATAGCTCCTGGTGACTTTATGTATGTATGTGTGTGTGAGGTGTCTCAGAATGCTCATGAAAAGTCATTACTCCTCGATTGTTCTCATTCCATTTGCAAATCTCGTTGTTCCCAAATTTGTCTCCTATGTAGTCATTTCAGAATGCCAGCAGAGGGCTGGTAATGGCCCATCATGTCTAGGTCACTGGCTTGTATCCGAACCAGGCAGGTGGTCTGAGTGAAATTAGCAGGCCTGTCTCACAATTCAGTTCCCAGCTTTCCCAGGTCCATTCGATCAAAACATTTACTAGTTTTTGTTTTTTTTTTTTTGGTAACTTTATTTATTTATTTTGAGAGTGAGAGAGTGAGAGAGATTGAGAGCCTGAGCAGGGGAGGAGCAGAGAGGGAGGGAGGGAGAGAATCCCAAACAGGCTCTGAGCTCACAGTGCAGGGCTCAACGAGGGCTTGATCCCACAACTCTGGGATCATAACTGAAACTGAATTCAAGAGTCGGGTGCTTAACTGACTGAGCCACCCAGGAGCCCCACATTTTTCCAGTCTTCTCACTGAGCATCCCACTTGTCCTTAATTGGCCACATTGGAAAGAAGCTTTTAAGATGCTCAAACATGAATATGGCACTGTAAAGGAGAACTGCTTTGCCTTGAGGCTACTGGGAGTGCCTAACTCCTGATATGATAGATTATTTTTTATTTTTAATTATTTTGAAACAATTTTAGACTTACACGAATTTGCAAAAAACTGTGCAGAAAGTTCTTATACACCCTTCACCCAGCTTCCCCTGATATTAAAACTTACTTAACCATGGCACAATTGTTAAAACTGCTAGCATACTATTAAATTATTTATAGTTTTTTTTTTTCCAAATTCAAGATTATTCAAATGTCATTGGTTTTCCCCATAGTGTATTTTTTTTTTTTTTCTGTTCCAGGATCCAATCCAGGATATCTACATTGCAGTTAATTATGATTTCTTCTTAGTCTCCTCCAATCTGTGACAGATCTTCAGTCTTTCCTTATCTTTCATAACCTTGATATTTTTTCAGAGTACTGCTCAGTATTTTGTGGAATGTTGCTTGAATTTGATTTGTCTGCTTTGAACTTAGTTTCTACATCATTAGATTAAGGTTATGCATTTTGGGCAAACATACCATAGACATGACATGTATGTTATATGCAGAATACATGATGTGGCTAAGTCTTGTTACTGGTGATATTGATCATGATCACTTGGTTAAGGTAATGTCTGCTGGGTTTCTCTACTATAAAGTCACTATTTTTCCTGATATAGTAATTTCAGTATTCAAAATTTTAAAGTGTTTGCAAGGAGGTATGTGTTTGTATGTGTATTTCAAGGAGGAAAAGGAAGAGCTGCCCTTCTAAGTCTTATCTTTAAGTAATCCTAATATATTTTTTTCACAAGCTGCATTTTGCAATCCAGTTAGTATTGAAGAAACTCAAATAATTGATGTAAAATCATCCTTGGGCTGTGGCCCTACAATAAGAACTGTAATAATCACAGAGCATGTGAACAATGCAAGCTTGTGGCTTGCACTTGGAGGCAAGGACTCTGTGAACCTGGTCAGTGGCAGATGTTGGCATTAATTTCTGGGGTATGCAGATGAGTCAAATATAGAGTGATTTGAGCTGTGTTTCCGAGATCACTTTCATTTCACTGATTTGTGTTTTGTTTTGTTTTTGTTTTCCCGTATGTTTCTCTTTCTCGTTCTGTGTTGTGAGCTGTAGGAGGTTGGGGATTGTAAACCAATATGGTCCCTAATCTTGATTGGGTCTGCAAGGTTCCTTTAACCTTGTCACATAACATATTCACAGGTCCCAGAAAATAGAATGTGGATATCTTGGAGCCCTCTCACATTTGCTGGGATACTGAGTGAGACTAACATTGTTAGTAGGAAACTAACCATATGAGTAATAGAAATAACAGCAGGAGGCAGTGACCTCTTTCTACTGTTTTTTGAGGGCCTGTAACATGCTAGTTGCTTGTGCTTGGTATTTTATATGTTATATATATGACGAGTTCTAGTCTCTGTTTTTGAGACATGGAAACTAAGGATTGGAGGGCTTCTGTAATTTACACAGCTGATAGATGGCGGTTAGAATTTTATTCTTTGATTTTCCTACCTAACCTCTTCTCCCCACTTTTCAAAATTTTGATCTAATACTTATGGAAAAGAAAACAAATAGGATGGTAAGTTTTCCCTCTAGCTCAATCCCCATTCTGCTTCTCTGTTATCCATCATCTATTTCTATTATCTGCCTATCTATTAAACAATAGACTTGGAAGCCTTGGAATGGCAAATCAGAACCCAAAGGTAAAAATAGTCATGGATAGGTCAAATGAACTATAAATTGAGAAAATAAAAATAAATAATGTTGTTAATATTTTAAGTGACAAGATACATATGAGAGAAATAGAAACATTGAACTTCCCTTTCAGGGGTTGTAAGTCTTCAACAGTCATGTTTGCCTCTTCAAATTACATAGGTCACCTTGGAGCTGGAATAGATCTGGAACTGAATTACTAAAGGAGGTTAATTATAAAGTTAGTGTTATTGCAATTGATTATTATTGGGCCATGGAAAGAAAAAATTCTGAGAGATCATAAATCCAGAGAAAGTTATAACCACATTAAAAATTTGCATCAAGTTGTTATGGAAACTCATAGAAATGCTCCCAAAGGAGGTTAGAACCATAGGTTCATGTAATTATTACAACTAAAGTTATATTTATCAGAATGAGCAAAATGTTCTTCCTTTTGGACCAGAGCACTGAAACATCAGGACTTCCCCTCTTAGTTTTTCCTGTTTTTGCTGGGCTATGCCTTCTATGTCTACCTGGCACTATTGACATCCTCAGGGGCTGGCAATGGGTAAAATCTATCCAACCACTGAACAAAGATCCTTCAGAGAGCAGCTAACAGATTATGTGTCAGATCATTCCTGCCTCTGATATTCTGCCAGATCAACTAGATAGGGAACTTTAGATATCTAAAGGCTGCCTTTCATTCGTGGTCCCTTTATTCAGGGCATAATATTTCTGACATATATTTCAGCTATTGGAAATTGTCTCAATTTCCAAATACTAGGGCTGCAAAGTTCTCTTGCAGTTTTCCTAAGTGCTTCTTACTCCCCAGTGTGTGTGTGTGTGTGTGTGTGTTTAATTTTCAGATCTTCTTCAATGAAACTTTTGATAAATGACCTTTTTTTAATATTGAAGTTTAAACACTGCTTATGCATAATTTAGATTAATTCCCTCTTCCCTTTTCACATGTATATGTACAGCTTGTTTGATCTTTAAACTGGCCACTCCATTCAACAAAATCAAGTGGTTGATGATTATGTTTTTCTAAATTGACTAGCCAACTCAGTCAAACAAGATTATGTTTACTGTACATGCAGACATCGCTCAACAAATCTATAAAATTAAGAGAGCCAAACCCTTCTCCTATGCAAGGGTGACTATATTAATCAAATTTCTCTGGAAAAAACAGAACTAATAAGATGTAAAATGTAAAGAAAGAGATTTATTATGAGGAATTGGCTCATGCGATTATGGATGCTGGCAAGTTCTAAGATCTGCAGGGTGAGCTGGCAAATTGGAGATGCAGGAGAGCCAATGATGTAGTTTCAGTCTGAGTCCAAAGGTCTGAGAACCGCGATAGTGGAGGTTGTATTTCCTGTCCAAAGGGTGGTAGACTTAAGACCCAGGAAATGCTGATGTTTCAGTTTGAGTACAAAGTCAAAAAAGAAGCCAGCATTCTAGTTTAAAGGTCATTAGGTGGGAAGAATTTTGTCATTGAGGGGAGGGTCAGCTTTTGTGTTCTGTTCAGGCCTATGATTGAACAAGGCCCACCCACATTCTGTGGGGCAATATACTTTACCACCCAGTCTGCTGATCCAGATGTTAATCTCATCCCAAAACACCCTCACAGACACACACAGAATTATGTTTGACCAAAAATCTGGACACCCATGGCCCAGGCAAATTGACACATAAAATTAACCGTCACAGTGTCTAGAAGCTATTTTGAAGTGTTTAAAAACATTATGTTTTGCTAGTTATGAACTCAATCCCAGTACACTGTCCAGGGAACCCCTTTTTTTCCTGTAAACATTAGAATATGTGACAGAGTTCAGGTAACCACCAGTAATGGAGGGGACAATGAATGGCAAGATATTTGCTTCCTCATTCCACATGAATCTCAAGGACTAACACAGAATTTGCTCTGCTCTATTAAAACTCCAGAGGCAGAGTATCTGGTACCTATAGGCAGTGATAAAATTCCTAGTTTATAATTCCTTCTCAGGGTAACCCTGTATTCTTGATGAGCCACATTTGCATGGTGGCTCTATCTGGTGCCTGGAAATCCTTTTGTGTATGCCTCTGCCTGTGATTCCACTGGCTCATACTGCTGGCTCTTTGTCATTCTGTTGACATCTGAGGAGAGGGCACCATGGGTCCTGTACCTAAATGCTGCAGAAATGATGATTAGAGGGAGAAACATCAGTGAGTCATTGTGGAAAATGATCTTCCTGTAAGTAATAAGGAGAAATGTGTTGTTGCAGCTTATAAGCCCAACCATAGCATCAAGACCCCAACTATTTAAAGTACACCTGATAGTTTTCAAAAGAAGAGATGAGCTCAGTGGGATTCCTGGGTGTTACGCATTTGATTTTAAATGGGTTTTGTGGGAAAAAATACCTTTTGGTTATTTTAAAGAGTTTAAGGTGCTAAGGAAATTACATCTTATTTGTAAATATTAAGCTTTTGAATATTCTGCCTACATTTTCAACATTTTAATTCATTTATGTTTGTCAATCAACTTATCTTCTTCCTTAGAGTACTTTATTAGTGATTATTTTAGAGCATTAAAACCCATATTCCCACAGTTCTACCACCTAAACACAACTTCTCTTTATGATCCTATCAAAAATTTTATTTGTATTCTGTATGATTCTGTATAACTGTAGTAAAAATTGATATCTTTTTAAGGCTTTTTTTTTTTTATTTTTTTTTTTAGTCTGGCCCTATTGAAAGTCTTTATTTTACCTTTGGAACAATTTTCTATTCCATCTCCAATTTTATTCAGTGTCAGCCATGATGATACGGTAAAACTGGTGTGTGTGATAAGCAGGGAGTCTCTGTTACTTCCACTATTTGAAATAACTATTAGGTGAAGACTCTACCATTATAGAGGCAAACAAAATACTTTGAAGGGCTCATTCAGTCAAATAAGTTTATTGAGCTAAGTAGAGCGATAGTCTTATAAAATATTATATTTATGCATATATATAATATAAGAATATTTTAAAAATATACTTTTATGGAAAATATGTCATATGCTGAAATACCTTCTGGTTTAGCCTTTGGGATGGGATATTTTAATAAAAAAAATAAGCTTTAAAAAATAGTCTTTTCGAAAGGAATATGGTAGACCCTGTATTCTATTTTTAAGGCAGTTTTAAGCTGTTCTCATGACCATTATTAAAGTGCCCAGGTCCAGTGATGTCAGTGTACCTAGTTAAGAAAGACAAGTGTGTTAATGCTTCTAAATTGGTAAATACATTTTAATAAAACATATTTAGATTTTGTAACTTGGTGCCAGAGGATGTCATTGAAGATGGAAACATATGGCCATTACTGGCATCTGGATAAGGGCCCCGAAGTTTTAAAATCCTCATGCTTCCTGCATAAACTGAGCTCTGAGAAGGGAAATGAAGGAATTATCCTTCCTTGATACCCCAGAGTATGGCACTATCAAGTGCATTATGGTGATTTTATACCTCCTCAAGAGGATCATTAGTCTATTTCTCTACAAAAATTTTTATGTTTTTTAATGTACATCAGTGTGGAAGGAATATCTAACTAACCTATTTATAAGGATCATAAAAATTGTTTTTCCTCTTAAAATTACATTATAAAAATGAATCTTCCCAGTGCTTTCTTGCTGGATGTTTTCAAGATTTTTTCCTTTTGTGAAACATTTATTTTCTCTTAAAAAAATATTTGCCACTTTACTTGTCCTTTCTCATTAAGGGAAAAAGAACAATTTTAAGAGTGGTTTGAAAAGAGAGCAAGCTCCCAAATTATCTCCAGACACGGTGATTTAACCCTCATCTACCTGGAAAATCTTGTACAAACTACAATAGGAACAGTTTTCTTAGTCAGAACTAAAGATAAATCTCCATAGTTACAGTGTAAAAGAATCACTAAAAAGGTTTAAAAGTTCTAAATTGGCAGTAAGCTAATCACGTAAAAGACTCAGTCTTACTCCTTTTCCAAGCCTGCCTAAAATGCTTGATTTACTCCCATATTATAAGTACATTGTAATAAATACACATCTCCTAAGGAATTAACTTTCTGCTGTGACTTTTTGAGAGTTGCTGTGTTATTAAGTGATAGATAATGTGTATACATGTGTATATGCTAGGATGCTCAAGTTATGCTGTAGTAACAAACTATCTCGAATTCTCATTGGCTAAATGCATCAAAATTTATTTCTCTCCCAGTGCAGGGCAATAGGAGCACTGCTCATTGTGGTCTCTCAGCAACTCAGGCAATGGAGCTTTCCAGTGCCACCAGTGCAGGATTTAATTTTTACAGCCATGCCAGAAAGCAAGGAAATGCTAAGTGAAACAGAACAAAACAAAAAAACACAAAAAATGGTGAGATATCCTAAGGGTACACACAAGAGTTCCCAGTGGATAAAGGTGGAAAAATTTGAGCAAAAAAAGTGTTTGTTTAATTAAAAAAAGAGAATCCAAAGAGAATCTCACTGTCAGCACAGAGCCCGATGTGGGGCTTAACTCATGAATCATGAGATCATTACCTGAGCCGAAATCAAGAGTCGGTAGCTCAACCTACTAAGCCACCCAGGCACCTCCCAATTTTTTTTTTTTTTTTTTTTTTGTTAGCGTATTTCATTACTTTCTGGAGTATTGCAGAGATTAATCCTCTAGAAGATTGAGTTACCAGTTCAAATTTTCCATCTGCTGAAAGAACTTGAATTATTTCTTTTTTAAATTTTTTTAATTTTTATTTATTTTTGGGAGGGAAAGAGAAGGAGAGAGAGCTAGGCAAGGCAGAGAGAAAGAGAGAGAGAGAGAGAGAGGGAGAGAGAGAGAGAGAGAATCCCAAGGAGGCTCCCCACTGTCAGCACGGAGCCTGAAGTGGTGCTCGAACTCAGGAACGGTAAGATCATGACCTGAGCTGAAACCAAGAATCTGATGCTTAATTGACAGAATCACCCAGGAACCCCTGGATTATTTCAATTATGTTTCTCTTTCTGTTTTGCTGGTTGGTCTTTACTTTCTGAGAAAGATTGGAAGGTGTGAAAGTGCCTGTCAGATCTAAGTTGATCATTTAAAACTGCCACTGACTTGAAGTGTAGTGAACAAAAGTCCTTTTCCTAGAAGAGACTACAGATACCAAAAGGGAAAATATTCTAGGAGAGACTACCGAGGGGCCCCTGGGTGGCTCAGTCTGTTGAGTGCCTGACTTCGGCTCAGGTCATGATCTCACAGTTTGTGAGTTCAAGCCCTGCATCGGGCTCCATGCTGACAGCTCAAAGCCTGGAGCCTGCTTTGGATTCTGTGTCTCCCTCTCTCTGCCCCTCCCCTGCTCATGCTTTGTCTCTCTCTCTCTCTCTCTCTCTCTCTCTCTCTCTCTCTCAAAAATAAGTAAAAACATTAAAAAAAATAAAATAGAAGAGACTACCGATGCCAAAAGGGAAAAGTGCTGAAAGACCTAGTTTGGCTAAGATAGTTGTTTCCTCCCTGTAAAGACTACCTTCTAGCAGTGGCATTTGTAGGAATAACAATCTCTTAATCTCTTCCACTGTCTAGAATGTTTCCAGGCAAAGGAAACCTAACCTATATTAAGATATTAAGTGCATTGATTGCTGTTTTTCTGATATGGCATGTTATTCTATTAATTTAGCTTCTATGTAGGATGTATCAGTACTGCAATTCAATATATTATAAATAATAATGATAATTTTTATATTTGCTCTGGAGGGCTAAGTTTTTTTTTTTTTAAATCATTCCTCCATTTTTGTGGGAACACCAATAGAAGGCAATCTCTTGCTGTCTCTGTAACAAAGAAACTAATTGCTAAAGCTGTTCATATAAATGAAAGGCTCTTTATCAAGTATGCACTTCGATTGTGATTTGGTTTTGTTGCCATAGCATGGACTGTCACTGTCAGCTTGGGTCATAAAGCCTTTGGATAACTGGTAGACAGTCATCACCACCAATCTGGGCTATGTTTTAATTGTCAGTTCAGGCCTAGAGAGCACTGACTTGCTCTCCATCTGCCAGCAGATCTCCTTAGGCATGAAACTATCACTGCTATTGGAATACATAATTTCTCATGCAAAAATATTAGAAGTATACCAAAGAGGCATGAAATAAAGTGACTTTTATTTTAAGTGAGATAAGGGACATTGAATGGAAACAGTGAGGAAAGGTCAAAAACAGTAGGGTTTCTTGTTTACAGGCAAAACAGTTCAGAGCTACTTCACACTGGAGAGTGCTCTTGGAATTGGATGAGAAGAGACAAGAGCTAGGAATAGACTCTCAGGCCTGCAAACAAACATTTTCTGGAGAGATTTATTCTTCCATTTGTGCCGTAGAAAAGTGAAGGGAACGTGGCAGAATGTGTACTATCAGTTGGTTTCCTCCATAGCTGAATCCCACATCATTAAGGGCCTTGGAAATACAACAGCATTTTATATTGGCTGCTAAGTTGTACTCATAGCCAGCACAGGGAACAAAGGTTTTGGGTAAATGTGTTCTTGGCGGCATATGCTGCCTTGTAAGAAGGTTGATGTTTTCCACACCAGATAAAAATTCTCTGTGGCCACCTGTGCCATATGCCATTACCAATCCCCTCAGCTCTAGGACCCCTTTAGCCAGTACAAAAGACCTCTTTACTATCATTGGAATTCAAAAGACTTGAAAGGCCTCCAGGAGGCACTATAGAGAAACTGCAGTTAGAATTAAATACCTTTTAGTTGAGGAGAACCAGTTTCACACTGGTCTCTGAACTTGGAAATCTTAGCATTTTTCCCCCGGGAGATAGGGTATTGAAATCAGATTGCTGAAGCTGTGTTACATGAATGAGAGCTTAAAAAAAGATTAAAGAAGTTTAAGGCAAAGTTCAGATATATCTTTACTATCTTCCTCAGCACATTGACACAAAGGATTAAATACAGTTTAACAGAAAAGTGGAAAAATGATTTTAATAGAATATGGTCAGAATTTGGGAACTCAAGGATTGTTATCTGTATTCCTGAAAGTAGAATATTTTCACATAAAATTGAGAAGTCATTGAAGTTGTATTCTTCTGTAATGACATACAGAAAAATCCCTATTTATTTTGACCTGAGAAGAGTTAGGAAAAAAAAAATCTCTCCTAGGAACCAATATCTTATTTCATTTTCTTCTTGAGTCACAATCACACCTGATTTACTGTTAACATCTACTAGTGGCCGAGGTTGTTGCACAGCCCTGAGCTGTGCTTAAAGTATCTTTTATAATAACCGCAGACTTAATAAAATAAATATTCCTAACTGATATTAGTATAACTGTGTTGAAAAAAAAATCCAAACTGTTGAAGATAAAACCCTTAATATCTAATGCATGTGTGATTGAGAATTTAAATGAATTTGCTTTCCTGGTACTTACTATTAAAAATTAAATTAAGACCAAGATGACACTTTAAGACATTGTACTTTGACGGTACTTGGTAGAGGGAAAAAAGGTCCCCCAAGTGCCTAACTTGAAGAGCCCCATGAGATTCTGAGAAATATACTTTTTGAATACTTCAACTTATAGTGTCTTTTCAGTACTCAATTAGCATAATTTGACACAATTATAGGTATAAACATTTTATAGGCACTTGGTAGGAGTGTCAAAAAAGTGTTGATTTCCATCCACTTATATTGGCAACACTCACCTAGTTCTAGCATGACACTTGAATGAGCAGTGAAATATGCTCCCTACTATTAATAAAATTCAAAGCATATTTCATCTTGACACCACATCACAAGTTTGACACTGCGGTTCCTCTCTGTGGAATTTTGAGTCATGGAGACATCCCCTTGCTACATCCCCATCTCAACTAGATGATAATTTGATTCAGACTATTTCAATACATGCCAATATGTATATCTCCCATGCAAAATGGAGGCATGCCCACAGAGAAAAGAAGGTATAACTGACAGGTCAACATCATTTTTGTGAAGTTGTACCTTAGTGGTTTAAAAAAAATATTTAAGTATGACTTTTACCAATTCTCCTTTTCTCACGCTTTATCAACAGGACTGTCCACAATATGAAGTTGCATGAAACAAATAAATTATTCTTAAATGTCTTAATAAAATTCTATTTTTTTAATGGATTGCTTTTTAAAACTTCAATCATGGAAGAGATAAGATAAGCAACTGTAAAGCATTTCCAAATCCAGCAGCATGAGGATTTATTGACATTGGCAACTTTGTACAAGTGTTTGGTTTGAGTTGCCGTTTTCTAAACAGTCAGACCTTTGTGTGTATGTGTATTACCAAAATGCTGGAAGAGGGAAAAAAATGAATGTTAAGTATAAGAAATATGGGAGAGAAACTCAATTATTAGGAAAAAGAGGGTAAAAATGATGAGTTATGCACTCTTTCAGCTCTGTTTTCCTTCATGGTTAATCATTTCAGGTTTCCCAGGATTGAGATGAAGTCCATTTGTTTTGCCACCATTTTCCTTGTGATTTAGCAGCTCTGATTAAAATTTATGGCTAATAAAAATAATCTGATTCATCTTAATACTATTGAAAATAGAAAAGAAGCGCCATTCAGTTAATAGTATTTTTGGTCAACATAATTTAACTATAATAGTCACTCTGATTTTTCAATGGTTTTTAATATTTGTAATTATTTTTAGAAATTGGGTTTTAGAGACACATTCTCTCATTTCTTCCATAAAATCAAATTTTGCCAGAATGAGGGAATTTTTTTTCTTTAATTCAAATTTACATTTCTTAGTCTGATATTAAGAATGAAAACATCTTAGGGATTGTTTTTATTTAGTCCTTTATTTTTATTTTATTAAAAAAATTTTTTTAATGTTTTATTTATTTTTGAGACAGAGAGAGACAGAGCATGAGCAGGGGAGGGGCAGAGAGTGAGGGAGACACAGAATCCAAAGCAGGCTCCAGGCTCCGAGCTGTTAGCACAGAGCCCGACGCGGGGCTCAAACTCACAAACCACGAGATCATGACCTGAGCCAAAGTTGGACGCTCAACCGACTGAGCCACCCAGGCGCCCCTCTTTTTATTTTATTTTTTAAAATGTTTATTTATTTTTGAGAGAGACAGAGCGTGAGCGGGGGAGGGGCAGAGAGAGAGAGGGAGACATAGAATCTGAAGAAGGCTCCAGGCTCTGAGCTTGTCAGCACAGAGCCCAATGTGGGGCTTGAACTCATGAACTATGAGATCATGACCTGAGCTGAAGTCGGATGCTTAACTGACAAAGCCACCCATGTGCCCCATGGTCCTTTAAAAGTAAGAAAAGTGAAATACTGTGACTGTTTCCTCATATCTATACAGTAATATATAGTTTTTGAAGTACTTTGATCTGTTATCTCAGTCGATATTCAGAGTAATACATGTAAGGAGGGTAGTTCTCAGAGTATGTGAAATTATTTTTCAGTAATTGGAAATTGAAATGTACTTTTGGAATTCTGACCATATTATTGAGTTATATCACATATTTTATGTACCTCTTAAGGTCAGAACAATTATTATCCCTACTTGAAAGATGAAAAAACTGAGGCCTGGGTTAGTTAAAGTAAGTTGATCAAGGTCAGGAGGTAGTGAGTGTCAGAGTTTGAATTTGAATTGATTCCAGAGTTCAAGATTTCAACCTCCACTGCAAACTGTTTCTGAGAGAAGCTTACCCAATTCTTTCCTTAAAAACAAACAAACAAACAAACAAACAAACAAACAAACAAACAAAAAACCCGGATTTTTTTAGAGAAGTGTTAGGTTTACAATAAAATTGAGAGAAAGGTACAGTAATTTCCCATGTATCTCCTGCCCCTACACATGCGTGACCACCCCCGTTGTCAACATACTCACTAGAATTTTTTACCAAGGATGCACCTGCATTGACATATAATCACCCAAAGTCCACAATTTGCCACTCTTGTTGTACACTTTATGGGTTTGGGCTAATGTATAACGACATGTGTATCTCATTATAGCATCATACAGAGTATTTTCACTTCCCTAAAAAACCTCTGTACTCTTCCACCCTCCCACTGACCTCCAGGAACCACTGACCTTCTTATTGTCTTCATAGTTTTGTCTTTTTTAGAATGTCATACAGTTAGAATTATATAGTATGTATCCTTCTCAGAATGGCGGCTTTTACATAGTAAAATGCATTTAAGTTTCCTCTATGTCTTTTCATGGCTTGAGAGCTTTTTTCTTTTTTAGTGCTGATTATTATCTGGATGAACCACAGTTTATTCTTTACTCCACTGAAGGACATCGTGGTTGCTTCCAGGTTTTGGCAATTATAATAAAATTGCTATAAACATGTGTGCAGGTGTGTGTGTGTGTGTATGTATGTGTGTGTGTGTACATACATTTTAAACTCCTTTGGGTAAATACTGAGGAGAATGATTGCTGGATTGTAAGAGTATGATTTGATTTTTTTTTTTAATGTTTATTTATTTTTGAGACAGAGAGACAGAGCATGAACAGGGGAGGAGCAGAGAGAGAGGGAGACACAGAATCTGAAACAGGCTCCAGGCCCTGAGCTGTCAGCACAGAGCCCGACACGGGGCTCGAACTCACGGACCACGAGATCATGACCTGAGCCAAAGTCAGACGCTTAACCGACTGAGCCACCCAGGCGCCCCTTGATTTGTTTTTTTTAAGAAACCACCAAACTGTCTTACAAAGTGACTACTGTTTTGCATTCCCACCAGCAACAAATGAGAGTTCCTGCTCTTCCACATCTTCACCAGTATTTGCTGTTGTCGGTGTTCTAGATTTTGGTCACTCTAATAGGTATGTAACTCTATATTTATTATTTTTTTTTAAGATAAACTGAGTCCTAGACAGGCAGTTTTTGAGACCAAAATTCTCAGCCATTTAGTAGAAAAATTAGAGTTCAGGCCTTGATGGTATCTGATGGTACTGAATTTCTGTGGTTATACAGTCTCTCAGTTGTACAGCTTTATACATGGATCACTGCCTGGGTGAAGTAGTTACTTAACTCAAATATGTTTGATAATTAATGGCAACTAGAGGTGATTTCTTACCTGTGCTTCATGAATGAGATATTTCAGAGCTGACAGTAGTATAGATTTATTCTCCAGCTCAGATGAGATTGGAACTTGCCGTGATCACTCAGCTGTATGGATCAAATCATACTTTCTAAATGCCATTCCCCCTTAATGTGCTATCTTTTACCGACACTGATCAATGGACTTCTGGTTATAAGAATAGGATTGGAAGTGGTTTCTTTGATTTCTCTTCATGATTTCAAAAGCATTAAAGGATACTACTCCTTTTGTGGGCCCCTGGGCTAAGGGTGAGGAGATGGTACATGTTATAATAGCCAGCCAAGGCCAATACTGACCTTTTCTTTGCTCTTCCTTGAATGAGATTTTGAAATAGAGATAAAGTGGGAAGGACAAACCGTAGAACAATATAGATTTTAACATCTATGACACACTTTGGGAAGATCACAGGGGAGCTAATGCTGAGGGAGGAATAGCAACATTTTTTTTTTTTTTTTAAGAATCAAAGATGGTAAATGTAGAGAATGAAGGAAAGGAGGATGGTACAATGGGAAGAGATGCCAGCATGATCACATAATTCACTGAGGGACTTCTTATAATTAAATGAGATGATCTTTTCCCATTTCCAAGTCTTGTTGTTTTTGTTCTTCTCTGGAAAAAGGTATGTGAGTACAAAACTGGTGTTGGAGTATTAGTCACCTCATAATGAGCCCCATTCCCAAATGGAATAAGATGACTTTTGCAACTGAAAAAGTTTGTATCAATGACTTTAAAACAGATGGTGGACAAGAATTACAGAGTGCTAGTGTCTCTTAACTATTGATTGACTGATTGGATCCCTTTTGAAATTGTGATAAAAGCATGGGATTTTTCCCTATGAAAATCAACATATGCTCATGCCCCAATTTAACATATCATCTTAGGTTTATAGGCTCCCTAAAGGTGATCTCTGAACTCCTGTTAAAGAACCCTTGGTTTTGATAGTCATACCAGACTTCATGAGGAGAGCAAGAGAAAGTGTGAGAGGATGAGTAAATTTTAGATAGGTAACAGATTAAATGTGAGGTATGTAGAAAGTGCTCAATAATATTGGTGGAATAGAATGGATGATTGAGCTGAGAGCATTTTCCCTCTGGCTCTTAGCCTCTCTACCTCTTTACTGTTCCACTACTTAAAGATTCAGTCACCTTGGTAAAGATTTGTGCTCTTCCCCAACCCTTTCTTCCTTTTCTTTCCTTATTCACCTCTAAAGATTGAAACTCTGCTAGGAACTAGCAGTCAGACTGGAAATGCCTTGGAGCCTAATAGCTACTTATGTCAGCTGTGGCAGTAAAATGGTTATAGCAACCCAAGTTTCTGGGAAACGTGTATGCAGCTTTAACTGAACAGCCCATCTTTTAGGCCAGTGCTTCTCCACCTTTAACGTGCACATGTCTCCCTAGGGCTCTTGGTAAAGTGAAGGTTCTGGTTCTGTAGGTTTGGGGTGAGTTGGGGTCTGCATTTCTAACAAGCTCCCAGATGATGCTGTTGCTGTTGCTGTTGCTGCTCCATGGACCACACTGTGAACAACAGAGCTGTGGCCTTTCTAGGAAGCTAGCAGAACTATTCTTGTCATTGTGGCTTGTGTGTGTGTGTGCGTGTGTCAAATAATCTAAGTTTACT